>NW_027142380.1:7219333-8664333 GCF_026170545.1 Melanerpes formicivorus | reverse complement strand
TCTGTCTGGCTGCTCTCCAGCCACTCTGACCCCAGCCTGTAGCACTGCATGGGGTTGCTGTGGCCGATGTGCAGGACCTGGCACTTGGATGTGTTCAATCTCCTGCCCTTGGACTCTGCCCATCTGTCCAGCCTGTCGAGGTCCCTCTGCAGAGCCTCTCTACCCTGCCCCCAGCTTGGTGTCGTCCGCAAATTTACTGATGATCAACTCAATCCCCTCATTGAGATCATCAATATCTTACTAACATAAATAACTAATGTGTAACTGCTATACATAATTATCTGCCTTGGATGCCTGTGATTTGGTAGTTTTCTTCAAACATTACTGACTGGTTTGTCCTGGCATCACAAAAATCCAACCAAACTATTAATGCAGGGAAAAAAACCAACACAACCCAAAACTCAAAAAAAGGCATCTGATGTGTCACTGAACAAAGTGTTGGCTTCAGCAGCAGCACCACTGAGTCATTTCCTGACTTTAAAGGGAAAGGGAGACAAAAAAAAAAAAAAAAGGGTGAGTGGGAGACCTGAATTTTGATTTTGCCACTTTCAAGTGCAAAAATACAGCAGCTACAGAAGAATTCTTCAGCCCACTTCTTGATATGGACACATTGTGCCTGCAAGTATACAGGAAATCACTTAAAATGTAAAATAAATAGTCACAGGATTCTTAATAAATGTGTTGTTACTTCCCAGCAGCTCAGAAGCAGGTGCAAAGCACTGCTACATAACACTGATGCTGATAAATGCTGGCAGACTCCCAGTTCATAAATTATCCGAATTAGTCTGGACAGTTTCAGCACATCTGGAGCATTTAGAATTTACCCTGGAAGTTACACTTCCAGATCATGTTACTGTGCTTGTTTGGTAAACCTAACATGCCTCAATGAGAGTCAAGTACTACAGTACACTATTAAAAGGTGAACTGGAAATAAAAAAGAGGGGGGCAAAAAACCCCCAACAGCAGAAAAACAACAAACCCAAGTCCAGAAACAAAACCCAAACCCACAAATTGGCTGTTCAAGGAAGAATGCTAAGTGAATTTCATATTCACTGGTAGCACAACATCACTTCTTTATGTTATTCTAATAGTGTAAAGCTTATTAATAAATAAAATTAGATATATTAATCCAGCTTTAGAATATGGAGGCTGATAGTGTCCCCTGGATATTTGTTCTTCAAAATCAGGCTACTGGCAGCAGCAGATGGAAGAAGCAGCAGCTCTTTGAACTTGATGCTCTCGTCTGTTTTGTCTTCCCAATTGTTCTGCATCTATCTTGTGGCATCCCAGACACACTCCCCGTCTTTTCTCACAGGTGTTATAAAGAAAGAAACACCAACCCACAACTACCCAACCCTGAGCAAACAGTGACTTCATACTGCATTAAAAAAAAACAGTAAAGAAAACAATTATATGAAACTGAAGCAGTGTCCTCCCAGTATCAATGCTCCAGAGGTTCCTTTCCCCTTTTGTCCCTTTATACTGTGAAAGGAAAGCATTACCCAGGGTGACTGCAGTTGATAAAAGGACTTCAGCTGCTATGGTTTTCCATGAATCTACGCCTGGAAATTTCAGGGGATATGTTTAAAACAATACTGAACTCCTCACAGGAATAGAGGAACATTAACTTTGCGAGATGAAACACAAGAGGATTCTTTATGTCTATACAGTAAGAAAACTAAGATTAGAAGCTATAAAGGAATAAGAAGAGGGTGTAAATATTGGTAGATTGGAGAGTATCATTAATTTCACAGAGTTCACAGTTTTCCTAAACTATTACTATCACTGTACTCTTAGTTTTTTCACTTGTTTTATTATTACTGCAGCATCTGACATTGGATAGATACCATGACTGTCAAAGACATTTCTAGCCTGCTCCTCTCTATCTTTACCACACACACCCCTCCAGAATCAAGATAATTGTGAGGATTGTGGCTATATCAGGGACTCTGATACATGGACAGGTCTCAGAGCAGCCTGATCTAGTTGCAGATGTCCCTGCTCACTGTGCAGGGTTGGATTAGGTCACCTTTAAAGGTCCCTTCCGACCCAGATGATTCCAGCCTACTTTCACTACCTATTTCCTAGGCCCTCAAGTGTGAGGGTATAACAAACATAAATTGCAGATAACAATCAGATCAATTATGGGAACATAATACTGTATTTATTACCTTAATTATAAAAGCACAATGTTGCATTTATGACTCTCATTATATTCTTTTCCTGACTTAAGTGGCCATTACAATTAAACATCATTTTCATACCCATGGCACAAAATGCTGGTACTAGTGAAGCAACAAGTGGAAGATCTCATAAAATGGGTTAAATTACCGTCCTGATCTTGGAGTGGGCTTTGTTTTTCACTGTGATCACACTGCCCTGGATGTTTATGTGTGGAGAAGTTTCAACATTTACTCACAGCGTGAGTGTGTGTTCCAATTGCTTTGCCATTGTCAGTTTAACACATGCTACGTTATTCAGTGTGCTAGTTTCTTATATCACCTGTGTTTTCCTCCATTTTTGAGTATTTTGCTTACATCACATAATCAGTTTCTACTTCAGAGGTCAAAGGCATTATATTCCAACCTGGACGAATTATCCCAAACTAAATAACCCACAAAGGAGAAGCAAGACTGCAAGAGCTGCAAATGCTGTTTGTCAGGAAGCTTACACTTATCAGCACATTATTTTGTTTGGCTTTTCTGGAAGAAATTTCTTTGCAAAAGCCAATGCAAGTGTTTGCCTTTCTTCATATAAACCAACTGACTTTATTTACCAAGATAAATTAATGTTGATCCCTGCTGCAGGACTAAAGAGGGAGCTATTGACTAAGAATGGCTTGAAAATGTCACTGAGGATAAAGATATTCTCAGAAAGCCTTTTTTTATCTGTTAGCACAGCCTGTGATATTATTGATACTCAATGAAATACTGAATGATACTGTGATTCTATTGCATCTAGGACTGGCATTCATTGAGTCAGGTGCCTTACCTTATTTGTAAAGGCCACGTTCAAACTGGGTAAAATATCATTTTGTGATTGATTGAAGCTATTCACTCCTGTTCAGCACAAACAATGGTGAATGCATTTTGTACAAAGCAATAAGTAAAATAAAAGTGCTTCCTAAACTTTAAAGCATGTTAAACCCACCTCTTATCTTTTACTAAACAACAGCAAAATGCTACAGCAGTTGTTTGCTGCACTTCAGACTTGTGCAGGTTTTGATATGCAACGTGGGAAGCTCTGGTTGTTGGTGTTTTGGAGATTCATCAGTATCTGCAGCATCTGTGAAGTGTTTTCATTATGGCTCATCATCAGGTGAGGGTTATTTGAGATATAATTTTACACGTTACAGAGCAGTGAGATGCAGTAGCAGTAAACAGCAAGCAGCTGTGGAACTGCTGGTATCACTGCACAGGACTGTACCCAAGGAAGTTTTCCCTCTTCTCCTAAATTCCATATTCCAGGCAAAACTAGAATTCATTTGGTTTGCCAGTTGAAATGATGATATTTCCAACAGGATTGATGATGTATTTTATTGACATCCACAGTATTTAGCAGGCATTTTCTCTGTTGGGCTTTGTTTAAATGCTCATGTGAAAACTTTCACTCAAATGGGGGGCAGGGGTGTGGGTGGTTGTTCCTTTCCCCTGTTTCAGAAATACATTGTGAAATAAGTAAAGATTGTGCATGCATTATGTACAAGTACTAGGCACAGTTTGGATCAATACCTTCATAGTCGAAAGCAACTACCTTTGGACTCTTTGGTTAAGTGAAATGATCACAGATGTCATCCAACTCACTGGTCTTTGTTGTAACATTTTCCCTTAATGTGGATTCCGCCTGCTGAACACCTGAAATTAAATGTGTCCTTTTTCCTAGCTGTAGACCTCCATTAGGGACTTGGGCTTGCTACAAGCAGGGTCCATTAACAGCATGTTCTCAGAAAGCACAGAGTGGAGACAGAGGGTGAGCTGACTAATAGTAATTAGTTGTGGCAGCAAAGGACAAGGAGTGCAGGACTAGGCCAGGAGCATCCTTCACTGCCACTAGGGATGGTATGGGGAAACACACCTGGGTAGCACCCCTTGGAGATAAGAGCAGAGGGTGAGAGCTGGCCAGTCTTTAAACAGCTAGTTCAGGAAACACTTGTGCTTTTAACAATTTCCCTTAAGCCACAGCATTTGAAGTGGCTTTGAGTGGTTTGAAAGGAGAGTGTGCAGTGAATGAAGGCGTTTTATGGGACTGTACTTCTGCAATGGTTAATGACAAAGCATTTTGTATTATTCACAGAAATGTATGTGAAAACTGAGAAACATTACAGAGGTTCCCTCTCACCCCAAAGAGGGATTTCTCTATAGCTGGGTGGGGTTATGAATTTTAACAACAATTTTGGAAGCCAGTGAATTTCTGTTTACAGTGATTCAGCTGAAGCTGTTTTGTCCACATCATACTACATTTGCAAATGCCACATTTATCACAGGACTGGGAGAAAGACACCATAAAATTCACAGCTAGGCATATAAGCAGTCCAATCTGATTTAGGTGAACCTGGACTAGGTGATCTCCTCAGCTCTCTTTTAACCCCCACCATGCTGGGACTCTGGGATCTAACCATCCTTTCCTGGGAAAACACTGATGATAACATGACACAGAAGACTCCAGCAGGACTGTCTGACCACCAGAGGGAGTTCCTATGGTTCCACAGACGATGCAGAGAGTGAGAAAGGGAAGTTGATTAAATTCAAAAGCTAATTACAAAAATAAATAATGTATAAAAGCCAATAACAATCAATGAGCAAAGAATCCCTCCCTCCTTATATAATGAAATTACATTTCAGAAAGAAAGAAAGAAAAATTAATAGGAAAATCAGATAAAACAATTACACTTTAAGTTCTGAAGCTGTGATTATGAAGGTCCCTGTTTATTTAATTGTATATAAAACATGGATTTATCTGAAATTTGATCCCAGTTTGCATTATAGTCTGATCCTATCTGCTGCTTATCATTCCAGGCCTTATCTGTAGCTGTATATGCTGGTATAAACATTCTGGTTTCAACAGAACTCACACTTTCCTCTTTAAAGCTTCTGGATTTGTCCTTGGGGGTTGGTCCCTGACAGCCTTTAATGTACTTTATTTATGTAGGTATCCCAGCAGACTCTTTGAACACAGAGTTCATGTATTTCACATGACTGAAGACCAAACATTGGAGGGTGGAAACAGGGGACATGAAAGAGCAGATAGCTGTGTGGGGAGCATTGGGTAGGAGCTGATTTCTACTCTTCTTACAGCAGTAGCAAAATCTGTTTGCCTCCAGTGGGTACAGGAGTGCTGTTTTACCATGTCTTTAAGAGAGAGGACACAGAAGAATACAGGAACAGAATTCTGATAGAAAATTACACCTTAAAGAGCAAGATGATCCAAACTAAACCCCAATGAAAATCTTTACATGGCAGTGTGCTACCATGCATTATGTATATGCCATAGAGCTAACTGAAAACTGTTGCAGAAATGATTTTAAAAGTTTAAGGAAGAATGAACAATTGTTTGAGGAATAGTGAACAATGCAACATACCCAGCTCTATGGATGTATTAATGAAAGGTAATTCCTTGATACACAGAAAGACAAAGCCTTCTGAACCTTTATATTAAAGAAATCAGAATTAAGCTATGGGAATTTCCTGGAGTATCTCAAGGGGAGAGGTTTCCTGATTTAATATCTCCTCTCTGTCTTCTTCACATCTGGTTTTGAGCTCCCTCTCCAAGTTTTAATGACCTCTAGGATACCAAATAAATATTCCCTCACTCCTAAACCACCACCAAGACAATTATTTCTTTTTCTAACACTTTTCATGGCTTGCTATTCAGGGGAAACTGAGTGGAAGATAACTACAAAGAAAAATGAAGAAATACCTCATCTGTTCTACTAGGAGGATAGATACATTTCTGCAGTCGCCAAAGAGAGAACAGAAGGAACATCATGATTCAAGATGGAATTTCAGCTGTTGTCTACAGTTTCTCTATTTCCCAAAACCACTAAACTTCAGCAACAAACTTTTTTTTTCCCCTTTAAGTAGACTCATTTTTAAGCATAGAATCACAGAATGGTAGACGTTGGAAGGGACCACTGGAGATCATTAAGTCCAAACCTTCTGCCAGGGCAGGGTCACCCAGAGAAGGTCACACAGGAAGGACGTCCAGGCCCACCTGACAGTTTCTTTTCAATCCAAAGGTTGTATTTTGCAATTATTATCTATTTCCATAATAGCTTTCATTTAGACATAATCATGATAACTTTCTGACCCTTGACTTATTCTGCTTGACCTGTTTGCTGGTATGGATTTGTAAGAACATTTTCCTTTATCATCACAATTTTAGGTCTGGGAGTTCCTGCTTGGTTTTAGGTTGCAATCACTTTACTGACCATCTCTGGTATTCAGTCAACCCTCAGATCTGCAAATATTGACACAGACTTGTTTTCTCAGTGGGCATGGTGGTGGAGAGCATCAAATCCTTATGAAGCCATTCTCAAGCCTTCACGAGGAAATGTTTCTATATCCTGAGTTTAACCTACTCTACCATACAGGCTAAAAACCTCCTAGTATATTCCCTGCCCTTGTTCTCATCCCTCCAGCTCTGCTAGCAGTGTCAGCATGGTGCAGAACAACCCTTGGTCTCAGTGACTGCCTCTTAAGGACTCATAACCCAGAGGGTTCCTTCATGTTTCTTACTTCTCCCTTCTAGCCACATAAGTCATGAAGTGTTAGACCTGGATTATAACTCACATCACAGCCCTGGCAGTGCTCAGAGTTAGGAGCTGTACAGTTTCAAATTTTCTGTTTGACAGGGAAAGAAGGAAAAAGTGTAAACCTTGAAAAATAATATATTGGTGCTGGCTAAAGTTCTCCAGAGACTGGAAATTGCAGGAATGGCTGTGTCAGTGGGTGAACTGTCAGTACTTTCAGTGCTACTCCAAACGTAGGGAAGACATCCTTACATAGAATCATAGAATCGAATCAACGAGGTTGGAAAAGACCTCAGAGACCATCACGTCCAATCTATTACCTAATACCTAACACCTCCTGACAACTAAAACATGGCTCCAAGTGCCACATCTAATCCTTTTTTGAAAACCTCCAGTGATGGTGACTCCACCACCTCCCCAGACAGCACATCCCAATGGCAAATTACTCTTTCTGTGAAGAACTTTCTCCTCACCTCCAGCCTAAACTTCCCCTGGCACAGCTTGAGACTGTGTCCTCTTGTTCTGGTGCTGTTTGCCTGGGGGAAGAGACCAACCCCCACCTCTCTACAACCTCCTTTCAGGTAGTTGTAGACCACAATAAGGTCTAACAAGGTCAAATACCATCTGGATATTACTTCTCTTTCTCAACATAGATATCCTGTAATGGTCTTACATGCCTGTATTAAACATTGGTGAGCACTTTTCAGCTCACTGAAAACACAGGTTCCCCTAGCCCCAAAGTCTATGTTCTTAGTAGGAATATTTAAGAACAGCTTTTGGTAAGAAATTGATAATAAATTGTTGGTTTCAACCCCTAAATGCCTTATGTTGTTTTAACAGTAACCTTCCACTCAAATCTTAATCAAACTATGTTTTGCTTAAGTATCAAAATACATTAGGAAAGAATTTGTAGAGGATTAGGTCAAAGTCTTGCCTCACTGAATTGTAACAATGACAATGGGATGGTAACACTGCTGCTGTATTTCATGACACTGCTTCCAACCACAAGCAAAATAGAAATCAATGTGAGCAATGACTCATTTCTGAATTGCCAGTTTGGTTCAGAAATCACTGATTAGCTCTTCTGCAACAAGGTATTATGAACTATTAGTAGGATAATGTTTCTGACAGTTTTACCAGGCTTCAGGAAGGCTTGTAGCACGTGGTATCACTGCTCTGTGTCAAGCTCACCAATTTTTATTTTCCCCTAGTGCTCCAAGACTGTTTCAGTCATGCCTCCTTCTGCACTCCTGCAGACTCTTTCCACGGCTGACATATTTTGAAGACATTAAAGCTGACCCTAAGGAACAGAATGGAATTATAGAATGGTTTGTGTTGGAGGGGACCTTTAAAGTTCATCCAATCCAACCTGCTACAGTCAGCAGGGACACCTGCAAGTAGAGCAGGTTGCTCAGAGCCCCAAACAACCTGACCTGGAACGGTTACAAGCTTTTATGAGTTTGCTGAATCAGGAACTGTCTCCAAGACACCAAATGAGTGACTGTGCTTCTCAAAGGAGAGCCCAATGCGCTCTACATGAACATGAGCTAGAACGCCATTCCTCAGTTCTATTTTTCATGGGGGTTGTACAGCACAGCCTCAAAAGCCTGCAAGTAAACATAACCCCTCTGTAGAGGTAACATGCTTTCTGTCATGGGAGTGCTTTATGAAATTTTAATTCTCTGAGAAGAAAACTGGCAAAAAAAAACCCCAGAACTGATGAATTGCCTCTTTCCTAAACACAAAGACTGCTAAAAAGTCTTCTCTGGCGTAAATACGCCCAGAGACATCTGGTCATCAGATGTGCACATTTGGATTTTTTGCTGATAAATAAGGGTTGAGTGAGTAGCTGTTACCAGCTGTTACGTTTCTTTTGGCATTGTTGGGCAAATTTTCTATAAACAGGTGATAGAGCATTTTGTTGAGACTAAAAACTTCAATTATTTTTTCTCTTTTCCCCCAGACAAAATATTTTTGGTTTAAAAAAAAAAAAAAAAAAAAAAAAAAAGAAAAAAAAAGAAGGCATTTCCAGTCCAATAAAACTGCTTAGTTATGGGGTGAATTTTCAGGTAGGTTTTCACCCAAGGACAGGGTAAAAATTAGAGAGGAGTGATTTCTTTCTTTTGGATATAGTGAATAATTTCAGGCTATTTTTGAGGCATTGTTCAATTTTAAGGTTTTACATGTTGAGCCAAAACCCGGCACGCAGGACTACACTCGTGTTTGATCCAGTCTGACATCTTCTTGTCCACATTTCTGATATTCTTAGGAGATAGAACAGGAGAGAGAAGTGTGGCTGAAATTGTTCAGTGAACCTGTGAGGGTAGGATAATATTCAAGCACCCTTTGGATATGGAATATCACATCAGCCCTATGAGGAGAGGCTGAGGGAGCTGGGGTTGCTTAGCCTGGAGAAGAGGAGACTCAGGGGTGACCTTATTGCTCTCTACAACTACCTGAAGGGAGGTTGTTGACTGGCAGAGGTTGGTCTCTTCTCCCAGGCAGCCAGTACCAGAACAAGAGGACACGGTCTCAGGCTGTGCCAGGGGAGGTTTAGGCTGGATGTCAGGAAGAAGTTCTATACAGAGAGAGTGATTGCCCATTGGAATGGGCTGCCTGGGGAGGTGGTGCAGTTACCGTCATTGGAGGTGTTCAGGAGGAGACTTGATGGGGTGCTTGGTGCCATGGGTTAGTTGTTTAGGTGGGTTGAACTGGTTGATAGGTTGGATGCAATGATCTTGAAGGTCTCTTCCAACCTGGTTTATTCTATTCTATCATCAAAAAATCGATTATACCTGCTCCCTACAGAAACAACCATTTGGCTAAAACCAAAGCCACACAGCCATCAAGATCCTAATTACTAATTCCAGAAGTTTGTTACATTTGACTAGATCTGGCAAAAAGGTTTCAATCAAGCACAGAAGGACTGAGAAGAAAATCATCTAGGGAGGGCCCTATATGCCAAGTTCCAACCTAGAGCGGATTTTTACAGCTAAGTAGATCTAACTTGCAAATAAATCCATTAAAGACAAAATTTATATTGGAAACAGTGACAAGCTCATCAACTATAGCTGAGTCAGTGGTCACAGCTGTCATAAGGTGATGATGTTAATTTAGAAAGAGGATATTGCCTCAAATCTAAAGTGTGATGGATATTGTCTCTGTAATGCAGCGTCTCCTTACAATGCCAGTGCTGGGCATATATATAGCTGCTGGTAAATGCATCTATAATGTTGCTTTTTTTCCCCTCCCCTCTTCTTGCTATAAGATACAATTTCAACTAATCAAAGTAATAAAGTAATGACAGTGCTATTCCACTATACAGCATGACAGCTGCAGTTAATGCTCACATATTGAATACTGTGTCTGAGTGCTCCAGACCCCAACTACTTTAAATATCCATTAGCAGAAACCTGGCATTCAGACCCTGCTCCCTGTTCTTCTCCACATTCCCTCATCTGTCTCACCTCTCTTTCTCCACCCATACCCACCCTTCCTTCACTTTGGACCAACATTAAGAACAGTTTTTCTGAGTATTCAGGGGACTGAACACGTCTCAAGTGTTGCCCCCTTCCATCCTTCAACACAAGAGTGAACCTATCACAGTCTACATAAATGTCAACAAGCAGAATGTTATTTGAAACACCAAACTTCACCATGAGTTCAGGCAAAATCATGCACTTGCACATCCCTTTCCTCTTCCTGTTGCTTATTAACTTCTTCAGATTCCCAAACTCTAGCTTTCAGGCCACCGCTCTGATCAAATGTTAGCCCTGCTTCTCGATGAGCATTGCTTTCAAAGAAACTATAGGATTCAGGAAAAGGGACTATTTTCAAATTCAAGAATCTTTCCCCATCCAAATTTTAATCCCACATAATCCTGACATCCCAGGGACCGATACCTTCAGAAAAGCTAAACATTATCTTGTCTTGCTTGTTCCCAGGCACCACAGAGTCATTCAAGCACACCTGCACAACCAGGAGCTCAGGCCCGGGCTCCCAACAGGAGAGACATAGCTTGTTGCCTCTACAAGCGAGTCAGATCCTCCAACAGCCATCCCTGACAAACAGCACCAGCCCAGACAGTGCCAAGCTGGGCTTCCTACACCTATGGTGCAATGGAACTGCTGAACCCTCTGTGCAGATGGACATCTAACAAGCAGGCTATGAAGCGGATACCAGCAGCCTGCAATGCAATTTCCTTGTTATTAGGAAAAGCACACAAAAGTAATTGTATTGCCTCACTGGCAATACCTGGAACACAGAGAGAGCCTGGTGCAAGCAGAGGGAGCCAGACCACTGCTCAGGGCAGTAGCTGTGAGGAGCACTGGAAACTGCCAGACTGCCTTGGGCTATGCTTCTCTTCCCTGGCTGCCAATAAAACTCTACCAAACTCATTCTTTAAACATTGTAAACATCCTCAAACTACTGGCCAACGACTTCTTAAATCCATAAAGATACCTATGATTTTACTGCAGATGTGTGCAAACCAGCTCAAATACTAACAGGAACTAAAGGTCACTTTGTACCCTGACCCTAGATGAAAAGCTCAGGATGTTCTGATGCAGAACTGTTAGAGGGGAAACCATTTCACTGTAAGTGTTCTGTATGAGTGGAAATAGTTACTAGGCCAGCCATATGCAACTATCTGAGGGTAGCCAGCTGATAAAGCAGCCAGTGTTGTATTTCATTCCCACCCACCTTGGCTCCTCCACTGATTTCTGGAAACCATTCCTTCAGCCTTACATCTCATTTCATCTAAGTCTAGGTCCATGCAAGTCTGAGGATTACTGTCATTGGCAGAGAATACAGACCTGAACTCCTGCTTTAGTTGAAAATAAAGGCTCTGGCCAGCCTGATCTAGTGTGGGATGTCCCTGCCCATGGCAGGGGGGTTGGAACTAGATGATCCTTGTGGTCACTTCCAACCCTGACTGATTCTATGATACTATGAAAATATTTTAAATCTACAATTTAAACAGATTTTGATATTCCTCTTAATGTTATTGGCTGGACTCAGTGATCTTGGAGGTCTTTTCCAGCCTTCAAGAGTCTATGATACTACCACTTCTTGGCAGAAAAAAAGCACATACAAGACTACAAAGGTCCATGTGTTCCTCCTGGATTGGGAAACCGTTTAAATTTAGCCAGAAAATCTCCATGTTATTATCCATCCTCATTAGGGTTTGTTAGAAAAGTTCCCACTCAACAATTTATAAAGCTTTTTTTTTACATCAATATGCATATATTTCCTTTCATCCATTTAATAATGTGATAAACAAGCTGTGCTTCTCACTGATGAAGAACTGAACACTGGTTTGAAACATCAATTATTTGAAATTCATGAATCACTTTTAGCATAACTCATTCTCCCCTTCCAACCCCTTTACCCCCACCTCAGCTGTCAGTCAGAAAGCAGCAGCCAGCCAGCAGTGTGGTAAGTGGCACTTTGTGCTCATTCATGTGCTGGTCCATTGGAACTTTGAGAGCTGGCTCTTGTGTAGTCAAAAAAGCTTCTCTCAATAAGATCCACCAGCATGTTAAACATGCAGATCAGTGTTCCCATTTAGCATGACTGTTAATTCCTTATTTAATAATTGACACTTTGAACACTGATGAGTTCTCAAAGTGTGTAATAATCTTGTTTCCCAATTCTGCTGCATTTGTTTGAAAGAAAAATCCTTTCTCATGTTCACGTGCAAAGGAGAATGGAAACAAGACAAAGAGTTGTGTATCTCTCATGACCAGACTAGTTCACATGGAAAAGACAAGGGGCAGTGAGTACAGGTTTCTCCTGGGAGATTGTAATTGGAATCCAGAAGTAAAAATTCACCATGAGAACAGTTAGAGATTGGAATAATCTCCCAAGGGAAGTAGTGGATTCCCCTATACTGGTCAGTTTCAACACTGAACTTGACAGGGATCTGGGTCATCTTGTTTAAACCACACAATCACCTAGAAAGGCTGGGCCAGATCATTCTTGGGGCACTTTCCAATCTGGTATTCCATGATTCTAGTTACATCATACCTTTGAGATTCATTTAATGCTGAGCAGGCTATTAATTTTGAGAATCTATCCCCCAGAACAGCATCAAAAATACTACCAGGACCCATGTTGCATTTCCAGTCCAGATCCTCTTCCCAGACCATTCACACAATGGCTTCACCACCTTCTCCTTTCCTTCATCCACTTATTTAGCTTTGTGGTCAAATCATCTGTGGCATTAATGCTGAGAGTGACGTTCATATACCCAAAGACTTGCCAGCAAAGCCATTATCTAATCCTACATTGAGACAAATCTGATCAGAGAAATCTTGAATAGAATTGAATTGAATAGAATTAACCAGGTTGGAAAAGACCTTTGAGATCATCAAGTCCAACCTACCATCCAACACTCTCTAACCAACTAAACCATGGCACCAAGCACCCCATCCAGTCTCTTCCTAAACACCTCCAGTGATGGGGACTCCACCACCTCCCTGAAATCACAAGTATCACTAACTTGTGCTTTTGGCTCTGTGATCTTTTGGCACTTATATCAGACAAAGGAACATTTTCCTGGTTACTGAAATTTGAGGTAGTTCAGACAACATGAAATATGTTCAACTTTTACTGACATTCTTAAAATAAGCAGTACACTTACCTACAGAGAACACAATTAAAACCAACTAGTGTTCTAGTTCACTTCCAATATGCCAAGTAGCTCACTTTCAATATGCCAAGTAGCAGCACACTGCTGCCATGGAGAGATCTTGCTGTTCATAACCTCTGCCACAGAACTAATCATTTCACTCACAGATGAAGCAGTGGCTTGGCTAGGAGCAAAGAAACAAAAAGTGTCCAGAAAACAATTTTCATGTGCAATAGGTCTAAAATCAAACAGCTGCAGCTGATCAAGACAAAATCCTTAAGAGTTCTTTATATAGGCACACTACAGATTTTAACTACTTTGTAATGGAAAAGTTGCAATCTTATTTCTACAGCAGATTTGGTGTCATGGCAGCAGTCAAAAGTGAATTACAATAAATCTGTTATTTGTGGACTGAACAACAAAATATTCCATATTTGGCCTCTTGGAGTGTCTCTATCTTATTAGATATTTATTTGCTTTATATCAGGGCCCTGAGGGCACTAATAGGGATTAATTAACCTGACCAGCTTCACTTGGCAGCTCCATCATCCCCATTTAGCTCAGGCCTGGATCCTTAGTCTTTGCCTGAGCTATACCACAGGAGTACCCACCTGTGTCTGACCTTGGACTTTATGGGTCAGCCTGCCATGGTATCGCACAGGCTCAGCCTGGAGTTCTTGGTGCTTAAAAAGCAGCCAGCCCTCCCTGCTCCTGACACTTCAGCTATAAATTTTCATTTGCTTTCAAGCTACCAGAAATAAGAACAAACAAAAACCTTGGAAGAGCTGTACAAAAATGCATGTCTAGATGCACATCTCCTTTCCAACCCCTCCACCTCCTGTGGCAGGGTAATATATCGCTCTCGCTGACTTCTTTGCTGTATCACCGTGTACAAGTAAATGAATTCTCTCTGCTAGTCTTATGTCAATGTTTCCTAATGAGAGCTTTGTTTGAGTTTCTCTTTTCAAGTATGTGCAGAATAATGGATAGACCACAGTGAAATATGTCCCTTGTGCTTTCTGATGGAAATCATAAACTGACTGCACAGCTCCAATGATTTACAGGACTTTCCAAATGCAAAGTAGAATCCATTCTGTGCAAGACACTGCTGCAGCTTTCATTTCTCCCCCCTTTAAAATGCAATATATAGATTCATACACATTTTATATAAGTGAAATATGTATATAAGCATTTCACCTAGCCATGCAATTATGCAAAAGGCAACGTTAATAATTTATCTATGGCATTCATAGTAGCTTAACCAAAGCTCTATTCCCTTAAGTAGGAGAATTAATAATTTTGGATCTGAAGAGCACTGATTTAAGTCTTTAAAAGGATTTATTTCTTACAACATAATGAAAGCCTGTTCATCTAAACTAATCATGGACAAAAGCTAGGCTTCATGAATAATGTTTATATTTCTTGACAAATGTCTAATGAACACACATAAATTATTTTTTCCAAGTTACTGAGTGGGATCATGAGCTACTATTGAGTCACTACAGAAAACTGCTGTAGGAAGATTCACAATATTCCAACAGGCCACTCAAGAACAGAAGATAATCAAGAAGCATAAATGGGCTGGGCAGGAAAGGACCTCTGAAGGTCATCATGCCCAGAGCCCTGTTGAGCCTCACCAAGAGAGAGATTGCCAACTGAAAGCCTAAAAGTTTTTCAGTGTTTTCAGCCCATCCAAACTTCCTGAGTTTACCATTTTATATATAAATTAGTTCCTTGGTAAGCCTTTTGTAATTTATCTTGCAAAACTAGAGCAGATGTATGCATCAAGTGTCTGTAAAAGCATACCATTACAAATCAAGCCCATATAATGTCTTACATTTGTTTATGCTTCTTTATCTTGCTCTGCCAAGCACACTCTATGGAATTTACAAGCAAATGAGAGCACTTCTCATCCCTAAATGTATTTGACTAATTTCACACAAGGTTCAAGAGGAAGGGAGATGGAGATTTAAGAACAGTGAGGGGAAAAGGCACATAGCCAATAAGGAAACATTTGAATACACTTCATTCAAATCTCTGGAAATCAACTAGAGTTTCCTGGTTTTGGTAGGCTGTGAGCAGGCTCTTAAAAAAGAATAAAAGCAGTGTCTTTAGAACAGAGCCTTTTGTTGACATTTTACTAGCTAAGACAAATAGAAGTTATTTGGAAGTATTGCAGGCATTCCACAAGAGGTCTTAGACAGGAGCTGAATCAAAAACAGTAACACTGAGAAACACTTTTATGTGACTACCTATAACTTTAACAAACTGCTTTACAGACTACCACAATATTTGGGCAAAAAACCCTGTCCAGATAGACTACATAACAAGCATGCATGTCCTTTTATACAGGTACACAGTGTAAGGCAACATCTTAAGCAGTGACTTTAAGTCACTGCGTGCCATACACAGGCCTTGTTCTGTGGGTATAAACGTGTGACTATGGAGGAAAAATAAATCAAGTACAAAAATAATAGACACTAAATGCAACAAATGAGATATAATTGTCTTCCTAACTGCTTCATTCAGCTTTTTACAGTATTTGATGAAGTATTTCCTTAGTTACCTGAAACCTTAATAATGTTTTGAGACATTCAGTATCTTTATTAGAGTGCCATTTGTGTACATGCAGAGAAGATGAATCTGACTTAATTACAACTATTTTGAAACTGTTAAAATGAAAAGAAAGTCAAGATAGCTATATTTTATTCTAAGCAATCATGGGAGCCTGCATCAAACATGTATAGTTTCATTAGAAGGATAGAAAACATCAAGAGACACTTGTGTACTCAAACAGAGAAAAAAATTCTAACCTCAAAAGCATGGTTCCTCTATAAAGATGTTTATTAAATGGAGAAAAGAGAGCTCAGCAGGTTATCCTTTACTCCAGAACAAGCTCTCTCCCTACCCAAACACTTCTAAAGAAATCTTCCTAGCAGTTCATCACATCCCCTCACTGGTTAGGCTCTACACTGCTCTTACCATTATGCAGATCTAAGCGCAATGTTTCCCTGAAAGCTACAGCTGTCAAAGACTGCATAGAACAACCTTTTATTGTTTTGCTTCCTTTCTGACAACTTCCATCCCATTTCAAAGTTTAACACTCCCAGTGTCTGTCAACCTTCTTTTTTTTTTTGTATTCTTGACAGTGTGCCACAGAGTACTTTGTCTTCATGCATGGATCACCTAGGGACCTGTTTGTGCTGTAGCAATTTATGCTCAGCACACAAGTAAGAATTAAGGTGGAGAAAACAGAGATTTCTGCTTTAAATTGGCCAAGTCAGTTCTTAGAATCAGTGTCAGGTCCCTGTTTGCTCTACTTGTTATTTTTATTAACAAACATTTTCTGTGCTCATGGTAATTTACACACAGCTTCCTCAAAATGATATGCTAGGAGTTTTTAAATATTAATCATTGCAAATAGAGCAGATTTTGTCTTATATATGGTATTTTTGACTGTGCAACAGCAGAATGTGATAGAAAGTGACTTATGACTCAGATATACAACTCCTCTATTTGGTTTACATATTGGGTTTCTTCAGAAGAAGCAAATCATTTATGACTATTAACAACGGGTTGGATCTTTCAGTCCCTCAAACTGAGCCTTCAGGCTTCCTAAAACTGTTTAGTTTTACAGTTAGAATGCAGACAGATGCTTCTCTCGATCTGTTGACAAACAGCAAGACCTAGGGAGATGAAGAAAAAAAAAACCAAGAAAAAGGGAACTAGCACTGAAAATAAGATCCCCTTTCATTTACCATTTTATTAGATTAATGTTGTTCATAACATTTGTGTCTCTTCTACACTTTACAGATTTAGGAAATCTTGTTTCTTATAGCAACCACAGCTGATGGCTGTAGAATCATTATTCATATTTCAGAGGACTCTGATGGGGGTTTTCAGCTTATTTTTAAATGGACTATAATTGACTTGATTTTATGCAGAACAACAGGTTAGACAGCATGGGGTAAATTTTCAAGGTGGTGAGTAGGAGTACAGTGCAAGCACAAATCCTGTTACTTGTTAATAGGATTTGTCTGCATCCCTCTCTTTATTGCTTTGAAAATGCATTGCTGTATCTCATTTACAGAGTAATCCTATTGGCAATACCATCAAGTCCAAACAGACCTGGTCATATCTGTAGCTCCTCATACAGCACCATAATGTGAAAACTCCTGATCAGGACATGACCTTGGGATTAAATTTGCAATCAACCAAGAAATTCCCTGATTCTTTCTTTACTCAACTGACCCAACTCATATCACTCTGTCAGTGAATTTATCAACATTAGTGGCAAAGAGATGGCTAAAAAGTCTCCCTCTGGAAGATAGTTTTCTACAGTCATCATTCTAACCCATGTTCTGACTAGTTCAGGTAGTGTTAAATGTCACAATAACAGAAACAGATTCTCCACAATATACCACCTAAACTAGTGCCAAAGAGGACATTTCAAAACATACATATAAAACATACATGGAATAACCTTTTCTCCCACTAACTGCACTTCCACTAACCACTACAGTTCAGTGACTTCTATTCCTACAGCATTTTAGTTTCCATCAGCAGCTCATATAGATTCTGGTCTGAGAAGAAATATTTCTATGTTCCTGCACCTATTGACAAAATCATACCCCTCAAAGGGAGATGGTTTAGTTCATTTCTTGCATTCCTGCTTTACTAAAATGATTTTGCAAGAATATCTATAGAGGGAGAGAAAGAGTTCCCTAACCATAACCCTATTCCAAACTGTAATCCCTAACTTGAACTCCTAACCTGAATCCCAAACCCTAACCATTAGCCCTTACTCCTAACCCCCAACACTAACCCTACCATAATCCCTAACTCTATTACTAACCATAACCCAAACCGCAACAACTCTAACAGAAATCCCCACACAGGTGATACCCATATGGACAAAGTAGAGTGGAGAGGAGAGAAACAAGGAAAGGAAAATCTAAAAAGCAACTTTATAAAGCCACCCTTCATCACCTTTGAAAGTTTCATGACTTCCTGGTAACTTCATAAGCAATATCAATGCTAAATACTTGTGGAGGAAATTAATAGGCTACTCTTAAACACAGCTAAAAGCTGCTGGGAGGAGGTAGCTGGGAGATCTTTTATTTTTGTTATGGATTAGTCTTTGGCCATTTAGCAACTGAAAGGTAAGCAAAACAAGATTTTCAGTGTTTTCTGATCTAATCTTTACTCACTTGTCAGCTTGGCTAAAGTCACTCTGCTACAGCAGCAATGAAATTCATTGTGGCAAAGAAGAATATATCACACCCTGCGATTCAAGATTGCCTCCAATGTGCCAGTTTCCATCACATAATTTTGGATATATTTCTTTGGAAGTGTCCATACACCTACCAAGGAGAGTTTTACCCTGGATGGATGTGTGTGTTAATAGGAAGGACCTGACACCTTGCCTACAAATAGCAACTATTTTTTTTTTACTTTCGACAGTGTGATACCACTGTCCTTAGATAAAAAATAGAATTGAATCGAATAAACCAAACCAGGTTGGAAGAGACCTTCAAGATCATCGCATCCAACCTATCATCCAACACCACCTAATCAACTAAACCATGCAACCAAGCACCCTGTCAAGTCTCCTCCTGAACACCTCCAATGATGGCAACTCCACCACCTCCTCGGGCAGCCCATTCCAATAGGCAATCACTCTCTCTGTGTAGAACTTCCTCCTAACTTCCAGCCTAAACCTCCCCTGGTGCAGCCTGTGACTGTATCCTCTTGTGCTGGTTGCCTGGGAGAAGAGACCAACCTCTGTCTGTCTTCAACCTCCCTTCAGGTAGTTGTAGAGAGCAATAAGGTCACCCTTGAGTCTCCTCTTCTCCAGGCTAAGCAACCCCAGCTCCCTCAGTCTCTCCTCACAGGGCTGTGTTCCAAGCCCCTCACCAATTTCATTGCCCTTCTCTGGACACGCTCCAGCAAGTCAACATCCTTCCTAAACTGAGGGGCCCAGAACTGGACACATGATAGTGTTATGATAATGAGGTTCTGTAAATCAGATGCCAGGGGTGTGGTGAGTGGGAATTGCATAGTAATACATTTTTGGCCAGCCCTGATTTCTCCATACTCAAAGTGCAGGATCTTTCCTCTGTCTTTACTATCCTTTCATATAAGACCAAGAGCAAATACTTTTCTCCTCAGGAGTTACAGAATACAGTGACTTCATGTCCCAAACTGAGATTCACAGGTGTTTTCTGCTACTTTTCTCCTGACTAGTATGACATTGCTCTTTTTTCTAATTAAAAAAACTGATATTATGTCTCTCTTCTCAATGTTGAGCTCTGATTCCATTCTCACCACTGCATTTTTGAAAGGGGAAATGATGTCAGACCTTGGTGGCTTACTGGCAAAAAAGAATAATAAAAAAAGAGATCATATTTAAATCAAGTTAATGACTCACTCTTCCTATTTTGTGCGTTTGCTTCCATTACTCTTGGTCCATTGGTTCATCCATTTTTAAAAGGTTTAATTTCCTGTTGGATCATTGACTGAATTTGTAGCAGGTTCTCTTTCCATTGTGAGCTTATGAAGCAAATAGCATTATGTTTGCAAGCACAGATGAGTGTGTTCACTAAAGGCAAGAGCTTCTTTTTGTTTTGAGGATGTGCTGGTAAATCATTTTCACATACAAGTAAAATGAAATAATTATTACTTTGTACACTGAACTTATATCAAAGCTTTTCACAGTATCTCTCCTCCCTCCTTGCACACACAGCCTCTGTGTATTTCCAGTGGAGCTAGGTGTACAGAAAGTAGAGCTAATATCAGATGTGAAGTGCTGGAAGTGTTTCCTCTATTTCTTTATAGTCCTTACCCCTGACTTTAGTGACTAATTGAAGATTGCTAGCAGTGTAAGCTGGGCCTTCAAGGGAAATCAGTGCTAATTTCAACCTCCAAATCTCTGTTGT
This sequence comes from Melanerpes formicivorus, assembly GCF_026170545.1. Lineage (NCBI taxonomy): Eukaryota > Metazoa > Chordata > Aves > Piciformes > Picidae > Melanerpes > Melanerpes formicivorus. The sequence goes on along the minus strand of NW_027142380.1, from coordinate 8,644,016 downwards.
CAGGGATTTCCCCTCTGCTTCACATGAAGAATAGATTTCAGAGATAATGCCGTAGCTAAGTTGTTTTATTGGGTTTTTTTAAACACAGAGTGAAGGTTTTGCATAGTGTGGGATACAAGACCTGATTTTCAAGGCCACTGAAAGAAGAATCAGTATATATCATGAGACATTATTTGTAATGCCTATAGATAGGAAATATTAAGTCACTCAGAAACAGTGTGCCAAGAGAAAAGGCAATAAAGGATTGTTCTAGACCACAGATATAATCTGAATAATGACCCTTATTTATGGGAAATAGGAGCAAAACTTCTACTGAGGGTGTGTGAAGGCTCATTAACTGCATTTTAAAAGCAAGTCTCAGCCTGAGGTGTGCTACGGTTTTCTTTTCATGACCTAGAACAAGTTAGGCAGGCACAGGTCATGTAAATTACCTACAACAGAACTTGCAAAGCTGGGCTGTGGAGCTCTTAGGTAGCACAGCAACTTCTACCTGCTTTATGGTGACTTCCCTGGGACAATGAAATGGTCATGAGCCAAAGGACTTTTGTTACAAAGAGCACAAGCAAATTATGGGACATCCTTTGCTAAAAGGAGATAATTTGCCCTTCTGTGACGCTGTTGCAGTGATTTTAAAATGAGGAAAGGGGGAATTACCACCTCTGCAGAAACTAATCTCTTTTCATTATTGAGCCATTCTGCCAGACCAGCAGCTCTCCCTGAGAATTATCAAAGCCATCACCCTGTCTATTCAGACCAGGTATGTCACGCATTGTTTTGAGACAATAAAGTCATTGGGGTCTCACAGGACTCCCAAGAGCATTAAGAATCACACAGGCAACCACCCTGTGAAAAGCAGGGAAGTTAGTCCAAGATGATACATCAAGTCAAAGTTACTGTAGCAATATAGCAAATAACATAAGCCTAAACTCAAAGCACATATATGAAGACTAAGGTAACACCACCAATATCTGTGGGGTTTATACACATTGCAGTGTTTAGATCATTCAAGCAGCTCACAGGCTAAATCTTGACCAAGGTAACTCTGGAATGAAGGAAATGCAGATAACACTGCATCTGAAATATTTCAGATAATCTTTTAATATAAGAATATACACACACAAAGATTCATAAGCTACCTCTTTATTCTACAATGCTCAGAAATACAATTTTGGTAATAACAGCTTTCACCATGGAATTGCAGCATGTGTCAGACGCTGTGCATTGAGCTTTGAGAAGAATGAGGTAAATGACATATGGATGCTTAATAACATCTCAGAGAAGTCACATTCACAGTCACAGTCAGCAGATCAACACTTTCACAAGAAGCTGTTCCCAGTGGGATCACCTCCTCCTGATGACTGAGAAAACATTTCAAGCTGTGACAAGAAGGAGGAAAATTAAGAATAGAAGTTTGTATCCTAGAGCTTTTAGCATCAAAGTTCATTGTACTTTGTCTGTCAGTAGCATTCCTTTTAGGCATGGAAAAGATGCAACTTCATGCCTACGGAAGTGTAAGGCTTACATAAGGAGCATACAGGTGAATACTTCCACCCACTGTTTGGAGCTTGGAGATTACCTCCGGAACCTCTGGATCCGCAGCTCATGAGAACTTGTCCTCTGCAAGAGTTCAGATATGCCTCCTGTTTCCCACAGTTTCTATGCTGTTCAAATAACCAACAGCAGAAGGATGAAGATGCCGAGGCTGCTGAATATTCAGAATCCTTATCTGTGGCAGGAAGCAAGCCAGCTAAAAACTTGCTGATGCCGACATTAACAGGTTAACCTGAAAGCTGGCTGCAGATCCCACCGGTTCCATAACAGGCGGAATAACACTGTCATTTCTCAGAGCTTGTCCGGAGCTCCCTTCCTGGTAGCCCAGCAAGTGTCCTCTGGCTCTAGCAATAAGAAGGTTTAGGATTTAGCAAAAGGAGATTGTGTGCTTCAACAGCATTCAGAGCATGCCAGGCACCACTGCCTACATCTAGTCCCCTGAGCAAAAGTCTCTGCTTCCCACAGCAGCAGCAGCACTGTAACAGGAAAGACTGCATTGACAACCACCCTTAATTTAAGGGCAAACTGATTCATATAAAATCAGAACTATCTGCAATTCAGATACAAAAAAGTAAAAGGAAGAAGTAGGTTTTATTGTTGGATCACTTTATCGTAGTAGGATTTAAAATAATGAGGACAGCCAAGATTACAGAGAGGATGTGTTCCTTCCCTCAGTGGCTAAAATCACAAGCATCTGAACTGCAAGCACTAAAGAAGATTCATATTTATGCATGTATTTGCATAATATTTTCCATACTTTTTCCTGATAGGGTAGGCTCTCTGAAAATCTGAATTATTTTTAAGGCACTTGGAAAGGGAAAGGGAATTCATTATAAAGATTCTTACAAGTATATATATTTTTTTATTTAATATTGGATCAAATATCCATTCATTTAGTTGAGCACTGACTGCAAAACAGTGATAAAGACATTTGTTTAAAGCCTAATATTCTTACAGTGAGAGAACCTTGACTCCCTGTTCTTTATTAGATGACTTTAAATAAAGGACTGAGCAGCTGCAAAGATACTTCGGGCAAAACTACGATAGAAACATAGAGGAAGTTTTGAAAGCACACTTTTAAAACATAAATACATCTTTTCATTGGGGAGAAAGAGAATGACAGTTACTCCCTGCTTTAATTACGAATCCTTAAAGCTACTCAACACTCTGTGCACAAAAGGCAAAAATCATGAGTGTGACTCATGTATATGAAAAATTGAAGTGCACAGACCAATTTTTTTTTAAACTATAAATATTTTATGGATTTTGATAGTTTAGCATAACATTCTAATGCCAAAGTCCAGCTAAAAATGCTGTTTTAATGTAAAATTCCCCCCACTAAAATTGTAAATCATCTGCTTTCTTTTAGGAGCAACATCTATCTTTTACAGAGCTGGAACAGCATTCACATTGAGCCTTCCTTCCTGCCTTTAAACTATTGTTTTAAAAATCTGCATATTTTGAAAAAGCTTTTGCCACCAACAGGTCCTTTTATCGTGTTATGAACACAAAAGCTGATTTTTTTCTAAAAGAAATGCTTCAGTTGTTCTTTAGAACCCTAAGTAAGGTTTATTTTTTGCTTTCCTTGAAATTATAATTTAATATATGCAACTATAATGAGCGTCTGGATAAAAATCTGGGGTTTCATCCAACCTCAGTCAGGCAATATATGGTAAATTTTCTGCTTTTTAAGGAAATATTAAGACTTGCACTGCTGTCAAGATGCACTCTGCATTGAATTACATTGCTACATACAATTAACATCAGTTTCTCTCCTTATTTGAAGCTCTGAGGTGCAAGTTGTGTGATGTTTGAAAAGTTAGTTAACATTTGCAATATATATGCACTGCAATTAAACTAATTTCTTTATTCACCTGACATGCTCCAGAGAGGGTTGTTGGTAGACTATGAGCTTTGCTGACGGGAGCCAGGATCAGCTATATCCCTCTTTGCATCAGCTGCCACATGCTTAAGACCTGTGAAGAGTAAGAACTACCCTCAGACAGCAAAATTGTTTCACCCTCTCCTTTCTGTCAATTTTCCCCTATTAACAGGACACACTTGAGGAAACAAGCTAGAAGGAAGCAGGCTGGCAAACTAAGTGCTTCCCAGCACCAGGTGAGCCCCACTGAAAGGCTTTCCAGACCCAGCCTGGTGCACACTACGCCACAGGCTACACAGCAGGGCTGGCAGCACCCCGGGCTCCAGTCCCACCACAAAGGCCCAAAGCCTGCACCAACCAGCTGAAGGTCACCACTGATGGGATCAGCAGGGCTGCCCACACCAGACCCCGGCTATAACTTATGAAATGCCTGTGCTGTTCCCTGACCCTAGCAGCACCTTGCAGACACAGACGGAGGGCAGCTCTGCATGGACAGCAGCAGAGCCCACTGCTCCAAAGCCTTGAGTCTGACTGCTTACAAGTTTTACCACTAAATATCCTTTTAAAACTACAAACAAACCAAAAAACCACAAAACCCAAAACATCCACAGAAACCCAACCAAAACACAAACAATTTGAGGGGAGAAGCAACACAGATGTTTCCACTTCACCCTCACAAGGCACCTCTGTCATGCCACCCAGTCCTCATGGCTACAGCAGCCGCATCCTCTCCCTAAAATCCCCTTTTCACAGTTTTCTCCCTCTTTTCTGCTGCTGATCCCCACCTGCTCCATCCTCCTACCCTTCAGGGAGCTTTCTTCCCCTCACTGCTGGCTGCCCAACATGGCAACCCTCCTCAGGCCTGGAGCAGGCTCTCCAGAGCTTGTTGCTAGATCCTATTTTGCCTGGGAAAACCACGCAGAAGCCTAGCACTGCAAACACTTTCCATAGGAAGAATTGGTTTCATACATTGCAAACATTTCTACTTTTCCAACTGGTCGTAGTGGTAAGGATATCCTCACCACGTGGCTGGGCCCAGTCCTTGCGTTGTGCCCATGTTAAAGCCACCCACCCTCCAGGCAACTTCTTTTCCTTGGCTGATGGGGAAGCTATCACTTAATAAACTCATTCTTTTTCTCAGGAATCATTACTATTCAGAGTTTGTACTAAATTGATCTCCACATTGCTATGTAATAGTTAAGAAACACAGGTTCCTACAAATGGTGAAACTCACTTTTATTTCAGAGCTGTATAAGCTCTATGCATTAAGCCCCACTACAGCTACATTTTGAGGACTTAAAATGGATTTAAGACAAAAGATGTTTCTTATGCTTCTGCTTTGCTGAAGCTTGATCTTAACCTTAGATGGCTACTTAATTTAATCCTTTTTATCCTTATTTTCAGAACTCAGAGTTCTTAAACCAGGAGTTTTCAGGCTGAGCAGATGGTACTGTCTTTTCCTTCAAGGACAGAAAAAAAAAGGCAGTCAAATCTGATCTCCTTAAGTTAAATGAAATGTGTGGGGGCCTCCCAGTACAATGGCTCACCAGAACTGCTCACTGACTAGCTGTCGGAAGTGCTCTTGGTTTTGAATTTCGATGATAATGAAGAATTATCGTGCCTACTCTTGCAGTAAAAAAAAAAAAGTTCCTCAGAGCACATTATAGAAAAAAAATAATGATTTCATCTTGAGCAAAAAGCTGAGGGAGACAACTGCAAAAAAAGATTTCAGAAAGGGATGGAAAAGCTCTCTTCCTTTGCTGACAAGTTAAAACTGTTGTGCAAGAGCTGCAGAAGTCTAAAAAAATAACATGAAACTTACAGCAAAAGTGGATTAAGTAAATAGAACTCTGTGGATTTACTTATGTGCATAAATGGGTGCCTGTAAGGCTTGACTGAGATTAATATAGGAATCAAATGATACTTAGGAATCAGGGCTTGTGAAATATTGCTAATTCTTTCACCCTGCTTCCCTCACTGCCGCAGTTGTCTCTGGTTTCCAGAGCATGAAGACCAAGGAATTTTTTTCCAATAGATGTTTTCCTGAAGTTCTACAGAGTTTTGGCACATCGTTCTATACAGTAATTTCTCTTTCCTGATTCCGTCAATCACATGTGAAAATACTTACCCCAAGCAAAATCTTAAAAAAAATAATAATATGTTTTGATTCTTTTATTATGAGAGAAAAAAAAAAAGAAGGAATGTGACTCATTCTGTAGATGAGCACAGGCAGAAACATTTCACTTTGAAAACTGAGTTTGGAGGGGAAGAGGAAGTTCTCTCAGCCTAAACTGTTCAGACTCTCGTTAAAGAGTTTCAGAGTTCTCTAACTTGCTGTCTAATTGTCAGAAAACTGTTTCATAGCCATAGCATATTTTAAAAGGAAGAAAAAAAAAAAAAGAAAATGTTAAGCTATGTGCAACATCTTCAATGAGGCATGGGCTCTGTGCACAATGCAAGCTGTGTATAGTTTCTCACAGGGCAGTTTCCAAGGATATTTGGCACACACTTTGCAAATGAGAGCTCCAGTCACAGGTCAGAAGGAAGCTTTTTAAGTATTGTTCCTCAAATCTTAAAATGATAGCAAGGTTGTGTAATAGTCTTACTTTCCTTCCCCCCACTCCGAATCATGGAATTGTCAGGACTGGAAGGGACCTCAAGGATCATCTAATTCCAACCCCCCTGCCATGGGCAAGAACACCTCACTAGATCAGGTTGCTCACAGCCACATCCAGCCTGGCCTTAAAAACCTCCAGGGATGGGGCTTACACCACCCCCCTGGGCAACTTGTGCGAGTCTCTCACCACCCTCATGGGGAAGAATTTCTTCTTAACATCCAATCTGAATCTATGCACTTCTAGTTTTGCTCCATCCTCCCTAGTCCTACACTACCTGACACCCTAAAAAGCCCCTCCCCAGCTTTCTTGTAGGCCCCCTTAAGAGACTGGAAGGCCACAACTAGGTCTCCTCAGAGCCTTTTCCAGTCTGAAGAACCCCAACTCTTAGTCTGTCTCCATAGGAGAGGTGCTCCAGTCCTCTGCTCATCCTTGTGTCGCTTCTCTGGACACACTCCAGTACATCCATATCTTTCTTGCACTAGGGGCTCCATAACTGGACACAGTACTCTTACATTCTAATTTGATTAGTAATTTACAGAATACTTTGTGATTTCATTAATGGATTGCATTAAACCCAACTGGGCTTCATATATTTGGCCCCAGCTCTGTTATATGGGATAAGGATTACAGAATTGGTAATTTTCCATCACCCAGCATCCATGATGGCAGATATTTAATGGAATGGATATCTTAATACACAGCTCCCTCTGAGTAAATATACCTTTAGGCAGTTTTAAGCCCCTGATGACTCACTGTTCACACTTGTCTCATTGATTTGTCCTTACTATATCCCAGTGAAAAACAGACATTTTGGGGGGGAAAGTAGTTAAAAAAATTACAGCTGTGCATTTATGTAAAGAGAGAAGAAAAACCATCAAGATCTTGAAGCAGACTGTTTTGTTTGAAAAGTAGAATACTATAAATATAAATAAGAAGCCTGAGACAGATTATTTTTTTGTTTCACATAATATTCTGTAAAATCTCACAATAACCCAGCTGCAGAAATTAGCAATGAGTTAGATGAAGCAGATCCTGTGGGACTGGTAAGGTTTTTCTGAGAACTCAGATGTAAAGACAGTCTCCCATTATTTGCCTCAATTTGAAACATTTCATATGGATTTTGAGCTTTGTAAAAAAATAGAGTAGAAGTTGTAGGAATAGCCTGGAATTTAAATAAAACTGAAATCCAAACCCAGCTTCTGGGTATCTTTGAATCCTGAGAAGAGCTGAGCTACTTGAACAGTTTCCATTTCTTGGTTATTGATTCACAAAACATTAATAATAGCATTAAAACCAAGCTCTAAATGGATTGTTCACATTTTGAAGAAATCAAAAATCTATATTGACTTTTAATAGTGAATTACATCCAGAGAAAGGCAACAAAACTGGGGAGGGGTTTGGAGCACAGCCCTGTGAGGAGTGGCTGAGGGAGCTGGGATTGCTTAGCCTGGAGAAGAGGAGGCTCAGGGGAGATCTTATTGCCATCCAGAACTGCCTGAAGGGTGGTTATAGCCAGGTGAGGGTTGGTCTCTTTTCCCAGGCAACCAGCACCAGAACAAGAGGACACAGTCTCAAGCTGTGCCAGGGGAGGTTTAGGCTGGATGTTAGGAAGAAATTCTTCATAGAAAGAGTCATTGGCTGTTGGAATGTGCTGCCCAAGGAGGTGGTGGAGTCATCATCACTGGAAGTGTTTAAAAAGAGCCTGGATGAGGCACTTAGTGCCATGGTTTAATTGATGAGATGGTGTTGGGTAATAGGTTGGACTTGATGATCTCAAAGGCCTTTTCCAACCTGGTTATTTCTGTATTCTGTATTAAAAGAAATTTGGAAACATTTGTCAGATTTTCCAAGTGAAAATGAAGTTCAAAACTTTGCTGAGGGGAAAAAATCTCATGATGTATTTAATGAATTAAACAAAATTAAAGTTATACTTCAATGGAAATTATTAAAATTTCTGCCATTAGTGGCAGGGAGTTCTGGACACAACTCCAGTGCTGGATAAATCAATCAAGCAAGCTGAATGCTCTAATGAATGCAAGGAAAATATAAAATGCAGTTTAGTATGTTGCAGCTTGGTTCAATAGCTATTTTATGACACCTGACTAATAACTATTTTATGGTACCTGACTTATGGCTTCACCAAAGGTGACTCAGTTTCATTCCAACAAAGAGAGGAGGATGCAATACTTGCAAATACATTTCTCTATGTACTTGCTTATAGCTTGGAAGTCTTTTAAGTAGTACAAAGCATCTGGATGCTGGCTGATCTATTTGTTATATTTGAAAGGAAGAAGACTATCTGCTTTCAGGAGGTAAGAGCAATTTTATTATTTATTTTTTGTCCTCCTTGTTCCTCGAGTCTTGGGGAAATCACAGGGAAAGAGAAAGCACTTTTTGAAGTATTTGTAGTCTTGGAAGAAAAGTTTGCTTAGTTTTCCAACTGGTTAGAGTAGCTTATTGAATGACATTACCAGCAGTGTCCAAGATGGGCATTGAGAGATGAGAAACAAATTTAGAAAGAAAAGTCCCTGCTCTAACCCTTGCAAATCATTAGTGGGTAGAATGAGAACAGCACAGCACAGTTCAAATGAAAGGTGAGGAGACTAGGAGCATTGTGCACAATAAATTGAAACTCTCTATTCAGAAGTTAAGAATGACAATATCTTTTAGGCTAGAATTTCTATCAGAACATTTTATCTAAAAGACTCTTGCAAGATTAAATCCTGATGCATTATTTTACCAATGCCACCTAATCTAATTGGTTTAACATCACAATCTTTCAAAAGGTTTGGCTCCTATATTCTCATCAGCCATTCAATATGATCTATTCTACATATTCTACAGTAGAGGATACTCTTTCTTTTATAAACCCAGAGTCTGGGTCAAGAGTTTTCCAGGTGAGCAATGATTCTTTTCATCACCTAGTATCACTGAAGCTCTGTAGATGCCAAACATGAGAGCTGCTGATGGTTTTCCATTGCATAATTCTGCAGTCATGCATACAGATTTTGGAGGGAAAGAAGTGCAGTAATCTAAGTCTGTGAGAGGCAACTGAGACAAAAGCAAGAGTACTTTCAGTAAGTTTGCATTCTCTTACAGAGCTGTCTGCATCAGCTAGGAAATCATTAGGCAACTGGAACTTTAAGTACTTCAGGTGACTGAATTGAAGGAATTGTCAGAATATCTATGCTGGGTTTAAAATAATTACAGGAAGAGATTGACAAGACTTTGCGCCCATGCAGCTTAACCCACCGGTAAGGTCCACATCTGATTCTTGTGAATTCAGCATCTGTCAAACCAGCCAAGAAACTCTACAGTCATAAATAATCCCACTGAGGTTCTTGACATATGTACAGCTCCTTATGGTTGTGCAGTGCCCATGACGGTGCTGTGGTTCTGATGCAGGCTGCTGATGCTGCTCTAATACAAATCTGAAACTGCATTTTCTTGAGCCTGTTCTCACAAATGACAGAGTCTCATGTTAAACTCACCAAAACATTAGGGCTTCTGAATGCCTCACAAATCTATGCTATTAATTCAACTCCCTCACATTTGATACACCTCACTTATTTTTTTTCCTCCAGCTCTGGTTTGGGGTAGTTCAGCAGGATGGTGTTAGAAGGTTTTTGTTTGTTCATAGTATCATTCAGGGTTAGAAGGGACCACAAGGATCATCTAGTTCCAACCCCCCTGCCATGGGCAGGGACACCCCACACTAGAGCAGGCTGGACAGAGCCTCATCCAGCCTGGGCTTAAACACCCCCAGGGACGGCGCCCCAACCACCTCCCTGGACAACCCATTCCAGGGCTTCACCACTCTCATGGTGAAGAACCTCCTCCTCACATCCAGCCTGAATCTCCCCACCTCCAGCTTCATTCCATTCCCCCTAGTCCTATCACTACCTGAGATCCTGAGAAGTCCCTCCCCAGCCTTCCTGTAGGCCCCCTTCAGATACTGGAAGGCCACAATTAGGTCACCTCGGAGCCTTCTCTTCTCCAGACTGAACAGCCCCAACTCCTTCAGTCCGTCCTCACAGGAGAGGTGCTCCAGCCCTCTGCTCATCCTTGTGGCCCTTCTCTGGACGCATCCCAGCACCTCCAGATCCCTCTTGAAATAGGGGCTCCAGAACTGGACACAGCACTCCAGATGGGGTCTCACCAGGGCTGAGTAGAGGGGGAGGATCACCTCCCTCGACCTGCTAGCCACACTTCTCCTGAGCTTCTGCCTGTAAAATTTAATTTCAAAATAGAACTCATCTATAAATATTTATTTTTTAGTTGAAAAATGTAGGTCTACACTTAAATATTTATTTTATCCTCATCATACTTAAAAACTTCATCCTTCAGTTCTAAGGCAAATTTATAACTGCTTTAAATCCATCTCTTCGTTTAGGATTTGGGCTGTTAGGTTGCTCACCCATAATCAGATGGATTCCTCAGCATTACTTTAGCTTATGGGTTCTTCAGATACAGGCTGAGTTTCTATTTCCAGCATTTCCTTTGCTAGTATTAGTGAAACCTCCTCTTCAAAGGACATAGAAAGGCTTCAGGTCCCAGAGATCAAGAGTCTTTTGAGGTTGAGGGAGACTTTGTACTTCCTTTTGAGACTTTAATTCGTAGGTGTCAAAATTTCTTCACAGCCCATGGAGGAAAATGGCCTATGATGGAACTTTCAGCAAAAATTCATTGCTAGAAGTGACAGGATGGAGCAGCCATGCAAGGCATTAGGTCCCAAAGAGCTTCTTGATTCCAACTCTAACAGCTTCCTGAGCTTGAGTGTGTTCCATACCACCCAATGCTGATCTGTGCCTGTTTTCACCTTCCCTCTTCAGTAGATTTGAGGACAGCAGATGGGCTATGTTTATTTTAGGGATAACCTCATCTGCTGTTTATATTGGGGAAGAAAAAAAGTGCTCGCTGATGACTTCCTCCTGACACCTCCAGCTGAGGCTGACATTTGTTTTCTAGCTGTTATTGGTTTCTAATTATGCCTGGATATTCAGAGGATCAGCTAATTTGCTCCATAATTTTTGGAGGCAATTTTTAATTCCCTTTCCTCCTCCATGCTAATTTCATGGAATTATTGAATATGCAAACATGGTGGGACTAAACCCTGTGGGACTCCCTGGTGATTCAGCTCAGGTGTCCCTGTTGAGCTGGCCCCCTGCATCACAAATAGAGATTACAAAGCACACAAGATGAGGTGGCAAGGCCAGGATACACAAGGAGCTTTTGCTTCCTTTGTGTTGTCCCACTCACTGCAGTGAACCAACATGGGCCCAGTCTTGCTTTTGGGCAAGGGCAGAACAGTATGGAGCCTTGAGCAGAAGATGGGCATTGAAAATTGGAGTGTGTGGAGAAATGGAGGCTCCGTTGAACTAATGAGATGATGTAAAACACTGATGTTAGCAGCACAGAAGAAATGGGAACGTGGTGCTTCAATCTGTGCTTCATTTTCCTTTGTATTCTAAGAGCTCAGCCTAAAGTCATAATCTTATCATTAAAATTCAAAATGTATTGGTGTATCAGGGATGATTTCAAAGGAGCAGAGGAAAAAGAACTAAGTGGTTTTGCACTGCTTACTGAAAACACTTCCAGCGTTGTTTCCAGAATATTTCAAGTAAATGTGTTCAGAGGTATCCCACAGGGGTATCACTGTATAGAAACACTCTAGCTACAGATTTTATCAGTTATTGCATGCACCAGCAAGAATTCAGGAGCTTTTCAAGTTGTTTGCAACATTTAATCTTCTCTATATTCCCATTTTATAAAGCTGTTCCATTTTAAAGATCCAGGAATGTTTGAAATAATTGAGGCTGTTTAACAGAGTGGAGTTAAGACCTATGCACAATAACTAAGGCACTATTATCTGCTTTGCAACTTTCTTTATGGCAATGCTAAAATATATACATATATTCATGCAATTCACAGAAATCACTTGATTTACATTATAGTTTCAGACCATGTGTGCTACATTCATTCTGTTCTCTCACAAAGTTGCTTAAAGGCTGGTATTACTTTTTATAGCCTGCAACAAAAGGCAGTCTTCTCCTGACCACCTTAATCATAGCAAGACCTCACCAGTGAAACAATAAATCTAAATAGATCATTCATTGTTAAGAAAGAAAACAACTTTTTGACATTCACAGAACTTAAGCCAAAAGACTGCAACCGCCTCTAAATCTATCACCCCAATTATTTACTGAATCCATTACCCCAGTTATTTACTCTTCCTTCTCCACCCCTTCCCTAATGACCTGCCTTCATTAGGGCAGGCTGACTTTCTACATAGATTTTCCCCCCCTCTTCTATTCACATCTGGAACAATGTCATTTATATTTGGAGCAGAAATACCAGTTTTAAAGAATACAAAATATCATAAAAACTGGTTCCAGCTGAGCTTCCCAACTGCCTCTTTGCAAATCTGAAGCAGTCACTCTGTCTCACATTTAGGAGTTAGCCTAGCAAGCAGCATTTTCTAGAGACAAATACCCTTCTGCCTGGCCTTTATGATTTTGATGAGTGCCCTGCACAAATATCTGGGCTTTCCTTCTTCTTCCTCCTGTCACTGCTGCTGTCACAGAGACTTGAAAGCACTAGAAACTTCTACAGGGATATATCAGCAGTTCCAAAGCCAAAACTCAGGTGTCTATGGATTTGATAACATGTCCATGAGTCTGATAACAAATACGTTGTGAGTTTGACAATGATAATTTGGACAATTCAGGTAAAATATGAACCTGGAATAGAACCTTCCCCACCTATGTTATGCCTACAGGAAGTTTCTCATACTGTCATGAAACTCCGGAGAAGGTAGTTACCTAATCCTTACATGACTACCTATACAGTAGGGAAGTCACTGGTAGCCATGCATTATACAACCTCTTCTTAGTCACAAGAAAACAGAAAACTCTTAAGATTCACCAGCTCAGACTAGAGAAATTCATTCTTTCAGAGCTGTAGCAGCTAGCAGCCCTTTCAAAGGCCAGCTGCACCAGGTGGTCTGTACAAAAGCAGTGGCTAGAGATTGTTCTAAGACTTTAAAGACCACATTGAAAAGCAGACAAAAGTAAAGGAGTCACTGAAGTCTGACAGCTTTCCTGCATCTTGAAAGAAATAATTACAGAAATTATTTGTATCACTATTTTTGTGGAGCTGTGTCACTACAGAAAAAAGTTACTTTGTCTGCTGTCCTAAGCTCTGTCTCTGGTGCTCAACAAATTGCTCTAAGAATGGTTGAATTCGACTTGCAGCAACCCCCTCAGATGATAATTTGTAAAGCAAGCAGGCTATGGCAGCAATAAGTTACATCACTTCTACCTCAAGAAAACAAACCTGGAAATTCTTATTCCCTTTTAACTAATGAGAGGGCAAAACTGCCTGCCTCAGGCTAAGTTCCCAGAGCATGAAGTAATCTGAAATCTTGGGAATTTGTGTGAAATTTGGTATGTTTTAGAGAGAATTTTCTGGAACATAACTGTAACTGAAAAAGAAGAAAACAAACTCCCAAACAAAACCTTTGGTTGTTTAATTGTGAGTAGCTCTCTCTTGTTGTCTCAGTAAGAAAAAGGCTCAAGGGTCTCTCTAGATTTTGGACCTGTCACTTTAAAGCACACCAAGCTCCCATCAAGAATAGCAAAGAAAGATTAGCTTTTTTTCTGTACCCCAGGGACAGCTTGCAAGTCTCAGCATCACAAGAATAGGTTATTTCAGAGTACTCAGAAATCAGATTTTATTTCCTCAAGTCAAAAATCTTCCCTTTCTGGCAACACTGGGATGCATATAATAGGATGTCAGACAGCAGGTGTGATTAAAGTAATAGTACAATTAAAAAGAGCTAGGTGTGGGCATGAAAAGGTTTAATTTTTTTTCCCCCCCAGACTGATTTGACTCAGTTGATAACAGCTTGCTAAGGATCTTTTCTTGCTGCTTTCATGATGGAGTGTTTTTTGTTTTATTTTGCTGACTTTTTTAAAGGGTATTTTTGTCATGAAAGAAAATGTTATTGCCAGAGACAACACAGGAGATGTTCAGCAGGGAGCAGAACCCTGTCCTGTGTTCCTGTGACACATGGAAGAAGAGCATCAATCTTTGAAACCAGAGGAGTAAAATCCAGACCTGGCTGATTTCAGAAACTATTTCCACTTATCTTTAAACACTGTAGGAATAATCACCTGTTGTGCAGTATCTCCACAGCAGAAATACAAACTGGCTGAGCATGTGGGTTAAATTTGAGAAACATTTTCAAATGATACAGCTATTACATGATACATTCATGCTGGATCAGGCCTTCAGCATCCTGGTCTAGTGGAAGGGGTCACTGCCCATGGCAGGGAGGTTGGAACTAGATGATCCTCAAAGTCCTTCCAACAGAAACTATTTAATGAATCTGAATTATTACACTACTGATAATTAAATATTTTAAATCTTACAGACCACTTCAAATAAGGGCCATGAGGATGATCAGAGGGCTGGAGCACCTCTCCTGGGAGGACAGACTGAAAGAGTTGGGGCTGCTGAGTCTAGAGAAAAGAAGGCTCTGAAGTGACCTAATTGTGGCCTTCCAGTATCTGAAGGGGGGCTACAGGAAGGCTGGGGAGGGACTGCTCAGGATCTCAGGTAGTCATAGGACTAGGGGGAATGGAATGAAGCTGGAGGTGGGGAGATTCAGGCTGGAGGTGAGGAGGAAGTTCTTCACCATGAGAGTGGTGAAGCCCTGGAATGGGTTGTCCAGGGAGGTGGTTGGGGCGCCGTCCCTGGAGGTGTTTAAGCCCAGGCTGGATGAGGCTCTGTCCAGCCTGATCTAGTGTGGGGTGTCCCTGCCCATGGCAGGGGGTTGGAACTAGATGATCCTTGTGGTCCCTTCCAACCCTGACTGATTCTCTGATTCTAACTTAATGAGCTACCTTACCACTTTGAATGGGCATGAACCTTCTCCTGAGATCCAGTGCCAAGACTACACAAGAGATTTACTCTAGAAGATTTCCAATTATATATATATATATATATAACTTCTTTGCAAGTATGCTAATATAGTTTTGGATGTGATTTACTTCATTCCATTATTTGGTACCTAGCAGTGGAGCCATGTGTTTGTGCATAGATTTTGCTCAGCAGAGGCAGTGGTTATATTTATATGGAGATTTGTTGATAAAAAGCATGTTAGATGGATCTCAAGTGATATTTTTTCCTCCTAGGAACCTGGCATTAATCTTATGGTTTAAGGCTAGTTATATCTGTTTGGATCTGGTGCTTGGGGATATGATTTAGAACCTTGTAGAGTAGGGTTAGTGGTTGGGCTTGGAGATGCCAAGGGTCTTTTCCAACCTGAATATTTAAGTGGTTCTGTGATCTCTGCCTACCACCTCCTTGGTTTTGGGTGGATTCCTATGGATGTGTTGCTTCTTGGCCTGAATGTTCCACATCTGCTCCTAAGCTGGCACATTGCTAATATTTGCATTTAGTGCATTTATAAGTAGGTCTGATGGAAATAAGAGAAGAGGTGTTCCTCTTGTGAGTCTGTGACCATTGGGAAAGATAGTAGCCAAAATACTACTTTAAATTAGCTTGATTTGTTCCTCCCAGGGGAACAAAACATTTATATGAAAGTTATTTTAAAGCTAAGAATTTTTATCTGTGTTACTATATCTGTTAAACCCTTCCATTCTGCAATGGGTGCCCAAGCAGGGCTAACTTTCTCATATACCCCCATGCAGGGTAGCTCCTTTACTACTATTATCACTTAAAGATTAAAAAGGCTGGGTACAGACTTCTGCAGTGCCCTACCTTGAATGATATGTTTTTCTTTTCCATTGTTAGAGTTCCTGACTGAGAAACTACCCACAGAAAACTTCCACACTGTCAGACCACTGTACACCACCACAAAGTACCTTTTTTATTGACAAAGACACTGCATTCTGTCACATCCAACTTAACTTGGGAAAGAAAACTCTCAGTGTATACGAAAGAAAAACATTCCTGAGTACACTATGGCATTAATGAAGATTCAGGCCACTGATAACCACATAATATGTGTAACAGCCACAATGTCTCCAGCAGGCTTCATAAGAGATCAGAATTGTGTTTCTTTTTGAGGTTAAATACTGTTTAGAAAGAAATAATGGAGACTATATTGCTTCCTATACCAAATTGTAATGATTTGACAAATTTATAAGACTAAAATCCTTTACTGGAAACAAAAATAAAATGAAATCTTGTTTTGCTATTTCAGCTCAGGAAAGAAAGAAGCAAACAGTGCAACCTGAAGTTTGAGAGACACCCAATACTGCACAAAATTAAAGGAAAAACTGGGGGGAGGAACCAGTAATATTGCAGAGAGATGTTCTTACCTAAAAATTAACTCAATGTTCTCTCTCTTGTTGTTCTGATTTCCCTTCCACTCCCCCAAACAGAAGTCCTTCTCCTCAGAAAGTCAGTTGGAGATAATTAGGTTACTCGCAAAGGAAGTTCACTAAAATGGTATCCAACATTTCCTACTGACAGAAAACAAACACTAAGTAGAAATACCTCACATTACTGCAATGGCTTTGAATTTTCCTGCTTAATGCATAGAGACTGTGTATTGTTAAATATTTATGTAACTAGGGTATTATTATAGAAGTGATTTAAATGATGGTTTATGTAGAATAATAAGGGAAGCATATATTTTAGCAGCTACATTATATTCTCTAGTATGTCAAATTTGGTGTGCAAAAATACATCCTAAATATTTACACCCAGCAAGAAACAAAAACTGGAGGCAGTATTCAGGCATAAATTCTCTTGGACTTAATTCCAGGGCTCATGTCTCTGATAGCTGATCCAAGGAGATGACATTTTCTCACAGTTTTAGTGTGTTTAGAAATCTAAATCAGTGCAAGCTCCCTCTCCCATTAAAGAGGAATCACATTCCTGAGTTTGTGCCATTAACTGAGCTTTAGAGAGAATTTTCGTGCTG
Organism: Melanerpes formicivorus; assembly: GCF_026170545.1. Taxonomy (NCBI): domain Eukaryota; kingdom Metazoa; phylum Chordata; class Aves; order Piciformes; family Picidae; genus Melanerpes; species Melanerpes formicivorus. The sequence continues at coordinate 8,627,008 of NW_027142380.1, read as the reverse complement.
CAGTGATATTCTTTCCCAGCTTCAGGAAAGCTCATTGCCAAGGAACTCCCAGCCAAAACAAAACCAGAGTAGAAGCTGACATCTTCTGTTGCTTCACTGTTTGTTCCCAGAAAACTCATCCCATTCCAGAATCTGGGCATGCCTGTCAACTTCTGCAGGCATTGCATTGACAACACTGCATTGACAGCACTGCTAGTAACAACACAGCACAAAACACCAGAAAGACCTGGAAGCTTGCAGCAGGACTGAGGAACAAACAGAATTACCTCCCATTCTCACATTCAAAAGCAGAGGAAAAACCCAGCAGTGACAAACAGACTTGGAAGCTTGTTTCAGAGCTGATGAGCAAGTGGTACATAATCCTCCCCTACAGAAGGCCTATAGAACCTTGCCAGTCTTTTGGGATGGCAAACAGATGGTGGGAAGAACTCAGTGACAGCTTGAGAAGGCTGTGCAGCTATCTATAGATGGAATTCTGCTGTTAACATTAACCCAAAGGTTGGTAGGAAGACAAGAAGCAACAAACTCACTTGCAAACTCTGAAAAAATAACATTAGAAAAGCAAAAAACATATATGAGGAAAAAATAGGCAGCCTTACTTCTCATCTATCAAGGGAAGATATAGCTGTATTATGCAGAGAATACTAGAGGAGATATAAACAAGCTCAGATTTTGCCTGGGATCTTCATTATCTGCTCTTCTATTTTACTTACACCCTCGTAAACCAGACCAAAGTGAGTAATTTCTTTTGCCTTACCCAGTGTAGTTCTCCATTACTACTATTTTTGACAGATGGTAGTTAAACTCAATGTTTCAAAGGGAAACAATATTGTAGTAAATAAGGAACCATTTGCAGGAACTCCAATCATTCCTCCAGAATAAAAAAAATTTAGATTCATTGATAAAACCTTCTTACAAAAAAGAGTTTCTCTTCCTTCTAGTTCCTTTGCCTCCCACCTCTCAAGAACTCACTGCACGCCTATATGCATCGAGCTGAATTGTCACATATTTAGGGCTTAGTGTCATCCCTCTTCTTCCCCCAATAACAATCAGCAATTTAGCAGCTGAACTCCTCTGGACTGGGATTTTCCCAAGCTCAGAAATAAAAAAATAAATAATAGTTTCAATGTGAATCTTCTGACATTGCTATAGAAAGATGGATCTTCAAGCTTTTCTGAGTCACTGACTGACAGCAGAAAGCCTGCATTTTAGCAGGATATAAGCTTGGTCATGGCAAGCTGGATATGTTTTATCCCTGCAAAAGAGCAGTCAGGAGCCCTTCTAGGTCTTGGATAGGAAACCTGGTACCTGACTGATAAAGACCAAGCAAATAACAGACCGTGAAAATCCACCACCCCAAGAAAACAAACACTTAGTTTGAGTGGCAGAAGAGACCTATCACCATACTGTGATCTTCCCACCAGACAATGGTGTTGGCTCTTGCAGTATTGCTACCGTAGAGTGATACACCACAAGTACATTCAGTGCTCCCTTAGAAGAAGTAATGCTGATAAGGCAACCTTCTTTTCCATGGCTGGATGAGGCTGAGCATATTTTGCTTTGAGAATGAAGCTGAGGGGACCAATAAGTTCAGAACACTTGTATCATCCTCTGTGCAAGCAACATAGAAGTGAAATATGCAAAACAGGAAAGGAGCAGTGAGGATTTTTATCAATTTTAACATCTTACTGTGAGAGAAAGCAGAGGACACTGCCATCCCAAATACATAAAATGAGTAAACAAAAGATTAAACAAACCCTTTTCTGGGCAAGTGGGAAGGAGTTGAGAGTAGGGCATAACTCAGGAGTAATTACAATCATGAAGGTATGATCGGAGAAGAAGAATAAGAGATTTAGACTCCCTTCACTGTGCTGTAAAGACAGGTGCTTCATGCAGCTTTCAGTGCTCAGCTGAGCTGCCACAAAAGGTGATGAGAAATCTGTACCAAGAATTCTGCAGAACTCTCATTACTCACACAGAGCTTGCAACTAAAGCAAAACTTCAGGCAAATAAAGTTAACTTGGTGCCAGCTCAACTTTAGGCTCTTCTGCTTGCCAGCAGAAACACCGTGGAAGCTTTCATGGAAATATTGATGTAAAATGACAGGAAACAACCCCAAATAAGGCAGGCCACTGTACCTATGGCCTTGATGCCTATTGTAATACCCTTCGCTATCAATATTTGAAGACAAGAAAGATGCAGTATTTGGTTTGGTTTCCTGGGTTAAGGTGATGGATGCACAAATATAGGGCACTGAAGGCATTCGCTGCCTTTTTATCGTCACATAAAGTAGTCTGCTGAGAGCTGTCACGAGATTCTGTTTGCCTAGCCACCACTTCTTTCTGCATACACTTTATCACTTTTCTTCCTGCTTAATTGGCTAGAGAAAATGTTCCCAGCATGCTTTTATTTTCTTTTTTATCTCCAACACAACTTTGAACACTACCACTGGAGTTGGAACACCAATGATTCAAGTCTGGGAGGTGTAAACAGAGTCTGAGGTTCTGTGGTATTTGAGATGCTCGTCTTTCTGCATGCCATATTCATGGATGTATCCATCTTATTTTCCCTGATGTAAAATAAATATACTATTATATCTAGCCTCTGAATTTAAGACTCACAGCTCCACACTGCCCAGCACACAGCCTAGAATGTTACTATTTCTGTATAACGCACTGATGAGCTGAGCAAGCACAAAAACCTTGGATTGACAGATAAAAGGAGCAAATATACAGACATTCAGGAATACATGACAGGATAATTAATCACCTGGCAAGACTGTTAGTAACAATAATTGCCTGTGAAAACCACTCTGATAAAAAAAGTGTGGTTTGGCTAATACAGCTACACCATGCAGTGGAGTAAGCGAGGCCTTACCTGGAATACTGAATCAAGTTCTGTGCTCTGCAGTTCAGGAGGGACAGGGATATAATGGAGAGAGTCCAAGGGAGGACTACAGGGATGGTGAAGGGACTGGAGCACTGCCTGACGAGCAGAGGATGAGAGCCCTGGGGCTGTTTAGTCTGGAGAGGAGAAGACTGAGAGGGGATCTGATCAATGTCTATAAATATCTGAGGGCTGGGGTTCAGGAAGGAAGGAAGGGACAGGGACAGCCTCTGCTCATTTGTGCCCTGGGATAGGACAAGGGGCAATGGATGGAAACTACAGCACAGGAAGTTCCACCTCAACATGAGGAAGAACCTCTTCATTGTGAGGGTCCCAGAGCACTGGAACAGGCTGCCCAGAGAGGTTGTGGAGTCCCCTTCTCCGGAGACTTTCCAGCCCTGTCTGGATGTGTTCCTGTGTGACCTGTGCTGGATTCTATGGTCCTGCTCTGGCAGGGGGGTTGGATTTGATGACCTTTGGAGGTCCCTTCCAACCCCTAACATCCTGTGAAAATGAGGAATTTATTCAACCAAACATTTATTCCACTAAAACAAAAAAGCAACTCTTGAGATATGCAGAGCCTACACTGCAAACTATCTGCCACGTTGGGAGATCCATTACTTCCAGAGCTTGGCTTGCAGATGCAATTTCTGAAGTTACTTCTCTTTTATTGCTGTCTTGTAGTCTGGCCTCCACTGTAGTGTAAATCTTCTTTGCCACCCAGTTAGCTCGGTTTGCCTCACACTGAGGATGTGAAAAACTGCAAAGCAAATAGGGCTATAAAGGATTCAGGTTGTCAATATCGTCTACTAACACATTCTTGTATCAGGCTAATTTTGTCCCAGAGCCTCTGGTCCATGCTCAAGCATGAACTCAGTCTGTAATAGCAACACACAGAAACGACATCAAAACCTGTTAGACATGAAGTCAATTTAGATGAATCAAGGGCCCAGGTTTCCCATGCTACTGTAGTGCTATAGATGTAGCCATAAGGTCTATTGAAGTAACCTGTTATTTCTAAATTGAAAACCCATCTCAGTAATTGAAGGCTCTGTGTCAGAAAGGACAAGAAAATCTCATTCCTCCTGAAGACTGGCCTGCCTCTAGGCTAGGGAAAAAATAGAATCATTTTAAGCAGCCTATTTAAGACAGCAGCTTTATAATATTTATGGGCTTCTTATTAGGTTTGCCCTAATTCAATTCTTTTTAGTCACAAGGTAAATGAAAACTTTATTGGCATTTTTGAGCACTCTTCCAAACTGTCTTAATTTTTGATTGTGTTAGTTAAAAAAGCAAAGTTCTCACTACCAGCTGTAGAAACACAGCTCAGGGAAAACAGAAAAGTTTTAATTTCCCAGGGCCCCTATTATGCTGCAGCTGTAACAGCCCCGTGGGTTGGTTTATTTTTGGTTTGGTTAGGGCTTTTTTTGTTTGGTTTTGTCAAGATCTACAATTTTCGTGTACATTTCTCCCCCTCACCTCCCCTGAATTCCAGGATGATTTCACAGCAGTGCATCCATGAGGAGAACTTGGAGGCAACCTCTCCTATGAGGAGAGGATTTTAGAATAGAATAAACTAAGTTGGAAGAGAACCTCAAGATCATTGTGTCCAACCTATCATCCAGCACCACCTAATCAACTAAACCATGGCACCAAGCACCCCATCAAGTCTCCTCCTGAACACCTCCAGTGATGGCGACTCCACCACCTCCTTGGGCAGTCCATTCCAATGGGCAATCACTCTCTCTGTGTAGAACTTCCTCTTGACCTCCAGCCTGAACCTCCCCTGGCACTGCCTGAGACTGTGTCCTCTTGTTCTGGTGCTGGTTGCCTGGAAGAAGAGACCAACATCCGCCTGTCTACAACCTCCCTTCAGGTAGTTGTAGAGAGCAATAAGGTCACCCCTGAGTCTCCTCTTCTCCAGGCTCCTTCAGTCTCTCCTCATAGGGGTTATGTTCCAAGCCCCTCACCACCTTTGTTGCCCTTGATGAGAGGATGAGACATGGGGCTGTTTAGTCTGGAAAAGAAAAGATCCAGAGGACCTCTTCTCAATAGTTATCAGTATCTAAAGGGCAGGGGTCAGGAGGATGGGGCCAGACCCCTTTTCGTTGATACCCAGTGACAAAACAAGGGGCAACGGGCACAACTAGAGCAGAGAAAGTTCCATCTGAATGTAAGGAAAAAATTCTTTCCATGTGAGGGTGGCAGAGTGCTGAAACAAGCTGCCCAGAAATGCCGCAGAGTCTGCTCCCCTGGAGAGTTTAAAACCCTGCTTGGACAATCCTGGGTGAGCCTGCTCTAGCAGGAGGCTTGGGCTAGATGATGCCCAGAGGTTCCTTTCAACCTCTACCATGCTGTGATTCTGTGACATGCCTGTGAGCTTTTCTTTATGCCAATATCATGTGTCACTCTGCAATTACAAAAAAATAAAGCATTACAGAGAGTGTTGCATTTATACTTAAACTAGTTTCAATAAACAAACTACATAGCCATTTAAAATGACAGCAGTTTTTAAACCCCATGATTTATAAAGGTATCTTCACAATTCTCCTATCTGCAGGAAAAGCTGTTTGGGCAGTTTTAAAAGCTCGTTGTAGCTGCAATTGTAAACATCCAGTTGAAAAGCATAAAGATAAGTTGTTCATTTGCATTTTTATCTGTGTTGTCTTACAACCATTAATTGTGGGAATGAAACAGAGGAATGTGTATTAAACCCCAGGCTACTGGAAATTAATATACACAGAGAATAGAAATATCTGGAAGTTAGGAATGACCTCTGTGTTTCAGAGGAAGATTAATCAAAGCACAAGTTATAGTTTCCAATTTACTGCAAAACAACAGATCCTATTTCATTATAACTACAGAAACAATATACCAGGTTTAGCAGAGCTCAGATTATCTGATGGTAACAAATAACTAAGAGCCAATGCTCCGGTTTTGGGGGACATGAATCACTGCACATGAAGGCTATGAGTATGTTTGTTTGATTGCAGGGAGTTTTAATCATGAAGTACTGAGTGGCATGCATACATTTAAATATCCACCTTCAGCAAAGCTGTCATTTGCCTTCATTTTCAAGCTATTCAGAACTCAAGAGAGCAGGTAAGCTGATGTAAATTGTCACAGCTGCATGAAAGGCAATGAGGCCAGTGCAAATTTACACCAGCTGAGAATGGGACCAACTATGTGGCTATTTAAAGAATCAGCCACAGAAAGCTTACTCAGGGGGTTTCTCAGGCTCACAGCTGATGAAGGTTAGATATTCTCACAAGGGCTAGGAAGAACTCTGAGGAGCTGTACCAGAGCATCTCGGAGCAAAAAAACCAAAACAACAAACACCACCACAGTGACTTCTGGTCTTGTTTCAAAGTGGTACCCCTGGAAAGGATCTATTAACTGCAAATACCATCATTTAAACTCTTGGAGTCTCATTGAATAAGCAAGGGGATTCTCCCAAGCCATATGATGCTACAGTCCCCATGGAACATAGGAGCATTATATTAAAATTATGTTAATAGCTAGGAAATGTCATGGCATTTAAACTGCAGGACTGCACTGGAGCCAGCTTCTCTAGCAAATTTAAGGCTGCTCCCTATCACCATCTGAGGGATGTACCTCACATGGGGCAAGCAGCAGGTAAAGAGGGCCAGATGCTCATTGTTTATAAAGTTAAATCCAGCAGGGGAACTCAGGGCTACACAGTTTGACTGTGGAAAAAATATCAACTAGAAATAAATACACAACATGCCAAATATACATTGACATGAATGTGAGGTAGTCTTATATAAATCGATACTGAGTCCCCTCCAGTGAGGAACTAGGATGTCTTTCAATATACAGATAAGTAAAATGCCAGGTGAGTCCTGAAATGCTTCCCAGACTCCCATGTAACCCTCTGACAATTGCTAAAATGCAGAGTGAGGAGCAAAGGGATCTGAAAAGCAAAGAGAGGAGTTCATTTCAGCATCCTCATCACTTGTTAACTCCACTGAGGCCTCATCAACAATTCTTTTGTGTTAGTAATGCAATTACTGTTATTACTTCTTATTCTTGCATAGCAGGTGTGTCCTGCTTTGTACATTTCAGGCCACAGAAAAGTTTTCAACACAGCAAATTCACATTCCTTAAGAGGCAGACCAAGGAAATGAAAAAAACTTGTTGAGTAAACCCATTTCCAGCAATTCCTCAAAGCTCCCATCTCCAGCATCATCTATTAGCTGTAGTCTAACAGATGACCTCAGACAAGACTGCATATGTGAAGGCGCAAAGCCAAAACCCAAACCCGCATCAGCTTTGCGCCTCTTAATTTTCTCTCTGAATTTCATTCCTGTGCTTTTAAAAGGGAGGACTGCACCTCCTTTTCTGCTTCAGATCAAAATTACACAGCCAGCTAACCAAGTTCCTAATTGCTGCCAGTTTTCAGTGAGGCTACACTCTCACATCCTCCTACAGCCAATTCAATCTTGTTTTTCCTGAATCTCTATTTCCATCTCTACCATTTCTAAAGAAAAAATAAAATATTGATTCTCTGCTTCTTGCAGGTAATTCTGAGCTGCTTACATGTTGCAATGGCTTCAGTTTCAGAATGATCAAAAATGTTCAGTGTGGTTTTGATTAGAAATCCAAACCTTAATAAAAATGAAACTCTACAAGTGGCAGTGAAACTTTGTGGAGAAGCTGAACAGAAATATTTGTTCACAGCTCATTACCTGCCCAGCTGCAATTCCCATCTCTCTTTTCATATCAGGACTTAGGTTCCCAAGTCACCAGAATTGAACTGAAAGATTTGCCCCTTACCTACGTATGTTTCTATATATGCAAACATCAGACTGTGCCACCCAGGGTGCAAATTAACCAACCAGGCTTCAAACAGTGGCTCATGATGGCTGAAAGCAAAGCAGAGATGCTTTCCTGATGCTTTTCTTCCTATCTAAGGCTTGGAGCTTGATGCTAATTCCATGTAGGCAATATTTTACACATGCTGAACAATGAGGAAGACAACAGCTTTGTGAGAATGTGCAGGGTAGCCCTTTCCACAGCAAGAGCAGCTACTCTTGGAGAGCTCCTGGGAAGAAAAGATCAGAACCCTTTGAGGGCACAGCATTTACTGAATGCTCCTCTGCAAAAGCCATTTCATTCAGTGCATGTACAGAACCTAACACATCAGCTATTTGTCTATGACTGAAACACCTGTGAGTTACTGCAGAGGAAATGAGTAATAAGCATATTAATGACACCATTATTAACCAATTAATTAGTTCCTGCCTTCTGCCACAGAAAAATTTGCTCTTTTCTTGAATAAAGAGCAAAGTAGTCAAAATACTTCTGTCCATACAGACTAATACCACAGTTCACCTTGCTGCCAGAGAAAAATCAGCAAACATTGCTCTGTGTGGAAATCTTCATAAAGCCATAGAATGCAATGGATTGGAAGTGACCTATAGAGGTTATCTGTTCCAAATCCCCTGGAGTAAACAGGAACATCCCTAACTAGATTGATCAGATTGCTAGAGCTCCATCAAGCCTGACCTTGAATAGCTCCAGGGATGGGACCTCCAACACCTCCCTGGGCAACCTGTTCCAGTGTTCCACCACCCTCCTGGTAAAAAACTTGTTCCTAACATCCAATCCAAATCTACTCTTCTCTAGTTTAAAACCACTCATCCTTGTCTTATCATAGTATCAGTCAGGGTTGGAAGGGACCACAAGGATCATCTAGTTCCAACCCCCCTGCCATGGGCAGGGACACCCCACTCCAGATCGGGCTGGCCAGAGCCTCATCCAGCCTGGTCTTAAACACCTCCAGGGATGGGGCCTCTCCCCAGCTTTCTTGTAGGCCTCCCTTTGGGAACTGGAAGGGATCTTTGATCACACTTGTTTTTTTATCCATCAACTCCTTCAGATTTTTAATTCTTTCCTCTTTCTTCCTCAAAGGAGAACTTAAAGAGACATTGGTCAGATTCTGAGTTGTGTGCCTCTGAGGCTGTCTATATGCATACAGAGTCCTTTCCACTCCCATGGACTGCCATAACAGAAAGAGAAGTAGACAAAAGACTGCATAATGATTGATGATAGGCACTGATGAATGGCATGTTCTTTATATATAATTGAAGCTCTCAAAGCAGCAGCATTAGGAGAGTATCTGCCTTCAGAAACAAACTGTCAACTATAGCGACATCATTAGCAATTCACTGTTGGATACAAACCTTCTCAACTTAAACACTCCTACTGATGCTGAACTTCTCCCACCCATGCTAGTCTTTTCATTTTAATGTTTCATTTCACCCAATATATTTATATAATATTTTTTTCAACTTCAGAATTCTAAGTTTCATTTTCCCCTTTTAGAGTAAAAGCTGTGTTTAACCTTGCTGTACTTCAGCTCCTTGACTCAACACAATGGCTAATGCCATTTTCTACTGAGCTTTAGAAATACGGAAAAAATAGACTGTTGATGAGGACTGTATTGAATAGCTCACTTCTCATTTTACCAGAGGAACCCCACTATAATAGAGCACAGAGATTACCTTTGGGCTAATAAGATGAATGGAAAGGGGATCTGAAGCTGGATTCTTGCTCACATTACAAAGATTACATTTACTGCATGTTTCACCTTAGGCTCTCCACTCATGTTTACCAAGACTTAAATATCATAATCCCCCTGAGAAGACTAAAGCACAGGGAAATTAAATAACATTTATTATTTAGAACCATTTTGCAACATTGTTTAGAAATACCAATTTCCTGATCAATCAGATGTCACTCTAAGCCAAGCCCAGATGAAGGGACTGGAATTGTGTTCGCCCACTTCACAGGACCCAGCTGCAAAGTTGCAGGTTTTTTACCCTTTTTAATATCTTCACATCTTACACCAGACCTGTGTTCACTGTCACGTCCTCCTCCTCCTGCTACAGCATCAAAATTTCTAACCAAAAACTCTCTGGCAAGGACACAGGTGAAATCCTGTGCTGTGTTATCAGCATGCCTCAGCAAATATTTATAGTTAATATGTATTAGCTATATTGGGATAAGTAAGCTATGCCCCAGCCAAGAGCCAGAATCCTATTGTACAAGGCTCAGTAAATGCACGGCATGATAAAAGTCTCTCTTCTGAAGATCTGATATTTGTTCCTGGTTCCAGCGGAATTTTCTGCACAAAGCACCACAGTGAATCTTGTGGTGCTTCAGCAATAACTTGCCATCACTGTGCTTTTGACAATTTGGGATAAAAGCTCCTTTCAGGTCTGTAATTTCTATAGCTCCACATAAAAAAAAACCAAGAAAATGGAGCTAAAGGAACAATATTGCCAGCTGGAAAAAAAAATAAGCATGGCAAGGCCCTATGCCTTGCATTCTTCTTTCAGTGACCTCTAAGATCTAAAGAGAAGGCAAAGATCTAGGACTAGGATTAAGGAGCCAATGTGACCTTTTCTCTAAGCCAGATAATAAACAGTAAAGGGTATTGTTAATGCAGTGCACAGGCATTTAGCCACATGTCTCATTAACTTTAATGGGAGCCTCACCTAAATATCTGAGCATCTCTCCTAAAGTATACCCTAAAGTGTGATATCTGGGGGAAAGAAATTGCCCAGAGAGAGCACGTGAAAAAAAAAGAGCTCTGAAAGAGCAAGGCAGATACAAAAGTACACGTGTGGGCAGGAATACATAAGGGTTATTTGCGTGTTCACTGTGAAAAGATGTACCTAACCTCCCCACCAGACCTGAAGCTGCTTCGAAGCAGTCAATAGAGAAATAGAACATAACTAGAAGGGAAAAGGTATCAAAGGACTGGTTCCATTAGCAACAGCAGGGATAGCTATAGAAAAACATCAGGGGAATCCATAGGGAATACCAATCTACAAACCCCAGAGTGACAGTTTTATGTTCCACCATAATTTAATATAATAGAGAGATGTAGGCACTAAAGCATTCAGGGTAAAGTATTCATGAATAATAAAATCATATTCATTTTATCTGGTCACATTCCATTCACAATTATTTTACTGCCTTCCAAAGGGTAAATCTGGCAAGGTTTTTGAACATGTTAAGATAATTTAAAAGTAACTGCTGAAGTTGTTTAAACCTTTAAGGGCTTCTTCCATTTTAGTCTTTCTGAAAGCTATGAATGGAAGAGGGATGAGAGGGGGGAAAAGTGTAATGTGCATATAAAACAGAAGGGAACAGGTTGCACTCAACAGGACATGAAAAATAAATTTGCTTACAAAGAAATTCACATGTAAACATTGAAATGTTTTGCCCAAAAATAGCTTAGACTCAAAATGGCACCATGAACAAGGCTGCTCTCACTGTTATCACAGCTGGGTTTACTGATAGAAGTCAGCATTAAGATCTCTACTGATAAAAGCATTTACTGTAAAAGGTTCCAAACTTCTTATCGTTCTTTCTGAGCCTTTGGAGTAATCCAGCAGTGTTCTGATGGCACTATCTTGTCATTTGAGCACATCCTCTCCTCTTCACTGGGACTGCTGCCCCAGGTAGCCCAGAAACACTGCTGCATTTTCACTTCTTGACTTGGCCCCCTCTGCTTCATCCCCCTGATTCAGCTGCCAGCTTGGATGCTGTTAATTCTGCAGCCCCACCAGCCAAGGTGGCAGCCAGGACAATGCTACACTGTGCCCTTCCACGCCTCCCATTCTCATTGCATAGAACAGAAACAGAAGAGTTTCTCTCCCAAGCCAGCACAGGTTTGGAAAAATGTAACTTGGGCACTCTGTTGTGTCCCTAGATAAAGCAGAAAGGTCCATTCCGTTATCCAGGAATCACTGCCACGCAACAGCAGCATGAAGGCGCATTGCTGCTGCTTCCACAATCCAGCAGCACTGCCAGCAGAAGGCACCAAATTGTACCGTGTCCACACCCCTCCCTCCCACTTCTTTTAAGCTTTTGAATTCCATAAATCAAAGAGTATGAATAACAGATTTTTATTTCTACTCTTTCATGAGGTTTACTCTCCTGTAAGCTTCAGGCCTGATGCAGAAAAGGTTTTGGCCACGTGCTGAAAATACATGAATAACCGAATAACTTCAAGCTGCTTGGTTCCTCCCTTTCACCCTGGGATTTGGCATGCCTTTCCTAGCACCAGGCAAAGGAAACTGCAAATCATTAACTAAATAATCTTTGCCCATGACAAAGACATTAATCAAAATGTCGGTATTCATGTTCCAGAGGGGCATTTAAACCATCAGCTATTCATTTGCTCCAGTATAACCCAATGTCACTTCTGCTGAGCAGCATTCAGCTTTCCTTCCAAAAAATATGACAGTATCCAAACTAATTTTAGCTTCATATAACAACTTCCATTAAAAAGAAACACCACACAAAAAACCCTGAAAAAACCCAACCAAAACCCAAACCCCCAACATTCAGCATTTACAAGATTGAGCAAAAGAAAAGTAACAGAAAAATCAGTTATGAAAGTCAGTATTGTCAAGCAAACAGAAGGAAATATTCAGTATTTGAGGATATGCAGCCTGCCACCAAGACAAGCATTTTTAATGTAAAATAGCCAACCTTTTCTTCCCAACACTGCAAACCTGATTGCTAAATTCCTATCTGCCCTTGTAACCCTCCCCCCCACCCTTTGTCAACATTTCAAATACCTCCATTTCAAATTCTTCAGGAGCAAACCTTCCGCTCTGCACAAAATGTAAATTCTGTAAGCAAGAAACAAAAAACTGCCCCCAAAACAACTCACATCCCTCTCGAATCTGTATCACCCAGCATTTATTTCTCCTTGCAACAAAATATTTTTGTCATGAGCTACAGAAAACACAGGGAAATAAATCTAAGTAACTCCTGTTGTATTACACAAATTACCCCACAATTGGAAACAAGGCTGTTTTGCCTCTCCAGAGAGAGAGCAAGAAACAAATGCTAGAAAATAACTTTCCAGGAAATATTTGCTTTCCTCGTTAATTCCCTCTTATTAGGAGACTAAGAAACAAATGGAGCTGCTGCTTTAATGTGACTCCCTGCTATAATTGTGGCACTGAACATGCTTTTCTTGCTGGAAAAGATAATAACCACTGATTTTGAAGAGATAATACAAGATCTCAGAAAAATACAGGAGTAAAATCTGTTTTCTGAAGTAAAAGATACCATCATAGTTTTTTAATGCAAGTCCTATAGGGCTTTGATGAAGCTTTTTATCATCTTGAAGTATGCCTGCAGCAGAAAGTAAAGTGACTGACAGCACATCCTGACAGGGGGCTGTGAGCAGCATATGTCAAAGCACCTCAACATAGTGATTCGGCCAACAAGAAAAGGCTTCCTGAAAGAAAAAGTCACCACTCTGCATGTATCAGAGGTCTCCTCCTTCGATTAAAAGCCTTGGGTAAGGCTGGTGTAATTTAAACAGCTTCACTTGTTTCCTAGCATCTAGGGTAGAAAACTGAAAGTGGTGTTAGCAAAGACACTTAAGCACTTGTCTCCAGTGGGTCAACATCTCACACAGCAAGTCTTCTGCAACCTTATTATTGCATAGATGATAACTCCTAATGACTTTGTCTTCCTTAACAAGACTATTGGGGGGGAAACATACAAACCTAAATGGCAGGATCATGTAAACAAAGCATTTAGAATATATTTAATTGAAAACATGATTCATTGCTACTGAGCTGCATCCAGGCAATTCCTTCTTATCCCCTTTTCTTCAGCCCTAATAAAGACCTTTGCTTATCTAACTGTTCATTACACAACATTCCCACAGCAAAGGGTGACCAAGTCATTTGCAGCGATCTCATTTACAGCTTCTGCTGCTTATTTTCTAGCGGCTGTTAAAAGAATCAGATTGGCAATAGCAACAAAGTACTTTGCTCTTCATTTAAGGGCTGCTGGAAGATAAAAAACATTTGAGAGGAAAAGCTTCCCAATATCTGGGTTGACATTTGGTTTTCCAGATACATCATACAGCTTCTGAAAGTCCCCATGTTTGTGCAAGATCTTTCAGAACTCAGAGAAATTAACCTATTTCTCAAAGAGTTCATTAACCTGGACCCTGCACTACTCTCCCATGGATGCATTGATTGCTTCCTGGTCCAGAGCTCATTCCTCTATTCTGAATTTAGCTTGTGAAGCTGTTCATATTCCTATACATCATCATTCATGACCTAAAACCCCTCACTCCTACACCGATTCCTCTTCTCTGGTCCAGTCCATTTCCTGCAGCAAACAGATGGAATAAATATAGCTCAGCAGGTGCATGCAGAAAACGAATCATTAGAGGATGCAGTTTGGGATTGCTATAAAATGAAGAAGTGCAGAACCAGTGAGCATGGTAGGAGAGCAGCTCCCTAACACTTGCAAGAGAAGGCACAAATAGAAGCAGCATCCCAGAAGGTCAGATACTTTCTTTCATATATTATTGTCAGCTTCACTAAAATCATCTGTCACCAGCTATTTTTCCCCTCACAACAGCCACTGTGGCTCCTGAGCTCCATCAGGTACTCTGAAAAGTGACACCAGAATGTGGATTTGTCTTTATGGCCTGAAGACCCAATTCTGTTGGTGATTTCAATCTTCTGCAGTCACAAGAGTAGTTTTTAAATACACGCAGAGTTTTAGTTAGCATCTACCTCAAACATCGCCCTTACAGTTTACTTCAACCTTCAGTTTCAACATGCAGCTCAACTCAAAGCTTGAACAGTTTCTGTGCTGGTCTCCATTTGAACCCAAAATTTAGGCTAAAAAAAAACAAAAAACCATAAAACCCCCAAAGCCTTGAAAAGACCAGATGGAAAGCAACATCTTTTCCTGCCATTCTATGTTCTTAATGACTTAACCTCTGTTACTGGAATCAATGTGATGAAGTGCTGCTTGCAAACGTTGGTAGTTAACATCTGTGCACCACACCTCGCTTAAGCACAGAATTCTGCAATTTGCTACACAAAAATTCAGATACAGTCTCTAGCTCTGTAACAGCTCCAGTCTCAGCCATGATCAAGAGGAAAAGGGGAAAGTGGGGAAGGAGGAAAGAGAAAAAAAAAGATGATACTTTTAACCTTTGTTATTTCACTGAGTTTGAAGCACAGCGCTGCAAATGTGCCAGAACAACTGACAGTGCAGTGAACACATTAAGGAGAAGGGAAAAACCAGACAGTAATGGGATCTCTCAGACCGATTATTTTGCTGGGAAAGGAATAGGAATCTCCACCCTGAGGACTGAGAAAGGTTTGTTCATTTTTAGACATCACAGCTAAGTGTTATTGTTTCAAAGATGGAGAAGGCTATGGGCTTTTGAGTGGGTTCTTTGGGGTTTTTTGCTGAAGAGCTCAAGCACAGAAAAATATAGTTTAGAGGGGAATAAAACACCAACAAAAACCTGAAGTATTTGTCAGGTGGGTCATGTCTGAGTAATAGGTATTTGAGAAAAACAAAACCACAAGATTTTCATGCTGAGTTCCTTAATTTAGTGAATTTCCAGCACTCTTACTGCAGAGTATAAAGAGGGGCTAGAAACTGAAAAATGAAGTACACATTTTGATTTTCAGCAAAGAAAATATCTTAAGTTAAAAATCTTCACTGTGGGCAGAAAACCAATAAATCATTTCAGCATTCAATTCTAATTTCTCTGTCAACTTCTCTTTGATTATACACCCAGGAGTATTATGGAGACTAAGTTATTGGCTACCTCATCTGCAGTAGTAGTAGTAGTGCCCAGCTAGAGACATTCATTATGTCTACAGGCATGGGTCCAGTGGAACAAGTCTGCTGGATATCTACTGCTAGGTTTTAAACATCAAAAAATAAATCACAGTAATCACAGTCACCTAAGCTATACCATAATAGCAACAAGAATGATGAGGTGTCTCTGGGGAGGGCAGCCTGGCTGGGTGACTGCTGGTGAAGGCAGTGGAGCAGGGTAGCAGTCACAAATTGAGGGACTGGGAGTGCAAAGCCATGGGTTTGTAGATAGAGCTCAGAGTTCAGGGAATTTGCTGGGCTCTGTTGGCAGCAAACCCAAAGAGAAGGCTTTCATATGCATTTGCTGGGCCAAGCAGTTTTGGATGAGAAATATGGTGTCATTCCTTTGACTGCCATTTCAGTGTACAGCAGCAAGTCCTGCTCAAGGCTGTCCTCTGAGGCAGTTTGGAAGGCGAGACAGTGGCCACCTGCCTGGTAGGCAGAACATTTTGTTCAGAGCATGTCCCACTGCTGCTTGGACAGATGAGCTGGCTGCCTTTAGGCTTCCAGGTGGGACTCAAGCTGTTATTGACCTTTGCAGCTTTTCATGGTAGGCTTGGTTCTCAGAGAGGCTATCTCCTTTCATCCCTCCTCTTGCTACCCTGCAGCAACTAATGCTAGCAGAGATATTCAGTTAAGTCCCTTGAATGCACATGGCTGAAGTGAGAACAACAGAAGGACCTTGGAGTAAGCACAGCTAGATGCAGACACAGTGGGGAACAGTCAAGTGGGGGTAAAGAGTCATCCTCTATCAGGTTCTCCATTCTATGCTATAGAACAACCTTGCAACTGCTTCTCCACATCTACAGTAAATTATCTTCTGGAACATGTTTACCTTCTGGTCTGTCCCATATTTTATTTATCAAGCTTAGCAGCAGACCAGGTGTGGGAAAGAAACATAAATCACAAAAGCCACATTAAAGAGATAAAACAAATACTGCTCTTGTTTTAGCAGCAAAATACATTGGGGGCCTGGCCACGGGAACTAACTTTTTAGTTGTTTTAGAAAGGAGCTTAACTTGATGGATGTTTCTGCTGCATGTAGACATTCTTGAATTAAAATGAAACTAAGCCAAAAATGTTTATCAATTTATTATTAGCTATGTAATAGTATTGTCATCATTTTGGCTGGCAGCTCACTGAAGTTCTGCTCATTGGTTTACACAAGGCTGTGCCAGGTAATGTTCCAATGAAACAAAAGGACAATTCTTACCCTAAACACTCTACCTATGCAATAACATATATTGGGTTTGCTAGCACCTGCTTTCACTTGCCATAACACAATGATAACATCACTGATGCTACTGCAGAAGAAACTAGGATCCCATCTACTGGTTCTGAAATTCTTCCTTTCTAATCTCTTTAACTTCCACAAGAAGGTTACATATGCTTCGCTCTGTGCTTCTTTCCCTCCCCTATACCCTCCCAGTCCCAGATCAGGTTCTTTATGCAGAGTATTGGGAAAAATGAAGTTGAGTTTATGTTAGGACAAGGGTGTTCTACTTCAGTTATTTATTGCCGTAATCACCCCATGGAACTGTGCTTTCCTCAAATTGCACACATAAATTATCAGCTATTACTCCTTCCTGCAAAGGTTGAGGCAACCTCTTGTTTTACAGGTGTAGTGAAATTTAGAGGTTAAAACATGCTTATGACTTGATTTTTCTTCCTGCTTCACCAGCTGCAAGGAAACAGCAAAGGAACCCAACATATTACCACATGAGCAGCTTATATGCTAACTAGAATTCTATATAAGCTTTGTGAAGCATTCTGAAATGCTATACATGAGCTTCAAGAGATCTAGCTTCTCACTGCTATTCATTTTTCAATTTTCAGCTTCAAAGATCTTGGACATTCTCCTCTAGGCTCATCTACAAGCAGGAATCCAAGGTCTAGTCACATTGGATGATTTCCACATACAGAGGATTTGTTGCAGCAGTCTTGAGACAAACCAGAAGAAAAAAGGAAGAGTGTTTATAAAATATTAAAGTTGTTTTTATTTCCCCCAATATGCCATGACAACCCCATTGTCCTTCAGAGAGGAAAGCACATTTGCCTTGTGGAATACAACTAAGAGCATTATGGGGTTTGTACTTCATAATCTGCTTTTCACCAAGTCTTTTGTGCACTTTCATGCAAAATTGCATTCACCATGCTCCCATGTTAGCTATTGTTGCAGAGTCAAGAGCCCCACTGACTGCTAACAAAGAGCACTAGTCAAATGAGGCCACACTCTAACAAGGGATTTAGTAAGAGAAGCATAGAAAATATGCCCCTTGGTGAAGCCAGTCACAGGTAGAACAAGAAGATGCCAAGTAAAGCTAATGTCAAATCTGTCAAGGAGAAAAGCCTTTCAGTGATGAAGCTGCCATCAACAAGAAGGCAAGTGTTTTATAGCCAACATCTCAGCAAGTTTCAGGTATTAAAGAGTCTTTAAAAGCTGTGGTGTGATAGCAAAAGAAGTTACAAGGAAGCAGCAGCAGCTATCTTATTTCATATATGTCCTTTAAGTTACAGGTATAAGAGTTTTAAAATATGATAATACCCTTGGGGGTTGGGCAATTTGCCCTGGGATGTAAATGTTGCTGTGTACCAACTGCTCCCTACTTCTTGCCATTGCTCAGAGAGCTGCTCCTCAAGCCTGTTTTTTCACCTTCCTCTCTCTAGGATATACAATGTGTTCCTCGGACTTTCAATAAGCCTTTGCCTTACAACCCTATAGGCAATGCACACATACACCAGCAAAAAAGAGTGGCTGCCAAGTCTGCTGCTAGCCAAGCTCCTGTTATAGCCCAGTTCTCTCTCTCTTTTTTTTTTTTCCCTTTTTTTTTCAGGCAAACACAGTGATTTTACCAAAGCCTGTGCCGCAGCTCTTGTGGCCTCCAATAGTATGTTGGGTGGTACAAACAGCGCAGAAGTGACAGAAACTCTCTTGGCTATAGATATTTCTATCTCTGGGGAAGCCTCCCTACCCTGCAAGAGGTCATTCACAGTCCTTTGCAAAGATTGCTTCTACAGCACAGAATCATTGAATCACTTAGATGAGCAAGTCCAACCATTGACCCAGCACTGCCAAGTCCTCCAAAAAACCATGTCCTTAAGCATCACATACACACATCTTTTAAACACCTCCAAGTATGGTGGCTCAACACCCCACACACACCTTAGCAGCACATGCCAACACACCTTTGGGTTCTTACCCACATGCTGGCAGGGGAAATTTCTGCCAGGTATCCAAGTACAAGCTAGAGCTCACCACCCAGCACCCAGTCCTGTCCCAGTACCTGAGCACACTGAGAAAAACAGCAAACATCTTCAGCCTGGAACTGAGACCATCAAACTTGTGGTGACAATGCAGGTCCACAGTCCGGTAAGGAAGAACAGCCTCAGGTCATACCTCAAACAAACTAGGCAGGTTGAAAAGCAGCACTCATACAGTACAACTCAAACCAGACTGAGGATCAAGGGTTGACCTTAAATAGAGACTGTGGGTGGATCCTATAGGTGGGGTGGATGGGAGGAAACAGGAAAGAACAATCCTCTATAGCAGTATAGGTTGGGGACTGATCTATAGGAGAGCAGCATAGAGGAAAATGACCTAGATGGCCTGGTGGTCAGAATGGCCCTGCTCTAGTAGAGGAGTTGTACTGGATGATCTTTTCAGGTCCTTTCCAACGCTTTGTGTTCTGTAATTCTGTGAGACCAATTAGGGTCATTAAGGCCCCTGAGTGTCTTTGGGACCCTACCATGCCCTTTCTGTCTCCTGTTCCCTATTAGCAGTAATCAAACTCAACAAACACCATTTAAAAGCCACCTGGTGAGAACACACTATTAAGATACAAAAGTATTTTTCCACATCTTCACGTTCAGCTGAGAAAGGCTGCGGGGTTGCCCTCGGCTGCTGTGGATCACTGGGAGCTGTGTCAGTTAAACAGCAGTGGAGGATTTAGCACATGATTTTGTTCACATAACCCATCACATTGACCAGTCCTTTTATTAACATGAGCATTTAAATGAGTTCTTACTAGGAAAAAAGTAACTAGAGCTGCAAAAAAAGGAACAAGGTAAGGCAAGGACAAACACATAATTATCTTGAATGGGAAAAAAAATGGTGCAGCAGAAGTTCATGTTCCTCTGTGTGGAACGCAGCCCAGTTAATGTACAATTTAGATGCAATAGTTTTCTCTGGCTGGGAAATCAGTTTGTTCCCCCCCACCACTACCACCCCCTTAGTTTATCCTTTTAACATTTTCCTGGAAAATAGAATGACGACAGAACTGAAGGGTTGCAGCAGGCTGTACAAATTCATTAATGACATTAGCAAAAATAATGGTTCCAAACGTGTGTCAGCACAGGCAGCAGATCTACACATTCACTGAGAGTCTCCCAGCATCTTGCTTCTGCCATAGTAGGAACACACAGCACTGTCATCCCCCACGCAAGAAATACAAGGTCTTAAAAAAGCAAGACATGCCATCTTCCTGCACACTCTCTCCTCATAATTTCAAATATCAAGGCTCAAGTTGGCAATCAACCAGTTTCCATTGCCTTCCAGAAGGAGTTTTAAGTAGGAACAATCTTCTGAGGTGACTCAGTAGTCTTCTTTCACAAATCAGCCATAGAGATGAGCAAGCAACAAGTTTCTTCCCCCATTAATTATTCTGAGACAGAACACAGCTCCTCCAAAGTATGGTGTAGGGTGAAAGAAGGCTCTATGTAATTTGTGATTCCCTCCTGGTATCTGGAGTATCTGAGGCATAGAGTGGTCCAGCACGTGCTGCTGCCTTCCTCCTTACTGTCCAGGAGACCTGCTTGCCCATTCAAAGCATTTCCATGCCTCTTCTGGAGATCCAAAGCAACAAACAGTGAGTGTTTCTGTGCACACTCTGGCCCCATATGTGAAATCTGGATGGGAAATGCTGTCTGGGTCTAAAAATTGAATGTTTATTGCCCACCAACAGCCTACAATTTGGAACATATTTAAAAAGATGAGAAAAGGAACTGCTAAATTGAATCAAGAGAAGGCAAACTGAAATGCTGAAGGGTGCCAGGGTAGCAGTAGCAAGAAGCAATTTAAGGCAACGCTGCTGCCCTTGGGGCATGAGTTATTTATCAAATTGGACCTATCTAAGAATCTGTGCAGCTTTAGATTGAATATTTTTTCACCTAAACTGTATGCCTGCTTGCAACAACCCTCCCCTTCTTTGTTCATTTAGCTTTGGGAGTGCTTAAATCCTGCTAGAGTAATGCCCTGCCACCCACTGAGGGGACGGAAGCTATAAACAAAACCACAGGAATAACAGGGTGTCTGCAGGAACACATTGCTCCCTCTGTATGCCTTTCCTTGTTCCAGTCTTGATCTTGTCAATCTAGTTCATATTTAGACCTTTCATCAACCACATCTTCTTGGTTTGTTGCTGCTCTTCAGGTCTCTTTCACAGTGCCTAACAAAACCAGCCCTGTTCTCAGCCAGCACTACTGCTGTATACATGATTTATTTATTATAATGAAATTAATGATGCAGGGTTACAATGGAAGAGATATTGGGAGAGTCCAGTGAAGGGACCAAACCGTATAACTATATCAACCTGCCCACTAACACTTCAGATAAGACCACAACACGAGACTTCCAGGGTGGTAGAGCTAACAGAATGACAGATAACACCATAACACTGCATATATAAATAATAATAACAATAATGAATAAAGCTTTGTTTTGTAGAGCTTTCATCACAAGTTCTGCTGATGCATTGAGAAAGTTTATAAAGCTCAATGGGAAATTTTAATAAGAGGTAATAAGACCACTCTTATCCACTAAAAGAACTTGATTCTGACCTATTTTATAATAGGGTTATTCAAAATAGCTCCACTGACATCACAACATACATGGGCAAGGAAAAATAAAATCAGTCCCTTGATATCTAACTGGGGTGCACAAAAGAAGCACGAGGGGAAACCTGAATAAATATCCTCTTTGTAATTAAAAAAATGCTTGAGCAAGGGCTTTTCTTTTCTTCTAAATTGGAAGCTGGTTTGGTAAGACACAAAAAGTTTAGGACTGAAATACCTGTAACAAAACTGCAGCTATAGTTTGAAGGCACAATGGCAATCTCCATATTTGATTGGAGCTTTTATTGCTTTAAAAAGAAAAAAAGAGGAAGAAATGGCAGTGATAATACACAGCCCAATTTCCTCTTGTGGATATGCATGTTCCTGTAGGCTTGAGGAATCAGTTGTTTGTGTGGGGGACAAAATCAACCAAAACTGGGCAGAGCTGAGAGCAGGATTTTTATGACAGATCCATGCTCAAAAGTCACACTCAGATAAGGAATTGAAGGACAGAGGGAAATAATTCATAGATAGAGGACTGTGACCATTTGAGGCTGTGCCTTTAAGAAAGGGACAGAGCTGGGACACTCTGGCTGAATGTTTTGGAATAATCCACCACAAGGATAAAGTGTAGAGGCGAGGTCTACAAGTGTGCTATGAGACCAGCTTAGGAGAGCTTCATTAGTTGCTGCCTTTAGCTTTTGGGTGTTGTGGTAGTTTGAAGCTATGCCTTCAAAATTTTGTTGCAGAAACGTAGAAAAATGTAAATAAATAAAAATGTAAATAAATCCCTACTGGGTGTAAAAAGGAAAACCAAAGATAATTCTAAACAATTTCGTTGGAGAGATATCTGCTATAAGAGAGCTTCCATTTGCTTCCAACTGAGCTGATCTGGCAAAGTTAATGTTGAGGGGAAATCCCAACCCACCACAGGTGTCCCTACAGCCTTGGTGTAGGAGCTGCCAGAATGCCACAGATGAGCTCTTGGCCAAGGCTGAGGGAAAACCTGGCATAGCTCAGAGGTGGGAACGAGGCCCTACAAGAAAGCTAGGAAGGGACCTTTAAAAAGGCTTGTAGCAATAGGATGGGAGCTAATGGATTTAAGCTTGAGAAAGATGGCTTTAGGCTGGATATTAGGAACAAATCCTTTGCAGGGAGGGTGGTGAGACACCGGCACAGGTTGCCCAGGGAGGCTGTGCCTGCCCGAGGCCTCCCTGGAGGTGTTCGAGGCCAGGTTGGATGAGGCCTTGAGCAACCTGCACTGGTGGAAGTTGTCCCTAAGCCCATGGCAGGGAGGCTGAAAATAGATGATCCTTATGGCCTCTTGCAATGCTATGAATCTATGAAGAAGCTGCACTGGGCTTAGGTGCTCTCTAGAGGCTTCCTCTGAGGTAAGGCTCCCTCTGCTTCTGTCTATGGGTTATGCTGACTGGAGGGACGACATAGTCCTGAGGGACACAGGGACAGCTTGCTCTGTCCTTTGACAAATAACTAACTACAAAAAGAGGAAATAAAACTGCTGTGTTATGGCAAGGTGTTGACATCCTTGGAGTGGGTGAAGACCATGAGCCAGCAATGTGCTCCTGTGGCCAGGAAGGCCGGTGCCATTCTGGGGTGGATTGGAAGAGCTGTGACCAGTAGGTTGAGAGAGGTTCTCCTCCCCCTCTACTCTGCACTGGTGAGGCCACATCTGGAATCTTGTGTCCAGTTCTGGGCCCTCAGTTCAAGAAAGACATTGAGCTGCTTGAGAGAGTGCAGCACAGAGCCACGAGGATGATGAGGGGAGTGGAACATCTTCTGCATGAGGAGAGCCTGAGGGAGCTGAGGGCTCTGTAGCTTGGAAAGGAGGAGCCTGGGAGGTGACCTCATCAACGTTTAGAAATATGTAAAGGTCGAGTGCTGAAAGGATGGAGCCAGGCTCTGCTTGGTGATGCCCAATGACAGCACAAGGGGCAATGGTGGAAGCTGAGGCATAGGAAGTTTCATGTAAATATGAGGAAAAAAAATGTCCCTGTGAGGCTGACAGCCCTGGAGCAGGCTGCCCAGGGGGGTTGTGGAGTCTCCCTCTCCGGAGATATTCAAAACTCACCTGGATGTGTCCCTGGGTAATCTGCTGTAGGTGATCCTGCTCTGGCAGGGGGGTTGGACTGGATGAGTTTTCGAGGTCCCTTCTAGCCCCTGAAATTTTGTGATTCTGTGAAGAAAAAAGGAGAAGAATGAGGCTTGCAGGCCACCAGAATATGGACAAGACCAAGCCATAAAAAACTGAGGATGTTGCCACTTAATAAACTTAATAATCTTTGCTGGGTACCTGCACTTCCAGGTGCAGAGGCAGAGGTGTGATGCTGTTGAGAAATCTTAAATTAGACCTGAGATTAAAGGTTATGTGTAGTGGGTTGAGAGAAGGCCTAGCTCTCCCTCCCCCACAAAGAGGAATAAAAACAAACCACAGCTAACTCCGTCAGAGAAGCAAAAGGAATGCTGTATTTACAAGCAAAAATGAACTGCAGGTTATATGTATACACAATACACAGTATTTACTATATATATACAGAAATATACAGCAAAGAAAAAAAGATACAGCACCAAAACTCCCTCCTCCGGACAGAGGAGGGTTCTCCCTCTGCACCCTCCTCTCTCCCCCTACCTCCCTTTTTTCCCAAAAAGGGCTAGAGAGAGACAAAAGGTAATTAATAAGGATGACATTTTGTTAGGCCTTCAAAGCGCATGCAGGATTAGTGCTTAGCTGGTCCAAGGTAAAACTCTGGCTGCTCAGAAGCAAACAGGCTGGAAAAGCAGGACAGAGAGAAACTGAGAAAAATTCCAACTGAACTCAAACTTAAAGTTGCATTCTACCAATCTACCAATGAAATTCATTTAGAATATCTGATTGTTTTCGTTATTATTCCAAAACATTCAGCCAGAGTGTCCCAGCACTGTCCCTTTCTTAAAGGCACAGCCTCAAACGGTCACAGTATGCTACGGCACAACTGTCGCATAGGTCTACCTGAGCTGGGTTTAGCTGAAACACCTGAAAATAGGGGGTGAGGGCTTTAAATGCTTGGCCACGTACAGCCTGTCTTTGCTGCTGTTAGCAGAAGTAGCTAACAAGCCTACCTGCTAGGCTTGTCCCTTCTGCTTCTATCAGAGAAGGTGCCTGTATAAATTTTGACTTTTAAGTACTGAAATGAGGAGAATTGTTAGCTAAAAATCCAATTTTCTATGGAGAACTGCATCTGGAGGGGCTGAGTTATTCCCTCTCAGGAGGCAAGTCCTGATACCAGCAATCTCTTCCTTTCGCCTTTCTTCCCCACACATACCATTAAACATCATTGTGGTGAAGTGGCTGACACCTCTTTCCCTTCAAACCTTTCTCCTTCCTTGGGACTGTCAATGTGCTTTTGTCAACAAACATGAATATATCCAGCCATTGCTTTCTGTTAGAAAACAAAACAAAAATTTACTTGAAGCTCATAAGAAAGGAGAGGAAGGAGGGGGGAAAAACAAAACCAACAACAAAACCCACAAACTTATTTTTTAATAGTCTTTCCTTTGTATGACTCTTTACGTTATCTAAACTCTTCTTTCATGTACTAATATTCTAATTTCTGAGCTCCACTACATTTGTTAAGGTTTGTAAATCCTTGGTTATTCAAGTTGGTTTGGTTTGTTGTTGGTTTTTCTTTTAGGAAATCATTATTCTTACATGTTCCCTGCCCTGGCTGTAGTAATTTCATCAACAGAAAAGAAGAATGACCTCACTTTGCACACTTGCAGCAAACAATTCCATAGCTGATCTAAAAATGAAATTGAATTAAAAACAAACAAACAAACAAACAAACAAAGAAAAAAAAACATCCTCTGAGTCATGTTTCAGCAAATGCTTATGTCTGGGCTGATCTAATAAAGGTCTAAACTGATGTTTGCAGTTGTAAGAGGTGGTAAAAATTAATGACCTGTCTACAAGAATTTACCTTTGCTCTCTCTTCAGAGAGGAATTTGCTTAATATTCCCCTCTTGCAACTGTGACTGTGAGGATCCCACTCCCTGACCTCTACATTATTAGTCATCCACCTTTTTTGCTGTCTCAGTGCCTTCAACCTTTTCAAACCCCTCCTTTCTAATGCATCTCAGAAGTTGTGGGATCTTCATCCTCCTCTTCCTCCCAATGTTATTCTCTCTTTTTATGCGAATGTGGTGGATGACTTCCCCAAACACTCTGCAGGCAAATCTTCCTGTGGGCTGACCTCTCATTTTGTGAAGCAAAACTAATATGTCTTTGTCAGCTCATACCTGAGCATATGGTGATATTTTCGTTGTGAATAATTTCCTCGGTCTCCATAAGGAGCTAGGGAAGAACTACACAGAAAGGAACTTTCTGTTTGTTTTTTTTTTAATCTTTGGTACCAAATCCAAAGCTCCTTGGAGCTGTTTAGTGTTTTATAAATGACTGTAAGTGCAATGTCTTGGCATAAACAAAGCTCTGCTCCTCGTTCGTTGCAGGCACCCTTCACTGCATGGCATGTTCTGGGGTTTTTCTCCTGTCAGCACAGCGTCTGAGAGTCTAAATGACCCCTTACAAATCTGTGTGGCCCTGTGACTCCCAGTTGTGTCTTTCCCCCTCCAATAGTGGTCTACCTTGCAGTAGAGGTTACTGGTCACTGGATTTTTCTTGTCCTGTCCAAACCTGAAGGGTGGTTGTAGACAGGCAGAGGTTGGTCTCTTCTCCCAGGCAGCCAGCACCAGAACAAGAGGACACAGTCTCAGGCTGTGCCAGGGGAGGTTTAGGCTGGATGTTAGGAAGAAGTTCTGTACAGAGAGAGTGATTGCCCATTGGAATGGGCTGCCTGAGGAGGTGGTGGAGTCACCATCATTGGAGGTGTTCAGGAGGAGTCTTAATGGGGTGCTTGGTGCCATGGTTTAATTGATTAGGTGGGTTGGATTGTTTGATAGGTTGGACACGATGATCTTGAGGGTCTCTTCCAACCTGGTCTATTCTATTCTATTCTATTCTATTCTATTCTATTCTATTCTATTCTATTCTATTCTATTCTATTCTAACCACATTGACAATGGGGCTGTGGTCATCAGCAGTTGATCCAATGGAGGGAAAAGAGAAAAGGTGCAGTAGTGCAGGGACATTCCTTTATGCTTATAACTTCCACAGCCTTATGCTTAAGACATGGATGTTGATAATATTTCAGTTTTGCTTTTGTTTGTTTGTTTGTTTTAATGGAAAATACACATTGAAGATTATTCCATCTTACATCTGTTTTGCTGTATGATACTACAAGGTCTGTTTTGTTCTCTTCTCACTAGTTGCAAGTGGTAGAATGAAAGGAGATGGCCTCAGTTTGCACCGGGGTTGTTTAGATTGGGCATTAAAGGAAACTTCTTCAATGAAGGGGTTCTCAAACACTGAAACAGGCTACCCAGGAAGGTGATTGAATCCCCATCCCAGGAAGTAATTAAAAAAATGCAGAGATGTGCTGCTGAGGAACATGGGTTAGCACCAGACTAGATAGAGTTAGAGAACGGTTGGACTTGATGAACCTAAAGGTCTTTTCCAAAATGATTGTACTATTTTATGATTCTGCTTTGTGTCCCTTACTAGCCAAAGTGAAAAAGAAACTGTCTATGTGAAACCTAAGAGAAACCTATGGAACAATTTTTTTCCCCATAAAGCATGGTTCCTATCAAATAAAGGGAAATATCAAAGTGTTTACTGTTCCACTTTACAGTTGTGAAGTAGAAGTTACAAAAAGGACATGAAGTTTCTCCGGTACAAAGGGAGTGCAAACCAAATCAGGAACACCTTTGTCCACTGTTTTTCTGTCTTTTAATGCCTGTAGTGAGGAAACAGCCCCCAGAAGAACTCCTGCAGAAGCTAACAGATGTTTTCCTCTGATTAACCTGGAATGGAGTGGGTTTAATATGTGCCAAATCATGATGCCCTTACTCAGGCAAAACTGCCAGAACCTGCATTAATAATGCCAGAAGGACAGGCTATAAGTATCAAAATGCAAACCAAAATCCAGTCAGTAATATAGTGTAAAACAACTCAAGTCTAGCCTAAAATGGTGTGCTGGCTTCAGAGCTGATGTGTTTTGTCAAAGTAATGGTCTGCTCCAAAGTGTTTTGCTAGCAGGGAGAGGGTAGGGCAAGGGCTGTGAAGTGTTGTATGAATGATAGGAAAAGCAAGACTCCTAGTCCTCTGAACATCTCTGCTTTCATCCTAGGCAAAACAGACACCAGGAAATACACTGAATGACAACTTTCCTCCCAATAAACCCTCAAAAAAATATATCTGAAAAGATGATTTAAGAGGACAATGACACAGAGGTCTATAACGAATCTGGACCTGGGCTGCTGCATTTATATAGGCTTTCCAGCAATAAAGTAGGTTAAAAGACAAATTAATTGTATCCTTCCTTTTCAAGAGAAAGGGACCAATGGTAGTTACTATGGCAACTACTTGCAATTCATCCTATTAACTTTCTTATTGCAGGAACAATCAATAATGATACAGATTGCTTTAGGATAAAATATACATGAAGGCTTTTTAAAAAAATATATTGTTTGCTTTACTTTCAAATAAAATCTGATATGCTCTTGAAAAAGCAAAGGCAATGTTAGGCTGAAGCAAAATGTGGATATGCCAGAAGGGAAAAATAAAAATAAGAACAGTCAAATTGTACCAAAATCCATCTTCTTCTCTTATCAACTTCAGCAAACTGTTCAAATTAATTTCCTTAGGAATGTTTTGACATTTGTGTTCACTCTGATTGGGAAGGCTATACCTTATTTCAAGGCATAATACCATGTGCTGATGTCTCTGCTCAGAGCAGTCAGGTGTGTTCACACTTTGTAGAAGGAGTAGGTAATTGCTCCAAAAGCCTCTTGGAAATGCAGTGCTGTCAGCAAGCAGTATGACTGGTCCCTCACCTCCTTAAATTTCTACATCAGATCTTATGATCTCTGTTTCACATTATTTTTCATAGATGGAACAGGAAGAAGGACCCAGACAGATACCTCCCAATTCCCACAGCCCATGCAACAATGACAGCCAGGTTTAGTCTCCCTTCTGATGAATTGGTGCTTTTTAGTATGGTCTATAGGATACTGCAAATTCTTAGTCTTCTCCTGTGTTATATTTGTCTTTGCTAGGAGCCATAAATTCCCTGAAGTTTGCATCCCACCATGGTATTTTCTTGAAGTTTGTTTTGGGCACTCCACTGGCTTTAGAGATACTCATCCACCAGCAGAAAGCTACTCCATATGTGAATTAATCTATTTTATGGCTGTGCTGAAGAACTAAGAAACTTCAGGAAGAGTTTTATGCTGAGCAATTCATCAATGGAAGTTGGCAATGTAGAGATGTCTGGATGGGCAGCAGATATGAAGGGAGAAATAGTAGTTAGGACACCAGGCTGGGTCTTGAGAAATGTTTCTTTCTTAACTCACCTGCAACTTCCCTGTGAGCTTTTGCATAATATCTTACCTTGTGCCTTTTTCTTTGTCTCACATGCAGGTGATCCTGTGCACCCTTGCAGATACTGAGAAACTGGAGTAGTCTGGACCCTGAGCATGGCAGACTGATGCAGGCATCTAATCTGGAAGTTGTGTCTTCTTAAAGACATCCCCAGGGCATTGCAAATATTAAATTTAGATTGCTTTATGTGGTATTTGAATCAGACTAACTCCTTGCAAACTGTATGAAAGGAAGATCTATTCCAGCCCCCAGTATTTTTCCATTCAAATCAGTGTTGCAAATCCCTTGTCACTGCATATGACCCTGTTATATCAGGAGTTGATGGCTCAAGCTCTGTTTATGTGCATATGATTGTAAATATGTAAGACACTAACATTTTCAAGCTTATAATGCTTGAAAAGCCAGATATGGTTTACTGCTATTTCACTTACAGGTGGGAATCATAATATATTAGAGCAAATTTAATGCAGCAGCACTGTGTGGATGGCTGAAGGCATTGTCTCATGTACATGTCAGTCTTCTAACACTGCAGAATTTTCTGAAGATGCATTTCACTTGACTGAGTACATAAATCTGAGCTGCCTGGGAAGGAGGAATGCTGGAACAGGAATATTTCTCTATGCTGCAGAGAAATTTGCACATTCTAGCTTTACACATCTGCTGCCATTTCATAAACCACAATTCTCCTTTTTTTTTTCCTTCTGCCTTACAGAAGTTGGTCCTTTCTACAGCAATTCTAAATTCAGTGCATCTTCAAAGGAAGAAAACAAAATACTTTTAAATAGAAAAGTGGAAGATATTGCACAAGTTAATTTACATCAAAATGAAGCTTTTGATCTGCTGTTCTTAGATCACTTCATTAATATAAACACGACCAAAACAGTAACATCTTAACCTTCTTTTCCAGATCTTTCTTACTAAGTAATTTAATTTTTTCCAGGTCACTTGAATTCTTGATCTACAAGTCCCCTTTGCCTCTTCTCTCTGTTGCTTCAAACTACGTGAATATTACATGTCTCTCTGACCAAAAGCCCTGAAACACCTTTCCCTTGCAGCCACCTCCACAAACCCCTCCACATTTTAGCTCATAATTATTTCTTCCTTGCCTTGCTGTAGTCTTTCTTCAGGCCATACAGAAGCTATTTCTGGGTCATGGAGGTTCTCAAAGCACCACTGCCAATTGTAGTTGTGGGTTTAGAGATGTCTCACCTTACTTGCTGTGTATTCTTCTGCTTATAGCTCTTCCTCAGGACCAGATAATTTAAGCTCTGCACAAACATATCTTTATTTACTTGACTGGTCTCTTGGGGATTTTTTTTTTCTCTGCTCCATACTTCATTACAGGAAGGTATAAAATCAACAAGTATCAATATCATTAACCAGCTTCAGACTGCCTTTATTTAAAGAAAGTGTTAGGGAGAAGAGTATGTGGCTTACTGTGCTCATCACCAACATGTAAAAACCTCTGAGCACTTTTGGCTGTTGTTGTTATCATTCCAATGAATGAAGACTTGACTATTAATCCGCAGAAAAAGAGCAGCAATCTCCAGAGGATGCATTTAAAAGCTCTGTTTCTACTTTGAAACTCAGTTTCTCCTGTCCTTTTAGATTCCCCCCCGCCCCCTACTTTTAACTTCTAAAACCTTAAGAGGAAGCTGTCACAGTGTATTTGTAAAAAGCAAAGGGAAATAAGAAAGGTCTTCCAATACCAGTAATGCTGTGCATGCTGGGAGGCTTCATCCAAAGAGTTGTTAAGCAATACACCAAATCTAAATTATGAGAACCAAAATAGTATCATCCTCATAAATTGGATTCAAGGACTGCTTGGAGCATGAAAACAATATCTGAGACTTCCCAAGAAGGATTTCTCTGTTGTCAGAGAAACCTGTACAATGTCTGGGAAGTGGTTCAGTGGGGATCCTTGTCACAGGTGGCACTCAGAGCTAAGAGTACAGTGCCAGCAGAGATTAAAGAAGAGAACCAGACCTGGCAAGAAAAGCCAAAACAACATGATGCCATCAGTTTAGGTCCTTGCTGCCTCAGCTACCATAGCCTGTCTTCATGGATAAGGGTCGTGACTGAGTGACATGAAAGGAAAGAGAGAGTGACAAGTCACTTGGAAAATAACTGAACCTACTTCAATGTTTTTTGCAAATGGCATTTTTTTCTTAAGAATTTAGTTCTGAACTCCTAACTGTCTGAGGAACAGGACAAGATTTGGCAAAGTAGCTCTTTTTGAGATCACAAATATAAAAAGCCTCACTCAAAATCCACGTATAGGCATTTTACCTGCCAGGAACAGCTGTTTGCGTTTGTCATCCTTGAATGAAATAGTGCCTGCACATGCATGCTTGAGAAAAGCTTTTGCAAGGACCTAGAGGTATGGGTCATGCCCTCTGTGCTTGCCCTGATGCTTGTAACTCATTTCTGAGCATGCTGGCTCTTGAAAGTGCCATTCTCACAATGCTGTGAAATTGAGATCTTGACTTTAAGATTGGATGTTACCTTTTGGAAGCCAGGACCCTGAAAACTAGAGCTTGGCATTGTAGAGCATCTTGTGGATTTACATGTGGATGGACAAAATCTATAGTCCTAGCTTTGCTTTTCAACAGTACTAGATTCTAAAATATTCCTGCTTTGTGCCCTTCCCATGAGATACTGCAAGAAAACCACTTGAGCATAACAAAGATAAAATACTGTTAAAAGATGGTTATTCACCTTCAAGTGATCAGTGAACATCTAAAGCAAATATTTAGATACTGGGCATATCCAAAGCCAACACTTACTTAAATTATACTGCTACTAAAGCACATGTATTAAGGATTTCAGTTGACTGTGCCAATTGAGGGCACTTTCAGGGTTTTCTCTTCAAATCTGGGTAACTGAGAAGGTTTTACATCTTTATTCTTCTCCTTGTGGATTTCATAGTAAAGTAATTTCATAGTATCATAGTATCAGTCAGGGTTGGAAGGGCCCACAAGGACCAACACTGCTCATATTTTTTAGTAGGGTTCCATTAATCAACAGCCCAGAGATTAACAAAAAGGTAATAGAAGCCTCTAGAAATACTTTTGTTTACTTACTATCAACTGTAACAGAACCCACTAATTCTTAGAGTTCTGATAGGTAGTTACAGACTCTTAATGATGGGGCTAAAGCCAGCTCTACCCAGCTGCAAGTCTGAATAGCGTATAGTACCTCTAGGGTGGTGTTGGATGATAGGTTGGACACAATGATCTTGAAGGTCTCTTCCAACCTGGTCTATTCTATTCTATTCTATTCTATTCTATTCTATTCTATTCTATTCTATTCTATTCCATTCCATTCCATTCCATTCCATTCCATTCCATTCCATTCTACTATGATCTATAAATGAGCTTCTCACTCAGCACTTCTAAAGATGACAAAGGGATGCACCACTTGAGACCAGTTGCATGGAACTTCTCATGATATCATCTAGATGTGGTGAAGGATGGTGGGGTGAAGCCAGGCTTAAAAATCAAAACTGCAACAACCAGGGGAAAATGAAATGACTTCTCCCTTCTACTTGAGATCTGAATGACAGAATTTCTCCTGTCTGAGCCATGGTTGCTCTCTCTTGACCTCTGACCATAAGAAATTAAGTTCAATGCTTTTCTAATTTGTTTTGAATATTAGCTTTATAGGGAACTAGTGTTATATAGGGCTGCAATTTTTGGAATACCAAGTTATACCTTCTCCAAACAGGTGGATCTACTCATGAACATCTCTCAAATTATTTTTGAATAACCATTATATTTCCAACAAATTAAACACTCAGAACTCTGTTACTGGAAGTCACACCTTGACTGGTTTTTATTCAGCTGAAACATTTATTTCAATCAATACTTGCTGGAGTAATCCCTCTGTTATCTTCAATACTATGTCAGCACTTTTCTCTGTTAAAAATGTGAAGAAATTATTTTTTAAATTGGATATCCACCTGCTGATTCAAGCTCTGTCATGTCAGTGAAAATACAGCTCAGAATTTCAGTAGACTTTGAGTTAGACCCACACTTTGTGGCTTCATCTGTCTCAGTATTATGCATCTTCTACTTTCTGCTTCATCTGAGTTAAGGTTTAGTGCTCTTCTTGCTGCTCCCACAGAAAAATTCTGCAGCCACTACAACATCCAAGATACACCCAGCCTCTCCTTTATTTCCCTCTTTGTTTAAGTAATGTCAGCTTTAATTGTGTTTGAGATGAAGGCAAAGGAAAACTGAGGAATTGACTCTCTGGTCTCATGGTTAATGCACCCCGATTTGGGATGAGGAGAGGTGTCAAGTTCAATTCTCTGCTTCAGATAAGGAGGATGGATTTGAACTTAAATCACCTACATTCTTGTGATTAACCCTGGGCAGCGGAACGAAGGGCTCTATTTCTACCTTCTCCCTCCAGGTTCTGATCTGATCTAGTCAGGAAAACATTCAGATCTGTATGCTATGAATGGCATAGAGTCCCCTTCAGCCAGGGCACAAGCACATCACCTCCCAGAAAACAAGAATGAAGCCTTAATATATTGTTCACTATTTCCTTCTGGCAGATAGGGACAACGCCATCGTAACCTGGCTGGCTTTGTTTTCAGGGTTGCATGACCACAGCATCCCACTAGGAACATCCTGGACCTGAGAATACCATCAGAAGGTGGTTCTAGAGCTGGGAAAGCAGAGCCGAGATGGCCTCCATTTTGTGGATCTAAACCAGCAGCACTGAGGTGAGTTACATGAGATGGGGATTATTTCACTTCCTGTTATAGTAGAGATGTACATCTCCATTGGAGCATTAGCTATAAAGCATGCCAAACCCCTCAAAGGAACATGACATTAATGGTCTGAAGTTTTCTCTTCCTTGACGGTATCAAGAGCAGGACTCCCACTGATATCCGTTAATAACATCTAGCCTGCTGTCAATGCATTAAGTCTATTTTTTAGTGGCTAACAGCTGTGTGGGAAGGTCAGAGGCTATGCTACTATAAGAGCAGTCACTATCCATCAAGAGCACACCACAAAGTCTGCAGATGGTGTAGCTTGCATGCTCAACCACTACCCAATGTCTGGTCCAGAAACATGTCACCTTAATTTGCTGTGAAGTATTTTCAAAGGGAGATTGACTTCTTTCCAGCGAAAAATGTTGTGACTAGAGAAAGAAAACAAAATCTTTAAGGGTTAAAAATGAGATGGGATGAATAAATAAAGAACGTTTGGTAGGATAATGATCTGAGACCAGTTACTGCTGAACAAACATGTATTGTTATAAATCACCAGAGCCCTAATAAAATATAGGCTTACCAGAACAGCACCAAACAAGCCCACTTATGTAATAATTAAAGATGCAAAATTCACAGCTCCCTAGAAAATTAATTTTTTTTTTCAGGGACAGGTCCAAATTTATTTTGCTTGCATGCAAATCACTCATGGACAGCAGTGCAGAAAAATCCTGTCTCTTTGCATAGATTTATTTAATCATTTAAAGCATGATTTGTGTTGAGACAATGAAGATGTAACTGTAAAACATCCTTGATTATAGCATAGCAGTGCTAGAAAAATCCAAATAAATGCTTGGGTTCTGGCCTTCTATCTAGTGGGGGAAAAACCCTACCAAACATGACTGACTATGTTAACAGGTGCTTGGGTAAACCTTAGATTTCCTTTCATGATTTATTTCTGCCAGCTAATAGGTCAAAATTGCTTGAATCCAGCACAAAGTAACCTAATTTAGAAGAACATGAAAAGCCACACAGAAAGAACAATGCTGCCTGGGAAGCTGGGCAATAGGAGTAGGACAGAGGTTATGAAACATCTTTGATGTTGAAGTATGGGAATGTGTGTGTGTGTGTTCACATATGGTAGCAGAGATGAGCTGAGTTCTGTTTTTACAGAGCCATAACTGGAGTGTATTAGCTCTCCTGGTGTGAGATCCTATCTATAAGGCATAAATAGTTCTTGCAGAGCTAAGCAATATCAATGTGTTCTCCCCAGGCAGAACTGAGATAAAAATAACTTGGGTTTTGTGAGAATGGAGAAAGGCTAATATTCTTCTTCAAAAACACAAACCAAACAATCTCTTTAGATGGTGACAACAGCTGAGGAAGCCAAGCTAGATGGTGAGATCATAAACACTTCAGCCTTCCCAGCACAGGCTCCGGAGCATTCCCACTGGAAGTCTGTTTGTTGCAATGCAAATGGAAGCATTTCCCTTTTGCAGCTCCCAGTTGCTCTGATGAAACTGAAGCTGCTTTGACCTCCCTCTTTTAGACCTGAGCCTGAATGAAACAGCAAATATTTAAAGACACTGTGAAAGCTGAAGGGCGATGGGAGCTGTGAGCCACAAACAGTGCTGGTGCAGCTCGGGGGGTGGGAATGTTTGCTTGCACACGTTACACACCATCACTTGTATTTACATTATCTTCCATCTCTTTCCTTGAATTCTCTCTTGAGTCCCAGCTCAGATAAGACTGCCTGAGCACTCTCAGCATGTCAGCACTCAGTGGCACTGCAGAATCACTCCCCAAAGGGATGTTTTACCCAAGCATGGCTTTTGAGAGCGCCGTCCAAAATGACAATCCCTGTTCTGCTCAGAATTTCAGCAGCCTTTTGGTACCTCTTCCTGCCACTCTGGGTTCCTACCATCTGTGCTGGATGGAGAGCAGCGGATGCTGTCAAGCTAAAGAGTAAAACAGAAATTTCCCTGTCCCTGGTGACAAGATCTTTGACTGGCATGGGGTTAAGCTGAGCAGGTGATGAGTGGCTTCAGAAAAAGAGCTGAAGATAGCGCAGATTCACAAAATGACATTTTAATCAAGCCTTGAGCAATTTGCTAATTACCTTTAACTGCACTTAAAGGAAAAACAGGAGTTGTCAGGATTTTGTAGAGACAAGCAGAAAACTGTTTTGGGTACACCACTGATTATTACAAATACTTCAGTATCATATCCAGGAAAAACACAGCAGCAAATCCCATCAAAAGTCGTATTTGCAGCTTTCCTTCCAACTTCACTTTTGGAGTAAATTCGGTCACCAGGTTATTCTTCTGCTGCCTTTTCTTTTTTTTTTTTTCCTTGCAGCAAGTCTTTTCTATATTTAAGTATGTATAATGGATCTGCTAAAAAACATCAGAGACCATTAAGGCAGAGAAGCATGAAATCAAGTAGAAATTATTATTTTAATTCCATGCACTTGTGCATAACGGTACGAACATGGTGCCAAATAAACATTCATCAGAACCCCAGCTAGTACTCAAGACAGTAATCTGATTTTCAGTTTGGAAGCAGGAAATACATGCCTGCACACATTTCAGGATAAATTTAGCTGGGAAATAATAATAATTAAAAAGAAAAAAAAAAAGAAAGAAGACGAGTAGTTTGTGCATATTCTGACAGGCAAAAGAAAATGTCAATTACTCAATAGTCATTTCATTGTTAAAAATCTCTTCAAATGGCAGCACTGGGGCTTGAAAGACAAGTATCAATCTGTGAACTTTGTTAATCATGTGTGTAATACAGAAACAGAAGCTCGCTCTTCATTAACTTTGCATGATCCTGCCTCATCATGAGCAGGTTGAGAGTCTCAGCTTCACACTGAATTTTTAAAGGGAATCTCTCATTTGACTCGGTCTAGTCTGTGGTAGAGATTGTCAGTGTGTTAGAGGCACAGGAAAATTAATGCCCTGACTTGTACTGTGCTCTGTACATGATGATCTTGAAGGTCTCTTCCAACCTGGTTTATTCTATTCTATTCTATTCCATTCCATTCCATTCCATTCCATTCCATTCCATTCCATTCTATTCTATTCTATTCTATTCTGCCTGGAACCTGAAGGCTTGCCAAAGGTGGGCTAGAGTACAAGCCAGTTTGAAAGGCTATTTAACTGGTGATGGACAGCTGGCCAAAGAGAAAGATTCTTTCACCCTAGGACAGATCAAAACTTGATATTTCTGTTTTGGGATAACACAGATGTTATGAGACACAGATCTTTTCTTTCGGAGAGCATGCAGGGACTCCCTTGTTGGTGAAGCAGGAATCATTTATTGGTACAGAACAAGCAGCTTATATAGGAAAAATCGAGCAGGGTAAGCAATTCTCTGACAGTCTTGCACCACTGCTGCTAACTGAGTTTTCTCCTCTGATATGCAGCTGTCCATTGTTATCTTCATGCCATATCAGGTTGATCTTCTCCAGCATGGAGGCAAGCATCCTCCTGTCTGGCACTTCAGGTTGTTTACCACGGTCAGCTCTTCTTTATCAGCCATCCTTCCAGTATGAGTGGCCTGTTGTTCTTTCTTGTCCTGAAACCTTCCATAGGTACCATCTGCTTTCCTACACTTTTCTAGCTAGGAAATGTAATGTTGTTTCTCCTCTCTACCAGGACTAATTCTCAGCTGCAGTATTAAATTTGCTCTAGGTGCATGTTATAATAGAGTTTGGTCCAAAATTTTTAGTAAGTTTCCCAATCAACTGTTTTGACTTGCCATTCTCTGATTCTGCTGTTAATTAAGGCATAGTGCTCAGGGCTTAGAGACACAACAAAGTTACTTTGAACCATCCACCTTCCAGCAGGGCTGGTGAGCATAGGCTCCAAGCCCTGCCATAACACAAAACAATAAAACTTCCTGTAACCTTTCTGTATATAAGGATCAGCTTATTTGAAAGGCCTCCTTTGCCAGAAGCTGAGGCACATGGAGAGCTGCCTGAAGTCAGCTCTGTTGTCTTATTTGTGTGTGGTGATCTTAAAAAGAGTAACTTGTTAGATATCTCCATAGTTATGGAAAAAAGTTACTCACAGCTTGGATTTCCTTGCTTTATATTTGGACAGGGAAGCAATGTCAGCTTCCTTGTGAAAATTCCTGGCCTGCAAATGTACCTGATTTTAGCACCAAGGTAGCACTGAGGCTGAAGTGCTGATGGAGCTGGGTGTACCCGGCAGACTGTGACCATGTGGCTCGTGCTGCATGGTCTGTCTATGCAAAAAGGGATTTGCATAAGGTTATGGGGAGATGCCTTCCAGTGGTAGTGGATACAGGCATGCTGCTGCCTGACTTATACTCAATTAACTCATTTTAAAGAAAGTTCTACAGGAACAGAACTATGGCACTTTTAGAAAGTTAAGTGGAGGAATGACTTTTTACAAGCTAATAGAGCTACTTCCTATCTGTCACACTGTTTGGATGCCATCCTCACAATACTGCTCAGGGTGAAGGAAGGGCATCCAAGTTTACTGGACAGGGATTGAAACCCAGGGCAAAAGGACATTCTCCAGGGGTTTTAAGGGAATCTGCTGAGGAGGGGCTAATCTGGCTTTCCTGAATCCCATCTCGGTATTTGAGGTACTTAGGAATCATTCTTCAGCAGTCTCACTGCATCTCCAAAGGGTTCTGAGCACATGGGTAATTCCTGGATACATCAGTAACCCTCTTACAGCCCCTTATAAATTCAGCATACAAAAGATAAGAGCAGGTGGGGAAATAGAGTAGACCATCAAAGCTAAGGTTTATAGAGTAAGGAAATAATTAGTGGAAGCAATTGGAAAGGAGAAAGTCCTCTCAAGTATTTCATGTCACTTACATATGATCTTGATGAGCACCCTTGAAGAGCAAAAGCTGGTCTAGTAAAGAGAAAGCTACATCCCCTTCCTACCCAGATAAATAATCTGATGGAGCAGATGACACATTACAGTCAAAAGCTAAATATTTCAATGGCTCTTCTCCTCACTTTAAAGTGGTAGGTTGGCCTAATGGTCATGGTTTAATACCATCACAGTTGAACTGCACTGAGCCATTCCCCTTCAGTGTTAAGTGGAGAATAGTTTCTGTAGTTTCCATGTAAAATGCAAAGAAAAGCATCTCAGCCCACATGCTGCCTTTCAGCATGGAAATAAGTGGCTCTAAGAAAAGGATGAAACAATATTTCCCTGCTTTCCTTGCTTTTCTGGCTTCTTGATGTTGTCTGCGCTGCCCTTTGCTCTGTTATCTTTCTCCCTGGCTCTCAGTAGAAGGAGGATTCTGTGGCATATTAAAGAGCTGAAGGCAGTTAATGAATAACAAAATGGAGAGTGCACTTTCACAGACTCTGTAATTCCACAAAATGCCTCACAGAAGGGTGAGGCTCCTGAAATCCCCAGAGTCTCCATGGGGGAAAGGAGGCACATCTCCTCTCAGTTTGTACTGTGTACACAGCTGTGAACTTGGGAGGGCCTCTTGCTGGCATTATAATGGTGGCATCTTCCATAGCCCTCAGAATAACAGCTTTAACCACTGCTCTTTCACTTTTAAGTACTTGGGTTCTTTGGGACAGTTCCAGCCTTGGTCTGCAGCCTTTATTGCTCAGGTTTCTAACCCTAAAGGGAAGCCATTGCGCAGACGTGCATCCACACTATTCATGCTGCATGTGAGAAAGCCAAAATACCTCAGCAAAGTGGTCCAGAATATCCACAGCTGGGTGGAAAATCACCTGGAGCAACTTTCTAGAACTTTAAACTCCAAAGTCACTCTGGTCCTTCCTGCATCTCCATTCCTGATGCCTGCTCTTCCTGTGACTGCTCATGTCCAGAGAGCAACTAACCTCTCACATCACCTCCCACCAGATTAGCTCACCTCTGAGGACTCTGCTTTCTAAACAAATAAACAATACCATTAAAGTACCCCATACAGTCATCTTTCCTGTGGAAATTTGCTGATCCTGCATGTTTCAGTGAGTGCTATCAATCAGATTTGCTTCAGAATAGTGAATCTGCAACATACACAACCCAAACTCATAGCTTAAGTTAAATGCAAGCCACATGAGAGATAATTACATATGTGATTACCATCAAGAAAACTGGCTAGGAAATGCAATGGGGACTACCAGCAGTATCTTTAAAACTGTTGCACAATTTGGAACATAATAAAGAAGAACTATGTAGAAAGCTTATTTGGAACAAGATAAGGAAAGGAGTACATCATATTGGCTTTTATTAACTTCTGGTAAGACTCCAGGTTTTTCCCCAGCACCATTTTCTAAAATAGCAGGTAATTTCACTCATCTGCTGTGCACTGTGCTCTCAGTGATGTGTTGAAATCATTCCACTATGACAGGCAAGGCTTGATGCTGTGGATGCTCTTGGAGATCCCTTTGTAGCTGCTGATGGACTGTGGTGGGGAGGAGAGCATAGCCCTTTGTTCACCAGGACCTCAACAGTGGCAGTTTCCAGCAAAACAAGTGCATAGCTGATCAGATGAGACCACAGAAATAGCAAAAGACCTTGTGCTCAAGACAAGGAGACACATTTCTGAAGATAAGCCTTAAGATAGAAGAAAGAAACTGTATGGATTAATTTAATACCTTTCATGTGGGAGAAGAAATCTCCCAGTGGCTTTGGTTGAACACATCCCAGCTAAACCACCTGCAAGTTAGTCTTTGCCATCATATATGCAGCAAGACTGTAGCCCCTACAGTGTTAGTTTAACATGGAAGTTGTAAAGAAGAATTTGTGTAAGTCTCTTCCCTAGATAGGAAGGAGCTGGTTCAGGAGCCAACCACCCTCAGCTTCAGTTTCTCATCTTGCAACATGTTTCTTAACCACTTGAATGACCTGTAACAGGTACCTTGGCCTCTTGCACATCTGCACACACCCTGCCAGATTCTTAATTGATCAGTCAGATAAGGAGGTTTGGGCTGGTCCTGGGACAGCAATGCAGCTAATTGACAGAAGTCCTTTAATTCCAGTGGCTTCTTCCATGTAATATTAGCACAGGTTCAGAAAAGAACTGACTGTGTATGAATTAGCATCTCCATGTTCCTATGCCTGGAATGTATTATCTTCTTGGCACAGTTTGCTGTCTCTTACAGAAGAGGATGGCAGAGACTGGAGGAAAAATAAAGCAATCAAGAATTTCAGTGTCTGATTTCTGTAGAGCTTTTCATACAGTTTTAAACAGCAGCAAGTAGCCTCTAATTCCTTTGAGGTTGCTATGGATTAGGGGTGTTTTAGTACCACCTCCCTAATCCTGGTGCTTATTAACACCTAGCTGGCAAGGAGAAAAAAGAATGGAAGATATATTTTAGGGTGATTTCTAGGATAGGTTGTAGTGAGGTGGGGGTCGATCTCTTCTCCCTAGTATCAAGGGGTCGATCTCTTCTCCCTAGTATCAACTGCCTCAAATTGTTCCAGGGGAGGTTTAGATTGGATATTAGAAAATATTTCTTTATTAAAAGGATGGTCAGGCATGGGAACAGGCTGCCCAGGGAGGTGGTGGAGTCACCATGCCTAGAGGTGTTCAAGAAACATGTAGACGTGGCACTTTGGGACAAGTTTTAATGGCCGTGCTGGTGCTAGGTTGATGGTTGAACTTGAGCTTAGAGGGGTTTTCCAACAAAAATGATTCTGTGATATAAGATCTTTTGAGCTGACTGTAAACTCTGACTGTAAACTTTGTTTTATTCCTAATGTAACAAAGTCATCAAAGTGAAATATTGATTAAAGTGCAACAGCACACAGGCTGGAAAACTCAGTTGCAGGGTAAAGCTCTGACTATTTTTCACAGCAAACAAGCCCTCCCTGCCAGTGTTCTGCCTCCTGTCAAGGGCCTGGTGACATGCCCAACCTTTGCTGCTGAAATCTTGTGGGCTGGCAGCAGCAGGAGAGCTGCTGGCAGCCAGGGACCAGGCTGCATGTTATCTGCTGCGGGTTATGGGCTTAATTGCAGCAAATGTCTGGGTTTGTTTATATGCTGAGACTTTCCTCCCCCCCCCTTTCTGCTGATTTGCTTTACTCTTCCACATCACTGGCACCAGCTCCACTTCACTTCTAAATGTCTTTCCCCTGGATAATTCAGATTGCAGCCTCTTTTGCCAGTTGTTTTTGTTGTGACCTCCTTAATTTCCTGAATTTCTGACACATTATTTATTTCTGGTTGACATGTTGGAAGGAATAAAGGATTGGAGGAAACAACGGAAAATGCTGCTGAAACTACATTTGTCTCTTGGTT
The DNA here is from genome assembly GCF_026170545.1 of Melanerpes formicivorus. Taxonomy (NCBI): domain Eukaryota; kingdom Metazoa; phylum Chordata; class Aves; order Piciformes; family Picidae; genus Melanerpes; species Melanerpes formicivorus. The sequence goes on along the minus strand of NW_027142380.1, from coordinate 8,585,120 downwards.
TTCCTTTTCAGCCCCTAATGCTGTTCTTTTTTTGCCAAAGGAGGACTGTATTATTCCCACTTAATGCCTTTCTCCCGCCCATTTTTCTATTTGTATTTCCTTTCTGTGACCTTGAAATTACTCAGCAGGCAGAACAATAGCTGGAGTAACAAAAACCTCTTCTGCCTAACAAGCCATTAGAATAAGGCTAAAAATCTCTGTGAAATGGCACTGTAGATTTCAAGCATTTGTTTGGTTTTTTAAGAGTTTTTAATGTTAGATTAAAAGGCAGGGGGAGAGGAGCAGAGAGGTTCTGAGGTTTTTCTTCAAGAAAAAGGAATCTTCAATGCCTTCTTTCTCCTTCTTGAACAAAAGCTAGTTTAATTTTTGTGCAGGCAGAAGGAACAGCTTGTGTGACTCTCCAGCAAGGAGCTGGGCACTGGAGTGATGAATTCCACCATGGTCCTCTGACTGGCTCCAACTACAGCGCTCAGCTCAGTGCTGTGTGATTTGTCTTCACTAGGGCTTTTAAAAGATATAATCTAAAGGCATATGAGTAGATAAGAAGGGTGATTGATTGCAATGTTATTACTAATAATACTTTATGTTAAATTCCACTTTTTTCTTCTTTTTTTTTTTAATCTGTCCTCTGTCATTGTAGGCTCCTGTTCATAAATTTTAAATCCATCTTACATTTCATGGAGAATTTCAAACAGGCTGGTTCAGTAGTAAAATCCATTGAACAGAATTTAATCTGTTGTGATCTTTCAGGTATAACACACTGAAAATTGTTTAACGTGATAACAAGGCTGTGCTGCAAGAGAACCTCTTTAGAAAACACAGAAGCAGCACAATCTTTGTGAATACCGCCTAATATCTAATTAAATTAGTCCATTTCTAATTTAAACCTATTTCTGTCTTACTGATGTTGTAAGTGCTGCACTCTTATCTCACCTAGTTTTTCCTAATTTAATATGGATTTATTCCTAAGCAGGTCTTATGTGATAACTGATGAACTGATTTCAACTTCTGCTCGAGAAAGGCACATAAACAGGAATTAAACCCCACAGCTAACTCTGGGAGAATTGCAGTGGTGGAAACATGATTTCAGCCTAATTTTACTGTAATTCTCCAGCAATACCTTTTTCAAAACATTGCATCAATTTCCAGATCCATTTGTTATTCATTATATCAGAGGATAATGAAACCATTTAATACACTATAGCCTGTCATATGTGCTTCTCTTGGTGCTTCATTTTAATTTAGCCACACTTAGTAGACACTTTACTGATTGTCATTCTGAAACTTAATAGGCAGAATCTATCTTTATCTTGTACTTTTCTATAGATTAATATTAATCTCATTCTAAGATAATTTTTTTTTTTTGCCATTAAAACAAAGAGGATTCCTTGAAAAAAAGAAAGGGGAAAAAAAAAATCTTTCCTAGTAAAATTATCTAGACCATGTGCTTGCCTGTGGGAAAAGGGCTAAGAGTTTCATAACTCCTGCAGCTTTCTGGATTGAAGACAAAATGAGATGGACAAAATTAATCCAGAGAAGTGGGGCTACACAGACAACCCTACAACTCAATAAGTGGTAGAAAAGAGAAGAGGGTTGGAAAAGACTCATTAGATGATAAAATAAAGACAATATTGACATTTCTATTCGTTGCATCACTGGAGCTTCCTCAGATGTGAGGGTTTTGGCAGAAGATTAGGGAAAAAAGGCATTTAAAAAGGAGACTTGGAGATCACTAACTTGTGTGCTTGTGTCAAACCCTGAAGAGGTCCATAGGCTGCCTTCTGCAATGCATGGGAGATGCAGGCACCTAAGCCCACCTCCAAAACAGCTGCAGCTGGGTGCCAGCAAACATCAGCCGCAAAACCATGCTTTAAAACCAGATTTCTGCTTCAGGTGTTTCTATCCATACAGAATTTGTAGGCATTTTACTCTGGATGCCTAATGGTTATATCTTAAAAAGCTTCAAGGGAGTCATCTGAAGACTTGCATAGAATGTCTTGTTTTTCAAGATTGAAGTAGTTCTAGGTGAAAGCCTAGGTGCAACACTTGGTGATTTTTCAGCAAGATTTGGGGATCACAGGGTATGATCCAAGGATGGGCAGATTGTCCCCAGGCCTTGGCATGGCCCTCTGGTTCCTCACTTGGGCTGGACAAGGGACATTCAGATCGAGCTCATGAAGACACCTTATACCAGACATGGCCTATGAAATATGGAGTCTTATTTTTGGTCTTATTTCTTCTTTCCTATCTCTTTACCTTCTGTTTAGTAAAAGCCTCCCTTAATCAACCAAGACAGCATCTTGTGCAACACTGCCGTGAGCCTGTGACCAACGAGACAGCTCAAAGCGCTGCCCTGAACAGCTCAGTGCTACTCCAAGTTTGCCAAACCTTGCAGTGGCTGATAAGAGCCTGCACCGTGCTTCAGCTCCTCCAGCTGCTATTGTGAATTCTTAAATGAGTTTAGGAGCGGTGGGGAAGTTCCAGGAGGCTGAGAAAAGCAAATGTTGTTCCAGTATTTAAAAGAGTAAAATGAGATGACCTCGGTAATTACAGGTTTGTCAGATTGATACTGATCCGGGAATGGCTGATGTAGAATTTGATTAATAAAGGATTAACGTTGGAAATCTAATTAATGCCAATCAACGTGGGCTTAGGGAAGGCAGATCCTGTCAAAATTGCTTTTCTGTGAATGAGATTACAAATTTTGTTGATAACCATAATAATGTTCGTGTAATAGCCTTCTCTAAAGCATTGGACTTGCCACTGCATGACACTGATTTTCAAAAACGGAGAGATACAAAATAAACAGTTCGTGTTTAATGGATTAAAAATTGGCTGACAGAGCTCAAACTAACTCTAAGAAGGGATCTTCACTAGCCATGTACTTCATTTTCTGAGGGACTCCAGGAATTCCTTAGCCCTTTCTTATTTTAGGCATTTTATTAATGATTTCAAAGGAAAAACAGTTGTCCCTGAGCAAGCCTGCAAGTACATCATAGTTTCATTAAGGATGGAGTTTCATAAGGATGAGCCAGCAGTGTGCCCAGGTGGCCAAGAAGGCCAATGGCATCCTGGCCTGCATTAGGAATAATGTGGCCAGCAGGAGCAGGGAGGTCATTGTGCCCCTGTACTCTGCATTGGTTAGGCTGCACCTTGAGTCCTGTGTCCAGTTCTGGGCCCCTCAGTTTAAAAAGGACATCAAAATACTTGAACGTGTCCAGAGAAGGGCAACAAGGCTGGGGAGAGGCCTTGAACACAGCCCTGTGAGGAGAGGCTAAAGGAGCTGGGATTGTTTAGCCTGGAGAAGAGGAGGCTCAGGGGTGACCTCATTGCCCTCTACAACTACCTGAAAGGTGGTTGTAGCCAGGAAGGGGTTGGTCTCTTCTAACAGGCAACCAGCACCGGAGCAAGAGGACACAGTCTCAAGCTGTGCCAGGGGAAATTTAGGCTGTAGGTGAGGAGAAAGTTCTTCACCGAGTGAGTCATTTGTCATTGGAATGTGTTGCCCAGGGAGGTGGTGGAGTCACCATCCCTGGAGGTGTTCAAGAGGAGATTGGACATGGCACTTGGTGCCATGGTCTAGTCATGAGGTCTGTGGTGACAGATTGGACTCGATGATCCTCGAGGTCTCTTCCAACCTTAGTTATACTGTGATACTGTGACTTCTGAGATCCTCAAGTCCACCTGATGACTCTGGGTTTGGAGGATCACTTAAAAAGAAGATGACAAATCACTGATACAGAAATCCATATATGGACTACCTGTTTGCACCCAGATTAAGAAACAGGCATTTTGGCATAACCATATGTAAAATCATAGCTAAGAACAATGAATCTTCACTGATGTCAGGCTCAGCTCCGGGAAACAATTATTCTAAGAACAGCCCTTGGGGCTCATGGTGGCTAACCATGCTGAACAAGAGCTTCCAACACAATAATGGCTAATATTATGCTCCATACAGCTTTTTGTTTATTTTGTTTAATATAGATGACCATACCATGCTACCAATATAAATTACATTTAATATATTATCAAACCCCAGCAGCATTGTAGACCACACTGGCTAATAAATGTCAGACCCTTGGCAGGGCTCCAGCTTGGGTTATACATTCATAAAACACTTGCTCTGGTCTAACCCAGGGCTCTGCTTCCATCTCTGTTCACATGATTCTGTCCCTTGGGTCAGAGTTCATGACTGCTCAGTCACTGGGAGAATGGTATGAGTTGATACACTGGGGAGAAGAGACAGATTGATAGCATAAGATCAGTGATGTATGGACCAGCAAAACTGAAATGGGAATTAAGGAGCTGGTCTGCCCCAAGGGGCACTAAATCAGCCAACATAGTCAGAGCTAGTTCTTGAATTCACAGATGGGAAGGATGGGAGTAGTGAAAGGACCTCAATGATGATGTGTTCAAAAATGTGGTATAATTTGTCTTAATTAGCTTCTATAATCTTAGAATCAGAGGAGTAGAGTTGTTAGCTGAAATCCAGCAAGTCCATCAGTCCCATCTTGTCTATGATTCATCATGGCTGTAAATCTCTTAGTCTGTTCCGCAAGTTGACACCAGCCCTTATAGGTACAGCAGGTTGCAAGTCATATTTGGTCAGTGAATGCTCCATAAAAGAAACATGTAGTCCTTAAAAAAGGAAAAGTTTGGACCACCATGCAAGAAATCATTACAGTTTTAGTCACTCACTGTGAACAGGGAACGTAGATATAAGAAACACATTCTTCTAGTTTAGTAGTGGTTAGGAGTTTAAATCACTCTAAAATATCCTCAGTGCTTGTAGTTGAGATGATTAACTGTTGGAGAATAGGTTGTAGCTGCTTCTCTGTCAAACTTAAGACTGAAAGTATTCCCAGGTGATCTGCTCTAGCTCTCTCAGGAATTAATTCAGGAGAGTCTGATGGTCTGTGTTAGACAAAGCACTGTAAATGCCCTCCAGCCTTTCAGTCTAGGTCTGAAGGCATCTTGCAGAAGAAAATCCATACCAATTAGAGAAGCTATATTTGTGATGTGTCCTGTTTATTGGTTTCAGTGGGGCTTTAGGATGCTGGGGTTGTGTTTGCTATGTTTATATTTACTGTTCCCATCTCTAGCCCCAAATTCTTTTACCTCCAAGATTTAGGTTCAGAAGGAAATAGTTCCAGATCATCTTAACTCTCATCTCATTTCCTCCAGAAGAAGAATTTTAGTCTGCACTTCAAAAATATTTTTACAAAGGCAGCAAATGGAGGGTTGTGTTTTTAAATGTCTCTTGAGCCAGAGATGAAGGAAAATGAAGATGATATAATACCTGATGTGTAGACCAATAAACTGATACTTTTATGTTCATATGTTCTAACACGGCACTTCCTCAGTGTTTTAACAATCCTTAGGCATATGTTTGAGGTGGTTGTTGCAATGAGATAAAGACTGTGGCCCTTGAAACCTCCAAAGATCTTTAACTTTTTTTATTAGACAATATTGTGCTCTAATAATGGTAAAAGCTTTTAATTCAGTGAAAGAAATTTACTTAGGAATTAATACTGCAGAACTGTCACTTATTCTTTATGTGCAGGGAAGGAAATTAAAGTCGACTGTCCAGAGGGTCTTGCAGTAGTGCTGGGGCTCTTTTGAAACCCTAGTCAAGAACGACATAGAAGGAGCTTAACTTTCTCTCAAGGATTTAGAGCCCAGGTTTTGTTGATTCTTGTATTCCATATGTGACACTTTGGGACATGGTGTAGTGGGCATGGTGGTGTTGGGTTGATAGGTGGATTTGATGATCTTAGGCATCTTTTCCAACCTTAATTATTCTATGAGCTATTCCATAGTAAAATATAAACACATAAAAGTACAGAATGAAAACCTGGCCTTGTCATACTAAGCAGGATCTTTAGCATGCTCAGCAGTATTTTACCTTCCATTAAGTGTGGAGGCATGTGTGAGATGTACTTAGAAAACCTTGGAGCATGCAGAGGTGTCAGCTGTTTTGGTTTTGCAGAAATCCTATGGCTGCTGGACTTCTTTCATCAATGATATCCAGCTCTCAAACAGGACTCTTCAACAGATATGCTTCAAGGATCTTGATAAAATAATCGATTCCAAGATATTTCTCATGAACATTGCAACTGAACTAGTAGGATACAAAGCCAATTTTTAATGTTGTTTAAGGGTCTGAGGGATTAAGTAGTAAAGTTCTAGCATAAGGTCAGGGAGACATTATCTAGGAAGTGGACATTTGGGTGTTGCATGAGGACATTGAAAACACTCTGTCTCTCCTGGGGGTGGCTGCTGCTGAAGGAAAATAACTTAAAATAATGTCATTCAAGTGATAAAATTCACATACCAAACTGCAGATTATTATTGCCTGCTTTCATTATTCACATTATGATTCCCAAGCCACTATTTTTCTTGGTGCTTTAATTATTTTCTCCATCAACTCTTCTAAAGGTTCATTTGAGGCTTGTGAACCTTAGAAACTTTTTCAATAAAAAAACCCCAACTAATCAAAGAGCAAGAGTGTTTTGCAGAACTGATTCTCTCAGGTATTTCCTACACCAGTGATAAACTCCACAAGTCCATCTGCAGCAAATGTGAATTTAGCCTGAGTCCAGGATGAGCACTGCGGTCATCTGGAATCCACAATGAAAACTGACAGTTGACTGAAACTAAGGTTAAACTCAAGAGTGAGAGAATCCATGTTCCTTCAACCAGCAGTGTCTGATGGGACAAAAACAGTGGACATAAATTCTACAAGGAAAGGCTGAGAGACCTGAGGCTGTTTAGCTTGGAAAAGACAAGACCCAGAGGGGTCTTCTCTCAATGCTGATCAATATCTAAAGGGCAGGTGTCAAGAGGATGGACCATACTCCTTTCAGTGATGCCCAGCAACAGAACAACGGACAATAGGCAAAAACTGGAACTCAGGAAATTCCACAGAAGCATAAGGAAACATATCTTTGCTGTGAGGCTGCCGGAGACCTAGAGCAGGCTGCCCAGAGAAGTGGTGGAGTCTTCTTCTCTGGAGAGATTCCAAAGCTGACGGGACACTGCAATTCTGAGCGACCTGCTGTGAGTGACCCTGCTTTAGCAGGGAGTTTTGACTAAGTGATATCCAGAGGTTCCTCCCAGTTCTGCCATGCTGGGATTCAGAAACAATGTTTCCTACTGTAAAAGCTGTGCTTGGAATCTGCCAGCACTTATGTGGCTGCAAATCAGAAAGTGGCCATCACCCATTCCTGTGGATATGTTCAGATTACTTCGGAGCAGAGTTATGCAATACCTCTTGATTTTAACAGAAGTTGTGTGGCTGAAATTAATGTCAATAGGGGACATGCACAGGCATCAGGGGGAGAATAGGCTTCATAGTGTGCTAATTTAAAAATATTCCCCTATTGTACCTTTCCCTAGAACCCTACTCTTACAACCAATTTACTCTGCAGAACTTATTAGCATAGTAATAACCTTCCCTCCAGTTCACAGATAGGACTCCAGTTGAGAATATCCATTAAATGTAAAGTTATATAACCTGTGAGGTGCAACACAGGAAGTAAAACTTGGTAAAGACTTCCTTTAGCATGAATTTACTTTGTTACAGCTTTCTGCTCTTCAGCTTTATTTCTGGCTGCTCACATAATAATCTCCAGGTGTAGAGTGCTCAATTCAGTATCTAGGAGGTCTACCGAAGATGTCTTTCATCATGGACTTCCTCCCTAAAGTCAGTTTCAAGTTTCTGCTAGAGTTGTCTCTTTTTCTTTCCACACAAGTGGAAAAGCTAAAATCGTGTAGTACTGTGTCCAGCTATGAGACCCCCAACACAAGAGGGAAATAGACCTGCTGGAATACCTCTCCTGTGAAGACAGGCTGAAACACTTGGGGATGTTCAACCTGGAGAAGAGGCTCTGAGGATACCTTATAGCTATATTTCAATATCTGAAGAGGACCTACAGGAAGGCTAGGGAAGGACTGTTTAGAAGGGCTTGTAGTGATAGGACAAGGGACAATGATTTTAAACTTCAGCAGGGTAGATTTAGGTTGGACATAAGGAGGAAGCTCTTTAAAAGAGGGTGGTGAAATACTGGAAAAGGTTGCCTAGGGATGTGGTTGAGGCCCCATCCCCTGAGACAGGGACTTGGAAAAGTCATCTAATCCCTTCCTCTTGATGCAGTGCTGCTCTGAGAAACAGCACTGCTTTTGCCATGGGGGCTAATACAGAAATAATCTACCTGTAATTAAAAAAGATAGATATCTTCCAGCTCAAAGATTACAGCTCATTACTTTCCTTGGTCTCATGTGAAAAGTAGTCTCATCTATCTTGTCAAAAAAATGTAATCCAGGAGCCTTGCCCATTTGAAAATCATAAAGGTTTTACAGAAGGACACTCAATAGGAAAGAGATTCTGTTTGATATAGAGGGAGAGAAAGTCATGACCCTCAGTACACTCAAACACTGAGCAACCAGCCATGGCTCAGCCTAATTGCAAGGAAGCAGATGACTGAGATTGCTTTGTTGTTGGCTCAATCTATGTTGTTCTGCAGAATATTTTAATAGCCATTATGATATGCTGTTACTTTAATGCAAGCAGATGCAGCAGCTGAAGAGAATGCAAGATTATGTGTGTGCACAGCTGTTGTGTCCTTTGCTGTGCTGACATCTTGGTAGGAAGAGCCACGTGGAGAGCAAGGGTTTGGGAGGACCCTTCTCCATGGAAAACAGGTGGCCCAAAAGAACTTCTTAAATGTGCTGTGCATGGAGAGTAGGAGCAACATCTCATTTTACCAGGATAGCTTGGAAGAGCTCACTGTGCATTTTGTGTGAGGAACCCAAACTGCTTTAGTGTCTCATGAAATTGCCCCTTGTTGCAATTGCTAGCAAGACACGCAGGCGGTTTGGGCTGAAAGTTACCCAACACTTCCAGTTACCTCATACTTCCCAAAAGTACAGAATTTTCCTGGATGGATCATTGAGAGGCTTCACATGTCAAATCCCAAACCAAAGATGGCTAATGAACATATTAGTGCACACTGCATTTTACAGTTTGTGGGTTAGCTGTGATTTCTAAACCAAACATCCACAAACTACTTGGCCTATGCTTCATCCACTGTGCACAGCCCAGTTTAAAACAAAAAACCACACAGGAAATGATAGACAGGAATATGAGTGCAGGGGAAAAACTCATCTTGGTGTGGCTCCCATGAAACTGTGACAAGTAAACACACACTGGTAGTTATTATGAAGAACAGGGCAAAAAAAGGTGAATCCTTTGACAGCTAAGGACTAGAAGTGAGTCCTCAAAATGGTGATGATACAGTAAAAGAGTCATAGAATCACAGAGTTAGAAAATCAGAAAATCATAGACTGGTTTGGGTTGGGAAGGACCTTAAAGATCATCTTGTTCCAACCGCCCTGCCGTGTGCAGGGACAGCTCCTACTAGACCAGGTTGCTCAAGGGTCCAAACAACCTGGCTGTGAATAGTCCCAGGCTTGGAGCCCCTATAACTTCTCTGAGCAACTTATTCCAGTGCCTCACCAGCTCAAGGGGAAAAATTTCTTCCTATTGTCTAATCTAAATCCAGCTTCTTCCAATTTGAAGCCATTATCCCTCATCCTGTCACTGCACCCATTTATCAAAAGTCCCTTTCCAGCTCTCCTGTACACCCCTTCAAATACTGGAAGGCTGCTCTAAAGTCTCCCCAGAGCCTTCTCTTCTTCAGGCTGTGCAACCCCAACACTCAGCCTGTCTTCATGGGAGTAGTACTCCCACCCTCTGACCATCTTCATGGTCTTCCTCTGGATATACTCTAGCATTGTAGTTCTGTAACTAGAATGTAGCAAGTCTGAGTAAAAAGAATATGAAAAGTTCTCTTTTCTTTCACAGGATGAGGCAAGTGTTAGATGTTTTTTGGTTAGTTTGTAAAATTCTGACGTGTTACTCCTATGCGCCAGTCTTCCCCTCACCCTTGCTGTGTTCTGTGACCCATATCACATTGTACTCTGCATAACTGGAGCAATTTGAGCCTATTTTGAGCATCTTTAGCAAAGCAGAATGTATGGGGAAATAAAGCAAGCAGTGCTAAGGGGAGAACAGCTTCACACGAGACGCTCAAGAATTATATCCCTGTTAAGGTCTTGTGTAAGCTGGGGCAAAAGGTTGCAGTACAATATGTGAAGCAAACCTACTGGAAACATCTCCTGGGCATAAGGTAGTTTGACGTGAACAACTTAACACACATAAAAAGCTGTGTGCTCCTTAAACTGTTATCAGTCTTTAAATCTGGGGCTAGATAGTGCCCAAGTGATCAATTCTTAAGCATACATCTTGCTAGCCTCCAATGTGGGACTGCAGAAAGCGTGTTAAAATGTAGGGAGTATGTTAAAAAAGCAGATCCTCCTGCTTTCAGGGAAGACTGTGGCAAAGTGTCTTTTAGCTTCTGATCTCCACAGTATCTGTTCTCCATTCAGCAGAACTCTTAGAGATGTGATTTAGAAGGGATGAGGAAAATGGAAGACTTGTTAAGGAAACAGCTCTGTTATCCAGATCTGTCCATAAGTAATGAAAAGGGATAAAGCGACCAGGCACTGAGTGAGTAACATTAGCTGAACTAAGGATGCTACATGAATTTCCATAGTAATCTTGGTAAGCCTCCTTTAAATAGACTGTATTTAAGTGTACTTCACTTGGATAAGTAATTGTTGCCTACTAAGCCTCAAAAGAAATGTTCCATGAGAAGATAAAGTTTAAAAAAAAACCCAAACCAACCAATCAAAAACCCCAAACCAACCAAACAAAACCCACAATGAAACCAAAAAAAAACCACAAAAGTTCTTATGTCTCCTGGAGTTTTATCCCAATTTTTAGTTAATTGGTTTCACTTCATCAGGTATGGTCTTTTGGGCTTGAGTTTCCTACTAAGATGAAGCTGCCAACATGTAAAAAACCATTATTTGTGGTGGAAAATATGGTCACAGTCTATAGAATGGAATGCAATGTAGATAATGTAGATAAAATCCTGCAAACTGAAGCTGGCACATAATGAGGAGTGAGAGTGGGAACTCTTGTTATCAACTCACGATAAAATCTTTGTTGCAGAGCTGTAAAGTCATACTGAGATCAGTGTTTTGATCAGCTTAATTCCCAACCAGCTACCTCATCCAAAATGTTTTAATTCAGTAAAAGGCTTTCCATCAGCGTCAACTTTCAGCCTAGAATGAAAAGGCCCAAGACATGAGTCTGAAATGCAGCCAGTTAGACTTTCTAATTTGTTGTCTTGCCAAGTTGAAACATATTATAGGGGAGAAAAAAAAAAAAAAATGCCCTTTTCAAATCTGTTTTATCCTTTACACTTCAAAAAGGTTCAATTACATGTCCATTATGGTGGCAAATAATATGCCACTTTATCTACTCAGAAGCTGACAGATTTCATATGTCACCCTTTGCCGATAATCAAAGGAATTCAATGTATTCATTTGTTGCTTTTTTGTTTAGAAATTAATGTAAAATAACTAACACTGCTCCTTCCTACCAAGTAAAACATTCTGTGTGCCAAGGTGATTCTGATTTGTGCTCTAATTAGAGACATTTTGCCTTGAACAAGAAGATAAGCCATCAATGCACTAAGTAGAGGAGCAGCTGTTATCAATATCCTGTGTTTTCAAATAGATGGGGCAGCGCAAGATGCCAGCAAGGTGCTCACAGTAAATTATTGCAAAAGTGCTCAATCATTTGAGGTGTGTTGGTAGCATGGGAAAGGTGAACTTTCTGGAAGATCCAGTGCAGTTTTGTGGGTATTTATTCACAGATGCTTCCAGGCTTGACAAAGATCACAACTTGTGTGATGTTGGCGGGGAAACACTCTGCCTTGGCAACCACTCTGCTCTCCAGTCCTTGCTTGTGAATTAGCAGTGGAGTCTTCTTTATTTTGGGGAGGGGCAGAAAAACCAATAAAATAAGGATTGCAAAGTGATGATTCAAAATGATGTGAAAGAACCCTTACTGTTGCACCAAACATTTGTATTAAGTTTGGAACACGTGTGGTTTGTTTGGCAGCAAACACAGCAAGCAACACAGGACCTGGCTCTTTCCAAAGCACTTGGTGAGACTCAGCTGTGGGTAGGAAATTAAATGATGTCTTGAGGTATTCTAAGTAAAAGCAATTTTTTTTTCTACTCATTATAAATACATTGCCTTAAAGCATACAACATGAATCTTCTGTAACTATGCATAAACTCTAAGTGTTTGTAGGCTGGGAATCTATGGAAATAATGAAGAGCTGTGCAGAGATTCCTGTCTGGTTTTCCATGAAGGCAGTGACAGATGTGCTCTGGAAAACAGTGTGGCTGAGCAGAGCTTGTGTACAGGCAACCCCTTCCACGACAGGGTTTATCTAGTAACAGAAATGTAAATTATTTAAAATAATCCAGCACAGTGATTTGATAATTCCCATTGAAAGAATTTTTGCATCTCCTGTAACACTGTGAAACAAACCCAAGGGCAACTTAAGTTGTCCTTAGTATGCGTTTAAAAATACTTCAAGATTTTGTTTAAATGTTAGAAAAATAAATCAGCCAGGCCAGGTTGTTTGGGGCTCCAAGTAACCTGGTTTAGTTGCAGATGTCCTTGCTGACTGAAGGAGAGTTGAACTAGATGACCTTTAAATGTCCCACCCAACCCAACCCATTCTCCAACAATTCCATATTTCTATACTTTTTACATAATTATAGTTTAAAAAGAGTTCATTTTTGTCTTAAAAGACCATTGGGTATGGTAGTGTAGGTATGCAGCAGCACTCCTAGCAGGGTATTAGGTAGGAAAGACAAAATTCCACCAATTGAAAAATGTCAGAATTCTATTAAGAACATCTGACATGAGTATGAGTGAAGCCATCATCTGTCCCAAAGCAGATGACATGTTTTTTTCAAGATGCAATTAATATTTCACTGTTTTTTGGTTTTTTGGTACAGGCATAAAAGAGCAGGTTGTGTTCTCTGTAAGGTTTGCTTAACTCCATTTTTCTCTTGTGTTTATTTTTCAGGGCTTTGGCTGCTTTCATAGCTCAATGTACGATTTTGAGGTAAGGAAAGTCTATAAACTGCATATGGAAGCAGTGATAAAAAAATAAGCATGCTGTTTGCAGAGAACAATCCCTGCTGAATTTTCACTCTGTACCTTTGATTAGAAAGGCAGGCTCTGCTGGGGTGAAATCCGTGGCAAGCACTGTAATGTTGCACAGAGGGATGGGGGTGTCTGTGACACGCTTCAAATTTCTTTCCTTGTTTAATGTGCTTCACTGCAAGATTTTTATCACTGCACCTGCAGACATCAAGTCTTTGTATGAAGAACACAAAATCACAAAATCCCAGTGTGGTGGGAGTTGGAAGGGCAGTCCAACCCATCTGCAAAAGCAGGGGCATCCACAGCAGCTTGCCCAGGATATCAATGGCCAGGTGGGTTTGGAATCTCTTCAGACAAGGAGACTCCACAACCTCTCTGGGCAGCCTGCTCTAGGATTCCAGCACCCTAACACCAAAGAAGTTTCTCCTCATGTTCAGATGGAACCTCCTGGGTTCCAGTTTGTGCCCATTTCCTGTTATCCTGTTGCTGGGCATCACTGAGAAGACTCTGACCCCAACCTCTTGCCTCACCACCCATTAACTGTTGCTGAGCACCAAGAAAATCCCCTCTCAGATTGCTCTTCTCCAGACTAAACAGCCCCAGATCTATCAGCCTTTACTCTTCACAGAGATGCACCATGCCCCTCAGCATCTCTGTAGCCTCTACTGGACTCTCTCCAGTAGTTCCCTGTCTCTACTGAGCTGGAGAGCCCAGAACTAGACACAATACTCCAGATGTAGCCGTACTAGGTCACAGTATGTGGGAGAGCAGAACTTCTCTTGACCTGCTGGCCACGTTCCTAATAGACCCCAGGAGACCACTGGCCTTCATGGCCACAAGAGCCCAGTGCTGCCTCATGGTGAAGTTATTGTCTACCAAGTTAGTGATTAGTGTTTTCAGACTGAACTGCGGATTGGTGGAAGAGCAGCGATAACTTCAGCAGCTTCTGCTCTTCCCCTCTCTCTTCTCCCTACAGTCTCATCCTCCCACTCCTGCCTCCTACCTTGGTTCTCTTCCTAATTGTTAACAAGAATAATTAACCCCTGTGGACTTCTCAAAGTAGCCAAGCAATTTGCAAGGTGTTGGCTTGATTCATCTTAGGTATGACTGCCAAAATGGAGGGGAGGAAAAATAAAAGGTCATTTTGCCTCCTGGCAGTTGGAGAGTTGAGCCAAAACCAGGCACCACTTCAGCAGAAGCAAGAAGGATTTTTATTTGGTTGTTTTGTTGGTTTGTTGTGGGTTTTTTTAAAATTCATAAATCTTCTCTCCCACTGCATAAGCCCTGAATACAGATTTGTTTTATTGGCCATTTCACAGCTGTTGATTAAAATAGTTCATTACAAAACTGCAAATGTGCTTATTTGGAGGAGTTTCACTCAAAAGAATAGTTCGGTTCTCCCCCAAGTCAAGCCCTGACAATAGAGAGGGAATTAAATGACTCAGTGGTCAATTAAAATAATACATATGCAAAGGGTTTGTTCTAATATAAAGACAGAGAAGGGAGGCAAACGAAAAGAGTGGCTAGAAGGTTAATTAAAGGTCAAGTCTTGTCTCATAAAACATCAGGCACAGGAAAAAGAAAAAGCAACAAAAAGCTTACAGAACAAAATGAAAGAACAGCATAAAATTGATGGTAAAAAGAAAAGCAGAAAAAGAAAGGAGCCTTGCAGTAGATATTACTATGAATAATAAAACATATTTCAAACATATGAGGAAGAAGAACCTAATAAAGCAGCAAGCCAGGCCTCCAGGAGACAGCAAAACAAATTTATTGACTGAGGAAGCAGCCCTTGATAAATAATTAAAGAAATTATTTGCTTCATTGTACTCTGGGGAGCTGAAGGGACAGATGCTGGCAGCTGCTATGTATCTTCATGGATGCTGAAGGTAGCCTGTCATGGAGGGCTTGCAGCCTCCATAGGGTGGGAGCAGTGGAGTTGCAGCCAGGCACAACTCCCTGCACTGCTAGTCTTCTGGCTGTGGCACCCAAAGAGGGACATTTCCTAAGTAATCCAGTCCAAGGCATTAAGTTAGACAAGTCAATTGAAACTCATGTCTCAGAGAAAAAAAAATAATCCTTTCTTCATTTGTGTGAGCTCACAAGCAGGAACATGAAAAATAAAATCCTTGAGGACTGAAGCAGCTAGTAGTTTTTATCTGAATTAATAGCTTGGGGTAAACACAAGGATCCTTCATAGCCCTTCTTGACCTGCTAACTTTGAATTAAACTACATTTTGCTGTCACTGTGATTTAACTTTCTGCTCGTTGCCTCATGATTTAAGAATACACCTCTTTTTTCCTGCTGAAAACACAGCTCATGAGAGGAACTTGGGCTTCAGCTCAGTTGCTTAACATGTTGATATCAAAATCTACACCACACTGACTTTTCTTACTTTTTGGGGAGTACTACTTGTTAAAAGACAATCTATTATATTCTGTTTTAGAGGAGCCTTTGAAAGACAGGAAATAATGTACTGCTCACAGAAGTGGGTTTTCAAGATGCATTGGATTTGCTGTGTAAATGCACAGCCTTATTAGCTCCAAAAGAGAAATAGGAGAGAGGGATTTTCAGTGACAAATGATATCTTGGGTCGTGAGTCAAGGATGCCTATAAGAACATACTTAACTTGTTCTTGGGTAGAAATATTACACTCTCCTGAAAAGAAACCTCATTGTCTGCACGTCGGTCTGCAGAAAGACACAGCACCGGCACAGGAGAAAGAGACAAATGTAAGGAAAGGGTAAATATTTTATTCTGCCCTTGTATGAAAATGTTAGTGTCTTCCTTTGCTATTCAACCTTGTCTCCTCCTGGATTTCCTTTCTCTCAAAATCCATTTGCATTACTGCAGTTATGCCTGATGGGGAAAACTGTGGTATTAGATCAGACAGTCAAGATGAGTCGTGCTAAAACAGTAAGAGAGAGGACATGTAATGGTTTATGTGTCTCCCACTATCTCTCCTTGTCTGTCCACACTTGTACACAGACAGAATGCATAAACTCAAACTGGACCAAATAAATAGGTTTCACTACTGAAGGGTGAGCAACTCATGAGTGGTGGAGCAGGGCACTGAGATGAGCCAGGCACATGTGATCGTCTTCAGCAGTGGAAAATAAATTGATTCTGAGTCTTTCACTGTGCCTGCTGCATTTTCCACTTCATCTACCTGACTGTTTATATTTCATCTTACAATGGGGATGTTCACTTCTCTGGGACTGTGCAACAGGCCTTGAGCTCTGGATCATGTGAAAATATGGTCACCCGTAAGCAAACTCAGCTGGTGCCTTAGATGTTCCCCCAACCCCAGGAAATCCCCAGAGGGCTTTTGCTCTTCACTTGACCTGAAAAGCCTGTAATTTGTATTAAGTCTTCTGCCTTGTGTCACTGTCACCAGTCCAAGTAGGGAAGCTGGTGACCCAGGGCTGGGAAGCACAAATGAACAAAGGACGTGACTCGACCCAAACAAAGTACAACGGGCTGATATGGAAGATGTTTATGACCAATAACCTTCTTTTCATCCTAGGCAATCTACTGAGTTAGGGCAGCAGCTATACCAGGAATATAATGTGCAGTGTAAAAGAGCCTTCTTAGACTGTGCTGTAATGTCAGTGATACTGAAAATAGCCTATAAATCTCACCAAAGACCACCTAGAACACAAGCCATTGTTGTGTGTTTCAAGGATGCAATGTTTCATTCCTTGATTTCATTTCCTTCTGAGATGAAAGAAAAACAAATCCAGCTTCTTTGGGGATGTCCTTTGTTGCAGGAAGCTGAAGAAGAAGGAGAGGCAGAGAGTCAAGCCCTGGATGTTTTGCCTGGAGCAAACAAGACCAAACAGGACAAAATTCCACCAGGGACACAGAAACAAAATGGCTTGAGATGATAAAGAACAGAAAAAAATAACACTGCTGATTTTTATTTAAAAAAAAAAAAGCCCAAACCCAAAAAAGCTGTAAGGGGAATTACAGTATCACAGTATCACAGTATAACTTAGGTTGGAAAGGACCTCGAGGATCATCGAGTCCTACCTATCAACACAGACCCCATGACTAGACCATGGCACCAAGTGCCACGTCCAATCTCCTCTTGAACGCCTCCAGGGTCGATGACTCAACCACCTCCCTGGGCAACCCGTTCCAATGACGAATGACTCGCTCGGTGAAGAATTTCCTCCTCACCTCGAGTCTAAACCTCCCGTGGTGCAGCTTGAGACTGTGTCCCCTTGTTCTGGTGCTGGTTGCCTGGGAGAAGAGACCAACCCCTTCCCGGCCACAACCACCCCTCAGGTAGTTGTAGAGGGCAATGAGGTCACCTCTGAGCCTCCTCTTCTCCAGGCTAAACAATCCCAGCTCCCTCAGCCTCTCCTCATAGGGCTTGTGTTCAAGGCCTCTCCCCAGCCTTGTTGCCCTTCTCTGGACACGTTCAAGTGTTTTGATGTCCTTCTTAAACTGAGGGGTGCAGAAATGGACACAGTACTCAAGGTGCGGCCTTGGAGCTTTGTAGAAGGCGCTGGCCTTGGGAGTGCCCTGAGGTGGAGAAGCTTCCATCCTACTTCTACATCTCACTTAACATCCCTTTATAATCAAAGGAACAGAAATTCTCCAGGAGCCTAATGATCCCTGAGAAGCCTTTCTCCTTCTCGTTGACTTGTTGCCAGTGAAGCCGGGTGAATTAAACATCTCTCATCCCTCTGCTGTTCCATTTCATTTTCCTCTCTTCATGTCTAATCCAACCCAATATCTACCATTTAATTTTAACAAGACTGCACAATGTTTCCTTTCAAAACTGTTGTTTCCTTCCACAGTGCTTCATTATGAGGTCTGACTTATTCAGTCCTTTCCTTTTGTCTCTTTTGTTTGTTTTAGCCTCTTCCCTCCCCTCCTGTATTAATACTGGGCAATAAAAAACATACAAAGCACACAAATACTTTTTTTTTTTCTTGAAGCCTACTTTTTTTCCATTTGTGCTTCACCCCAAGCACTACAACTT
Organism: Melanerpes formicivorus; assembly: GCF_026170545.1. Taxonomy (NCBI): domain Eukaryota; kingdom Metazoa; phylum Chordata; class Aves; order Piciformes; family Picidae; genus Melanerpes; species Melanerpes formicivorus. Next base: position 8,567,024 of record NW_027142380.1, on the reverse strand, counting down.
TACACTTCAGCTCCTGTGAAGTGTCCAGATGTCACCTGAAAAATCAAAACTGAGAAGAAGAATTTGTTCAGATAGGTCAAGGCATTTTTTAAATTGGTGCTCTTTGGGCCCAGAAAACTGCAAACATCTGTCCTGGAACTTGTAATTCACCATTCTGGTGTTACTGGCTTTGCTTTAAAACTGATGAAAGTCAGAGAAGAGAGTCAGAGAGTTATTTATTTATTTCCCCTCCCCCGCCCTGTAGATATTCAGGGAACATTTTCCACTCTGTCATTGAGCTTGCAGCTACTCCAGTGACGAGCTGAGGAGGAAAAAAGCTCTGCAGCTAGATAGATGAGATGGAAATGTTGGCATCATTGCACTGTATTAAACAAGCTCTATGATTACACTTGCTAGAGTTCCTCTTTGAATTTAATGGAAAACTTTATATTGATGGAATGCCTGATTAACAGGGATTTATAAAAGGAGCTCTGTTAATGTGGAAAGCATATAAAAGTCATATGTCTCTATCTATTGCCCATCTTTACTGCATTATTTTCACTTGGTTCAGGATTTTACTCCAGTAGGAAGCAACATTTGTGCACAAAAATGCAATGGCCGTACCAAGAATGCAGCAGTGCAGTCTTCAACTTTAAATAGTTACTTTAAAAGCTCTTTCAGATCAGCTCCAGCTGCGGGGGAAAACAATCAGATTAAAACACATGTTTATTCCCAGCTTTGGGAGGCTTCAGATTTAGCACATTCCCTAATAGGTTATGGTGATAAAGGCTTTGTCCCTGACATTAATGCAGTCTCTAAAGCCAGCTCAAGATGTGACACAGTATAAATTGTTCAAATCCTTAACTCTTTCCCATGTTTTCTTACATTTCTTTGGGGTTTTTGTTGTTGATGTTGTTGTGGTTGTGTTGTATTTTTTCTGGTTGTTAGGGGTTTTTTGTGGTTTTGTTTGTTTGCTTGTTTTACCCACCACATTTGCATTTCTTCAGCTCCTCCTGGCCCAGAGAGCAGCCCCAGGGTAGACTTGAGCCCAGCTTGGACGGCTCCTGTTGTGGGGAGACCTCACAGAACAACAGAATGGTGAAGGCTGGGGATCATCAAGTCCAACCCCTCTGCTAAAGCAGAATAACCCAGGACAGGTTGCCTGGGATCGTAATCTCCAGGTGGGTTTGGAATCTCAGCAGGGAAGGAGACTCCATAACCTCTCTAAGCAGCCTGCTCCAGGGCTTCAGCACCCTCACAGAGATTTTTTTCCATCACAATCAAATGGAACCTCCTGGGTTCTAGTTCTTGCCCACTGCTTCTTGTCCTATCACAGGGCACCACTGAAAAGAGTCTGCCCCTATATTCTTGATGTCTGCCCTTTAGATATTAATCATCACTGAGTCCTCAGGAGTCTTCAGTGTCCAAGCATTCCAAAGCTGCAGGGTACCACCACTTTTTCACTTGGGGTAGCTGGATGTTAGAAGCTTCTCTTTTAAATTAACATGTTAACAGAGCACTTGCACCAGAAGTACTTGGTATGTAGAAAGTAGATGCAGCCAGTATACATAAGTTATTTCATTTGGGGGTTGGACTTGATGATCTCTGGAGGTCCCTTCCAATGTCTAACATTCTGAGAATCTGTGATTTTTTCAACCATTTCTGCCTTCCAGATCTTAAATTCAATCAGATTTTTTAAGTCTTACTGCAGCTTCCCTGCTTCATGCCAGTTGAGGGCCAAATCCATGTGTATCTGACAACATGGCTGATAGAACTGAAATGGAAAAAATAAAGAAAGAAAGGAAAATCAAACCCAAATTAATCAAGTTTTCCATTTCCAATTAATTACATATTTTATTGATAGGAACAGAAGGAATCCACATTGCTCTTAAAGCTTTTTTGGTCTGGCATATTGGGATATTGATCAAAGTTGCTGAGAGAAATGGCTGCCTTTGTGGGAGATTGCCTGAGTAAAGATTCCAGCACTGGGCTCTCCAGCACTTAAAATGTTTCATTACTCAAGATCCTGGCATATGAAGATTCTTGCAGCAGATGTGTTTTGCACTGAGATATAATTGAAACATATATCCTGGGCAAGAGATGCCTTAGACTATGCTAAAATAAATACATTGCATGGTAGACAGAGTCCATATTGAACCAGTTAAATGGCTTGCCTATTAAAACCTGGCATATTAAATCAGGTACATCACTGTGAAGCCAAAGTTCTAGGCAGGGCATTGCCATAAATTTCTTTTAAAAAGACAATTCCACACTGTAAAATTTAAAGCCTAGGTCTTGCTTACATCAGATACAACATTTGGGGCATAGTAAGACAGTATTGTCAAAGCGGAATCCTTCTAAATTAGCACCTTCCTTGGTTCTATGTCACTTGTTTAGTCAGACAGTTTGCCATGTGAAGAGGATAAACAGCATGACGTGGAGAAAAAAGAACGAAGGAAAGGAACCTCAGCTACAAACTGAGTTTCATTCATGAAAATATCAATTGTATTTTGGTACTTGGGCTGGATCTTATCCTCCTTTTCTTTTTCTGCATGTTTGTGCATAGCAGGAAAAAAAAAAAAGGTATGGGATAATTATTCCAAATATAATCTGCTTTGGCAATTGGTAGGGGCACAAAAGATTCCAGATAACTCAGCTCTCATCTTTATCTCCAATGCTGATGCGTTATACTCTCCCAGTATGAATTCACAGTCATTTTTCTTGCTCTGGTTTTAAGGAGAATGTAAAAGTGCTGAAATTGATACCCATTATTTCTTTTATGTATTACTTAAGCAAAGTTCAGAGCAGTCTGAGGCAAACACTGGAGTAAAATGGGTGTCTCCGTGTCAGTCAAAGTGTTTGTGAAGAGACGAAGCAGCATGCTGATGTATTCACATATATATCACAACAATCTTTTCTTTTGCTTTTCTTTTTCCATTACAAGATAGTGGTGCAGTGCAATATTTTCTATGTCAAAATAAGAAAGCCTTCTATCCACATTCTCTTCCCCAGGGTTTGAGATTGCCTGTCAACCGACCAGAAGACGGAGCTGATAATGGTAAGCACACAACCAGAATCCTCTTCCCTGAAAACAACTGCATATGAATTCTTCATAGGAACAATCCTCAAAATACCTGTGGGCTGGGGCTCCAGAGCAGCACAGTACTCAGCAGTGTGTCTTTGACTTAAAGTTCCACCTTCATTCACTAATCTCACCCATTTAAAAGACTAGGAAGTTGGTTTAGTTTCTTTTCTAAAGTGCACTGAAATGCAGCCCCTGAAATTTTGAGCACAGCTGAAAAAAAAAAAAAAAGAAGAATTAAAAAAAGGCCTTGTTTTTCTTTGTTGCTGTTTTTTTCCCTCTTTTCATTGGCTTTGGAACATAAACAATGTCCCAGCTGGATGAGCAAGGCAGTGAGGTCAGCTGGACCACTGATCCCTGCTCACCCTGGCTGTGACTCCTGCATCCCCAGCTCAGTTCCTCCCCTCACAGGGTAACACTTTATGCTATAGGGATAGAATTACTTCTCTGCAATCACAGGGAAGAACATTTTCTTGTAATTTAGGACTTTCTTTGAAAAACACCATCACAGTTTCCCTGTCTTGAGCAATGATAGCAAAGCCACCATAAATCCTGAGGCAGATGGTAGACTGATGGAGTGTTTGGAGACCCTCACCAGGAAAGAAAGTGCAGAGTTTTTCTGCGTCTTCTCTCATGACCGATGAATCACAGCAACAGGGATCTGGATTTGTGAGCAAAACACTGCATGTTTGACCCAAAGTTTCATGACTGGCTTCTCAAAGCTGTTTGCTTAGGTTCTGCAAGATAAGACTGAGGCCAGTTGTTACGGAGAGAAATTCATGGTACTTGAAGAAAGAATATGAACTATGAAATCCAGCATTTGGGGCTTTCAGTAGGAGCTGTTTGCCTCAGAGCTCTGAAGGTAGGATTCAATAGGAAGGTGATTTTTGGTATGGTGTTGCAGAGAAGCACCTTCTATCACCTCCTGAGCATTTGGACAGCCCTTCTTTACAATATAAAGAATCACAGAATCACAGAAACATTCAGGTTGGAAAAGACCTTAGAGGAATAGAATAGAATAGAATAGAATAGAATAGAATAGAATAGAATAGAATAGAATAGAATAGAATAGAATAGAATAGAATAGAATAGAATAGAACAGGTTGGAAGAGACCTTCAAGATCATCACATCCAACCTATCAACTAACCCAACCTACCTAATCAACTAAACCATGCAACCAAGCACCCTATCAAGTCTCCTTCTGAGCACCTCCAATGACGGCGACTCCACCACCTCCTCAGGCAGCCCATTCCAATGGGCAATCTCTCTCTCTGTATGGAACTTCTTCCTAACATACAGCCTAAACCTCCCCTGGCGCTTAACCCTACTCTACAAAGTTCACTCCTAAACCATATGCCCAGGCACCACATCTAAATGACCTTTAGCCATATCCAGAAGCAAGCTACTGGAGTTAAAAGGCAAGGGGAATTAAATGTGCAGAAAAGATGGACTGCTGATGGCAACCGTGCAACAGTTAAGAGTGACTACGGGCTGCAGACTCCATCCAAGCAATTGCAGAGTTCCCAAAGAGCTGTAATTAATAAAGATGATGAGTCAACATGGGTCATTTGTATTTTGCCTTTCTTTCCACATGTCTGCAAGAATGACATAATGAACCATTAAATAATATCCATATCACAGGACAGGTTTGCTATTGGGGCACATTATCACAGCTTCACTGTAAATATTGGTTCTGTGTCAGTGGGAGCTTCTTCTGCAGGCTTCCAGGCTCACATTTCTTATGCCTGTCTAAGAACAGGCTCTATTTCAGTGATGAATGAGGAAATTGTGATGGTAAACAAGTCTTTGATCTATCAGGGAAAAAAAAAAAAAAGAGAGAGATATTAAAAAGATTTTGCTGAAGTGAGGCTAATTCAAATTTGAAATGAATGTTTCTAGCCATTAAAATAACTTATCTTGGAATGAAATGGACTTTCTGCTCTGTGATACCCTTGAATCAAAAGCAGCTGGCTTTTGAGAAAGCACAGCCAAAGAGCATGGGCTTGATGAACAAATTACTGAGTGAAGCTGTTCAGCTCCCATTATCCAGCGTGACAAACAGTGATTGTAGTGGTTTGATCTAAAAATCAGGGGGGGTCATTATTCTCATGTATATGCCACCCTTCAGAAATTAGTTTGGGAGATGTTAAAATGTTGTGTTCTGAATAAGCAGCATCTGGGTATTCCTGTGCTGAAAATGTTAAGGAGAGACTAAGAACTGGGTTTATCCTTTTTCTTTTTCTTTTTTTTTTTCAGAATATGCCCAACAGTTAAGAAGAAAATGGTGATGTAAGTAAGGGAAATGCTGGAAGCTTTCTCCTGGGATGGAGAATGGTGGAAAAAATATGAAGAGAAAAAGGGCAAGAAACAGTGGTAGTTAGCCCAATAGCACAAGAGAATATTTTGCTGGTTCAAATGATTTTAAATTTTCCTGTCATTTCATGGCTGGAAAGTCTTGAATGTTGTGTTACTGAACTCAGTTTCCCATTCCATCATTAATGGTGAAGGATAAGTCCAGTGGCTTTATTTTGTAAAGAGGATGAAGACAAACTCTCCAGCTCCTGCTGGCTGGAAATCAATGACAGTTTTACCACTGATTTCACTGGAGGCAGGATCAAAGTTTATAATAATTTTCGTGGCTCTTATGGTTAATAAATATTATTTATTGCTGCAGTAATGCTGCAGTAAGATCCCTAAAAGAAGCTGTAAGATAGGAATTTTGCCCTGCTTTCCCTAAGAAGTGATAACAAGAGAGGAGAAACAAAAAGGTAAAGTGGGATTTTAATGCAGGTAACTATAACGCTGATGACGATTTGGAACAGAAGAAAACAAAGTCAGCCTTTGCTTGCCAGTGCCTAAGACCTCAGAGATATCAATCAAAAAGAGCAGTCCACCAGTAAAAAATATACAGACGTTGTAATGTAGTGTGGGGATGGCATGAGTAAGACTGAGTAATCTGCTGTCTGTCTGGTTCTAGCCCCTAAGTTAAAACTTACTGTCTGCTTTAACTTGCACATCGAATTTTTTTGTTTCCCTAGGCTTGCTGGCAGCATTACACATGCAACTCATGTCACTGGTCTGGCTCTGGGTTTTCTTTTCCTTCTACTGCATCATCTCTCATTTTCTAGGGGAGATTATTTTGAGGTTCAAGACACATGACAGAAATCATCTTCTGTTTCCCCCAGTCAGAAAAAGCCCCATCCCCTAGCGCTAACATGCATTCAGCGTTTAAGCCTCTGTTTTTTCCTCTGCAAACTGGTGGAAATACCTGGGGGAGGTAAAGCAGTTCTGTAATCATCAGGGTTGCTCGGAGACACAATGGTCGACCAGCTAGAGCTCCCTTCTGGGATCTGCCTCCACTGCTCCTAATGTCCCAAGACAGAACCATCGCTTTCCATCTCTTTATTATTCAGCAGGCATCTTTTCAGGTGCAGAATGCAAAGGGAATGCATCGTTAGGCTATAACTCGTTTTCAGACCCAAAATGTCTGGGTTTAACCATGTATCTGCAAGATCTGCATGCTGCTGTGTGTATGTGCTGTGCCGACATTGGATACTTTAATGTCCACGGTGAATATTTAAAATCCCCCATTAAGTCCATAGCCAGAAGGACAGGCTGTCAACAGTTGAACTGATCGAACTTCCAGCTTCCTCTGAAATTTCTCTGAAGTTTGGGGTCACCTTCATTTTTAGATGAGGATTTAGCAGTTCTTCCCCAGCCTGAGTATAGCTCTGTTTAATTGGAAGTTGTGGCTGTTTGAAGCAGTTGGGAAATTATTTATGCCTGATAGCTGGGATTTCCTAAGAAGCCGAAGAAAGTCCAGCATTAAAATCTAATCAGACTTTAATGGAAACCAGGTACTTCAACACAATGAATAGTTCAAACTTACAGGAAATCCTACTGACTACAAACCAGGCTAACAGCTACGGAATGTGTGCACGGAGAGCTCTGCATCCTTCTGCAGATGCCATTGAAAAGATTGAGGTTGTTTTCCAAAATACACAGTGGAGGAAAACAAGCACATAAACATAATAATGCCAGTCTATGAAAAATACAGAGAAGGAAATTTCTTCTCACTTTATTCCCAGCAAATGGGGAGAGTGGCAGTAGCTTTTTTCCTCAGCCTTCTATGACTGACTTTTGCAGGGCTTTTATTTTTTTCTTTCTTCATTTTTTTTCCTTCTCTCCCAAATGTTCTGTTCTTTGGTCCTAAAGGAATTCTTAATCAAACAAAGATGGCACCTGGATTTACAACTTCTTCCCCCTCCTCCTCCTCCTCTTAAACCCCTTGCTCTTCTTTTTGGAGCATGCTGAATAAATTCTGAGAAGCCTCAGAGAAACAACTGTGCCTGGTGCTGGGATCTCTGTGGTTTTCCACATGGCATCCATTTTCTGGGAGTGTTAAGGAAGGACCGACCAATTTGTTGGCATCCACAGGCAAGGCATATACAAAACCCACTCTAAATTGGAAGTATGAGACCTGCTGATGTTGGTGGCAATCATTTTAAATGGAAAACCTAAGGTCAGTGAAATAACTCAGCAAAATGGCTGTAATTTTTTATTACCCTCACAGTAAGGTAGAATCTTAATTTCAAATGTGAAAGAACATATAGCAGTTAATGGAAAGGGTTTAATTCTTGCTCCATTAATTTTACCTCACTGAGTTAACAGAAATCAGCTGGCAATTTACCTTGGGATTCAGGGGGAGAGCATTCCAATCTATATTCATGTAAATGAGAGGGGAATCAGGCTAAAAGTCAGGATTTTTTGTCAGTATTTTTTTTTCCCCTACAGCTATGATATACATTTTAATTAATTGTGCTCAGAAGGACTTGTGTCATAAAACATTCCTAGGGAGCCTTTCTCACCTGTTCGTCTTTTCAGGATTTGAAAAATAGTCCCCTTCTATTTTCAAACAATATGCAGTAGTTCAATGTCACAGACAAGTGTGTGTGCTGCAATATTTAGACTTAAATTATAACATCCTGGAGTCCTAAATGGGGAGAAACATGCAGCGTGTTTCTGATTCATTTGAGGTATGATCTGAGTGCATCTACACTGAATTTGTGATGAGTCCGTACTCCTGCCAGGATACATGGCTTTACAAGACATTGGATTAAGCCTTCAAACAAGTTTTGTCTAAATCTATGAATAGGTATTTTGATATCCACTTAGATGCTCCTGGAGAGAGAACTGAAGAATGTAGTCTGAAACCCAAGAGAGCTTACAGTACCAAATCTCCATCTGAAATAAATCAGTCGGGCTGTACGTAGCTCTTGTGATTTGTGCCAGCTCCAGACCTGGTGTTTGAGTATGAAATACAAAGAATAAGAGCCTGGTGTAGTCACAGAGCTGCAGCCCCTGACTTCATAAATACACAGAGCAGTTTGACATCCATGGCCAGTGACATCTCATCTGCTGAGCCTGCAGCAGGGCATGGTCCTGCCAGCCACCAGGAACCATCTTAAATAACTCCTTCAGATTATGCTGTTGCCATTGGACTGGCAGAGAGCCTTCAAAATCAAGCAGTGGGATCTGCGTGTGCTCTTCCTGCTTCTACCCTGGACCCACTCAGAGTCTCCGTTGCCCTTTACATACTTCTGCCCCTGTCTTGTCTGCTCTGATGAGTCTCCCTTGCACCTTTCTCAAACCTCTCATTCCAGAATTGTCTTTGTCTAGATTTAAATTGACAGCTTGTTTTTATTTGCTTCCCAAGACAGGGCAAACATCCATTTCTTTATTCGCTGAGCACTGGGTGCTCCCTTACATTCCTTTCTAGAGTAAGATCTCAAAGCCTGTGCTTTTGAATGCAGCATGGGACTGCAGGAGACGGAAGATGTGTGGAGGAAAACACTGAAAATTAACAGTCTGCATTTGGACAGATCTTGCAGGTACAAGCCTCCATTTTCCCCCCTCTATTGGTTTCCCCCCACTAATGTTTCTTTCTCCCTAATGAGAGGAATTGGCCTCAATTTGCAGCGGGGAGGTTTAGATTGCATATTAGGAACAATTTCTATGCTGAAGGAGAGGTCAAGCATTGGAATAGGCTGCCAAGGGAGGTGGTGGAGTCACCATCCCTGGAGGTGTTCAAAATCATGTAGACATGGTGCTTTGGGACATGATCTAATGGCCATGGTGATATTAGGTTGATGGTTTGACTTGAGGATCTAAAAACTCCTTTCCAACCAAAACATTTCTATGATTCTATGATTACAATGAGTCTAATGTTACTGTTGCTGAACTATAACTAACTTGGCACCCACTAATTACTCTCCAAAATAAGCAACAGCAACGTGTCTGCTAAACCTTAATGCACCAACCCATCAGAAAAACTCAGGTTACGTATGCTCTTTGGAGAATCCTCAAACACCTGCCTCCCGTTTAACTCCAAATGTGCATCTTTGAGTGCTACACTCAGATTAAGTAGTACAAATAGACATTTTGTGATATTGGGTATTATTTTCCATAGTCCCCAGTCTGCAAACACTTACAAATGGGTTCAAGCTCCAATCTCTGACTACTCCCTCTGGTTTGCAAAATTAAGCGGGTGCATAAACGCTACCAACATCAGAGCCTTAATTTGTGTTCCTTTGAACTGGCAAGGGGCCCATCATCTACGTAGCTTTAATTCCACCAGACAGTCTCTGTGCTCAGAGAAAGGCATTTTAAAAATGGAGTGTCTGTATTAACAAGCACTTCCATGAGCAATGAAACTAATGAAGCCTGCTTTCTTATGGGTTTGTCTCTCTTAGTTGGATTCTCTGGTGCCTAATAAAGTGAGAACTCCATCAGAAGTTTTTCACACTAAGGAGGCATTCATAACATCTCCTTCCTGGATAGGAGGACAGGGACAGGACAAATGAAGGTATTTTCCTCTGTTTTCCCCATGTTTTCAATACAAAAGCAGAGTCTGTTCCAAAGGCAGACCTTTCATTTCTATTTCTGTGAAACCTGGAGAAATATCTTATTTTTGAGATGGCTACACAATCACTGAAAATTGGTTCAAATTGGTCATGGAGCTCAAAAGCTTTTTGAGGGAGGACAGGACAGCAAGATGAGGTGGATTCAAAAGGTTGTGGGGGGGTTAGGCAAACAGGATTACAGTTCTTAAATTCTTGTCCAATTTCAAGGTGTATTAGGATGACAAAGGCACACATGAAGGAAAGAGCAAGTCTCATTACAGTATCAGTAGTTTACACTTATCTTCTTAGACAGGTTTAAGTAAAGCAAACGATTAATGGCCTCCAGTAAGTATTGTATGTAGGCATTCTGTAGTTAGCAAGTATTCTTTGGATCATACAAAACTGAACTCTGATGCCTGTTTTGTCGACAGCCTGGACTTCTTGGTCCCTTTCACTGGTTAGTCATATGGGAAGAAATGTAGATCATGAAACCACAGGATTCCAGAAAGCTGGGCAGGCATTTTGTAGTGCAGAGTGTCCCTGTCAGCTGAGATTTCTGTTTCAAAATGCTCAGCAATAAGCCAGGACTGTTTGAGTTTGAAAAATGCTATTAGGCATATTCAATATTAACATCTCAGGCTCCAGCAGGAAGCCTACAATTGATAAATAGACACTTCATTTGAACTTGGCACAACCTTCAGTCAGCTTTGCATAACTCTGATGGTATTACAGATTGCAAGCAGAGTAGAATACATTAAAGATGGACCAGGTGATATCAATTCAACAGCTTGCTAATTTCGACATAAAATATTTCCCCACCTATATGGGAGGCTGTTTACCTCAGGAATAAGTACAACACTTGGAGGGTCTGATATGCCTGGATGGGCAATTGAAGTGTAACCAAAAATCTCCCAGAAAAAAGAATACTTGGTTCTTGTTTCTGTACTCTATATCAACAACACATTTCAAGATCTCTCACCATTTATTATCTACTTCTTTTCTTGAAAAGACTCAGGTGTCTCAGAAAAGTCCTCTCCTTCTGTGGTTTAAAATATGTCAAGTATTTTACTGGTATAAATCAATTAGGGCTTAACCCAAAGGCCACAGAAATATTCTGGAGTGTATTTTAAAATTTATATTAATAATATGCATATTTTAAGACTAGTGCCAAGGCATCTGAGAGAAACTAATAGGAATTAATAGCTTAGCTAGAATTCCAAACCCCTAGATTGAAGCACTCTCTTAAATCAGATTCTTAACTCTAAACTGTAATTTCATATCATACCCAAGGCTACAGTGTAGTGCACCCACTCTTCTCTCTGTACCATGAAAGCAGCAATCTCAGCCCAGCAATTTTTCTTCTTTGAGAAAAGTGCTCATATCCAGATCCTACCTGTCTCTTTATTATAAAGGTATTACCTGGATTCATATGAAGATATAGCATATGGAAAAAGTGAAGGGGTAGAGGAGAGATACACATGCCAGTTAATAGATGCAGAGAGGAGAGGTTATAGAAGGTGATGTTACCTATTAGAAGAACAAAGGAGGAGTGCTATCCCTGTAAAGGCTGATGGAAAATCAATTCCATAACATGCCATTAGCCCATTAATATCAGACAACTTAAGCCTGGAATCCTTGCTGTGGACATAAAATAATATTCAGCATTTCGAATACGTAATAGATAGGAAGCTAATCAATTGATGCTTCTCTCTCTACTTTCCTTTTCCCCCTTCTTTCCTTTCTTCACTCATTTCCTTTTTTCCCCTCCTTTCCTATTCTTCCTCATTTACTTTCCCTACTCCTTTCATTATCTTACTCATTTACTTTCCCCCTCCTTTCCTTTTCTCCCTTCTTCCCCTTCCCCTTCCCCTTCCCCTTTCCCCTTAACCTTCCTCTTTCCCTTCCCCTCCTAGAGAGAGCAGCTATAGGAATCAAGTACTTTTGAGACTCCATAGCCCATGTTTCAGACAAGCAAGGAAGTGGCAAAGGGAGGATTTCATAGCAGAAAGATCTCTTGATCTACCAACAGATATTCAAATAAAGCTGGGAGTAGACTTTTCCCCTATATGGGGGATTGTAAATCTTTGAATGTTAGTGTAAAAATTTTCTGGGTGGAGGAAATAAATCCTTCCAGACCTCCATAAACCATGCAAAAGTGGCTTCTCCCACTACACACTTGTTGTTAAATTTGCAGTATTTAACAGGGCTTAATATAATCTATGGATGATGGTGGCTATTACCACAAAATAAGTCAGTGCCTGCAGCAGATGGGCACTGCTGTGCCTTGGCCACACAGAGCAGGACCCTGCACAGTTTTGCATGCCAGATAGGCAGTGATGGACAAGATGACCCCAAACTGCTACCACAGAGTGACAACTGCTGCCACAAAGTGAGTCCAGAACTCTGGAATCAGGAAGTGCAGGTCAGTCTGAATTTGAATCACAGTGTCTATTTACAGCAAGGCTCTCACAGACCAGCTGAAAGACCTGGCTCCTTCTCGATGGTCTTTCCAGCAAGCACATTTTTTAACACAATATGCAGCTTTGGAACCCAGGATGCCTTGATTACATCTCTCACAGCCACCCCCATACCTCTCCGTGAATTACAGTAACTTTCATTTTTCCATCCTTCCCCGTGTCTCTCTGGAAAGGCAATTCATTTCCTAAGGACGAGTAATGGCTCTCCGAGTCCCAGAACATGCCAGCTGCTTGCAAAAGCAGTCAAAATCTTGACAAGTGTTCACCAGACTGGATGAAAGGTGATGCATCTTCTTTACAGCAGAGATTAACAGTCAATGTATCCTGCATATGCATATTTCCAAGAAGTTTAATGCAGGCAGTATCTCTGTGTGACCCTTTCAAATGCTTCTGCATGGAGCTGGACAGTATGCATGGCTTTTCCTTGTGGTAAGCAAATTCTACACATTTCCCAGTGGAGCAGCAAATTCTTCTTAACACATCTTGCTGAGTCTCTGGAAAAAGAAGTGGGTAGTTTCTTAAGCTCTTGATACTTTAGCTAGAATTGTAAGTTCTTCATCCAGAGGCGACGGCAGCAGAGAGGGCTTTAGCTGCAGGTTTCTCTTTTTACTTTCTTCTTCTTCTTCTTCCTCTTCTTCTTTTTTTTTTTTAATTTATCTTTTTTAAATGCTTTTTACTGGGGGGAATGGAAAAAAAAAGTGATTATGTTTTAATAGATTAAAAGAATATTTTTATTTTTTTTTTTCTCTGCATTGTAAGATCATGGAGACTCTCTGACAGGAGCAGGGGTAGAGTGCCTGGGAAAGGTCCGCCACAATTCCAAAGGGAGTCCATCAGGGTCTGTTTTTATTAAGTTTAACATCAACTATATTTCTTATAGAGTTATTTTCCTCTCTGAGGATAATTTGTCAGAATCAGACAGGCTATTCATTTTTGCCCTGCTTGTAAACAGCCGGTGTGCTCTCCATCACCAGCACACTCTTCTGAAGTATGGAGGAGACTCATAAAAACAAGCAAAGGTCTCATTAATAACTGAAGAATATTTAACTTCTTTTTGCTTCTTCCTTACTGATGATTAGAAATGATATTATCAGGTCCCTCTTTATTTGCCATGCAAGGCATTAGAATGCTCACTTAATACCCTAATTCTGGGTTATAGAGCTAGAATACTAGGCACTATTTGCTCTTCACGGCCACCTCCTCCAGCTTCTGGATCTTTGGTGATGCTCTGACAAAGCCTAGCGCTTGGCTCTCATTTTCTCTATCTGGATGAGATTTACTTCTCAAGGGTTTTAGGCAACAGATTTTGGGGATGCCAAATGTTCCCTGCCCTGCAAGCAGGAATTAATTTGCTCTTTAATTAAACAGATAAATAACATACACATCTACTGCTGTGGCATTTTACCTCTCATAGCTGCAGCTGTCAGCTTCCTGTCAGCATCTCCTGTTTAAAACTAATGTGCTTTCTCTGTTGAGGTGAGATCACCCAGCCCCTCTCTTTTCAGAGACTTCCACCAGTTTATGTTAGTCCAAACTGTGGCTGAACAAATTAATTGGTCCTTAGTTTGCTGGAATGAATGAGGTGAAATAATTGGTTTGGGTGAATAAGGAACAACATTACTGAGTGGTAAACTTCAAGGCTTTATGATTCAGCATAATTTGGTTTTACTGCAACTAAAGGGATAGGTTGTCATCACTTAGAGAAAGCAAAGCTTGACCTAAAATCCTTGTCAGAATTCACTGAAAACTTACACCTAAGCCTCTAAAATTCAGCTTGCAGTATAAAGCAATATTTTCCAAGGCTTCAATCCTGCAAGAAAATGTGTCCTTTCTTAGCTTTATGCACTGCATTCCTTTCACCAGGAATGAAATGCTTCTCCCTACCAAAAGGAAAATCTCCCTTCACTTTCACTGAGACTGATACTCGCCCCAACCTGCAAAGGAATGGTAAAAGAGTGTGAGTGGGAGTGCATGGGAGTGTGTCAATGTACACATCAAGATATCAGCTTAAACCAAGTGGACGAGATCTAGATCTGCAGATCATTTCTCTTAAAACTGAAACTCCTCATGTGAAAAGGGTTTTTTAAGGCCAAGGCAATTCTTAATGTGAACTGCATGTGTATGAACAAAATCTGAAATACATGAGGTCAAATAACTCAAATTTTCATCCAAGACTTACTTTTCTTGGGTCTTGGTGACAGGTTGGACTTGGTGATCTTTGAGACCTTTTCCAACCTTGCTAATTCTATGTTTCTATTCTTTTCCCACAGTCTCAGTCCAAGTAACTGTGGATATTGCCATGTCAGCACTTTCCCACCCCACCCCATCCCCACTGGAAATGGGGAACAACTTTTCCAGACAAGGTTTTGAAAGCAAAAAATACAAAATAATAAGTAAATCCTTCGTGTATAATGTATATCCCTGAAAAATAGTGCTGAGTACAGGAGTGCAGGACAGTTTGGAAGCCAAGAGGTTAATCTGGTTTGCAGTCATGTGATGGAATGGTAGGAATAAAGCTGATTAGAGAACCTTAACTGGCCACTATCTTAATTATGAAGGAGATTTGCCATTGACTTAAGTGTCCTTTGAATGCTGCCCAAAATTTATGACACCACAGTGGCTTCAAATGATCCCAACCTAAAAAATCAGAACACAAGTTTGATTTGAATACTCTGCTTCTTTTGTTTGCCCATAAAGCTCTAGGTAAACTGTAGCACAGAGGAAATAAATAATGAATTATGACAATTAATAATTGATTACGTCTCTTGATCTCACCATTTCACATTCAGTGACCTACCTGGCCTTCTCTAAGACTACAAAGATTACCCACCAGCAAATGCCTTTTAATGGTTGCTTTTACCTCCTGTTTACTAGCATTGTTGACCCCATTCACATCCTATAATGTAAATTTAATGGTGACTTTGTAATCAAGGAGCGTGTGTCAGAGACAACTGTAGCTGAAATTCAGAGCAGCACCAAAGTGAACAAAGCAGGCTTGCCTGAATGCATCCATTCTCCTTTACATGAGGGGTACAAGTGGATTTCATATTAGCTAAAGTAATAAATGTGTTTAGCATCCAGAGCCAATTCCAGATGACAATGGAATTCACAGAAACCCAAATACATTCTGGACAATTAAGTCCCATGTGCCCAGGAGGTGGGTTACAGGAGGTGGGTTACAGGAGGTGACTTCATAGAATCACAGATTGTCTTGAGTTAGAAGAGACCTTAAAGGTCATCTAGTTCCAAACACACACACACACCCCAACCATGGGTAGGGAAGTCTCCCCCTACATTAAGTTGCTCAAAGCCTCATCCAGACTGGTCTTGAAAACTTCCAGGGATGAGATGTCCACAACTTCCGTGGGCAACCCACTCCAGTGTCTCACCACCCTCGTAGTAAAGAACTTACGCTGCTGGGCATGAGGAATGTAATAGAGCAGGCTTGCAAGCACTAAGTCTGGATCTAACCCATAGGATGCCCAGAGGAGGCCACAAAAATTATTTGAGCATTGGAACCACTCTGCTGTGAGAGCAGGCTGAGAGAGTGGGGATTGTTCAGCCTGGGGAAGAGAAAGTTCTAGGGAAAGCTACTTGTGGCATTTCAGTCCTCAATCAGAAAGATGGCAAAAGACTTTTTCACCAGAGCGTGTTGTGACTGGACAAGGGGTGATGGTTTTAAACTAAATGAGGGAGATTTAGATTGGATACGAGGGAGATTTAGATTGGATACAAGTGAGCAACATTTTACACTGAGTGTGGGGAGACATTCTCTCAGCCTGGCCACAGAGGTAGTAGAGGCTCCACCACTGGAACCATTCTAGGTCAGGCTGTTCAGGGCTCTGAGCAACCTGATCTAGTTGAAGATGTTCTACCTCACTTCAATGAAGATTTGAACACAAAACCCCTGCATCCCTTGAACAGTTTACAAAATTATCCCCACCATCAGTGCACTGCAGCAATAAGCTATTGTGAAATTAAATGATAGTAGCTAAGAGAAAAATCTGGAATAAACACAACCCAGGAAGAAACTGATTCAGTGTTTGAAAGGAAAGCACATTTGTGAATATATTTTTTTGCTGATAATAGTTATTACACTTGACAGCTTGCTGTGGTTCTTATAAAAATACAGTCAGGGGAAATGTATGAGAATACAAATAGTGTACACATGAGCAAACTGGCTTTTGAAAGGTGGTGCCTATTCATAGATGTGTGTGTGTGTGCATACGTTGCTCCTGTGACCCAGATGCATCCATGCATATCTGATTATGATGACTTACACATGCACACCCTGAACTTCTGCAGAGTTGGCAACAACCCTTGGCAAATGGGAAAGCCCATGGATTTTAGCAACTTTCAGTGCTGCTTATCGAATTTCTCTGGTCAGAGAAAATGAGAAATCAGGAGAAGGAGGCACCAGGGAGATAATTACCCAAAGCCATGCAGTAGCATCGAGTAAGACATTAACAAAGCCGGCAAAAAATAGCAGAATTGGCTTCCAAATACAACTGGCATCAGAGGCCTTGAAGAGGGAGAGGCTCAGATTGATGCATAGAGAGGTTTCTATGTTATCATGTCAATATAACCTTCAGCGATGCCTGTTTCCATAGGTGTATAAGCAGTTGTCTAGGAAATGGTATTGGTATTTTTGGAAGTGAGAAAATCTCCCTGGTGTCTAACCTCAGGGAAGGAGCAGCTGGGGTGAGATAGGAGGATGTAGAAATTGGGAAGCTCAATTTTTCTTAGCACAGGAGTGTGGGATATAAAGTCACAGCTCCCAGGATGTACTGAGAGTAGAATCCACTTCTGCAATGCCTTGTAAGCTTTGCTGCAGGACTTCTGATGTGAGCTTTTGTGAATTAAGCTATTGAACTGCTGGCAATTAAACCAAGTCAAAGTTAAAACAGGCATTTCTTTCTGCTACCTATCATGTTGACCATTACTGTCTCCCACTTCCCTGGTGAATTTGTCTGAACCCATCCCTATGCCTTCTTGTGAAGAATGTTTCTCCATTCTCTAGCACAGTGAAAATAAACAGCAATGAAGAAAACAGAGCAATGGGAGCACCACTATTGCTGCTAAGAAGGGAACAAGGAACCCTAACAAAACTACTCAGCTGTTAGCAAGGTAAAATTGCCTAGTTCTCTTGGGAGTTCAGCTTGCAGTAACTTCTAGAGCTTTCTAGCTCAGCCTGCTTAGACCTGATAAGGCCATTTCCCCTCTCAGGATGAGAGCTCCAGGAAGCCTTGTAATTCTCAGGGACCATAGTCTGCTTTTGGAGACCCGCTCCAGTCCCTCAGCCATGTGATCCAGCACACTGTGACAAACAGTCGGGAATGCTGTGCACACTATCTCAGCAATTTAATTATAATCAAATTACTTATTTAATCAGGATATCAGCTTGAAACAGTTTTTTTTCCTCTTCCTCCCCACACCTCAAGAATCAACTGATGAATGTGTAAAGTAGCAAGGTGATAATAGCTGTTAGTTCCTGCTGTGCAAAAGCTTTATTAAGCTTTTCTGAACTCTGTTGGTATATCCCTTCATGCTATCCATCAAAAGACAGCTGAAATCTAGTCTACCTATTGATCAGCCTGTTATTCTGATAGCTGAGCTGCTCTAAATCCCATATATTCATTCTCACCAGGAAAGAAAATAAATGCTTTTCTACCTTTCTCAGAGACCCGTTAGCTTCTGAATCTAAACCACTTACCTGAATAACACTGGAGAAGCAAGTGAAAAAAAATCATTCTAAAGTCACATGGCCAGCTTATGATGGAACAGGGGAAGAAACAAGGTCCTTGTGGTCCCAGACCTGAGTCCTAACCAATGACCTATTCTTCCCTCTGACTCAGAAGGACACAGTTTTAGCAGGAAGACAAAGCAATTCTTTTTTTTATTGTTATTTTTTTTCCTGAGTCTCAGGGTCATAAATCACTGCAGCATTTGGGAATGAACCACTAAACCAAGCAAGATTCAACATTGTATTTTTGATAACTTTATGGCAAAAGAAGCTGAACTGTGACTTGGATACAGAACAACTTCCCCCTGACTTGCAATGTTCAGCTACCTCCTGTCCTTTGCTTGCCTTCAGAGCTCCCCAAGAGGAAAGGCTTCTTCTCTTTTTCACTAATCGTCTCTGACGTGTAGTTGGCCAAGTGATCTGTGCCACCATGTCAGGGCTATTCTGAATTAGCCTCTTTGCACACAGAGAAAAAACAGATGGAGGAGAGAATGCCTTGCTGCCCTGAGCAGTGGGTTGTCCTTTGTGCCTGTGCTCAGGACGTACAAAATGCTGTCCTTCCCAGGCAGGTGTGGTATTAAACACGGTTTTCACAGGAGCAAATGGTTATACAAGGTGCAAAGCAGGGACTGCATGAGCAGCTAAATCTGCTCCTGCTTGTTGGAGCACAAAGAGGGTGGAGGGAATACTTGCTTTCTGCTGGATTTTATTCCTAGATTGCTTTATTATCTGAACAAAACACACCGGGGGGGGGGGGAGGAAGGAAGGAACAAGCCAAACTGATTTTTGTTTTTTCCTTCACTCTTTCTCACCAAAGTGAAACACCCAGACAAGTTCAGTTGCACAACATGCCTTGGAGGGATAACATTCAGAGTCCTGCTCCAGGAAGAATGACTGCTCTTGTTTTTGCCTCTCCTGTGTCTCCACTTAAGCAATAGTTCAGTAGTCGCTTATGCAGAACAAGGAGAAGCAAATTTTCAATTTCTTGTTCTCTCTGAAGAAATTTAAATCAAATCTCCTCTCTGAGAAGGTTGCCCTAATCACCATCTGTGTGTCTCCAGTGCTTCTGGCTGTGGTCCTGCTCTTGATGAGTAGGCAAACATGGACCACAAAGGCAATAAGAAGGTGTTTCACTGTTGGTGGAAAGCCAGTTGTTCCTAGAGAGAGGAAGGGAGAGTTGTCTGACCACCAGCCTGCTAGGCATTTCTACCTGGCCATTGCTTTATATCTGGGCAAGAGGGCTTTGGGTTTGGTTGGGTTTGGTTTGGTTTGTTTGGGGGTTATGTTTGGGGTTTTTTGATAGCCTCTAAGTGGGCTGTTCTTTCAACCCCATCTTCTTCAGTGGCACCATGTGTAATTTCTCCTGTTGACATTCATTCCATTCCTGCTCAGCTACTTTCTGTCCTTACCATTTTTAAGGTAGTATCTTCATTCATCATGGAGTTTGTGTGCATTTGGGTGGAGACTAGAGGTAGTAGGAGCTGATACAGATTTGCTCAAATGCCCTGGGACTAAGGAGAATGAGAAATGATAAGGTGAAAATGAGGTAAAGAACTGAACTGAGGGGTTGAAAGTGGCTGTTTTTAAGGTGACTGATGGCACTGCTAAGCCCTGTGGTAGATGAACAGGGTCCTTCAGCCTCTTGGGGTGTAAGTCACTGAGGAAAGACAAGAGACTGGGTTAAAGAGCCTGATTTATCTACTCTGCTTTTGAAGAAGTGGTCACAGATGCACCTGCATAAGCTGGCAAAACTGTGGAGCCAGTTCTGAAAGCAGGCATCTGCGGCAGTCGGGTTCTCTTCTGGGTTTTTTGTAGTTTTGGCCTTGTTTCAATAACTAACTGCACTGTGTGCTCCATTGATCCTGGGAACAATTTGCAACCAGATTAAATCTCTGCTAATGTAATTGGTGTAAATGCAAGCCTGACCTAGCTTGTGTTGAGGGCAACGTGCTCAGCAGTGCTGTGCAGGCTGAGAACGCCCAGAGAAAGAAACATCTGTGCAGGTGTGAGCTGGGGCACACAGGGGTGGGGGCTTACACTTACACAAGAAGTCTGCCTTCTTCCCTCACCCCTTAGAAGGTGGAAGATGTTCAATATCTTGGTTTTAATTCTGTTTTATAGCTTTTATGCTATTATGCTCTTTCATTGTGTGTCACCTTTATGCCCTCCTTGACCACGGTGAAAGGTATTGAGCGATGATAGCACACAGAGGGCTTCCACGAGCACAGGTGGATGACTTCTGCTGAGCTGAGGAGAATTTTAATTAGTGTTTCCTTTTGATATCTCTGCTATAGTCCATGTAAATCTGTCTGTTAAATCACCCTGAGATCTTTTTGTGGCCACAGTGAACTCTGGTCTTATGAGCACAAGATGTAAAGGTACACAGCAAACAAAAATCAGTAGTTTATTATGAAGTTTTTTTCCCCAGCTCTCTGGTAAGAGGAAGATAAGCCCTACTTTGATGTGTGAGAAGGAGTGGTCAAAGAAAGCAGAAGAAGCTGTGCAGGTTCTGTCTGACTGGAGCACTTCCCACATGCCCCCAGAAAGGTGTTTGTGGGGAGGAGAGCTAATCATGCCCTCAAAAATAGCCAGAGTTGCATTACCTGATATTTTTTTCTTTGTTTAAGTCTAGTTCAGCTACTCAGTCACTTCTGTCATCTTGCCTGGTTTTATGTATCCTGTAGGCTTAAAACCCAAGTTATTACTGTCACTATAGCCATTACCAGCAGCACACAGCAGAAGGAGTGCCAAGCTCTTTGTCTCATCAAAATGAGTTGCAATACATAGAGGAGTGAGGCACCTGCACATGTGAAGCTACCATACTCCCCCTCTCTTTTTCTTCCCTGTCTTCTCTTAAACTCCTCTTCAATCTTGAAGTGCCTTTTCCTTGAGCAGAACGTCCCCACCTAGTACTTTCCAGATTGGGTAGCAGGGGTGACTGTGCGTTCACTCGAGGAGCTGTGAAGCCCTGAGATGAACCCTGGCTCAGGGCCATGCACATTGTCTGAGTTTGTTTCTGTCTCCAAACCCAGAAGTTCTTTGTGGTGATTCTCTGGGGCTCTAACCTGTTTTCTTCTAATATTTTGCTTTCAAGCTCAGCTCATATTTTTGCTTATTACTAATGTGATTAAGCCTGTATCCTCCTTTTATTTAATCTACTTCTGTCCCCTGGAGTAGTCTTCCAGCATAGTTTGCAGTGAAGAGAAAAAACCCTTTCATCACATTGTATCTCCTGCACAGATAGTACATCACCAGTGCAGGGATGGCCAACCCAGCTTTCCAGCTCAGTGGACCTGTGCAGTACCACAGGAGCAGCTATGAAACATCAGCATCTGGTTTCATTGCCACAGTTAATCCTCTGCTCCAGTCTAACATCGTGTTTCATTTCAAAAATCTTACCTGAATCTCTGTACTACCAAAGAGCTTCCACTTGCACAAACTGGATTCTATGTATGTACAGTATTCTAAATATAGTGGCTAGCGAGGCCAGAAGGTCAAGGGAGCTGATTCTGTCCCTCTGCTCTGGTCAGGCCACGCTGCAGCTCTGTATCCAGCTCGGGAATCCTCAGCACAGGAGGGACATGGCCCTGCTGAAGCTGGTCCGGAGAAGGCCACAAAAATGACCCCTCTGCTGTGAGACCAAGCTAAGAGAGTTGGGGTTGCTCAGCCTGGAGCAGGGAAGGTGCCAGGCCTACCGTTTTGTGGCCTTTTAGTACTTAAAGGGGCAAATCGGAAACATGGGGACAGACTTTTTTAACAGGGCCTTTGTGACAGGACAAGGGGTGATGGTTTTAAACTAAAGGATGGAGGTTTACACAAGATATAAGGAAGACATTTTTTATAATGAGGGTGGTGAAACGCTGTCCCAGGCTGGCCACAGCAGTGGCAGTTGCCCCATCCCCAGAACCACTCCAGGTCAGGTTGTCTGGGGCTCTGAGCAACCTGTTGTAGTTGCAGATGTCCCTGCTGACTCCAGGCGTGTTGGACTAGAGAAGACTTAAAATCCCCTTCCAGGCCAAATCCTTCCATGATTTTGTGTAAACTACCAGTGACCCCATCAAATAATTTTTCTATGATAACCTGTACCAAGATGTTTTATTTGGGTACTAATGTGAGTACAGTGATGGATAAAATGAAAACATTATAAACCATTTATGAAGTTACTTGTGAAGTCTTTCTTTTAGGATGGGACCAAGAGGATAAGCATCAATATTTATTCATGTCACATAGTGAGGCCCTTCATGGTGAGGCTTCCATGTGCTGGCACAAGGCAAAGAACACAGTTATTGAACTGAGAGTTCAAGGACAGCTGGCTCAATGTTGCCAGATCCATATAGTATTTAATTCAGTGAACATCTACTCCACACTTATACTTACTGCAAAGGAGCTGTAAGGAAATCTTTTCTTGATCCCAAACCAGGAAACTAGCTAGAAGACCAAGACAGTTATGGGTCTATTACCTGGCATTTCTATGGGGACACAGGTTCTCCACATGGAAAAATCCTTCATAGCAGGTTTTTTCAAGGAATATGGATAAGATTTGTGGATATTTTTCACATGATGGTCACCTGAATAGCAGGTGCCTTCCCAAGCCTTATTTTTGTCTGTTAACCTGCATGGTATGTATACTGCTGAAGTATGAAGTATGAAGTATGAAGTAGAGGACATCATGTGGCTCAGTTGGTAGCGCATAAGACCCTTAATGGGAAGGTCGTGAGTTCAAGCCTGCAGTGGGCAGTAGTGTCCTCCCTACTCTAGTCATGAGGTCTGTGGTGACAGGTTGGACTTTATGATCTTTGAGGTCTCTTCCAACCTTAGTGATACTGAAAGTATATTTGGGGGGGGGGGGGTGGGGTTGGGTTTGGTTTGTTGGGTCTTGTTTTCAAATTTCCCCATGTATCTTACAAGTCAACATTTCCATTGGCTGGATGTTCACTGTAAACACATTAATCATAATCATTAATCCTAAATTCTTCCTGGATCCAGTTGCAAGACATACACTATTCTGTAGAATTAATGCCTATTCAGATACAGAAGTGAGAAAAAAATAATGAAAAAAAAATTTAAACCCCCCAACAAAACAAACCAAAGCCCCTCCAAACCCCAACAAAACCCCACTGTAAGAACATTTAACTTTGATTAATTGAACTGTATTAATTTAACAGATGGTGCATTCTGACACCCACCAGGCTTAGGGTTAGATTTGTGATACTTTAAAGAGGGATCATTGCCTCCATTTTGATATAAATTTTGGGTCTCTGCACAGTTCACAGATGTTCAGCTTGGCTTTCTTGTGTATTTTGTTATATCTTCAGTTCATTGTTGGTAACAACTGATTCAGTCCTGGGACTTGCAAAGGTTCAACACTACGGCCTCATAAATTGAATCCTTGGTAAGGACCCCTTGTCTCACTGCAGGCAAACAAAGCTTGATTTTTAAGTGTCAATATTGAAGGATTTAATAATAAAATATTAATTAGTGTAGGGCACCTCTGCTATACTTTGGTTGCTTTGAGAGGAACCATCTGAGAGCTCAAATAGATTTCTTATTACAAAATGAATTTTGTAATTAAAACAAGGCTTTACCTTTACAGTCTTTCTAGAGGGACTTTTGAAACAGATATTTTCTTCTTTCTGCTCACTTTGGCCAGCACCTAGGTTTGTACACTGAAATACTGGGGGTCAAATCATACCTTGCATTTAGATATATACTTTTGATTATGTTTGATACAGAAACAGCTGGTGTTGGACTCCTCTAGGGTGTAGCAATGCACTAATTCCTCTTATTTCTGATGGCTTGTGCAACACTGTAAAAATTGAGCAGATTATATTTATTTGTTTGTCTGTCTTCCCTGCTTTTCCCACTGCTGTAGCATCACCTAATAACCACCTGTAATTACAGGCTTTTAGGTCAATGGTTATGCTGCCAGAAGCTTGCCAAAACACTTACAATCTCCAGGAAGCAGACTCTGCTCATTTTTATTATTCCGATATTAATGACTTGCACTGAGTAGATTTTGTGAGTGAGATTTCCTTTTTCCCTCTCTTCCTGTTCCATCAGAGGTTGCTAGAGGTCTCGGTAGTATTTCTGTTTCAGCATAGAATCAGGACTAATACTAACCTGTGAACATGTGTGTTAGGTGATCTTGTAGGTCACCCAGTCTCACATCCTTCCACCACGGGTTTTCTGCTTGTCAAAAAAGCTGCCTAACAAAACTGGCTGTGTATGCCACTCATCTATTATCATTATTATCCTGAGCACTTTTGGGAATCCAAAGCTCATAAGATAACAAGTTCCTTACATATCTACCATCCACCACTGAATAACCAACTTGTTTGATAGATAAACAAAGTAATAATGGTAGAACTAGGGTGGATATAAGGATAAAGTAATATATTTGCTTAAAACCATGGATTTGCAGCAAAGAGCAAAAATGCATCAGGGACCATCTTGTGCTAGTACTCACATGCCTGTAAAACTTGCCTGGGCTTATTGTGCTTGATCTTGCAACTCGTTCATGCACCCCCTTTTCTGAGGGGCCAGTGTGACCTGCTCTTCAGTTGCCCAGGAGAGCATGTCCCATCCTTCTTCACTCCCCCTCTGCCTTTAGCCTTGTTCATCCCCTCTGACTAGGGCACCTGGTGGCAATCCATGAACACCCTGAGCTCATGCAGAAACATATATCATCCCCTTTAATCAGTCCGTGTCAGGGTTTAGGCTCCAGGCTGCTTCCTCTTTCTTTTTCAGGCTCTTAAAACTCGGTGGCACTACTCAATTCCTCTCATGATATATGAGTTATGAGCAGTACTAGCTTCTTTTCAAGATTTATGACATTTAGCTTGCTGTGAGCTCTTCACAGAATTTACAAATTACATATAAGCACAACAAAAATCTGATTTGTGAGCTGGGTTGTGCAATGCTCTACACATGTTTTTTGTTAATATTTAGGAGAACCCTTCAGGGCCTCATTCTGTGTGATGGTCTCACAGGGTTGTATAGATTCTGTTGCAGGCAGGGAAGCTGCTGAAATTTCAATGAACCCCAGCTCCCAGAGTTGCTTAGTAACTATGTGTGGTTTCCCAGGGACAGCCTCCAAGTTCCAACCTTGAAGTCAAGAATTCTGCACCTCTAAAGAAATCCATAGCTTGCAAATCTCTTTGGCTCAGTATTTATTTTGTAGTTCTTCTTGTGTGCATTAAGAAGAATATGACCAGCAGGTTGAGGGAGGCTCTTTCCCCCCTCTCTTATGTCCTAGTGAGGCCACATCTAGAGTATTATAGACAGTTCTGGGCTCCCTAGTTCAAGACAGACATTGAAATACTGGAGAGAGTCCAGTGGAGGCTATGAAGATGCTGAGGGGACTGGACCATCTCTGTGAGGAGCAAAGGCTGAGAGGCCTGAGCTGTTTAGCCTGGAAAATACTTATCAATATCTAAAGGATGAGTATCAAGAGGATGGGTGCAAGTCTCTTAAGTGATATCTCTCAGTGATAGGACAGGGAACAAGAGGCAGAAACTGGAGCAGGCTGCCCAAAGAGTTTCTAGAGTCTTCTCTGGAGGGATTACAAGCCCACCTGGACATAGTGATCTTGGACAAGCTGCTGCTGTGGGTGACCCTGCTTTATCAGGAGGATTGGACTGGATGATTATATCCTGAAATTGATATGAGAAAACATAAATATATATTCAATGGAGAGTGTGTTTACATCTTTTAGTTTATGATCCTTTGGGAGACATCTTGTGGAACTGCAAACATGACCCTTATAAGCTGGAATGTACTCAAGTATATTAACAGAGGTTAAATTCATACCATAATGTATGTACTCACTTTAGAATTTGTTGATTTTTACTGGGTACCTGCAAATGCTATTATCTTAGGACTTCAACATGCCCAGACTTTTGTACTTAAACCATGTTAAGGAAGAAGGGGATAAATGCCAATGTGGGAACAGTGGAAAAAGCTTTAATGGAGAATAGGCAGAAGAGAAAAAGAAGGCTGCTTACACTTTATCAAAACCGGAATTCACATCCAAGACTCATCTTATGTAAGTGAGAAATGGATGCTTCTGCAGAATTACTTCAGTTTATTAGGACTGATTCTCTACAATTAGTAAGAAATTGTGTGATGAAAACACAGTTCTGCATTCAGGGGCTTAAAATTTTAGGCAGGTGAGCCAATAATGTGGCTGAAAGTAGTTAGCCAGGAAGAACAGAATAGAAATCATTGCAATTTTGGGTGTGTTTTCTCTAAATAAAGACAGTAAAGAGGAGCTAGTAATGTAGACAACTCTATCTAATAAGCTTGGGATTTGTGTCATTTCCTAACTTACCTCCTCCTATGCAGACACTTAAATCATTCTGCATGGGTGCCAAAGTGTGACAGCACCACGCTGCTGTTCCTGCTTTAAAATGCATCTCTCACAAGACGCTAGACTGTCGTCAGGGATGCTATGAAGAACTGCAAAGGGGAGAAATGCAAGTACAAAGACAAAATGCACCTCTTTAGATATGCTACAAAAAATACATTTGAACCCTGTTCATATATTTCTGTGTTCTACAAGGAGACCTCTAAGGAATTACTTTTTTTCAGTGCTGGAGATCACAGAATATTAGGGGTTGGAAGGGACCTCTGAGGATCATTGAGTACAACCCACTGTCAAAGCAGGATCAACTAGGGCAGGTCACACAGGAATGCATCTAGATGGGTCTTGTAAGTCCCTGGAGGAGATTCCACCACTTCTCTGGACAGCCTACTCCAGGGCTCCAGCACCCTTACAGCAAATCAGTTTTTCCTCACGTTGAGGCGGAACTTCCTGTATTCCAGTTTGTGTGCATTGCTCCTTGTTCTATCACAGGGCACCACTGAAAAAGGACTGGCCCCTTCTTCTTGACACCTACCCTTTGGGTATTTCTAACATTAATAAGGTCTCTTCTCAGTCTTTTCCAGACTGAACAGCCCCAGGTCTCTCAGCCTTTCCTTATCAGAGGTTCCAAGCCCTTAATCATCCCTGTAGCCTTCTGTTGGACTCTGTCTAGCATATCCCTGTCCCTCTTGAACTGAGGAGCCCAGAAATGGACACAATACTCAAGACGTGGTCTCATTAAGGCAGAGTGAAGGGGAAGGACAACCCACTTGACTTGCTGGACACATTCTTCTTAATGTTCCCAAAGATATCCCTGGCCTTCTTGGCCACAACAGCACTATGCTTTCCAGTGGATAACTCATTGTTAGCTCCTGGGAAAACCAGGAGCACCACAAGACAGCTGAAGCTTGGGGCTCTGCAGAAGGTTCTATAGTTTTTTAAACTGCTTTGTAGTTATAAAGAACACATACTGTGTCCCTCAGGTACATGCAGTGATCTTTAACAGGGACTGCACTCAGGGTCTATGGTTATAGATCAGTTTTTCAATATTAGTTCAATGCCTCAGGTCTTGATGAATGTGAACTGTCAGTGCATTGTGTTGTTGGGTTGGGATTTTCCTGTAGTTGGTTTAGTTTTGTTTGTCTGGTTTTTAAATCAGCAGAAAGTAGGTTGAATGCTTCCGTCTCTACACCATGGAGGCCAAGTTTTAAACCAGGGAGATGTCATCACTGCATCACTCTCCAGAAGCACAGTGAGAAGCTCTCATAGTGCAGCTATTATTTTGCTTCTGCTATTTGCATGGCATGGCTATGTAAGCCCATAAAACTTCCAAAACACAGATATAAAACCCTCAATTGCTTGGAGCCTAAGCCAAGCTCCTATTTGGGTAATTGCATTCTGTCTGTTTAAAATTCACATGTCAATTTTCAGTTTGATGTTGATTGGACTCTTCTTCACTTTCTTGTACTAAACCATCTGTGCACTTTCAGACAGTAGCTGCAGTTTATCTTCCAGGTAGTTGCATTTCTGTCCCTGACACAGGGGGCTGGACAAGAGATGTCCAGGCTGCTTCAGTGCCATCAGCAGTTAAAGTGGCTCCTGACCTGCCTGATGAAGCCAGCTCTGCTCCTGCTGGCACCCTGTCTGGGCACCAGCAGCTGTTTCCCTTCATCAGCCAAGGAGGTCACCTCTGTCTCCACAACGTGTCCTGACCTTTGCCAGTTCCACCTCAGGAAATGGCTGAGATTTATTTATTTTTATTTTGGAATCAAGTCCCTTTAGAAACATGGCCTGAAAGGAACCTTGTGCAGCAAGCTAAACTCTGTGCCCTGCTGTGTTAGCAACTACAGCTTATAAAATTATGCTGTTCCATCCTAGGCCATGGTAGATTGGATTGTTCCCATTACTCCTATTGCAATGCTGTTCCAGACTCTCACTGTTTCAGTGGTGCAAACTGACCTCAGAAGCTCTGAAATAGAAGTCAGCTCACTTGCTGTTGCACTATCTCTACCTCACTGGTTTAATACTCCAAGAGAGTATGTTTAACAGGAACATGAACTTTGCTGCAGAAGCAATGCAAAGCCTAGCAGAATGTTTCCCAAATGCTTGGCTGGGGCAGGGAAAAGGCAAGACTTATTTTTCCCTTTTATTCTGAACTTTCCATAAAGCAGTCCAGTAAATCCTTTGCACCAGCTCCAGATAATTCATTATGTGAAGGAGAAAAGTAAGATATCACATCTCCTTCTTGTGGCATACATTGCTGAGGAACAGCTGCTGAAAATCTCCAATGCATGATTACAGGGAGAGGGTCCTGCGGCCAGCTGGAATTAAAGCTCCCTTGACATTACTGTAAATCACAGAATTGCATAGAATCACAGAATGTTAGGAGTTGAAAGGGACCTCAGAAGATCATCCAGTCCAACCCACCTGCCAGAGCAGGATCACCTAGAGTAGGTCACACAGGAACACATCCAGGTGGGTTTTGAACATCTCCAGAGAAGAAGACTCGCAACCTCTCTGGGCAGCCTGTTCAAGGGCTCTGTCACCCTCAGAGTGACAAAGTTTTTTCTTTATGATCATGTGGAACCTGCTATGCTTAAGCTTGCACCCACTGCCCCTGGGACATCTCTATGCAGAGCCTGGCTCCATCTTCTTGACACCCTTCACACATCTATGAACATAAATGAGGTCACCCCTCAGTCTCCTCTCCTCCAAACTAATAATACACAGATCCCTCAGCACTCCCTTTGATTCAAGTTTTCTTTTTCCTTGCATGCCTGTAGTGCCCACTGGGTATGGGGGAGAGCCCCCCCCCCCATGTAAACTCTCTTCTACACCCTTCCTTTTTGTCATTAGCATGAGTCAACAATGATTGCAACAATCTCCACAAGCCATTCAATGTGTGCTTAACTTTGTTTGTGCTGTCATCACTTGGAGTCCTTCTTAAACAGAAGATAATTATCAAGAAAATAAACACAGCTACATATCAACACTCGCTGTCCTTGGTTAGATTTGCCCAGCAGAAAGCCTTCATAGTGCATCTAATCAGAAAGGTTTTTGTCAACGCCCTGTCCTCCCTCTCCAACAACTTTCCTCCTTTTGGGTGAGTTGCCCTCAACAGAGGTCTTTCTCCTTTAGCTATGGAGTGGACCAGGTCTATATTTGGTTAAAGCTATCAGAGCTAGCATAGAATTGTTTTTGTTGGAAGAGAGCTTTTCGATCACCAAGACCAACGCTTAACCCAGCACTGCCAGGTCACCATAACCATGTACTTCAGCACCACATCTACATGGCTTTTAAATCCCTCCAGGGATAGGGACTCCACCACTGCCCTGGCAGCCAATTCCAGGGCTTGACAACCTGTTTGAAGAAGGCATTTTTCCTAATGCCCAGCCTAAACCTCCCCTGGTGCAACTTGAGGCCATTTTCTAGTCCTGTGATTTGACACTTGGGATAAGAGACCAACACCCACCTGGCTCCAACCTCATTTTTGGAAGTTGTAGAAAACAGGAAGGGCTCCCCTGAGACTTTATATAGAGCTAATAAGGGTGTAATTCACCATCTCTATGTTCAAATTTTATTGCAGATCTTCTCTGTTAGCGGACTGTTCCTCACAATGCAAGTGCCATAGTGTCTAAAGCTTCTGGTGCTTGCAATTTATTTCATTTTAAGCTTATTTTGGGGGAGAGAAAACCATGCACCCCATTTGCTCATATAAGAAATCACAGAATCATAGGACCATAGAATTGTTAGGGTTGGAAGGGAACTCAAGGATCAGCCAGTTCCAACCCCCCTCCCATGGGCAGGGATACCTCACACTAGATCAGGTTGCCCAGAGCCATAACCAGCCTGGCCTTAAAAACCTCCAGGGATGAGGCTTCTACCACCTCCCTGGGCAACCTGTTCCAGTATCTCACCACCCTCATGCTAAAGAACTTCTTCTTAACATCCAATCTGAATCTACTCACTTCTAGTTTTGATCCATTCCCCCTACTCCTATCACTCCCTGACACCCTAAAAAGTCCCTCCCCAGTTCTCTTGTAGCTGCCCCTTAAGATACTGGAAGGCCTTCTCTTCTCCAGACTGAACAGCCCCAACTCCCTTCAGTCTGCACTCATAGGTGAGCAGCTCCAGCCCTCTGATCAGCCTCATAGCCCTTCTCTGGACATGTTCCAGTATCTCCAGATCCTGCCTGTAATAGAAGCTCCAGAACTGGACACAGTACTCCAGGTGGGGTCTCACCAAAGCGGAATAGAGGGGGAGAATCACCTCCCTCAACCTGCTGGCTATGCTTCTCTTGATGTAGAAATGCAGTGCAAAAAGACAAGCACATTGATTATTTTAATAATAACAGGTATGACATTTTTCAGTGCTCTCTTCTCTGCAATGCCTATTTACCTTACAATAAATCCTGCTTCTTAAATATTAACAGTGGGTGTAAACAGTGAAGATTTGCAGGCACTGAAACGCCTGCCAAAGGAAGAGATCTAGTGACATTCAGAGCAAAAACTGTCAACTCCCTTTTTCTAGGCCAGTTATTTGTTTCTCATTTGTAAGAATAAACAAGTAAAGGCATATGAAAGAAACGTGTTACAAGATGCAAAGAAAAATAAATGCAGGAGTTCATAAGCAGAAAGGAAAGATGGAGTAGGAAGCAGCTCAGATACAACTGCTGGTAACAGATTGAGCAAGCTCTTTATTTCAGAAGGAAGTTCTTAATCTGTGCTTTCAACAGTGGAGTCGAAAATAAGCATCACACCTTGGGACATATGGGAAAGCAGTTCGCTGGGAGGAATTAGGGCAAATTGTCTCTGTTCTAGCAATTGAGAGAGCATTTATTTACATTTCTTTAATTCTTGGATTACTTTGATGTCTGCAGCATACTAATGCTTCTATAGAATGAAAAATTTATTCAGAGGTTGCCAGTAATGTCTTGAGGTGGTGGCCTTGATGGCACAGCTGCTCTGTGCTGGAATGTCCTGTGCCCTGCTCTGAACAAACTAACACTGGACAGAAAACGATCACGAGCTTTCCCCACCCCACCCCTCCTTTTTTTCCTTTTCTTCCTTATTTTTTTTTTCCCTGGAGAAAAACAAATTTGTGCAATATGCGAAATTGCTCCTGAGCTTTTGGTTGTCTTGTTGAAGTCCATTAAGGAAAAAAAAACAAAAAAAAAAAAAAAAAAAAAGAAAGAAAGAAAAAGGAGAGAGAAAGAAAGAAAGAAAGAACAAAGCAACCCCAATTAATGGCTCGTTTAAGCCCAGGCAAGCCAAGAAACATACTGATGAAGAGAAACAAAAGGTTGGATTGTTGCATGAACATTGCTCTGCAAGCAAGGTAAAAGTGTAGTTAACAATGCCACGGCTAACTATCTGAGGGCTCATTTTGTGCCTTTTGCTGCGAACAAAGCCCTCGAAAGGCAATTCAGCAGCCTGACAGAGGAGACAATCATATCATAATTTCATCTGTAGGCTCAGTTAATGGCTTGTGATGATTGTATGTATTTCCACAGTGATGAGGATGTTTGTGTAGCATACACAACCATTATAAACCCCAGGCTGGAAATGGACTGGCTTTCAGTTCCAAAACTGGAACTTCTGTTTGCTGAGTTGGCAAGGGGGAGAGCACTGACAAAACCTGACCTCTCTGCAAAAGATAATCTCCTGGCTGATGTGCGCAGTTGGGAGCCTGAGTATAGCTCAGGCAAAACAAGAAAAAAAAAGAAAGAATTTGGCCTCACTGGCACCTTGGATGAAATTCTGTGAGGTTTAAATGTTGTTGCCACTTTTTAATGAGAAATTTTCTGCAGAGAAATATAAATAGAGAAAACACACTGACAGTTTTAGCTTTTAAAAAAAGCAGAAGAAGAAAAAGAAGAAGGAGAATGACTCATTAGATAACTAATTTGGGTTATTTCTGAGTATTCTAAAAATACAGGGAAAAAATGGGAAAAAAATGTTCCAAATGAAAGCATCAACAAGATGTTGAAAACATATGTTTTCAGTAAGCTACATCTGAAAACTTTTCAGGGGCTGGGTGAGCTAAAATACTCAAAAAAAAAAAGAGTAGTTAAAAAGAGAATTAGTCTGAGCTCCCTCAGTAAAACAAAGTCCATTGGAATGGAAACAAACTTCCAGCAGATAAAAAAATGTGATTGTCCAGATAGATTTGGATTGGAGCAAAAATGGTGCAAATGCCCAAACTGCAGCAGATGTTTCTGGATAACCCTAACTTAATGAGCATGAAAGGCCGCAGTGATAGGTAAGCACAGGCATGCTTTGAAAAACTTCACCGCAATTTGCTGGGTTTTGGCAAGTAAAATGCACTAATGAACCAAGTGTGTGCTCATTGCTTGCTTCAAGTTAGCATTCCTTTTATTAAAATGTGGCATCTTATCTTCACACAGCAGTCAGCTCTTTTCCTCCCATCTCCTTTTTTATGAAGCTGTTCTTTCATATATAGCTTTGAATTATTCCATCTTCAATTATCAGAGTGGAAGCAATGAAATATGTCAAAAAGATAACAGGAGCCCAACAGGTCCTAACATAAGTTCTTTTGCTCCACTGTGGCAATACAACTTAAATATTGAAGAAACTGAAATATTGAAGAAACTTAAATATTGAAGAAATCTTTTTTTTTTTTTAAGAAAAAAAGAAAATAAAAGAAGATCTTTATTACATTAAGAGGAGGAGTAGAGGAATCCCTTGATGTTGTCAGTGCTCAGTCCCATTGAATAGACTCTACAGACTTCTCTAATTATTCACAAAGCATTATGAGCAGATGTCCACAAAATGAATTATCTGCTCTCTGCCAAAAACTACTTCTGGCAGGCAGTACATCAGGTAAATAAAATGAGAGGCTGAAAACATGAATAAAACATGACTAGAAAAGCTTAGGGCATTTTGATCCTCATGCATTCAGAAGCACCAACTGAATCTATAGAGGTGCAGAAGGTAGGGCAGGGATACCATATGAAAATATGTTGAAAGGAATCAGCTTTGGAGGAAACACTCTTAACAAGCATTTCCTCCTGTCAGTGGCAGTATCACTGTGCCAAGCAACAGAAAACACTTTAGGGTGTGGGATGGCAGCAGTTTTCAGAATCTGCCATGGGAGACACAGAATCTGGATGTCCAGCTTCGGTCTGAGCACAGTAAATTGTATGAGCCAGCATCTTGGATTCTTAAATGTACCAGAAGTTGCACATAAATACCTGTAACTCTCGCTGCTCTGCCACTGGCAAGGACATCTCTATATAACTTGGCTTTAGTCTAGGAGTCTGATGAAAAATATTTAATCTCTTGCCCTTCCTACTGGGAATGTGAATGATGCTTTCCTAATTAAAGCAGGATATACACCGAGAAATACACGGGTAAAATCATGAAAACCTAACCCCTACAAAAAGGCTGGACATTGAAATTAGTAAATTTGCAAAGAGAAATGACATTCAAGAAGAAAACTTTAGAGTCTTAAACACTCTGCCTTATGTTAGCACATACAGTTGTGAGATCACATCTTTAAAACTGTCTCTGGCTTCGTTTCAGGCAACTTGATGTGGAATCAAACCAAAGAAAACTTCAAGCATTCAAGAGGAAAGGGGCTCCTGAAGACTTTGTAGTGAGTTAAAGTGTATTATATTCTGTACTCTCTCACTGAATAATAAAAACTTTGCAGTACTTTAGGAACAGATATTGCCCTATATCCACACCAAAAATCAATCATGTTGGACAAAGCACGCTGGTTTGTTGTTTTGAAGACAAAGAGCCTGTAAAGTGGGAACATGAGCAAGGATGGTAAATCTAAACATCAAGAAATATGAATTAATCATTTTGGCATATGGAAAAGATTGCCACATCAGTGGGAGAAGAAAAGATGGGAGGACAGGATGGATTGAAAATGATGATTCAAAGGAATAAAAGGGTAGGTAGGTTAGTGGGTAGGTAACCTCATAAATAATGGACCAGATTTATTCATAGTGGTCTCATTAAAGGCAGTGATAAATTAATGCCAAGCAGATATCTGTTTCTATGCAATAGTTTTGACCTATTTGGTGGAAGCATTGTAGTTACTAATTCATACAGGATTATACATAATTGGGATGCCCAATTAAAACAGTTGAGTTTCAGAAATGACAATGTTCTCTTTCCTTCGGGGAGCTGTAATGTATTCCATTACCTTCAGCTTGGGTTATGCACTATGCCAACATAACATTTGCAAATCTTCTCTGAAGTCCTGCTCTCTTTGGTTCATCCTGTACAGGGGAAGGTAACATGTTGAGAGGATTAAAACCATGGGAAAGAATTACCATTTTAATACGTTTGACTTGTCCGTGAGGAGACAATAGGAGGTTTTCAGTCTCAGTAAGTTCACTTTAATATATGTAAAGAGTTCAGAAAAAACTATTCAATCCCATCATCTTCACACAAGCAGCAGCAGCAGCAGCACCTGCTTTAGAGAGGCCAAGTTAAGTTTATTTACCAAACAAATCTGCTGGTTTGTTCTGTTCTGCAGGGACAGCTTCTCTTACCATGTTTTATACTAAAATATTTCCTTGCTGCATTAATTCATGTGAAGTCTTATGCATAAGCTGCTAGCAGGAGTATTTACACTTGGAAAAGTGTGTCTGATGCCCTGCTTCAAAATTTCCAACACAACCAATCGTACATTTGGCTAATGGTTTTTGGTTTTTATGAGTGGACTCCTAAAGCTGCTGAGATATTAGGATAATAAGTGTTTGTAGAAAAGAATAATCTATTTATACAGAATCAATAAAGCGTTGCCATGGGAAACCTGAAGCTCTCCAAAGGAGGTTTCCTAGAACAGAGGGTTTTCCAGGGGAGAGAATGGCTCATACACACTTGGTTCTCTCTAATTCTTGCTGTCTCATTTCCTTTGTTCTCAACCCTGTCTACTTTGAGAAAGGAATTCTCCTCAGGTAGACCATCAAGCTGCAGAAAATGGAAAAATTACTACCTTGAATGTCTCATGGATGTTGCAGAGGTTAGATAAAACAGATCTATGTGCGCAGCAATACAACAAGCTAACTGATGGGAAAAGGTCTGTAGAGGGGTTGCATTTGGAGGACCTTCAAGAACACTGGAGAATGTTGTATGGGGGTTGTTAGCTATCATAGAATCATAGAATGGTCTGGACTGGAAGGGACTACCAAAGGTCATCTAGTCTGGCTCCCTCTGCAGTCAGCAGGGGCATCCTCAACTACATCAGGCTGCCCAGAGCCCTGTTGGGCCTCACCTTGAATGTCTCCAGAGATGGGACCTCAATTGCCTCCCTGGGCAACCTGTTGCAGTGTTCCACTGCCCTCATGGTGAAGAACTTGTTCCTAACATCCAATCTAAATCTACTCTTCTCTAGTTTGAAACCATTGCCCCTCATCCTATCACTACAGGCCTTTGTAAATAGTGTCTCCCCATCTTTCTTGTAGGTCCCTTTTGGGTACTGGAAGGTTGTTAGGTCTTCCAGGAGCCTTCTCTTGGGCTTATTGGGTTACACAGTGAGCTTAAAGGGCAGAAAAGATGACGGTGGTGGTGTTGATGATGATGCTATGCTTAGCTTGCTGGAACTCAGGAGAAAGATTGCCTTTTCTCATAGTTTTGTTTTCAGTATTACATTGGACATATTATTTTGTTTGCGCTTGGCCAGTCTCCACTACAGAATGAACATGAGAGTACATTTATACATTTTTCCAGGGTTTGGGCAGGATATTAATATCTGTAATAGGTGACAGTATTGTCTTCAGTTACTGCAGTGAGCAGTTCACCCTCAGCCCCTGAAGAATGACTGATGATAAACCGGAGTGCTTTCCTGTTGAACAGTGCAGGGGGTTTCATATGGGGTCAGAAAGCCTTTAGGCACCTAGATGATACAATAAGTAGTTTTTGTTCTAACCCCTTCTGCCTTCCTGCAAGGCAGGTAGATTGCAGGCCCAGTGAAAGGGCATGGTTCATGCTACTCTGCGTTCTGTGTAATATGAGCTGAAGGTGCCAGTCGTGATGTCGCTGGCTCGCTACTCTTGCCGCCTCCGGATTCAGTTTGCAATGAAATGAATTGGAACAAAGCCAGAGATAACCCTGAATGTCAGAAATGGTATCTTTAAAGTGATTCTGGATGCACAGGCAGCCAGAGAAGCTCAGTCCCTCTTCAAAGTCATGATGCAAGTATTGTAATGCAGATTACATCGATTCGCTACCAGTTACTGACATCTAGCAGGCATCTTTTAAAGATTCTCCATGGTACCCTTAGAATAAAAAGCTCTCTGCATGAAAAGGCAGCTGGATTTTCATGCAGATGATCCATCATAAAAATAGCAGCAGTGTTATCATACATGTAAGGCAAAATTCAATTCTGTAGAAGGCATTTTAGGACTATGAGAGGATCAGGCTTGTAGCCCAAACAGTACTTGCATTAAAACCCATAAGTAATGCCACTGACTCAAATGAGTGCTTAAGTACTTGCTGGTTATATTTTAGTAATTAACTGCAGAAAGGTGGCAGAACTGCTGACTTGCAATATACTGACAGTAAGTTTGTGATGGTTCTGAACCATCCTTGTGCAGAACTGGTATGCAGGTGTATGATGAATGAGAGTTGACAAGATTCTACAATAAATACTTGAAATACCCAAGCAGTGACTACTGAAGCATAAAAGAAGCACTGTACTGAGCCATAATTCAAACCAGCATTCCATTTACAAATGTAATAAGAGGAATAGAAGAGATTAACTTCCATAGGAAATTACAACCTGTGTGCATAAGTGCATGTTTTTATGAAGTTCAGCTTCCTACAGGCTTTATGTTTCTGCAGCACAGTTACAAGGAGCATTTTAGCTCTCAGCTCCATTCTGTGATATTATGGCACTCTGTGCACAGTGCTCAAAAGGAGTGCTTCCCACCGGGGACTCGGATGTTCCAAAGATGTCTGTAATATGAGCACTGAACACTGCAGTGTGTGCTCGTATCTTTTATTTGCATGTAAAGGCACCTGCAAGCCTTTGGGATTACACCTGAAGGATGCCATAGCATTATACACAGACTGGCACACGGGAGAAACGTTCTCCAGAGTCTGATTGTCTATAGAAGAGATTTAGATACAACTCACTTTTCATCCAGTGCCTTAAAATAGGCTCTGTCCTCTCTAGCCCCTCATTGTGTGAGAACTAAGTGATACAATGTGCAACCTTGCCACGCATAGTGTGATTTGCTGCTGGAAAAATTGCCCGAGTAGCCAAAGGTGCTTCACTTTCTGAAGCTACAGACACGAGTTCAATGTGTGCTCACTGCTAGGATCCATTTCTTTCCTGTTACATGGATACAAATGGATATGAGTTTAAGAGATTTGCCAGCAATCACTGCAGAGACCAAAGTATATGTCTTCTGAGTCCCTGCGCAGTACTGCAGCCTGTGTGGTTTTCTTCCTTCATGATGAAACCTCACAGCATAATAATCCTACCTAAAAACCCAACCAACCAAACAAACCAAAAATCACCAACCCCAACGCCCCACCCCCCCAAAACCCAACCATACAAAACCTCAGAAAAACCCAAACCAAACCAATCCCCTGCCCCCAAACCTCTGAAAACAAAACAAAAGCACCAAAGAAATCACATTACTCAAATGAAGCTTAATCCACAAATAAAATTTAAATCAAAAAGTGATTATAAAAAGGAAAGAAAAAGAAAGCTGAATCATTATTGTTTCTTCCTTCCTCTTTGGGAACTTCTGCTCAGTGTCTGAGTTCTACAGACTTGTCAAAATAGCCATCATTACAAAGTTGCTAGCGCATCTCTGACAGCTTTAATTTTTATTTTGTTTTTCCTTTTGGTGTGCCCACAGTCTATCAAAGTTAAACACTCTGAGAATTCTCCTTTGTTTCCCATTGCAGATCCAGGAGCAGCAAGAATAGCTTTGCTACAGCTGTAATTGCTGCCGAGGTTTTCAGCTGGCCACTTGCTAGCATTATTCACCAGACAGCTTTATTGCATTTCGAGATCTGATTATTAACTGTCACAAAAGCCTTGGTGCCACGAAGGAGGAGTGACATCCCCAAAGCTAAACATGGAGAAGCTGTCATCTAGAAGATGACATCGTTCTCCTGCTCAAATATCACAGCTGTTTCTAATGCCACCATGGTGGTCCCTGGTCGCAGCAACGCGAAGAGATGTCAGCGAATTGACTGGTGCTGAATTGGAGGAGTGTGGCACCAAGGTGCATGTTCTGGCAAGGTGAAAGTCTGTGTTTTCTCTAAGTTTAACCAGCTGCTGGCAGAAGAAATGTTGTGGTTGAATTTATACCTGATTAGAGTACACAGAATAAAGGGAAAGCACAAGAGGAAGAGCTCTGTTTATGAAGGAACCTGTAGCAATGTGCATTGTCACTGATGAGGACTAATTTGCCTTACATGACGTAGTGCAGTTGGGACCCCCAAAATTACCAGTGTTACCTGCTGCAAATAATTGGCAAATTATTTTGTACCAATCTCCTCTTTTCTATTTTTTTGCACTGAGTGAAAGCTTTAACTATCCAAAATTATCTATTTTTTGTCTGTTTATTTAAAATAATCAAATCATCTCTTTTAAGCTTATCTGTATTTAATTGCATATTAAGATGAAAAATGTGATTTTACTTAAATCCACTGAGAAGGGGAAGGGAGGTGTGAAAATTAATGTGATAAACTTAAGGATCTGTATTCTGCATGGACAGCTTTCTTCGGTGTTTGGTCCTGATACCATTTGTAACAGGCATTCCCTCATTTCCCTAAGTAACTACTGAGATAATGACTTAGAGAACAATTTCTAGCCTTCTAAGTGACAAAGGCATTACACCAGGATTGGATTCTCTAGCCTAACTGAAAGAAAGAATTAATTCTCCTCTATGTTTTGCTGCCATTTCGCTCCATTGTAAGTTACTGCATGTACTCCAGGTGAACTCCATCTAGTTAATCTGGTTTTCAACATCCTGTAAGGCTTCTGGCCTTGGGACATTGTAGACTTTAGATATGCTTCTGTGTGCTGAGCACCTGCATGACCTAAAATCCTTCACATGATGGACCACATTGATAGCTCTAATAGAGCTGTACACTGTTATAGATTGGGGGGAAATGAGGTAAAACATTATCACTAATCTTCACACTAACTGCATTAACTCTCGGGAGATATTTATAAAGGCAAGGGAGGATATTACCAAAAAGATTTATCCAACAGTGAAGGCTTTCCCCCACCTCCTCCCCACCATTCCCCCACTAACTAATTTCCAAGTTTCAAAGTTCTTGTTGTTTAATTAGAGATAGTAGAACCTAGGAGAAATACAAAAGCATGACAGACACCATGCTACTGTTTAGCACAAAATGCAACAACTGGTTTGAGTTACTCATGTAACCAACACAAAGACAAAACATTCAAATGAAATTAACTTTAATTTCCAAATGTGAGGGGGAAAAAAGATAATAAAGAAGTTTTGAGCAAGCTATTAAAGGTTTCATGTGAATACTCTTGAGAAGAGCATAAAGGACTGAAGCAAGAACAGATTGCCAACTAAAAGTGAGGAGCCTTGTAGAAGGTTAAGGGTTGTTGGTTGGTGGTTTTTTTTCCAAGGAAAAGAAAGAATTTAATGTCTTGAAGTCAAAGTTAGACTCAATCAATACATTCAGGGCTCTTGAGAAATTTTGAAAATAGTTTCCTACT
The DNA here is from genome assembly GCF_026170545.1 of Melanerpes formicivorus. Taxonomy (NCBI): domain Eukaryota; kingdom Metazoa; phylum Chordata; class Aves; order Piciformes; family Picidae; genus Melanerpes; species Melanerpes formicivorus. The sequence continues at coordinate 8,526,783 of NW_027142380.1, read as the reverse complement.
TGTAGTGATTTAGGGCAGTCAGGCATGTAAAAAGATTGAATCGGTTGTGAGAAATCAATGACCTCCCCCCCCAAGATTCCCACTGAAATGAAAACTTGCCAATTACAATGGGACTTGTGATAAGGCCAGCAGGAGAAGGATGTTCCAGACTCCAAGGAACAGCATGTGAAATGTAGTATCTATTATTTTTTTGTGTGCCATTAGGGTGTGAGACAGAGGCCTGTTGAACATCTTATGTTAAAAGTCCGGAATACCTCTCCTGTGGCAGATTAGCAGCGGTGATATAAAGCAAATAAGCAGAGCTCATGCACGCATGTGACAATCACTCCCCATCTACTGAGGACATCTGCAGACCTTTACCTCTCTGCTCAGCAGGTAACTGCAATGCTGCTGCTTCACTCCAACCTTTTAAACCTCTTGTCCAACCTCCCTTTGGACCTAATGCAACAAAAAACCGGACAACGGGTAAGTGGCTTGTGCTCTAAACCCATCAGTTAACGCAGGTATGACTGCTATTTTATTCTCTCACACAATGGGCTGGGGTTTGCAACGCTGAGCACTATGGATACTGGTCCATGAGGTTGTGTCTACAGCAGCAGGTAGGGCAGATGAAGAGGACCAGGTTCATAGCTGGTGTGAAGGACATTTCTGGGGCTTTTACTACAAAATGGGGCCAGTCCCATCCCAAGGCTGGATGTCTTTTTCCAGATGGTGTCTAAGAGATGTGCTCCTATGAGACATTTTCCAGTTTATTTTCATGCAGTGTGAAACAAGGCATGATGTGGGGAACAAGGAATGGACTAACTTCAATCAGTACAAAAGGTAGCTACTGGCTTACATGGTGGTAAGCATGAGGGTGGTCAGGCCAAAACAAGGAATGAAGGTTACCCTAACACTGCATGGCTCCTTCCCAACTCTCTTCTCATCTTCCATTCTCCTCCCCTTTCCAATTTAGAAAGTTCAGTTCAGAGCTGCCTCCCTCCTTGCCTGGCTGCTTTGTGCCACTTGTCAAAATATATGTTGAAAATCTTATCAGCACTGATCAATATGTGAAGGATGAGTGTCGAGAGGACAGACTCTTTTCAGTGGTGGGCAATGGGCACAAACCATAACACAGCAACCTCCGCCTAAGCATAGGATAAAACTTCTTTCCTATGAGAGTCATGGAGCCTTGGAGCTGGCTGCCCAGAGAGAATCCAAACCCACCTGGAAGTGATCCTGGGCAGTCTACTGTGGGTGACCCTGCTTTAGCAGGAGGGTTGGACTTAGATGATCTCCAGAGGTCCCATCCAGCCCCCTGTGATCTCTCCTAGGGATCTGAAGTTCAACTGATCTTTAACAAGGCTGTGGACAAAGCTATAAGTAGCTATGTAGTGGTCATGAGATGTTGGGTGACAGGTTGGACTTGATGATCTCTGAGGTCTTTTCCAACCTTATTGATTCTATGATTCTGTGACAACCAGAGGCAGAGTGCACCCTCCCCAGAAACTGATTGCTGTGGCTTTGTGCAAGCATTCAGTGGTTCATCCTAAAAAGCAGGCTCTTTCTCTTGCCTTCCAAGATCAGTCTTTCAGAGAAAAGCCAAGCAGCTGTGCTTGCAGGGTCTCACAGAGATTCCTAAAGGCTGATAATAAGTTTTGACAGTCATGTCATAATTGTTAACAATGGTATTGGAGATGTGCCAACAGCCTCACACACTCTCACTGCTTCTGTGGGTGAGAGGAATTGCTCTCTGGCTGTAAGTCTGCAAACCAAATTTGACATAAAGGGACATTCCATGCAAGAGGAAATAGAAAGCAATGTACTGTATTGTGCCAGATGACACAATAGTCTTGAAGGATAAAGGATAGAAAAGAGACAGTGACACCACATTAGTATTTGCTATTTCTGCTCTCTGTGCATTCAAACTCATCATGTAGTTAAAGGTTTTAGAAGCCAGATGGACCAGCCTGGTGTAATGGTCTGGCAGTTTGTGTTTGGTATGGTTTGCTTATTTACTGCTGGTAGAGCCAGGAGTGATTGATTCAGGTTTGCTGATGAGATCTCACCCCCTGAAAAGCCATTGCCTATTCTCTGTTAACAGCATATTGTACAAAGAAAAGTTTCTAAAAGAGTAATTTGGAGCTCCTTGTAGTCCTCTCCTGCACAGCTATTTGTCCTGGTTAACATGCACCCAATAATGTAACTGTCAGAATAAATCACAGCAGATGACACTTCTCCACATGGGTGTCACCAATTTCAGAGCTCAAGGTTCTGGGCTTTTCTTTTCAGGCCAATGGAGAGGGCTAGTTCTGTCTGAAATTTGTTGACCCTCAGACAGCCATAACTCTTAGCAACCTTCACTGCAAAAGGAATCAAAATACAAATCAGCACTCTAAAATACGAGAACTGTGTCCCTTTTGCCTCTATTTGTAATTCCTTTTCAATAGCTCTATTAGAACTCCCACAAGCAAACCCATGCAGATCAGCTAATGATTATAGACTGCTGTTCACCTTATCAGGGAAGCTGTCAATACATCTAGTTAATGAATTTATTTCTTTTTTTCATGTCATGGGAATTTTAAGTAACAGTTTATTCACTCACAATCCAATTCCCTAGAGGTCTCAGTAGAAGTCAGGGAAATATATTATGCAAATTCTTGTGCATTCTCCTAAATTTAGACAATTTCAGGTCCAGAATTATTACAACAATTTCACAGCACTGCAGATCCAGCTCTGGCCACCCCAATTATCTCTCTTCTCCAGAATACAGGAGACATAACTTCAAGCCATCATAAAAAACTTTATTAATTTAGCTTCACTGAGTGCCAAGCATTTTACTGCAGTGCAACAGAAAGCTATCTCCCACATTACAAAACTTGAGCTGTTTTCCTTGGCTTTCTAAAAAGGCTTTCTAAAATTCACAAGGATGAATAGTGGACCCAATTCAGAATCTGCATGGAAGCTTCTCTAAATCCCTGCAAAAACAAACAAGATTGAAGGCAAGAAGCTGCTGTTTTCAGAGCTTCAGAAGAGTGAGGATTGGCTAGGGACTGTAGCAGCTCTACAGCTCTCTTTTTTCTCATAATTTCCAAGGGCTGCAAGTTTGTTTGCTTACACACTTATTGGTGCGAGCTGTTTCCCCTTCAGCAAGTTTTTGCTGGTAACTCTGGTAGCAATAACTGATTTTAAACTTCTAAGTGTACTCTGAACTGTATTCTTCCCAAGATTTCTCAGTCGATATCCTGAACATTGGATCTCCCTGATTTTCAGGAGAAATCCAGCATTGATGTTTGTGAAGACCTGCCCATTGTGCCCTGGAATCAGAGGCACCTGGATGCTTGACAGCCTGGCAGGAAGGGTCAGAGGTGAAGTAAAAACAGATGCCACTGAATAGATAAATGGTAGTATCTACTGACCAGTGTATCATGGACTCCTCCATTGTGGAGAAGCTGGGCAGCACTGACCCAAGCTGCTGCAGGTCGAGGCCTAAGTGGGGGGAAGAAAGGGCAGAGGAAGCCAACATCCCAGACAAAATGAGATACTGTTGTGTCCTACCACCAGAGACCAGAAGAGCTCTGGTGGGGTCAGTCAGCCTGGGATTGTTTTGTGTAACTAGCCCAATGTGCCTCCAGCATGGTTCTCATTCTGCATCATTCATATGACAGGAAGTCTCAGAGGGATTTCTTCTGGCAGAATGGTCTGGGTTTGGAATTCAAATATCCTCTTTCAGTAGGGTTGCTTTGTCTGCAACAATGTTATTTTCCTGTGTTTGGGACAGATTCTGTACTTACTGAAGTGCTGAAGTAAAACAAAATTCCCTAAGATCGTGGTAAGTCTGGCAGCTGCAGCAAACCCAGCTATTAAAACTAAGCCTGCTTTGCAACTTTGATGCCCACTGGTTCCTTCAGATGTAAAGGTTCTGATGTGCTCTTTGAAAATGTTAGTTGTCATGAGGGTTATGATACAATTAGACTGATTGCTTGTCAGTTTATATTACTGCTGGTCAAATATCTGAAACTCCAAATTCAAAGCCTGTCTTTGAATTACAGAAGACAGCTGCCAGAACTGGCAGCTTAAATATCAGAACTTCATTAGCCGTGCATCAGCCTCCAGCAGATGCCGAAGCTGAAGGAAGCACTCCTGCGGAGGCAATAGGAAGGCAGCAGCCAGCGCAGTGATGTGGGGATTCATGGATTTCCCAAATATATCCCACTGAGAGTGCCCATCCCTGTGTAGGGAATGTTCACTACCTGGGAGCAGGTTTGGTTTTCCTTACTGCTTTGAGAAGTCAAGTGCAAATCGCCAACACTCGGCGGAACAGACAACAGAAATCACTGACCTGGATAATCTACTGGGTGGGTGGAGGAGGAAGAAAGACAGATCCTGTGCATCACTCCCAACACAGCCAAACCTGCCGTGGGAGAGATATGCACATTGCCCAGGGTAAGGGCCATTCTCCATTCCATAGGAGTATCAAATGTACTTTGAGAAATCAGAAGGTCTTTTTCTGAACTCTGAATGAACTGTTGCAGTTCAGGGGCTGCTAACTAGTGCAGATGCTTGAGGTTATGAAAGTGTAAAGATAGATTCCTGATCTTGAGGCAAAATCCTGGTGACAAGGCAAAATGAGGAACAAATACAGCTTTTCTCCAGGGTAATAAGGAACCAAAGTGAAAGAACAGTTTGGAAACTGCTTCCAAGCCACTTAAGTCAAGGAGAGTTTTCCTTTTCCACTCATTTTACTAGGCTTTTAATCAGGCCAATTGTGGAGAGACCAAAATAGACTGATAGAAACGAGAGAGAGGCGTAATCACAATGTATGTACCCATTTGGAAATGGGGCACAAGATGGACTTTTTACTTTACACAATATTTAATGCTCAAACTTTGGAAAATATTTATTTGGACTGGCAGAGAACATAATCATCTAGTAGGGTTTGCAGGCTTCTGTGGAATGCTAACTATAAAATATATCATCTACAAATTAAGGTTCAAAAGGTGACATGGAATCAGGATGTTAAATAACAGCATCTTTCCCTACGCTGAGTTAACTGTTACAGCAAAATTTATTGCCAATCTGGCTACAACATCTGCACAACTATAGGAGTTGTTAAAGAAAAATGAAACTTGTCTTCCTGCCAAAGTTTGGAGAGGCTTAAACACAAATTAATATCCCTAGGAAATCCTGCAATGTTTCAGAAGAATTATCTGGCTGGCAATCCCTGCTGCTTTTCAGAGGGAACAAAAAAAATAATAAAATAAAGTGGGTTTAAAAGGCATATTTCACAGTGCAGCTACAACTTGCTCTACAGAAATTACGGTGCTTTGATACAATCACTTTCACATTTTGTTACTGTTAAGGTAAATTTATGCTAATCACACTTATTTCTAACAAGTCTGATGCATTGAACATCTCTGATACTTGAACATCTCTCCTGTGAAGAAAAACTGAGAGACCTGGGGCTGTTTAGTCTGGAGGAGAGAAGGCTGAGAGGGGATCTTATCAATGTCTATAAGTATCTGAGGGGTGGGTGTCAGGATGAAGGTGCCAGGCTCTTTTCAGTGGTGCCCAGTGATAGGACAAGGAACAATGGGTACAAGCTAGAACATAGGAGGAGACACTTCTTTATGGCGAGGGTGACAGAGCCTTGGAGCAGGCTGCCCAGAGAGGTTGTGAAGTCTCCTTCTCTGGAGACTTTCAAAACCTGCCTGGAGGTGTTCCTGTGTGACCTGCCCTGGGTGATCCTGCTTTGGCAGGGGGGGTTGAACTCAATGGTCTCTGGAAGTCCCTTCTAACCCTTACCATTCTGTGATTCCATGATTCTGTGATTTTCTCTCTTGCTGTCAGTGAGGACAAAATGTGTTTCTGTTGTATATGTGGCAAATTTGCAATCGTGACTTCTGTGTAGCTACTCCTGTTCCCCAGCTTCATTTTCCATACTTCATCATTGCTTGCAGGTCTCAAAGACACAGGCTCAGTCTTTATGAAACCTTCTAGATTTTTGTTTCAAAACTGCTGGGAAAAATCTAAATTGCATGTTCTTCATGGTGAAAGCTACAGCCGAGAGACAAACTGTTTGTGCCTCATTCTCAACCCATTGTGAATGGAATTATTTATTTTCTTTATTTATTCTCTCATTTTAAAATCTGGAAAAAGCTCAAACACTTCTCAGAGTCAGTGGTTGGTATTTGTTGACCACACAAAGCAAACAGGCAAATCTGAAAGTCATTCAGGTAGTCAATAGATTAAGTTAGTTATAATTCTGTGTCTATATGGTATCTTCATTTTCAATTCCTAAATTTTCAATGAAATCACATAGAAATTGCTCCTTGACCAGCCTGGTTCCTATCCTAGAGGCTACCTGGGTGAGGTTGGTGAGATTTGGTGATCTTAGAGGTCTTTTCCAACCTTAATATTTCTATGATTCTATGAGATGTGCTTAAAAGTATTTGCAGTCCCTTCTTGACATTTAAGCACTTGGCCATTTTTTCAGTAAAACATCCATCCACCAGTTCCTTTTAATTACTAGATTATAAGAGATTAATAGTACCAAGACATTTAGTCACTTGATGGGATGCTGCTTCTCTTTTTATCACTGAAACATGATGCCTACAGTCTCTACTGTAACAGACAATGGAAAAGAAAATAATCAATACTGTTAAATTTTTAAATCTGAATTCCCTGTTCTTCTCCCAAGGCACCTCACAGAGGACAGGGGTCTTGGGGCTGTTTCATTAGCCAGCAGGAAGCTTGCAGTTGATTACCAAGCACCATCAGACTGGCTACAAGAAATGCCAGGATTCCTGGCTCAGGGGACAATGACAGCACTGCATACACTGCTGGAAAACTTCAGTTCCAAATTGCTAAGCACAAAGAAGAGAATGTCAGTTACAAGGGAGCAGCCAACAGGATGAACTTAGATCCCAGCTGACAGTGCTGAGCATGGTTAGGTGCTGAGATGCTGAATTCATGACCTAGAAAAATAAACTTTCATTAGCCAGTAGTTGAGGGAGATCCAGAAAGCAGGAAACTAAGCATCCTTTGATTCAATGAAATAATTTCATTGATTGTAAGAAATGCAGCACATAGATGGCATGAACTTCTCCAGCAGTGTAGAGAGCACTCTTCATTCCTCTTCAAACTGCAATAAATTTATCTATAGCATTTAAGGATCGTCAGGACTGTGAACAATGAACTCTGTTCATCATACTTTTGTTGTTATGACAACTTCTGGCTATGGATTTCAGCTAATTAACAGTAATTATTTTTTTCCAGAACGTCTTTAGCTCTGGACTGACTTCACATCTTTGAAGCCAGTTGGTTCAACAGAAAAGGCACCCCCCCCCCCCCCCCCCCCCAATTATCCCGTAAGCACCTCTGCATATGGTGGGGTTCAGTTCTGATATCAGAATTTTTTCTTCCTGACATACTGAAATAGAATTGAGGTGAAGACTGCTGGAGTGGGTTCAGAGGAGGGCCATGAAGATAATCAGAGGGCTGGATCACCTCCCCTATGGAGACAGCATGTGCAAATTGAGAATGTTCAGCCTGGAGAAAAGAAGGCTCTGGGAAGGCCTTACAGCAGCCTCCCAGTACCTGAAGAGGGCTACAACAAGAGGACACAGTCTGAAGCTGCGACAGGGGAGGTTTAGACTTGAGGTGAGGAGAAAGTTCTTCACCGAGCGAGTCATTCGGCATTGGAATGGGCTGCCCAGGGAGGTAGTGGAGTCACCGTCCCTGGAGGTGTTCAAACGGAGATTGGACGTGGCACTTGGTGCCATGGTCTAGTCATGAGGTCTGTGGTGACAGGTTGGACTTGATGATCCTTAAGGTCTCTTCCAACCTTAGTTATACTGTGATACTGTGATACTGTGATACAAGAAAGCTTGGGAGGAACTTTTACAAGGCCTTGTAGTGATAGGGTGAGAGGAAACAGATTGAAGCTGGAAGAAGGGAGATTTATACTGGAGATTAGGAAGAAATTCATTATAATGAGGGTGGTGAGACACATGAACAGGCTGCCCAGAGAGGCTGTGGATGCCACCTCCCTGGAGGTGTTCAAGGTTTGTGTTGGATGAGGCCTTAAACAACCTGGTCTAGTGGGAGGTGTCTCTGGCCACGGGAGGGGTTCAGAACTGGATTATCTTTAATGCTCTTTCCAGTCCAAACCATTGTATGATTCCATGATTCATGGCTCTGGGCTTTCAAACGCACACAGTCCTCTAAGTGCCAGTAATGCAAGTCCCTCATGCATATTTGATGGCTGCCTTGGGTGGCAATATCCCTGCCTTTAATGTATGTGCACATTGTGCAGTTGCTGTGGGAACAGTAACTTTGAGGCTTCGTGATTTCAAAAAAAAAAAAAAGGAGAGAATGTATTTATAGACTTTATTTATTTTGCTTATGAATCAACATGTTAATATTGATGCAATAGAAGAAGAAAGCAAAACAAACTTCTAAACAGAGAGCACCACATCAAACACTGATCTGTTTTTCTCTTCTGCAAAGTTCCCAGAACAGGCAAAAGTGCAGCAAAGGGGAAAAATTATAAAACAAGAACCAGACAAAAGAGGAAGAAAGCAAGCTGCAGACATCTGAGTGGTTGAATTAAGTTGTTGAGGGATCAAGTTTTATCAGACATCCATTACAAGATGTTAGAATTGCCATGGGGTTCTAGGGAACTGGCCCAGGCACTCTGAAGCTCTTCAAAGGCACTAGGTCAATGCAACAGGCTGCTCAGGTAATCACCTCAGGGGCTTCTAGGTTCATCCATTGGGTTTTGAATTGTCACAAAACGGGGGGATTTGGATTTGCTTGTAGATTTTAGGTTCACCTGAGCTCCCTTGAGGGCTATGCACTCAGACCCAGCACCACTCTCACAGCCCGGCACTGCCCTCACATTTTCAGTGTACGTGATGTTGGTGGTGCAGTTACAGCTTCACCACAGTGCAAGGTCACATCAAAAATAAATCATTAAGGAGATAAGAAAAGAAGAGTTATCTCACAGGTGGCCCTATGAGGTGAGATTGTTAATGGAAGTCAGATGTTTCTGTGGTCAGGCCAGGTGAGTAAAACACTATGGTTAATTTACTGAGTAAAGTGACTGCACAGAAGGATCCAGAATGGTCTCTCTCCACCTCCCAGGGCACGAGTGAGGTTTGGACAGGCTGGTTTTGCACTTCCCTCTCAGATGTGTCTTTTATTTGCACTTCACTAGTTGAATTGCTTGATTTCAAGGAAAAGTGAAAGGAAAGGACAATCCTTCCCCTCACAGTGAGCTGAGTGTTGGGCAGAGGGCTGGGGAAGCAGTTCTTGGTGTGTGCATGAAGTGACATGAATATGTATGAGGCTCTAATTGTCTCACACAAGTAACCAAGGTGCCTAAAGACCTGGGTGTCCTGGCTAATTGCTGTAACCAATTAATATAATAAACTGGAGTCCTCTAAGTCCATACTGTCCAATGCAGCTCATTACAAGAGCAAGGAGTGAAATTGGCTGCAAAAGCTGCCTGGAGATGGGGAGCACTTAGGGTTCCCATTCTCAAAGACAGAAAAGGTCACAGCCAGGCTGGCAGCATCCTCAGCTCTCCTTAGTGGAAGAGAGATGATGTTGGGGCAGGTAGGGCTTCCTTGGTGCCTGAGGGTTGTCTGGCATTGCTCTTGGTCCTGCTCATTTTATGCATCAGTCCAAGTGCAAATGGTCCCTGGCTAATTCACTTTTCTTGTGTTTAGTGCATGTATCACAGCAGTGTTCACCTCGAAAGTCCAGGAGATGACTGGTGGCCCAAGCTGCCATGTTACAAGCAGCACAGAGCACATTAGACCTGGCAGCTGCCAATTATTTGTGGCATTTGAGCAGATGCCCCATTTCACCACCTTTCCCTCTTCACCACCTTTCCCTCTTCTCCACCTTCCCTCAACGTGACCTTGCTGCATTTTTATCTGCACAGTCACAGTGGTTTCCTGCGGCTCCTGTTTTATCCTCTTCCTTTTTTGACTCCAGACAAACCTCTTCCTTAGTTTCATGCAAAGCATGATAAAGTTGTCCATCTGCAACATTTCTATCCATCTTGCAGCAGTTTGTGGGTGCCAGCAGCATGTTATAGTTTTCTCTTCTTTGCCTCCCTAGTATTTAAAATCCCTTTATCTGGGTCTTTAATTTTATTTCATTCTGCTACATCTTTCCCTTTGAGCACATTTGTACTGCTTTAGTTTGAATTTGCTTGAGTCTCTAAGAAAATCATGTGATATATACAAAAACTATTCTTTCTACTGATTCAGCAAAGAGACACAGCAGATATTTAAGCTGGAGTATTAAATTACTATAAATTTTTGGGGGGCCAATAAAATGAAAGCTTCTACTATAAAGCAAATATATCTGAACCACAATCTCCAGATCATCTCCAGACTATCTCCAGAGGTCACTTCCAACCCCTACCATTCTGTGATTCTGTGAAACACACAGCAATTCAAAGCAACAGTCATGCCTGAAATATTTACTTTTATTAGAACACAGTTCTGGACAGGGAAGTTGGCAGCAAGAATTGTGTCATACGCACAAGAGTCCATCCTCTGCTCTCCTGGATGATTGCAGCTCCTTTTGGCAGTGTAGCTTTCTCTAGCAGTGAAGCACTCAATAGTGGGCTGAGCTTTCTGGGGGGCTGACCCCATGCTGTTTGTACCTACCTCATTTCCAGATGCAGTTACTTATGCATAAAGCCAGTTCTAGGCTACATTGTAACTCAATTTTGTGATTAATGATTTTGCTTTGATGGTAAATAAGATCCCTTTCCTCTACAGAGGGACAATGTTGGAGCCAAGGGAGAGGTCAAGAGTATGCTGGCCTCATCATCTGCTGATTATTAAGTTTTCTGGAAGGTAATTGTTTTTCTTCTTCTCTGATCAGTGTAGGCTGGTATCCATTTAATCTGCAGTCCATAGCCACCACATTTTATAGCAGGTGAAAAATGAAGAACCCAAAACCTTCCTGCTAGGCTAAAGGAAATGGATTTTGCTGACTTTCTGTCTGTCTCCATCCTCCACGTGGATGCCACAGCTATTTTAGATTAGAACATTATTGCCACTGTGTTGAGTGGATTTTATATGATGGTATAAATATGTCAATTAGTATTTCAATTAGCATCCGTGACTAATCCTGCCCACGCTGGGAAGTTGCAGCATGCAAGTCTCTTACCAAAGAGTAGGTTTTTGTTTCTTTGTTATTCGAGTGTAATGCCTGTTGGCAACTTCAATGATGGGGGATAGGACAGAAAATTATAAGCTTTCTTTTCAAGGGAAGGTGAAGAATTGGCTAGAAGCATTTCAGTAGAGGGTGAGGTCTTAATTCTCCTGTATTATATGAAATTCTATATTCTACTTCACATTATGCATCAACTCCTACAGACTTCCTTTTACATGGTTGAAGGCTCTGAAGTTTCTATGAACTTTGTAAGTGATTCTCCTGTGAAGAAAGACTGAGAGACCTGGGGCTGTTTAGCCTGGGGAGAGGAGGCTAAGAGGGGATTTTATCAACATCTGTTAATATCTGAAAGCTGGGTGTCAAGCTGAAGGTGCCAGGCTCTTTTCAGTGGTGTCCAGTGATAGGACAAGGAACAAGGGGTACAAGCTGGAGCACAGGAGGTTCCACCTCAACATGAGGAGACTCTTCTTTGTGGTGAGGGTGACAGAGCACTGGAACAGGCTGCCCAGAGAGGTTGTGCAGTCTCCTTCTCCTGCTTGGATGTATTCCTGTACAGCCTGCTCTAGGTGATTCTGCTTTGGCAAGGAGGTTGGACTGGATCATCTTTGGAGGTCCCTTCCAACCCCCAATATTGTGTGATTCTGTGATTCGGTCACACAGCTTAGTTATACTCTCTAGTTCATAGCACAGCTCCTCAAAGTCTTATACAAATAAAGTTACTAACTTTAGGTACCACCCACACCACCATATTCACTCATGGTAAGGCCATATTATACTGCCTTAATAGTGTAAATATTCCTTTTATTATTTATTACCTGATCTAGTGGAAAGTGTCTCTGCCCAAAGCAGGGGGGTTGAAACTATATAATCCTTGAGGTCCCTTCTAACTCTGACAATTCTGAGATTATAAAAAAATAAACAAAATCTGTAAGCAATTAATGGGCTAAGATTGAACACTGAAAATAATCTAACCTTCAGGTGAGAGTGAAGCGTACTACCAAATAAAACCAACAAAACCTTGGTTTTCACCCTCTGTTCTGATACAACATCTGAAATTCAGGTGTTTCTTTCTCTTTTTTCATTATTTCCTTTATGCCAGTAGAGGGCACAACTGTTTTAATCACATTCATTTCACACACAGCCTGCCATAATAAAAGCAATTAAAAAATTCATAGGAAGGGGGAAAAAATATATATATATACATCTATTTCCAATAATGAACATTCTGTGGAGTTTGGCTGCATTATCCAGGAAGAGATAATTGCAAAGAGAAGGCTTTTAAATGATTTTGCATTCCAGACCTGCCAGAGAGTTTGTTTCTGTACAGTTCACTATCAAAAAAAAAAGGCAATATTTTAGGGAATGGGAATAAGGGAATAAAAGATAAAGAGGTGGCAGTGAACAATTAGAATGGAAGCAATATTAATATAACTCCCCCCACCCCCCCAAAAAAAATATGGATTAGCTGTTTTAAAATAATGGGGATTGGAAGGTTTGGGATTTATTTTTTTTAATTACAATTTTATGTATAAACTTGGTAAACTTTACATAAAAATATTCCCCCCTCCCTCATGGGAAACCAAAGCTTGGGCTAAAAACCAATGATCTTCCATTCCATAGATTTAGAAGTTATCTAAAAAATTGCAAAGGAAAAATTAATTAACAGAAAGAGAATCCAGTAGGACAAAGTTTAAGAGAATATAGGCAAATAACCCCAAACCCTAACTTATTTGCTTCCACTTTCTGCCCAACTTCTGTAAATTTCTGAAGATAGCTATGTGCAAGATTTCAGTGAGTAGAAAATCTAATATTGGATTTATTCTAACCCTGAAGTTACAGATGTTATCTCCTAGCCAGCTAGCCCACTGCTGTCAAAAAAAAACATAAAGAACTTGGAGAAAAATATTGAAGGATGTGGGAAACTGGCAGCCATGGATAGAATCACTGCTTGTGATAAGGATATGAGCAGGGTCAACATGGCTAAAAGTACCAGGACCCCACCAAGCCATCCTAAGGCAGGTTCTGGCTGGATCATTCAGTATGATGCCAAGAACTGAGCCTGAGACTCTTGGCTCTGCAGTAAGCTTAGAAGGGATAATAAGAATAATATAGAAGTGGAGAGTAATGCATGAACTAGAAAGTGCTGGCTTTATCAGGGCTGTGCAAACTTTTCCAAGTAACTTTTGAGTTTGTGAACCTCCACAACTTAAAAATGGCTCATTTTGTCTTGTACTTCATTTTTTTTGCTGATGTGCTTGCTGCAGATGAAGAGCAGATTTCCTGGTGCATACAGTTACTCTTAAAATAATCTGCATAACTAATTGAGCAGCAGGGTAAGTTAGAGTTAGCAAGAGCATCCTTAATAAATGCAGCTTCCAACATCTCCAAATTCCCTTAACTGTCATGTGTCTTTTCAAAAGAGTGCCAATAACTTTCCAAATCTTAGCTGGAAAATAGTAAGAAACAGATGGATATCATGTCCCTCTTGGAAATGCTTATCAGCACAGTGACTGGCCTAAGCAGTGAGGTACTCAGAGTCCTCCAGCCCCTCAGGATCAGCAGAGCATCCTCCTCCACCAGCTCCTTATAGAATCATAGAATTGTCAGTGTTGGAAGGGACCTCACAGACCCTGCAAAACAGGGACCAGCTGGGAAGAGGAAAGAACAGTCAAGAAATGGCTTTATTCAGAAAGTGGTGGACTGTGGGAATTACCTCCCTGCGTCCCTGCATCTGTATCTGAAAGAAATGGCCTCCCTTATCAGTCCAATTACTGTCCAGAATCATTCCTTTAGATTCAACTCATAACAACCCCCATGCCTGCAGGAGTGGCAGCACTTTCTCCTGACCAAACATCCTGGCTTATGTCCAAGCCACAGCCTCATGTACTGTTCCTTAACATTCACTTTATAGAACTTTTCACTTGAAACTAATAAAATGCTAAAGCATTGAAAGGAAAGCAGCTGGCAATTTGAAATAAAGGGACAACAGAGTGCTGATTAAAGAGCGTGAGTTCCAGTTGTATTTGGGGGTGTTCTAGTGTGGGATGGCAATACTGTTCTGGAAAATTTCCAGCACAATTCTCACAATTTGGAGAGTCCAGAGGAGGGCTACAAAGATGATCAGAGGGCTGGAGCACCTCTCCTATGGAGACACGCTGAAAGAAATGGGGCTGTTCAACCTGGAAAAGAGAAGGCTCCAGGAAGACCTTATAGCTACATTTCAATATCTGAAGGGGACCTGCAGGAAGGCTGGGGAAGGACTGTTTAGAAGGGCTTGTAGTGATAGGATGAAGTGCAATGATGTGAGCTGGAGCAGGGTAGATTTAGGTTGGACATAAGGAGAAAGTTCTTTATGATGAAAGCAGTAAAATACTGGAACAGGCCCTGTCCCTGGAGACATTCAGAATCAGACTTGATATGGCCCTGGGCAGCCTGATCTAATTGAAGGTGTCCCTGCTGACTGCAGCGAGGTTGGACAAGATGACCTGATGCAAGCTGTGAATCAGTGACTGGTAGTCAATAATATTAGCAACTTGAATGTTCTCAGACTCCTTTTTGTTTGATAAGTCTATAAATATTTTTAAATTTGCTTCCAGCACGTTGAGGTCCACCACTGCCCTCACATTGAGATGCAATAATGTTTTGGTTGGAGGCCACTGACATGCTGTTTTCCTCATTGTTTCTGTTCAAAGCACATTTCCATGGGGTCATTTGTATTCATACAGATGCAGAGTTTTCCCATCAGGGTATTTATAGATCTCAGAATTATTACTACTTGACTTAGGCAAGTATTCCTAACCTAGACAGGAATTAAAGCATGCATTTTCCCAGAGACAAACAAATACTGGCTGAAATACTTCACCAATCTGAAGCTCTTGGGGCATGTTTTTGTCTTGTTTATCTTCAGGTGTGCTGGGTTTTATTTTGCTTCTTCATAGGTCAGCGTTATTTATGCTCATCGTTTTATCTGGCTGCATCTGATCTTGCTGACAAAGTTTAGGATTAAATGCACTTACCCTTTTTTATCCCTTCAGACATGTTTGGGATGCCTGAGCTAACTCATGAATGAAAGTGCAGGATATTAAAACCTGAAGCTACTTCATCATATTAAACTTTAAAATGCCAGATGATTTTTAAGGTTCTACACACAGAACTATGCTGCAGGAGCACCACTCCATGGATGGATGGAGGGTGCTGTGTGAGAAGTGCTAGGCTGATGGCTGATATGGTGAAGACAGTTCCTAATATTAGTGTGTCATGACTGCCATGAATTTCCCAGCTGGAACTGAAAGCTTTGGACTGAAATCCAGCATTGCATTTGGAAGCAAATATTGCACCATTACAGAAATAACTTTAAAAATATGGATTCTTTTAAGTGCTGTGGAGTAGAATGAAAAATCACTGTCACGCTAAGAAGGGAAGGAGGAGTAGCCTGCTCTCTCCTCCACTCCCCCTTAGCATGACAGTGACACAGTGATCATACTTCAGAGTGTTTTTAAGGAGTATTTCTTTGCTGGTCAAAAATTTACTACCCGTGTCTTTACTGGCAGTGGCTGCCTACACTTTGGTTTCCGTTTTCTGACCCTTACCAGCAAACTCACCGTCGTGGTTTGGATGCATTTATCCTCTGGGTGTTCACCTCTTCAAAAGTCAGTTTGAGCCCAGGAGAAGAGTCATTTCTCCTCCTGAGAGAGCCTTTATGTCATGTGAGAGCTCCTCAGCACTCGAAACAAAACAGCTAATTGCTTTAATACATTAAACTGAGGGCTTGGGTAGCATGAAACCCTCTATTCCAGTTCTAGCAAATGTTCTGTATTTAGTAAACTGTTGAACAGTTCATCAGGCATTGTGTTTGGACAAAGGATGGCAGGGATGGTGGGAATCTAATTTTGTACTTAATTCTATCTGATTAGGAAAGTTACCCAGCCCATAATTTTGCTTTCAGGACAGCCATAAAATGTCCTTGCCTACTGCTGAGTTGCTAGCCAGGCCTCCAGGCATCAGGTTTGTTTCTGCTTAACACTTCAGCTCAAGACTGTCAGTTAATAGGTAATGATAAGAACCAAACCACTGCATTTTAATAGATATGATAAAATCAAGCAGAAGTACTGTGCAAATAACTTGATATATAGGGAAGTAATCATATTTTAATGCCTAGTAACTGCAGATGTTCAGATTGCTGTAATGCCATTAAAATGAGGACCTATTAATACACAAGTATTTCAGTGGCACACAAAAGCAGAGCCAAACAACACCCCCCCACCAAATTAAAACAAAGCTAAAATTGCCTGTTTATTACAATTAGCTTATTATTATCACCACGTATTAATTCCTAATAGATGGCAGGCTGTACATCTCAAATTATCATGCTCTCACTCTGTCCTCCTTCCCACAGTTCATAGATTGCTTTTATGCCTCCATCTACCTATACATGAAATCATTTCACTGTTTTAATTTTCTCTTTCTGTGATTTCAAGATATTGTATATCAGTTTGCACTCACTGGGCACTTAACCTTCCTATTATCATTTTCTTTCTGTATTATGCTCTCCAGTACAATTGCACTTAATTCACTTTCTTTTATTGGTTTTGTATTAGTCACTGTGGTCTGGTCTAGGTCCTGCCTGCATTAAGGAAATTTGCATCCATATAACACCACTGCTGTGGTTATTACAGTGGCATAAACCCTTAATGCAAAGAGTCTGTGTCAGGGCAAAGTGAGGCTTTCAGCACTGCAGTTTAATCCAGTCACATAATTAATTTCCTTAATACAGACAGGGCCTCTCATTAGCCTCCCCCCCACAGGTCCTTCCCTCCTGCTGCTCCAAACACCAGTTACACTCTCCATTTATTAGCACAAGCAGGAGCTCATGGAGACAATGAAATGGAAAATTTAAGATGCTGGCAATTTAATTGATTGCATTTGATGCCAAAGAAGGATTATCCTTGACTTTGATAAACTGGACACAACCATGCCTGGGTGCTTCTAAAACCACTAAACTTTTTAACATAACAGCCTAGAGAGAGCAGGGTTATACAAAAGAGTGACAAAATGCACATGGCCATGAGCATGAGGAGCATGCCTGACATAGGTGTCAGCATCCGAAATATTGAAAGATGACTGTGAAGCAAGCACAAGAGACAAAATACACATGTCTATGTGCATGAGGAGCATGTCTGACATAGGTGTCAGCATTGAAAATATTGAGAGAGGTGAATAAAGTTTATCCCCTGACACCACCACAATAGGGAGTCTCCTGTGCCCTGAAAAAATGGGTTGTTATCTTGTGATGTATATATTAAAAATACCATCTAGATACCACAGTTGACCTCAGTCTTAAATGCAGAATCTAGTAACTCTGCCTGCAGATCAAGGCCTCAGATAAGCTGATATCAATGTTGGCTTATGGAGAGAAGCATGGCTTCAAAATTAGATTAAATTTACATTAAGAACTTGTCTATGGGAATAAGATTCCCATAAATATCACTAAGGAAAGTGGATTTTCCTCCCATTTATCTTCATCCAAAACACAGAATCATAGAATCAATAAGGATGGAAAAGACCTCAAAGATCATCAAGTCCAACCTGACACCCAAGACCTCATGGCTACTAAACCATGGCACCTAGTGCCACATCCAATCCCCTTGTGAACATCCCCAGGGTGGTGACTCCACCACCTTCCTGGGCAGCACATTCCAATGGCTAACATCATATAATTTGTCCATATATTTTCATCATTGTCATTAAGCATCTGAAAGTGTGATTGGAAAAGGTGGGCTACTATAACCCTTATACATGGGATCATAGAATGGTTTGTGTTGGAAAGGACCCTAAAGATCACCTAGTTCTAACCCCCTGTCATGGTCAGGGACACCTCCTACTAGACCAGATTGCTCAAAGTCTCATCCAACCTGGCCTTAAACACTTCTAGGTTTGGAGCCTCCACAAAAAGGAAGACAAAAACCTACATTTTCATCTGTCATTTATTTTATTTTTATTTTAATATTCTATTGTCTAGTGGCTGTTTCAGATTAACCAAGTTATCTACCTCCAAAGAAACTGATAGCTGTGATTGTCAGCCATAAGACCAGACTAATGATCCATCAAGTCCCATTGACTATATCCAATTCTGACAATGTCCTAGGGGTCTTTTGCAAAACAAATTCCATTTAAGCTTGAGGTGAGTTGGTATTTCTGCCAGGCTTATGAGGAAGCCTTTGAAAGCTAAAGCAACTAGGACACAAGCTACAGCTACCTGAAAGGAGGCTGGAGCAAGGAGGGGGCCAGCCCCTTCTTGGTGTCAAGCAACAGGACTAGAAGAAATGGTTTCAAGATGCACCAAGGGAGGTTCATGATGGATATTAGGAAATATTTATTCATAGAGAGGGTTGTCAAACATTGGATTCTCTGCCCTGGGCTGTGGTGGAGTCACCTTCCCTGGAGGTAGGTTGAGGGTTGGACTGAATGGTCTTTGAAGTATCTGCCAAAAAGATGTATTCTGTGATCCTGTGGTTGTGTTTTCTGGAGGAAATCATAGTGGATCTGAGTCTACTTGTTACTGGTAGCTGAATTTCCATCAAAAACTCAAACCCCCAAGGTTTGTCCAAGCAGACAGTGGACAAGAGCAGGGCACAAATGGTTATGTAGGTAATTCACGTGTTGAAAACATGAACCTGGCAAAGAAATATTACTTGAAAGTTGACACAGCAGCTATGACAGCAGAAAGCAATCAGGGGGATGTAGTTAATGGGAGCAAGTGCTCAGCTGATAACTTAGCTCTCTGCCAGCTAGGATCAGGATGGGCAGGGTTAAATTGGGCCTTCCAATTAAATTATTTATTAATTGGGAAGTTTAAATAGCATATTCATTTACCTGCTTACACTCATGCTTATAAATTAAAGTCTGGGGTGGTTTTTTTTTCCCCCCACTTTAATCCTTAGGAAGCATTAATTAAGCAACACTAGAGTAGAAGCATCTCTGCTCTTTGCATATAATTTCAGAGATGTTGACAGTGATGTCTGAATGACAAGTGGAAATGAAACAAGCCATTAAGGCAAAAGCAGCGTGAAACCTGCAATTAACTTGTTATTAATGAACATATACATTACAGTTGGTCCAGAAGCCTGAGATGGCAGAAGGGCACCATAGTGTCAGGTACTGTGTGAAAACATGTCACCCAGACAATGCCACTCAGAGAATTTACTGCCTCCAGCTTGATTATCTTCAGTAAGTGATAGTGCATGTTTGCTGTGTTTTCTGAAATGAATACAGGCAAAAGCACTTAGAAAACCACTATTTCTACATGCCTGGTTTGCTATAAAATCAGTGAGGGAGAGTGCTTTATGTCCCTTTTTACTTGTCATCTCAAAGATTAGAGTCATCTTTTCGACCTCACAATCTCATAAAGTGCCTCTCTGAGAAAGTTTTTTTTAACAAAGCATCTTTTACTCTGTGTAACTTGATACCTATGATAGGAATTGAAAGTCCTTAACTTAACTGAACTGAAAGAAAAAAACAATCTATTAGTTGGCCAAAGCAGTCAAATTGTGGGGCTGGGTTGGAGGTGACAAAGGACACCAGGGAAGGCAAACTGCAGAGTGCATTTTCAAAATTCTAACAGCTCCTGTGGTCAGCCAAGCATAAAAATACAGGCTCTCCTTCTCATGCTGGTCTTGTACAGCTAAAGCTAATATTTCCAAGTGGAGAACTATGCCATAGGTGCCTGACCTTGTCAGCTCTCATAAGCCCAAGTGAATCGGGTATAGTGAATACGTGAACAGCAGACCTCTGAGGAAGCCACATCTGCATTTTGGACTTTGCTCCTGGGTCTGTGCTCAGACAGTGTCCCAGAGAGGTGTCCACAGCCACCATGCTCCAACCTGTGCTAGAGTTTGCTGTAAAACTAAGGCTTGATTCAAGTCTTATCATATAACACTTTGTGTAATAATAGCAATAAGCTAATACTATCTTCTTCCGACCCTGAAGGTGATCAAAAAAGGATTGGACATGGCACTTGAAGCCATGGTTTAGTTGTCATGAGGTGTTAGGTATTAGGTAGTAGGTTGGACTCGATGATCTCTGAGGTCTTTTCAGTATCAGTATCAGTATCAGTATCACTAAAGTTGGAAGAGACCTCAAAGATCATCGAGTCCAACCTGTCACCACAGACCTCATGACTAGAGTAGGGAGGACACTACTGCCCACTGCAGGCTTGAACTCATGACCTTCCC
This sequence comes from Melanerpes formicivorus, assembly GCF_026170545.1. NCBI lineage: Eukaryota > Metazoa > Chordata > Aves > Piciformes > Picidae > Melanerpes > Melanerpes formicivorus. The sequence continues at coordinate 8,506,372 of NW_027142380.1, read as the reverse complement.
ATTATATATGATTCTAAAGTAAAAGCCCAAAGTGGAGTTTTGGCAATGTGATGGATTTACCATAACTGTAATACATCATCTGAGCTACAATACCAGGCTGAGTGCACTGAGTGCACACTCCTGCTCTTCGCCAAAACTGAGTTGAACCATACTAGTGTGAATCTCAGTGCTCAGCTCAGGAATGGTAACTTGTTAAATCACAGTTATTCTATCAGCTTTATGAGTCCTCTGTGATCACACTCTGCCAATTAAAAATGCATCTTGTTTTTCTGAGGTAATTTATTTTTTGACATAGCTTCCTCACACTGCTGCCACATTTCATTACAGAAGCTGGATATTCCTTAATTATAGACTTGCACATGTGTAAAGAAGTGAAGATGTCTCTTTGGGTAAGGGCTCCTGTGCTAAACCCAGGTCAATAGAGGCTGTGCTGAGTTTCTACTAGTCCCAAAGGAGATGTCACCACTTCCCAGCCATCACATTTCAATAATTCACCACAAAAACAGAAAGAAAGGGAAGCAGAGGTGGCAGCAATTTATATCTTACTCGTTGGAGAAGCAAACACTTATCTTCTTGTCCTTCCTCCCCATGCCCAGAGAGCAATGCATCACCACCCGTGTCCAAGAGCCCTCTGGGCAGCAGAGGACACTCACCAAGTTTTTCCCTTCTCTGGCATCAACAGCTTCCCTGTGGCTCCAAATCCCTCCTTGGTGTTCAATTCATGAGTTCCAGCAAGGCAGAGTAGGCTAATGTACACTTTATTCTAATGCATGCTTTGCTGTGCTTTGGGATCCTGAAAGATAATAGAGGTTTCAGGAAACTTATTGCTATTTGTTATAGAACCTGCTAAAGAAAAGGGCTTATAGGAATTCAGCTCAGCCTTAATTACAGCAACACAGCTATAATACTGCGATCAGCTGGAGCCAGATTCAATAAAATCTCCATCCGGCTCCTGCACAGAGACCTACGCGAACCTGATTCTTTCCCTGGGCTTCCAGCCCAGAAATTAGATGGAGTTTTTATCTAAGCTCTTACGCGTCAACTTTCTCCACAGACACCAAGCTCGCTCAGCCCCGCGGGAAAGGGCAGCCCCAGATGGCACTCCCTCGCGGCGGGAGCACATTTACCCCACCGGGCTCGCTCACGCCGTGCCGGGTAAGCCAAGCTTCCGCGGCCGCTCCGGGAAACCGCCGCTGCCTTGCCTCTCCGCTCCCTGCCCTCATTCGCCGGACGGGTTCCAACCCGTCGCCGCACCGCGGCTGGGCTCGGCTGGGCTCGGCAATGCTCGGCTGGGCCGGGGCCGGCTCGGCCCCTGGGCGGTGGGGGAGCGTGTGGGCGGGAGCCAGCCCGTGCCCGCCCCGCCCCGCCTCGCCGCCTGAAGCGCGGCGCTCGCCGCTTCAGAAGAGGCGCCGGGCGCCGCGGGAGCTGCCGGATTACGGTGGGTGGCTCTGCTGAAAGGGTTCAGGTGAGCGGCTGCGTCTTCGGCGGGGAGCGGCTTGCTTTGAGGTGGGTAACTTTCGGGGAACAAAGTTGGTCTTACTTCGGGGTGGCGGCCGAGGTGTCCGGCTACCCTCAGCGCTGCCACTGTTGGGGTTGCTGCGCCCCGCGGCATGGAGGGAAGAACCGTGCCCAGTTCTGTGCCTGGGCCTGTCCCGTGGGCGCCCAAGTTGCTGGGAGAGCGGGGCTGCAGTACGGGCACTGGCGGCGGTAAGTGCGGGGGGAACGGCCCCGGATGGGTCGAAGCCGGCAGCAGCCTTGGGGTGCTTGAAATGCTACGGAAGGGGTCCCCGCCAGGTTTGGGGGAGATAGCGGGGTTTGGGGTGCAGCTCGCCGAACAGTCCAGCACGGAGCATTAAGCATCACGGGCACGGGGTACGTGCTCCTGCAGCACCGGTGCGAACCCACAGCTGCTGTTCGCCTGATAGATCGCCGCTAATTGCATTAGCGAAGGCACCTTTGCTCGCTGCCCGCGCGACCGGGAGCAGCTGTGAGGCTTTCCCTCTCCCGAAGCAGCTCCAGCTCGGCTGCAAACGCTGCACAGAACGCACTTTGGGTCCCCAGCCGCTGCCCGAGGGGTTGGAAGCGCGCGAGGGCTGCGGGGCTGGGCGCTGCTGGGGTCCGTCTGCTCGGCCTGACCCGGGAGGCTGCGCTGGGCTCTGCAAACTACCGAAAATACCGGAGTGGGTTTGACTTCTGCGCTTTTTTTTTTTTTTTTTTTTTTCCTTCCCCTCCAGAAAATTGGTTTTAGTGAGTCTGGAGTTACTCGAGTCCTTAAGCTGTGCTTCGCTGGTTTTGATTTTAATTAAGTAGTAATAATTGTCTCAATTTCTGAACGTGAGTGTATGAGCTTTTCCTCCTCTCTGATGTCAGTGGGAACGTTAAAAAAACCAACCCAAACCCCACAGCCCTCCAGTGAAGGCTTTTTGAAGAGCTTTTTCTTCCCTTGCATAATCATCGTGCCCTTACTGTGAGGCATTTGGGACCGTTCAGTTAGCACTGAATTCCGACAAACCCAGAACTTTCCCATCAGATCTGGTGGAGAAGATTGAGATAGAGATGAAGTTTCAGTGGCATCTCTCTGGGTGTAGTGGCTCAGCACAGCAAAAGGCTCTCCTCTCCCTCTGTAGCTCTCTGCAACAGCCTCTCTGCAGGTTTTGTCTGCCCTGGTGTTCATTCTGTAACTAGTGATTTGCTTTCTCTACTGGAACTTTTTGATTTTTATTGATGATTCATACCTAGCTGGGTGTGAGCTGCTGCTGTCCTCAGTGTAACTCAAGGTTACCAATTAAGTGCGATGCCTGGCTGCGATTAACCTAAATCCAAGCACCATTTTGTTGTACGTGTCAGAGAGAGATCAGTGCGTTTCTGATGTGAAATGATCCAGCAGTAGCCTTGGGTGTTAGCTGGTTAGTCATGATTACCTTACTGATGACATTGACACACACAAAATCACTAGCATACTGATTTTGGGCTGTCCTCAGAGTGCTTGCTTTACACAAGGGGAAATAATACCGGCATTTATATGATGAATGCAGACACAGAAATAAAGAAATCAAGACTTTATGAAGGATCAGCAAAGTCTCCAAACTATTGACTGTGGTATTTTGCAAGAGAAACTTGAGCTATGGCTTAAGCTGCATGCCAGGTTTGTTCAGTGATATAATTTTTTAATGTGTATGGGAAGTTATGAACAAATGATGGAAATGCTGAGCGAAGTTTGAAGTATTGAAAGTGTTCTGCTACTCGGTGTGAAATTATTCCAGAAAGTTATTTATTATGCAAGAGACTTCCCAGATTTATCTGGCAAGTGAATTTGTGAGAGCATTGGAAGAAAATGGTATAGTGGAAGTGTTTAATTCTTACAAAAAATGCTGCCAACTCGATGTTGGGGCTGCAATTTAAAGGCACGTTGATGCCCCACGTTTTTTTTCCCCATGCTATGAACTCTGTAGCCTGCAACATAGGCACCTCTATCACTGTTCAGGGCTCCTACAGGCATTATATACTTTGTGTTCCTCTGAGTGTTGCCTTGCACTGAGAATGAGCTACAGGCTTTGAGCAGCAAGCATTGGTGGTTTCTTGTGTGTGTAAAGCAGGAGGAGGTGCTGCTCTGCTCTGTGTTGTCAGAGCAGAGGATCTGCAAGTTGGCACTGGCATTTGCTACAGGATTTCTTGCGATGTTGTTTGTGAGGATGCTTGTGTAGTGAATGAAACATCAGGTAGGGGCTTGCCTAATTAATCTGCATCTTGGTACCTTTTATGTTAAGGGAAGGAATTAATGGTAGACTGCTGAAGACAGTCTGTGGGGTTCAGAGCTGCTGGAAAGTGGTGGCAAGCTCTGGCCCTGCACGTAACTCCCATAGCTCTGGCAGTCATTCAGTTCCCATGCTGGTGACCTTAGAGTCTTGCACTGAAATCCATGCGTCTGTCCTCTTGTCTGCACACTTTGCAAATCTCTGGACTTGAGAAATAATGGATGTGAGAGTTATAAACCTGCCGAAACGGCTTCTTGGCACTCCTCAAGAGCAAGCCACTGTAGCTACACAGGGATGCCGTATTCTCATGTTGCTTTTCTGCAATGTTTGTATTGGAGTTTCCCTCTGCAAATAAACACTTCCAACTACTCGTGCAGGGGGGATGGTTTTGGGGTTTTTCCTTTGAGCAAGATTCACTGGCTTTCATTTTGTGCTGCACCTTTATGTTCTTGTGGTATTCTGCAAATTGTTTCAATCCTTTTAGATTTTATCCTGGAAGAGAGAGATTCTTGCAAGAGAGATAAGCTTAAGTTTATATGAATGCAAGTGGTTATGAGGGTTTGCTTTGATATTAAAAGACACAGATTAATGACAATCTGCAAGCAAGATTTGTACACCTTTGATGCAATTAAGGGAATGGTGGGGTGGGGTGTGATGCTCCTGCCTGCCTACAGAGAAAAGGAAGAAGTTACTGATGAGGCATGATCATGGCTGGTGAATGTCTCTCCAGAGTCTAAGGATGACTGTGGGTGCTTTGAGGAATAATTGCAAGATGGGGCTTATTTACTAGACAATGGGAGGTCTGTTCATATATCAAGTTCTTTATGTGTGGATTAGAAGCTGTCCTTGGTGCTGAATTTGGCATTTAGGTCTGTCTTGTTCTGATTTCAAGTATGTAACCTTCTAGTTCATATTTGGAAGCCGGTAGATGACAGAGGATATTCTCCAGGGATGCACAGACATGTTGAAGTTGAATGCCATTAGTTACAAGTGGTGGGAAACGAGTTGCTTGAGGGACTTCTGTGGTGCATGTCCTGCTTAGGTTTATGTTGTACATGGATGACGTCAAGACAAATTACATGATGCTTTGAAATCAGCTTTTTTTGAAAGAACTTTGGGAACTTACTGTTTTGAACCTTTAAAACTGAATGTGCCACAGAAACTGACTCAAAATGGAGACTTGCCTTGATATTTGTACTCTGAGATGGTTGCTGTTGCTCCTAGCCTTAGCAAAACATATCTGCAGTGATAGTTAAGCCCTTTCATGGACTCCTTTTGCTGTTGTTTTGCACCTCTACAGCTTAAGTTTGGCTCAGAAGCAGCTTCTTTCAGCCAAACCAAAGAAAGACCATCCAGTGATTATCCTAACTTAAAACAATTAAAATGCAGAAGCATAGAGGTGCTAGAGCTGTATTCTTACGCCAACATCCCCACCTTTGATTTAGTGATGCTAGTTAGTCATAGCCCTAGCTTCTCAATGTAGGCTTGAATATCCACAGTTTTATTTTTTTTTAGCATGTGGTGTAGGAGAATACATTAGAGGAAAAAAAATAAAGAATCTTCAGTGATACCTTGTAACTTAACATGGGAAAGGATTAGTCAAAGGCTGCAGGTCTGAAAAATTCAAGTGCTTTCCTTTTTACAGGTATTGATTCAGTGCTCAAAAGGCCACATTGTTCTAGTGTCCATTGAGACAGATGAAAAACAAATCAAAGTTGATGGCCTTTAAAAAGAAATTGTATCCAGAAGGGTACTGTTAGGATAACAAAAAAATGAGAGAGGGGGAAAAAAATAAGAAGGCTGCACTATTAAATTTGCTTCATGAAATTTACTGTACATGGGTTTTGTGGGGGTTTTAGTGTGTTGTCCAATACAAAGTAACAAGAAGCTGACAGAGTGAAGTGGCAGGGGTTAAATCTTGGATTCTCAGTCTTGAACTTGTTTGAGGTGCAAAGTTGGTGGGCAGCAGGTGAAATAATGCAGATAGCTGATGTTTTTTGTGTCAAGCTAAAATAAGCATATTGAATTCTGGTCTGAGAAAAGATCAACTAAATTATAGCTCATAACATTTACAGCATTGGCTTTAGGTGAAAGCACTTGAAGAAACTCTTTAGGTTTCTCTTTTAAATGTAATAAAGTATAATATAATTCCTTAAAATGGATGGCAATTCAATCTTGCATAGCTGATGTGGGGTTTTAGCTCAAATTATAATTTGGAAAGATTTTTCTCTTGGAAAAAAAATATATGTATATATGTTTAATCAATATAAAGAATAATTAACTGGTAAAGTTGCTGCATTTCCAGTTGAGCAAAACAGCAACCAGAGCTACTCTAGTTGTGCTCAGCCCTGAACAATCAACGTCTGCACCCTACTCATGCTCTTCGGGATAAACCTGCTAGTGAGAATGGACAGCCTGTGAAACCAGCCTTGGATTTTAGTGTTTTCTGAAGCCTGATGGCACACTGCAGAAAACTTCTCTTGTTGCAGCGTTTGGCTGTAAGTCATGAAGCATTTGAATTATGTGCTGCAGAGCTTCTAATGTGGTGAACCCCCAGAAAATGAGCCATGGCAGTATGGGTTGTAAAAGGCTTTTGAGCAAGTGGCTCAGATAATAGGAAGAGAAACCCAGAAATAACCAGAGTTGTCTGGGAGGTTCTTATTGATCAGTCAGTTATTGGGTGCTGGAATGAACACGAGTAAACCTCAGGGTTTTTCCGTGAGAGAGTTACATTGCTCACTCACACGCCAGCGCACCAAACTCAGTGAAGTCTTTCTTCTAACTGCTTTGCTCTGAGGTACTTTGTTTTTTTTTTTTTTTCCCCTCTTTAAATACTGGAAATAAGCAAGTTGTTGTCAAAGAGACTAATTCCAGATGGGCAGGCTGACATTTATGGTTATGAAGAGCATGCTCTTGAAATTTAACACTTGACTGAAATGTCCTTTTTGTTGTTGTTGCTGTTTTTCCTGAGCTGTTAGCTGCTTTATTTCTAGTCTTGTAGCTGAACCCAAACACTGAAGAAAAACCCCACACCTAACCACCACCACCAAAACCAGACCAAACCAGAGCTCCAAACAACTCTGACAAACTACCACCATCAATAACCAAAGGGGAAAAAAGGAAACAAAAATAATGCAGAAACCATCCCACCACCTCCCAAAAACTAACCCCAAACCAGTCTCTCAACACAGGCTCACTTACTATGCAATACTTATGTGACTAGATGGATATAGACAGTTTGATGGAACAACAGTGCAGAGATGAGTGGAAGCTGCTTCCATTTCAAGGCCTGTTTCTTCTGGCTGTGATGTGCAGAGCACAGGCTGGAGGGTCTCTGTAGTACTGTGTTAGTTTTCTGACCTGTAGTTTGTGGGGGCAGATACATGTTGTGATGACAAGGGTTAACAAGTGTGAGCATGGCGGAACTCACAAAGACTTTGTGCAAGTGAAGTCTGACTTACAGGATGGTGCCACCAACCTCTCTGTCATCCTGGAGAGCCTTATGCTGCCTAGGAGGTTACAATTCCAAGAGCTGAAAATGATGCAAGACACCTGTGCTGAACCTCCACCCAGGTGTGTTTCTGGTGGTGGCAGGTGTCTCTGCTGTTCTGATTTGTTTGCAGCAAAAATCCATGATGATTAAACTGATTCGGCTGTTAAAAATCAGCCCTCCACACCATGTTGTAAATTAAGAGGACTAAATAAAGCAGGTTTTTTACCATGCTTGTGTAGTGCCATGCCAGGGAAGCTGTGAAATCAAGACCTCCTCTGCTCAAGTGAGCTGTGGTGAATACCACACAAGAAGCACCACAGGCGCTGAGTAGGGAGAGGCTTCGTATCTCTTACTGTAGATCTATTTCAGTAGGTTATTTCGTGGATTCGTAGACTGGTTTGCGTTGGGAGGGACCTTAAAGATGATCTAGTTCCAACCTCCTTGCCATGGGCTAGGCTGCATAAAGCCCCATCCAACCTGGCCATGAACACTTACAAAGGCCTGTAGTGATAGGATGAGGGGCAATGGCTTCAGACTAGAGAAGAGTAGATTTAGATTGGATGTTAGGAACAGCTTCTTCACCATGAGGGTAGTGGAACACTGGAACAGGTTGTTCAGGGTGGTAGTTGAGGCCCCATCCCTGGAGATATTCAAGGAGAGGCTTGAGAACGCTCTGAGCAACCTGATCTAGTTGAAGATGTCCCTGCTGACTGCAGAGGGAGTTGGACTAGGTGACCTTTGGAGATCCCTTCCAACCCAAACCTTTCCATGATAATTGAGGGAAGACACACTTGTATGTTCAATAGTAAAGGACAACTACAAAGGTCTGTGTTTTACTGTAGTCTTAAGACAGTAGTTTGAACTGAATTGAAAATCAATGGTTAAATTCAGATTACTGCATTTTAATCCAAGCAGTAATGGCCCAACCTGGCACTAATTGTTTTAAAAACTGCTCCCCTCTCTATTTCCATGTTTTGTTTACTCACTCACTTTAAAGGAGAAAAAAAAAAACACATTATTTCTCCAGCATTGCTGAAATCACAGTGCTGGGTTCATGGTTGGGGAGTGTGTTTCAGTTCAATAGGCCTTGACAATTCTGAAGAGGATTATTGCTCAACATACTTAGGTCTTTTATGAAATTTAAAATATAATAAATTACAGCTGGTTTGTGGCTGTAAACCTCTCTTTGGAGTAAATTGGTAGGGAAAATGAACTGGTTTTTCACAATCTGGCTCAATGTAAAGTGTGGCCAGCATCCCTGTTGCTTGTGCTGAGGTCAAGACAATCATTTTTTAGCATATTGCGCTACTTGACTACATAAGGAGCAATCCTGTCTAATTCAATCCAGAGCAGGTCAGTACATGATAAATTTTGTTTAGCTTGCAAGCATGCTGATTTTCACAGTTCATTTACAGAAGAATCATATATCTCTGCATTTGAAGATGCTCCATTTGTTGAAGTCAGTGTCTCTTGGCGTTCCCAGTGCAAATGTGTGAGATGAAAAATACTGTTTTAATGGCATGTTATTGTGGAGATATTTTACATGGAGAATTTGGGAACTTGAACTGGTATGATTCATGCAGCATCCATCCTTTACTTTTCCTGAATATACCCAAATATTTTGACTTCATCTTGAGCTGTTAAGGCTTATTACAGTTGTGTGGATGTCTGTCCTGCTGGTTGAGGATAGCCTATCTCTAAGCCCGTGAAAACAGGGTCTGTCTTTGCCACTTACTGGGGGCAGGATGGGAGGTGGGGGTGAGCATCAGCGTTTTAAAGTGGAGCAGGTAGGTTTAGGTTGGACATAAGGAGGAAGCTCTTCACAATGAGTGGTTAAATACTGGAACAGGTTGTCCAGGCATGTACTTGAGGCCCACCCCTGGAGATACCAAACTTGATGTGGCCCTGAGCAGCCTGATCTAGTTGGAAGTGTCCCTGCTGACCGCAGGAGGCAGGGTTGGGTAAGATAGTCTTTGAGGGTCTTTTCCAACCCAGTGCAATCTGTGGGTCTGTAACACTTACATACTGAAGCAGGTAGTAACCCCTGGTGGTCTGGATCTTGTGTGTGCTGGGCAGTAATCTGTCCTGTATGGTGGTGGGACATACAGGTGCAGGGTCACATGCAGTTTTTGCATGCCAAACTCATGGCTAAAATGTCAGCATTTACTGTGATGGCTTTTTATTTGAACAGTAACTTTTTTGGTGCTTGCTGCTCTAAGTGTAGTGCAGGTTGTTGTGTGCACAAAGCTGAGGTGGTGAGTGGGAGGAAAGCTTTCTTCAGCATCCTGGGTGATTTAACATCTCAGTCAAGTGTGATGTAGGTTGTACATATACAGCCTTTTCTTTGTCATTTATGTTTTACTAGAGTAAGTTATAAAGCAGAATATAGGTTGATAGCATTTCTGCTAGGTCAGTGCTTGACCCCCAGTGCCTCCTTCCCACTGAAGTGTAGTGCTCTGGGAACATGTGCTGGGCGATTAATAACAGTGAAATGTTTGTTGCACTTCTTAAATGCTCTGAAGAAACCTGGCACAGTGATGGAGAGCTACTAGTATATACTCTAGCACATGTGTTGATGTACTTCGAGTCTTTCCCTTTATTAACATTGGTAGAAGAACCTTTATGTCCTTACCTTTTTAGTATTTCAAATCTGAGCATCCAAATGCCGTGGGAAATAGTGGTGAACACTACCTCACTCCTTCAGAGGAGTTAGGGGAATATATATCTAACTTCTAGGTTATTTTGTTGAGTTCTCTGTCTGCAGTTAAATATTGTGCTGCAGGAAATTATGTTCTCCATTGCCATAAGAGAGACCAGAGGGTGTTTATTAATAATTCTAACTAATTGCTGCAATCTATATACAATTTTAAACCAGCAGGATTCTAAATTGAATGGAATGGGTAGGTTAATGATTATATAGGTAGCTATTGCCTATTATTCAAGTACTCTAGGTTTGAGGGTGGGATTTCTGTAATGATTTTTTTTCCCTGGCACTTCCACAGTTATAGGAGAGAGCTGTTAACAGGATCTTCCCTAACTCCTGTTGGCAGTAGCTGTCTCCTTGACGATATGTTTCCAATTGGAAGCTTACAGTTAGCTGGTGAGGAGGATTTAATTTGGGCTCTGGTGTAGTTTGAGCCCTGTAGTAGATGCTTAGCAGTGATGCCAGGAGGGAATGTTACTTCTATGGGTGGGGCAGGGTCTCAGGGTTGTAGCAGCAGTATTTTTCTCTTGTTATAAAGCAATTAAATCCCACTGTACAGCTTTCTATTGTTGCTTACCTAGCAAAAAATAGGGCTGCCTTAAAACAGCCTCATTAGGGAGGTCAGCTCTGTATTAACAGTCAGCATTTATTGAGGTGGTGGAACAGCGCTTTGTTCCACTAATTCTTTGGCTATTAAGTCCTTCCATCCTCTCTTCTCCCTCTCATCTCTAAATTTTAGTCACTTTGAATACTCAAGGAGGTGATAGTTGTAGAGAAACCAGAAGTTTGTTAGAAGGAACAGCTGGTGCTCTTTTTATCTTCTCTTGCTGCCAACCATGGCTGGTGAGAAGGGTGAATCAAGGGCATGGTCACAGAGGGAGGCTGTTCCATTGAAGGTTGTACTTCATCACAGCCTTTCAACTGCCCTGAACATCCAAAATGATGTAAAAAGAGCCTGCTGCCAGCCCAGCCTGGTGGTGGGATGCCCTGTTTCAAGCTGTGTGCTCGAATCTGCTTGTGTGGAACTGAGACTGGAGAGAAGGAGCAGAGCTGACTCTGGTCTGCAGTCAGCCTTTTCATTTTTATGATGAGGGGGTTTTCTGTTGTGGTTTTAATTATTATTTATTTTTGGACAATGGATTGTATGCCTGAATAATTGGTAGGCTGCTCTTCCATTTTGAGTTACAAGGGCACATTATTATTAATAATTGCCCTTGAAATGTGAACTTTTGAAGCACTAACAATTTTTCCATCATGTTGTTCTGTACTGAATTTAAGTTTCACTTCATTGGCCCATACCAAGGAACTCCTTAATGATATCAATTGTTTCCTTTTTAACCTTGGGATTTAAGAATATATGGCCCTAGAGTTATTAAAAGGCAATTGAAAATATTTGTGCTACTTCGCAGGGGGATATATTTAAACATTGATTGGTTGAAGTTCCAGCCAGAGTAGCCTTGCCACTTTTGAAAGTGATCCAGTAAGTAAGCCTTGGTTTTGAGCACTGCTCCTGGCTTCTGGGCCATTCAGGTCTACGTCTGGCTTTTTAGGAAAATTCCTAATGTTTTTATACATGAACTGGCATTTGTTACACACTGATGCTGGCTCCAGCACTTTCCTTTCCATCTGTCGTAGTTTATCCTTGTAGTGACTATATATATAACAAGTGTGGGTTTTTAACTGTGCAGATGAAGGTATGAAGATGAGTATGTGCTTTGGATAGTCTAGGTGGAAAGATTGAGGCTTGGAACTTTTCTCTCCTCTTTAGTAGGAGGGTGCATGTAAATATGTGAAATGAGTCCATCTGTTAGCATAATGGCTTGAAGAGAGTAAGGGGTGTGATTTATTCAGGGTTTCTAAGTGCTTTCGGGTCACTGTCCTTCCAATGAAGCTGAAGCCACAAGATACAGGGAGGTGACACTTTCCCCGAGACCACAGGTCAAACCGGTAGATGAATATTAATATCAGATTATCTTTTCCAGACATGTTTCTTATGTCTGGATCTTAGGAAATGGACCCTGTGTGGTGATTTAAATCAATGGCAAATGCTGCTGAGCAATACCTCCGGAATGTTTAGTGAAAACCCCAGTGAAGGCTGTTAGTAGTAGGTTGATCAGCTTACAGCAGAATAAAGGGAATCAACTGTCCAAACCACAAAGTCCTTACTTGATATGTGAATCATTTTTGTCCTGTCTATTCTCTCACTCATGAGCATAGAATTACATATTATATAGAATAAACCAGTTTGGAAGAGACCTTCAAGATCATCGTGTCCAACCCATCAACCAATCCAACCCACCTGAACAACTAACCCATGGCACCAAGCACCCCATCAAGTCTCCTCCTGAACACCTCCAATGACAGTGACTCCACCACTTCCTTGGGCAGCCCATTCCAATGGGCAATCACTCTCTGTATAGAACTTCTTCCTAACATCCAACCTAAACCTCCCCTGGCACAGCCTGAGACTGTGTCCTCTTGTTCTGGTGCTGGCTGCCTGGGAGAAGAGACCAACCTCTGCCTGTCTCCCTTCAGGTAGTTGTAGAGAGCAATAAGGTTACCCCTGAGTCTCCTCTTCTCCAGGCTAAGCAACCCCAGCTCCCTCAGTCTCTCCTCACAGGCCTGTGTTCCAAACCCCTCACCAACTTTGTTGCCCTTCTCTGGACTTGTTCCAGCAAGTCAGCCTCCTTCCTAAACTGATGGGCCCAGAACTGGACACAGGACTCGAGGTGTGGCCTAACCAGTGCAGTGTACAGGGGCAAAATGACCTCCCTGCTCCTGCTGGCCACACTGTTCTTGATGCAGCACAAATACTTGCTTTAATAACTAATATGTGGGTTAACTGATAGGCAAAAGGCTAAATTTTATGAAAGCTCAGCTAAAATTCATGCAGAGTATTATGTACATGCTTGATTGTATCCTCTTGCATTTTCTTGTGCCCAGCCCTTTTTTCTTTGTTTGGAAAACAGTAGAAATTCCAAGATGCTAAGTCAGATATTTTGGGATCTTCAGGGACACAGCTTGCAAAGTATCCCAGTTGAGTGCTTCAGATAGATGTGTTGAGTGGAGAAAATGACTCTTGCTGCTCTAAGTTTAGGATTTGATTGGGGTAATACTCACTGTTCCTTAAAATGTCATCCTGAATATTGAGTTGAGTCTATCTACTGGAGTGGAAGTGAGTAACAGTGAATGGAAATGGGATAGAAATCTGCATCACTATGTCTATGAATGAAGTGAGTGCTGAGAGGATGATTCAAATAAACAAATGTGAAGAACTAGATACTTAGAATCCCTTTAAACAGTGACTACTGAAATGTTGGTGATGTGTTTAGTGAATGTCTGTCTTGTGGTCTGTGGAATGCAATTTCTGGCAGATGACTTCAAACACACTAAGATGTCCTATGATGTTGACTAAATTTGTGAGCCTTCTTTTAAAGTAACTTGCTCATAGCTCTTAAACTTTGTGGAATGCTGTTTGGATTGCTATTTCATCTCTTCAGATGGAGAGATTTGCAGAGGTGAGGAAAGGTGTGGTCCTGAGGTTCCCTGCAACTTGTCACTCATCTTGCCTCCCAGGGGAGCATAGGTGGAAATGGTGTGTTAATTAGTCTGATCATTATGAGTTGGTATCTGTAGGTAGAACAGAGACTACTGGAACACTTCATTTTAGTGCTGACTTTCTTGTGCCTTCTTTCCCAAGAGCTTTTTGTCCTCTGGCTCAACATGTCTAGTTGTCCAGCAGGACATCTGCTTTTCCCTAGGGGCAGGTGAGGAAGGTGGCCGGGGGAAGCTCTTGGGCCTTCTCTGAGGGAGAGGTACACCATGATGCTGAGCATCTCTGAACCATCTACTGGGATTTTTCTTCCTCCCTCCCCACCCCCCCCCCTTTTTTTTTTCTTTTTTTTTTTTTTTTTGATAAAATCTGAGAAGGTTAAAATGGAGAAGTGTTTGATTCCTCATTATAAGTGAATTGATTTGTCTGTTTTATCCATGCTTTAACCTGATTTAAAACAGGCAGACTAAAACAGCTTTAAGAGGGAGAGGGTTTATGTTTATCAGCCATATGGTAGACTGGATTTTTAATGTATCAGTTTCTAGCTACCACATTTTATCTTCAGGAATTTTCTTACTACTTTTGCCATTAAAATCTGAGACAAGCTGCCAAGGTCAGGAGGTTGCTGATGATGCAGCCGTATTAAAAAGGGAGGGAGAAAGTTTATAGTGGAAATCGGAGTCTTAGGTAAAACCTTCCTGAATTAATTAGTTGAGGCTGAGTTGTGATGGAAAATAAACATCACTACATGCGTCCTGGAGTTTTTGCCACTTCCAAGTGATGTGCAAAACACAAGTTTTTAAGTCTCCTTGATGTGTAGTCATTGGCTTACAGGATAAAAAAGCAAAGCTAAAGCTTGGAGAAGAGAAGAAAGGTAAACAAAACTGACTTAGCAGCCAGGAAGGAAGGAGATATGGCTAAGAATAGAGGTAATATAAATTTGTTTAATCCCTTCTAGATAGGAAAGATTTTTGGGATAACAAGTGAAAACTTAAAGATGTCAAAGTGACTTAGCTTTTTCAGAGCTATAATCCTTGAGTTGAGGGTGATGTACAGGGGATCAAATCACCCATCTCCTTAATAACCCTTTAATTAAGCCTACATCAACTCTGTGATTTTGGCCATTGCAGGTCTGACAATTGGATGTACCAGCATCACCTAAGGAGAGAATAATGAGTAGATGAAGATACAGACTAAATCAGCATTGCTGCTGAAAAAGCATCCCCTGACTCTAAATGAGGAAGTCTTTCAATGGGGAAACCAGAACTCTAGTTTCTAAGGTTTGTGTTCTTCATGTGTGGTCTCTAACATATGTTTGAGTGTTCAAGCCTATGTTTTAGCAATGCACACCCCCTCCAGATAAAGATTAATTGATTCAACAGAGATGTTCTAGATGCTCATCAGGTTTCTGTGCATGTCATTAGTGGTGTATGAAAAGCCTCTATTTATACAACAAACTTTTTACACTCTAGGAAATACTGTTCTGTTTTTGTAAACTAAAGCTCTTGTCATTCATGTGGAAGGATGGAAGATGTGTAGGTGTCTGCTTGACCAAAAGGTTCCCTGTTAAAGCTGGCAGAAAGTGGTTGGCTACACTGATGCTGAAAATTTTTCTTCCTTTTAATTCTTCCATCCTCATGTTGAGGTGGAACTTCCTACGTTCTAGTTTGTACCCATTGTTCCTTGTCTTGTCACTAGGCACGACTAAAAGGAGCCTGACACTTTGATGTTGACATCTACCCCTCAGATCTTTATAGATATTGATGAGATCCTCTCTCAGCCTTCTCTTCTCCAGACTGAACAGCCCTGGGTCTCCCAGTCTTTCTTCACAGAAGAGGCCTTCAAGTTCTGCAATCATCCTCATAGCAGAAGCTGTGGAACTCAGTGATGCTGTAGGCAGCCCTGATAAGCTCTGTTGCCATCATCACCCAGCTGTGATGGACGTGTACTTAAATGTGTTTTTCTTCTTGACAAGATAAAGGGCAGCAGCTGCTCATGTGTAACACTTCTCCCATTCTTAGACATTTATTTGTTTGTCTATTTTCTACTCTCGACTAAGCAAGAGTTAGCTTTTGTCCCAGAAGAAGCGAAATTAATGTAAACAGGAGTTATTTTCCTATTCTTCCCTCACTTTTGAGGGTATGCTCTTTCACAAAGCACTTCTCCTCTTGTTGCTTGTCTCCTACTGTTCTAAAAATTCTGTTGGAAGTATAGTGAAAAGGCAATGAAGCCTTGCAGAGGACTGACAAATGATTTGTGGAATCAAATACAATTACTGGAGTAGTTGCATACATACAGTAGTTTTCCTTTTGTGTATTTAGCTTAGTCTGTTTATAGGTTTTTGGAGGTTATCAATTTATTACTATAATTGTTGCAACTATTGGATTTGGAACCTCATGTTGGCTGTCTTTGCTATTGCATTGCTAAAGAAACTGGAAATCTGCATGACTCTGCTGAAGAGCTCTTTGTAGTGTTTTGAAAGCTGAGGTATTGCCTTCTTGAACATAATTTGTCCTTGAGAAGACCTCTTCTGTTTGCATTTTAAGCTTATGTCTAATCATGCTATTCTTCTGTCACAGTTACACAGAGGACAAGTAGGGTTTCCTTTGCTCTTTTCCTTTGGAGAATAACAAAAAATTGTTGGCATCTTGTGTTGTAGTAAGTTCTTCCCTGTTTTGTAACTGCAGTTTGCACACTGGAGAGTTCTGGGTTTTCATTGGGTAGATGTAGATCAGAAAGCCCTTCTGCAAAGCATCTGAAATAAGTGTATTTTCATCAAGTGAATCTTCAAAAGCACAGCCTGAGAACTAGCCTCTGTGAATCTGCAGTGGTGGGCTGTGCCTTCACCTGGTGTTTGACATCACTGTTATATTTCCCCTGGATGTGGTGATGGTGACATTTGCTGCCCCTCCATAAGGCGCTGGAGTCCAGAAAGGGAGGATGATGGACTTTTCTCAGCGTTTTCCATGTCTCCTTAGGCTTCCAGGAGGAGCATAGTGGTTCTTTTGTATTCATTGATCAACTGAGTTAAGCTTTGATTCACCTTAATCAAGATTGTTGTAAGACATTTCAGGTTTTGAACTTGTCAAGAATATTCTTGTAACAGGATAGGGATTAAGACTGTTCTGGCTTCATTGGTTTACTTTCAGACAAAAAAAATCCAATCAATCATAAATCTTTTGACTAGAGTTACTGCAGTATTCATACTCATTTCTACAAGTATTTCTAGATGACAACAAAGCAGCTGCTTTGTCAGGCTCCACTTAAACTGTGAAGCAGTCTCTTGCCCATACTGCCCAAGCTGGAATTAATATGCAGATGTCCCATGTCATGCAAGGAAATGTCAGGGAAAAGTAGTATGACATTGGGCCTTTGGTTGTCTTGGTTCTGTGGCATCTTCCATTGGTAAGAAGGCAGAATCACAGTACTCGAGAGGTATCTGTCCCAAGTGTAACTTAACTTTTAAACTGTTTTGATAGCACTGGCTGAATGTACTCCAGAGTTAAAAGTTGTATAAGCTTCTTATCTGAAGCTAAGCAGCTTAAGAAAGTTGCAAAGCTTCAGCACCTCGTGCTTCCTGCTGTTGTGAGCTATTTTGACATAGTCTTCTCCTAGCATCTCAACATCCTTATGTTACAAATTCTGATGAACTACCTCGTTAACTGCTCATGCCTGTGTGTTGTCCTGAAAGAACAAAAAGCTCCCAGAACTTTGAATAGTTGTGATTAAAAAAACCTAAATAGATATATAAAATGATAAAATGTGTGAAATTCTTAGAAAATGATAGGAAGGTTTGAGAATAAACCTGAAGCTTTTTCCAGTCTGCTTTCATTCTGAGATGAACTCTCAATTGTTTAATGCAGAGTAGCCAGTGTTCTTGCCTGGGTCATTTGATCCCCTAATTCCTCATGAGGTATATACTGCCTTTCTGGGAACCTCACCATGTTTTGGTAGAAGTTTTCAGGTGTTTCCTGGAGCTTTCTACGTTACAGTAGGAACAGACTTACATGTAAGCCCCAGACATATAAATCACTAACAACAAAGGTGTACTTTGTCTTTTGTGTCCTAGAATGTAACAGTCTACAGTAACACTTTGAAGAGAGCCAGACTTGGAATCTGTTGTTGGTCCATACAGCATCATCCAGAAGGGGAAAATCATATTTTTCTCTGCAGGTATCTTAGCAAACTAAGCAGAAGAAAATAGTCTCCCTTCATCTTTTTGACCCTTTGCAGTACTATAACAGAAGGAATCTTCTGCCAGCCTTTGGTTCCCTGCAGCAGGGGGGAAGAATCAGCAATTCCACAATATTTTCATAAAACACTTAGTGCATCAGTTGGGGGAGTAAGCACTGCAGCCACTTCACTGTCTGCAATCCTAACTCTAGATTTCCTCCAACTCCAAATTTGTAAAGATCTGCCTTTTTTATATTCTTTTCTGAAAGACTCAGTGAGTTGTCCAATAAGCCTAATTACGGTGGTAATGAAGGTATCATTCTTGGATTAATTTATTCCTGCACTTCCTAGGAAGCAATATAAAAAAATTCCATTAGTTTAATGCCACAAGTGAAAAGAAGTTGAGATGCACAAACACTACTGCAGTAGAGAACACAAATGAAATGTCCATGTTGCAGTGCTGCTACACAGATTTACACTTTACGTGTGTTAAACTTAACCTATGATGGCTATATGGAAGGAAATATGCAATGTTATGCTCATGAATCAGGGGGTAGAGAATTGTAGTGTCTATATTTCTTTTTGACCCCAACCAGGTCAGGTTTGGCAACAGAAAAGAGTGTTGTTTTTCACATACACACACCCTGTCATTGTAGTAAGTGATGGCAAGAGGTGACTCTATCAGTCTCAGTTATGCAAAGTCACATTCATTATACACATGGATGTTCCCAGCAAACAGCCAACCCCTGTGACCTGGAGGAAGGTGGAAGGAGCCTGGTGGGATCTGTTTCTACAGCTGCTGCTCCGTGGAGCTGCTTCCTCCCTCTGGCAGCTACAAGCTATGTCCTGTGGTGCTGGCTCCAGTCCCTATTTACTCTACAGATACAGGCAACTATAATTCTGGGCACACTTGTTATTTGTGTTATTTACCTGCTTCCTCTGCAAACCCTCCTGAGTGATGTATTATCCTGATAAATTCACAACTTTTCTCTGCATTGTGTGGAGGACCTTGGGAGGGGAAAGAATCCAACCCTTTGTTTCACTGGCATGTGTTTTACATTTTATAGACTTGTGTAACTAAAAGAAGCTGGTACTTCTAGAAGCAAAATCCCAGCAAGGCTTTATCATCAATTGATGATGGTTCTATCATGGTATTCTTTCTCTCCACCCTGTCAAATATATGCAGATCCAATTAATATTGCAGGAATGTGAAAGAAGTCTTGAAAGCTTCTTTTAACATGAGGCTTCAAAAAAATCCTGCTTCCTGGCTTCATTGTGTGTTCAGGTGAATTTAATGCTCTTGTAGTCAAAAAGACTCCAAAAGCCTTTGTAGAAATAAAATTGCTTTTCATGACTTAAACACGAGCATTGTGGGCACAGCTTCACATGCTCTTGCTCAAGATTTTTCATAGATGAGTTTATACTTTTGTGTTCTTGCTTTGATGATACCGCTTAAAGACCAGGTTGCTCAAGGGCTCATCCAACCTGTCCTTGAGCACCTCCAGGGAGGGGGCATCTGCAGTGTCTCTGGGCAATCTGTTCCAGTGTTTCACCACTCTCACTGTAAAGAATTTCTTCCTAATCTCCAGTCTAAATTTGCCCTTCTCTAGCTTCAATCCATTCCCTCTCATCCTATCACTGCAAGTGTTCTTCAGGTGTTGTCATATATTCTTAAAGGCTGTATTCCAGCATAAGTTCCACCTTCCTTTGCCTGCACAGTTAAGCATGCAAAGGTGTTATGAATACTTTTAGCAGTTAATGTCTTTCATGCCATATGTCACAGTTTGGATCGTGACAACTTCATATTCAGCTTAACTTCCCCCTGTGAAGAAGAGTAAAAATTTAGGCTGAATGTTAGGAAGAAACTCCTTACAGTGAGGGTGGTGAGACACTGTGACAGGTTGCTCAGGGAGGTCATGGATACCCCCTCCCTGGAGGTGTTCAAGGCCACATTGAATGAGACCTTGAGCAACCTGATCTAGTGCAAGGTGTCCCCTGCCCATGGCATGGGGGTTGGAACTAGATGATCATTAAGGCCTATTGCAACCTAGACTGTTCTATGAATCTATGAACCCATTTAATATATGTGTTGAGACAGACATGTACCTGGCTTTCATAGAAAATTGTTTCTCATGATGAGGGTAACTCCAGCAAATTGTAACCCAGAAGACCTCTTTCTGTAGGCACACTTGGAAAGCGCTAAGGGATGCACACCTAGGTCTCACAGGTTAGGAAAAAGGCCTATCCAGGAGCCTTTGCTCCTTTGACTATAGCACAGGAAAATACAAATTCAGCGACAGATTGAGGTTCTGTAACCTGTCTATAGTGTAGCTGTTCATAAAGGATTTTTTTGTTGTCTTCTGGCTGCTTCTTCCCCTCCTGGCTGCAGACACAGATATGTTGTTAAACTATACAAACAGTTTCTGCTCAGTGCTTTAAATAAAAGGTGGTTGTGTATCTTGCTAAAGGGAGGAAACCAACTTGGCTGCTTGTAGCCTGTGGCAGAGGGGCTGAGCTTTCTGGTTCAGTGGTTTATTGGTTCTTAAAGAATTATGAATTTAGTTTAAGGTCATTTTTGCAAGAAGTGCTTTCTCTTGGCCCACAGTACAGGATTAATAGTGAGAGCAGCGCCAAGTGCATTGCGACATGAAGTGAACCTTGGGGATCCAGAAGAAAAACAGCATCTTTTGGGGTCTGGGCCTTGTTGCTGCTTTAGTCTTAGTCACTGTGGTAAAGCTCTTTCTGTTGTTGTTTGGGTTTTGGTGGTTTTGGTTTTTTTCCTTCCCTGAAGCAAAGGTAAAGAGGTATTTGGGAAGTGTAGGTTTTGTGAGGCTGTATTTCACACTGGCTCCATGAAGGGTTCCAGAACAATATTATTAGGATGAAATAAACCTTCTCAACCTTAAAAAAAAAAAACAAACAACCAATTATATTTGGGGTTGCTTTTGCATCCCCCTCTCTGGTGTAAACTCCATGTGCTCTCTCTGTGTGGCTCTTCAGCAGCTGTGTTTTCCTGCCAGGGCACTTAGCATGGTACTGAATAGTTTACAAAACCCTTAGCATCCCTTCCCCTGTTCTTTTCTTTCCATGGTTTTTGAATGTCTGTCAGACAGAGATTTCCTAATTTGAATTTAGTTCCCATGTCAACAACTTGATTTAATTTTTTAATTTATCTTTTATTTCCACTACTTTAGGTAGTCTTAGGTTCATGGTGCCTGAATGTTATCTCAATATTGCTCTCTGCTCCTTCCAGTTCTGTTTGGTTCTTCATAAAGCAAAGCTGTCAAGCTTATCCAGCAAAGCTGATGTAGTCTGTATCACATCTAACCTTGTGCTGATATTTAAAGAGATCTTGCTAAGTAATTTTATACACTGCAATTTGTGAGGCTTTCTTTTTTAATAGCCTGAAAGTGAGGCCTTGTTATGCAGGAAGGATTAAAAAGGTGGTGTTGTGGCCACAGATCAGCTGTGGTTGCATGCATTAATTTTAGAATTAGGCCCTGAAATTTCTCTTTTAGTATCAGTGGAATAGAACTCAGTTGACATTTAACCTGTAGTAGTCTGCTTTTTTTCATGCTAATGGGTCTTGTGTCCAGACAGGGGCCTAGTCTTGGCATGAGTGACAAGATACTCAAATAATAATAATCTCCAAATTACACAGAGCTGGGATTACCTGCTGGTATTTCCTTGCTTATTGTATTTTTTCCTTCCCTTTGCTTTCCATCATAGCAGTCTGGGTACTCTCCTTCCAGTGATCAGTTAAAAAGGGGAGGTTCAGGTTGGATGTTAGGAAGAAGTTCTATACAGAAAGAGTGATTGCCCATTGGAATGGGCTGCCTGGGGAGGTGGTGGAGTCACCATCATTGGAGGTGTTCAGGAGGAGACTTGATGTGGTGCTTGGTGCCATGGGTTAGCTGTTTAAGTGGGTTGGATTGGTTGATGGGTTGGACACGATGATCTTGAAGGTCTCTTCCAACCTGGTTTGGTTTATTCTAAATAAAAAGCGGATGCATCTGGACCGATGCTGAAAGCCCTACTGCAGTGATGAAGGGTTACAGGGGTGTGTGGGGCAAGACAGAGAAAATGAAGGGTAGGGAAGTGTTCTACTCAAATAATTTAAAAATACCATATTCTGTGGTCTTAACAGTAGCCATAAAATTATCAGATTAGCTTGTACAGGACAGTGCACTGTCAAACAATCAGCCACACTAATCAACTGAACATCTGTAATGGCTTTAACATATTCTCCAGTGGGTATTTTCTGCCTGTTCAGCTTAAGTGTGGGTTGTTGCGTTCTGGTTGTTGTTTTGTGTTGTTTGGGTTTGTGTTTTTTTTTCCTGTTACAATCCCACTTTGGGGTTAATAATTCTGCTCCTAGTTTGAAATTTGACTGAAGTGCAAGATTCATTATTTTTTTCAGACAGTGTCCCATAGTTTCTGCTTTAAAAAACCTTTGCATAAAGATATGTGAGCATTTTATTTCTGCTCATAAGAGAGGGAAGTCTCTCAGGATGAATAACTTTTAAAAAAGTGAAACTTCATAGGCATCAGTGCAGATTAAGCTGCTTTGGTCTCAAGTAAGAAGGGGGAGGTGTAGAAACCTCCTGGAATGGGTTCAGCTATGGCCATTCAGCTGTGACTTTGAGCTTTGCTTTCCTTTCACATCAGTGCTCTATGCTGCAGGGGATTATTTTCTTGCATGTGACTTTGAGTGAGATAATCACAGACAAGATAGATTAAGGATACCTGTGGCCATATCTCCTGAAACTGTTCCCTTGCTAAAATTGATGAATACTTCTCTTTGGCTCTGCTGTTCCCAGGCTATAGATAGATCAAAAGAATAAGAAAAGGCTGGTAAGGCTGTATATAAAATGTTATTTCACTTCCCCCCTACCCTTTCTGTCCCCTGTTTTCCAATACTGAAAGCACTCTTGTTTTGTCTTCTTAGTATCATATTTGGGTATTATAACTTTTTCTTGGACAATTGAACAGAGACAATGCATCTCCTCACCCACTGCACATTAGCTGTTAAGCTGTAAACAAATGTGGCTGTGGTGCATGTGGGGAAATGGAGCTGCTCCTTAACTTTGCAGGGTGAGCTCTCAGCTTGGGGCTGCAACGATGCATTCTCCCAGTGCTGCTTTTCTGCACTCTACAGCCACATAAGGTGGTTTGAGAGTTATTCCCTGTCAGGCAACTGCTCATGTAGTGTACCAAGCATGGCCTAGTGTTAAGCTTAGTTTCTCCATTGCTGGAGGCATTTTGAAGATGCATTGAGCTTTGGAGCAGAAGACTCTCCAGAGGAGCCTTTTGCTGTTGTCTTCCCCACGCAGACTCCTCCATGGATCACCACTGAGTAATGTTTCTAATAAAATCTATCTGCTGTGTACATGTGGGTTTAAAGGCTGTTGTACTTGGAGATGTGTGCTGACCTTAAAAACAAGGATTTACTGCTAGTTCAGTGATGTATGTGACACCTTGCCCTTGCCTGCCATGGCAAAACCTGTAGATGTCTAATAGCTAAAAAAGAAACAACAAAGGATCCCCTGTGTTCACCTGGAGGCTTCTTCCTCTGCTGATCTGGCCGTGAGGCAGAAAACAAGCCTGTGGGGTCTTTCTTGGGTCAGCCTGCCTGTAGGTCATCTCTTCCTCTAGGCTGGCTTCTGCTTGGAGATAAAGGAAAAAGAAAATGTGTGTGAAGCATCTGGAAAGATTAACTTTCTTGGGTGGAGCAATGTGTCTCACCAAAAGGTTTGCATCAATTTTATGTCATTTTAGTTCTAGGGAGTTTCTCTTGCTGTTAATCAGGAAACGTGTAGTGAAAGAGTAAAATACCAAATCTGCACCTTTAAGCCTACAACCCTATCAGAGGATCCATGTAAGGGGATAATTACCTGTCTTAGAGTCATGTAATGAAGTTGTTTTGGTTTTCTACTATCTTTAATGACTCACTGGTAAGGTTTATGTGAACAGCTGAATTAATGGTTAAAATTTTTGTAGCTGACCAATTAGACCCAGGATGGATTTTTGTCCTATATTACAGTTCAAATTCTCAGTTTAATGAAAAGTTAGAATAGAAATGTTGAGTGTCTGTATGCTCTCTTGTAGTGAGAGACCAGAAAGGCTGGAGTATACATTGAGTGGTTTTGGGAGCAGCCATGTTTGTTATACAGAGGTTTGTAAATCAGAGTTGTTTTTTCCTCAGGAAGAGCTACTCAAACACAGGGGCCTGTTGGTGTCATTTTCAGTGCAGTCTCTTGTGGAGAACATTGCTGTGTTGGGTTCTGTGTGCTTTTGAGCCACAGCTCTCTTAAAGTAATATGTCAACACTTTCTGAGTGGATTGACTTGTGGTGGTGTTTCATCCAGTGGAATATAGCTGTCTGTCTATGCTTAGGGTTATTGTGGTGTTGGTTTGGTTTTTTTATCTCTTCGTATAGGGAGAGAGTCTGGGAAGTATTAAGGGAGGGTTGGATTTCCTTTGTTGGGTTTTCTTTGTTTCATTTTTGTGGGTGTTCTCAGCCTATTATTACTTTATAGTGTTTCTTTGCTCCCTACATTCCTCAGTAAAGGTGAATATGGCTGCCTGAATTTCAGTTACTGGGTTTTAAAGCATCTTTCAAGGGTGGGATGAGTTTCGGTTGTCCTACATTTTGATGTTATGTGGGTACTGTGCTTCTGTATGGGATAAACATGAGAGAGAACAGGTTTGTTTTTTACCAGAAAGTGCCAAATAGATGGTGTTACAATGAGCAAAAGGATTCTTGGAAATTCATCAGCTTTTAAATTTTTGAAGTGGCAACTGCTGACAAATTGCTATAGGTAACCCTTGGAGCCAAGTCATCAAGACATAAGCAGCATTCCTGGGGGGCCTGGCCAGAGGTGGATTTTAGGGTCAGCTGGAAAAAGGCAAGAGGTACAGATCAGCTTTGTTCTGGCCAAAGAATATCAAAGTGAAATTATGTATGCAATGGGAAGTGATGAGTTATATTTGAGCAACCATGCAGGATAAAAGAAGCTTTTGAAGTTATGAATTGTAGGAGATGGAACCAAGAGTCTTTTGAAAGAAATACTGCATTACTTGTACCTCACCAGAGACTGCTCTCTATACAATACAAAGGCTCCTTGCATGGGAATGAGGAAGGTCTAAAAAGTAATTGTAACAGTCAAGGGTCAGTTGTATTTTCAGAACTGGCTCATCAGGAACATGTCTTGCCATCCTAAGGCTTGCTGTGCTAATGGTCAACAGGAACTCTGGCAGCCCTGGGGAGCTGGTAATATGAATGCAGACATCAGTCATCTGAGCTATGGAAATAGGAATCAGGTAGTCAGGTCCTCCTTTCCCCCCCTACTGCAGCTACACAAGGCATAGTTCATCCAACTTTGTGTTTGATTTTTCTGGTAGCCTTGATTTATTTATCATAATTCTAGACCCTTAGGTTATTTTGAAGTGATTTGTGACATCTTATTGTCTGGGTTAGAGGAATGTCTGACCTCTGGAAGTACCTGTCTTGGAACGCTTGGGTGAGGGTGATGACCCATATGTGTTATCCAAAGGATGCCTGGCGCTGGTAAGTTGCAGGGGAACAGCCTCAGGCATACAAATTACAGGAACAGGAGCTTGGAAATAACAGTGGAAATACTTTATTTGTGACAAGTCACTCTGCTGGAATTAAAAAAAAAATAAAAGAAGGCTTTCTGAAGTTGGTTATTGGCTTGAACTATTGTTATGCCAAGGAAGGAAGAATTGATGGACAGAGTGCAAGCTGTGTCATCCAGGGTGCATTGCGAGTCTAACCTTGCAGTATGTTAATCAGAGTTTTGAAAGGCAAGAGGCTGTTTTACTGACATTTGTGTGTTATGGGCTGGCAAGGTATTTAATAACTGACTGAAGTGTGGAGGAATGTATCTGTGTAAGGGTAATAAATGGAGGTGTTTAAAGTAGCAGCAGAAGTTAGCTTTTGGCCATGACTGGTGAAGAGTAATATATATGTATTTAAATTTTAATGACACTTGTAGGGAAGTTGAAACCTTTCTTTGTGCTAAATAGACAAGACTCCTCATTACCAGAGGGGAAGAATTTTCACCAAGAAGTTTCAGTCTGGAACTTTTAGGATGCTGTAAAAAAAAAAATGCTCTCTTCTCCTGTGCTGTTTGTAGGTAAAATTTTGGCACCAAAGAGAACAACCTATTTGGAAATTGGAGCTTGATGGTAACTAGGGCACACAGGCTGTGTGCAGATGATCACTGCAGCAAACTACAGGCCTGCTCTTAGGGCTCCAGAGACATATGGCGGAGCAAGGACAGAATCTGTGCTCGCATCCACATTAGGACTGTGCTTTTGCCATTTGAAATCAAATGTCTAGGCTGTCTCTGCTGTTAATATTGTCGTAGGAGATGCTTTGTCTAATCATGTCTTAACTCTACCGGGACTTCAGCAAGGACTTTGATGCTGTCAGCCCATGGCTTGGATGGGAGCACACTGCGATGGATTAGGAACTGGCTGGAGGGCCGAGCCTGGAGAGCAGTGATGAATGGTGCCACATCCAGCTGGCAGCCAGGCACTAGTGGCGTGCCCCAAGGATCAGTGCTGGGCCCTGTGCTCTTTAACATCCTCATTGATGATCTGGATGAGGGCATTGAGTCCATCATCAGTAAATGTGCTGACGACACCAAGCTGGGGGCAGGAGTTGATCTGCTGGAGGGTAGAGAGGCTCTGCAGAGGGACCTCGACAGGCTGGGCAGATAGGCAGAGTCCAACGGCATGAGACTGAACACATCCAAGTGCCAGGTGCTGCACATTGGCCACAGCAACCCCATGCAGTGCTACAGGCTGGGGTCAGAGCAGCTGAGAGCAGCCAGGCAGAAAGGGACTTGGGGGTGCTGGTTGATGGTAGGCTGAACATGAGCCTGCAGTGTGCCCAGGCAGCCAGGAGGGCCAATGGCTTCCTGGCCTGCATCAGGAACAGTGTGGCCAGCAGGAGCAGGGAGGTCATTCTGCCCCTGTACACTGCACTGGTTAGGCCACACCTTGAGTCCTGTGTCCAGTTCTGGGCCCCTCAGTTTAGGAAGGAGGTTGACTTGCTGGAGCATGTCCAGAGAAGGGCAACAAAGTTGGTGAGGGGTTTGGAACACAGCCCTGTGAGGAGAGACTGAGGGAGCTGGGGTTGCTTAGCCTGAAGAAGAGGAGATTCAGGGGTGACCTTATTGCTCTCTACAACTACCTGAAGGGAGGTTGTAGACAGGCAGAGGTTGGTCTCTTCTCCCAAGCAACTAGCACTAGAACAAGAGGACACAGTCTCAGGCTGCACCAGGGGAGGTTCAGGCTGGAGGCCAGGAGGAAGTTCTACACAGAGAGTGATTGCCCATTGGAATGGGCTGCCTGGGGAGGTGGTGGAGTCACCATCATTGGAGGTGTTCAGGAGGAGACTTGATAGGGTGCTTGGTGCCATGGGTTAGTTGATTAGGTGGTGTTGGATGATAGGTTGGACGCGATGGTCTTGAAGGTCTCTTCCAACCTGGTTTATTCTCTTGTAGCTCTTCTGTGAATAACAGTCTTGTCTATTTTTCTTCAATCAAACCTTCAAAATTGTATGAGGAAAACCCCAACATAACTTTTTACTTGTTTGTGTTAAACTAGTTAATCAGAGGCCGTAACTGACTGGACAGAAAAAGCAAATTCTGTCAAGATAAGTGAGGTTTCAAATGTGAACTTCTGTACACGTGTTTTGTCTCCTCAACTTGTGTTTACCACTGTGTGAATGCTTCATGAAGTAATGTAGAAATAAGCAACATAATTCAGTTCAAATTCAAGACACAGATATTAAATGTAAAAAATTAACCCACCTCACGAGCATGCCAACAGCAGAAATAGGCATGGTGAGTAACTTAAAAAACCCCATCAAACAGCAGTCACTCTGGAATAGGTCTTCATAGAGTCATTAAGGTCAAAGTCCCTTTAAGATCCATGTATGTTTGGTCTGGAGTTGCCATTGCTTAGGCTTCCTGATTTTAAATTGTATCAGGTAGCTTAAATTGAAGGAGTTAAGAGATTCTGATAAACATTTCCCTGTAAACCTGGGCAAAAAAGCCAAGCTGGTTCTTTTGTGAAGCGTTCCCTTGAGTGTCCCAAAATTGATCAAGGTAGGCTGTCTCCACAGGTGCTGCAAAGTAAACCCCTCTGGCTGGGTTTAAAAGAGGCTCTCAAATTGGTGATAACAGAGTTGTGGAAAATGGTTGCCTTAAAGTAGGATTTCTGAGGACTTCAAAATGAATGTCCTTCTTTATTTCCTTTTTGCAACTTCAGTGTTTTGCTGACTTGGGTGGAATAACTCCCTGCAGTGAAAGGCTTGGCTCAGTTAGAGCTTTGCTCAGTGGTTACAGCTCTTAAATGGCAGAACTGCAGATTCTGAGTTCAGTAAACCTGTTGGTGTGTTCAGAGAGGGTTTTAACAGCATGACAACTAAGATATAAATCAGAGATGCTCTGTGATGCTGCTTGTAGAACAATTAGTATGTGGGGAAGGTGGGCATTCGGTGACTACAAATGCTCATTGTTCCAGTGAGGAAAGGAAGGACTGAATTAAATGAAAGGCTAGGGGAAGATGCTCTGTAAACCAGAACCTCCAGTACATACCACAGAGATTTAGGTAAGTGCAAAGGATGGATGGCCAGGTGTAGCAGGGGACCATGGACAAAAGTATCAGTGGTCAGACAAGAGAGAGCAATAAAACTCCCCACAGACAGTTGCTGGTTCTCCTGGTTCTCCTGTTTTAAGCTTTTGTAAATAAGTTTTGCTTTAAAATGATGTTTAATGAAGTCTCTGCTAATGACACACTGGAGATGACTTTAAATCCTACTTAGTTCTTGACAATAGTTTCTCTGAAACTTTCTTTATTCTCTTTGTGCTTACAGTCCAACTTGATCAGGATGATTTGTCTATTGTCAAAGTCCCTATAGGGATAGAAAGAAGAGCCACAGGCAGCCTCACAACTACTGCCTGCAAAGGCTCCTTCTAATGAGTGGTGCTACCATGAAGCCATGGAGCAAAGATCTAATGAGACCCCAAAGGAGTCAGAGCTGCCATGATTTTCCTTGGAGCACCATTTGAAACTTTTTTTGGAGTCAGGCACAGCAGGGTTTTTTAACTCTTTTGTCATATTAGTTAGTTCTTTTAACTGGTCAATTCTTACTTATTTATAGTCTTTCAGGTGCATTGGATGCATCTGCTTTTCTTTCAGAAGCACGCTGCCAGTGCTGACTCCGTAACAGCCAATACTTCCTCTGCAGCCTTGATGTTTTTATAAAGCTTTTCAATCTCAAACACTATTTGGATACCTTGCTCTCCAGATTTGCCCATAGGCTCTGAGCAACCCAATCTAGTGTGAAGTGGCCCTGCCCATGGCAGGAGGATTGGAACTAGATGATCCTTAAGGTCCCTTCCAACCCTAACAACTCTGATTGTCAGAGTTACTGGCACAGGTTGCCCATGGCAGATGCCCTGTCTCTGGAAGTGTTTCAGGTCAGGTTGAATGGGGCTCTGAGTAACCTGATCTTATTGAAAATGTCCCTGCTTGCTGGAGGGGGGGTGGCCTAGATGACCTGTAAAGTTCCCTTCCAACTCAAACCATTCTGATTCTATATCCCTGCTTACTGCAAGGGTCTGGATTAAATGATTTTTAAAGGTCCCTTCCAACCCACAGCATTCTGTAATTCTATGCATTCACTATTTTCTTCGAGGATCAGAAACCCCTTCAGAATTTTCATCTTGAACTGACATCATGTCTGCATCAGTGGGACAAATAATTTCACATAATACAATAACAAAACTTGTGATCAACTCTGGCATTGGCTAGATCCTGGGCTTATCACTTCCATATACCTTTAGCACTTTTGGATTGGATTGATAGCAACAGAGATGGATCCCAGTGAGCTGGGTTGTCCTGGTATGATAGCCAAGTCTAGACACCAGCTGATGTTGGAGAAAGACTAGCTTGATTAAATTATGTGCAAATTTAGTACTTCTGTAGAGGTTTTGGTTGGTTTTTTTGGGGTGCATTTCCAAAATCCTAGGGTAGTGGGTTAGGTTTTTTCTGTGTAGATACTAGATGAACCAAGAATGCTTTCATCATGGGCCTGGTTTCTTTCTGTCTTAGAGTGAGCACTGTAAGAGGCAGAAGCTTGAATTAATGATGCAGAAGATAACAGTAATTTTTCACAGCTAGTAATTTCATTTTGAGGGAAATGAGAAATGGATATTCCTCCTCCTTCAAGAACTGGGCTACTTGATGTTGCTGAGGGCTATCCCATGCTCATCAGTGCGTCTTCTCTTTACAATGCCCTGTGGAAATAACTTTATCATTAGCTAGAGAATTAATCTCATAATTTATTGAGATGAGATTCTAATAATTCTTTCCCTTTGCAAAGGTATGCTGACCTCTAGTGCCAGTACATCAGTTCATTTTCTGTTTTGTGGTTTGTGATCAATACAGCAAAAGTTGTTGTAGGTCTTCGTAGCTCTCCTAAGTTCCAGGAATCTGATTCATTTAGGCTGGGTGACACCACAAATTCCTTCAACTCCTACTGAAGTTTAACTTGAACTTGTCAGCCAGATCTGACAAGTTCCATTTCTGTAGACTGCAATAAAAATTCCACCTTTGGGGAGCTGCTGCTTTTTACACTTGCCTCTAGGTAGTAAAATTAAGGTCACTGAATAAAATTACCAACTCTTGAACCTCTCCCTAACTTGCTGTTTCTTTCAGGCTTCTGTGTCCATCACTTGCTGTATGACATGATCTGAAATCACAGAGGTTTTGGAAAGCTATATTTGAAGGAAGGAGAATCAAGTTGATTTTTGGTTGTTTTTTGTTGTTGTGGGGTTTGTTTGGTTTTGCTCTGTGTGCTTTCAGCCTATGGAATTTGGGGTTTTTTTTCTTACTGTCTTGTGATTGTCTTCAACAAGCTTTTCAGAGGAACTTATCCTAGTATCATTCAGGGTTGGAAGGGACCACAAGGATCATCTAGTTCCAACCCCCCTGCCATGGGCAGGGACACCCCACACTAGATCAGGCTGGACAGAGCCTCATCCAGCCTGGGCTTAAACACCTCCAGGGATGGGGCCTCAACCACCTCCCTGGACAACCCATTCCAGGGCTTCACCACTCTCACAGTGAAGAACTTCCTCCTCACCTCCAGCCTGAATCTCCCCACCTCCAGCTTCATTCCATTCCCCCTAGTCCTATCACTACCTGACATCCTGAGAAGTCCTTCCCCAGCCTTCCTGTAGGCCCCCTTCAGATACTGGAAGGCCACAATGAGGTCACCTGGGAGCCTTCTCTTCTCCAGACTGAACAGCCCCAACTCCTTCAGTCTGTCCTCATAGGAGAGGTGCTCCAGCCCTCTGATCATCCTTGTGGCCCTTCTCTGGACACGTTCCAGCACCTCCAGATCCCTCTTGTAATAGGGGCTCCAGAACTGGACACAGTACTCCAGGTGGGGTGTTACCAGAGCTGAGCAGAGGGGGAGAATCACCTCCCTTGCCCTGCTAGCCACACTTCTCCTGATGCAGCCCAGGATCTGATTGGCTTTGCGGGCTGCAAGTGCACACTGAGAGCTCCTGTTGAGCTTCTTGTCCACCAGCACCCCCAAGTCTCTCTCCTCAGGGCTGCTTTCCAGCCAGTCCCTGCCCAGCCTGGATTTGTGCCTGGGATTGCCTCGACCCAGATGCAGGACCCTGTACTTGCTCTTGTTGAACCTCATGAGGTTGGCTTGTGCCCTCCTCTCCAGCCTGTCAAGGTCCCTCTGGTTGCTCTCCCTTTCAAAGACATGTATAATAAAGAAATCACAGAATGTTAAGAGTTGGAATGGACCTCCTGGAGGTCATCTAGTCTAACCCTCCTGTCAGAGAACCTAGAGCAGGATGCATAGGGTGGAGTCCAGGCCAGTTTTGAATGACTTCAGAGATGGAGACTCCACCAGCTCTGTGGGCAGCCTGTTCCAGTGCTCTGCCACCTTCAAAGTGAAGAAGCTCCTCCTTGTGTTTAGGTGGGACTTCCTATTGTTTTCAATTGCTTTACTGAATTAATTCTATAGAAAAGCAAATCTGGGTTTGGGGTTCCCAACCCCGATCACATTAGGTTTCACTTTATTATGCTTTTAAAGTATCTTGGGCTTCTCCTGAAACCTGAGCAGTAAGACTAGGAAGTTTTCTAACTTAAAATATGTATTTAAATTTCCTTTTCCATATTTCGTGGGGATTGCTGTTTCTTCACCATCTTTTCCAACCAAGTGCTGCTTGTCTGTATTTCAGGCCTTTACGTACAAAGTGCTGGACTTGTGCAGAGCTAATTGTAGTGCAGGTGTTTTCAAAAGCACCTAAATGATGGTGTGGACATGCCCCTTTGCTTCTGCAAAGTGAGGGGGAGGTCAAGTTTATTCTCTAATTTTACTGCTACATAATTTGGCTTGGGGTTTGGAACACAAGCCCTGTGAGGAGAGACTGAGGGACCTGGGATTGCTTAGCCTGGAGAGGAGGAGACTCAGGGGTGACCTTATTGCTCCCTACAACTACCTTAAGGGAGGTTGTAGACAGGCAGAGGTTGGTCTCTTCTCCCAGGCAACCAGCACCAGAACAAGAGGACACAGTCTCAGGCTGCAGCAGGGGAGGTTTAGGCTGGAGGCTAGGAAGAAGTTCTACACAGAGAGAGTGATTGCCCATTAGAATGTGCAGCCCAGGGAGGAGGTGGAGTCACCATCTTTGGAGGTGTTCAGGAGGAGACTTGATAGGGTGCTTGGTTGCATGGTTTAGTTGATTAGGTTGGATGATAGGTTGGGTGCGATGATCTTGAAGGTCTCTTCCAACCTGGTTTATTCTATTCTAACTCTTTCTTTGTAAGCTGTGACACATGAAACCTGGCAATGAGGTGGTGAGAAGGTAGGACCTGGTTTTTTTGGTAGTCACTTTTATTTTCTTGCCCCTTTCTCAATGTGGATGATCTGAAAAACACCTATGGTTATCTAGGAGCTCTGAAGGTGGCAGAGATGCTCAGTGTCACCTGATTTTGAATCCATTTACAAACTATTTCCATGTGATTGATAATTGGAATGTGTATGTTATGAAGAGCAGCTCACTGCAACCTTTCTAATGTAATGGATTTTGACTTGTTACCTCTGATGGGGATCTAATTTTTAGATTAATACAATCATCTTAGATTAACACAGTAAGGCTGAGCTGCAGTGCTACTCAATAATACTTGATTTTTGGAGCAATTTCAAGAGCAACAAGCTTACTCCAGTGCCAGATATTCACTGAGGATCTATAAACAGCCTAATACATGATTTTTTTGGAGCATTTTGGCAGAGACAACTTTAGTGCCAAAGGAAGACCAGAGAGTCCGTGATGGGTCCCATGCTTCCTGTACCCCCCAGCTGCACACTGGGGTGGTGTGAGCAGAGAAAGTCGCCTTTTAGTTTCCTTGTTTTAGTGGGAAGACTCTTGCTGAATGGTGAACTGAGGAGAAGCTTCGAGATTGTTATATTTTGATGTTAAATGTGGAGGCATATGAATTTACATCATCTTTTTGTAAGGAACTGACATGTGGATGAGCATAAGGAAATGTTTATCTGGCTTAAAGCTATAAATTTGAACACTACTAAGTGTCATGTTCTACAAATGAAATTTTGGGTGTTCAGGAGCAGATCCTAGATTAGCAAACTCTGAGAGACCAGAGAGAAAATGAAGCATTTAAAGTAATTCAAATCTTACAAGGTTACAAGCTCCTAGCTACCCTTCTGTCTTTTAGATATTAAAATGTATTCAAATACAATGCAGGCAGAGGTTGAGATGTATTTGTATTATACCCACATATAACACTTTCCCTTTTTTTAGGTTCTACTAAAGTCCCTTTTTTCTTTCCCCTGGCCTGAAACAGATCTATGCTGTTCTACTTTGCCCTGAGCACTTAAAAACCAAAATCAAATTAATTTAGTTTTTTCTTCTTTTTTTTTTTTTTGCCTTCCCTTCTAAGATTGCAAGAGAGCTGACATAGAAGAGTGACCTACTTTAGTATTCTTACTCCACCTCCTCCCCTTCCCTTCCTGCCCTTCTGCTTGTCCTCAATGCTTGGGGCAATCATCACAGAAATAAAATCACTGGTTTCCATGGGCTGGGCTGGGGACGTTTTGGCAGGGTTTTGCATTGCAGCCCAAAACAGAGGGTATCCCAAGATGCTGCTTTGCCACTCTAGGGTGGCATTGTCACAGTTGTGACTTCTGATAGCTATGGAAGCAGCTGGTCCTTGAGCAGAACAGCCAGGGCCGTATCCTGGGCCAGTGTTTGGTTGTCGTGCTTCTGCTCTGTGGCTGTTTATGAATAACATTCCTTAGGGAATGGCTTTATAGATGGCCCTTGGGAACATGAAGTGGTGGTTGAGACTGGTTCCAAGCTTTAAGTTTCAACAAAAAGGATTATTATTTTTCTTTTACTTGCTTGGGGTGTTTTGTTTGGGTCTAATTATTACTGTTAAGAAATAGTAAGGTCTTGGACTGCTGATCTGATGCAAAACAGGTATCTACCTTCCTTTATATGACTTCCTCAGCATGAGGAAGTCATCTGACCTTAGGGTTTTTTAGCTCCAGGATAGGTAAATCTATAATGGTGTGTGTGTGTGTGTTGTGGGGTTTTTTAAACAAGCAGACTTATCAGCAGTTTATTATACTTAAATGTTTCCTGTCAGAAACCAGTGACACTTCAGCTGCATATGATAAACTTCTTCAGATCTTAAGGGCTAAGAGAATTGGGTGCAATTCCTCAAACTGTCTGATCCAGAGAGCTGCCTAGGGGTGAAATATGTCAGTGTACCCCTATTTTTAGGTACTTGGGAATTGCTGTAACCCTACAGAAAGCTTGCTTCTTGTACCAGCTTTGGCAGCAGATACCAGCTGAGTGATCAATGCCTATTGCTTGATAGAAGTGTGAGGGTTTGGGTTTGCCCAGTTTTTGGTTTAGAAGCATATAAAAAACCAGACAGCAGCACTTTTGAGAGTACAGAGGAGAGGATGCCTCTGTCAGCACTGTGTTGCTGCAGAAGCTGATACCATATCCTGTGTGAGCTGGGATTGCAGGATGAGAAAAGATATAGTTCTGGGGGCGTAGGTCCATAGGATGTTTTTCTGGGATGCTTAAATTCTCCTGGTGAGTCATGAAGCAGGGTGTGTGATCTCTTCTGGGGTGCTTAGCTTGAAATCCAGACCTAGTTACAGAAGTATTAGAAACTCCACCGTGACAATAAACATGGTTTGTATGGAAAAAGCACATTCAGCCATTTGGTTCCTCAATTAATGGTTGCTTTCTTGAATTTGCTATTTCTGTGCAGTGATTGTAATCAAATTGCAGAAGGAATCATTTGGTCTGGTCAGTGTACTACACAACCTCAGATTTTGCCCAGCTCCTCTTTCTTCAGAGAGAAAGGAACTGTGGAAGTGGCATGCACAAAATAAGAAGGCCACAGTTGTCACACAACTTCAGAAAATGTCCTGTAAAGCTGCTTTAGGA
The DNA here is from genome assembly GCF_026170545.1 of Melanerpes formicivorus. Taxonomy (NCBI): domain Eukaryota; kingdom Metazoa; phylum Chordata; class Aves; order Piciformes; family Picidae; genus Melanerpes; species Melanerpes formicivorus. The sequence goes on along the minus strand of NW_027142380.1, from coordinate 8,471,145 downwards.
TAAGAAAAATGAAAATAGCAATGCCAGAACTAGCTTAGGTAGACCTTGCTAAACTATTTGTAATCTAGCCGTGATAAGAGTGGAAATGGAAGCCATCAGATGAGTTCATAGCATTGCACCTGATGCACTTGGGTGCAGTGTACTCACTAGTGTTTGTTTGGTTGTTTTTTTGGGGGGAGTTGCTAGGTCTTCCTCTTTAGATTTCTGCAGATCTGTTATGCATACCGAGTGCAGGTTGAGTATGGAGAGTGAGTAAAGGATTAAAGGGGGCTTTAATTAAATCAGTTATTGCACATGTTCAGATTGTTGCTAGCAGAGTCTGTACACAGCAAGCTCTTGTAACAAATGCATTAAACTACTACATTTTGTGTGTGATTGCACCTCCTGTACTCTCTCTTCCTTTAAAACTTCTGTTTCTTACAAATAAATGAATGTTGGAGGGTGGTGAGAAGCAGCAACTACAGAATCTACTTATCCATCAGTTCTGCTGCTGCTGATTTATACAACTTCTACCACCACCTAGATTTCTAAATGTAGTATGTGTCCCCTTCTGTTAAGAGCTAAGTCACAGGAAAAAGAAGAGGAACATTAGAGGATCTGACAGCTTTATGTTTATTAAAAAGTGCATTAACAAGGAAGCTGGTTCTTAAGGATCATCATGGGATTCACTTTTATGTTTGTTCTTTTAACAGGTTAAACCGTGCCACCTGGAAGACTAAAGATACAGTTCACCTGAGACTGAGCCACAATTACTGAATTTAGGTGACTGAAGATGCTGCTGCTGTGGAAACAGCTGTTCCTGGTATCATTTGTTGGCTGTCTTGGAGGTAATAATACACAATTGTATCTAGCTTCCAGTTTAGAGCCATGCCTAAGTCTCCAGATTTGAACTGCACTTCAGAAATAAAACCTTAGAGCTTTTGAAATGCAAATGTTGCAGAGTTTAGAAACCAAGCATGCAATACATACCTTAAATAATACAAAATGTTAACAGTGGATGAATGAAAGTGCCATATATCTGTCTCCAAAGTTACTACATCAGGCTGTGCTTTCAAAGCAAGATGATGATGCTTGACTACACAAAGGATATTATTGGTGGTGCATGCGTTGTGGGTATGCTGATTTAAGAGCTGCAATGTGTGTTTTTCTTTAACTGGAAACTGTATACTTTTCCTGTCCCTAGAGAAATCAGCTGCAGCTTTTGTCAAAACTTTGTGTACTTCAGTATGGGTTTATTCATGAGGGGTAGAGCTATGTTTATCACTGTACCTGTTCATTTCAGAGGTTTGATTTTCTAACTCTGCCAGACAGTAATCCAGATAATTCTCAGGGTTTGGAGCTTGTGCAGCTTTTCAGGTGTCTTTCCTGCCATGCTAGCTCTTCTGAGTTGTTTTTCTTTACCAAGGTCAATGTTCATAGCAGCAGCAGCAGAGGTCCCTCACTTTCCTTGGTGACTTTTTCATTCAACGTGCGTTCTGCTTGAGCAACCTTAGTAATTCCAGGGAGTGTGCCAGGAGGACAGGAGAGCTCTGACTTGTGAGCCAACAATATGCTTAGGTTGCCAAGAAGGCCAATATGGGCCTCCGGGCCTGGATCAAAACCAGCATGCCCCGCAGGAGTAGGGAAGTGGTTGCACCCCCTGTATGGGGTCCTGGTGAGGCCATAACTTGAATGCTGTGTTCAGTTCTGGATGCCAAAGTACAGGAAAGACATGGAGATCCTGGAGCATGTCCTGAGGAGAGCAACAAGGCTGGTGAGGAGTTTGGAGGGTGTCATATGAGGAGCGGCTGAAGGAGCTGAGGTTGTTTAGTCTGGAGAGGAGAAGGCAAAGGGGAGATCTTATTGCTCTCTACAGCTGCCTGAAAGGAGATTGTAGTGAGGCTGTTGGTCTCTTCTCCCAAGTAACCAGTGATAGGATGAGAGGAAATGGCTTTAAGTTGTGCCAGGAGAGGTGCAGATTGGTCATTAGAAAAAGCTCCTTAAACTGAGAGAGTGGTGAGGTGTTGGAATAGGCTGCCCAGGGAGGCGGAGTTGCCACATTCTTTTGAAAGACAGCAGTCATTCACTCTGAGGTTGCATCTTTTTAAATTGCAGAGTATGCAAATCTTCTGGCCTCATGTATTGACTTTGAATATCTTCTTTTATTTTAAATAAGGGAAGACCCCTTTGAGATAATACCTGGGGTAACATCCAGACCCAGGAGGGCGGGCTAACTCTTGAATAGCACAGGGTTCATCTTTGTGCTGTGTTATGAGCAATAATATGGAGAAACGTGTAAACATCACCATTTGGAGAGCTGCAAGCAGATTTTGGAGTGTGAACTGCAACATCTGCAGAACTCTTGGTGTGTGTCTCTCAAAGCTTTGCTTAGATCCCTTTGACCTTGGTAGTGATTTGTTTGGAGAACAACATAACCTACTTCAACAACAAGGACTTGTTTTTTTTTATCCTTTAATCTTTCTTACATTTTTTTTATTTAACGTCATCTCAGTTCTTTTGGGTCACATTTAAAAGGTACTTAGATGAAAGCAAGTTCTGTTTTGCTGCTCATTGAGGAGGGGTGGCCTTAAGGATAATGTGAAGGTTTCTTACCTTAAACAGTATTGACACCAGATGTAACAACTAATTTTCCTGATAAAAACATCTAGTCATAAATGTAGCTCTGTGTAAGTGCAGCAAGAGACACAGAATCAAAGGAATAATGTTAGCTGTAAGCTTGCTAATTCACATATCTCAAAGTTCAATATCTTAGTACCAAAGCTGGTATTGACTGTCATGAAGCAACAGAAATGTTTCTTACTCAGCTAATTGCTAGTAGATTACTTAATTGCCAATGACCATTGCAGTAACAAGGAAAATGTTGCTAATCTTTTGAGGCACAAATGATTCTGGCCCTGTGTAAGGCTGTCCTCTTCCTGTGTTGATCCTGCTAGCCATTCTTTGCATCTGTTTCAGTTCATCTCTCCAATTAGGATACTTCCCAAATGTCAGTTTAGTAGCCTTGGGGAGTTGGGGACCAGCAAGAAGTCAAGCAAAAAGCTATTTTTCACATTGCCAAAAGCCAGATGGGTTGATGGAGCAGGACTGCTTGGAAGCCTTGAGCACCCATAATTGATAATATATATCCCTGACTTAACACTGCTGTAGTGCCGTCGTGAGATTGTGGCTCGGTGTTACTCAGCACTTGCAGAGACAAGACTTGGAGCCAGATGTAATTTGCTGAACAGCCTGAACTGAGCATTTCCAGCTGCCTAAACCATCTCACTCAAAACAGAAGGTCTTAGTCCTGACATGCAGTTCTATTTGGAGACTGGGCATGTGTTTAAGGCTAACATTACCTGTTTGCTTCAATCCCTTGAATGTTATTAGTAGACCTTTGGATCAGTGTGCTTCAAAAATCCACTTGAGAAGCCTGCAGTTGAATTTTATTTCAAGACAGACTTTGATGTAAAGCAAGTTGTTAAACCATTCTGAGAATATTTCTTTTAACCCATCATTAAGATAGATGAGCAAGTATTCTGACTATGTGAAGCAGAATTTTTCTTGTGCTCTGCTGATAAACAGAGAGACCTGCCTGCAGTTCAGTGTGATGGAATAACATTGCAGCTACAGAAATGGAGAGATCTTGGCTTATAAACTTTGGCATTCTCTGTCTTTGTAGGTAATATGTTTCAAACTAAATTCCCTTGGTGCAATGTCCTATACTGAATTGCCTTTTGTTTATTCTGTGTGAATCTTCACAGTTCATCAAAGTGGAGATGTGAGAGTATCTAATGAGAGAAAAAATAAATGGTCCTTGGGTTTTTGTTTGTTGATGTGTGCTTATATCTGTGTGACTAATGATCCTGCAGTCTTTTTGTCTATTTACCTTGGGGAGCAAAAAGGTGATTAGTTAGCATTAAATATATATATATATATAGAGAGAGAGAGTTTCACAATGTCTACTTTGTTAGGAAAGGAATTTTAAAACACATACTTCAACATTATTATGTTTAAATTACTCTGAAGAACAACTTCAAAGGTAAATGAATAAAATATGCCAAAAATATGAACAGATAAAAGACAAAAGTAAGCCATGATCTGTGGTCAAGTCATGAATTGATTCTGTGTTACAACTTCTGAGTCTTGTAAAAGCATCCCACTCATCTGAGTGACCTGGTTGATTTCACTTAATCTTGGTTCCCTCACTTCCAGTATTTGGGAGGATAAGCAGACTGCTGGTGCAGTGCCTGGTGAATATGGTGAACATCTGAAGATAATGAAGGTTAACAGCTACCATAGGGTCACAGAATGGTTTGGGATGGAAGTGGCCTTAAAGCATCTACTTCCAATCCCTGTGTGATTGCAAGGACATCTCTTACTAGACTAGGCTGCTGAAAGTCCAATCCAATTTAGCCTGTTGCAGTGCCTCAGCACCCTCATGGTGAAGAATTTATTCCTTATATATAAGCTAAATCTACTTAATTCCAGTTTGAAACTGTTACACCCCGTCCTATCACTGCACTTGCTGATGAAGTCTCTCTCTCCATCTTTTGTGTATTACTTCCCTTTAATTACTGCAAGGCTGCTATAAGGTTTGCCTGGAGCTTTCTCTTCACCAGGTTTGACAACCCCCACTCAGAGCCTCCTCAGAGAGGTCCTCCAGTCCCCTGATCATCTTGGGCTGCTCTGGAGCTCCTCAAGCAGGTCATTCTGTCTTGCACTGGAGGCCCTAAAGCTGGACACAACACTTAGTGGGGAACGCAGAGCAGAGAGGCAAACTGGTCAGAATAAGATTGCTCTTCTTGGCTGCAAGTACACATTGTTGGCTCATACTAATTTGTTCAGCCACCAACATCCTCATGCCCTTCTTAGCAAGGCTACTCTTCATCTGCTCATCTCCCAGCCTGTATTTGTGCATGAGATATCCCCAACCCATATGCAAAACCTTGCACTTGACTTCGTTGAGCTTCATGAGGCTTGCATGGGCAAGCTCTTGAGCCTATCAAGGTCCTTCTGGTTGGCAGAGTGGCCCATCACAGAAGTGTATAAACTGCTTCTCTGCAGTTTGCACCACAGCTGCTTTTGCTTGCCACTCTTGCTGCTTTTGGCTTCATTTTCCTGCTGCAGTTCAATGCACTGCTCAACTAGAGAGGAGGAGTAAACTCTGTGAGGAGTGGCTCCACCAGCCCGAGCTGGCACCATTGCTGTGCAGGTGCTCACCCAGCCTTTCCCAGCAGCACTGGTGTGAGCACTGGCATTAGATTATTTTGGTTTCTCTTAATTTGCTACGGTTGTTGCTTGCTTTCTCCTGCTAAAGCGAACTGCTCTTTTCTCCATAGAAAAGGTACCTTTTTAAAGTTTCTCTTGAGAATTAAGAGGAAAAACAACTTTAGAAGGATGTTTGAAGGGGAAAGAAAGCTGCGAATAAAGAGAGAGTTCAAAGAAAAGAAACAAGGAGACCTGTGTGTGTAAATGCATAAAATTTTTGTTCTTCCAGAGATGAAAGGGCACATTTCAAACAGCATGTCTGGGGCCAGATCTGTAGAATTCACTAGGACTAATTTTCTCTGCTAGGCATTACGTGCCCAGATTGGATGTTAGGAAGTTATTCCCCATGAAGGTGGTGAGACATGGGAACAGGTTGCCCCGGCAGGTGATGGAAGACCCATCCCTGGAGGTTTTGAAGGCCAGGCTGGATGTGGCTCTGGGCAATCTGCTCTAGTGTGAGGTGTCCCTGCCCATGGCAGGTGGGTTGGAACTGGCTGATCCTGGAGGTCCCTTCCAACCCTAACAATTCCATGATTCTAACTCTTTGCCACTACAAATAGTGTATCCTAGCAATGTATTGACTGTGCTTTGCAGAAGTAAGGCAAACAAAACCTTTACCATTAACCCTTTCCCTCCAGCCATTAAAACATTGGCTAGAATAAAATAAAAATCTCAGACTGAGACACAACCCCCACCAAGCCAAACAATGAAACAAAAACCCCCAAACAAAACAGAGCCAAGAAAAGCCCTCCTCAAACAACACCAGAGCCCCAATCAAAAAATATTTGCATATACAGAAACTCTTTGGATGTTGAAGCCTGGTTCCTGCTTTGTCCCTTTACACTGAAGTTTGCAAACAGGGAAGTTTTCCTTCTAATTCTTTATTTAATAGTATATTTGATATTTAAAACTAGATCATATTATGCATTTGTCAGTTCTGATGTTTTCTTGGGTTTTGTCTTTTCCCTTTTTTTTTTTTCTTTTCATTTTATTTATTTCTCAGTCTAACACAGGAAAATAAAAACTCAAACCCTAAGCCCTCAGGCTCAGTAATGTCATGAATCGGATCCACAGCTTTCCTCTTTATTAGTATTAGGTTTAGGAGACTTATGAAATGAGAAAACATTCTTATTCTTCCTTGATTTTCAAAAGAGCATGAAGATAAACCTTGTGTTCTTACTGATTTATTGTTGCTATTAAATTGTGCCATGAGGAAAGCGGGAATATCCTCTTCAGAGGAAATCCTTGGCTCTCCACACCCAGAATACCATTTCATGAGGTGAGAGGTGATTTGTTTGCCAGGGGATGTGCAACTGATCCCAGTCAGGTTCTTGTTTAGATCCTGCAACTTCTGTCTCATAGATTTGGAGAGGCAAAAAGGGGATCCCACTGACAAGTGTGATATGGGCTCACCTTTAAATAGTTTTATTTTTTAATTAAGGTTGGAAAAGACCTCCAAGGTCATGAACTCCAACCTTCCACCTAACATGTCCCTGACCACTAGACCATGTCCTGAGGTACCACATTGTCTTGGTTTTTCAACACCTCCAGGGATGGTGACTCTACCACCTCCCTGGACAGCCTGTTCCAATGCCTCACTGCACTTGTTCTGGATCCTAAATAGCAGGATCAATACCTATACCAGGATCAGTGAGATCCTGTTCTTTCTAAAATCTGGTGCAGTCTCAAGAGACTTTCAGAACCTACCTGGATACATTCCTGTGTGACCTGCTCTAGATGATCCTGTTTGAGCAGGGGGGTTGGACTTGATCTCTGGAGGTCCCTTCCAACCCCTACCAATCTGGGATTCTGTGTGGAAACAGGCTTGAATTTTTTGACAAACCTTACTGGCCAGCTGATCTGGCAAGCCAGTCCCTAGCCCTGTACCAGGTGTGTGTACAGATGCACTAGTCCATGTTTTCCCATCACCCGGGGATATATATATATTCGTTTTTGAGTGCTGCTGTAGGATCTACTCATGGTAATGAATCTGGCCTCAATCCATGCTACCTTGAATTTGCAGGAGCAGTCTGCTTGGAGCTCAGTCTTCCACCCAGTATCCACAGGGGCGTTTGTTATCTTCCCCTGGATTAGCACTTAGGTGGTAAGATATCATTTCCATGTGGCTAAACATCTTCAGAAGCTACAAGAGTGCTTGGTTTGTTTTGTTGGTGGGTTTTGGTTTTGCTTCCCTATTTCTTGAAAACAAGGGGTGTACAACACATCAGTATGTTGGTGATTCAGTGTAGATGAGGAAATAATTCATGTGTTTCTGGTGAATTCTTGTATTGAAACTAATCCCATGTAGGAGTATATTTGTGGTCATAAATGTGTAATTCTTATAGTAGGTTTCTTGGACACTGGCAGAATTCCAATGATACCTTCCCTGGTGCAAAGGAGATACAGCTCTTGGAAACTTGCAATAATTTTGATTTAGTTTTCAGTGAGGAGTTTCTGTATGGGAATCCATTTGTGGGAGAAAATACATATCTGTCATCACTTACTAGTGTGCCACTGCTCTTGTTAAAATTCAGTTTTCATTAAGAGTTACAGCATTCAGACAGAGCAGGGCTGTATCTTAATGCATAATGGTTTTGCATATTAATAGTAATATCCTTTTTGTCCATTTCCCATGTACAGCCACAGTGCTAAAATGCATCTCTGCCAATAGTGACTGTCAGAACTGGTTAGCTTGGATTGCTGGTGCATTGCTAACAGGCTTCTTTACACTGATAGAAAATTCTGTTTGCTTATTGAATTAGTTACAAAATGAGGAACCAATCTTAGAGTTCTGTTTTTCTATGAATTGTTTCATATCACAGGCATTACCAGAAAGCAGAATTGCTGCTGTAAATCTTAAAAGGCACACATTGTAGATATCCCTTTGCACTTAAACCCAACATGTTATCAAGCTTCTATTCCTCTATTATGGTGAGAAAAAAAGATTATGCAATGAACAGCCTGGTATATAAAATCTGGCAGGCAAGAAATTTGCCCTGCTGTAGGCGTCTTTCATTTATAAACTGACAGATGGTGGTAGCTGATTGGAGACCCAGTTTCACCTCTTACTGAGAACCAGTGTAAAACTCACCTTTGCTTTCCTGCTGCAACTCTTGCTCTTAAAAGACACATAGAGGTGCTGAGGGCATGGTTTAGCACCAGGCTTGCTAGAATAAGAGAAGGCTTGGGCTTAATAATCTTAAAGGTCTTCTCCAACCAAAATGATTCTAAGGTTCTGTGAGTGTCTAGTACACTCTGCCTTAGCATTGTGAGCTTTTCTGTTTACAAGCTCCCAACGGAGCGCTCTCAAGAAATGGCTTTTTGAGCTTGTGTTAGTTCTTCATCAATATTGCAATAAAGGTGAGCAGCAATGCAGAATTATGCTAATCTGCTAATTTGGAATGAAGCATTATGTAAACTTGGGACGGTCCAAACCAGTGAGAAGACTGTCATTGACTTCATGGACTTCCTTCAAGTTTGGTGGATTTACAGCAATCTGTGTTCAGTGATGGGCATATTCCTATCAGCTGCAATATTCCCTAAGCTGGAAAAGGATGTGTTATTAAAACTTTTTGAAAAGAGACCTTAAGCACCTAGGAAGAGTATCCTCATCTTCCACTTTGTTCTCCAAGCTGGAGAAAAGTGGTTTTCTGGAAGCCACCACCTCTTAGCTGCAGATATTGTCTAACCTTAAAGCCGAGTACTCCCCTCCAGACAATTCACGCTCCATTTCAATGAGACAAATGCTGTCTTTATCATTGATTAACCTCATCAGGGAGACTTTATGGCATTTGAACAGAGAGAGTTTGGCTAGTGGCAATTCAATTTTTTTACAGGAGTTACCAAGAAGAAATTTTCAAGTGCTTTATCTTGCAATAAAACATGGCTAATGCAAATAGTCTAAGCATAAAGGCTGTATGTCTTTATCTACAGTCCTTGTTCCTAGTTCAGTTCAAAGTATGGCAGAATATAGCAAGTAATTCCAATATATATATTTTGTAAAGGGTTATGGAGCTTGACTGCATTTAATAGTAACCCTTATCAAAATACTTACTCAAATCTACACTTGAAATATCCATTAAGAATGATGATAATTCCCAGTGCATTGAGACTTCTGTTTCCTGAGTTTCTTGGTATTTCATTTATGCCTGCTTGTATGACTTCAGTCTTCTGTCTCCAAAAAGATGTTTTGAAGGTACATAGCTGTTCCTTAGACATGTAGCATGGCTGCTGTGTGATGAGGGCAGGACAGAAACCTCTCCACAACTGTGGGTTTTGGGTTAGCAGGGCCTAATGTTGGCAATGCAGGAGTTGAGTAGAGGCATGGTCTTGGAAGCTGTTGTAGAACAAGTAGCTTCCACCCTAACATCAGGCAGCTCTCCCCTCTCATCCTTTGGTGATGAGGGAACTCTAGGAGCTATGTTGAGAAAAGGCTGTGTCATCTGCTCTCTGCAAGCTGGGATACATCTTTCTTCCTTCCTAAAACATCAGTTTATCTCTTCTTTGTCCCCTGGCAGTGACTATTAAAGCCATCCTTCTTTACTTGCCAGGCTGTCCCTGCTGAAGAGAGAAAAGCCTAGAGCCTGGCTGGTTTGCCTTTCTTCTGCTGGTTTGTATAATGAAATGAAGATAAAGCTTTCACTCATTACCTGGATAATGTCCTACTGAACAGGTATCCTATTGTTTCTTCTGCCTTTTGATAGCAGACTACACAGAGGCATCCCAGGCTTGCTGTTCAGCTATTTTCATTGATTAGATTGCTTGCTTTCTGAAGTATCTGTCCCTGTCTATTGCTGAAGAATAAATGATGGTCAGAATGGATGAATAATCTCATCTAATGTGTTACCACCTGTGGGTGCTACCTTTGAGCTTCTATTTTGTATCTGCAAACAGATCTAGTAGTGTTCATTGCTTTACAAAGACTGAGATTCACAGATTGCATTGGGTTGGTCATCTTGTCCAATCCCCTTCAGTGAGTAGGGACACTTCCAACTAGATCAGGCTGCCCAAGGCCACATTGAGTCTGATCTTGTCTCCAGGAACAGGGCCTCAACTGATCCACAGGTGAGTCATACTATAGAAATGCCAAAGTGGGTAGGGGGAACCCCTTTCTTCTGCAAGCAGAAGGGTAAAAGACATTTGAGTGAAGAGGAATGCAAGGGAAAAGAATTTTGGGAGAAGTTTGCTGTGCAGAACATGATCTGTACCAGCCCCTGACTTGGGAAGCTCAGGACACCGTGAGGAGGAAAGATGTGTATAAGTGGTTGTGAGTGACAGTTAAAAAACACTGCAGTGTAAAGCTGAATAATTTGGCAGATGTTCTGGAGAACAACAGAACTGAGAAGAAATACTTCAGTTTGTACATTTAAAAAGCCTGCCAGAAGAAACTGTTCTGATTTTGTTGTTCTTAATGATCATGTTCAAAATGCATGCTTCAGATTTTTTGCTTTTCAGTAATTTTAAACAGGCTGCTTGTGGCTGCTTGGACAGAAGCTTTATTTTTTGCCACAATTAACCTGTTAGTTTAGTAACAAATGGGATAATATTACCCTTGAACTCTTCCAGTACAAGATCAGTGATGAGATTTGGGGGGATCAGTATTGACCAGGGATGAGAGCACTATTTTCACATGGAGTTTTCAGTAAAAAACCCAACATACAATCGTGAAGCAAAAGCTTAACCTCAACCATATTACAATACACATTTGAAAACCTAAGCAAATAGAGGCTCATTTATATTCTTGTCTGATTAGCACAATCAGAACTTATTGATGCTAAAAGGAACCAAATTTCCATAACTATAAACAGAATATTAAAATATAGCTGGCTAATGTAGCATGATGGTTTGGGGTTTTTTCCCTCCTTGGAATGAACAAATAGTTGTGACTTTCTCCTCAACTTTTTAGGAGCGTTTCAGCAAAGTCAAAAGCATTTCAAATGTATGCCTTTTGGCAGGAAACTAGACCTTTCTTGAGGGAAATTCTTGTGCTCTTGGAAGAGCAAGCAGAAGATGACACATAGGTGAATGCTCATGCTTGACTCTTGTGCTGTCAGGGGTCAGATGTTCAGGAACTGACAAGTCAGTGGAGAAACATTTTAACATTGAAACCACTTTACTTGTACCAGGCATTGTGAATATTTGCTATTTCAGTTCACCAGGGCAGAAGAGAGCCTTAATGAAGAAGGGGAGGTGTGGAAGAGCTTTATGCAGTGCTGTACAGTAAGGAACTCTGTATCCAGAAAGCTGTTTGCCTGTGGTGTAAAATGATAAACCTGGAATAGCTTAATGCAAAGGATCCAGGGAGCTCTGGGTTTTGAGGAGACCTGGATTTGAATTGTAGTGGCTGTGACCTTGTGCAGGTGACTTACACTTCTGTTCAGATTGCCAGCAAAAAGCATAAAGGTGTTTCCAAGTTTTTGTGCAGTCCCAGTGGTCTGTGTCAAGTCCTATACCTTAGAGATACTGCATAGGAACAAACTGCAAGGTGCATTGGGAGCAATCTCTTAAGTGTCATTTTGGTGGAGAACTACCAAGTGTGAGGAGTTGGTGGATTAGTGGAGGCAATGAAGTAAGTCAGGAGCTTTTTTTAAATAAGCAGGAAAGTTTCCCAACTGCCCTGCAACTCCTTCACCATTGCAGACTGGAGAGGCTCAAAACTCCACCTTGTCTCTTGCGAACTACAACTCACACCTTGCACACATGTACTTTGCAAAGTAATTTGGTACATCTTTCAGTGCTCTACAGCAGGAGGCAAAGGAAAAAAAAAATATTCCATTCCTCTTGGCAGTGTCTGTGCAATAAGAGCTTTAAAGTGTTTAAAACTTCAATTAAAACCAGCTTAATTTACTTCCTGAGGGAGAGTAGGTTTAAACTGAATCTTTGGAAGGAGTTCTTCAGTACAGGGTGGTGAGACTGGAATAGGTTGCCTGGGGAGGTTGTGGATCCCTCCTCTCTGGGGATGTTCAAGGCCAGGTTGGGTGAGGCCTTGAGCAGCCATGTCTAGTTGAGAGGTTGGAATAGATGATGTCTGAGGTCCATTCCAACCTAAGCTACTCTATGAATGTACCCCAGTAGAAATCTTGTAATGGCATCTTAAAGGAGCTTCAGATCTGCTCCTTGGTCACTTTTAGGAGGCCCTTGCCTAGCTTGGAAGCTTTATATTTTTCAAAAGCCTCCCAGAAGCAACTGTTCTCCTGCAAATAAAAACCAGTCCTGAAAAGCTCTGGTGCATGTTCAACTTTTAGCTACTTCATTCCAGATTATTTTCTGGTCTCTATGTTGCCAAAGATCAGCCATCGGTAGCGACTTTATGAATTGGGTCTTTTAAGGTTTCATCACATTTCTCATTTGTAGGGTTCAGCATGTAGGGAGATCAGCTAGCATGTTATTTACTGAGGCAAGGCAACTGTGGGGATCTGTAATGGCAGGAAATACACTTTCCCTGCATTTTTCAAAACATGGAGAAACATTTAGCCTGTATCAACAGCTTAAAAATGGCACAGATTCCTTCCTTCCTGCGATGTTTTGTGCTAGCTGGGAAGCGATTCCAGCAGGCTCTGATAAGAAACAGTGGGTTTTGAGATAAACTACTGACATTAATGGTGCCTTGACTTTTCTGGGGAGAGGGGGTGGTGTGACAATTCCTTCCGCTTTTGAATGCAGAAGAATTGCCTTTGACTGCAACTGTGGAAGAAAAGAAATCTGAATTTACTGACTAGCTTATGCAAAACTTTACTGCAGACCGTAAACTGTGGTTTAAAGAAAGAAAATTGTGGTTGAATCTAATTTTTTTTTAATGTATATTTTATATGTAAACCATAAAGATTAATTCCAAATCCCAGATCTTGCATCCAGAGCATTGATGCAGGGCAAACATGTTTGGGTTTGTACAAGAGTTTGCAAGTGAGCAACAGCAGTGAGCAGCAGATTGGAAAATACTCCCATCTTCTAGTCTAAAGTTTTTTTGGATCTTACCTTGAATTATTATATTCTGCAAATAGTGTCTGAAGGGAAAATAAAATTACCTGAAAGCATGAAGTGAATGCAGAAGTAAAAGCAGTTGTTGCAGATCATAACCTTACTGGCTGGGGTGGCAATTTCAATTCCATTTAAGATCTCATCCTTTTTATGTTGGATTAAGTAACAGTTTTTGTCTTCTTATTCCCATAGCAACCTTATCTATCTCTCTTTTTTTATTTTTGATGTAAATCTGCTCATCTCTATCTTTCAAAGCTTGTGCATGAATAGCTTGTGAGGGAGGGGGGATGGTCAGGAGCGACAGCAGAGACTTTGTGGTGTGGGAAATGAGGGGAAAAATATTTTGGAGAGAGAGATAAAATCTTTTTTGACTTTACCCAAAGCTATTTATTGCATGACTGTCGGTGTATGGTATTTTCATGAAGACTAAAACTTTCATGCTGTTTTAGTAGGTTGTTTGTACACAGTCAGAAATAGAGAGTTAATGGCATAGAGATGTACGGCTTATATAACTTAGAGTCCCACTTTAATTGAAGTTTGGATTCACAGATTGCATTGTGTTGGAAGGGACCCTCCAAGGTCATCTTACTCAACCCTTTTTTTCTCTCTTAAATGTTGACTTTCCCTAGAATGTTTTGTATTTTGGGAATGTTCCAATAGCCTCTGGAACATGAATAATAATTTTTCTTCCTTTTTTTTGAGGGAGTGTTGTTGGGAGAGTGGGGAAAACAGCTTATTTACTGAAAAATCAAAGCAAGTTCTTGCTAGTGAAGGAATTTGAGCCCTTGTTTGTCAGTATTACCTAATGGGGTCTTGGTAGTCTATTTAGCATACCATAGATAATACAAAAAATAATTAGAGGTTTAGATTAATACCACATTAAGGGCCTGATCTAAAGCCCATTGAAGTTGATAGGTACATTCAGTAGCTATTTAAACTTTGGTCTTTCAGCTGTAGTTTTGCAACTTTTTAAAATCACAACAAACAAAAGGAGAAACAAAACTCAAGTTTCAGTCAGCAGAGACAACACAGATGTATTTGTGTCTCACTTCACCCTTCATAGCTGATAAAACATGGATTTGGAGCTGTCTCAAACTGAAGTAAATACTTTCAGAATTATTATTTTAATGTATCCTGTAGTGACAAGTTCTGGAGTAGAAGTGGTGTTGCTAAAAGGTGTGTAACAAGCACAGCTGTCTTGCCATGTACCGAATGATACCAACACCCATTAGGTACATAGTAAACATTAACTGTAGGTATCCCAAGGCTGCAGCACACTCAGACCTCCTCCTGTTACACTGCCTTGCTTCTGCCTTTATTCTCATATTGGTAATGCATTTACCTAAGTGTTTTCCAAACAAGGTGGTGGTGAGCAGTGACAAAGAGCGCAGGCTGTGAGTTGTAGGGAGTCTCATTTAATAACCAGGGAAATTCTCATCACTTACAAGAGATGCAGTACCTGGTTTTTATTTTCCTTTTATTACCTCTCCTAGCCCTGTGCAGTCAGAGTTTCTTTCTTTTTTTTTTATGAAACTCTATTTTTTCAGCCCATGGCTCTATTAAATTGTAGTTAACAATATACTTCTGAGGATTACATCACCCTATGTGGAGCAATTTGGCTTTGCCTGGAGATCAATCTGCACATAGAGCATCTGTCACTTAACGATACTGCTTAGATACTGACAAAGAGATTTGAGGTCCCACTGCATTTGGGGGCTTTTCTCCTTATGTAGAAGTCTCAATCCACTAAAACCACCTCAGTAACACTGGGATTGTATTTGCTCCTATAAGTGGAATAGCAGAAGGTATTTCTGGGCAGTTGTTTTTTGTCAACTCCTGCAGCTTCTGTTTTGGAATGGTCTAATAGTGAAAGTCTTCAGCTATGCGGTTGCTTGCTCAGGTGTAATCCTTTGTTCAGCCACATTTGTTCACCCACTGAAGGATGTGCACATTGGTACATCATGGCATATTAAAGGTTTATTGCCGCCTGCCACAGCTGTCATCTCTTTGACCTTTCAGTAAACTAACAGTCTTCCACATAATTTTACTTTCATTCAGGTGTAAGGCCATTACTGCGGAGGCAGACAGAATGCAATTCTCCTAAGATCTTGTCTCCTTCCCTTCTCTTCTGAAGAGGTTAATGTGCTCAAATGATCCCTGCATTTTCTTTTTTCACTCTCTTGCTGTAACACGAGCAAAGGGGAAAGTGCTCTGGATCATGTTTGCAGTAACTTTTGGGAGGTGGAGCACACTGGAATGATGAACTCCCTGAATGATGAACTGACCAGTTAGGTGGAAGCTCTCTTTACCAATTCCAAAGGCCTTCATTTGTTTCCTGACCACTTTTATTTTTGTAATTTTGTATTAACAGTTTATACATTATTTTTTCTTCTTTCTTTCTAGTATCACTTCACCATGGAACTAAGCAAGCCAAAACCTCTTTACCCAAACCAAACCATGTTTAAATATTAATGGGAATAACTTAAGCCTGACCTTTAATGGGTGTTTTGTCTATAGACATTCATATCATTTACAAGTGAACCATTTAAAAAACAAACACCCTTCTCTCGGCTTCATGTGAATGTTTGCATTATATTAGTGCTTTTCAGGCAGTGTGGATGGCCTTGTGATCTTGCAGAGCTGATGGAGAGAATGAGAGCTTGTAGATGATGGGCTGAAACTGCTGTCTGGGGACCTCTATTCCAAACCTCAGCACGTCGGGCAGCAGCTGTCATGTCATTGAGTGCAGATTCTCTTTATGAACTCATTGTCATTGTAATGTCTAATGACTTGTATTTTCCTAGTGCTCTTTTATTGATTGATTCTACTGTATGTACTGCTATTTTAGCCAGTAATGAAGTTAAACAGTCAAACGAGTCAGTGATTTATTGGGTTTCTTGGTTTAGAGACTAGATCTACACTGCCACAGCTTCTCATCTGTTCTCTCAGCTTGTTTGAGATTTACCAGTAGGCTTCATCAGTCCCTTCCCATGTACTAAATAAGAGTATGTGGTGCCTTTTTTTTATTAATAATCTGATAGTAATAGTTGTTTTGTATTTCCTTATCAGTTGCTTCTACTCCTTTGCATTCATCTGGTTTCGAGCCCCTGCTTTCTTCATGCATATCTTTCTGGTTTTATTTGGGAGTATTTTTAAGATGTCTTTTTTGAATGTTGATCTGCTTCAGTTAAAGTACAGCATTTTCTTCCTTAGTATTTGGTAACTGTTGCTCATGATGACACACATTTATCTACCCTTTAATCTTTTTGAGTAACTCTTTTATTCACTTCTATTTAGAAGTAGCTATAGCCTTTCTTTAAGCCAGTTCTCTTATCCATCCCAGCTTTTCTGATAGCAGTCCCACAGAATCTCCATCTTGGTTTTAGAAACCCTTTTGTCTCATAATAAATCCTCCTCTACTGGAAAAAAAAAAGTCTAGAGGTGCCAGTTATGAAATTTGTCTATACTGTGAGATCTGCACATACTTCCAGACTCCAGCACTTACTGACTCCACAGCAAAGGTAAAATCAATTTATCACATCCCCCTGTCTGTGAGATGGCTGGGTTGGTCTAGAAGCTGGAGAAGGACTGCTATGCACTGTAGCTGTGTTCATTTGAGAGCAAGATACTGAGCCACACCATGCTACTTGTGTGCCACACACTCCAAATTGCATTGATTTGCCACTATCTGAGGTGTCCAAGCACATCAAGTTAGTTCTTAGAGCAAGTCATTGCTCTGCGTAATGAATTTAATTTATTCCAAGCCATGCTTGCAGAAGTCTCCTGTTCTTCCTCCAGACAATACAGTATCAGACACCAATTCCTTCTGAGCAAGACCAAATGCAGTTTTATCATCTCTTCATCCTTCTGTTTAATTGCATAATGGTTGTTGTTCCTGCTCTTATAAACCAAAACATGGGATTTGTTATCCACATGGGGATTATACTGCTTGTTTTCTAAATGTCTCTCTATTACATCTGGGTCAAAGCAATGATTGATATTTGAAGAGAGTTTTTGTGACAAGACTGGAGTTCTGGCACATGTACTGAAAAGGCCATTCTGATTTTCATAGGGGACATGAGGAGCAGAAGTAGATGTGACAGAGCAAATAAAATGTTGGCTTAATTGCAGTGGGTAGACTTTGTAGTTCCAGCCAGGCTGATCAGCCTGTGTTTGTGTAGCTGGTAGGAACATAGCAGTTCTTTAGTAAGAGAAAAAGTGGTGTTTGCAGTCTTTCAGATTTGAGAAAACACTGTGCCATGGGTTATTCATGACTTTCTAAGATGGCAGAACTGTTTTCATCTCCTGGATATCACCATGTAATTTTACTCAGTAACCTTTTTGGTATTAAGTAACTTACTGTTTCCTCTGAACTATCTGAAGCTTTAATTCTAACTCCAGTTTGTCTGGCTCCATCCTTTGGGTTTGCCCTTGCTGAGAAGTGATACCAGGAGAAACTGCTGTGGAAAATGTAATGGGCAGGTGAGTGGGTATCATGTTGCTGAGAGCTGCTGAATAGCCAGCCCCTGCTCTGCAGGTCGTGTTGGAGTTTTCACCTTTGGTATCCATTCACTCTGCTCTACATCATTTCTTTGCACTGCTGTGAGACTGTTGATGGGACAGTACAAGCCTAAGAAAGTTGCTTACAGTGAAAACATATTTTAGTGTAGATAAGTAGCACTGCTGCAATGTCTTGCTGTGAATGTTGGAGCAACTGCAAGTTGCAACTGTTCATCAAGTTTCCTTAAACATCCTATCAGGAGCACAAAGCCACTGCTCAGCAAGAGCTGCCATGCACTTAATGCTGGCTGCGGTTTGCTCTAGGTGCAAAATAATTTGACACCTTCCACTGAACATTCAAATTCTCAAAAACTAATTAAATATACTTAGCAGCACTTGAGGAGAGGTTTCCAGATAAGACAAGAAACTGGCTGCTCTGATGGCTGGAAACTGGTACGAATCATCAACTCCTCATATTGAGCAGCTCCAAAATGAGCCCAGATGGCCTTTAGGCTGTTTTGGTTGAATTGACTTTTAGTCTTTGCTGCTTAAGAAATGCTTCCATCAAATTCTACTCCCCAAAGCTTCCCAGCTTTACTGCAGCATTTCCTTCCCCCTGTACCTGGTGGATGTGGGTAGGCCTGTGGATGTAGTCTACCTGGACTTCAGCAAGGCCTTTGACACTGTCTCCCATAGCAAACTCCTGGCCAAGCTGTCAGCCCATGGCTTGGACGGGAGCACACTGCGATGGGTTAGGAACAGGCTGGAGGGCCAAGCCCAGAGCGTGGTGGTGAATGGTGCCACAGCCAGCTGGTGGCCAGTCACTAGTGGAGTCCCCCAGGGATCAGTGCTGGGCCCCATCCTCTTTAACATCTTTATTGATGATCTGGATGAGGGATCATCAGTAAATTTGCTGATGACACCAAGCTGTGGGCAGGAGTTGATCTGCTGGAGGGTAGAGAGGCTCTGCAGAGAGACCTCGACAGGCTGGACAGATGGGCAGGGTCCAATGGCAGGAGATTGAACACATCCAAGTGCTGGGTTCTGCACATTGGCCACAAGAACCCCATGTAGTGCTAGAGGCTAGGGTCAGAGTGGCTGGAGAGCAGCTAGGCAGAGAGGGACCTGGGGATGCTGGTCGATGGCAGGCTGAACATGAGCCTGCAGTGTGCCCAGGCAGCCAAGAGGGCCAATGGCATCCTGGCCTGCATCAGGAACAGTGTGGCCAGCAGGAGCAGGGAGGTCATTCTGCCCCTGTACACTGCACTGGTTAGGCCATACCTCAAGTCCTGTGTCCAGTTCTGGGCCCCTCAGTTTAGGAAGGAGGTTGACTTGCTGGAACGTGTCCAGAGAAGGGCAACAAAGTTGGTGAGGGGCTTGGAACACAGCCCTGTGAGGAGAGGCTGAGGGAGCTGGGGCTGCTTAGCCTGGAGAAGAGGAGACTCAGGGATGACCTTATTGCTCTCTACAACTACCTGAAGTGGGGTTGTAGACAGGCAGAGGTTGGTCTCTTCTCCCAGGCAGCCAGTACCAGAACAAGAGAACACAGTCTCAGGCTGCACCAGGGGAGGTTCAGGCTGGAGGCCAGGAGGAAGTTCTACACAGAGAGAGTAATTGCCCATTGGAATGGGCTGCCTGGGGAGGTGGTGGAGTCACCATCACTGGAGGTGTTCAGGAGGAGACTTGATAGGGTGCTTGGTGCCATGGGTTAGTTGGTTGGGTGGTGTTGGATGATCGGTTGGACACGATGGTCTTGAAGGTCTCTTCCAACCTGGTTTATTCTATTCTGTTCTACCTTGGCTCCAGGAATGATAATCCCATTCTAACTCCTACTGTAGATGTGAAGCCTTACCATGGGAGGATGCCCAAACTCTTGATCCCTCTCTTTCTTGCTGTTTGTTGGTATTTCTCTGTAACACTTACCTAATGGATCCCTACTGAGATGAGATTGTCTTATGTTCAGGTGCCAGCAGCAAGAGCTGTGAAATCCATCTGGGTGAAAAGAAAAAGGGAGGACCTAGAGGAATTTGGTTGTAATTAATATCAGGATCTTAGCTGGGAAGTATGAAAGGTTAAGGGATGTGCTGAGCCTGGGCATGGGTAGGAGGAGCCTGGAACAGCTATAGAAGCAAGGACTGAAGGAAAGCTGTTGAAGAGTAGGGACAGGATTGGAGGTGGTGTGAGGAATGGCAGAAATATGTAGGAATTGCAGCATAAGCTAAAGCATCTCAGACCTAATGGGAAACCATGATGTTGGCATTGGAGTATTCTAGATCTGGAGATTTCAGTCTGTGACTGCTTCATGTGACCCCTGCTAGAAGCACCTCTAGTAGCCCCTCGGTGTGTTTCCCAGATTCCATGTGTCCCCAGCCAACAGAGACCAATGCATCTTCCCTTCCAAGCTGTTGATACTGAACTCCTCCTGGTTGGGCTTTTATCATTTTATCTTGGCTGATCTTTGATCTTAGGTGACTTTGAATTTTGGCATTTTCTAATTCCAAATAGTGAAGTTTGCAACCGCAGTATGCTCTGATTTTATTAGGGACTACAGAGTAATGTTTGCACAAGAATACTGAATTGCTTTATACAGTGTGGTTTAGCTTTTGATTTATTTTTTTTGCCTTCTAAGAACTCATGTTTGTGCACAGGTTGGAGATGTGGCTTCATGGGAAACTCCTCATCGTTTGGCTTTTATCTTCAGAATTCAGGAGATGCTCCTTCCGCTTGGACTGTGCAGTGTCCTGTCTTCTAGAGATAAAGCTACATCTTTCAGTTTTGCATTTTTATGTGAACCTGGCATTTTTATTGTTTTAAACATCTCCCCTGTCAGCATCCCAACGATGTAGCTTTTTCCCTTTTATTTTTTTCCTACCTTATCTGCCACGGAAAATACCAGTTTGCTTGTCAGCCGCAAATGACATGATGGTAAGAAATGCTTTTCACTGCATCCCTGTTGCCTGAAGTCTATGAGGAAAGTAACTACAGACCATCTGCTTTAGCCACTTTGGGCTACTGTAAAAGAAATGAAGAAAATCTATTCTAGTTTGCTTTGATGTGTTCCTGAACATCCATCAAGCTACAACTTCAGTGCTGCTGTACGGTGCCTGCATGGAAATAGATCATTTTTCTTATCTATGCTGTCCTTCTGAGCCTGTTAATGGAGTCTAATCCTAGCTGGTAACCTAAGAGATTTATAGTCATAAATGTTTGCAGCAATTTTCCAGAATCTGTTTTATGCTGTGGCAACATCTTTGTACTCAGCTAGATACTGCTGCAGTTGTAGTGGAGCACCCAAGGAGGAGCGTGTTATAGCCCTGCCTCGGAAATGTTCAGTTGGAACATCACAGAAGCAATTAATGTCAGTACCGTGTGCTATCTTCAGGATACTGAGGCTGGGTTATTGTATTTGTCAGATGTGAAAATTCACTTACCTCTTTCTTCAAGTGGTGATGTGAGTAGTTGATACAGTAAAATAACTGCTCCTCTTCTCTGTGAGCAAATGTGCTGCTGGGAAAATGTGACTTTTATTTCTCCCTCTGCAGTTTTACTCTGCCTATAACTTTGTTAATAAAATTAGAAGTTTTAATCTCCTCTAAATTTCTCTGTAAATACTGTTCTTGATCACAGAATCCCAGCATGATAAGCATTGAAAGGGACCTCTGGAGATCACCCACAGCAGGTCATCAGGGATCACAATGTCTAGGTTTGGGTTTGGAATCTCTCTAGAGTAGGAGACTCCACAACCTCTCTGGGCAGCCTGTTCCAGGGCTCTGGCACTCTCATGTGAAAGAAGTGTTTGTGGTATGTGCGTGTGTTTCTTTTCTTCTCCTGTTCAGATAGACCCTCCTGGGTTACTATGGTGGATTTGCCAGACCAGCCCAGTTGGAAGCAAATGTAAGCTGTATTTACAAGCAAAACTACAATCTACAATGGAATGCAATGAATATATACAAATACACAATACTTACAGATATTTACCATTAATAAACAGCACAAGAATCTCCCTGGCCAAGGCTTCTCCCTCCCTGCCTCCCCCTTCACCCCCTGTACAAAAAGGGACAAGAGGAAGAAGCAGAGAAGTTAATACCAGTCACAACAAAAGCAGTGCAGTAGAGGTCAAGTAGAAGCAACTTACTACCTCCCAGGCCAAGGAGAAGAGAGAGGTTATTTACCAAACTAATTCTTATGGTAGCTAACTCTCCAATGTGGTTGTTTAAAAATATCATTATTTTCCTTTTCACACCCAACAGTGATTTATTTACATTTTACCACTTTGTTCAAGATCTGTGGAAAAACTTTAAAGGCATAGCCTAAAACTACCACAATTCCAGTTTGTGCCCACTGCACAGTGTTAGTTTCTCTGTTTGCACACAGTATCACAGCATAACTTAGGTTGGAAAGGACCTTGAGGATCATCGAGTCCAACCTATCAACACAGACCCCATGACTAGACCATGGCACCAAGTGCCACGTCCAATCTCCCCTTGAACGCCTCCAGGGTCGATGACTCAACCACCTCCCTGGGCAACCAGTTCCAATGACGAATGACTCGCTCGGTGAAGAACTTCCTCCTCACCTCGAGTCTAAACCTCCCCTGGCGCAGCTTGAGATTGTGTCCTCTTGTTCTGGTGCTGGTTGCCTGGGAGAAGAGGCCAACCCCTCCCTGGCTACAACCACCTTTCAGGTAGTTGTAGAGGGCAATGAGGTCACCCCTGAGCCTCCTCTTCTGCAGGCTAAACAACCCCAGCTCCCTCAGCCTCTCCTCACAGGGCTGTGTTCAAGGCCTCTCCCCAGCCTTGTTGCCCTTCTCTGGACACCTTCAAGTGTTTTGATGTCTTTCTGAAACTGAGGGGCCCCGAACTGGACACAGGACTCAAAGTGCGGCCTAACCAAAGCAGAGTACAGGGCACAATGACCTCCCTGCTCCTGCTGGCCACACTATTCCTAATGCAGGCCAGGATGCCATTGGCCCTCCTGGCCACCTGGGCACACTGCTGGCTCATATTCAGGTGGCTGTCGATCAGCACCCCCAGGTCCCTCTCTGTTTGGGAGCTCTCCAGCCACTCCGACCCCAGCCTGTAGCTCAGCATGGGATTGCCGTAGCCAAAGTGCAGCACTCGGCACTTGGACTTGTTGAATGCCATCCCATTGGACTCTGCCCATCTGACCAGTCAGTCGAGGTCCCTCTGCAGAGCCTTTCTACCCTCTAACTGACCAACATCTGCCCCTAACTATGTGTCATCTGCAAACTTGCTGATGACTGACTCTACCCCTTCATCCAGATCATCAATGAAGATGTTGAAGAGGACAGGGCCCAGCACTGATCCCTGGGGGACACCACTGGTGCCTGGCCACCAGCTGGATGTGGCACCGTTCACTACCACTCTCTGGGCCCGGCCCTCCAGCCAGTTCCTAACCCAGCACAGAGTGTAGTGGTCCAATCCACAGGCTGACAGCTTAGCCAGCAGTTTGCTGTGGGGGACGGTGTCAAAGGCCTTGCTGAAGTCCAGGTAGACCACATCCACAGGCCTCCCTAAGTCCACCAGACGGGTCACCTGATCATAGAAAGAGATCAGGTTGGAGAGGCAGGATCTGCCCTTCCTGAATCCATGTTGGCTGGACCTGAGCCCTTGGCCATCCTTCAGGTGCGCAGTTATTGCTGCCAGGATAATCCACTCTTATCCCCTCCATGGCTTGCTTCAAGTAGGCTACTGAAATCAGTTACAAACAGATAGTGTCCATGTTCTCTTACACTTATTTATTAAAGTAAAGACTTGAGGTGTGATGTACCTGCCAAACCCATCAGGTTTTCTCCTGAGTAACAGTATACTGGAGAATTATTAAAGTAAAAATGAAAATCCATTAATATTGGCTCTTCAAAACCCCCAGCACATCAGGTTCAAGATACCTAAAAGCAGCTGGAGATAGAGATAAAACCTGGCTGATTTTGGAAATCAAAACAGCACTGGTGATTTTTGGCAGGGTAGGTCATGGGTTAAGGTTTGCTGCCTTCTGGTATTGTAGTTGATGGCTGGGGAGCAGGCTTGTTTCAATGCACATGCCTGCTGGTTGGTAAAGCTTATGCAAGAGGGACAGGCATTAATAGATAAAGCTACACCAGACTTTTAGTCACAGCAAGAAATTCAGGCTTGTAGCTGAAGATCCTGATCCTCAAGAGGGGATCTGCAAGCTGTGAAAGCTGGGGGCTCACTCTGGAGAGCTGGAGGAGCTCCATAAAGACTCTTTCCTCCAGAGGCTTTGTCTTGAATTATCTCTGTTGACTAATTCCTTCAGTTTGCAGCTCTGTTTAAAAAGTTTTTATGCGTTTCAAGTTATTTTGCTGTACCCAGGTAGGACATGTATTTTGAGATGAGAATTAAGTGTTCTGGATGTCAGTTAGTTTGGGATTTTTATGCTGACTAACAAGTTAGTGTATCTTTGTGTGAAGCAGCAGCTGTGGTAAGACATCTGTTGATAGGACACTTACTCATCTGCTAGATCTGTTATTTGTCATCATTACATCTGTTATAGTCCATATGGCCCTAATCAAAGCAGTGGGGCTTTTTGCCAGGTGCTCCACACCAAGTGAGATGGGGAAGATGACAGACTTTGGTTACACGTATCCTAGCAATACTTCCTGGTGACAACCCAGCTATATTCTGTAGTATTTGTGGGAGAATCCATCTTTAAGGAAGGTGGCTGTCTTTGGAAAGATAAAGGAGTAAAGTCAGTGGCAGGAAAAAAACATCTTGATGTTATCAGTGTGTTTAATTGATTTGAGAAAAGTCTTCTTGGATACACTGCTGCTTCTTTAATAAACAAAGTTTCAGGTAGGTAGACTTAAATATGGAGAAGCATTCAGCCTTCTGTTTACAGAAACATTGAATAGCCTGATGTTCTTCAATACTAAACCTGCTTTGTAGTCATGAGTAGTTAGTGAAGGAAGTGCTATATGGACTGGCAGGATATTCTTAGTGCTTGTTTTAGGAAAGCTTCAGAGGGCCCAAATCCACCTTGCATCTGAGAATTTGGCTGTGGGATAATTTCCTTGAGCAAACATCCTTCCCTCCTGAGATATCTTAAATTACTTGAATTGCTGTATTCACTGCTGTGCTTGCCTTGAGTTCAGTGATAATTCCTAGATAATATGAGTTTATTGAAGGCATAGTTTCTGAAATATTTATGGGACAATTTTCCCTTACAATGCTCTTTTCCAGATCTGTGAGTGCATTTTTTGCCAGTGCATTAGTATGTTTACAAAAAAACATTCCCTTCTCATCAGATGTTGACTCAACTTTTTTGCTATTAATGTTCTTCTCTTCCTATTTTTTTTTTTTTAATCCTGCTGTCTCTGGTCTCTTCTGTCTGCTCCACAGAGCCCACAAAAGCATCTCATCTTTCTCTGCCCCTCTTTCCCCTTTGTTACTACAGAATCTTCTGCCTCATTCCATGCTGGCATCTCATGTTCACCACACTGATAGATCCCTGCCAAGTTCTTTTTTAGCTTTTCCTGTTTGGGTTTACATAATACAGACTTTGTTGTATGACTCCTAAATGAGTCTCCTTTAATTGGTCTAAGACTCTTTAATTCTCGACTGTTTCATTTTTTTGCTGCATCCCAAGTGGTCATAGGGGAGGTGAAGAGTTTGATAGGTTCATAAGTAAGTTGTTTTTTTTGTGCTGATGCTTGGTGCTGTTCATTGAAGCTGGCTCCAACAGCCTGTTAATCCCTGCATGACTTGCTCATTAGATGTTCAGCTTTTCATGCAATGGCAGCAGCCTGCAGGGTCTCTTTCCTCACCTGCCTGTGCTACATAGAAGTTGGCTACATTTTATTCGCAATATCTCAATGGGTGTGAGAAATGGATGGATTAATGAGGTGAGACTAATGGAATGTGAACAGGGACAGAACTGTCATTTCAAACTAAAAACTCCAAGTTATCTAAGTAGTGCTTTGGGTTGTGAGTTGTCAATTCAAGGGCTGGGCTTACCACTAAATAAGTGCCAGACACACTTTATTAACCCCTCACCCACTCCAAAAAGGAGGAGAAAGGGATTAAAGAAGAGAGACTAATGGATTGGGAAACTAACAGCTTTAATTAAAGTAATACTAACAAAATATATACAAACTCAATATTGAACTTAATCCTTTGTGGCAGTTACATCACTGTCACCAGTGATGCTGGGGGCAAGCACTGGGCAAGTCCTACTCTAGACTCAGTGGCAGATGGGAACCAAATTCAGGAACACACAGATTGTGATCAAATGCAGAATGATACCGGCCAGTGAAAAAGAGGCTTGCTGTTGAAGATGCCCAGCATGGGCTGCAATCCCATATTGGGCAGTTGTGGGACAGTGGGGGTCACCTGTCCTGGCTGCTTTTCCCTGCAGGTACTACCCCTGACTTCCTGCTCCTCCAAGATGGGGCATAAGCTGTGGTAGTGTCCTTGCTGTGCACAAGGCCAAGTCTCAGGCAGAGCCTTTCTGCAGCGTAGCCCTTGGCAGGAGCTCTTCCCATCAGCTTCTCCCTGCTAGAGGAAGCCCCTGGCTGTGCAAAGCTGCCCTGAACTTCAGAAAGTGCCTTACCGAGCAGAACCTGAGCTGGGAAGTCACAGCACTGACCAGAATTTGTTCTGCTCTAGCTCAAACTAGTGCAGAATAAAAAGTACTGTGAGGGTGGGAGCTGGTTTCTGCTTACTCTGTTCTGGAGCCTTTAAGGTATGAATGGCAAAGGTGTTTGTGGCTGTAGAGAGCAGGGCTGAATCTCAGCCTGGGGTAGCATTGCTGCTGCTCATGGGTTGTACAAGGATGCTCACAAGGGCTGGAGCCGCTCCTCTTACTGGAATGAGGTTTAGAACCACTCCATACTGTGAGTGTAACCTGCTATACTCTTCTTCAGATAAATGTTGTACTGTAAAATGTAAGTTCAGCAGTGTGTCACAGCATTAAGAGCTGTTGTAGAGGCTGCTGTGAAATGATATAATTTCCCTGTCACACCAGCCTGACACAAATGAAACTGGAGATGGTTTTCCAGTAGCCAGTGAATCTTATCTCAAGTGAGAAATCACTCCAACAGTGTCTGCTTTGGCTAGTATTTGCTTTTGCACTGTTAATACTTCTACTTACAATAATAATTGATAACCACAGAGACAATTTTTGTCTCATTATTTTCTCCCTCCTCAGTATGGTTTTCCCATGTTTGATCCAAATCCCAGGGAAGGCAGCAAAAAGTCTCAGTTGCTTTGTGGGCAGCTCTGGTTTGCTTTTGCTAAGGACTAGATGTCTGCAGATAGCTTGATGGAGTTAACAGGCAGAGTATCCTAACTATTCTGCAGAGAAGAGTAGAAGGGTATCTTATCAACATCTATAAATATGAGGGGTGAACCTTGAGATGCTGATGCCAGTCTCATTTTGGCTGGTGTTCAGTGGTGGGACAAAGAACAGCAGGTACAAGCTGG
This sequence comes from Melanerpes formicivorus, assembly GCF_026170545.1. Classification (NCBI taxonomy): domain Eukaryota; kingdom Metazoa; phylum Chordata; class Aves; order Piciformes; family Picidae; genus Melanerpes; species Melanerpes formicivorus. The sequence continues at coordinate 8,443,960 of NW_027142380.1, read as the reverse complement.
AACACAGGAGGTTCCACCTAACTACGAGGAAACTTTTCTTTGGTGTGAGGGTGACAGAGCCCTGGAACAGGCTGCCCAGGGAGGTTGAATCTGTTTCTCTGGAGACTTTAAAAACCCCCTGGATGTGTTCCTATGTGGCCTGCCCTAGTTGATACTCTTAGTCAAAGGGGGTTGGACTCAGTCTCTTGAGGTGCCTTCCAACCCCAAACATTCTGTGATTTCTTAGAGACTTAAAACTGCACCAAGCTTACAGTCAGTGTCTGGTACCTGTCTAAAGAGGATGGTTAAGGCCTTTGTATAGCAAACTTTGGGGTCTAGACTGGTGGGGAAGAAGGTTTGCTTGTGCACATAAGTGATTTTTGTGATGAGTGTTATTTTTGTGAGGCTTAACATGTTTGGGTTTTTAAGGAAACACATTTGTCTTACTGCTTGTCCAGAAATTGTTACAGCCTCTGCATGCTCTAATAGCTATTTTTTTCTGAAGAGCTGAGACTGGTATTTGACTTCTTTTTCATCATGTGACTTCTACCAGGCTTAGCAGGTTGTGAATTAGTACTTCATTAGGTGCTGACATCGAACAGAGTCCTCACTTTGGAATTACCTATTCAAGAGAACAGTTTGATTTGGTTGTCTGAATCATTTAGGTACTTGAACATCCTACCAGTACAGAATTGTACATAAAGTACATTTAACAAGTTCTGCTGCTTGGAATAATAATGAGCTTAATGGAGTAATGGAATAAATGTTTTTGTGGCTCTTATGGGACAATTATGCTTGTAGAGTGTGGACTCTTGTTCTGCAGTTATCGAAACATGGTAGAACTGCTAGTAAACATGTTGACAATAAATATCAATTGATGCAAGGGTAATAAGATGCTTGGGTATTACTGGACTTGGAGAGGAGCAGGATTCAGTAGGTTTCCAACTGCAAGGAGATAATGTGTCATGTACATTACTTCAAATAAGTAAAAAAACACCTAGTAGAGACTACTAGAAATTGTACCAGCTCCTCATCTTTTGATGACCCTATGTACATTTGTGTGACCTGGGATGAATCATCACCCAGGTTTCCTGGCAAAATGTAATACAACTCACTGCTGCCACAAGTTAGGAGTCCTGTGTTTGGAGCAGCTCTGCCATCAAAAATTCTCTGGCTGTCATCACCAGGTGTTCAGATGTTACGTCCATGCTTTGGAAAGACACAGATCTGACTTTTCGTGGCTTGCTTTCTTACCTCCCTTGGTTGTGCAAGATTACAGAAACCCAAAAACATTTTAGAAGGTGCTCACAGTAAACCACAATAAATGCACTCAGCAGGCCTGTGGTCTACAGGTGAAGACCAGGGTATTTTTGCTCTTTATCATGTGAGAACAAGGTTGGGTTTATCTTCTGCAGATTCATAGAATGATTTGGGTTGGAAGGGACCTCTAAAGATCATCTAGTTCTAACCCCTCTGCCTTGGGCAGGCACACCTTCCATTAGACCAGATTGCCCAAGGTTCCATCCAACCTGGTCTTGAACTTCTCCAGGGAGGAGCCATGCATGACCTGTTCCAGTGTCTCAGCACCCTCACTGTAAAGAATTTCATTCTAATCTCCAGTCTAAATCTGCTCTCTTCAAGCTTCAATCTGTTCCCTCTAATCACTATACGCCCTTGAGAAAAGTCTCTCCCCTACTTGCTTGTAGGCCTCTTTCAAGTATTGGAAGGCTGCTGTTAGGTCTCCTTAAAGTTGTCTTTTCTCCAGGCTGAACAGCTGAAACTCTCTCAGACCATCCCCATAGGGAAGGTGCTCCAGCCCTCTGATTATCTTCATGGCCTTCCCTAGACCTGCTCAGGCAGTTGTTTGTCCCTGTTATGATGGGGGCACCAGAACTGGATGCAGTATTCCAGATGGGGTTTCACTAGAGCAGAGGTGCAGAATCGCCTCCCTTGTCCTGCTGGTCACACTTCTCTTGGTGCAGCCCAGGATCTCGATGGTTTCTGGACTATAAGTGACTACTGGCTGCTGATGTTGAGTTTCTGCTTCCCACAGTATGCTCTTTCCCTCATCAATTCACAAACCTGTCTTTTAATTGTAGCGCTTTTCACATAAACTTCTAAATGCTTCTCTTCCAAAGACATAAACCAGTTCCTACAGGCTATGATGCTCATGTTCCTTTTCCTTCATATTTTGAAATCTTTCCTTGCAAGGTGCTTGGGACTTGAAACTTAACTTATTAAATGGAGAGGGCCCAATGGAATATGCAGTTTTCATATCCTTGCTGTTTGTATGTGCAAGAAGGCGTTTTGTTCGCCTTTTCGGGCAGAATAAAAGGCTTTTCAATAAAGCTGAATTACATTTCCTTGCTCCAGTTTATTGCAGTGGCATGTGTATTTCAGTTGATGTAACTTTATGTACTTGGTGCTAAAGTAATAAGGCAAATATATGTATTAGCAGGGGAAAGGAAAAAAAATGCTGTTTCAGGAGTCAGAAAAATCTCAATTGCTAATTTTAAACTTTCTTCTGTACAGCCAACTCTAAACAGGCAATAAAAACATTTTCACTTGCAAATTACACAAATCTAGATTGGGTTAAAATTGGATTTATTTTTCTTTCCTTGTGTAGTCAGGTTTTGGTGGCATTTTTACCCAGATTGTTCTCAGAAGTTTCCTGGTAAAGTTCAGTAATGAAGTTGCCCACTTCCTACTGTAAGGGTAAGATTTCATATGAAAGAAGACAGAAGTAGGGCATAATAAATACAAGTAAGAAGATCTATACAAGACAAACTCCTGAAAATATTTCATTTTGGTGAGCAGTTGAAGGCAGATAAAATTTTGAAACTCTGCTGAATAAGACAACTCATAGATCAATAGATAAAATGCACGGAAAAAATTGGGTTTGCCTTTTTCTCCCAAACAAACAAAGGGATACAGTCATCCCAGGAGGCACTGAATAGCAAGTCCTAGTCTGACTCATTCCTTCTCAACTCCATCTCCTGTCCTGTTCTTGCCTTCATCCTATGTTTTCAGTTTACATTTTATCTATTAAGACATTTCAGCAGGGTAAGAGCCTCTGCTTTCAAATTGATCTGTGAAAGTAAACACTGTTCTCCATTATTTACCCACCTTTTACAGTGTTTTATTTACCCTGTCAGCTTTCTGAGAACTTAATGTTCCTTCTCAATGATTTCGTGTAATAGCAAATTTAGGTAGAAGATGCAGCACTTTTCCCCAGTGTTATTGCTCTTAGGATACTGCCTTTATTGGTAAAAAAACGACAACAAAACCCATCAAAACAAAACCAAACCTTCAAAACCTCAAACAAACATAAACCCTAAATATTCAGTCCCATTATTCCACCAACCAGGACTGATTTTGACCTTTAGTATTCAGAATCACTAAGGATGGAGGAGACCTTCAATATCATCAGGTCCAGCTATTAACCCAGCGCTGTCACATCTACCACTACACCATGTCCCTAAGTGTAACATCTGGACCTATTTTGTACATTTCCAGTGACAGTGATTCCACTTCTTCCCTGCAACTTATTCCAGGGTTTCATTACTCTTTCAGCGAGAACTATTTCCCTAATACTCAATCTAAACCTCCCCTGGTGCAACTTGAGGTTATTTGCTCTCGTCTTGTCACTCTTCATTTGGGAAAGGAGACCAAAACCCACCTCCCTACAACCTATATTAAGATATAGAGAGTGAGGTTTCCCCTGAGCCTCCTTTTTTCTAGGCTGAAGAGCCCTAGTTAATCAATTCATAAAATGGGGTGGGTTGGGAAGGACCTTAGAGATCATCTAGTTCCAACCCCCTGCCATGGACAGGGACACCTTCTACTAGCCCAGGTTGCTCAAGGCTTCATCCCACCTGGCTTTTGACATCTCCAGGGAGGGCAGCTTCCCGAACCTCTCTGGACAACCTGTTCAGGGCCTCACCACCCTTATTGTAAGCAATCACTTTCTCATATCCACTCTAAATCTGCCTTCCTCAAGCTTCAATCAATTCCCTGAGCTGCTCTTCACAACACTTGTGCTGTAGACTCTTCTGCAGCTTTGTTTCTCTCCTCTGGACCTACTCCAGCATTTCAATGTCCTTCCTGGAGTGAGAGCCCCAAAACCCAGTATTTGAAGTGCAATCTCATTAGTGCTGCTACAGAAAAGCCTGGAAATCAGAACAGAATCTCATACATAAGCAGGGAGCACTTTCCAAGGTCAGAGGCTTAGACTTCTTTGTATATTACTCATAGAGAACTCTATTAATGTTTTTCATGGTGATTTTTAATTATATTCAAAGTGACACCAGACAATGTGTAAAGAGAATATACAAGCATATAAATTACTTAACTGATGATATTTCTGCAGCTGTGTGATTAGTCTTAGTGCTTAAACTGCTCTGGCAGGTAGGATGGAGAGCTTCCTGCTAATTAGTGAAAAATTATTCTTTCATTGTAGTATGGCTCATACGCTTTACCTTCTGATGGATTCTGCATTGCTTCTTGTTTCCCAAAAAACTATTCCCCTGTGATGAGAGCAGTCTTCATCTGCAATCACTGAGTAATAACTTCTGCAGTACCACACTGCAACAGATTGAACCGCAGAGCTGCAGTGGGTCCCCGCTGGGTGCCGGCAGGATAAGGAGGATGTGCCTTTCTCGATGCCTTGGCATGTCCCACAGGTCACGTCCCTTCCTGTGGTGCTCTCAGCCCGATCCCATCTTTCCCATGCAGGTGGTTGGACAAGACAAAGACAAGCAAGCTCCTGAAGGTCTGTAATTGCAGTAAATGAGCACGTGTCCTTAGGAAACAGTGATAAACTGTTGCACTTTGATTACAGAAATTATCACTGCATTTATGTCTTGTAGTGGCTGTGATGTAGGAGAGCAGGATTTTGTTTACATTTATTTCATACATAAAATAAATGTGGACTTTCCCCCCCCCCCCCCCCCTTTTTTTTGTTAACTTCAAAATCCAAAAGGTGTGTCTGATTTCATTCTAATGTAGAATAGTGTGTGTTCTCTGGGATCCTGTCAGTTCTTGGTTCTTGCTTTGGTGGCTCAGGGGAATTGTGTTAGGGGAAGCTCATGAATGTACATTGGTTAGAGAAGGAAGAAAAGGCTGTTTAGAAAGCCTGGGAAGAATTGCAAGGCATGGTATTTTCACAGAATCATCACAGAACAGCAGGGTTTAGAAGGGACCTCCTGATGAGATCATCTAGTCCAAGCTCCTGCCAGAATAGGATCACCTAGATCAGGTTGCCCAGGGTGACAACGTCCAGGTGGCTTTCCAAAGTCTCCAGACAAGCAGACTCCACTCCGGGCAGCCTGCAGGCTCACAGCAAAGAGTTTTCTCTGAAGCTGAAATCTCTTGTGTTGTGGTTTGTACCTGTTACCCCTTGGCCTATGCCTGGGCCCTAGTGAAAAGAGCTGAGCCCCACCCTTTAGCTCTTGCTGAGCATTGGGAAGATCTCCTCTCAGTCTGCTACTGCCCAGGCAACACAGTCCCAGCTCTTTTGGCCTCTCCTTGTAAGAGAGGTGTTCCAGTGCCCTCAGCACCCTCTCCCTCCTAGTGAAATCAGCTTGGCTTAGGTTGTACATGACCTCCACGACACATCCAGCGAAAGGATCCAAGCTTTGTGCACAGAAACTTAGGCACTGAGATGTGCCTGCACAGAAACTAATTCACAGCTGGAAAGCTGCAAACAGCCCCTTTTAAGAACCTCTCCTATGAGCTTTGTGGACAGTGACAAGGAATAGTCCAACAGGATCTTATTGTGGCACTGAATGTATTTTTGTAAAATGAAGCACTGCAGCCCTCCTCTTGCTCCGTGTTCTGACTGCAACAGCTGTTGCTGCTCAATAGTCAAAAATGCATTTGGGGAATTAGCTACTGTTGGTCAACTTACTACTGCTGTTAGGCTTGATTATAAAGGCAGCCCTATTTTCAAGACTCTTCTAGTATCCTGTATGAGGTTATAACCATAGAGGATTTTTTAATTGCTTGAGGTTATTATGGGAAAATAAGTGACTTATTCATGGAAAACCCTTTCTTTGTATAGACCCTCAATCTTAGTTGGTATTGAATGTTCTATTTAGCTCAATTCAAGGTTTTAATGAGGCCATGCTTTCCTGGATCTTGAGTCACCACTTAGAGGGAAAGTTAATTTAAATTTATGTTAAAATACTGCTGCTCTGTGACTTTTCATTTATGGAGACTCAGGAGCATTTCTTACCCCTCTTATACAGCTTCTAAAGATCCCAGAAGACCTGGGGCCAGGCAGAGCAGAGAGCTGGCTCAATACACTGAGGTGCAAAGTGCTTGTCTTCAGCAGAGCTTATAGAGGTTACAAGGGATTCTGCTGCAGGGAGATGGTTGAGGGGTTTCCTTTCTGTTTGAAAAGATTTATATCTGGTTTCTGATTAACTCTGTTCCTAGTCTCATTTTACAGTTGGTTAGAGGAGCTCAGCAGGATCCTGATGTTATTTGCATCAGAGCCTTCATTTCAGAAGTAGCAGTGGCTTAAAGACCTATTTTTAAGTTATGCTTCTGACTCCTTTCTGGTTGTCAAAATTAGGGTAGCATAAGCCTAGAATAAGAACAAAATTAGCCATAGAATTTGCTTAATTGTGTTGTTGCAAATTAGGTCAGTCCTAATTCTGTCATCCTCCCTCATTTTGAGCAGCCGTTTCTTCTGTAACCAGCTGGCTGAACTCACTGAGCTTGGGTGTTTCCTAAGAGGTCAAATTTCAGGGTTTGAGAACTAGAGACTTCTGTATGTTTAGTCTTTTGTGCTTCCTAATATCTGTCTCTCTTTTCTTTCAAAAACAGAGCTTGAAAACTCCAGGACAAAAATGAGAAGTGCGGTATCGGTTCGAGAGGGGCAGGGAGTTGTGCTCCTCTGTGGACCACCCCCTAGGGCAGGAGGTAAGAGACCTTCCAAGCTTCATGCTTCAGCCAGACTGTAAACAGGAATATCTCTAGGAAATGCAATAGAGAACAAGAGTGAGACCTAGTTTTGGAATAAATACACAGAGAGAAAACCAAAAGAGGGGGAAGTAGTGCTTAGGATTTCCTTCTATCTTGGAAAGCCTCTCTAGCTCCTAGTGATTTCTGTGTGCTTAATATGTCTGATATTTTTGATAGTTTCAGTAATTAATTGTCTTCTGGAGTTAAATTCTGCCCAGTTTCACAATTGCCAAGCTTTCTGAACCTGGTTTTCTCTCGGAGTAGACAATTGCAGAGAGTAGATTGTCTTTAATTATTCTGGTATCTACCTGCTTCCTTGTACATGAGACATTTGATAGTGTAATGTCACGATGCTGATATGATTTAAAACACTGCTGTCTGGAGGGGGGTGAGGAAACTAGGTATATGGTTTCTTGGTGGATCAAAAGTTCTTCATACATTTTATCATTCATTCTGCATCTTGAGTCTGTGTGACTAATTGCTGTTGAGCCTCAAGCAGTATTTGAAAGTAACTGAGTTTTATTTGTTTTTAATTGATATGGAGTCTCGTTATTGAAGGGTTATGATGTCAAACATTAGATTTGATTGCAAAGACAAGGTAATGTAAACTAAACATTCAATACAATAATATAGGTATTGTGGCTTCTTGAATTTGCTAGAGTCCAAGCAGACACAGCCATAAAGTGGCAATTTTACAACTGTCTCAGCTTGCAGAATTTTTCCCGCTCTAAACTGATACATACCCTTAAATCATCTTTATAGCCTTACAACAGCTTTGTCTTTTCAGCTGCTGAGAAAATGGGTCATTCTTCCAGCTATCTGTAAGAATTAGAATGATTAAATTTTATTTCCACATGCAGCCCAAGGTCTCAATTACCCTAGCCATTCCTACACTCGCGTCCCTTGCATGGCAACACACCCAGAGGTGATTGATAAAGTGACTACAACTCTGCCTGGCTCTTGCTATGTTTAAGAGTGAGGTGTTAAACAGGAGGTGAGACCAAACACATTCATGTTGCTGAGAACAGTGGTTCAGATCAACACATGGAAAAGGTGAGAATTTCCTTTTGCAGTCAGCAGCTGGGATATAATTGATACCCCCACACACCAATTGGGTTGTTCAGGAAACCAAAACAAAACCAAAACAAACAAACAAACAAAAAAAAAACCACCACAAAAACAAACCAAAAACCCAACCCAAAAAACAAGCAAGCTGAGGGCTCCCTGAATTATCAAATGGAATTGAGAACTGATACCACAGTTACTCACAATCCTTGGGTGTGTCTGACAGATGGAGGATTAATCATTAAAAGTTTTGGGGAGACATGGAGCAAGGTGGAAAAATATTCTCCCTCTTCTTTCTTCTACAACATGAACCTATAGCATGGTGGCATTAAGCATACAGTGCCTCTAGAGCTGCTGTGGTTAGATGCAGGTTAGAAAGTCTTAGATAAAGCAGAAATAGGAATAGCAGGGATGGTTTAGGAACAGCTGACGTGGCCTGAGGGCTGTTCAGCCCTTTCCAGATCAGTGATCTAATTCTATTTTTCTTTGATTCTGTATTTGTGGTACTGAGCTATCAAATTATTTCAGACAATACTAATTCTAAAAACCTTCTTAAATGTTTGGTCTTTCCCTTTAGCCCTCCCAAATGCTGACCTTTTGTGTTCTGTCATGTTGTGCAATTTCGAAGTTCTTGCAACTTTAATTGCACTTAGTTCTTACATTCTCTGTAAAGAGTCTTCAGGAAGAGACTTGATTAAATTATGATTATTCCTCCATATACAGCATTCCAGTTACAATAGAAACCAATGTTCATCCCAGATTATAGTATGGAAAAAGAGAAATTGCTGCCCTTCTACAATTTGGCATCTTTTTTCTTTGCTTATCTTAGCCACAGCTATTCATGTAATATGAATATTCCCTTTCAATGGGGAGCAAATTATTCATGCAGTTAATGGTACTTTTGTCCTTTCAAAGTCTGAAGTTCCAGTTTCCTCAGGGTATGGACATCTACCATTTAGACCAACAATGAAACTCCATTTAACTTCATAAACATGAGCTTGTGTGCTGAGTTTGTATTTTGGCTTGTTTTCTGTGATAGATGTTGGTGTATGGGAGGAGGAAGTGGGTGATCAGCACTTCCATTTGAGGGTGCTCAGATAATTTTTGTATTGCTGTCATTAAACACAACCTGTATCACAAAACACACCAATATTTTCTTTAGAGTTGCCATGTTTTCCCTTCGGGGCATTCCCTCTTTTAGCAGTATTGTTTGAGATTTACTGAATGGGAAATTCCATAGATGTGTGGAGGCTGGAGCCGTGAGGATTGACTGAGGGAGCTGGGGCTGTTGAGCCTAGACAGTTGGAGTAGGTGCTCTTTAAGGTCCCTTCCAAACTGAGCCATTCTATGATGACTTCCTCCCCAAATATTGTACTAATTCAGCTGGGTTTTATGCTCAATAATATAAGATGTATTATAATTGAGCAGTGATTTTGGGGTAATTAAGATGGTCATCTGTCATCGTTCTGTGTGACCATACTTCTGCAGAAAATTCTAATTCTGTTACAAGGGAATCTGTTTAACTACCCTGTGTTCTCCACAAATCAGTAAATCATCTCACCCACAGACTCAGAAGATAAAATGGTTATCTACAATTGATTCATGTAGATCTCCTGCTATCTTTTTCAATTGTTAGGACCATTAAATTCTGCTGAACTCTCTACAGCTATTTTTTTTACTGTGATACTGTTGTGTCTTAGCTGGTTTTGAAGAGCTGTCAATATAACAAACATCTCACCAAACAAAACTTAATGTTGGATACACTTAATGTGCAGCTGGTTAAAAAAACATTCATGCAAGGCTAATTTCTTCCCATTCTGCCAAGAATGGAAGAGGCTAGGCATATGGAGATCTAAAAATGATTTTTCTCTGCTATTGATTTTGTTCCAATGTCGGTGTCTGAGGAGCAACAAAGTCCCAAGGAAAGCAAATCCACCAAGTTCCTTTAGGGGTTTCACCTACTGTTTATACTGAGGGTGTAGCTTGATTATCATGTAGCTTGTCTTCAGCCATTTCTGTTTGCTGGATGCTGTGATTGATATTTGTTTGGTGCAGTCAGTTCTACTAATCTGACATCGATTTTGGATTTGTGAGGTATATTCTGCTCTTCAGGAGAGGAGGGAGCAATGAGGCATGGTCCTTTCCTGTTGTGGTGATTTCAGAGCTTCTTTGTATAGGGAGAAAAAGGTACTTCATAATGGTAGGTGAATGTTTGCTTGATGGTCATTCAGGTATTTTAAAGAATTCAGGCTTGCCTGGAAAAATAAGGAATTAGCATTCTGTCGGTGCAGATACTCCCTGTTATCTTGTTACTGTGTGGAATATGACCGTAACCCACAAGAAATTCAGTAAATGGCAAGAACATTGTGGAGCTGACAATCTGTTGCTTGGAAATTTGCAAGGAAATTCCATTTGTCATATATTCATAATTAGCCTTGTGTTATATGTGTTCCTGCTTCATGCAGTATGACACAAACATTTCTATATCTATAAAGCAGCAAGAATATGTCCTCTGTCTTACTGCTGTGCCCTGAAAAACATAGGCTATTAATCACTACACAGGAGTACATTTGATAGGGAGGGATCAATTTAGCTTGCAGCATATTGTTTTAAAGTTGTGACATGCTGATGCAAAATGATATTAGACAATGAAAAAATAGATCCCAATTTATTGCTGACTGTTTGCTGTGACAGATCATTCAGTGAATAATGTCATGTCTCTTGCAAATGAGCATTTAGACTTGCAGATTTGTGCTCTTGTCTCTTGTATTGCCATTTGGAGACCTGCAAGTTTCAGCAGGACCATGCTTCATGAATAACATGGTATGGAAAGTACCTCATATGCCAGGGATAGTTGGATGCTTTGATTGTTTCCTTTCTGCAGCTCCTGAATACCAACATGCTATTTATTTATCAGGGAACTGCAAATTGAATTGATTTTTACTTGTTTGGCCTTGGAATCATTTCAGACCCTTAAAACAAAGCAAAATCATAGTATCATAGTATCAGTCAGGGTTAGAAGGGACCACAAGGATCTTCTAGTTCCAACCTCACTGCCATGGACAGGGACACCCCACACTAGATCAGGCTGGCCAGAGCCTCATCCAGCCTGGGCTTAAACACCTCCAGGGACAGGGCCTCGACCACCTCCCTGGACAACCCATTCCAGGGCTTCACCACTCTCATGGTGAAGAACTTCCTCCTCACCTCCAGCCTGAATCTCCCCACCTCCAGCTTCATTCCATTCCCCCTAGTCCTATGACTACCTGAGATCCTGAGCAGTCCCTCCCCAGCCTTCCTGTAGGCCCCTTTCAGATACTGGAAGGCCACAATGAGGTCACCTGGGAGCCTTCTCTTCTCCAGACTGAACAGCCCCAACTCCTTCAGTCTGTCCTCATAGGAGAGGTGCTCCAGCCCTCTGATCATCCTTGTGGCCCTTCTCTGGACACCTTCCAGCACCTCCAGATCCCTCTTGTAATAGGGGCTCCAGAACTGGAGGCAGTACTCCAGGTGGGGTGTTACCAGAGCTGAGTAGAGGGGGAGAATCACCTCCCTTGCTCTGCTGGCCACACTTCTCCTGATGCAGCCCAGGATCTGATTCAAACTGATAGGACTCCAGAATTCGTTTTCTTTTCTGCTGCCCCTCAGTGTGTTTTCAGGAGGTGGAAAGCATCCTGGTTTTGCACCTCTCTCTTTGATTCTGTTACATATTGTGGATGACACTTCTCTGGGCACGAGGAATAAATCATGCTTGCAGGAGGCAGGTTATGAGGTTTTTGCACAAAAATGCATTCTAAGGAGAAGAGTGTGTGGAATATTGTAAGAGCAGTGCCCTTATAAATGCTTCCGCAGTGTTCTCGAGCTGTTCTCAACCTGCCAGAGAGAAATGGTATTTTTATTTAAAAATATATCTTGCAATAGCCCTGCTGGTGTCATCATCATCATCTGCACAAATTTCAGCTGACAGTCTGAAATCAAATGGTACCCAAGAGACACTTACATTTGTCCATATGAGGGACAATAACACACATTCACAGCTGGATTTCTCAATGATTTCGATCTGTCAGAGCATTATTTTCACCACCAGTAACAAACCAACGCTTCAGAGACGCTTTTGCTGCTCTGCACTTTGTCAAATGCAGTCTTTCCAAAGCACTTTTGTGATAAACCTGTGCTCCAGGCTGATGGGCATCAGGCCAAGTATATGTTTGTTTTCTTCATTTATTTATTCGTGCAAGGTCTGCAGCTACTTACTGTACCTGATTTTAAGCTGGCATGGAAGTATGTAAGTGGCCTAAGAAACCTTCAGCAAAAGATGGATTATTCCAATTTGGGAAAGGGCAAACTGGACAAGTATGGTATAATTCACAATTCTAGCAATGTGCCTTCTTGTGGCCAGGAAGGTCAGCAGTATGTTGGCATGCATTAAGTGTGTCCAGCAGGTCAAGGGAGGTTCTTCCCCTCTACTCTGCCCTGATGAGACCACATCTCAAGTATTGTGTCTAACTCTGGACTCCTCAGTTCAACAGTGACAGGGATATGCTAGAGAGAGTCCAATGAGGGGGCTATGAGAATAAGGAAAGGACTGGAACATCTGCCTGATGAGGAAAAGTTGAGAGGCCTGGGGCTGTTTAGTCTGTAAAAGAGCAAGCTTGAGAGAAAATCTTACTAATGTTTATAAGTATCTGAAGTGTGAGTGTCAAGAAGGTGCCAGTCTCTTTTCAATGGTGTGTGTGATAGCACAAGGGGCAATGGATACAAACTACAACATAAGTTCAACCCCAGCATGAGAAAAGGCTTTTTACTGTAAGGGTGAAGGAGCACTGGAACAGGCTGCTCAGAGAAGTTGTGGAGTTTCCTATCTGGAGACTTGCAAAATTCATCTCAATGCTTTCCTGTGTGACCTGCCCAAGGTGATCCTGCTTTGGCAGGATGGTTTGAACTCAATCTTCAAAGCTTGCTTCCAACCCCTAACATTCTACAATTCTGTGATTCCTACAAAACTCTTTTGTTCACTTCATGTTTCATTATGCACATTCCGTCCCAATGCAATCTGTGACACTGAAGTTGTGAATGAGTATTTGATCTTCACAGAATGTTAGGGGTTGGAAGGGAGCTCAGAAAATCATCCAGCCCAACAACCCTCCCACAGCAGGATCACCTAGGGCAGGCCACACAAGAACACATCCAGGTTGGCCCTGCTGTAAGTCTTACTTTAAGAGATGTATGTAGATTGTGAAGGATATAGCTGTATAGCCAGGTAATCAGAAGAGCATAAAGCCTGGAAACAGTAATACTAGTTCTTTTGAGTCTTGTACTACATCTTGAATAGTCATTGCAAAATGATTATGGGAATATTGCCGCTTTTGATCTTGTTTTGGTTTGTTTTTTAAGGAAAAATTCTAGCCTTCAGTCTTTTCTATGTATTTCTATATTTGACAAGTAGCATAAAAAACAAAATAAACCCCCTAAATGTCAGTATTTTAGAGATAAATTATTGTTTTCCTTAGTGGGAAGTGAGAGCATGTCAGAACCTGTAGTCTGTGCAGTGAGAGGTACAATTTCACTTACAGCCTAAGGAGGACTTTTGCATAAGAGTGGGTCAGCTCTTGCTGGTTGCAGTGCATTTGGTTTCCACTGAAGATTTACTAGGAGTTGGTTACTTCCAGTAGTAGCATGAGGAGCAAGGAGTAAAGCAGGGTTTTGTGGGCATAATACTGCATAAGTTTCATCAGCAAAATAGATGTGGGCATTCCAGAAGACCTCGAAAGTCTATGGGATGTGCACTTTACTGCTGATACCTGCTCTCATTGGCCCTATTTCCTGAACCTGAAAACCTGAGAGGCAGCAACCTGGGATGTGAATCTCCTAAGGGCAGATATGTCTCCTGGTGGGGGGGTATTTGTTGGAAAAAGGGGGAGATGGAAAGAAAGAGGTGGAAATAGATTAGGAAGAACCAAATTTCAAGCAAGAAGTTCAGACCAAGGCCTTTCACTTAGCTGTTCCTGGGTCTCTCAAGCATGCCTTGGGTAAAGAAAAGAAAAATGGAGAAAATAACTTGATTTGGCCCTCTCTCAAGATTATTTTTGTCCCTAAATTGTTGCTGAAGGGTTTTTCTCCTCTATTTGTTATCTTCTCCACTAAAATATTTGAGCTTTTCTTTGGAAGCAGGATAATTGATTAGGAAGAGGCAGGAGGGAGATAGCTGCAGTTCCAGCACACAGTCATAGCTGATCATTACACTCTTAATGAGAGTACTGCAAGTAATTCTTGTTTTTCACAGGGGTTTACCAAGTCCCTTCTCCTAAATGAGTGCAAGACTACCAAATGAAACTTGTCACTGATTACTACTTGCACCTATAAACATTAGTAAATTCCTTTGAAAACCTACTCTTTGGTATTCCCATTAGTTTCTTTGAACTTATCTCCTTAATACTTAACATCCAGAAGAAATCAGATGTGTTTTAGTTGAGCAATAAACTAAACTATCATCTTTCTCTCCTCAAAATTATTATAGGCATGAAGCAATTTAAAACACTTTCAACTCATGAGAAAGCACAACAGAGTTGTTGGAAATGCTCTGAGCAATTAAATGTAGAGTTCTAGGGAGGTGATTAAAAGAACAATTTGTCATTTGAAATGGATATGGCTAATGGGTATGTATTTAAATACTGCTTCCTAAAGCAGTTTCTTACTCTTCTGCGTACTTCCAGAGTAGGAATAATGTGATCAGAGCCTGGACCCTTTGAATAGCACAGATAGTCTGAAACAATTAGTTTGGAAATGTGAGAAAAAGAAACTAATCCATCATCTGGAGAGGAAGCAAAATTGGGTCTTTATTCCTCACTGGAACCCCAATGGAGAAATGCAGTTTGTTAGACTCACCTATTAACATCAGGACTCCCTGGGAGTACCGAGGAACATTTAACCCTCCAGTTAAGGAGCAACTTGATATTGTGAGGTCATGTTTGGTTTGAAACTTGACACTAGCTAATGATCAAATCCCATGTGGGAGAGGGGAGGGACAAAAAGCAGACAGATTTAGCAAGGCCATGTTGACAAGCTGCTTTTCCAGTTTGGGGATGTGCTCACTGTGAGTAAGGCCAGGTTGGATGAGGTCCTGAGCAACCTGGTGTAGTGGAGCGTGTCTCTGCTCATGTCAGAGGGGGGTGGAACTAGATGATCTTTTAAGGTCCCTTCCAACCCAAGCCATTCTGAGTCAGGGAGGTGGGGGGGGAGGGAAGTTTGATGGTATTACTAAAGAGCTAATACTGCCAGTCTTGAATATTTGCGTTTCCCAAGGGTGAGCTTAAGACTGTTTCTGTTTAATTGCAATGGTGTGCTTCGCTTGTGGCACTGCTCTGAAAGACTTAGAAAAGTCTGAGTGTAGAAACAGACAGGCCTTCAGTGGGCCATTGAACATGGTTGGAGCTTTGTCACCTCAGGCAGAAGGTAGCCAGCTTGTTTGTGTGATTCCTACTTTACCAGTGTATGGCTGTGGTAAGGCAGGGAGGCAGTAGGAAAAAAAACCCAATCCAGTTCATGGTATATTGATTTTCCAGGAATTGCATCTGGTTTTACATCACACTGGCTCACTTCAGAGTCAGCAAATGAGTGGATCCCTTACCATATTCCATTTAAAAAATGAAAATTAGGTGTTAGCCTGAAGTAGGAACCTTGCAGTTTCAGCTAAAAACATTTCAATATTCTCATTAAATGTGTAGATTGAAATTGCAAGATACTGCCTCGGCCTCTCTCGCTGCTCTCATTGTTTGGGGTTATTCTATACACAGAAGTTGCATGCCTAATTACCTGCACAGCGTGCTGAAAATTGATCTTTTCTATTTTATCTACAAAATAATTCAACTTTCATGCCAAAAAGATTAATGGTCTGCATTAGTTTCAAATCAGGGTGTTTCCATTGTATTCTGGAATAAAATGAATTTCTCAGCAGATGTTCCTCACTTTTTGTTTTTATAGCTGGACTCTGATTCCCATCGTCCTGTTCATGTTTTGTGTGGACAAAACTATCTTCAGCCAAAAGAAGAGTGTTATACTGGGGAGTTCAGGGCAAATCTCAGAACCATTTGTAAACCTCCAAACAATTTTTCCCCAAGTCTGGAAAATGATCCAGCTATTTAAATTTGAAGGAGAATAGTTTTAGATTGGATCTTAGGAAGGAATTCTTCACTGTGAGGCTGGCAAGACTCTGGAATGGATTGCTGCCATAGAGGTTGTAGATGTCCCCTCCCTGGAGATGTTCAGGGCCAAGCTGGATGGGGCCTTGAGTAACCTGGTCTAGTTGAGAGGTGTCTCTGCCCTTGGCAGGGAGGTTGGATTAGGTGCTCTCTAAGGTCTCTTCCAGTCTGGGCCATTCTATGATTTTATGGTTCTATTTTAATGTGATACTCACTGTGTCACCTTACTCCTGGTAGCCACAATTCAATCCCTGTATGTAGAAAACATCAACAAAAAGTAACCTGCCGAGCTCCAGATTATAGCTGGGCTGTGCTCTGAAGTGTGACTGCAGCTTTTTGTGAACAGCTAAAAACTTTTGCATTGTTATCTGGAGCCTTCAACACAGGAAGAAGACGGACCTCGTGGAGGAGGGCCATGAGGATAATCAAGTGGCTGGAGCACCTCCTCTGCGGGGACAGGTTAAAGGAGCTGGGGTTGTTCAGTCTGGAGAAGGTTCCAAGGAAGCCTATTAGTGGCCATCCAGTAGCTGAAGTGGTCATGCAGGATGGCTGCAGAGGGACTGTTTCCAAAGACCTGCAGTGTTAGGACAAGGGACAGTGGTTTGAATTTAGAGGAGATTTTAATTGTTGTTAGGATCAAGTTCTTTACCATGAGGGTCATGGATCACAGGAACAGGTTGCCCAGGGAGGTAGCTGAGGCCCCATCCCTGAAGGTCAGGCTCAACAGGGTTCTGAGCAACCTAATCTAGTGGAGGATGCCCCTGCAGACTGCAGGGGGGTTGGACTAGACGACCTTTGGAGATCCCTTCCAACCCAACCCATTCTGTGATTCAGTGATTCCTGGTATAACTACTTGCCTGCAAATAGCTCAGGATGCCCCTGAGAAATACTGAGTTTGTTTTTTTCCATCTGAACACACTCTAGGACAGTTTTTCAGTTTCTGGGCACTTACTGTGATGGAGAATATGCCCTAAAACCCTGTAATTCTGGACAATTTATTTCTAATAAAATTTTAAAGAGGTTTTTTATTGTCAAAACTATATCTCTTTTGACAGTGGCACCTAAAGAGGTTATAGTCTCCAGTTACACATTTATTAGGAGGTCCCACACTGGAGTACATAAACACCTTGTCTTATGCCCAGAGTGGGTAAGTTTTTCATTTGTAGAACCACCTTTAATGTTTGCCCAGATCTTGAGAAAGATGTGATTTATTTTATGGCAGAGATAAAATATTACCTCTCTTTTTTTTTTTTCTGGCTGAAATCCAGGCACCAAGAGTAGCTTTGCAGCTGGGTGTGCTGGCTTGCCAAAGGAAGAATGGGCATTTTCTGGTGGTGAACTAAGGTAGCTAATAATGAAAGGAATTTAGTTAATGAGTTAATGGTAGTGTGTGTAAGATAAAATGTATCACACCTCCAAGGGCACTCGCATCCATGAGTGAGCTGCATCAAAAGAAGCATGGCCAGCAGGTCGAGAGGTGATTCTGCTGCCCTGTTCTGGTGAGACCTCACCTGGAGTACTGTGTCCAGCTATGGAGCCTTCAACACAAGAGACAGGGACCTGCTGAAGTGGGTCCAGAGGAGGGCCACAAAGCTGATCAGAGGGCTGCTGGAACACCTTTCACATGAAGACAAGATGAAAGAATGGGTGCTTTTCAGTCTGGAGGAAAGAAGGCTCCAGGGAGGCCTTAGAGATCCATTTCAATTGTGGAAGGGGACCAACAGGAAAGCTGGGGAAGGACTCTTTATCAGGGCTTGTAACAGTAAGTTGAGGGGCAGTGGTTTGAAGTTGCAGAAGGGTAGATTTAAGTTGGACATCAGGAGGGAGCTCTTTACAATGAGAGTGGTAAAATACTGGAACAGGCTGCCCAGGGATGTGTTTGAGGCCCCATCCCATGAGACACTCAAGGTCAGACTCAGTGTGGCCATGGGCAGCCTGATCTAGCTGGAGGTGTTGCTGTTGACTGCAGGGGGGTTGGACAAGGTGACCTGTGAAGGGTCCCTTCCAACCTGATGCAATCTGTAAATCTGTGAACCCATTGCAGTGGAATCTTCTAAGTATTAGGCTGCAGTGAGCTAAGGACAGTTTACATCTAGCTGAAGAGCATTCTCTGGGAGTTTAATGCACTTTTGCCCAATGCAGATTAATTTGCTACCTTTAAATGATTTGTTTGCACTTCCCTGGATGTTCCTGTGCAGACAGAGGTACAGAGCTGTCCTCAGCAGTGATGGCAAACCGGCATTTCCCTGTGGCTGCCCCACAAAGCCATATGTGATTGCTTCATGTCTGTGAGCAAGAGCTTGCTCCTTCTGAGTGATGCTCATCTGCAGAGTGAGAGGCTTTTCTCCATGTTCTGTCATTTCAACACAGTTTGAGCTGAAACTGGGCCAAATGATGAACTAATTGGTTTCTTCCTTAATTATGGAATCTGTCATTATCCTCTCAAATTCAGTGTTACTTTTCCATTACTTTTAAGGTAGCTAATTCCAAATAGCTGGTTGCTTCAGATTTCCACCTCTTTAATTGCAGTTTCTAGTTGTTGCTGATTACTTTCTTGCAAAGAGTTTTTAAAAGCCATAATACTGCAGGTTAGGCAGAGTGCCAGCTGCAGACAGGAAACTCCAGGATGCTTCAGCTTCTCCTTGTATCTCTGTTACAGAATATTCTAAAATCTGAATTGGAGAAGTGGATGAAGTGCTGTAGCTTTGGGTAGCGATGATTGACACATGAAGCGTCTTTAAACCACAACACACAAAACCTCTAGCTGTTGTTCAGTCAGCTTGATGCACTCAAAATCAAATGTTATCATTTATTTTCAGGATTATTTATGGAAACTTCACTAATTGAAATCCAATAGCTTTTGAATCA
This sequence comes from Melanerpes formicivorus, assembly GCF_026170545.1. Taxonomy (NCBI): domain Eukaryota; kingdom Metazoa; phylum Chordata; class Aves; order Piciformes; family Picidae; genus Melanerpes; species Melanerpes formicivorus. Next base: position 8,424,881 of record NW_027142380.1, on the reverse strand, counting down.
TGGAATTGTTTCAATTGGAAAAAACCTTCTAAGATCAAGTCCAACCATCAGCCTAACACCACCATGACCACTAAACCATGTCCTGAAGTGCCATGTTCATACATTTCTTGAACACCTCCGGGGTGGCAGCTCCACCACCTCCCCTGGGCAGCCTGTTATAATGCCTGACCACACTTAGACTAAACAAATTCTTCCTATCTTCAACCTAAAACTCCTCTGGTGCAATTTGAGGCCATTTTCTCTCATTCTGTCACCTGATGCTAGGCAGAAGAGACCAACCCCCACCTCACTCCAACCTCCTTTCAGGGAGTTCTAGAGGGCATTGAGGTTTCCTTTCAGCCTTGTCTTCTCTGGACTAAATAAACCCTGTTCCCTCAGCTGCCTCCTCGCCAGACCCATCAGTAGATTTGTTGACCATCTCTGAACACCCTCCCCCAGCTCTTGAACATAAGTTTAAATCTGTTTCAGAACAATATTATTCACATAATTTACTTTAGGTTCTTTTGGGACTTTGATTTAGATGTGAGTTTAGATGGGGTTAGTGAGTATGTATCAAGCTACTGTATGGTCCAGCACACAAGGAGCAAGAGATGACCTTTGGAACTTGTGCATTTAGTGGATAAAATAAACTTCAGTTGTCCATATATGCAGTTGAACCCTCAGTTGCACAAAGCTCCTAGAACAGTGTGAGCATGCTGAGTGGGGCTTGGAGACTGCACAGTAAATAATAATGAGATAATGCAAACTAAAGAGAAGCTGCCAACCAAGAGGTAGTAAACAAATAAAAATTGAGTAATAACTGTAATTTGAAATACCTTATCCATGTATGGCCACCAAATGGGGGGGGGGGGGGGAATGTCCTGGAAAGCAAAGGCTTAGATCTCCAAGAAAGGCCAGGAGAGACATATTGCTTCCATTTATAACAGAAAATCAACTGCAAACTTGTAATTGACAGAAAGGGGAGTGAGTTTGTGTCCCTTGAGGTGCCCGAGGATCAGCAACAGGCAAGTGGTATAAACATAATAAATCACAGCAGGAGTTGTTTAATATGAATTATTTTGGGAAAATAAGAATGCAGTTCTGTAAAGTACAGGAAATATCAAATGAGATATTGGCTGTGGGGCCCTGGTAGAGAACCACCCTCCCCTGCTCTCTTTTATTTAAAAGAGTCAATGAAAATATATGTTGGATGGGAAATTAAGTTCCAGGAGTGCTTATTCATAGGCTGTTGAAGGACCCAATTAAACTGGAATACACTTTATGTGGCTTTCATAATCATAATGACTGATTACAATGAGTTTACTCTTGACTTAACCCAATATAACAAGAAGGAAACCAGGCTGCTGATTTTCTGCCTGTGTATCCAGATCTATCTGACCCCTTTGAGTATTTTGAATAATGTCTTTTTTTTTCCTTATAATTTTCTCCTAAAAAATAAAGAGAGAGAGACAGAGAGAGGGGAGTGAAAATAAAATGGTGAGCTAAGGAAAACAAGCAGCTCAATAAATACCAGAACCAATAAAGCCTGACTTCCTGCACTTGTGTGTCTTGTGAACATAGAGATGAAAATACAATTTATTTCTTTCCTTTTCTCACAGTTCCTCAGCTGATACCTAATTTTGTCTACAGCCCCTTCCTCAGCCTTGTGGATGCTCATTTCATTCATCTGCTCTGTAGAAATGGAATTGTTGTTTATTTTCTAGCCTTTGCTGGCAAAGAGGTTGTAGTTCCTTTCAAACTCTTTGGGTGTACTCTTTCTTTGGTTTCTTTCTTGAAATAGTTTCTTATTCTCTTGTTTCTGTTTGAAGTGGCAGGTTTGCTATTGAGTAGTGCCAGACAGCAAACTATTGATAACTGCACCTCGGTGTTTGTTTTGTGAGATGGGGGAACAGCTGTACAGAGTGTTTAGGTTGACTGACTGATCTTTGGCTTGTGTATGAGATTCTTGTGGCACATCTCAAAAGGCCTACTGGAGACAAGAATTTTACTTCCCACTGTACCAACTCCCTCATCTTTTCTTGGCAGATCCTTGCTGCTCTTCCTTATCACAAACATGAGCCAGCAGTGTGCCCAGGTGGCCAAGAAGGCCAATGGCATCCTGGCCTGCATTAGGAATAGTGGGGCAGGGAGCAGGGAGATCATTGTGCCCCTGTACTCTGCATTGGTTAGGCTGCACCTTGAGTCCTGTGTCCAGTTCTGGGCCCCTCAGTTTAAGAAGGACATTGAGACACTTGAACATGTCCAGAGAAGGGCAACAAGGCTGGGGAGAGGCCTTGAGCACAGCCCTGTGAGGAGAGGCTGAGGGAGCTGGGATTGTTTAGCCTGGAGAAGAGGAGGCTCAGGGGTGACCTGATTGCCCTCTACAACTACCTGAAAGGTGGTTGTAGCCAGGAAGGGGTTGGTCTCTTCTCCCAGGCAGCCAGCACCAGAACAAGAGGACACAATCTCAAGCTGCGCCAGGGGAGGTTTAGGCTGGAGGTGAGGAGAAAGTTCTTCACTGAGAGAGTCATTCGTCATTGGAATGTGCTGCCCGGGGAGGTGGCGAAGTCACCATCCCTGGAGGTGTTCAAGAGGGGATTGGACATGGCACTTGGTGCTATGGTCTAGTCATGAGGTCTGTGGTGACAGGTTGGACTCGATCTTTTGAGGTCTCTTCCAACCTTGGTGATACTGTGAAATCAGCTGCACTTCTCATGTTACGTAGGAAAGAACTTTTAGTGAAAGCCACTGTTTCATCTGAGGATACACACTGCAAGTCCAGAAGGATAAGTGACTGTTTCCAAGAATAAACATTTCCAAATATGACAAAACTTAAACTCTTTAAGCAAAGTCCTGAGACTGTTAATTGTTCACACTCTCTGCTCCTGCAAAATGATGTTAATGGAAGAAGTTTAAATATTGATAGAAGACAATCAAATGCAATTATGATAAGCCATTTCATTTGATGCCCTTTTTTGCATTAGCCAGCCCATAAATATTTTAATAATTCCATTTATTGAATATTTTTTCCTTTCATCTCCACAATCTTACCTTGTGTTAAATTGTCCTGTCGCTTTTGCACGTTCCTGCCTTCGCTTTCATCCTCAACCTCGAGGGTTAGCAGAGCGCCTGCTCTCTGTTTCATGCCTGCAGCCAATTTTATGCACTTTGGAATTAAACCTGTGCAGAACAGGAGTGAACTCCATTTTTGTAGGGGCAGTGCAAATGCTGCAAGATATTTTAGCATGAAGGCAGGTCAATCAAGCTGTAATCACCCCTAATTAGCGCTTGCAGAAGCTATAATCTTTTTATAAACTTTCAGCCGAGCGCCGCTTGGGTGAAAAATTATTTCTTGCCTGGAAAACCATTAAACATTAATTTCCTTTTGATTCTGTAGGATATAAATGAGGCAAGCACGTGGCCTCACACAGGAAGGGGCTTTTTGCCAATTAAAATTGGACACACACAGCTCAGAGCGGTGTTCAGGGGCAAAAAAAAAAATACAAAATAACCCAAACCAATTGTAACGCAGCTGTTGCCAGATCTCTTGGGTTTATCTTTTGAAGTCTGCTTTCCCTTTCAAATGGCTGTGCCAAATGGTAGGGAGGGCTCTTTGCCATATCTGGGCCCCTCAGTTGAGGAAGGAGGTTGACTTGCTGGAATGAGTCCAGAGAAGGGCAACAAAGTTGGGGAGGAGTTTGGAGCACAGCCCTGTGAGGAGAGGCTGAGGGAGCTGGGGTTGCGTAGCCTGGAGAAGAGGAGTCTCAGGGGTCGCCTTATTGCTCTCTACAACTACCTGAAGGGGGGAAGTTGTAGACAGGTGGATGTTGGTCTCTTATCCCAGGCAGCCAGTACCAGAACAAGAGGACACAGTCTCAGGCTGCGCCAGGGGAGGTTTAGGCTGGAGGTTAGGAAGAAGTTCTATACAGAAAGAGTGATTGCCCAATGTGCTGCCCATGGAGGTGGTGGAGTCACCATCATTGGAGGTGTTCAGGAGGAGACTTGATGGGGTGCTTGGTGCCATGGGTTAGTTGTTTAGGTGGGTTGGATTGGTTGATGGGTTGGATGCGATGATCTTGAAGGTCTCTTCCAGCCTGGTTGTTAATAATCATCATCATCATGCAAAGGGAATGTTAGTGAAGTTTTATGAGCTTTTGTAAGGAAAAAAAGTTAGTTTTACTGTGCATTGAGCAGTACTGGGACTCCATGCTTCCTTTGACCTTCCCCACTTGCTGTTTTTAGCTGTTAAGTATCTAGCTGAGTTGTTAAGTAGCTACTGAATGAATAATGTTTCCATTTTAGCAAAATTTGCTCTCATTTTTGCTGTCTGTTCCTATTTCTGTGCATATTAAGTCTTAAAAAAAAAAGAAAAGGACCTGAAAAACTATCTTGCTCTAAATCACTTTGAATTCCTGTCACCCTTCTGCTGGAAGAGATAGGGCTTTGGTGCAGAAGTGATTTGTTTGCTTTTATTTGCTTTTGCTAGATCTGATCTAGGTGTCTCTGGCCATGGCAGAGGGTTTGGCACTTGGTGACCCTTGAGGTCCCTTCCAACCCTAACAATTCTGTGATTCTGATACTTAGTAAAAATGACTTTTCGCAGTCATTGGCTCTCTGGTCCTGTGTGTCCCATAATACATTATGCTGTATAACTGCTAAAATGAACTGGTCATTGAAGGGGGAAAAAACCCCAAACAAAGAGTGGAAGCCCCCCAACAAGCATCGCTCTTTCTTTTTTATTACCACCTAGACCTGTCATTTGCATGGATCTTCAATGAATACCCATCTTTCGTGCAAGAGGACAGTCGGCGCTTTGTGTCTCAAGAGACCGGGCACCTCTACATCGCCAAAGTGGAGCCATCAGACGTGGGAAACTACACCTGTGTTGTAACCAGCACCGTCACCAACAGCCAGGTTCTTGGCTCACCAACTCCTCTAGTGCTGCGCACAGATGGTACGAGGGGCTCTGTTAGAGGGACTGTGGTTAGCAGGTAGAGAGAGTTTCTCCTGCCCCTCTGCTTTGCCCTGGTGAGGCTGCATCTGGAATGTTGCATCCAGTTCTGGGCCCCACAGTTCAAGGAGAACCTCAGGGAACTGCTTGAAGGAGTCCAGCTCAGAGCCATAAAGATGCTGAAGGGAGTAGAACATCTTCTTATGAGACAAGGCTAAAAGAGCTGGGGCTATACCTTGGAGAAAAGGAGCCTGAGGGTTGACCTCATTTATGTTTATAAGGATGTGAAGGGCGGTGTCAGGAGGACAGAACCAGGCACTTCTTAGTGATGTCCAATGATAGGGCAGGGGGCAATGAGTGCAAGCTGGAGTATAGGAGGTTCCACAGGAACATGAGGAAAAAAAATTTTCACTGTAAGGGTGACCAAGCCCTGGAAGAGGTTGGCCGGAGAGGCTGTGGAGTCTTCTCTGGAGACATTCAAAACCCACTGGATGCATTCCTGTGTGACCTGCTCCAGGTGATCCTGCTCTGGCAGGGGGGTTGGACTGGATGATCTTTCAAGGGCCCTTCCAACCCCTAATATTATATGATTCTGTGACTCCCCTTTGCAGCATAAACAAATAACACATCTAGACATCAGCGAATGCTTTTGTCTCTTACAGTGTAACCTTTCATGCATTCTCAGGATAGTGATTGCTCTATAAGAAGTTAAACTATTTTGTGTTGCATGCTCCTCTTCCTCTCTGAAGTCTAACAGTGATTTCAGTGGCAGCTCCCAGTGCTTGTCTTTATAAATGGTGCGCAAGAGAAATAAACTTGGGTCTGAGTTTAATGTGATGTAATGCAAAAGAGAGGAAAAAAGGCTTTGAAAATTGAAAATTACCTTTTTTCAATTCTCTCATACAGGTGTGATGGGAGAATATGAACCCAAAATAGAAGTGCAGTTTCCTGAGACTCTTCCTGCAGCTAAAGGCTCAACGGTGAAGCTAGAATGCTTTGCACTAGGAAAGTAAGTTTTTGCCTAAACCCATACTGAAAGCTGAAGCACGTTAGGGTTCATCTGCACAAGTGTCATCCAGTTCTGCCAGTTATTTTGGAGCTGGTTTCTAAACACCCTATTCTAATCATCACATCATTATTGCTTTGGAATAAAAGGGCAAAGAGTCTTGGAGTAGTTTTTGTGTTGTTTAGGAATAAAATGTGGGTGTGGCAACACAGGCATTTACGTTTCAGGTTATCCTGAATAACACCAGCGCCGTTTTGCAGCTATCCTTTGGCCTAACCCTGCCTTCTCTGCATAGGAGGAAATGTTGTTGAAACCTGCCAGAAGTCTGTCTGAATTTTACTGCTAAATGGACTTGATGCTTTCATAATATTGTTCTTCCTTTATAGCTGAAATAAAGATTAAAATGCATTCCTCTTCTGAGTGGTATTTCACACACAATTGATATCTCTTCTCCTTCACAAACGATCTGAGAATGCGTTTATGTTTCTGTAAATGTATTTACTTACCACTTTGAGGTTTATTTGCAGACAGCTTTGTCAGGTGTTCGTAATTTTAAGTGCCAGATTGATAACTTAATCACATGCTATTGCTTTGGTCCTTCAGCTAGGTGAGTGGAAGCTTTAAAATCAGAGAATGAATGGTTGTTTGGATGGGAATTTCAAAAGGCTTGCCTTGATTCTCCTTCCATGGCAGTCACTGCTGAATCTCGCCCATCTCCAGGGGAGGCCAGTGCTGATTTGCAAGAAATTTGAGTGTCACTGGACAATCACACAGACAGTAATGAAAAGTTTGCTACCACAAATCATAGCACATGAAACAGAACACTACATGCAAATCAGTTGCCATAGAATCTGACCATCTGTCACGTACAGCGTGAGTGCCGCTTTTAGCACGAGCCTTTAGTTGCTTCTCAGCTTTATCATATAGTAAGTTTTTAATTTTGCCAATCAAGTACGTGAACCAAAGCTGTCTAAAATCCTGGTATTTTGATTTTCAGCCCTGTGCCTCAGATCAACTGGAGAAGAACTGATGGTCTGCCCTTTCCAAGTAAAATAAAGCTGAGGAAATCCAATGGCATGATTGAAATACCTAATTTCCAGCAGGAGGATGCTGGACTCTATGAATGTATTACTGAAAACTCAAGAGGGAAAAACATTGCCAGAGGACGTCTCACTTACTATGGTAGGAAACTTTCTCCTCCTTTCTGTGCAAAATAGAAACCACTCTAGGGTACTTCTGGGTTTGTAGCTTCTGCAGTACCATCAAGCTTTTGTGTCATCTTAACTACTCACAGAGAACTTCTGCACCAAGTTTTTTGTGTAATGCTTGTAATGAATGCCCAGGCTCAAAAGGGTTGCTAAGAGTAGTGTGGAAATTGCTTGTCCTTATTTTTTCCTATGGTGGAGAGATATTTTTACACATCCTTGCTGGCCCACTGGTGAAACCTTAGATTTTCAGTCAATTGAATTTATTTGGGGGATCATTTAGGCCTCACATTTACAGGAAGTACAAATTTTATATTGCTTTAGGAAGAGATTACTGATGGGTGTTGTCAATCCTTTGCTTTCAAAGTGGCCAATTTTATTTTAAATGAGTAAATAAATGAGAGAATATAATCCAGCATAGGAAATGAAATAATATGAAATGTAATAGCTGGAAACAGAGTCTCTTGTGCATTTCAGGCTATAGAGGGAAATGAATATTGGCAAAGTACATTGGTGGTGTTTTAAAGCCAGAGTGATTTGCAGCAAAGTGGTAATTGACAATTTTTGTTAAAGCCAGATCTCAGCAAATATAATTTTCTTTAGGTAAATGGCAATTTAAGCAGTTTCAGACTGTGCTTTGCAATGCTTTGCCTCACCTAGGAATAGCTGAGTGAAGATTTATTTATTTATTTATAAGTTATATAATGCTCTTTAGTGCTTCTCTATGGGAAGCTGCTGTTTACTAGAACACTCAGAGTGATGCAAGGCAGATTTTAGTCAATGAAAACTTTAATTTAAAGCATAACAGATTTTATAAGGAAGGAGAAGAGACTTTTGCCCACTCAGATTCTAGATTGGTAGTTAGGCTGATTTGATGACACATAATTTGATATGTTCAAGGTTAGGTTGCATGGGGGACATGCAGCAACCTGCATTTTCCATATGTTTGTTGAAATCCTGTTAAGAAGATAGAACAAAAGATACAGAACAAACGATCTGATCCTGCTCTGGCAGAGGGGTTGGACTCAGATCTCCAGAGGTCCCTTCAAACCCCTAACATTCTGTGAAAGAAAAGATCTAAGATGGTTCATCTGCCAGTGTCATCTGTCATTCCAAATTTGGCAGCATGCATTTGACTACAAAGTGACTTCTTTTTGCTACTTGAAAGTTTCAGACAAGTTGTGGTTTGAATATCAGTTTGGGTGAGTATTTCTGCTCCAGTTTTAAACCAGGGCAGTTGTAAGATGTCAATAGAAACTGTGTACAGAATTGAGTTAGCTCTTGTAATGTAATTACAGCAATGGTCAATCTGGAGTGTTTGGCCTGCTCCCCAAGTTTTGCTTTGCTCATTAAAGGACAAACAACTGAAACAAAGAATGTGGCTGATCAATAAAAGCAGGGGAGCTGCAGTTTTGTGACAGGAAAATTGGTGTGAATGTTTTCATTACAAATTCAGGAAGGTATCTGAACCCTCAAACTGCATTCATATCGCAGTATAAATATCTGCCCACATTTGGTTCATGACTAATATGGATATTTAGACTCGAAGGAATAATGGGACCTGTAACAGCAGTAATGGAACCCCAACTGTTTCATTTCATTTGTTCTGCTTAGCAAAGCCCATTCTGCAGAAGGAGATTTCAGTAATCTTTCATATTTTGTTACTTGCTTTGTTGTCACAATTAGAATGCCAACAAGTTTGTGTTCAGGGTAGCATCATTTCAACACTTTTTGATAATTTGAAGGGGTTTTGTTCTGTTTGTGGATTAATAATGCTCTATAACTGAAAATAATTTCTGATGGCTTGCCACTGTGTCTGATATCAAGGCTCAGGAATCTGTCTGATGAAGAATTCCAGCCATATGCTACTTAGTCTTCCAATAAAAGATTGATATTTAAGGAAGTTGTTCTAAAAGCAGATGAGGTTTGGGGAGAAATTAATGCAGTATTCTGAAGACTTAAAATAAAACCCCATCCATCTGCCAGGAAGTAACAACCATGGCAAAGATGACTAAAATCTGTGTGGTAATGTTAGTGGATGTGGGCTACTGTTAAAATATTTTACTGATAGAAGTCTAAGACGTGTTTGCAGTTGTGTATAGAAAAAGTCATGCACCACAAATAGACAAATTCCTTTTTACTTCAACACGGAAAACATTTCTTTTTCTCTCTTCGAGGCAAAAAAGCTCTTTCCTATCCTACCTGGAAAAAGAATTGAAGAGTATTAGAATTAACCTTTTCTATGCCATCTTAGTGAAGTATTGTGAAAAATAAGTCTTTTTCAGGGAAGAATAAAGAGACAAAAAAAAAAAATCATACAATTAACCAGGTTGGAAAAGCCTTCAGAGATCATCAAGTCCAACCCATTACCTAACACCTCGTGACTAACTAAACCATGGCTTCGAGTGTCACATCAATCCTTTTTTGAAGACCTCCAGGGATGGTGACTCCGCCACCTCCCTGGGCAGCACATTCCAATGGACAATTACTCTTTCTGTGAAGAACTTTCTCCTCACCTCCAGCCTAAACTTCCCCTGTCACAGCTTGAGACTGTCCCCTCTTGTTCTGGTGCTGGTTGCCTGGGAGAAGAGACCAACCCCACCTGTCTCCAACCTCCTTTCAGGGAGTTGTAGAGAGCAATAAGGTCTCCCCTGAGCCTCCTCTTCCCCAGCAATAAATCAGTTGGTGAATTAGGTGGTTTTCTTCTCATTGTGGAATTTAAAGATTGCTTGTGACTGAAGCATAAAGCTGGTCCTGAACAAAAGCTTGAAACATTTCACTGCTCTGCTGTGAAGCATAACACTCACACTCTCCTGATTTGTTTCATGAGCTGAAACTGTAAAATTTGAAATCTGAAAAATGGAATTTTCAGTGCATAAATGGTTTGATGTCAAAAAAACCCAAACTCACTGATGTTTTCCATGCTCTCCTGTCTCCTCTTCCAGAAATGGAACAGAGGATCAACTTCATTTGTGTCCATAGTAATTTCCTTCAGAATGGTTATAAATATGCTCAACTTAGAAATTCTGTGCACGTCACTAACTCTCTTCATGAAAAATAAAACATGTCTGGGGTGTTTGGGCATTGTTTTGGTGGTTTTTGGCGTTTTTTAATTTATTGTGGGTTTTGAATGGAACTCTCAACCTATAGTTGAAGTCAATAGTAAAAACAGATACTCTAAACCAGGTATTCTGGATTCTTTCATGACATTACTGACAGGCTATTCTTCTTCCTTTTTTTTCTCCTGAAAGGTTTTGTCAAGCAAAGCAGAACATCAAATCATAGAATCACAGAATGTTAGGGTTTGGAAGGGACCTCTAGAAATCACCTAGTCCCAGGTTCACCCTGGGCAGGTCACACACGAGTGCACCCAGGCAGGTTCTGAAAGTCTCCAGAGAAGGAAACGTTCAGTTTATTGTCATTTGCGCTGTTCCAACATTTGCTTAATGTCATTTTTCTCCTCGGGGGATTTCAGAACGTGCTAAAAATAGGACACGATTATCTAACTTTGATTTCATATAAAACCTGAATATATGAATGATTTGCTTTATTAGTATATTTGTTTCTCATCACTTTTAGCCCTTTCCATAAAGAGATTAGAGAAGAAGAAAGAATCCATGGAGGCGTTTCATGGAACGGAAAAATGAGAGGAGATGAAACAATTCCATTTTTGTACTGTAAGATGCAATTAAACATGTAACATGGTAGAGCTGCATGGAACAATTTAAAGTATAATTGGAAAAAAACCCAACCACATTTCTAGTCTTAATTAGCACATGCTGATCTGACAGACCTTATGGTTGACAAGTACCCAAGTGAAATGTTTAACAGAGAGAAAAAGATCTGCTGCTGTTCTCTTGTTCCGCAGGGGTGGTCTGCAGGCAAAGCCCCAGTAATGCAGAGACCCCACAGTTTTTTTAGTGTAGGAAAAGAACCACCTTTGTATTTCATTGATTTGGTAATAATGTGCCACCAAAACTACACTAAAGCAGCATTATTTTGTGTGTGGAAGATCCTCCCCGTTTCAAGCATTTGTCTGACGGTTTGACTCTTTCATGGAGATGTCTTCAAAATGTTAACTACAAAACTATAAATCCCTGTAATAGGACAAGGAATAATGGATGTAAGATAGACCACAGGAAGTCCCACCTCAACAAGAGGAGGAACTTCTTTACTGTCAGGATTACAGAGCTCTGGAACAGGCTACCCAGAGAAGTTGTGGAGTCTCCTCTGGAGATTTTCAGAGCCATCCTGGAGGTGTTCCTGTGTGATGATCCTGCTTTGGCTGGGGAGGTTGGACTCTTTGATCTCTGGAGGTCCCTTCCAACCCCTAATCTTCTATGATTCTGTGGTTCTATGAAATAAGGTCAAGGAGTTGCTGAGTTTGATCAACCTAGAGTTTAGGTGGCTGAGGCCCCATCCCTGGAGGTGTTTAAGACCAGGCTGGACGAGGCTCTGGCCAGCCTGACCTAGTGTGGGGTGTCCCTGCCGATGACAGTGGGGTTGGAACTAGATGATCCTTGTGGTCCCTTCCAACCCTGACTGATACTACTACTATGAATTGTCAATGCTACTCATTTCATTGTCTTTCTAGAGAGTCAAACTGTCCATCCCTTTTACATACTAAAACTTTCCCCAATGACGTATCAATTACCTGTTGCTTGAGAGCATTTTTACTTTTGAATGGAAGTCAAATAGTAGACATCTTCAGGGAGATGTGAGCTATTTCTCCTGGCTCAATTGTTCTATCATAAAAAAAAAAGTTAATCATGCTTAAAGTCCCTTTGAGTTTTGAGGTAAAATAAGGTTCGTCATTGCTGGAGGCATCAGCATGAGTGTCATAGCCTGACTTTCAGATATACTGCCTAGCAAAATGAAGGTCATGTTTTCTGGTTGTTTTTTCCTCAGTATGCTTCATAGCTGCTTTCCCTTGAACTATGAGAAGTTCCTTTTGACTCTGATTTATGGCCCAACTGCTGAGCTAACCAAAAGGATTTTCAGAGGGTATTTGCAGCCCAGCTTTCATACTGTAAATTTCAAAGTAGAGATCGGTATATAAGCAGACTGCATCTTATGTGCAAGCCCCAATTAGGGACTGTTCTAGAAGAGCTTCCTGTAGTCTTCTGCCTCCAGGCAGAGGCCTGGCAGACCTCAGTACTCTCTGTGAGAATGCAGTGTCTAGACAGAAGTCATGAGCCTGAAGCTCTGCTTCTGCTTTATTCATTTTCAATGACCTCAGGAATTAAAAAGACATTTTTTATTGGAGTCTCCTACTCTGAAGGAGATCATGTACAAAAACACATGTAGACAGCCATTGTACTTGGTACCCCACAAATCATTTACAAATCAGGTCTCAGCACCCCTTCTGAGAAGTGTCAACTTCTTTAGCCACTGCTTCCAAGAGCTTCGAAGCAGTCACTCATTGCAGTTGGTTTTCATTCACATCAGCCCCCAGAGAAATTATTGCAAAGTGTTTCTTAAAAGTCTAAAACACCTTCCTTTCCTTATGGACTGCAGGGGTGCCCTGGAGTGTAATGAAGCAACAATTTTCTTCAGGAAGACCTGCCTGGCCTAATTAGCTGAAAGAAAAGGGTGATCGTAGCCACCAAAAAAATGATGGCTGAGTCTTCTCGCAGGGATAAATGTTATGAATTTAAACACTTGTACCACTTCTTACTTGTGGGACCATGGGGATTGCAAGGAATATTTTAGGCCAGAGAAAGTGAAGCAAAACACAGGCAGGTGCTTTTCCAAGTGAGTGACCATGAGGCTGATGGCTAACCTTCATGAGAGAATCAGTTACCTACAAGTATTTCATCCTCAGGGAACTTTGTATGAATCTTTCATGACAATTGCACAGCAAGTTCCTAAGAATTCTTAACATTATCGCACAGTATGGATTCCTGTCACAGTCTCAAACCCTGCACTACAAACTGCATTAAAATCAATTTCTAACCTCTCAACTTACAGGAGATCACCTCCTTGTTGGGGTTTTTTTCCATCTCAACGAAAATGTGTTGCCTCATTGCCTATTTGTTGCTTAGGGAGGAAGGAGTGGTGTCTCCTCAGGAAGATCCAAGTTACACACCAAGCCAATGCAGTAGCTCAATGAGAGAAGGAGGCTTTGTTACCAAGTCTTTAGTCTCTCTTCAGGAGCACACATGTTGTAGTGGTGGTGGAACCAGATGTTCTAAGTAACATTTGCCTAGCAGCGACTAGACCTTAGGCAGAATGACTTTGTGCATTCCGAATCATTTAGGTACACTGAGACAGAGCTCAACAGAAAAGGGCTTGGGGTCATGCTTTAAAAAGAGTATACAGACCTACTGATACATCACCTCTGCCTGCACTTTTCTCAGTTGCTGCCAAGTGGACATCTTTGGCCAGGAGTAGAGCATTCAGTGGAATAGTCCCACCTGGAATTGCCCCATTTAGCTGCCATTTCAATTTTGAACTAGTTAGCTGAATTGTTCTGTTTCAAAGAGTTTCTAATACCTTTACAGCCTTCTCTAAAGATTTTGAGATGTGGCAGGTTGAAAAGAGTGTTTTTCTTCCTGCTGGATTCCTTCATCGGTAATTTGAAGGGAAAAAGAGCCTGCCTTGAGAAAATCACTGAAGTCTACGTCATCCCTCCTTGGTGGATAAGCAGGCATTGGAAATTCTTGTGCTGTGGCTTGGGAAACTGTTCTGTTTGTTTCTGGTTTGAGTGGTTGTCCTGCTGCCATGCTTTCCAAAGAGTTTATCACATCTATTGTGGAGCCTTCTATGGAGACTGTCTGACACAAAGACTCCTGAAATGAAGATCTGTGGTGTAGACAAGGTTTTTTACTAATGGAATTGAATCCAAGAACTTGAACTTGTAAATAGACTACATTTAGCCTACTTTCAAGTGGAGATAGGCAGCAGGTGTGAAACATTGCACATGTATGGATCCATCAATAATTCATGCACTGTTGCACATTGTGTAAATATTTAGGCATGCAAAGTGCAGGAAGCATGGTGACATGGAGTCCTGAGCTTTCATGCCCTTGATATATGTGGGGCAAATACACCAGACGATGAAGTGAGATAAAGCAATGGCTCCTTCTTGAACTCTTACCAGATGAAGCTTTAACTAAAATCATCATCAGGGAGATAGCAGATTTGCCTGACACAAAGATCAGTTGATGCTGTCTTTTAGAGCTGACCTTGATAAAGAGAGTGTAAGAAAATTTATCATCACCAAAATGGTGAAATCACAGAAATATTCATGTTGGAAAACACCCTCAGGATCACCAAGTCCAACCCTGAACCCTACTCTACAACGTTCACCACTGAACCGTATCGCCAAGCACCACATCCAAACCACCTTTAAACACACCCAGGGTTGATGACTCAACCACATCCCTGGGCAGCACATTCTAATCCCTGACCACTCTTTCTGTGGAAAAAAACAATGTTTCCTAACGTCCAGTCTGAACCTATCCAGTCACAGCTTGAAGCTGTTCCCTCTTTTCTATCACTATTTACCAGTGAAGAGAGACCAGCACCAGCCTCTCCTCAATGTCCTTTCAGGGAGTTGTAGAGAGCAATGAGGTCCCCCCTCAGCCTCCTCTTTTTCAGTCTGAACAGCCCCAGCTTCCTCAGTCATTCTTCATAAGATTTATTCTCCAGGCCTTTCATCATCTTTGTTGCCCTCCTCTGCACTCACTCTAGTACCTCAATGTCTCTCTTCTACTGAGGTGCCCCAAACTGAACACCGTACTCAAGGTGTGGCCTCACCAGAGCTGAGTACAAGGGGACAATCACCTCACGAGGCATGAGGGATGTGCAAAACAAAAGTAATAACAGGGTTTCATTGTCAGCAAATACTGATTGAATTCCAAACCCTTTGCTAATACCTCAATTAATACATCCTAGTAAAGCCTTCTGTGAGAAGTTAATCCAAAGTGTATATACCGCAATCATAAACACTATTAATCCTCGTTATCAGAAGGGTGCTATTGTGCATGGTCATGGTAAGATCTTATCTCTGCTTTGCCTGATGGAGAGAAAATCTGTATGCTAGAGAAAAGGGAAGCTTTTTTTTAATGCAATTAATACCAACCCTCATCCAAGCATTGGTCTGCTGGTCTTGTGCCTGTGGCTATGGAACAGGTTCAGCTCTCAGCTGTGCTGCAGACTTCCTTCTGGCCAGTCATTCATTTCCCTGGCCAGAATTAATTGCTGGTATAACTCCACTGTGGTAGGAATTTCAACAGGAATTAATCTGACCTTCTGTGCTTCCAAAACTCATCCATTAAATAATATTTTCCTGTATCACCAGGGTCTCTTTTTTCCTTTCCTTGTAATTGCTCTGAAATGAGTGCTACAAGACTTTCCTAAATTAAAACTCTATGAAAATCTTTACAGTAATCAATGGACTCTGGAAAATTCTTTTGCCTTTAGCTATGCATTTGCAAGCCAGTTTCATTCTGCTTTAGATCTGTTTTGCAAAGTCCAGAATTTGTCTTTTCTTGGTGAAACATTGAGATAATAAACTTTCTAGTAAATTGAGTGGATTGAAAGAAAATTCACAGGAATTAGCTCTGTTGTGGGAAGTAGCACTAAAGGCAGAAACTACTGTTGCCTTTCACACAGCGATGGTTTCTTTCTGAGTCAGCTTTTGGGTTTTTTACCCTAGGAGAGCTGTAACAGATGTTTTAAACTCCATCTTTAGAGCTGTAATTGTGTTTTCAATAATTCTGAATGACGTGTGCTAGGAATACAGATTTTATTTGGTTTCTTACCAGTGGGGTTTATGAACTTTCTTAAGGCCATGTTTTGATTTGCATCCCCCAAATGCTGTGCTAGAACTAACGTTTGCCGGACCAGCTTCATAGGTCTGTGCATCTTCATCCAGTTCTAGCATTAAAAAGCAATTTAAGTGGTGTTTAGAACTAGAGTTTCCCTACAATTGCATTTCATTTTGGGACTTAAAGGACTCACTTCAGTATTAATTTGATGATTTAGCTCCATCAATTATTTAATCCCAGTCCCACCACTAAAATCTTTATCTTACATGTACCTCAGTTTCAAAGCTGTGTTGTTTAATGATTAGTGGTTTGAATATTGGTTTCATTAGCTTGACTTCAGTGGTTTCTAAGCTCCATTTTATTTTAGTTTACTGCTTGTGATAAAAATGTGTCAAAGCAGCTCCATGAAAAAAAGACCTTGGAGTCCTAATAGACAGCAAGTTCTCCATGGGACAGCAATGTGCCCTTGTGACCAAGAGGGCCAGTGGCATCCTGGGGTACACTCAGAAAACTCTGTTCAGTAGGTCTGGGGAGGTTCTCCTCCCCCTCCACACTTGGGGCTCCCCAAGTCAAGAGAGACAAGAATCTTCTGAAGAGAGTCCACTGGAGAGCTACTAGGATGACTGGGGGACTTGAACATCTCTCCCATGAAGAAAGACTAAGAGAACTGGGACTGTTTAGTCTGGAGAAGGTAGAGAGGGGATCATATCAATATCTGTAAATGTCTGAAGGGTGGGTGAAGATGAAGGTGCCAGGCTCTTCTTGAATAGAATAAAAAAAAAATAGAATAGAATTAACCAGGTTGGAAAAGACCTTTGAGATCATCAAGTCCAACCTGTCACCCAACACCATCTAATCAACTAAACCATGGTGGTGCCCAGTGACAGGACACAGAACAGCAGGTACAAGCTAGAACACAGGGGGTGCCACCACACCACATGGAGACTCTTCTTTATGGTGAGGGTGACAGAGCACTGGAACAGAGAGGATGAGAGGTCTCTTTCTCTTTCAAAAGCCACCTGGATACATTCCTGTACTGCCTGCCCTAGCTGATCCTGCTCTTGCAGAGGGGTTGGCCTCAATCTCTGGAGGTCCCTTCCAAACTCATTTTGTGACTCTTTGAACAGTGAGTAGTTTGTTCCATGAGGTTCCTTGAAGCTGAACCACTGTTGGTACAAACCATCTTATGAGTGCCATGCAAATTAACCCTTTGATTCTCACATGGAGCAATAACTTGTTAGAGGAGTTGTTGTTGATGTGTATTTATTTCTTCTGCAGCAAAACCTCACTGGGTCCAGACGATAAAAGACACTGAAGTTGCTGTAGAGGACACTTTATACTGGGACTGCAGAGCAAGTGGGAAGCCCAAACCATCATATAGGTGGCTGAAGAATGGAGAACAACTGTCAATAGAGGTAACATCCTGTTTTGAAAACATGATGCTATGTGAAATTAACAATACTTCCCGTGAGAATTAGGCTAGAGAAATACCTGAGACTGCTTTTGTATGTTTGTCAAGAGCATCCAGATGGAAACTTCAAAAGCTGCAATACCAGAAACACAAATTATGCTGTATAAAAACATCTCAGCTGAAATCAGATTTAAAAGCAATGATAGAAGCACAGAAATGAGTGTGGTAAGGGAATTCTAGAGAAGGAAGTTTAATTAAAGTTATAAATTAAGAACCACAAATGGGGGATAGAGAACTGCAAGGATTTTGTTATACTTGCTATTGGCATTTCATTAAAGGTCATAAGAGCATATACTCAAACTTCTTGATGAAAAATCAGCAAAAACTCCTGAAAATTCTTAGGGTCACTATTACTTGGTGCAAATAATGTCATGTAAGGAGCAGTGGAACAAAGGTATTGGCTTTAATATATTTGTAAAGCCCTGTGAGGAGAGGGTGAGGGAACTGGGGTTGCTTAGCCTGGAGACTCAGGGGTGACCTTATTGCTCTCTACAACTACCTGAAGGGAGGTTTAGATTCAGTATTCCTAAGGTTGGAAGGGACCTCAAAGATCATCAAGTCCAACCTGTCACCACAGACCTCGTTGACTGGAGTATGGAGGACACTGCTGCCCACTGCAGGCTTGAACTCATGACCTTCCCATTAAGGGTCTATATGTGCTACCAACTGAGCCACTTGAGCTCTGGTTGTAGACAGGCAGATGTTGGTCTCTTCTTCCAGGCAGCCAGTACCAGAACAAGAGGACACAGTCTCAGGCTGTGCCAGGGGAGGTTTAGGTTGGATGTTAGGAAGAAGTTCTATACAGAGAGAGTGATTGCCCATTGGAATGGGCTGCCCATGGAGGTGGTGGAGTCACTGTCACTGGAGGTGTTCAGGAGGAGACTTGATGGGGTGCTTGGTGCCATGGGTTAGTTGATTAGATGGTGTTGGATTGGTTGATGGGTTGGATGCAATGATCTTGAAGGTCTCTTCCAACCTGGTTGTTGTTTATTATTATTATTATTATTATTATTATTATTATTATTATTATTATTATTATTATTATTGTCACTTAATGGAAAAGAACGCATCTAGTGACAGGGAAAAGAGGTTGTACTTTGAATATACTTTTCTCCCAGATCAGAAACACAGAAAGGCATCTGATAGCTATACTGATTTTAATCTCACTGCTTCATTGAGAAAACTGCCCAGCAGAAGCTATCAAGAATGCAAACTATGGCCAGTGCAGGAAGGTATTTTGGCTTTAGCTCAGTGTTGACCCTCTCTGTTGAAGAAGAAAGAGCCGACCCCTCAAGTGGATACAGTGAATGGCTATGAAAAGTGATCTACACACTGAAAGCCATTTCTTGCCAGTCAGAGTGTAATAGTTATACGCTCGCTAAAGGGAATGGCAGTGTTTTGTAGACAGGTTAAATGAGGGAGCACAAAGTCTCATCCTGGTGATTTAAGAGCATTGTTACTGTATCATACAAAGTCACCCAGGTAATGTGTTTTTTTTTTTACCTCAGTGGCTACAAAAATATCTCCTCTCATTCAGTCTTCCCATTTCTCCACTTCTGAGTCTTGGTGTCCAGCCTCTGGCATGGTGTCAGGGCATAAGC
Source organism: Melanerpes formicivorus (assembly GCF_026170545.1). Taxonomy (NCBI): domain Eukaryota; kingdom Metazoa; phylum Chordata; class Aves; order Piciformes; family Picidae; genus Melanerpes; species Melanerpes formicivorus. Next base: position 8,405,894 of record NW_027142380.1, on the reverse strand, counting down.
ATGACTTACTCTGGAAATATTTTAAGGACAGTAAACTCTAGGACTAACTCGTTGAAGGCCAGCACTGAGGAGACATTGGAGGAGGATTTTTCTGTCTCTACCAATCAGTTATCTTCAGCTCCTTGGCTCCTTGACTGCAATGATCCTTCTTCTGCTGGGGTTGTTCCACTTAGCTCCCCTTCTCCAAAAGAAACCCAAATCTTTTGTAAGGAAGGGTAAGAGCAGCAGCTTGGAATGCTGGAGAGAGGAGCAAGATGTAGAAATTCAGCCTTGCTCCCTTTTAGGATTGTTTTGTCCTTTGTCTAACTCGCTTGAGTGCCTTGCAAGAAACTGGGAAGGGGACCTGTCAAAGGAGGAGCTGAGCTGAGCTGTCCTGGCTGTTCATAGATAGCCAGTCACCCTGCAGTGGGGCTAACTGTAAGTACATGCTCTTAGGAAAAGGCAGAGTGAGTACCATTGCTTTAGGCCTGGTAAGCCATGTCTAGATCAAAAATGAAATACCACAGAATGGTTTTGAGGACATTTTTTGTTCTTTTGTTTTTCTGGCTTTCCCTAGAGAGAAAGCTCCCTTGGTTTCGTCTTTGCCACCAGTTCCTTTTCTCACCATTCCACCCTCAAGTTAGTTACTTCTTCCTGTAACTAATATAGCTTTCCAAGAACAAGTGAGGGGAGAAGATGCCTGTACTTCAGTAGCTTTGTCAGCTCTAAGGCATTTAGATACATCTTCCATTTAATGACTGTTGGAATCTTTACTGTATAGTATTACAGAGAGCTCATTAGCAAATGGCATGTGTGAAATCTCTAAATAGTACAAAATGCCAGGGCCATCTGTACAGTTTGGATACTCTGGGCTGTCATGAGGAGCCTGGTATGGTTTTGTCCATATTTCAGGGGACATGGGAGGCTATTTGGGATTGCAAAGCCTCTCTGAAAGCGAGCAAGTTTGAAGCCTCGGTTCCATACGCTGTGTTTCCATATTTGATCACTGTTGTCACACCACAATGCTGTCATCTCACTTACCCCAGACCTGTTCTCATGCTGCTGCTGTTACATTTGCCCCATTTGCTGTATTTATGCTGTCCTATTTATATTTCTTACTTATCTTAAATTTTTCACAGGAAGTATCTCATCAATAAAGATGTTTCTCTTAATATTCAGGGAAGGATCCAAATTGAAAATGGTGCACTTACAATATCAAATCTAAATCTGACAGATTCTGGCAGATACCAATGCATAGCTGAAAATAAACATGGTGTCATCTATTCCAGTGCAGAGCTCAGGGTTGTAGGTAAGATTTTTGCTTTCTCACTAAAACACAAATGCCTTCTCCCTCCCCACACCCCCTCCACCTGCCTCCTGTCCCATCTCAGCATGATCTCAAATTTAACTCACTCGGATGCTATCACTGAAGTAAACATTTTTGTCAGCCTAATATCTTTATCTGCAATGCTGAGGCATTGACTCATCTGCTTCCAGAGGATTTACAGTCCAATTCATTGCTTTAAAACAGAACACAGCTAAATTATTCATTAGAGGAAGAGCAGGGATAGGGATTTTGGACACAGGCCCAAAGATTAAAAGGGCTGACATGGTCAGGAGGCAGCACTGGCTCCACACATCAGTTAGAGGCACTCACCTTCTGCACTCTGGCTCCAGTGCTCCCCGTGGAACCATGGCATTTAAAAGCAATAGGATGCTCTTGTGTGCAAGGGGACAGGGGGTTGTCAATCCATCAGTCAAATGGTGTGTGTTTGAGTTTGAAATAGTAACAGCTGTTTGTCTGAGGGCAGTGCTGAACGTGTGACTGCCTTCTGCTCTCCTGCTTGTGTGATACTTACCTCCGACACAGACTGATTTCAGAACTAAGCTTGTGAAGACCAGTGTTTTGGGGACATTATTTCTTCTCTATTTTTAAGGTTACAGCTCCTCCTTCACCTTTAGTCTCTTAAAATACTGAATTTTCTTTCACTGCTACTATAGGTAGAAGCCAAGTGCCTTTTCTTAACTGCTAATTAACACAAACCATACCCATTCAGCATGAACAGCACTCTAATTTTCTGTCATCTAACATATCTGACACGCAATGTCACGTGGAACTAGAAGCCAACCACTTCCTTGAGTTGTAATGAGCCTGCTGGTGATGACTGCTCTCCCTGGGCTTGGACAAACTGTGTGTGCTCGCACTGAGGCGTGTGTCCAATGCTGGCTGGGTTTGGGAGCTTTATCTCAGATGAAGTCAATGGGATCTTCTGTGCATGCTTTGTTAGGTGACATACTGTGCACAGCTGAGACCTTTGCTGGTGTGCCAGTATGAGGAGAAATGCATAATTATCTACTGGAAGATCCATTTGAACTAGTTCATGTTTTTAATCCTGTTTGGAATCTGAGAAGCGTCATGTAAGTTCTAAATAGCAGTACCATTGACAGGGTAAAAGGTGCTTTATTTCACTCTTTCTATCCCTTGTGTTTTAGCTTCTGCTCCAGATTTTTCCAAGAATCCAATGAAGAAACTGATCCAGGTTCAGATAGGCAGCACAGTTGATTTTGAATGCAAACCCAAAGCTTCCCCTAAGGCCAAATGCTCCTGGAAGAAGGGAGGTGAGCAGCTACACGAAAATGAAAGGTATCAAGTTACATTGGTTTGTTTTAATCTTAAAAAAAGGTTGTTTGTGTCTTGTTATGTAGCAGTGGCTTGTGTAGATCCACGTAGTTGTAAAGCCTCTCCAGCTGGGACCCTGGCTAGCTAGAAGCCTGTCTAGCTGGGAACATTCTCTTTGGTGGTTATTCAATTGCTGTTGTATCTGAGCACTGAGGGTACATTCATATTACTATCTTTGAGGTCAAGGGCCAGGTTTTCTTTTCAGTTTAATGCAGAGTTTAGCCTGATTTAGAGAGAATCAGGTGCTGCTAGAAAACTGGAGAGACAAAGCCTACAAAACAATACTAATGGCCTTCAACAAAATACCGACAAGGAGGCAAATGAGGCATATTAGAGCCATGGTGATGATGTGGCTGAGAGAGGGGAAAAATGTTAGTAAGTTGGAGGTCCAGAGTCACAGATGAAAACACAAAAAGAAAATTAAAATACCCTTTCAGGTTCTCAAGCAACCATGAAATGTATCTACCCATGATAACAAGGTAGTGTTTACACAAGAGGAAACGTGTTTTGGTGTCAGTAATTCTCAGTGGAGAGTCTTGTTATTCACCTGTGTCCTCAGCTATTGACTTCCCACAAGATGTAAGCATGTTTTCCAGGAATAACCATTAAAGCATGATTGAATTAGTCATAAACTAAACTGGCACAAGCCTGCTGATTAAATTGTATAATCAGGCTGCAGAAGTGTACCTCTCTGCTCTCTGGAGCAGCTGTTTGCTCTCTGTCTCTCCAGCACTGGGGACTGCTGCCTTTTCCTGCTTCCTGTTTCTACATTTCAGTATTTGCAGAGAATGAGAGTTATAGATAGTGAACTGGACAGGGGAAAAAAGCCCTTCTTGGATGAATGGTATAATTAAGATACTTACATAAGTGATTTGGTGTGGAACTAGGCAGTTTGGTACTCAGAACATTCCAGCTGCAGCACTTCAGAGGCTGTAAAAACTCAGAGGAGCAGAAAAATTATTTGGGAGTTTCATCTGCCCTGAGGTCAGCTTTTCTGCAGCCAGGAGCTGGAGTGTCTGAGTTAGATACAGACTGTAGTCACAGCAAAGCCACCGAGAGTCATCTAGAGTTCACCTAGATGCAATGAGAAGAGAGTGACTGTCAATGCTGCTCTTGCAGCACTCTGCTATCACCCTGTACTTGGCAGGAGAACCTGGGGACAATGGTATCATTGAAGCATCCAGAAGTCCAGGCATGGGACTGCACACTTTAGTTTTGAAGGAGGATTGCTGTGGCAGTGTGTTGTGATTTCATGAATGCACCCCTCTCCTGTAGGTCTTTGTGTTAGGTTTTACAAAGCTTAGCCTTTCATCTGGAAGGTATTTCTGAGAGGTTCTTCTGGTCCTGGTGTTTCTGTAAAACACCCCATTGTGGGTTTGCTTTGAAATTCCTAAACACAGATGCTGCTGCCAGATGACCAAAAACTTTTAGGAACCACGATTGAGAACACTGTTCAGTTGTAAGGCTGGAGCTCTCTCCTTTTACCTAAAAGATTTGGACATTTGCTGTTTTCTGATCTGTGCAGTTCTGGCCCTTTCTTCACAGAGACCACAACAGTGTTCAAGTGATAACATGTGGCAATTTGGCAGGAGATGAGGTGTCTGCCATTATAGAGCTTGACATGGTACCACAGACTCTCTAGCTGTCTGTGTGCCTGCAAGCAAAATCTTATTCACAATAACACTACCTGGTTTTGCTTCCTACATGCAACCTTCCATCCTGTTGTGCATAGCAGCTGATTTTCTCCATTTGAGAAAGTTCCTAGATTTTATCTCCATAGAAAAGCAGGCAAGAAGATTGGGATCCTTCCCCTTCCTACAGTCTCAAGCTGCTCCAGGAGAGGTTTAGGCTGGATGTTAGGAAGAAGTTCTTCATAGAAAGAGAGATTGGCCATTGGAATGTGCTGCCCAGGGAGGTGGTGGAGTCGCCATCACTGGAGGTGTTTAGGAAGAGACTGGATGGGGTGCTTGGTGCCATGGTTTAGTTAATTAAATGGTGTTGGGTGATGGGTTGGACTTGATGATCTCAAAGGTCTTTTCCAACCTGGGCTGGGCTGGGCTATGCCATGCCATGCCACATGTCTAGGTTTGATTCATGACAGTCAAAGTTGCCAAGCATGCTTTGCAAGGTTCTGCATGTGTCAAAAAGCATTCCAGCCACTACTGCATTGCTTTGTGAGCTGTCTGGATGGATGGAGTTAAGATCTGGTCTTAATGGTCTGAAGGCACAAATCCAGGCTAGGTGCAGACTGGGTTGAGAGTAGCTTTGAAGAAAGAGACCTGAGTGTATTGATTGATGAGAAGCTCCCCATGAGCCAGCAGTGCACTCATGCAGCCCAAAAGGCAAATCGTGTGCTGCATCAAGAGGAGCGTGGCCAGCAGGTCAAGAGGGGATTCTGCCCCTTTACTCTGCTCTGGTGAGACCCCACCTTGAATACCACATCCAGTTCTGGTGTCCCCAGCATAAGATGGACACAGAGCTGTTGGGGCGAGTCCAGAGGACGCCACAAAGACGATCCAAGGGCTGAGACACCTCTGCTGATAGGCTGAGGGAGCTGGGGTTGTTCAGCCTAGAGAAGACTCCAGGGGGACCTTAGAGCTGCCTTCCAATACCAAAAGGGATCCTACAGTAAGGCTGGAGGTGGATGTTTCATGAAGATGTCTAGAGGCAGGACAAAGGGGTATGGTCATAAGCTGAGGGAGAGCAGGGTTAGACTGGATCTTAGGAAGAAGTCCTCTAGTATGAGTGTGGTGAGACTCTGAAATAGGTTGCCCAGGGAGGTTGTGGATGCCTCCTCCCTGGGTGCGTTCAAGGCCAGGTTGGATGAGGCCTTGAGCAGCCTCATCAAGTTGAGAGGCATCCCTGCCCATGGCAGGGAGATTGGAGTAGATGATCTTTAATGTCCCTCCCACCCTCAGACATTCTGTGGTTTTGGATTGCCCTTCCAAAGCAGCACCTACCAGTTTTACTTGTGGGTGGTACCAGGCTAAAGAAAACAATGTGCAGTTTCTGAAAGAGCATTGAGCATGCATGGTGCTGCCTGCTTAGATTCATGAACATAATTGATGGCTTTTAGTTCTGCAAAGTGCAGGTATTTCTAAAATGGGGCCCGAAGTGTCTCCTCCTGTATTTTTGGACACCCCACTGTGAGGAAACAGAATTAACAAAGGCAATAATGCTGAATCAATCTAAATGAAGTACACTCCGCTCCAGAGCAGAGCAGCAGTGTGATTCTTTGCAGAAAGCACTGGAGTTCATTACTGTCTGCCATGAATAATTGCAATTCATGGATTCCTTGCAGTTCTACAGTTCTTGCAGCTCAGGAAAGTGTTGCCAATTAGCAGGACATTTTTCAACCACTAACTGCATTTCTAATGTAGAAGGCTGGTGTGGGGGTGTCTTAATTGCAGGAAAAGGGAGGAATGAGTCTCCCAGAAGGGGGTAGTGCTGGTCACAGAGCTCCAGTGTGCTCATTGCCTAGGAGAAACAGGAGAAGCAGGATGATCTTAGTTACATTTGGAACTCAAATCTCTGGTAGGGATCAGGCTCACAGAGTGCTCCTTAGGAGAGATGGAGATTGAGTGTGAGACGGAGACAGACTTCCCCCCATTAGAGTTGCCATTTACTTGTAAAGAGCAAGAAGGAAATCAGTCTTCAAAGAGTGCAGCAAGTTATTTTGTCACCATAAATTAAACTAAACCAGGGTGGATTTGGATTTGACATGAGAAAGAAGCTTTGAGGAACCTGGTCTAGTGAGAGGTGTCCCTGCCCATGGCATGAGGGTTGGAACTAGATGATTTTCAAGCTCCTTTCCAATTCAAGCCATTCTATGAAATCAGTTCCTGTAAGGGCAGGTCTCTTACACCCATGTGGACAAACACACATACAGTTTCCTAAATCTATTTGCCCTTGACTAGTTAAAACCATATTCTTGTTGATGTTGGTAGATCTGCTGGTGCTATAGTGGAGTTCCTGAGGGTTGGTAGAGAATGGGGCCATTGTCACCTAAATAAGCATTCGAGTCTGTAGTCTTCTGAGGATGTGGCAGCACGTTCCACCAGCACTGTGGGATGGATGCCTTGGTACAGACCATGCTAGTTTACAGGATCACAGGATGTTAGGGGTTGGAAGGGATCTCAGAGATTGAGTCTAACCCCCCTGCCAGAGCAGGACCAGGGACTCTAGCACAGGTCTCACAGGAATGCATTCCACCAGCGCTGTAGTGTGAATCCCTTGGTGTAGACCATGCTAATTTTAATTGTACCTAAACTGGGAAGTCTTTTGAGAAGGCTAAGAGACCAAACGTGGCTTAGCATGAGGGTGGAACTACCCCTGAAATCAGCTGTAAAAGTGACATCACCTAAGGTGCAGCAACAGGGGCTGAGTCTCACTTTTAAGCAAATTCCCTTTTGAATAATAGGAAGGAGGCACAAATCCTCCATTACTTCAATGTATTCCCAGCCTTTGTTGTAAGAATATTTATGTTTAGCTGGAGGTACTGACCACACTCCTCCAGTAAAGGCTGACAGGTTCTCATTTTGACGGCACCGTTGCCTTCCTTCTTAATTTATTTGTAACTGGTGCTGTGTCCTCACAGTATGGAGATTGGGATAATGACTCAGTACATTTTAATTAAATGAGCTGAATATCATATGTCTTGTGGAGGGAAGAAAATGTAATTCAGCATGGATTCATGAGCTTGAGACTGAGAAATCACTCAGTGCTGAAAAATGCAATCTTGCTTCCTGGTAGATTTGCAAACTATGTCCTTTGGGGGGGTTATTATGTTTTTAATATTTTGACTAAAGGGAACTGGACAGAAAAGAGCAGTGAAATGCAGAGAAGTGAAAGCGCAGGGGGCACTGCAGAACACGCAGGAGGAAAGACAGGAAATAGGATTTCAGTTCATGAAGGGTTGAAGGAAGATGTGCTGCCCACCAGAATGCAGGAATGGACATTTGCAAGAAATAATTTGGGATGATGGAATGAGCAAAGGAATCAAGGTGAGAGGTTCTCCTCCCCTTCTGCTCTGCCCTGGTGAGGCCACATCTGGAATATTGTATCCAGTTCTGGGTCCTCAGTTCAAGAAGGACCTCAGGGAACTGCTTGAAAGAGTCCAGCACAGAACCACAAAGATGCCTAAGGCAGTGGAACATCTCCCTTGGGAGGAAAGGCTGAGGACGCTGGGGCTCTTGAGCTTGGAGCAGAGGAGCCTGAGGGGAGACCTCAGACACTGAAGGGCAGTGTCAGGAGGGTAGAGCCAGGCTCTGCTCAGGGATGTCCAATGACAGGACAAGGGGCAATGGGTGCAAGATGGAGCAGAGGAGGTTCCACATGAATGTAAGGAAAAACATTTTCACTGTGAGGGTGACAGAGCCCTGGAGCAGGCTGCCCAGAGAGGTTGTGCAGTCTCCTTCTCTGAAGACATTCAAAACCCACCTGGATGCATTCCTGTGTGACCTGCTCCAGGTGATCCTAGTCTGGCAGGTGGGTTACACTGGATGATCTTTTGAGGTCCCTTCCAAACCCTAGCATCCTGTGATCCTGAAGCTCTGTAGCCAGTTAATTGCCCTTCTCATTCTGTTGACCCCAGTCAAAAAGCATGGGCATGAGTTAAATCATCTGATGGGCTTAGATTATTTTTTAGTTGGAGTTTTTTATGTCATTCCTTTGGCTATTGAAAGAAAAGAATCTTCTCAAAGACTAATTTCCTGTAATTTTGCTGAAGAGTTAGCCAGAGATTATGGGTTTATTTTGTCAATGGTGCTTTGATCCGATGACCAGATAGGTTCTAAATTGATCTCCAGTCATGCAAGTGGAATGCATCTCTATTTTACAGGGCCAAAGGTTTCTGCCGTTTGCCAGTGCATCAGAAGTGTGCAGGTTGTTGAAAATGGAATTCACTTTGAAATTTGCTGGCCTTCAGCATAATGTGTTGGAGAAACACTTGCAGATAAAGGCAACGCCAAAGGATGTGTTATTTTTTTATGTTAGAGTTCCAGCTCGGTGCCTGGCAGCGGGCCAGCCACAGTGCACTTGTTTTATCACAGTGTCTGAATATCTAATCATTTTAAGCATGCTAAAAGCTTCAGTTTCTCTGTTTCAGCAGGAAGGGGCAGAGCTATTTCGGGGTTTAGTGTTCTCAGAGGTTGCACTGCATTTGCTGGTTTGTAATTGAAAAAGTGAAGCCTTTCTCTCTGTAATTTACCTGCAAAGATTTTCTTTTGTTTTGGCAATGGTTTGTTTTCTTTCTTTCTTTTCTTTATTTCTAGAATTGATTGGCTGATTTTATTTTTTTTTCTTTCAATTCGGGGGGGGGGGAAACCAACCCCACACACAACTCGATTCTTAATTATATTTCAGTTTTAATAAGCCTATTGCTTAATTATTGTAGGCAAGCTAGACTTGCAGCTAGCTCAGAGCACTCTAAACGGGATTCGTTTTAATTAAACAATAGACATTTTCGGGTTTGCCCCCTGATCCTATTGCTTTCCTTTGTCTGAGCTCAGGCTTTCTGAATGCTGTTGAGTTTTTATTTGGTTCTGCCTTTTCTTTTTCTCCTACTGGAAACTGGTTCAGAGCAGATGGTGCAACACAAACCTTTGCAAACTGCACAGAAAGCTGGGAAGTCCAACAACTCAATAGCTTGCTTGCAACCGTGGTGGATGCATTTTAACACTTTTCACATATAAAATGTATCAGTCCTGTCTTCAACATGTTTAAAATGCCTACAAATTGTATTGTAAGATTTAATTAATTACAGTTGTGCTAACTAATACGAAAGGTCTCCTTATCAGGGATGGTAGTGATAGAATCATAGAGTGGCTTAGGTTGGAAGGGACCTTAGAAATCATCTATTCCAACCTCCTATGGGCAGGGACACCTCTCAGCTAGGCTCTGTTTCTCAAACCCTCATCCAACCTGGCCTTGAACACCTCCAGGGAGGAGGCATCCACAACCTCCCTGGGCAACCTGTTCCAGAGTCTCACCACCCTCATACTGAAGATCTTCCTAAGATCCAGGATGAGGGGTAACAATTTCAAACTAGAAGTGGGGAGATTTACATTAGATATAAGGAAGAAATTCTTCATGGTGAGGGTGGTGAAGCACTGGGACAGGTTGTTCAAAGAAGCTGTGGATGCCTCCTCCCTGGAAGTGTTCAGGGCCAGGCTGGATGAGGCTTTAAGCAACCTGGTCTAGAGGAAGGTTTCCCTGCCCATTGCAGGGGGGTTGGATGATCTTTAAGATCACTTCCAACCCAAACCATTCTATGAGTCTTGTGAAGTGCAGCCAAATATTACTTGGATTTTTCCAAGAGATGTTCAGATGCCTCAGGGAGGTCACTTGTGCTGACACTGATGAAGCACCACCACCACCCCCCCCCCAGCCTCCCCCCAAACCTTCTTCAAACCACCACCACACTGTCTCAGGTACCATCTTTCCTCCAGATGTAAGCTGATTGAAGTGTCTATTTTAACTCTTTTCTCCCGCACAGAAGATGCTTTTGTCATTCTAACGAGATGATTTGCTATCACATACAATTTGCATCTGTTAACTCCATTGTTGCACCACCTTTGCCCAAAAGAAATGTCTGTCAGCTGCAGCCATGAGCACTGCAACACCTTCAAGAAAATGCAATAATTAAGAAAAACAATTGGAATTGGTGCTTATTTCTGGAGTGTGTTTTGTTGTAAAGAGATGAGTGGTATCAGTGCAGCTGTGGAAGGAATCCAGATTCCTGTTTTCAGACATTTCAAATGCAGTCTCTGCGCAGCTCTGAGGATTAGGTGAACTTGCTGCTAAGGGGAAGGAACAGCATAACTTCACAGCCACAACAGATTCACACCAGTGTGGTCTGTGCTTAGTGAACATGGTTATGGAGGATCAGAGAAGTTAAGGGTGAAGAATAAGATCAAACTCTAGAGCTGCATTCTGCTGCTCCTTATTTGCCAACTTAATTATTCACTGAAATAATGAATTCAGGCATATTGCTTAAACACAACCCCCCCAAAACACATCATAACACTGTATTATTTATCATGTAATGGCTATAAATAATTAATGACAGTGCAGTTTACTGAAGATTCTACCTTTTATGGCTCAACTTTTAGTTTTGCAATGCAGTTACATCTAAGGTGATGCACTCACCTGCTGTGTTTTAGCTGTGCCTGGCTGCAGTCCTAAAAGACTACAGATGCAGCTGGTGCAGAGCTTTCAGCCTTGCAGTGTCTTTCTTCAACCACCTACCATGGCACACGTGGGCTTTCATGTGAGGAACTGATCATGCTGAGCTGTCAGATACACTTCATGACTGCCAGAAGAGCAAGGAACCATGCTCAGGACAAACTTTGAGAAGAAAAGCAGTGATCCTAGTTTCCACCTAACACAGCAAACTTCTCCATTGCCTTTTTGTTGTATGTATTTAACTTTACTGAACTAAACCTAAGCTGGGGCAAGTGAAGATGGAGTGACACTAATTTGCCTGAAATATGTTTCAAAGAAACAAGAACAGAGATATATATTTAAGTAATTTTGCACTGAATGGAAGCAGGTTAATAATGAAGTACATGCAAGTGAGAAGGCAAAATCCTGGTGACTGCTATCTTCCCTTGCTCAGAAATGTTAAGGATCATGGCATTGGGTACCTTTTCAGTTGATACTTTGACAACTGTGATACTCTGGCACCTGTTACACTCGTGATGTTCACCTGGAGTGTTCATGTAGGCTTTTCCTCCCACACAAACATGTGTTTGCACACATACATGTCTTAAACAGTGCTTCTGCTGATGGCCAGAATTGTGGCTTCAAGATATGAGTTCGAGATGAGTTCAGATTTAGATTGTGTTGCCAGTGTATGGCCACAAATATTTCAAGCACACATTTGGATTGATCTAAGGTAAGAGTGTGAGTAGCAAAGTGCTTTCCCTACAAACCAATGCTGCAACTTTGTAAATCTCTTCATGATTTTTAGAATCACACTTTTGAAGGATGGTGGATTAAGAATAGCCAATGTGACCAAAGCTGATGCTGGAAGCTACATGTGCCTGGCAGCAAACCAGTTTGGAACAGCCACTGGCTCAACAAGCTTAATAGTTACAGGTAGGTGAGGTGAAACAGAGGGGTGTCTGTGAGGTGATGCAAAGTGAACTGCAAGCTCTGCAAGAGAAGTCTGTAATGATGTGGAGTCTGAGTTTGCCTACTGAAGAACTACTAAATGTGGTGGAAAGTAAAGGATGTGAGAAGTTGTGTGTTCGACAATACATAAAGCTAAAAGGGTATTTGCTATAGCTCTGTTATTAGTTGAGAGGAAAGAGACTCAGAGATTTTATGTCATTGATAAGGAAAACTCTCAGTTGTGAGGGAGTTATTGAACACTTCCTCCCTTCTCTCACTTAACTAAATCCTAAGTAACGCAGTTATGCTTTTAAGTTTGGAGATGTTTCTTATTTGTTGAGAAAAACAAAACAAAACAACACCACCACCCCCCCAACCAAGCAAACAAAACCCACATGGCCCTCAGGAAAGTATTTAAGGAAATTTTATATTCCAGTCCAAAATATATCTAGCCTTAAGGAATGACAGGCTCTTTGCTCATGGAAAAAAAGATGTGGTAGGGACTCCAGCTGCAGGAGCCTTCAGGGACTCCAGGGGCAGTAAAGTCTGAAGTCTTTCAGAAGTGAATTCTGTCCATGGTGGTTGTTAGATGGGCTCTTGCCCCTTCCTCTAAGTCATCCATTGCTAGCTGCTAAGACACTGGTCTGAAGTTGGTCTGAAGAATGTCTTTTCTCATGATCTTTTCTAAAGGAAGAGTATCTGAAAGGCTCTCCAAAGTCAGAATTATCTAATGCTACTGTGTTCCATATCCTAGAGAGCTCATAGATCCAAACAGAATTAGTTTGGTCAGTGAAGTAACAGCTGCACTTTGTCCATCTGTGCTCCTAAATGATTCATTTCCCTTTATATGGAAATAATAGAATTATATAGAAAGTAATTTCCAAGATTATATTTCAGTTTTACAATATTTACTTGCAACTTGTTTCCATTAATGTGATGCTGGAATAACAAGCAGCTGTTCTTACTGTTCTTGCTGCACTATTTCTGTTCTATATGATATATGGACCCAAATATCCAATGCCTTCTACCCTGTCTTGATTTCCTCTAGTTTCCCAATTTTATTAGCTGCTCCGCTCACTCCTACCTCTTAATCTTCCCAGTGGCTGCTGCTTACAGCTTCCTGCTCCAAAACCTGAGTGTTATTACTGAGAACCACACAGGCTCTTGAATTTCATTGTTGTGGGCTGCAGTGCACTTAGCTTGGTAAAGCACGTTGGCCTGTGCACAGCAGGTTAAAATATACCTTTTCAGGATCGAGTAGCTCCTGCTGGTAAATGTGCAAGGACAGAGTGGTCCAACAAGAGGGTCAGGCAGCAGCATTTATAGTCCAGCTGCATAGTCTGGAGTGACAGCCAGTAATTAGATTTGAAGAACGTGGTAGAATATTCGTGGCAAGCAAAGCTCAGCAATACAGAGATCCAATAACTGATACTTCTGCTCTCAACAGAGCCAACAAGGATTACTTTGGCACCTTCCAACATGGATGTCACTGTGGGAGAAAGTGTTGTGTTGCCTTGCCAGGTTCAGCATGATCCTATACTGGACATCAGCTTCACCTGGTACTTCAATGGAACACTCGCAGACTTCAAGAAAGATGCTTCCCATTTTGAGAAGGTTGGAGGGGTAAGTGGCAAATATCTTCACTTGCCTTATGCGGCACAGACAACCTTATTTATTTTTTCCTTTTTCAACATGCTAAAATTAGGATGCTGCTTCTCTTCTGAGCATGTACCATTTGCATCTGTCTTGGTGGGAAACCATTCACTGAGCTAGCTTGCTGCCCATAACCCACTGTACAGGCACCTTGTAGCTTAGACCTGAAGCCATGCAAGTTCCCAGCTCTTTTTTTGCATCTGGCCCCACGTGACTTTTTTTTTCAAAGACTGAGGAACTTGGCCCAGACTTCATAACCCCCAGCCTAAAGCCAAAGAGAAAATCTCATCTTCCCTTGTTTTTCCTCCACTTGCCTCACAATGTATGCCTCAACATCCTGCCTGAGCCTCCCTGGGTGAGAAGCCATACATCTCATTAAATATTTCCTATGTGGGATGCGGAGATGCTGCTGGGGGGTGTGTGGTGGCATCACTGGTGCCTTCTAATCAAAACATGAGATGTAAAGCAATGGGACAGATGCAGGATCTATCAGGAGAATGAAATCAATTACAGCAAAAGAGCTCATTACAGAGCAAGCCACAGCCAAGTGATGACAAAACAAGCAGCTGAGCATCGGTGTGAAACTGGCCATTAGAACCCTTCATAAAGGTTCTTTTTGCATATTCTTGCCAGATCTCCTGCTCTGGAGGAATAGCTGCGGGTTAGACACTGCTGCCTGTGAAACTGTGACACTTCACTACCTAACTTGCTTCTTTTTCTTGCTTGTAAAACCTTGAAAGATTTAGCATTTAATCAGTAGGCACCAAACACGGGGATTGTACTGCAGTTTGCAGTTGATTAAATAGAAGTGCATGTGGAGATGATGAGATTTCCTTGCAGGAGCCATGAGATATTCATATATCATGTGCATGTTCACAGAAATGTTTTGAGGATTACAAACTGACCATCTGTCAAGCTGTAATGGGAATGCTCTGATTTCATAGCCCGTTACCTTCTAGGATTGCTACATGGGCTTTATTTGTTTAGAAATATTTCCCCCCAGCTGTACTCAGGTTGTATATACAAACACTAATATTAGAAAGGAACTGTTAAAACCAGACCAGAACCTGAATCTGACAGTTGGCTTCATTAAGGCTTTGTAAGCTGATAGGAAAATGTAATTTTCTCACTAAAAAAAAATCCAGCTTTTTGCAGAGCCAAACCCAGGCCTAATTCCAAATCAAAGCCTGCTTTAGGTGCTTCGATTGTTTCCTTTTGTCTCATTTCATTTTATTTTATTATTTTCTTTCATTTTATTTATTTGATTTTATTTATTTTATTTAATTATTTTGTTGCATTATTTATTTAATTTCTTTTTGCCACTGGGGGTTGAAAAAAGGCATCAAAAAGTAGTTTTGCACCACAAATTCTCCAGTGATGCTGGATACAGATCCAGAGTGTGAGCATTGCCTAACTCAGAACCCTGTATCTAGAGCATTTGACTTGGCAATTTGTCCTAAGGGACAGAACAGAACTGGGGGGGGGGGGGTGTGTGTGTGTGTGTTGGAAAGTAGCCATTTAAGGGTTGGGGTGTTTTTAAAGTTTAATTTGTGTACAGAGGGATTGAAGCTCATTAGCACAAAACTGAATGAGTTACTGAGAAACCCAGGACAAGAGTTTTATGAAGCTTATATCACATTACAGTCAATGAAATAATTTGATGGGGCATGGTGAGTGAACATAAATACAGAATCATTTTGGTTGGAGAAGAACTTTAAGATCCAGTACAACAATTCTCTAACTCTACCACGTCTGGTGCTAGGCCATGTCCCTCATCTCTGTGTCTTTTAAACACCTCCAGTAAAGTGGATTCAACCACCTCCCTGGGGAGCCTGTTCCAGGCTTTGAGAACCCTTTCAGTGAAGAAGTTTGAAGAAGTTTCTTCTAAGATCCGACCTAAATCTCCCCTGGTGCAACTTGAGGTTATTTCCTCTCTGTGCTATCACTTGTTACATGGGAGAAGAGACCAACACCTCCTTTCAAGGGGTTGCAGAGAGTAAGAGGGTCTCCCATCAGCTCTCTTTATGTTCCTTCT
The DNA here is from genome assembly GCF_026170545.1 of Melanerpes formicivorus. NCBI lineage: Eukaryota > Metazoa > Chordata > Aves > Piciformes > Picidae > Melanerpes > Melanerpes formicivorus. Next base: position 8,390,433 of record NW_027142380.1, on the reverse strand, counting down.
TTGCATATTCTAAGCCTTCCAATGGCTGCAGTGTGTGTGGGTTTTTAAATACCCGTGCACAAACAATTTTCTTGGTCACAAACATGGCAAAAGCAAAGTAACTTTTCACCAGATAGTTTTCTGTGTAGTGACATCTTGGAAGTCCCTGTCGCACGTGCCTGAGGTGTCCAACATGTAGTAGTTAGTGGGAATGTTATGGGACCACCACCTGGTCTTCCAGATGGTTAGAAAAATGCAGGATGTAACAGTGTCTTCCTGCTCTCTTGTGTGTTATGCAGATGATATATCCAAAGAGCAGAGCACACCAAGCAGATTCCCACAGTTTGAACAGATTGCCTCTAAACTGTTTGGGGTGTCACCTGCTCTCCGAGCACAGCAATGGCTCAGGGTGTTATCCAGTCAGGAGAAGCAAAAGCAACTTCAGCAGCTGCACGGACAACTCAGTCTTTGTGTGCTGTGTAGCATGGAGAAAGGAAGATGATCTTCTGTCACCTGGCCTTGTCCACGCTGACAAGGATTTAATTTGGCTAGGCAAGAATGTAGATACTGCTGCTGGCCTGCAGAGCCATGGGGGCGTCATCTGCTTGGGAGCTTTTTGCTGCTGCAGGTTTCTGTGTTTTCCCCACTGCTTTGGGATTCTTCCCCAAAACAGCCACAAATCATTCAAGTGCAGTGTTAATATTTTGGTGGGGTCTATGTCAAGTAAAATCATTCTGTTCAACAGGCCTCGTGGTCAAGATGCTTTAAATTTAGTTTGCTGAAACAAGTTTGTGTAGAGCATGATTTGGTTGTGAGTGTGCACTGCTGCTGCTGGTCATTCCCTGAATATCCATTTGCAAACAGCAGATGGATTTTGGATGGATTTTAGATTGCCTTCATCTCATGTATGGTAGACAGTCAGCACTGAGTTGTGCTGCAACCCAAAGCTTTCTGTGAATCTCCTGATCTCTGCTTTCACCAGGCAGAGAAGGGAATCAGGCTTGATTGCTTTCAGTTTGTGTTGCATAAAGAATTCAAACATCCTCATGCTGAAATAATGGGGGTGAGCATCGAAAGGTTGCTATTTTTTTCCCAGTACTAAAATAAACTCCAGAATTGTCTCTTACATTTTCTCCCAAACTGTTGTACACCCCAGAATCAGTCCTGTGGCCAGAGTAGCTGAAGATAACCACCAGATAGGGTTCTGTCCTCCAATGAATTTCTGCTTCTCCTGAAAACTTTTAGAAAATGGAAAACTTCTACAAATAAAAATCTGATTGAGAGATTTTTCACCTGGAAAATATGTCGTGACCTTGGGTTAATGCAGTAATTCAGCTGGCACAAGGAGGAAATGTCTGAAGTGACACTGACTACCAAAGGTCTTGGAAATGTGGAAAACAAATACCAGGAGCCCTAATGTGGTAGGAAGTTATCACAGCTGTCACTCAAGTTTTATGGCTGTTTCCCTTGATTCAGAAGATGATATGAGAGAGACAATGGGGGAGAAAAATGGTTAAAGGCCATAAACCCTGCATTTTTCTCTTAGGATTTTGAGATAACTGCTTGGTCACAAGGCACTGACTCGCTCCATGGTTCCTAGCAGCAGTCAGGAGGCACATTCCCAGCATGAGCTAACCTTATTGCGGCTTACTTCTCCTGGAAAAGAGGGGCACTACCTCATGAGGTGCTGAGGGTTTAGCACCAGAATTGGTAGAGAATGGTTGGACTCAACGATCTTAAAGGTCTTTTCCAACCAAACCAATTCTCTGATTCTGTGTTTATTAGGAAGATGCTGAGAGACAGCTGCATGGAGCAGCTGAGGGGCTGGCCTTGCTGCCCTGCCAGCGCCATCTTTAACAACTTTCTCTTGACTTTTTTGGTTGCTTTCATTTACAAATATTGCTATTAAACACCAAGATAGTAATGTTTATGTTAATAAGAACTTTGTATTTCGACAGAGTGCAGCAGGGGATTTAATGATTAGAAACATCCAGCTGAAACACAGTGGAAAGTACGTTTGCATGGTGAAGACGGAAGTGGATAGCGTAGCATCGGCAGCAGACCTTATCGTACGAGGTACCTTTCAGCTTCCCTTCCCATGAATCACGTTCTCTAACATTTTTATATTGTAGATTACAGAAACAACTGATGGTTGTAGATTACAGAAACAATTCATGACTTGCATTAAGTGATGAATGACCGTGACTGGAATTATTCCATTCTGCCTTGCAGTTAGGGAGACTTTCAGCTCAATTTTCGGACGAAGTCTAATTTTTCCCGGAGAAATTAAGAGCTGGAGGATGTAATATTGACGTCACAGCTTTTCTGCCTGTGACAATCCTTCAAGTCAGTGATGAGAGGGAACTTGGTACTGGCAGCTGTGACAGAGCGGCGAGCTGATGCCTCTGCAAACTGAACAGTTAGGGTTGGTGACGCTGGAGTCCTTCTGTGAAATGGGCAATGGCTGCCAGAGCCTGGGAAAGGCTTTGCTCCAGGGACACACTGGAGTTTGCAGCATATAGTGCAGGATTATTCCCTTTTTTTCAGAGCTGGAATGCTGGTGCTTAAGCCAGAACTGTAGCTTTCCAGCTATATATAATGCAAGAGAGAAGCTTTGATCTAGGAAAGCACATTATGAGATCAACACTTATTTGATGTAGTTTAAAATACTCCAGATATTTACTAATTGTCAATGTGCTGTTAAGGTATTTCAACCCCTTTGCTGGTGCTGAAGACACAAAACCCTGCTGCTCAGGGTGCTGATCACATGTTGTGCTGAAGAATTGCTACAGTGCATTGTACAGTAGAACAGCTGTAGCTGAAAAAGCTAGCAGAGTGCAGCAGTGTGTTAGTGGGTTACAAAAGGACATTGAGGACTAAAGTAAAAGGCACTGGAGTGATCAAGGGATCACACTGAACAAAGGCCCTTGGAATAAAAACCAAAACCCTGTCACCTGTGCTGCAGTTCAGAGTGGTTCTGAGTTAGATGTTCAGAGTTTAGTGAATGTAAAACAGTAATTCCAAGTGTTCTCATGCCAGGCTGAATTGTTTTCTTCCTCCCACAGTACTGATAAAGTGGGGATCCAGGCTGCTGTGTTAGAGCTTTCCAGGGTACTGCCTTTACAAAATGCTGTATATTTTTCAATCTGATTCCAGGCTCACCTGGGCCCCCTGAACATGTGAAAGTGGATGAAATTACTGACACCACAGCACAGATCTCCTGGCAAGAAGGCACAGATAATCACAGCCCAGTAACCACTTACACCATACAAGCAAGGACGCCCTTCTCAGTTGGCTGGCAGCGAGTTACAACAGGTAGAACACAATTCTTGTTACAGGCTCTGTTGAATTGTTCTTGACCAGGGACACCATGTTCTTACTTTATGGTTTTTGTGGGTTTTTTTGTTTTATTTTCTTCTTTCTTTTTAAATAGTTCCAGATGTGATTGATGGAAAAACTTTCACAACCACCGTTGTGGATTTAAATCCTTGGGTGGAATATGAATTTCGTGTGGTTGCCAATAACAAAATAGGAGGTGGAGAACCTAGTTTACCCTCAGAAAAAGTAAGAACTGAAGAGGCAGGTTAGTGGGTTCTTCTATTTGCTTTTATTTTAAGAATCTTGAATGTTTGTTAAAAAAAAAAAAGAGTGTTCATATCCGTGGCTCTGAGCAAACAATCCTGGAATACCCATGGAGTATAAAAGCCTGTCACCAATTCGTGATTTTTCCGTTTAGCTGTGGACAGTTTGTGGTGCATTATTGAGCACCACAGAGGCATGACATCTAAATACCTTTAAACTGTATTTAGCATGCCAAAGTCTGCCAGCTCAGGCAGTGCTGCAGAGTCTGGATGTATTGATGGATGGGAAAAGGTTAATTTTGACAGGGTATTTTCATTCCCAGTGTTTGATCAGTGTACAGCTCCCATGTAACAAGCATGCGGCTCGGAAGAAGACATCAATTAAAACCCCAGGAGGTCCCGGGGAGTAAGGCCATTGCCCAAGACATCTGCATAAGTTAACTCTGCTGCTAAAAATATGAAACATGCCTCCAGTTTTTACATGCATTAGCTTGCATGTTTCAGACTGCAAGCTAGTGAGGGTCCTCAGGCACTCAGAAAAACATCAGCCTGCCCCAGTGATGGGCAGCAGCAAGGTGTGGGATAGGGCTGTGTCTTTCCAGGACTGCCCACCCTGCCTCAAAAAGCATTTCCATTGGTTTGCAAAAGCAGTATGAATACAACCAAGTCAGCTGCAGAGCAGGAGGATAACATGATGTGTTGTGGTCTCTTGTATCTGCACTGTGTAGACAGCTGTGCATTTCCTTTCCGCAGTTCCTGAAATCCCCCCATCTGAAGTCAGTGGGGGAGGAGGCAGCAGGTCTGAACTGGTCATAACATGGGATGTAAGTTTCCTGGCAAGCAATTTTCTTCAGAGAATGATTGTTTTCATTCAAACTCCTTAAAAAATTAATTTCCTTGGCTGCAGCAGCTTCTCATCTGGGATGTATATGTGCTTGGTAATAGTCTGTGGTGTCAGCTCTGCACGTTTGCCTTCCCCCTCCTGCTTCCCTGTGTTACTGTGCTGGATGGCAAGCAGTGGGGAGCTTCGTTAGTGTGTCTGAGATTGCTTCTCAAACAAATGTGGAGGCTAAAAAAGGGAGGAGGAGAATGGGGGGAAGAGAAAGGGGAGTTGCTCAAAGGTTGAGCCAAAGAATTATGCTATTCAGAGCAAATTTGCCTTCCTACCATTAACTCTGGATGCACATTCTAGCCAGTGCCAACAATCAGACACCGCTTTGTTAGGTGTCCCCTTTTTAATGAGGTAAAAAATGTTAACATTCTTTTGCTAACACTGCTCTGTGTGGCTATCTAATCATAATCACAGCAGAGCATGGTGTAAGCCATTTTACAAAGGTAGTATTGGATTCTGGAAGAGCTGAGTAAGCAATTATTCATTTTTTATGAATTATGGATTGTGAAAGTAAAGGGGGAAAAAAAAGGCATTTCCTGAAGAGTCTTAAAGCAGTATACTCAGTGAAAAATAAGGGAAGTACCTGAAGGTTACTCTCTTCTTGAAGTGCAAACCTTAAAGTAAGTTCAAAGGAGCACGTTTTGCTCTGCTGGTCCAGAGTTAATTCACTGGTGGAACAATACCAAAAGCAGTACCAGAACCTGGTTACAATCATGTCTGTTAGTCTGTGGGTGCTTTCTTCCTGCAAAGCATGTGCAGTGCTGTGTGTAGCATCACAGACTTTGTCATCTGTTGCTTTTCTTACAGCCCATCCCCGAAGAATTACAAAATGGAGAAGGCTTTGGCTATGTTGTTGCTTTCCGCCCCTCTGGCACCACGACTTGGATACAGACTGTGGTCACCTCTCCTGACACACCACGATATGTCTTTAGGAATGAAAGCATCTTGCCCTTTTCACCATATGAAGTCAAAGTTGGGGTCTATAACAACAAAGGAGAAGGGCCATTTAGTTCAGTAACTACAGTGTTTTCAGCAGAAGAAGGTATGTGGCTGAGGTACCTCAAGACCGAGTGAGTTACCTCCAGATATTTACATGAGGTGTTTCATCAGACAATGTAACAAGCAGGCAGTAGAAATGAGATCACTTGGAACATGGACATGTTTTGATCTTCAGTCACCAGTGCTGCTGACCATCTCTCATTTACTGATTTCCCAACACAGAGCCAAGCACAGCACCTTCTGGTGTGTCTGCAACAAGTCTGTCATCCTCGGTCATCGAAGTCTCCTGGACAGCCATTCCCTGGAAGATGAGTAGTGGAAGGTTACTGGGCTATGAGGTAAGCTCTTTGAATGTATAGTACCACTGGTAAGGGGCTGTGAGCCACAAGGGTCATGCAGGCTGCAGGACAGCAGTGCACCTCTGTGCAGGAGAGGCAGATAAGCAGAGTCCTTCTCACACAAACCAACCAAGCAGTGTGCTCTGACCTGCAAAAAGTGGATTTTATTTTGCTGTTTATCTCCTTCCTGGAAGAAGTGGCCTTGCCTGTTTGAAGTGCCTGCTGCTAGGACCCTGTGTCTTCCTAACTGGCCCCTCTTTGCTTCTCCTTTGAGTTTTTGTTGGTTGGTTTTGCGGGGGTGGGTGGTTTGTTTGGAGTTGGTTGGTTGGGTTGGGGTTTTTTTGTTGGTTGGCTGGTTGGGATTTTTTGGCTCCTCTTGTAAAGCACCAAGTGCTGGGTAAATGCAGCTTGCTTTCTTCCTGCCCCATCTACACCCAGAAGGAGGCTACTTTCTATGTGCCAGGTTCTACACATTGGCCACAACAACCCCATGCAGTGCTACAGGCTGGTGTCAGAGTGGCTGGAGAGTGGCCAGGCAGAAAGGGACCTGGGGGTGCTGGTTGACAGTATGAGCCAGCAGTGTGCCCAGGAGGCCAAGAAGGCCAATGGCATCCTGGCCTGCATCAGGAACAGTGTGGCCAGCAGGAGCAGGGAAGTCATTGTGCCCCTGTATTCAGCACTGGTTAGGCCACACCTTGAGTCCTGTGTCCAGTTCTGAGCCCCTCAGTTTAGGAAAGATGTTGAGTTGCTGGAAGGTGTCCAGAAGAGGGCAACAAAGCTGGGGAGGGGTCTGGAGCACAGCCCTGTGAGGAGAGGCTGAGGGAGCTGGGGTTGCTTAGCCTGGAGAAGAGGAAGCTCAGGGGAGACCTTCTTGCTCTCTACAACTCCCTGAAGAGAGGTTGTAGCCAGGTGGGGGTTGGTCTCTTCTCCCAGGCAGCCAGCACCAGAACAAGAGGACACAGTCTCAAACTGTGCCAGGGGAGGTTTAGGCTGGATGTTAGGAAGAAGTTCTTCATAGAAAGAGAGATTGGCCATTGGGATGTGCTGCCCAGAGAGGTGGTGGAGTCACCATCACTGGAGGTGTTTAAGAAGGGACTTGATGAGGCCATTGGTGCCATGGTTTGACTGATTAGATGGTGTTGGGTGATAGGTTGGACTTGATGATCTCGAAGGTCTTTTCCATCCTGGTTAATTCTAGTCTAGTCTAGTCTAAAATAAAGAACACAGAACAAAATTCTGCTTTGCTGATAGCCATGTGTCTAACAGTGCTTCCAAACTGTCACTTTTTCAGCACTGCTTTTACTCACAAAAGAACTGTTTTATAAGGGACAGTTATTCTAGGTTTAACTTGCTTTTTTAGATGAGGTGATGGTTTTGCTCTTGTCATCTTTTAATTTAAGCAAGATCTAATATTTCAGTTTCCATTTTCCTACAGTCACAGTAAATAGAGCAGCAAGTGTGAAAAGCAAATGGATAAGAATCATTATAGCTATCTTTTTTTTTTTTACATAGTAAACTTATTTTTGGATCCTGAATGTAGTTTCACCTTTCTCACTTGAGAACAAATAAAAGGCACTTAAAGGAGTCAAATGCAGTGCTGTGGGTGAACACTCTATTCCAAGCATGGTTTTTGAATGGTTTGGTTTTCTATCTACTAGGTTAGGTACTGGAACAATGGTGGAAAAGAAGAATCTTCAAACAGAGTAAAAGCTGCAGGGAATGAGACATCAGTAAGAATAACTGGTTTGAAGAGCAACTTAGCATACTACACAGCTGTCCGTGCTTATAACAGTGCTGGAGCAGGTCCCTTCAGTGCCACAGTGAATGCTACCACAAAAAAGACACGTAAGTAGCTTGAATTTCAAGTGGGGAGAGCTGTAAGTGTGTGTTAGTGCTTGCAGGGAAATGAAAACAGGCACCTTCCTGGGGACCACAATCTGCATAACTCCTGAATTCTCTCACAGGCCAGGGGACTCACACAGATCTTCCATTTTCTACCCTCTGCTGCTTTTAGCAGGATAAGTAAGTGAAACCCGGCTGTGCTAGTGAAGCTGAAGATAGATCTCTAATTTCTGCACAGACTCTTTTATTATTCTTCTAGTGGCTGGAAGAATGTGAAAGGAACAATTCCTGTTATTTGGAAGGCCAAAGCCAGACTTGTTGAATTTTTCAGGGTTTTGTAACATATTTGTAAGTTCTCTAGGGCACGGCGTTTGAAATGCAGTGATCCTCATCCCATTCATGCAAAACAATCCTTCATGTCCATTGTTTCCCCTTGAACAAATTGCACAAGAGGCCACTTTACTATTAAAAAGGAGAAATTAAGCTGGGGAACAGCTTGTCAAAGGCTGCACTAATTTGTCTACAAATGGAAATATTTTTAGCGTGCTCGTGCATTGTACTGCAACTCAGAATTAGGGTCATCAATCTCCAAGTATTTCTGTCACAGTCACAAGAATGTACAATTAAATCTGTCTGAAAGGTCAAATTCTCTGGAAGAGTCATTAACATCCTGCTTCCAAAAGCAGTCACATCATCAATATTACAAAACAAGGCAGTTTATCAGAAATGATTATATGCAGCAGTGAGTGGCAGCCTGTCGCTGAGGACCAAACCAACACAGATGAACTTACATTTGCTGGACTTTAAATATATTCTATGCATAGTCACCATGAATTGGCTGAGCTGAACTAACTCACTGCCTGTAGCCTGTGCCTGACATGATGAGAAGCTCTCTCTAATTAATCATCTCTCTGGCTGCTCACTCAAGGTCGTGCCAGTCTGGTCAGTGATATTCCACGAAAGAGACCTGGACAAGCACCTGATCCCACTGCTATGAACAGGAGCTGGATCAGGCCCTTAGTCAAGATAAGATCACTGCTACTGGAGTAATTAAAAAGAAAAATTAATTGCTTTATGTCCACAGGTCTTGCTGGTGAATAAAGAGAGCAAAAACTGCAGTACAGTATGATGTCAGTCTGAAGGATTTTGCTAACTGCTAATTGAATTGACTAAGATAAATAATTCTCTGTACTGCTGCAGTAGAATCTGATTTTTCATTCAAATGTCTGATTTTTAATCAATGCCAATTTCTACCTTAACCTGAATATTGGTGATTGATGTGTTTTTCACTGAGAAGGATTCCTGTGCACACTGCATTTACATTCACCCCACATGATTTACAAGATACTTCTCAGGGACTGTTTGCTACATCAAAGCAAACAAATACCTAAGGTCAGCTGGCAGTATATTTCAATATTGAAAACTCAGTGTTTATCTTAGACCATTAAAGTATCTTTGCTCTTATAATTGAAATCAACAGTCACATTCCCAGCCCAAAATAAGAAGCATAGCTTAGTTCTGTAAAATCAATCACAGAATCACAGAATGCCTTAGGTTGGAAGGGACCTCAGAGATCATCTACTCCAACCTCCCTGCCATGGGCAGGGATGCCTCTCAACTAGACTTAGCTGCTCAAGGCTTTATCCAGCCTGGCCTTGAACACCCCCAGGGAGGAGGCATCCACAACCTCCCTGGGCAACCTATTCCAGAGTCTCACCACCCTCATATTGAAGAACTTCTTCCTAAGGTCCAGTCTAAACTACTCTCCCTCAGCTTCAAACCATTCCCCCTTGTCCTGTCACTAGACACCCTTATGAAAAGTCTCGCTTCCGCCTTCCTGTAGGATCCCTTCAGGTAATGCAAGGCAGCACTAAGGTCTCCCAAGAGTCTTCTCTTCATGCTCTACAACCCCAGCTCCCTCAGCCTATCCTCACAGCAGAGGTGTCTCAGCCCTTGGATCATCTTTGTGGCCTCCTCTGGACTCCCTCCAATAGCTCTCTGTCCTTATTCTGGGGACACAAGAACTGAACACTATGGAAAATGGCAGGCAATTGAGGAAGACTTGCCTACATTTATAAAAGAAGATGTTACACTTATTTCTTATTTAGAAGGTCTTAAACTACAAGAAAATGTTCCATCCATCAATTCTAAGCACTAGAGTATGTGACCAGGCATCTGTGGAGCCTCAGAGAAATCCACGTAGCTTTGTGCATGCTTAGCAGTGGGCACGTACTTAGGTGAGATGGTGGTGGTGGTGGTTCAGGATCTGACCTATTACAGATTATGTTCTGCAGTTCTGAAGATTGGAGATTAGTGGAGATTTTGGTATGTGAAGTGAATTGGAGCCTACTGAATCACTTCCAAAAGTCAAGTGGTAGATAGAGGCTTATGGGGGTTTTAGCTATAATTACTCTTCATTTTTTCAGCTGTCATATTAATATGTTGTTGTGGATTTAAAAGAATGACTCATTTCTTTTGAAACTCAGCTTTAATATCTCAGTGTGGAAACTGTTCAGATATGCTGCAATACTTAATTCTCAGGAGTAAAACAATCTCCTCTTACATTTACACATAGGGGCTTATTAGTGTATCAGGTTAAATCCTATTTAGTATATAGAGCAGGGCAGATGCTGCCAAATATATACCTGCAAGTGGTTACTTGACTTCAGAATCATTCTTTTAAGTCTCACTCTCAGATTTTACGTTTTGTGTGTCCGCTTTTTGTTACGAAGTATAACCAGGAGGGGGTTGATCTGACTGCTCATGTAAAGGAGGTAGGGAGCTACCTGTGTGAGAGAGTTTGAAAATAAGAGTGTTTAAAAGCCCTGTCAGTGTTTACTACTGAAACCTTCAGCATCAAAGCATGGTGTAGTCCACCTAAGCAGCAGTTGCCTCCACTAGGTGACAGCAACAGTAAATTGTTTTCCCTAACACATTTAGAAAAGATTTTAATCATTGATTGTGTCACTGTGTGACCCACTTTCTAGCAAACCAACATGAGGCATCTTAAAAGGTTTGTCCTTACCTTTTCCTTGCCTGTAAGCTCGGCAGCTCAAGGTACATTGAAGTGGACAGCCAAAAGCATGCTACTGCTTTTGAAACTAACAGTCTGAGATTGTTAATGAACAAAACCCCCAATAGATTTACTTGGCCATAGCACACTGTTGTTCCAGCTGCAGGGACAGAAGTGGTACGGACGGTGTTTCTGACTCACAGCTCGAGTTAGAAGAGCAGCACAAACCTGTCAAGTATTTTTTCCCATTACAAAGATGCTAATCAGCACAGTGTGTGGATTTGAATAGTCACTAAGACTAGGTTTGTCTAACAAACACACAGCCTGTTGTGTAGTATTTGCTTAGTCCTGGCAGGATACTAAAACTAGAAACTGTCTGTTACCATCATTAGAATTTGTACTAACTGCTCACTCATGTCCTAAGATCTGTGCTTTTGTCTGGCTGTATTTATGGAAAGACATCACCAGGTAGTAGAACTTCAGAAATAACATTTTGTACCATTCTATTTTTCCTTCTTTTTTCCCACTTCAGTCTCGGAACCATAAAGTGTACAAAAGAGGCTGCCTTTCAGTTGCTTTGCATCTGACATGTAATGACAGGCAATTACCTGAGCTATTATTTCCTACTGTTGTATAAATCACTAATGCCAATTTAAGTCATGCTTTTGTTATGTATTTGAAGCACCCAGTCAACCCCCGGGAAACCTTGTGTGGAATGTCACCAACTCCAGAGTAATCCTCAACTGGGAGGAAGTAAGAGCGATGGAGAATGAGTCAGAGGTCACTGGGTACAAGGTAAGGGAAAACAGACCAGAAAAATACCTGAAAGCAATCCTCTCTTTGCTTTGTCTTGTCTGTTTGCAAGGCAGGAGTTCACAGGGTGCATGATACCACCTCTGAATCATTTCAGTAGTGCCTCCTTTGGACAGAAATTAGATCATATTCTAACAGTGTCTCACAACCTGTGGTGCTTTAACCATTAATGTCCAGTAAATGCCTTCTCCTCCTCATGCAGGCAAAGCCAGGAGCTGCAGGCACTGCTGCTAGCTCGTGGGATCACATTTACCCAGATGTGTAATAGTTGGATGTTGTAACATATCTAACAACACTCATTATAACTCTGTAACACTTCCCCAACTGTGTAACAGCTTAAAAGAACCCAATTAACCTAAGATATAGCTGATGGGTGCAGTTTATAAATAGTTATTAATACCATCTATATCAAACTGATATCCTTAAATCTTACTCTTCTTACCTGCTGAGGGACATGCTCATTGCCTTGATAGCAGTTAGATTGCTGCATCTACTCCAATTCTGATCAGCACACACAAATGTACAAGTATTTCAGTGTGTCAGGTATCTTAAGTGTGTTTAGGAGAATAGCTGAGGCTGTTCCTGATGAGCTGCAGAAGCTTGATCACACATGATATATTCCTGCATAAAAGATTTATGCTGAAAATCTGACTACTCAGTGTTCTGAGTATACTGGCATGAAATACCTGTTTATAGCTTAGATAAAGCCATCCAGTTCCATCGATGGTAGCTGACCTAAAAACACACCATGCAGAGTTTCACACTGCTTGCTGCCTCCCACACCACTTCCAGGTTCCCCTGTGGACAGCAAACATTGCTGAGGGTAAGCTGAATTTTGATAAAGATGCTTAATTTTACCGAAGTAAAGCACTTGTGGGGGCTGGGTTTATCCCAGAAGGCAAGGGCCTTAACAGAACTTAGTTTGAACTCAGGAGTTCATCAAGCCTTCAGGAACAAAGGGAGGCTGATGTTGCTCTTAAATCCTTCCTGCCTGATCATACTGAGCAGCAGGCTGTGAAGTTCAGGGAAGGCTCCTGCTCCTTAAAACAGGGGATGCCAAATGCAGTTCAGTTTCATGGCAAGATAATCACTGAGCACCTGCAGAGCATCTTCCAAGCACAAGCTGTAATTTTGATTACTTTACTCCTTCCCAAACTATGTATTGGCATAAGCTGATCTAGGTAATGACAGATTCCAAATGGTGGGATAATTTCTAGAACAATACAGCATCAAGATACTTAACAGATTCCATTATTCATGTGTGATCATTACACATCATGACATTTTAGATTAAAGCTGCAGTAAGAGAGTGATTGATGTTACCTTCCTCCTTTTAATGCAATTCTGCCCCCTAATATTAACCCAAAATCAGATCTTTCCTCTCGTGCCATCCTTTTAAAGTCTGAAACCTTGTTTCTAAGAAACACAGGAACTGCTGCTCAGTGTGAGCAATGTCACACTGCAGCTCTTGGCTCCCGTTGCAGGTTTTGTACAGGACCAGCAGCCAGCCCAGTATGAACGTGCTGAGCACGGACAAGACAACTGCTGAACTTCTGCTGCAGTCTAATGAAGATTACATCATTGAAGTGAAAGCAACAACTGATGGTGGAGATGGCACCAGCAGTGAGCAGATCCTGATTCCCAGGCTAGCTAGTAAGTTAAAGCTGAATCACCATTATTTTATCACATGCTTATAGAGTGTCCCTTGCCAATGCCAGCACCTCCTTCATGCTGGTCATGGTATAGAGAGACAGCTCTCTGCCTTGGTGTAGAGAGTCATTATAAATCTACAGCTGACACCCTGCAGATGTCACAGCTTCTCTTTATAGGAAATGAGTCCTTACTGATGGGGGGGGGGGGTAAGAGAAGTAATAGTGTGTGTTGTATGGTAAAAAAAAAGCTAATCAAAAGAAAAGCAATTAACAGTCTTCATGCCCTCATGCATGGCAAACTTCATTCTCTTGAACTGGTACATTACCAGCAAAATTGGTATGAAAAAGATCGGATTGGTTTTGTACACTTTTCCTCCTTTTTTTCCCCCCCACTATTACCTTGAAAGTCAAGAGCATTCATACAGCTCAGCCTTTTGCAGCTAGAAAACATTCACTGTCTTTTTGCATGTTTTCCTTGCTTGTCAGAAAGAAAACTTTACAGCCCTTTTTGCTTAGCATGTAGGAAGAGCAGTCATTTATATTTTTTTTGGCACAGCAGACAGGCATGAATTTAATCCTGACCTTTTTCATTTGTCACAGGTATGGATGCAAGAGGTTCTGGTCCATCAGTCTTGAGTATCTTCAGTGTATCCAGCTTCTTGCCAACAATATTTTCCTTGACTCTTAACTCTGTGTTGTGATGATGCTTTTTTTTTGTTCGTTTGCTGGGGGAAAAAGAAGGAAAAAAAAGAGCAAGCATCTGTTACTCCAGAGAAGTGCTGGGGGTTTCAAGAAATCTGCAGTGGTTAATGCATGTTTTTTTTTCCTCTATCCTGATGTGTTTTTAAATTCTTTATATTTCACTGTAGGTTGAAGTAAAACTATCCTGTAAAGTTTAGCAAATCCTTTAAAAAGGAATCCAGAATGCCTTAATACTTGAACCAAAGGAGTTTACATATGACGTCCTTCAGCTACAATGTGACAGACAGAGAGCAATGGCACCATGATCAGAGCAAGGAGGAAGAGCTCAGTGACAAACCCCATTTTGCAGTGACACTCAATCATTTGGGGTGTGTTGTTCTGATGTCAGGACAACATCAGAGCTGTGGTTTTTCAGTCACTTGGTAACATGCTGACCAAGAGGCTGTCCTTAAGACACTGTCATAATCCAATAGGTTTGGATCACTTTTCTTACTGCCATTTATAGAAATTAGTCTAAATCTAGCAAGAAATCAGAGAGGAAAGGTAGAGAGCAGTGCCACTATGGATATTAGTCCAGGTTGGACTGTCCCAGAGGCAGGCTTCCACTACTACCCTTCAGAATAGAGCTGTGTTTCAAAGGTGGCTCTGTTTGATCACAGTGTATATTCACACACCTTCTGCAACACCCAACCCTCCTCTTCAGCAAGACATTTTGAACTTGATTTCCTTATGTACCCACCTTACATTTCTTATTCCTCATTCATAACCAAATTCTCCCACCTTCCTTCAGGATCATTCTGTTGCCCTTCTCTGAACTCCTGTCAGTGTTTCACTAACAAAAGTGCCCAGCTGCAAGCATTGAGATGCAGTTGCACCACGGCCTTATGAAAAGGGACTACCACCACCTCCCCACCTTGTGATGTGGTGCTTCCAAATATGCAGCCCAAATTATCTTGCTCTGTCTGTAAGATCATCCCTCATTCAGTGTTACATTCATAACTCCCCTCCCACTGCTCTTGAACCAATTCAAAACTTACTTCACCTGCTCTGGCACTCTCATGCACCCCACTACTGCTAAGTTGCTGGCAATACTATAGGTTAGAAGAAAAGATAAACACATAAAGACGCTTCAGGCTTGCTGTCACAGAGAAATCTGTTTTCTTTCACAGCAATACATTAAAAATCCATTAAACCTGGTGCATTTGACATCTCTAGTTGTGAATTTAGTCCACTCAGCCAATCCAATCAATGTAGAGAGCTGCCTCCATCCATGGTAGTGTTCACGTGACATAAAGCAAACCCTTTTAAAGAGTTTGGTTTTCCTTTCACAGCATTATTCCACCACAGACAACAAAAGGAGAGAACCAGGATTAATGAAATTAGGGTAGCACTGTAAACAAAAACACAAACCCACAAAACTTTGGATATGCATTCAAATAGCAAATCACCTTCTCAGTATCACATCCAGATGGACATCCGTGCTAAGTGTTGAAGTAAGCAGGCTCTGTATATACTGTACATACCTAGTTATAAATGGCTAGTTGCTTTTCAATGTGGCTAACCAGTGATGTTTGCAGACACTTGCAAATGGGGGGTGGGGGAGGGATGGAAAACCAGGTGTTACTAGTTGGTATCTAGTTATGTTCCATGCAACAAAGGGTGACTCTTTCTAGTCTCATCTCACACCATTCTAGTCCCTGTCCCTGTATTGCCATTTCCATGTGATTCCATTGTCCTCTTTAATTTCTAGTTATATATCTCCATGAGATATGTGCCCAGTACCTTGTTTCATATTGAAAAGTTTGAAATTTATCCTTAAACTTCCAGCTGTGTGTGTATCCTATGGTTATCTGTATGCATTTTTTTCTATTACTCTAATAAAATATTTATTACATTGAGGGAGAGCAGAACATTGCAGAGTATTACTGCTTGGTCCTATTAGAGATTTGCACACATGGGGATTCACTGCAGCTACAAACGGTGCTTACTGTGTCTCCTGACCTTTCTGTGCTGACTGCTCAATAGATCTCCATCATATCTGCACTAAGTGGCACTTGGGGTAGGAGTGGTTTCCCTCTCAGTGGTTCTGCTGCTGAAAGATTACAATCCCACCCCACCTACCCAGACCTGTTTACACAGAACACAGGGCAGGAGGGTGAAGAGGAGCAAGGATGCAAATGTGTCCCAGTCATGGCCTGGAGGAGTCAGACATGCATGGAGCAGGGACCCAAGGTTGTGCTTGAGCTTCTGAGCTGCCCACTTGGCTTGCAGCACGTTGGACAAAATGCCACCTCCCTGCCCTTTGCTTCATTTCCCATATATGCAGTGAGGCTGTTTCCTCTTCTCTGAAATCAAAACAAAATAATGAAATTATATTGAAGAAGAGTTTGTTCTTTATAATCCTTTATTTAGTGTATCACTATTTAGCATTAGGCTGCATGGCGTGGCCTGTGTTCTCTTACAGCTGGTATATTCCTTCCCATAAAAGCCCAAGGCATTCTAGCACTAAAAACCTCACCAGGAACATGGGCAAAACAGAACTATTTGATACTTTTAAATCCTCTCTTCCTCCTGCATAACAGGGAACTAATCTAGATGCTGCAGTAAGGGTTAACAATAAGCCCAGCACCTCTACAAGTGCATACAAAGAGGCAAGACTGAAGTAATTCTTCTCGAGCAAACAGTGTTTTCCCTTTCAGATGGTTGCAGATGGACACCTGCCCTGCTCTGTGTTCCCCCCCAATAGTCAGATTAATCTTCCTTTAAACTGATCTCTGTTCCCCAGCTTATGTTAATTAATTCAGTTGATATCAGTGTTTATTTGTGGCAATAAATCTTACTTGATTCTGCAGGGAGAGGTGGGAAAATAACGTTGTCACTGGGGAACTTAAAGAGGAAAAGGTGAAAGGCCAGTAAGGGGAGAGGCCCCTAAGCCAGCCTACCTCTTAAAAGGCTTTTCCAGAGCAGCTTCTGTGGCTAACCAAGATCAGCAATTCAGACCTGAGGAGAAAAAGAAAAGAAATTAAATCAATGATAATTGTTTGCCTGGAACTGGGGATGGTGGGGAAGGTATTTCTGCCGTTCCACTTGCACCAAAAATAGCCACCACTTTAGCACTTACAGCTGCTGTTCTTTGAACTCTAGTAGGATGAGTCACAGGATTTTAGGAAAACACTGCTGTGAAGTGTGTGGTTTTAACACCTTACCCAAAAATGTAGCTGTTCCTCCAGGGATGGTGAAGGCTACCAAAGCCCAAAGTTGAGTAGAGCTGGAGAGGGAGGGAAGAGGGGAGTGCTGAGATTTGAAGGTCTGGAGGGTGAGGGCTGCTTGTTAGGTTATTTTAAGCATGGGTTTAAGGATTCTCACCCTGCACTGCTATCCCACCTCACACACATACAACCCCTTCCCCTCCAAGATTCGCTTTCTGAGGGGTTTCGTCTGCCACCTGAGTAATGTGAAGATGTTTCATTCTGTTTATAGCAGGGGATTTGAGAACTCCCCCTGTGCTTCTAGAGTGTGGATTTTTCAGCTGGAGCTGGCATAAGAATTTAAAACAAAACCACAAACAACTTTTTCCTTGGACAATTTACTCTCAGATATGTTGGGAACACACAGGCTCCCCTATGAACCATAGAACTGTTGAGGTTGGAAGAGAGCTCCTTAGAGCTTGCAATCCCACCACTACTGCTATGAATACAAAATAAGTTAAAAACTTCCCTCTAGCCCTAGAAAACATTGGATATCTCCATTTTCTACTTAATTTGCCTTGTGCTGGTGGCACACAGACATGGGCAGTGCCTGTCAGCTTGTATATGTTATGTCTTAATAACAGGCAATAAAGCACACGGTCCTGTGTGAGGGAGTGCATTAACCTGACAGCTCTCTGTCTCCAATAAATAACAGCCAAATATTGTGAAAATAGAATGAGTTTGTAAACAAGCACTGGCTCTCTTAGGAAAAACAACCTCCTCCATGGGTTTGTGCTAATGCTTTGAACTGAAAAGCAGTAAAAAAAACAAACAAGGATGTGCTTAGCGGAGCTGGATCTGGATGTAGGCTCCTGGTGTTTTATTCAGTCTGCTTGACAAAAAGAGGCATCACTTCTCTTCAAATCTGATGCCTACCCAAGTGCAAGCTGCAGCATGACAGGGGGCAGATGGCACAGCTCTTCACTGGGTCTCCAGCTCGTGCTCTTACCCTCTTAGAGCACAGCTTTGCTTCAAAGACTTCTCACAGTTTGGAGCTGCCTCCCTGGCGTGTGTGCAGCTTGGGTCTCTCCAGGAAGCAGGATGTACAGCCTGTAAAATAAGAGACATTTGTCTTTTTCTAAGCTTAACACTTATTTCAGCAGCCTCAGCAAGCAGAGGCTGCCTGCACCCTGCACATAATTGGAGCTGCTTCTCAGAGGTGCTGTTTATGTCTCACCTTTGGCTTGGAAGTCTTTCCCAAGGTCAGCAAGGTGCCCACATCCTTGGCTAGCATCACTGGTCACTAGCACTCCATGACAAAGCACTGGCTGCAGGATGAGGAAATGCAGACAGATGCTCCCTTGGCAGCCCTCCCAAAGACCAGCACGTCCCCTCACACTGTCCTTGGCAGAGGACATCCTCTCCAGTACAGACCTTGGGTCCTCCCGGGAGCTGCACAGCCACTGTGCCTCTCAGCAGGGAATTGCTGCTGCAAACTGCAGCCAGCACAGTGGAGGAGACCTCAGCAGCAGGGACCATGTCCTCTCTGCCAGAGGAACACAGCTATCTGGAGATGTGCTCAGAGTATGTGTGTATGTCTGGGCATAAGTGCACTTCCCACAAACACACGTTGATGCCAGTCTAAAATAACCTCCAATTTTGAGTCTATTTTCATGATTTCCTCTTGCTGACAGCGGCTGTGCATTGCCAGTCCTCTGACTCTCTCCTGCCTCTCATTAGGTGCTCCAAAAAGTTCCCCTCAAAAAACTCTCCTTTCAGGCATCCTCTCCATCAGCTTTAGCTGCCATGTTGCAGTGTCTGTGATGGCTTTATTGTAATTCATGCCATGCTCTTCATTTGCTTTGGTTTTGAACTCTCTGGTTTGAGACTTTCCAGTTTGTGCATGAGAGTCTTTTAGTATTAGAATTTCACAGGACCTTCGTGTGCATCTCTCCTTTGTTTATCCCCATCTCTAAGGGTCAGCAAAACTTGATAAACTCATTTGGTATTAAATTTCTTTTCTTGAGCTCCTTGCTGAGCTATTTGAGGTCAAGAAGTATCTTTGCAAGTCTCTCCTTTTTTTGTTTAAATGCACAAATACAGGAGCCATGCCAGTAACCCTATGTAGCATTACCAAAACACTTTCTTCCCAATGTACCCAAGATTATTTCCTTACCCTTTAAGAGCATAATTAGTCCTGTGAGGTCTGGACCATGCCTGCTCTCTGCGCTGTGCTCTTCATCCCATCTCGGCAATTAATCCCCTTTGGGTGGGAGAACATCAAGGCACTGGCAAAAGCTGCATGAGGAAGAATTAAAAGCATCCTGTTAGGAGCCAACAGAAAGGGTGCAACTTCAAGATAGTCATTAATTTGGTCCACAATGATTTAAACTCAAAGCAGCTCCTAGGGACAGAAGGACATTCCACAGTTGTCCATCAGGAATGAGCAACTTAGTCATTAAGTCCAGCCATAAACCCAACACTTCCAAGTCCACTGCTAAACCATGTCCCTCAGCACCACAGCTACATGGCTTTCAGATCCCTCCAAGGATAATGATTCAACCACTGCCCTGGGCAACCTATTTCAGTGCTTGACAAACTTTTGATGAAGACATTTTTCCTACTGTCCAACCTAAACCTCCCCTGGTGCCACTTGAGGCTATTTCTCTCTTCCCTGTCACTTGCCGCTTTGGAGAAGAGACCAACACACACTTGGCTCCAACCTCCTTTCAGAGAGTTATAGAGAGTGAGGAGGTCACCCCCTAGCCTCTTTTTTCCAGACTAAACAACCCCACTGCCATCAGCTGCTCCTTATAACATTTATGCTCTAGACCCTTCACCAGCTTCATTGCCCTTCTCTGGACCCACTCCAGCGCCTCAGTGTCTTCCTTCCTGCTCACTCAGCTTCCCAAATCCCACACTCCTTGGGACACAAAATGACTCATCTGCAAGAGGTGAAAGGACATGGTGTTCCTTCTCCCCCTTCATTGCCAGCTGAGGGTGAAGGATTAGAATCACCCAGCAGCACAAGGGGAGGGTTTGCACACACTTGGTCAAAACTGGACCTAAAATCAGCTACCAAACTTTCTGGCCATTAATAAAAATGCAAACAGAACAATGAATCACAGAATACATTTGGTTGGAAGAGACCTCAATGACCATCCAGTTCAACCTTTGACCTAGCACTGAAGGGTCAACACTAAACCATGTCCCTAACTGCCAACAATGCTTCCTTGGAATGCAAGCAACTGGAGCAGCTCCCTGCTCTCCCTCAGCACTTAGTGCAGCATCCTCCTACTCTGGGACACGGAGGGATTCAAAGGAGGCATGGGGACTTATTTTTAGGTGCTCTGAACTCTCTGCTCTGAGGCCAAAGTAGAAGTGTGGATTGATTTTTCTGTCACCCCCAGAGAAGGTGCCAGCAAATGCTCCTCTGGGATTTGAGCAGCTACCTCTGCTCCCTGTGCCTGTTAATTGGGGAGGAATATTGACAGCAGGAAAGATGCTCATGGGGATTGCTCTCCCTGGTGATTTCACTGTAGGGGCTCTTTCCACTCTGTGCTGGCACACAAGCAATGGCCTCTTACATCAACTAAAGATGTAAAAAGAAAAGAGACAGAGAAAATAAGGGGGAAAACCTCTTTTTCATGTCTTTTATGTTAAAATGATAAATCATTTTCCC
This sequence comes from Melanerpes formicivorus, assembly GCF_026170545.1. Taxonomy (NCBI): domain Eukaryota; kingdom Metazoa; phylum Chordata; class Aves; order Piciformes; family Picidae; genus Melanerpes; species Melanerpes formicivorus. Next base: position 8,369,752 of record NW_027142380.1, on the reverse strand, counting down.
AGCTGAGGACCTGTGAAGGAGTTTATCAAAAAGGAGGTGTTTAACAAAAAAGTCTCTCATTAACAATCCAAGGGGGGTTGTGGGGAAAGCAGACAAATAACTTTTGTCACCTTTCCTAATACTGCCACCAAACTGAGGCACTTAAAGTTAGACTTGTGTCTGAGACCGCCGAGACAACTTGTCACAACACTAATTATCTATGTGAGCAGCAGAGCTCTCAGCAGATTGAATGAGTTCCTCTGCAGTGAGAAGAGATCATTTCAGCAGCAGCAGCATCTGATCCTCATTACTTTTTTGCATATTAGCTGTAAATCGACTATAACGACAGGAAATACGGCTTGAGTACCTTCACAGCAGCTTCAGATGAGACAGAGGGGAACTCTTCTGCAGCAGCCAAAAGCTTCTGTTCATGCACTGGAAGACAATGTCTTGAGGGTTCTGTGTTGCCTTGGAAACATGAAAAATAAAGCACCATTAATTACCTGTTTTCAAGCAACCAGAGCACCCAGTGCTGAGGGCCTGAGCCAAGCCTAATCAAACCCTTACCCCAGCTTCAGCAGACTGGGGCTGATCCATCAAGCCTTTGCAAGAAGGAGAGGATGGAGGCAGAGCAAGGCTCAGCCAAGTTTTACTCTGACAGCATTTCCAGGAATGTCACCAGGAGGCTTCAGGCAGACACTCTAAGGGGTGGTTTGCAGTGGTCCCTTCTTGCTTTCACATCCCTGACTCTTAACATTGTCAGCTGCTTCTTTTCTTAATACAAGCCCTCTTGTCTGTAGCAGATCACCCTGACAAACACCCTTGCAAACATCCATATGGGACCTACATAAACCCCACTATACATTTGCTCCAGACAGGAAAAAGTGCCAATAGTGCCAATCATGGCACAGAAGCATGAGTTCAGCCAGACCTTCTGCTATCATCCTTTCTGCCCAAGATACTGCCAAGTAGCAAAGTCTTTACTACTTTATCTTCTCTTAAAATAGTTTTTAACTGTTAATTATAAACATTTTTTAACTGCAGACTGCTTGCTGCTGCTTCTGCTAGTACTGGAGTTTTGGGTCCTAACTCTGAAGACTAGAATCAGCCTCTTCTTGAGGGTGTTTGAGGCTATGCTAAACTTTTCCTTTGGAAAGATTGTTCATCCCCTCTGCCAGCACTGCCCAAAGCAATCAGCTAAAACTCCAGCCACAAAGATACAGGAGGATAAAAATAATGCCAGTAAAAGCTCCTTAATTTTCTCCAGCAATCCTCCTCATGTATGACCTACACAAAGTGTCCCTTCCCTTTCATTTACAGTGAATATTAATCTTTGCCTATCAACCCAAGCACAGCTTTAGGGTTTTCCACTCATTCATATTCACAAGCTCAACCAGCACTGCTAAAGGACGTTGATTATCTGGGTTTGGATTTGGGCTGGGTTTTAACACAGCCCTACTTGACACTCCTGAAAGCATTTCATCAAATAGGTGCTGGAAGGAGGTGAAGCCTACATGCTGCACAGCTTGTTCAAAATGGGCACACAATGATGAGCTGGAGACACACCAGAGTCTGAGACTCCATCTGCAGCTGTGGTGGTCACCCTGTGCAGCAGGCACAGCCTGGAAAAACACAGAGCACAGGGAGGTACTGAACCAAGGGGACCTTGCAGCCATCCCCAGCTGCTTCCATGGGGTGTTAACAGGGCTGCAGCAAAGCAACATCAGCACACAGCTCCCTGCACCACTGTGGTGGGCACACCTTGTCCCCATCAACCACACTGGCCCCTTTCTGGCTCCAGCCTCACCTTCACAGTGGATGGTACTAAAGAGGGCACCGTTCAGCCACAAACCCAAAGCTGACTTCACCACTTAGCACCAGGAGCCTGACTCACCTAATTCCAACCATTTCTACCTTTTCCATCATGTGTATATTCTTCTATAGAATCATGGAATCATTCAGGCTGGAAAAGACCTTTCAGATCATCAAGTCTAACCATTATCCCAGCATTGCCAAGTCCACTGCTAAACCATATCCCTGTAAGGTACTCTTATGACCACAGGCACTACCATATATGAAGTCCAAGACCCATTTCAGTTTTTGCAGGCAAAGGGCCTCAGCAGCATTTCAAACTGCCTCCTCCACTTAGGAGGCTAATGAGCAAAACCCACTGGAGACAGACTTTTTCCAGGACTCTCTCTGCATCCTCCCTACATAGTATCATAGTATCATTCAGGGTTGGAAGGGACCACAAGGATCATCTAGTTCCAACCTCCCTGCCATGGGCAGGGACACCCCACACTAGATCAGGCTGGACAGAGCCTCATCCAGCCTGGGCTTAAACACCTCCAGGGATGGGGCCTCAACCACCTCCCTGGACAACCCATTCCAGGGCTTCACCACTCATGGTGAAGAACCTCCTCCTCACATCTAGCCTGAATCTCCCCACCTCCAGCTTCATTCCATTCCCCCTAGTCCTATCACTACCTGACATCCTGAGAAGTCCTTCCCCAGCCTTCCTGTAGGCCCCCTTCAGATACTGGAAGGCCACAATGAGGTCACCTGGGAGCCTTCTCTTCTCCAGACTGAACAGCCCCAACTCCTTCAGTCTGTCCTCACAGGAGATGTGCTCCAGCCCTCTGATCATCCTTGTGGCCCTTCTCTGGACACCTTCCAGCACCTCCAGATCCCTCTTGTAATAGGGGCTCCAGAACTGGACACAGTACTCCAGGTGGGGTCTCCCCAGGGCTGAGTAGAGGGGGAGAATCACCTCCCTTGCCCTGCTGGCCATACTTCTCTTGATGCAGCCCAGGATCTGATTGGCTTTGCGGGCTGCAAGTGCACACTGAGAGCTCCTGTTGAGCTTCTTGTCCACCAGCACCCCCAAGTCTCTCTCCTCAGGGCTGCTTTCCAGCCAGTCACTGCCCAGCCTGGATTTGTGCCGGGGATTGCCTCGACCCAGATGCAGGACCCTGCACTTGCTCTTATTGAACTTCATGAGGTTGGCTTGTGCCCACCTCTCCAGCCTGTCAAGGTCCCTCTGGATGGCCTCCCTTCCCTCCAGCATGTCTGCTGCACCACACAGCTTGGTGTCATCAGCAAACTTGCTGAGGGTGCACTCAATGCCACTGTCCATGGCACCCACAAAGATGTTGAACAAGCCTGGTCCCAGGACTGATCCCTGAGGGACTCTGCTTGTCCCTGGCCTCCACTGGGACATGGAGCCATTGACAGCCACTCTTTGGGTGCGGCCATCAAGCCAGTTCCTTATCCATCTAGTGGTCACCCATCAAACCCATGTGTCACCAGTTTGGAGACCAGGATGTGGTGCGGGACAGTGTCAAAGGCTTTGCTCAGGTCCAGGTAAATGACATCAGTTGCTCGCCCCTCATCTATTAATTTTGTCACCTGCTCATAGAAGGCCACCAGGTTGGTCAGGCAGGATTTGCCCTTGGCAAAGCCCTGCTGACTGTTCCAAATCACCTCTTCACTATTCTTTTGAGCGAGTAGTGACTCCAGGAGGATCTGTTCCATGATCTTTCCAGGCACAGAGGTGAGACCGACTGGCCTGGAGTTCCCTGGTTCCTCCTTCTTGCCCTTTTTGAAGATGGGGGCAATGTTTCCCCTTTTCCAGTCTGTGGGGACTTCACCAGACTGTCATGACTTTTGAAATATAATAGAGAGGGGTTCAGCAACCTCCTCTGCCAGTTCTCTCAGCACCCGTGGGTGTACCCCGTCGGGTCCCATGGACTTGAACACTTTCAGGTTCTTCAGGTGATCACCAACCTGATCTTCACTTACCATGGGCAGTTCTTCCTCCCTGTCCCTGGCATTGTCTTCCATAACATCAGGAGTGTGGCTGGAGGCCCTTGCAGTGAAGACTGAGGTAAAGAAGTTATTAAGTACCTCAGCCTTTTCCTCATCACTTGTGACCATGTCACCAGTTTCCTTTCTGAGGGGGCCCACACCTTCCCTAGGCTTCTTCTTCCCATTCATATACCTGTAGAAGTTCTTAGTGTTCCCTTTAACCTCCCTGGCTAGATTCAATTCAAACTCTGCTTTGGCTTTCCTAACCAGGACTCTTGCTGCTTGGGCAGCTTCCTTATATCCCCCTGTTCTACCTGTCCTTCTTTCCACTGCCTGTAGAGTTTCCTTTTAAGTAATAGTGTGTCCAGTAGCTCCTTGCCCATCCAGGCAGGCCTCCTAGCATTCTTACCTGCTTTTCTCTTTGTTGGTACACAGAGCTCCTGGACACAGAGGAGGTGGTCCTTGAATACTGACCAGCTGTCCTGGGTCCCTCTTCCCCCCAGGGCTTTGTCCCACGACACTTTGGCTAGCAGATCCCTGAAGCCATCAAAGTCTGCACGCCTAAAGTCTAGGGCCGTGAGCTTGGAATACTTCCTCCTGATGCCCTGAGGAGATTCAATTCAACTGCTTCATGGTCACTGCAGCCAAGGCTGTCTCTGAGCCTCACCTTGCTTACCAGCCCTTCCCTGTTGGTGAGAACAAGGTCCAGCATAGCACCATTTCTTGTTGGTTCCTCTACCATTTGGAGGAGGAAGTTGTCTTCTATGCAGTCCAGGAACATCCTGGATTGCTGGTGCCTTGCTTCACCTCTCACCATACTTCTAAAGAAGCATAATTAACATTTTCAGGGAAGTATTCCACCAGGAGCATCCATTTGTTGAGAAAATCACCTCTAGCCAGACTCCAACTGCTCCTTTTTTCTGCTGATACTGTTCAACACCTACAGCTGAAAGGGACCACAGCAGACACTGGTGATGGTCACCACCACTGGGTGAATGTGTGCTGGGGGTACACCACAGACCCAAACCCAGAGTTGCCCCACAACCCACCTTGTCCCTTCACTGCAGCCCTGGGGATGAATTTTGAATCTCCTGCCCATGGCACAGAGATGGGACACAGCTACCTCCCAGGCTGCTGAAAAAGAACACTTTCATCCTGTAATGCTTTGTAAACATGGCAAATGCTATTTTTACACTTGGCCTCAGCTATTTTAAGGAAAAGATTTGCTTTAAAAGACACCAACAGACAACCTCTAGCTACCCATCCATTTCTAAATGAGCTGCTTAGATCACTAATTTGGAGTTTTCTTTTCTCTCTTTTCTCTTTCCAACTTTCCTCAGCAATAATGCCAAGGGCATCCATGAATCTCTTTTGACTCCTTCTGAAGGTTAAACTGACTACAAGAGAGATGGATCAAAGGGAAAGGAAAACTTCATTCTAGAAGCACAACAATGTTTACATAACACAGGACAAGCAAGAACTCCTCATTTCTACCATGCAGACATGCTTGTAAAAAGTGTATAAAATGAGGCATTTTTAGTTCAGCTGGGGAGGGCAGTAGAGGTGTATTATAGAATAGAATAGAATAGAATTAATCAGGTTGGAAAAGACCTTTGAGATCATCAAGTCCAACCTAACACCCAACACCAGCTAATCAACTAAACCATAGCACCAAGCACCCCATCCAGTCTCTTCTCAAACACCTCCAGTGATGGTGACTCCACCACCTCCCTGGGCAGCACATTCCAATGGCCAATCTCTCTTTCTATGAAGAGCTTCTTCCTAACATCCAGCCTAAACCTCCCCTGGTGCAGCTTGAGACTGTGTCCTCTTGTTCTGGTGCTGGCTGCCTGGGAGAAGAGACCAACCCCCACCTGGCTGCAACCTCCCTTCAGGTAGCTGTAGACAGCAAGAAGATCTCCCCCGAGCCTCCTCTTCTCCAGGCTAAGCAACCCCAGCTCCCTCAGCCTCTCTTCACAGCACTGTGCTCCAGACCCCTCCCCAGCTTTGTTGCCCTTCTCTGGACACCTTCCAGCAACTCAACATCTTTCCTAAACTGAGGGCCCCGGGTCCAGCTTGTGGAAGAGAAGAGAGACAAGGCTGGCAAGCAGAATGGTCTGGAATGCAACTAATTGAAAAGATGCAGTTTTCAGGGCTTCCTGCCTCAAGGAGAAGAATCCCTGGGAGCCATTTTGATGCACAAGAGAAGAAGAGAATGAAGCATCCCATGGCAGCCTGGGGATGACACCTCCAAGGAGCAAACCAAGGACCACAAGGAGCCCAGCCAAATAAGTCAAAGGTTCAAATGTTAAATGGCCAACCTGACTATGAGAATCATAGAATTGTTCCATTTGGAAAAGACCTCTAAGATCACTGAGTCCAACCATCAACCTAGCACTACCATGGCCATTAAACCATGTCCCCAAGTGCCATGTCCACATGTTCCTTGAATACCTCCAGGGATGGTGACTCCACTGCCTCCCTGGGCAGCCTGTTCCAATGTCTGGCCACTCCTTCAGTTAAGAATTTTTTCCCTAGTACTGACTGGGAAATGACTGCCAGAAACAATCAGATTCATGCAGGCAGCCCTGGGAAGGACTTTATTTCATCCTCCTCTTATGAACTGCTCCCTGAGCTCCTCAGCTGTGAGCACCAATTTTGGCAGCAGTCTCCTAATAGGACTGATGAGAGATGATACAAATTGCCTTTGAGTTGGTCAGTGCAGAGCAATAATAAAAATCAACATAAGAAAGACTTTTTTCACAACATACTTCTCAAGAATTGGTCTCTTTTGGGCCAGCTCTAGCACAGCCAGAATAATGAGAACTTCAATACACTTATTGACATTTATTCTAACAAGTTCATCATCTTTCCTCACTCATGTGCTGGAACCAAATCCATAAGTGTCTCAATATCAAACACCCACCCTCGCCTGCCCTCTCAGGAGCAGAGCTATCTGTTCTGCAGTTAATGAGCTATCCTCTAGGAAGAAAGGAGAAAGGCCATGCTTTAAATTGGACCCATCTGGTAAAGGCTTTCTTGAAAAGATGACACTTATGTCATGTTTTGCAGCTATCAGAGGCAGAGGTTTCCCAGCAGAGGCCATCTGTCCCAGATAACTGCTGCCAGTTCTCAAGATTATCAATTAGTCTCTAATGATTGTTTATATGAGAGAGGTGACAGAGGGGTCAGGAGGCTGACCTCTGAATATGAGCATCATGGTGCAGCCTCACCAGCTACTGAGATGAGGAGCAGGGCATGACTTCCCAGTACCTCCCTTTCCTTCAAGGAAACAGCAGAACTCTTGATGTTCTTTGAGCTCAAGAACCAAGATGCTGCTGCTTGTGGTCACTATCCCAACATCAAGAATGTGCTGGGAAGTGAGAGACAGGTTTGGATCCCTGCCATGCTCAAGCTGTTTTAATCCAATGTCTCTGATTTTCTTGAAGCTTCAGGGATCAGAACTCTCTCTAACATACCTGAGTTTCCAGTTGGATGTCTGATATGAAAGCCCAGCTTTCAGAGATGAAGACACCATGATTTCTAGTTAGCTCCATTAGATACAGCTCATGGCACAGCCACAACTACAGCTTTAAGACTAAATTGACACAAACCCCACTTCAGAGGACTTTCAGACCACAGCCAGGCTTGAAGACTTTCCCCGCCCCATGCTATGTAGTTTCAAGTCCTTTCCCACAGGGCACATGCTCTGCTCTCTGGTCACAGTGCAGCTGAAGGGCTGTCACACATGTCCTGCTGTTACTAAAGCAGCTTCTGTCTCACTGCCCTTATCATGGCAGCACAGGGCTGGGATCAGCTTGTGAAGAGAGAAATTGCTCACATAATTTATGCTGTCTCCTGTTGTCAAATTATCCAGACAAGCTCCAAAATATATGCAGAGACCATGAGGAACAATATGTTTTAAAAGTGGAATTATATGGCAGGAGCAGAAGATGGGAAATACTTGAAATTAGAAGAGGAGGAAACTGGAAGGTATTAGAGAGATGTCAAATCTCACCTGTGCTCCAATAACACATCACACACGGCTTTAAAGGCAGAAGATGATGATGCCCAGGTGGCTCAAGGAAGCTATTTAAAGTATCAAATAAACATTACCCCAACAAGTAGACTCTGCTGCTGGCACATCACACTTGTGGCTGCCAGGAAGTGACCTGCCAGGCATGGGCTTTACAGGCACACTTCATCAGTGATAAGGAAAGGGCATGAGTTAACAACACACTTGGCAGTTAATGGTTGGGCTCAATGATCTTGAAATGGTTCTAAAAACTCTTGGACATCTATTTCTCCACGTGTGCAGAACCCTGAAGTCACGAGAGCATGGTCACTCTGACACAGAGACCAGAGACACACAAATGAGTGTGCCAAAAGATGCTGAGGTGTTGCTCTTCACCACAGGAAACCTTCCTCTGCACACCTGCAGCAGGAGAGCGCTCCTGCCTCCTGACTTCACTTAAACAGATGAGGGAAAAGACAAAAAGCACATAAACAGAGGGAGAGGGAGCAGGGGGCTGCTTTCTAAACACCAGAGGTGCGGCTGCTTTTCAGGCTGGAAATGGACAGCACAGACTTTGGAATGAAACTCTTCAGTTGCTGGTTTTTCATTTTTCTAAAACACATCAGTTGGATTTGTGACTGTGGGAAACTTTTCCTCAGAGAGGCTCTTTTCAGAGGAACAGCAGGGCGTGGAGTGGTAGCAGTGTGCAGTGAGAGCTGCTGCAAAGCTGGGCTGTCCTGCAGGGAGCCTTGCATTTGCATGGTAAGCTACAGCTACCCCCTGGGAGCTCAGACACATGAAAGCAAGCCCAGATGTGTTTTTAGTTAGCAGTAGATCTTTTTGCTTCAGCCTCAGTTTAAAGGTCAGGAATGTTTAGAGCTTTTCTCACACGTAGCTGGAGCAGTGTTGCCCAGCAGCTCTCCTTAGGAGAAGTGAGGAAAGCTCCAGCTCAGCCCTGCCAGGATGCCAGGGTCGCAATCCTGTCTGTAGCAAACAGTGTCTGACATCAACCCCCATTCCCAGCGACAGTGGCCCTGCTACACTGGGATGTTGTGTGAGAGACACTTCTCTGGTACCAGTGACCTTAACAGGAGCTTTTTAGCACTTGTCAGGGCTCTGACAGCTGAGTCATTTTAGGCATGTAAATGCAGCACGACTGGAAAACAACCAAACGAATCTCACCACCCTTCTCACGACACAGTTCTCAGGGAAGTTCAAGACATTTAAACTCCATTTTAACCTTTTTCATCTTCTGCCAGCAGACCTATTTGGGATCAGGCTGAAGATTTCCTACCTGACATGGCAATTCATAGGATAGTTTTGGTTGGAAAGGACCTCAAAGATGATTGAGTGCAACCATCACCCTATCCCCAGGTGCCATGTCTGCACATTTTTTGCACTCCTCCAGGGGTGGTGACTCCACCGCCTCCCTGGACAGCCTGTTCCAGTACTTGACCACCCTTTCAGTAAAGAAATTTTTCTTGATATCCAACTTAAACCTCTCCTGGAAGAATTTCAGGCCATTTCCTCATGTTCTGTCACCTGATACTAGGCAGAAGAGACCAAGCCTCACCTCACCACAACTTCCTTTTCAGGGAGTTGTAGGGAGCGATGAGGTCCCACCCCAGCCTCCTCTTCTCCAGACTAAACAATGGCAGTTCCCTGAGTTGCTCCTCATAAGTCCTGTTCTCCAGACCCCTCACCAGCTTTGTTGCCTTCCTGGCCTTTGACTTCACACTTTGACTGGAGGGATGGGCAGCCTAGTGCCCACCTCCTCCCTCCCACCATCAGCAGCACCACCTCACCAGCACCAGCACCTGCCAGCCAGGACTGCAAGGCACGGACACTCAGCTATGCTCTGTGCTCCTCACTCCTCATCATCCTCTCACGATGTCCTGACAAATGGGTGAGCATTGCAACGTGGTCATCAACATCACTGAGCTTCCCAACATGCCATTTCCTCCCTTTTTTTCAGCATTAAGGAACAGGTGAAGAGGGAGATAAAGAATAAAATTATGACCCTTGTCATTGTCCTCCAAATGAGAGACACTGTTGTGACAGCATATTGGAATAATCAAGGAAAGGGGCAGATCCACACACTTGATTTACTGACAGAAATACTGGTCTCAGCTATTGAGCTCCTCGTGCTGATGACGGCTGCAGAAAAATTATGTGTATGCAGAATGGATAAGAGGGGAGGGCTTGCTTCTGCCTGCCAATATATGAAGGACTGCAATGATGGTTTGCTTGGGTTTGTGATTAGATTGGTATGGCTTATGCCAAAGTACACCTCTGATATAGACGAGCAACTAAATAGCAATAGAAGCTGGGATCTTTGGATTCACCTGAAATGCACTGGGGAGCACAGGGAAGGACCCCTGGAGGGACTGGTTCAACCCCAGCAAGAAGCAGAAACCCTCTAGAGGGTTACTGTAGTGCTTCTGGACTGCTCATTTATCTCCCACATGCTGCTGAGACAGCAAAATTGTGGTGGTTTGAGCCTTAACTGAGAGTTAAAGGCTCAAATGGGGAAAAGGCTGAGAATCTCTTCCCCACTTCCCCCCCACCTCCTCCCTCCAAACTGGGAGAGGAGGGAAAAAAAAAAAAAAAAAAAAGGTAAGGAGCAAATCCACTAAGCAACAATCTGGAGCCAGCTTGGAAGTAGAGAGGCAAATAATTTTTTTCTTCTAATTATATATATATATAATAATAACAGGGAAAAAAGGTTCACAAGGGCAAGGAACAAGAATGGATGGGAAGGGGACAGAAAAGAATAATACAAAACCAGTCTTTCTCTGAGGAGGCGCAGAGGCAGCAGGGAGAAGGATCAGGTCCGGCCACATGGCTGAGGAGCAGGAGGGCAGCTGCTGTAGCTCTCATCCAGCAGAGGCAGCAGCCAAAAAGGAGATCCAACAGCTATGAGGTCCTGCTTTTTATACCCTTGCTGGGCAGGGAGCGGGGAGTGGAACAGACTCAGCTTTCCCAGGGGGGAGACGCCCTTCAGGGAGTGTAAAGTACCCGCAAGCCCTCCACCCTGCTTTCTTCTTTTGTTTTCAGAAAAAGGCGTTAACCCACCACAACAAGGTACCATCTCCTCTGGGGTGGAGCACAAATTCTAAAGCCACAAGGAAGGAGGCAGACAGAGGTGGGGACAGCTCACCTTACACACCTCCATCAGTGACACACATCCCCACCCCCCAGTACTAACAGCAGAGGCAAAAACTCCTCAGATTCTTCAGACTTCCCAGCATAACTGCATGGAGTAGGACTTTGGAAGACCTGTTTGGAGATGCCCTCCTTCCCCTCCTTCTGCAACTGAGGCAGTTCCTCAGACAACTGAAGGAGAATGCCTAGCCTCAGAAGAATGTTCTTCCAGAGATGAGCACGCCTGACTTGTGTCCTAGCTGTACTTGTTCAGTGCTTCACCGCAGGGTGAGCTCAGGACTGACAGCTCTCAGGGGCACCACCAGCGTTACACAGGGGTAATGGGTAGACAGCTGGTGGCACTAACCAAGCAGACTCACTTAGCAAGGCAGAACATCCACCTGGGGCTTTGAAAGAGCAGGCTCTGGCCTCACAGTTCCCTTGCAAGGATGCATTTTTGCTATGCTCTGCTGCCTCCACAAGTGCTGACAGCACTGAGGCTCCAGGTGTGCTGAGACCACTACTTACCCTGACAATGAACATGACAAAATTGCTTGGGGTTTTGGGGCTTTCTTAGCTGCTTGTTTGTCTGTATCTCCATAAGTCCCATATCTTACACTTGGAGTAAGTTTTCTGTTCCTTTCTGTCTGTAAAACTCCCACCCAAGGGATCTTCTTCCAGTACTGCAGACCCTGGGGCATCTGTTAGATAATATTTGATGCTGCAGAGTCTTGGGTGTTTGCTCTGTAACCCAGCATCAGAGAGCCCTCCCAGCTCCAAAGCACCTTGGTAGTGCCTTCAGGAGTCCTGTTGTACACCCACCACATAGCACAGGACCATAGGCTGGATCAGACCACATACTGGGAAAGATGAGGAGAAGAGATTCTCCTTTTTCCTCTCTCCTTCATCAGACCCATGCCTCATCACCATGCTCCTTATGGCAACTGATGTTACTTTGCACCACTTTGCATTCACCTCTTCCCTCCCATTCGGTCCTTGGGCATATTATAAATCTGTTGCCATTCTTGGACTCAAATGCTACCACTGAACTTCCCCAGAACTCTTCTTTTCAGCTACACCCTTTCCACCCATGCTGCACTAAGTTTATTGCTACTCTCAGGGCACACAGTAGAAGTCACACAAAGCAGCGGCATCCCTGTAAGGCAAAACTGATCTGATATGGGATGGAAACATATGCAGCTCACAATGACCACCTGAAATGGGGTTGTATAAAATTGCAGAGAACACCAAAAATTTCAAAATAGAGAACAGAATTCTCTGTGACACACTTGTAAAAGGGAAATATTGCACATTACTTTTAAATGTGTCATTTTATGGGAAATGTGGTCATGCTGCATTTCAATGTCTGACTGACCCAGGATGCAGTGCATCAGTTGAAAATGTTCATGGTCAAGAGAAAAAGAAACAATTTTTGAAAGCTTTGACTCAGGGTTGCTCACCTTTAGCGTGGTCATTTGGGATCAGTTCAGGCTTTCAGGCACAAACAGCTCCAAATCACAGAATTACAGAGTGTTAGAGGTTGGAAGGGACCTCCAGACATTATCAAATCCAACCCCCCTGCAAAAGCGGGATCACCCAGGGCAGGCCACACAGGAACACATCTAGGCAGGTTTTGAAAGTCTCCAGAGCAGTAGACTCCACAACCTCCCTGGGCAGCCTGCTCCAGTGCTCCATCACTCTTGTCTCCAGTGTATGATTTAATGATCTCAAAAACACACACTCAAAAATAAATCAATGATAAGCACATGTTGGAGACACAATACACAGCACATCCTGGACTGATTTATGTGCAAGACAGCAGTCTAAATTGGGAATTCTTGCCTTGAAACCAATTAATGTCTTTGTATGGTCAAAGAGAAGCTAGAAAACCACATACCTGAATCCTTTATGTACTCTTGAAATGGGCAACAGAATCATAGAATCAGGAAGTTTGGAAAAGACCTCGAAGATGACTGAGTCCAACCATCAATCCAAGGCCACCCTGCCCTCTAAACCACAGGCAAGGTGGTGTTAGGTGCAATGTCTGTGGTTTTTGACCACCTCTAGGGATGAATAGAATAGAATAGAATAGAATAGAATAGAATAGAATAGAATAGAATAGAATAGAATAGAATAGAATAGAATAGAATAGAATAGAATAGAATAGAATAGGATAGGATAGGATAGGATAGGATAGAATAGACCAGACCAGGTTGCAAAAGACCTTTGAGATCATCAAGTCCAACCGATCATCCGACACCATCTAATTAACTAAACCATGGCACCAAGCACCCCATCCAGTCTCTTCCTAAACACCTCCAGTGATGGTGACTCCACCACCTCCCTGGACAGCACATTCCAATGGCCAATCTCTCTTTCTATGAAGAACTTCCTAACATCCAGCCTAAACCTCCCCTGTCACAGCTTGAGACTGTGTCCTCTTGTTCTGGTGCTGGTTGCCTGGGAGAAGAGACCAACCCCCACCTGGCTACAACCTCCCTTCAGGGAGTTGTAGACAGCAATAAGGACTCCTCTGAGCCTCTTCTTCTCCAGGCTAAGCAACCCCAGCTCCCTCTGCTTCTCCTCATAGGGCTTGTGCTCCAAACCCCTCACAAGCTGGGCAGCCTGTTCCAATGTCTGACCACTCTTTCAGTAAAGAATTTTTTCCTAATATCCAATCCTAAACCTCCTCTGGCACAACTTGAGGTCCTCTCATCCTAGTGCTAGGAGAAGAGACCAGCAGCCACTTCTCGTCAGGTAGCTGTAGAAAGCCCAGCCCAAGAGCAGGGCTGTTCAGTGACCATCCACATTATCCTTTTCTTAATCATACATAAAGCTGGACAAACAAACAGAGAAAAGTGAAGGCTGATGTGTGCAGCATTTCATATTGCAGTCTCAACTCTGCCTTGTCATGTGTGCACTGGTAAATGCATTAACTCATGGGGCTGGAAATTGCCAAGCAGGTGTCTGGAAGACATCCGTAAGCACTTCTGCTATAGTCTAATTAGTGCTCTAATACACATCACGCTGCAGAGTCATCATTATTTCCTCTTCATTAGCTGCTGGTGTAGAAGGCATCTGAAAAAAAGTCTTAACTCCTTTTTCTTTTCTTTTTCTTTCTGTTTTTCCTTTTTTTTTCCCTTTTTCTTTCTTTTTCTCCTCCTTGGTTTTTTCTTTTTTTAAAAAAAGCCTCAACTCCTTTTTCTTTGCTTTTTTCTTTTTCTTTGTTTTTCCTTTTTCCTTTCTTCTTTCCTTTTTCCTTTTTTTTTCTTTTTTCTTTCTTTTTTCTTTTTCTTTTTCCTTTTTCATTATTTTCTTTTTCTTTTTCACTTTTTCTGTAAAAAACACAAATACACTAATCCAAGAGCTTCCTTCTCCCATTAACACAACAAAGGCAAAGGGAGTATGATTAATGCATGCCACCTAAACTCTGTGCATTAAACATTCCAACCCAACACACCAGCACCTGCAGATCCTGCAATGCACTTGTCAATATTAACACTGACACCAAATGAAGTGTTGTTTAGAAAGGAAACAACAGAAGGATAAACTTTCTCTTCTCCCTGTCTTTTTTTAACTGCTGATCTCTTATTCCTATTCTTTGGAAAGAAAAAGGCCACCAAGTTCATCAGAATGCATCCAAATTATTCAAAGCCTGGTCTGACCTGGTGATTGGAGAGCTACAGGGTCTGTCTAGCTTGTAGGCACTTCAGAGAGAGCAGCCAGTGGCAGCTCTGCACAGTTCTAAAGCACTGTAGCTAGTGATAGCACTCTGCCTGAGCACATGGCTGGATGATGCAGGCACTGCTCAAACACCACCCATCCTCCCAGCTTCCCAGATGGATTTTGCAACAGGAGTGAGCTCAGCGCTGCTGCAGCAGAGCTCCTTGAAGGATCCCAGCAAACCTAACACACCTCTGAACTACAGAGACACCTCTAGAGCCTGGAGCTGCCAGGCACTCATGTTTGCCCTTAGGAGCACCTCTGGTACCTCTCCACCTTGGGATGAGGTCATATCCAAGTTCGTGGTCAAATTTTCCTTACATTTCAGAAGCTTAACAGCTACCAAAGTGGGACAGACTCAAGTGCTCCCTTCCTAGAAATCTTCTCACATCTGCCAAAGAAATCTGTCTCAGCAACATCTGTTTTTAACTTGTAGCCCTGTTCAACGCTGCAGCCTAGGGGAAGAGTGGCTGGAAAGCTGCCCAGCAGAAAAGGACCTGAAGCTGTTGGTCAGCAACCAGTTGAATACAAGCCAGCAGTGTACCCAGGAGGCCAAAGCAGCCACCAGCATCCTGGCTTGAATCAGAAATAGCAAGGCCAGCAGGACTAGGGTAGTGATCATGCCCTTGTCTGTACTCAGCACTGGTGAAGCCACACCTTAAATCTAGGGTTCAGTTTTGGGCACCTCACTACAAGAAGGACATTAAGGTGCTGGAGTAGGTCCAAAGAAGGGCACTGAAGATGATGAAGCATCTAGAGAAAAAGCCTTATGAGGAGTGGCTGAGAAAACTGGGCTAGTTTAGCCTGAAGAGGACAGAATGTCTTCCAGACAGCTGGCCTGTAGAGCTGGCAGAAGGAGCCAGGGAGCAGCATAGGTTTCCTCTGTTCCAGAATGGGGTAGTTGGTGATCTGCTCAGCCGCTTGGATCCCCACAAGTCCATGGGACCAGATGGGATCCATCCTAGGGTGCTGAGAGAGCTGGCAGAGGAGCTGGCCAAGCCACTATCCATCATTTTCCAGCAGTCCTGGCTCACTGGAGAGGTCCCAGAGGACTGGAAGCTGCCAACATGGTACCCATCCACAAGAAGGGCCGGTTGGACGAGCCAGGGAATTATAGGCCTGTCAGCCTGACCTCAGTGCCAGGCAAGATCATGGAACAGGTCATCCTGAGTGCAATCACACAGCACTTACAGGATGGCCAAGGGATCAGGCCCAGCCAGCATGGATTTAGGAAGGACAGGTCCTGCCTGACCAACCTGATCTCCTTCTATGATCAGGTGACTGCCTGGTGGATATGGGGAGGCCTGTGGATGTGGTCTACCTGGACTTCAGCAAGGCCTTTGACACCATCCCCCATAGCAAA
Organism: Melanerpes formicivorus; assembly: GCF_026170545.1. Classification (NCBI taxonomy): domain Eukaryota; kingdom Metazoa; phylum Chordata; class Aves; order Piciformes; family Picidae; genus Melanerpes; species Melanerpes formicivorus. The sequence continues at coordinate 8,353,721 of NW_027142380.1, read as the reverse complement.
CTCCTGGCCAAGCTGTCAGCCCATGGCTTGGACGGAAGCACTCTGAGCTGGATTAGGAACTGGCTGGAGGCTGAGCCCAGAGAGTGGTGGTGAATGGTGCCACAGCCAGCTGGCAGCCAGGCACCAGTGGTGTGCCCCAGGGATCAGTGCTGGGCCCTGTGCTCTTTAACATCTTTACTGATGATCTGGATGAAGGCATTGAGTCTATCATCAGTAAATTTGCTGATGACACCAAGCTGGGGGCAGGAGTTGATCTGCTGGAGGGTAGAGAGGCTCTGCAGAGGGACCTCAACAGGCTGGACAGATGGGCAGAATCCAACGGCATGAGATTGAACACATCCAAGTGCTGGGTTCTGCACATTGGCCACAGCAACCCCATGCAGTGCTACAGGCTGGGGTCAGAGTGGCTGAGAGCAGCCAGGCAGAGAGGGACCTAGGGGTGCTGGTTGATGGTAGGCTGAACATGAGCCTGCAGTGTGCCCAGGCAGCCAGGAGGGCCAATGGCATCCTGGCCTGCATCAGGAACAGTGTGGCCAGCAGGAGCAGGGAGGTCATTCTGCCCCTGTACACTGCACTGGTTAGGCCACAGCTCGAGTCCTGTGTCCAGTTCTGGGCCCCTCAGTTTAGGAAGGATGTTGACTTGCTGGAGCGCGTCCAGAGAAGGGCAACAAAGTTGGTGAGGGGCTTGGAACACAAACCCTATGAGGAAAGACTGAGGGAGCTGGGGTTGCTTATCCTGGAGAAGAGGAGACTCAGGGGTGACCTTATTGCTCTCTACAACTACCTGAAGGGAGGTTGTAGACAGGCAGAGGTTGGTCTCTTCTCCCAGGCAGCCAGTAGCAGAACAAGAGGACACAGTCTCAGGCTGTGACAGGGGAGGTTCAGGCTGGAGGTTAGGAGGAAGTTTTACACAGAGAGAGTGATTGCCCATTGGAATGGGCTGCCTGGGGAGGTGGTGGAGTCACCATCGCTGGAGGTGTTTAGGAGGAGACTTGATGGGGTGCTTGGTGCCATGGGTTAGTTGATTAGGTGGTGTTGGATGATAGGTTGGATGCAATGATCTTGAAGGTCTCTTCCAACCTGGTTTTATTCTATTCTATTCTATTCTATTCTATTCTATTCTATTCTATTCTATTCTATTCTATTCTATTCTATTCTATTCTAAGAGAAGGCTCAGAGGAGACCTCCTTGTTCTCCACAGCTTCCTGAAAGGACATCAGACCAAGGTGGGGATTGCTCTCTCCTCCCAAGGAATAAGTGACAGGACAAGAGTAAATGGTTCCAAGTTGTTCCAGGGGAGGTTTCAATTGTACAGGAGGGACAATTTCTTCCACAAAAGGCTTGTCAAGACCTGGAACAGGCTGCTCAGGGCAGTGCTAAAGCCACCATCTCTGGAAGGGTTTCAAAGCCATGGAGATGTGATGAGGGACATGATTTAGCTGTGACCTGACAGTGCTGGCTGAAGGACTGAACTTGATGATCTTAAAGGTCTCTTCCAACCAAAACAGCCCTGTGACTATCACCACCCAGCTGGCAAACTGACCTGTGCAGCTGAGCTTCTCTCCCAGTGGAAATTAAAGTCCTGGCTACAAGTGGACCCAGTGGTACAGCACATTTAGTTGTACAAGTTGAACAACTGGTGGTAAAGCCACTTACCCAGCCTGCCCTCTCCTGCTGTCAGCACATCCCCTACAGAGACCTTTTGATAATTTGAGAGATTGAGTGGTGTGTCAAGGACCCAGCTCCTTTCCTTCTAAGCCTGTGCAGCTTGGATATCCCCAGAAAAGCACTAAGAGATAGCAAGGTCTTACTAAAATAAGACATGCCCTTTTCCATCTCAAAATTCAATTTTCCATCAAAGGTTGAAAATTAAGATGAACTCACCAGAGGGGACAGCAGCTGAGGAAGGTACATTTTTATGGCTGCTTGGCCTTTGACAGCAGCCCTTTAATTACAGCACATGGCAAGTCTTCAGCAACTTGCTAATTATGCCTGATCCCCCAAACTCAACTTAAAGCTTCTCTGCAGTTCTGCTCTCCACCTTCTCTGGAAGTGCAATAACAGATGCTTCACAAACTAATCCCTTATGAAATGTAACACCAAGTCTGTAATGAGGTTTTACTGCAACAACAGATTTAACTCTTCCCCTAGAGATTTACAGAAATCTGGTGAATTTTTGGAAGAGTTCAAGTTCTAAGGAGCAAAAACCTCCAAAGCCAACCCAGTCTTGAACCTGAGTCACTTGCTCTGCACCCAGCATCCATGGAAACACAGATTTAGACCTTGAACTAAAAGACAGTGGGTAAATTGACATCCTGCTGAAGCTCACTGGTGTCTCACCAGTGACTTGGCACTAGAGTGTCACTCTGTCCTTACAGAGAATGAATCAGCTCCATATTAGCACCATCAAGGGGCTGGGGAAATCACCCCAGGATTTGCAAGGGACATTTCTGTCCATGGCACAAGGACATGAAACATGTGGGCAGGACACTTTGGGATATGGTTTAAGAGCCATGGTAGTCATAGGTTAACAGTTGTCCTTGGTGATCTTAGAGGTCTTTTCCAACCCAAACATGATTCTATGACATGTTTTCCTTGAGTTGCCTGAGCTCATCACTTGCAGCCAAGATGAGAGGAGGTGCTCAGCTGGGGCTGGCTCCTTGCTGAGAAACGCTGCAGCTCACTCTACATCATATGGCTATGGGCACACACCAATGAGGAGTCCAAGTCTCCTGTTCCCATTGAGGGATGAGAAGAAGAACTTGCCAGCAACATCTTCAAAGCCAAGCCAGGATCAATTCCCCATTCTGTACTGTCATGTCTCGACAGGCCCACACTCCACTGCAACATTACGGAGCGCTGCAGTTCAAAAGCGCCCCACAAATACAAGTCACCAGCTGCTGTGACTGATACCATGGGCTGGCAAGGCCTTAAAGACAGGGAATCAGAAGCAAATAGGTTAAACAGTTTAGGGAGGGTTGTTCAATAAATCAGTTTGCAGAGCCTGGGCTGAAATTCAGAGATCTTGTCTCCTGCTATTGTCTTGATTTAACTTTGCTAGAACCACCTTAATTACTTTGTTTTGTTACAGGCAAAAACTTGAGCATAGGAAATAACATAAAGTCCTGTGCGGTGCTGAAAAGAAAGCTTGATGGGATTTTGTCTCCTTTGCTGAGAACACCCAGGAGGAAGAGCAAAAGGTTGAAAGTAGATGGGCCCCTGAGTTTTCTTGGTTTGTTTTTACAGTGCTTGTTTTCTTCTCCTTATTTTATTGTTATCCAGGATCACTGAAGTTTCCAAGGAAAAGGGTAATGGTGTCAAGAAAATTTACCATGTATTCGAGCTGAATTCAGTGCAGCTCTATTAGCTTTAGATCAGCTGCTTTTTTTTTTCATTCTTTTTAAAGAGAAGTTTACATCTCAGCTTAAAGAAACTATTGAACCACATATAACTGGAGTGGTGTGCTCTACCTGGAGACATATTAAAGTAGGCAAGAAGCACAAGAGTTTGATAATGTCTTAATGCACTATGGACATAGCATTGGATTTCATATATTGATCACTCTCTATACAATTAGTCAGGTAAGTGCAAGTTTACAACTGGTCCTGCTCCTCACTCTTCTTTTCTGTAGTGAATAAAAGTGTCTGAAGCAGAAGTGTAGGAAAGCAATTGTGTTTCCTGACCTTAGCAGGGACATCCATCCCCAGTAATGAAGCAGGAAGGCTTTGTAAAGTCATGCAGAAGAGCAGCCCCTTGAAGTTATGCTGACTGGTTTCTCACCTGTAGTTTAAAAGGATTGAAAGGGATGCCTAAAGAAACATGGTTCAAAAATGTTTCTCTTAATTGAGGTTAACCCCCAGCTTCATGTAAATCAAGAGTGGTAACTTGCTTAATTTCAGTCCCAGGCACACTTATATTTGACAAGCAAAACCTGTAAAAATGCTCATAATATTTAAAGGCAATAGTTTTCATGTGTTTCTTCCTCCTTTGTCTCATTAATTGTTGCAGATATTGATACTGTATTCTAAAACTGTAATATTGTACTCTGGTCTAATATTGTATCCCAGCTGTGCCCAGCTCTGAAGACCCCAGCATAAGAAGGACAAGGAGCTTTTAGAGGGGGTCCAGAGGAGACCACAATATTGATCAGAAGGTTGGAACCCCTCTGCTGTGAGGACAGGCTGAGAGAGCTGGGAGCTGTTCAGCTTGGAAAAGAGCAGGCCCCAGGGAGACCTTACTGTAGCCTTTCAGTGCTTCAAGGGGCCCATAAGAAAGCTGGGAACAGCCATTTTAGCAGGGCCTGTTATGACAAGACGAAGGGTGATGGGTTTAAACTGAAAGAGATGGTGATGGTGACACACTAGCCCAGGCTGCCCAGAGAGGTGGTAGATACCACATCCCTGAAAACATTCCAGGTTAGGTTGGTTTGGGCTCTAAGCAACCCAATCTAGTTGAAGATGTCCCTGCTGACCACAGGGCTAGATGACCTTTCAAAGATGCTTTCTAACCCAAACTCATCCAGGATTCTGTGATAACTGTTGGTGACTCAATGGCTATAGGTAAATGTCTTTTACAACTGAGACTTCTGAAGATGTTATTTTGACAGGTCCACTAGGACCAACACCCACTTAGCACATCAGGAAGTCACTGCAAAATCAATTATTTCAACAGCTATTTCTGCAGCCTGGAGAGTAATTGCCCATGAAATGCTGATGTTTTTCAGGATAGCAGAAATCTTTCATTTATGCTTAACCTGGACTATTTTTCCTCTCTGGGCATCTAAGAACAGCAAAGAGATGCTTGGATGTGCAGACAGAAAATGGCAGATGCTGGTGAGCTGCTTCTCATACATTCTAGATCGGTTAAAACACTGTGGTGGAACATGAGTAGATCTTCCCAACACACATTGAAATGCTAACCACAGCCCTACCACTTGAGCCCCAAGGTAATACCTCCTATTTTCACCTCTACCACCTTTCCTCTGCTTTTTGTCCCGCAACCAGAGTTTGTCTCTAGAATTGGAGGTTTCTGAATATTATCTGTGAACATCTTTACAGTAAGGGTGGTGATACACTGGTACTGGTTGCCCAGAGAGGTCATGAATGCCCTCTTCCTGGAAGTGTTCAAGGCCAGGTTGGGTGAGGCCTTGAGTAACCTGGTTTAGTGCAAGGTGTGCCCACCAATGCCAGGGGCACTGGAACTAGATGGTCCCTTCCAACTACAAACCCTTCTATGAATCTGCAGGGAGCCATGCCCCACCTCAGTGAGCACATGCTTTCACAGCATCAGCTCCACAACAGCAAGTTACCATCTGCCAGGCTTTGAGGAGTGGAATGGAATGGCACGGCACGGAATGGAATGGAATGGAATGGAATGGAATGGAATGGAATGGAATGGAATGGAATGGAATGGAATGGAATGGAATGGAATGGACCTTGTTGGAAAAGACCTTCGAGACCATCAAGTCCAACCTATCACCCAACACCAGCCGATCAACTAAACTATGGCACTAAGTGCCTCATCCAGTCTCTTCTTAAACACCTCCAGTGATGGTGACTCCACCACCTCCCTGGGCAGCACACTCCTATGGCCAGTCTCTCTTTCTGTGAAGAACTTCTTCCTAACATCCAGCCTAACCCTCCCCTGGTGCAGCAATGGGACATGCAATGGGGTTGTGGTTTCCAAAAGCTCTCCACATCCACAGAGCTACGCCGAGAAGTTTGCTCCGGTTAGGGATGCTGAATATTAACAACAACTCTAAACATCATAATTAGTTCATCTATCTGTCTCAGACTTACAGTAGCCTTTGTGTAAAAGTATTTTACAGTTGGGTAACTTCAGGGTTTTTTTAGCTGTATGTAAACCAGGCAACATCAGTATAATCCTTAGCATCTAATAACGATTCCATCAGCGTAAAATCATTATCCTTAGGCAAGAAGGAAACCAATTCAATTATGATGTTGGTTGAAAAATCGAGGGTGCAAAGTTGTAGTACATATTAAACTTGAGGCTGGAAAAGTTGTAGTACATATTAAAATGGTTCCTACAAAATTTGTGCATCCAGGCTAACAAATGCTAATCCGTTCCTTTGTTACCTTCTAATTTAGATGATTCATGGAAGCCTGCAGCAAGAGAAACTTGTTTTAAAATTCATCTACGTTAACAAAATAGCAATGCAATGAATTGTAAAGTTATTAGCATTCATGTCTGGTCGTGTTATTAAGCTGTACACATCAAATCTGGTAGTACAAGTACAGAAATGTCATAATGAAGTAGAACAGCATTTAATCAGGAGAATTTTCTAAAGGTCATCGGAGCATCATATAAATTCATCCATGCATGACAGCAATGTGAAATAAGTAACTGAAAGAACACAATAAGTATAAACTTCAATCTTGGAGCTTTGTTTCCAATAGCAGAAGAATTAGCTGAATTTCATGCTGAGAGAACAGCTAAGGAAAAAAAATAGCACAACACCCTGAATTCTGTAGCTTTAATTAATGAAGGACTAATACGAGGCAGATAAGGAATTTTACACAAGGGAGCTAACGAGGGATGTACACTGATAGCTTCCTGTGAACAGCTGATCTCATACATCTCCTTAAAACTGAAAAGAAGTGTTCAGCTCAGTTTTTTCTTCCTCATTAGCCAGATGAGCCCTAAATGATGTCGTTTAAATAACCAATGAGCTGTTAATATTTTTTGCACCCATAACCTCAGTTGGACTGCTCTGGAACATGTGTTATAGGCCTGACACTTGTGTAGTGAGCGATGCTTATGGTCCGGATTGTGCCCCAAACATTTGTAGGATATAGTTCTCTGTGTACTAACCCTCCTTTGCTCCCCCCTCCTTTCTGAAGGCGGCAGGGGGGGATCCTGGCGCCACTGAGTCCAGGTAAACAGCCTACCTGGGCGTGGTCTCACCCCTGCAGTACAAGAGGCAGGCTATATGTTTCCCTGGGTATAGCATATACTCAGGCCATATTTGGTAGGTGTCAGTTCATTGGTTAGTGTTTGCGTTAGCAACAGATGCTTGTTGGGCCAGTATTCTCTGGGGCAAATGGTAAATAGGGGTCGTTTGGTAAATGAGCCCCTCCCACCTCGGTGTTGGAGCCTGTGTGTGCGCGTGCCAGTGTTTCAAGAGGCCTCGTGGTCCTTTGCCACCATCACCCAGATGCGTGCGGTGCGGTGGACAGCACTCCGTGGGATCAACCGCTGTGTGATCCATCACTGTAGGAGAAAACCTGGTAGCCCGTGTGAACCAGCGTTGCTGACCTGCCACTGCCCCCCTCCGAGCGAGGAACCTTTTGTTTCCTGGGAGAGAACAGCAGAGCCACGTGGTGCGGCCACGCGGCCGGCGCCATTTCCTGTCTCCTTATTACGGCACATCCGTGCCACATTCTCTGGACTATGAACATTATTAAGGAAAGACTCCAGGAAGTCCTCAGCTCGTGAGTAAGCCAAGCCCTTCTTTACAGAGCTTCAGTTAGGGTAGCATTTATATTGCTCCGAGTGGAGGGTTGCCGGTCACTGACCAACCCCTCCCCTGCTACTCTCTGACTCAGTTTCGATTATAAGTTCTGTGAATCATTTAAGTGCCCATACATAACATTCTGTAAAGATAGTTCCACTAACCAAATATTGATACCTGTGAATGGTGACTGTAAATACCCCCTTACAGAGTTTGTATATATATATCAATAAACTTATATTTTCATTGACACATCTGTCGCTCATTTCTGAGGGCATATCCACTACAACTTGGCAGCTCCAAACTTTGAAGCTATTTCAGTATTTCATGTTAGTGTGGTGACAGTCTCTGTTTTCCTTGCTGTGATGCTCTGGTATGGTCAGAGCAGATGTGGTGGCCATCCAGGGCCAGGCTCTGGTACCCATAGTCAGAAAAATCACAGAATGGTTTTGCTTGTAGAGATCTTTCAGATCACAGAATGTTAGCAGCTGCAAGGGGCTGCATCGAGTGGCTGCACCAAGCCCAACTGTTAACCCACCACAAAATTATGGCCTAGAGTACCCTATCTCCATGTTCACAGCTGTGTTCAGCAACATCCTGCTCTGCACAAGACCAAACTGATTTCACTTTTCAGAATAAACTTCAATTCAAAGGAACAAATGGCACCAGGAAGGTGCATTCACACGGTCCATGCAGGTGATAGGATGATAGGATGCAGTGGCTCACAAGTGTAATGGGACAGGCTAAACAACTAATTCACCAAGGACTGCTTCTGAAGGCCTGTGTGTACCCATGGCTTTCACTGATTTAGTTGTGCTGGACATAAAAAGAATCACAAATTCATGGAATGGGTTGGGTTGGAAGGGACTTTAAAGTTCCAACCACTCTGCCATGGGTAGGGACACCTTCTACTAGACCAGGTTGCTCAAAGCCCCATCCAACCTGGCCTTGAATTCTTCCAGGGACGGGAAGCTTCTCTGGGCAACCTGTTCCAGGGCCTCATTCCCCTCACTGTAAAGAATTTTATCCTAATGTGTAAACAAAACCTCCCCTCTTTCAGTTTGCAGTTGTGCCCCTCATCCTGTCACTACACTTCCTAATGAAGAGTCCTAACTTTGGAGAGGCCTTTTGCTTTGATCTGGTCTCCAGGTATAGGTACAAGAGCTGGAAGGAGACAGAGGGTGGTGATGAGCCCCATTTCCCTTCCCTGAGCAGCCCCTTTTGGGCAGGATCAGGAGCACTACACTGGTGCCTTAATCCTTTATCCTGGACAATTTGAAAGGTACAGCCTATAACTACCACAAATGATAAGGATTTTTTGTTTTTTACTGGTAGTTCTTTGCCATGATTGAAGCAAACCAGGTTCCTGGTCCTGCACTACCAGCATCAGTGCTGGCAGAGGAGAAGCAGCAAAGCCTCCAAGCCTCCACACACTGAGAAGCCTGTAAAATGGATCTCTGAGCTTTCTTAGCCTAATTGCAAATGGGAATTTCCTAAAAGCCACCAAATCTCTCCTGCTGGATCTGTAAATCCTGACTCTGTGTGTGTGCCTGCATCTGTGACAGCCTTTTCCCTTAGAAAGGAGCACTGATAGCCACTGAGGACACTTGGGATTTGACACTGGAGCAGACACAAAGTCCAGATGCTATCTATTTTACAGCAACAAGCCAGCTGGATTATCTGTGACTGCATCACCAAGAGGAGAAAAAGAACGCTCTGTTCTACATTTCAGACTTGGAGAATCCATTGCTCTGCTTGTTTGATTCTCAAGTTATACAGAACTGCCTGACTCCCAGCACCTTCTCCTCTCCATTCTCCTCCTCAGTGTCTGTGCATAAGGCAACAGAGACTGAATCTACAGCCTTGGCCTTCAGTTCCTTTCTCCAGAGCAGTTCGTACACTGGGTAATAATAACACCGAAATCTCACACACTGGGTCATAATACCATTCAAAACTCAATCTGTACATCACCCATCTACTCAGGCAGGACAGGACACACACCAAGACAATGTTACACCATCATTTTCCATCTCCTTCTTCCCTATATTCCCTCTGGGCTCCATCAATATGGTTTCTTTTCGTCTTATTTACTTATTTCTAAGAAATGACTGAATCAGCAGGGGGATAAACCCAACCAAACAAAAAAAACCCAAACAAAATGAAGTCAGGAAAGAAAAAGCAGCATCCAAATGAAAGCTAGAGGAGCTGAAAAGAACCAGAAGATTATAATCTTAAATTAAAGCTGCAGTCAGGATAATATAAAAGATATTCTAATCACTACACCCAATTAAATGAGCTAAATCACTAAAGCATGTTAAGTGCCTTAACTATTATAATAATTAAGAATCAAACAGAAATCAAGCATCTCAGAAAGACTGATGATGCACATTAGTGAACAGGGAATGCTGCTCTCCATCCAAATGCAGAGGCAGAGTGAAAAACACGGGAGATTTCCCCCTGCCTAAAGCAACCAAGGGCATGAAGGTGGTGTGGTGTCCCACATGGGACTCCCACTGGAAAATTGGATGGCCCTTTCCCCCCAGTGCCTGTGATGTCATGCTCCCAAAAGCAGCCTCTAGCCAGCTCCTGCTCAGGGGAAGCAGCTCTGTGCTACCTACAAAGCCACATCTCCTACACAGGACTCCCACAGACGTCTGCAACCTTCTCTGCCGCTCAGCTCCTGACAGTCCCTCTCCTCCCCAAGGAGACAGGCAAACAGAAACCTGATGAGAAGTTCCATGAAAAACATTATACTTCAACTGTAATGCTGCAGGCAAACACAGCCTTGTACAGTCCATGGTCTCACTGTCTGAACCTCCAAAGCAAACGTATGAATTAGAATGATAGATTGGGTTGGGTTGGAAGGGACCTTTAAAGGTCATCTAGTCCAGCTCCCCTGCAGTGAGAAAGGACATCTGCAACTAGAGCAGGTTGTTCAGACTCCCACCCACCCTTCCAGGGTTGGGACATCTACCACCTCTCTGGGCAACCTGGGCCAGTATACCACCACCACAACCATAAAATATTTCTTCCTGATATCTAGACTAAATCTCTCTCTCAGTTTAAACCATCAGCCCTGGTCTTAAGAGGTTCCTCCCATGGCTCAGTGTCCACATTACCAAACATTTCAGTGAGAATGGCCAGTACTGTCCAGATTCCCTCAGTCCACAACTCCTAGTTCCTCACAGCTGGAATGTTCTGGCCCTAACACAATGATGAATGACACCACAGCCTTTCAGATAAGAATCTGTGGTTCATGTGCAACTCCTCATTAAATCAAAGTCCATCACCTTCCTATCCTCTATCAGTCTGAGGCTGTTCATGGGTGACAGATATTATAATAAGTAAAACTAGCAACCAAGAAGCACAATTTAAACACAAGATTTGTCTGCACATGATAACTCCCCAGCATTTCTCTAGTAGCTGGAGCTAAGCTCTCTGCAAGCATTGCTGTTGTGCTAGGCTAAAGTAGCATCACACACACAGACCTCACTGATGACTCTGTACTTCAGAAAGGCTTCAAGAAATCTTTTTCTTTTTGAAGCCAGAGCATTTCCACTTTATGCAGGACCCATTTTTACTAAATGCCACCATTGCCTTGCCATCAGAAACCTGTGCAGAATAAATTAAATAGGGTGAACTCTAAAACTGCAGTCAAAATTGTACTTTGTCTAGACAAGATGTACTCATGTTTGGAAGGAACAACTACAGATGGAATCAAGAGAGGGACACCCGTCCTCTGGAGTCATCAACTGCACCACGACACCCTGAAGTGCAGTAGGATGTTTTCAGTGAGCACAGCAAAGGAGGTTTGAGAGGAAATGGCCTCAAGTTGTGCCAGGGAAGGTTAGGTTGGATAAAAAGACCAATTTCTTCCACCAAAGGGTTGTCAAGACCTGGAACAGGCTGCCCAGAGAAATAACAGAGTTACCATCCCTGGAGGACTGTAAAAGACACGTAGATGTGGTGCTGAAGGACATGGCCCCTGTACTCTGCATTGGTTAGGCCACACCTTGAGTACTGTGTCCAGTTCTGGGCCCCTCAGTTTAAGAAGGACATCAAAACACTTGAACGTGTCCAGAGAAGGGCAACAAGGCTGGGGAGAGGCCTTGAGCACAGCCCTGTGAGGAGAGGCTGAGGGAGCTGGGATTGTTTAGCCTGGAGAAGAGGCTCAGGGGTGACCTCATTGCTCTCTACAACTACCTGAAAGGTGCTTGTAACCAGGAAGGGGTTGGTCTCTGCTCCCAGGCAACCAGCACCAGAACAAGAAGACACAGCCTCAAGCTGTGCCAGGGGAGGTTTAGGCTGGAGGTGAGGAGAAAGTTCTTCACTGAGAGAGTCATTCGGCATTGCAATGTGCTGCCCAAGGAGGTGGTGGAGTCACCGTCCCTGGAGGTGTTCAAGAGGGGATTGGACGTGGCACTTGGTGCCATGGTCTAGTCATGAGGTCTGTGGTGACAGGTTGGACTCGATCTTTGAGGTCTCTTCCAACATTAGTGATACTGTGATACTGGCTTAGCAGGAAAGTTGGTACTCTTGGGTTAAGGGTTGGACTCGACGACCTTAAAAATCTTCTCCAGCCTAAGCAGTTCTCTGATTCTATGGCCATGTGTGCAGCTTTCTCCTTGTTTCACTGATACCATAGCTCTGATGATTCTATGGCCATGTGTGCAGCTTTCTCCTTGTTTCACTGATACCATAGCTCTGATGATTCTATGGCCATGTGTGCAGCTTTCTCCTTGTTTCACTGATACCATAGCTCTGATGATTCTATGGCCATGTGTGCAGCTTTCTCCTTGTTTCACTGATACCATAGCTCTGATGATTCTATGGCCATGTGTGCAGCTTTCTCCTTGTTTCACTGATACCATAGCTCTGATGATTCTATGGCCATGTGTGCAGCTTTCTCCTTGTTTCACTGATACCATAGCTCTGATGATTCTATGGCCATGTGTGCAGCTTTCTCCTTGTTTCACTGATACCATAGCTCTGATGATTCTATGGCCATGTGTGCAGCTTTCTCCTTGTTTCACTGATACCATAGCTCTGATGATTCTATGGCCATGTGTGCAGCTTTCTCCTTGTTTCACTGATACCATAGCTCTGATGATTCTATGGCCATGTGTGCAGCTTTCTCCTTGTGTCATTAATACCATAGCTCTGATGATTACAAAAATCCAGCAAGTTCTTTCAGCCATGTTGCCCCACAGTTCAGAGAGGACTAGTATTTCAAGTGCTTACATATACTGAATTTTAAGGACATATAAGTAATTACTGTCAACAGCCCCCCCTCCATTCTCACTTTGCTCACCCCTTTTGCTTGGCAACAGTTTGTAAATGAAAAACACACCAAGACAAACCAAAACTGAACAAAAGCAACACTGAGTTTTGTTCCAGTTCTTCTTTATGTTTGTTTTCCCTGCAAGGAAAACACATTGAAGAGCTCGCTGTGGGATTTCCTGTGCTGCAATTTTATCTCAGGAAAGTAATCTCTCCCACACCACACTGTATGAAAAGGAAGAGAATGCAGCTGTAATGTGGGGGGCTTCATTCCTATCACTTCTTCATTGCTGGCAAGTAAATACAATTACACACCATGCACAGCAATACCTGCTAAAGCTGTAAAATACCTGCAGTATATCCGAGCCTGTCTGAGAACTTGTCAAGTCTCCATTCAGGTAAAGAAGAAGAAAAGAGAAAACTATTACAGAAGGATGGGCTCTGCTTTTGGCAGCAGGAAAGATCTCAGGCAGGAATATGAGCAACCTGCAAAGACCAGTGCAGCACTTAGCCAGTACCAAAAGGTTTATTAAGAAGCTGTAATGCTCCCTGCTCTGTAATCACTTTTGCAATGCCACTTTTAACAAGCTCATTTTCACCAAGCCCAGCTCATAATCACTTTTGTGTCTTGAACCATAGAACCATTGCAATTGTGTAATATTGGACTAAGTATAGTCCAATGGTAAGGCTGAGCCTGGGATTCTGTCTTTGCTACATTCCCTAAACATAGCCTGCTCCAAGCCCAGAGAGGAGAGATCTTGGCAGTCTCCAGCTCTCTCAGAAATCAGCAGAATCTTCCCCCAAAATGGTACTTATGCCCTAACTGCAGACTGCTGGCACTCTCACTCACCACCCCCAAGCACTGTGCTCCCAAGAGCAAATACAACCAGCCTGGCCAGGAATGCTGAGACCCATTCCCACCACTATGAGTTGTAGTTTCTTGGCTCCTGCTCAAATGCCAGACTAAACACAGAAAGCTCTTCAATGCACTCAAGAACACAAGCTTTGTAAAACTCAGGTGAGTACTGATGTGATCTGATCTGAGCCACAAAAGAGGATGAACCCACTAGGATGGTACGCAAATCCAGCACTAGAACTTCTTTCAGACACACTCACCTATGGTGAAGGGCTTAACTAAGGCCTCCCAGCTAAACCAGGGAGCACTAGATTAATTTCCCAGTGGAGCTGGATATATTGACATGTTACCACACCATGTGCTGTTCCCAGCTGTAGCTTTCAGACCAAGCTTACACCAAAATACAGTCCCACCGAGGGGATCTGCAGTATGATGCTGCATTAAAAACCCCACAAGTTAAGATGAAAGGCAACAACAAAGTCACATTAATCCAAAAATCTCAGTAGAGGAATCTCTTCACACTAGATACTTTTATCCACAATCCAGTTCAATCTTTCTCAATTCTAGTACAAAATATTGCAAACCATATTGGAAGAACTTCTCAGAGCCCCAGCAACAGCCTCATCCTTCAGTGCTTGTGCCACACCACTCAGTCTCTACTTGCATTGAAAGTTTGGGTGAGTGATTACCCTTGTGGATCTCCCCAGCTACCTGTGGCTCCTCCACCTGGCCAATGTGACATTTTGGTCTCTCCTGCTCTTTCAGACCTCACCACTCCTGCAGCTCATGAGTTCGGGTTCAGACCTGCTTCTCTGGGTGATTTTTCACCTCCAATGGGCTCCTTTCACAACCTGCCACATCCGTTATCTACATCATGTAAGTCTTCAAACTCCTAACCCCAAAGATTTAACCATATTCCCAGATCTTTCAGACAGTTCCTCACTCAAGAGCCTCCACTTATCTGTGGAAATATTTTACCTTTCACCATATAAAGCTCAGGTTTTTCTGTGTTTGAACTTTGCTCCGCTTCATTTTATCTTCTCATATATCTCAGTGCCTTTTACAGTTCCTGGTTATATTATTATGCATTTGAGCAAGTCTCCCCAAAGGAATGACCTTATCTATAGGTATTAAAGCCTGACAGCTTTCAGCTGTTCTTTTACTGCTGGATTTGTTCTTTGGGCTGGGGAAGGCCAGGTTCAGTGGATAACCAGTAAGTTTCTACTGAGATCTCCCTGCCCAGACTTAACCCTTTTCACAGGCTGGCTGTAAAGTCTTGGATAATTGCTCTGTCTTTTCTTTCCCCCAATTATCCCAAGGAAGGAAAAAAACATTTGCATCTGTAGCAATGTTTTGGAGGTTTGGCATTTCAGAAATGAGGATTGCTTCCTCAACTGCAGAACAGGCGGATTTGAACAGAGCGGTGGTCTGCATGCTTGATCACTCTCCCACGTTAGTCATGCTGACCAGTGCCTTCAAATAGAGATGCCAGCAAGGCAGAAGGCAGCAACTGGCCTTCTAAATGAGCTTCCATCAAGAGTTACCTTACTATTCACCATCTAGTTTTGCAGCTCATCAAAAACACATCCTTATTAATGGAAGCCTAGATGTTCTCATTATGTCTGCTGCTTTTTAAACACACTAAATTGTGATCCTGAATGCTGCCTAGTGAGTTCTTTAGGGCTCCTGTGTACAGCACTGCTCTTCCCATTACATTTCCAATAAAGTCTTTTCATTTTTATATCTGAAATCCCAGAAATGGCACTAGAGAAACCTAGCATTTAACTCTTAAATTTAATACAAACTCTTTCACTCAGCATGAAAACATTTCAAAATAACTCCAGTGCAGATTGTGGTTCACTGTTGTACTTGGTGAGCTTAGTATGTCCATGGCAACTGATGAATATTACTGCAGCCTCTGCTATAAATAACAAACCTATTTGGCAAAGTCAGAGACGTAAAGATTAAATCCAGCACAAAGGCAATTTGCTGCTCCTTCTTTTGCTCCCTCCTGAGTTAGGAACCCACTCTCACATGTCAGTACATTATTTCCAAATAGATCTGCAGGTGTCACAACATTGCAAGCAGCAGCAATTTTGACTGACATTGTTTTCAACAGGAAGCCCACGTCTGGGACGAGGTGTGGGAGCGATTGTGTGTGACGCTGGGCTGGGCTTTGAACCATGGGTGCTCCCCAGGCCAGCACTGAGGTGGTACACAGAGTACACACCGTTTGGACAAACACCAACTTTTGTGGCTTCATTTTCAGCAAGTTAAAGGCAGAGCCTCATGTGCAGAGCAAGATGTGCAAGAGGGTCATTATCTAGCCTGTGCAGATTAGACATGCAAAGGGAGCTAATACCTTTTTCAACAGATGGTACCACTGACCGTGAGCCCCTGATTGGAAACACTCTTCTTTGGAAGGAGTGCCAGAAATGCTACACATGATTAGGAGAACTGAGCCCAGTTACACTGCCCAGTGCATTTGGGAAGTCATGTACTGTCAAATCTCTACACATTTCTCTGCTCCTCTTGGCCACTTTCCCACTCCTGGTGAGGGAGAGGGGGACATCATTGCTGTCCAGCAATGCTGGGATGGAGCATGGCAGGAGCACTCTGTAATTGGGCTCTGATTAGCTGGGGACAGTGGCTGTGTGCTGTGGTTCCTCCTCGTGAGTATGGTGACTCGTGACTTGGTGGGGCACGGGTGGAGAGCAGACCTGTCACGTCCCAAGCAGTGCACTCCACACCGCTGCAGCCAGGCGCTGGTGGGGGTGATAATTGCTTTTGAACTGCCACTTCATATGAAGAATTCAGATGAACTGCAGCAGCACTTCATCCCTGCTGCCTTCCTAGGCTCTGCCAGGAATGCCACTGGCTGCTGCTGGTGGCTATTGCAGCCCTCAAGCAGTTAGATCATTGTCTCATCTGCAAAGTGGCAACTCTCCACTAAGGGATGGTCACAAGCAGCTTGATAAATTGCCATTCTGCCCCTGCTGCCCAGCAGGCTTGTTTGCCTTCCACCTCTGGGACCTGGAGGCTCCACAGAGATGGCTTCCAAACCTCCCTGTGTTTAAAAGACATGGCAAGTGAGGAGCTTGGAGGCAAGCCTGAGCCTAGATCCAGGTCAAATGTGAGCTGTAACTGCAGCAAACTCTCCTTCCTGACCCCACTGTCCACACACATCTACACTCAACAGCACTGAAAAGGGATGTGTCCTACCCAGACCACGCTTCCCTGCCACTCCACCAAAGCACCAATAATTCACTGGGACACTGCAGTTCCACAGCTCTGTCATGTTAAATTATTCCAGGGTCCAAGCCAAGACACCAGGTAGCCAAGACACCTTAGTCAGAGGCACATTGAAATACCCTTTGACATAGCATCAAAAAAATCAGTATTGAAACCACCTGAAGCAGGAGAATCATAGAATGGTCTGGGTTGGAAGGGATCTCCAAAGGTCATCTAGTCTGCAGTCAGCAGAGGCATCTTCAACTAGATCAGTTTGCTCAGAGCCCTGTTGAGCCTCACCTTGAATATTTCCAGGGATGGGGCCTCAGTTATGTCCCCGGGCAACCTGTTCCACTGTACCACTGCCCTCATGGTAAAGAACCTATTCTTAACATGCAATCTAAATCTGCTCTTCTCTAGTTTGAATCCATTGCCCCTCATCCTATCACTACTGGCCTTTGTAAACAGTCTCTCTCCATCCCTCTTGTAGGCCCCCTTCAGGTACTGGAAGGTTGCTATTAGGTGTCCCCTTCCATTCTTCAGACCGAACACCCCCAGCTCCCTCAGCCTGTCTTCATAGCAGAGGTGTTCCAAGCCCCTGACCATTTTTGTGGCCCTCCTCTGGATCCACTCCATCAGATCTAGCACAGACCTCCCCTCCACCCAGTTATTTTAGTCACATTAGCTAAAGCTCCCCCTGTTCAGCACAGTGACTGCATGGAGATGTGTGTGCTGCTCCTGACATTCCAGGTAAACACGAGCGTGGGAGAAGTAAATGGGAATGGTAGAGAGCTGCTGCTCAGACGCAGCGCTAAGCCCTCCGGCACTCGACGCTGCAATTCTTTGTCATAAACACATCAATTACAGTGTTTATATCAAAGCTCTCAATAGATCATGCTATTAATGCAGAGATGACAGCTGCCACACAACAGACAGCAACCTCCCAGATTTGAAGCCTTCAGCAAAAACACAGGGTTTGATTCTGCACAGCTCAGGTTTGTGCTCAGGCAAAGAGTTGATTTAACTCAAGGCAACTACTCAGCTACATAAACAAAGACCTGGGAATCAGTGCCCAACTTGTGCTTGTCATGCAATTTAAGGGCATTTTTCTCCGGCAACTTAACTAATTCTTAACATAATAGTAACAACAAGTAATTAAATTGTAAATGTGAGGAACTATGGATTTTTCAGTGTAGGTAATACAACACCACTTTCAACATAGGGAGAGACTAAGCCCCTTTGACTTCAGCTAGTCTTACAGGCAGGCACTCAGAGTGTGAAGACAGCCCCCTACTCTTGAAAGTGAAGCTTCAGAAATGAATACATTTAATTGTTGTACCTATAGGTGAAGAATCTCTTCAGGAAACACTC
This sequence comes from Melanerpes formicivorus, assembly GCF_026170545.1. Taxonomy (NCBI): domain Eukaryota; kingdom Metazoa; phylum Chordata; class Aves; order Piciformes; family Picidae; genus Melanerpes; species Melanerpes formicivorus. Next base: position 8,335,512 of record NW_027142380.1, on the reverse strand, counting down.
AAACACATGATGTGCTGGCTGGAGACCAGTGATAACCACATCCATGACCTTACAGAACCACACCATGAAACAGAGACAAGTACATGATGATCTTTAACTTCCTCATCACACACTCAGGGGCTCATGCAGCCTGCTCATAAAAGTCATCATTAAGCTTGCTGGAAGATGAGGAGGGTGAGACTTGAGGAGCCTTGAAAGGGGCTCCAGGCAGCAGCAGAAATTCAGAGCAAGTGCTGGATTTAGAGCTAACATTCTGCAACAGGCTCTCCACCAGAAGTCAACATATTGAAGTGAAGAGGGATAAAGGCAAAGAGAGGATCAACCTTGATATCCAGCACCACAGAGCAGTCAGCTCATGCTGTGAGCAACTATAGAACTCATGGTAGTGCTTTTTAGACCTAACATGCACCTGCAGTATAGAATCATAGAATCATTTTGATTAGAGGAAACCTTTCAGATCAAGTCCAACTGTCAACCTAGCACTACCAAGTCACCACTAAACCACATTCACCAGAACCACATTTCCAAGTCTTTTGAAAACATCCAGGAATGGTGACTCCATCACTTCCCTGGGCAGCCTGCTCCAGGGCTTCACAACCCTTTTGGGGAAGACATTTTTCCTAATATGCAACCTTAACCTCCTCTGGTGCAGTTGAGGCTGTTTTCTCTTGTCTTATCACTTGTACTTGGGAGAAGAAACTGATTCTCACCTTGCTCCCATCTCCCTAGATAAAGCTGTATATGCACACACATATTTTTAAACAACTGAACCATTAAACTCTGTATTTACCACCTGCAGCCAAGCAATGAAACTATGTCCCTGATTTCTTGGATAATAATTTATTATGAGCTGGTGTGTCACCAGGACAATTTGTTGGAAAAGAATAAGTTCTGGGATTCTTATATAAACCCTAAAGCTAGGAGCTTTAAAAAACAAAAGTCATGCAAAGTATTACACTTAAAGATTTCAGAGCAAAAGCTACTTTCTTCACAAAGGTAATTGGGTGAACATGGAAATAGAGCGTTTTCTAAACTGCCTCAGTGGGATGGAATGGGCAGTTCGAGGGTCAAGCTCTCTTCTACAGAGAATCAGTCAGGGTTAGAAGGGACCACAAGGATCATCTAGTTCCAACCCCCCTGCCATGGGCAGGGACACCCCACACTAGCTCAGGCTGGCCAGAGACTCATCCAGCCTGGTCTTAAACACCTCCAGGGATGGGGCCTCAACCACCTCCCTGGACAACCCATTCCAGGGCTTCACCACCCTCACGGTGAAGAACTTCCTCCTCACGGTGAAGAACTTCCTCCTCACATCCAGCCTGAATCTCCCCACATCCAGCCTGAATCTCCCCACCTCCAGCTTCATTCCATTCCCCCTAGTCCTATCACTACCTGAGATCCTGAGAAGTCCTTCCCCAGCCTTCCTGTAGGCCCCCTTCAGATACTGGAAGGCCACAATTAGGTCACCTGGGAGCCTTCTCTTCTGCAGACTGAACAGCCCCAACTCCTTCAGTCTGTCCTCACAGGAGAGGGGCTCCAGCCCTCTGCTCATCCTCGTGGCCCTTCTCTGGGCACCTTTCAGCACCTCCAGATCCCTCTTGTAATAGGGGCTCTAGAGCTGGACACAGTACTGCAGGTGGGGTCTCACCAGGGCTGAGTAGAGGGGGAGAATCACCTATACATGATCAAGGGTAGCAAGGTCTGAGATATGGCTTGGGCAGCTGGCCACGGGATACCAAACACAAGAGCAGACACTGGGGTAGAAAGGAGGTGAAAGCATTTGATCTAGAAAAGGAAACAGCAACCAAAGCCCCAGATGAAAAACATAGATGAAAAGCATTTTAATTTGTACATTCATATGGTAGTGTGTCCCCTCCCCCCCTTACACAGTGTCCACAGGAATAACAGTAATTGAAAAAATCACCCACATTCAATACCAGCTTCAGTTGTTGTGGAATGTTTTACTAAAATAACTTATTCTCACTGAAAAAAAATCTGCATCTGGGAACCTATTTACTGCCAGCAGTTGAAAGAAGCTGTTCTTTAGCTTCTTCTCTGAGGTAAATCCCTGCAGTAACAGATCATTCTGAGCAAAGAAAACACGGAGCCGAGATTTCACTCAGGAAAAGCTCCTGCCGACAGCTCCTGCAGCTGCTGTCTTGAAGGCTCAACAATAAATGTTAAGATTTCCGTGTTTCCAGACTGAGTGGAAGACTGGAGGTGGCCTATGAAAAACATGAGGTCTGTTCATTCATTTAAGTACAATTAAATGTAATAAATTTAAAGAGAACTTCTCCTCCCCCCCCCCCCCCCCCCCCCCCTCCCCCCCCAGCAGACAGGTACAGGCTTGGTGTGAGACTGTGCTTCCTACAAAGGCTTAGATTCTGTTGTTTTCAACTAAGCTGCAACACTTAAATCCTCCTCTGCATCTTGCCCTGGGCCATTTCAAATGCACAAACAGATGCAGATTGAGTCTTTCTACTGTAGAAACACCCCTGGAGAGCCTCACCACCTTCCAAGCAGCTTTGCATTTTGTTTACTGAGTTTTATTGTCCCTGCTTCCCAAGTGTCCACTTTTCAAATCCCTGCTGCTTCCTCTAGTGTTGCTAATTTTACCAGTTTGGGCTATTTTAACTTTCCACCAGTAACTGTCTGAATTCCCCATTATGTCAAAATGTTCACATCATAACCCCATGAGCATTCCCAAATCATTTCCATTCTGCTGCCTAGACTTTGCTGGTTTCACCCTTCCTCCTCATCCCACCAGGACCCATTCCTACCTGCTGGGGTTTGGGGTGCAGTAAAGACTCCACTGAGTTATTCTGCAAACCATTTTTTTTTACCTCCAAGTTTCTGAGAGTGTACAAAAATCTTCCAGGGGAAGTAAAAAGAAAATAAAGAAAAAGAAATAAACAAAGAGAGAAGTTTCACTGCCACAGACACTGAAGAAAATCAATTTATCTTTGCTCTTATCTATAGGCTTTATCTGCAAGAAAATATCAACCCAATGTTTCAATACACTGCTGCCAGTTCTCATTGTCTGGATTAAACACTCCCATTTTGCTATACATTGCCACAATGCAAATATTTTATTGCCACTTTTGGAGATGGGAAGCTCCTGTCCCCATGCCTGCCTGCCTGGCACCCATGCAGTAGCAGAGAGAATCGTTGCTTTATCACCTGAACCAAACAAGGGTGGGAGAGATCCCCACTGTCAGGAGCACCTGCAGCAGAGACCTCAGCTCCCAGCAGCCAAATATGGACCATCTCCATCAGTTTCTAAGTGCTTTTTGCCCCCTGAATTACAAGGCAAGACCAGGAAAGAATCTGAGAAGGCAAGACATGAAGTGAATGAGAGTTAAGACTAGACCTGGCAGCCAGCTGGATCTGACCCTGACACATGCTGACTGTTGTCCCAGCCTGACCAGCACACCTTGCTCCGAGATCCTTCAGCTCCCCATGCCTGTTCTCCAAGCACAGAGAAGACAACCAGGCTCTCCCAAGGCTGCAAATTTCCCTTTCCAGGGTAGGTCTGTGTATGTCTAATGGAGGAACACTTAAGCCAAACACTGGCTCCATAAGGATCACTGAATGCCAGGTTGGAAAAGAACCCAAGGATCATCTGGTCCAACCTTTCTAGGTGACAGTGTAGTTTAAATGAGCTGGCCCAGCAGCCTGTCAATATGAGTCATAAACTGTCCAATGTAGGGGAATTCAGTAATTCAGTATTCCTAAGGTTGGAAGAGACCTCAAAGATCACTGAGTCCAACCTGTCACCACAGACCTCATGACCAGAGTAGGGAGGACACTACTGCCCACTGCAGGCTTGAACTCATGACCTTCCCCATCAAGGGTCTGATGCGCTACCAACTGAGCCACCTGTCACCTATTATTCATTGCTTCCCTTGGGAGATGATTCCAATCTCTAACTGTCCTAATGGGGAAACATTTTGCTCTGGAGCCCAATGAGAATGTCCCCAGCAGTCACTTGTCCCCATCACCACTTGTCTTTGCCATGGGACTCCTTGTAAAGAGGGAGTCTCTGTCCTCCTGGTAGCCACTTATTATGTACTGGTACATGGTAACAATGTCTCCCATAAGCCTTCTGAACAAACTTGATGAAGAAGGAGGACCTGGGAGCAGACACGGCCGTCACCAGCTCCACTGCAGCAAATCCTGTAACCCATCCGCTGTGCAGATCCTGGGAGCCGGGTGTGAACTCACTAACCCAGTGCTCAGGCAATTAGCGGGTTTGATGTAAATGTGCTCTAATTATAGCCGCTGCTGCTACTGCCCATCATTGCCGTTTGTTTCTGTTTACACGATATTTACATAACTGTGTAAGGCTATTAGGCACTTGCACCCAATTAAAGGCTGAATCATTCACTGGATAATTCACAGGCGCTGACCCAGCTGCTCCACTCCGAGCACTGGGACCAGTTTGATGTGCCACAACAATTCTGCTCCCCTTGGCAGCCGGGGAAGGAGCTGACAGCACCTGTCCCAGCACAGCACTCACACCTCACCTGGCACCTCCAAATGTACAAGGGTCTGCTCTGATCTCTGTGCTGTCGATTCTGAACTTGTCTGACACCCCATAAGCTCCATAAAATGCCAAAGTAAAGGTCTACAAACCGTCATCCTTTCAGATGATACACATTTCGTTTCATCCAATAAAGCTGCTAGCACTTGCTGCAGCTCCTTCCTGAGGAAACAGCTTCATGTCATCTACACAGCATGTCTGCTGCCTGCAGCTTCCATGGGGCTGGGGGAGATGGGGTGGGTCACAGAAAGCACAGACTCTGTCAGGGCAGCCGAGTCACAGCTGCTCACGCTGAGCCCAGACCAGCAGAGGCAGTGCTGGATCCCTGTAGCTCCTGACGGAATAAAGCAAAGCCCTGAGGAATAAAGCTAAGTCAGAAAGGTCTGAGGCAAATGGCCAAGCCAGGCTGTTGGGTATTTTTGTCTGAGTGAATTAACATGCTGACAGCTCACAGTGTCTTCTGAGCTCGTGCTGTCAGCCTCCTCACTACCTAGTCTACAGCAGGTAGAAAACTTGGCTAGAAGAGGTATTTGGACCTCTCATCTTTAAAATCTGAAAGGCGCTCCCGTTTCTTGTAGATGCCTTGTTATCCTTTCCAGCTGCTCTCCTCACCATCAGCCGTCTCTGCATCATGAGGACATCAAGTTTCTGTTCCAGCTGATGACATGGAAGCTACAAAACCCACTCCCAGGACACAGTAGCACAGACTCAGTCTGCAGAAAGCCAGAAACACACATTTCAGCCTCCCACACCCAGAACCTACACAGGAGATAAATCCTGTCTGGATCCTGTCCCAGGTCTCAGGCTTGCCATCCAAACAGCACAGCAGGAATGAGGTAGGACCGTGGGACAGGCACCAGGAGCAGTTAAGAGGTGAGCTACACAGAAGGCCCACAGCAAGCACTGCTGTAACAGTGTTTTTCCTTTTATAAAGGAGGGAAGAAAAAAAAAAGCCCAGCCCCTGCTGTATGAACTAATGGCACCACAGCATGAACATGTAAGAAATAAAGCACATAACCCACACCACGTGTCCTCTTGCCCTGCGACTTTGCCCTCACCCTTCCCCAGAGTAGCCATTTTATGCAGCTTCCTCCCTCCCCTCCTTCCAGCAAGCTTTTATACCTTTCAGGCCTAGCTTGCAGTGAAATTTATTTCCATAAATTCCTTGAACTGTAGATTACTTCACAGCAAACCGTTTCCTTTGCTGGCTAATGACTCCCATGTGTTTGAGCATTTAAAGCCACTTTCAAGCACGCTTTGCTATCTCTCCTTAGCACGTGCAGCAAAGTCCCTGCATGGGGGTTTCAGGGTGGAAGTCTAGCATGGAAAAAAGCTAAACAGAGAACTTACTGTCACCAAAGAGTTTGGGGGGGAAGGGGGGGGGGTGTGACAAAAAATAAAGCAAGAGCAAAGCTGACAAGCAGTAAAACTGGCACTGGAGTCATGCCATTCTGGTACAGTCAGTCTTGGGGCTGGCAGCAGCAATGCCAGTAAGTGGAAAAAGAAGAGGGTCTCTGCTGACAGATGTATGCAAAGGCTGATTATGCAAGGTTGCAAGGTTGATTAAAAAATAAAGAACAATTTAAAAGTCACATTTCTCTCTCCTCAGTGCCAGTAACAATCTCTTGCAGCTCACAGACATGGCTGTGCACAAGTTTGTAGCATGCAGTCAAAGAGAGCACTTTCCCAACCTCCCAGGTCAGACATGTAAAACCATCCAGCACCCCAAATTTGGTTTTCTACAGGGTCAGCTTTTTTCCCCCCTCTCTGAAGCAAGTCCTCCTCTTGGCACAAAACTCAGACAAAACCTTCTCCAAGAGCAGGTCCAGCCTTGTTAATTTTAGCAGCTCTGGGCACTGCTGGGGTGCAGCCATGCTCCTCCACCATCATCATCCCATGTGTGTGCATCAGCCTCATCCCAGTTCTGTCCATGGCAACTTTCCATTGCTGGATCCATTAGCACTAGAGAGTCCTATGAAAGCACCCAAGCTGGTGCATCTCTGGCCAAGCTCTTTCCCTCTAAGGAGGAAACAGGCCTCATTCATTTTGCCATGGAGTTGGCAGAACTGTTCTTTATTTATCAGCATCACTTGGACTCATTTAATGATTTTAAATAAATGGGACTGGAAAATGCAGCTTTTAAATGCTAGCTATTTGAAAGTAATTAGAAGTCTAAGGATGCAGACAGTCACCTAGTAGGATTCCTCTTCTGAGTGCATCTGTCAGTACTTAAATGTCTATGAAAACTGGCCCAGTACCACATTTTTAGAAATAGGAATATGCAGCAAGATCTTTAAATGAGTTCAGATACCCAACTCCCATACATTTTCCTCACAGCTCCTAAATCATGGCATGGTTTTGAAATGTTTATCTTGCAGCTAAACAGTATCAGTTGTCTGAAAACCATAAAGGCAACAAATATCTGCCATGGTAAATTACCCAACCAGTACAGCTAGTACCCAGACACACGATTAAGTTGCCATGGATTAACAAGCAGCTACATTTCACTAAGCTGCCTGTACCAACACTTTTAGCCCAATGCAAATGAAGAAAAATGGGTTAGCAGAAATGTATCTCACTGGGGGATGAGCCTGTATTTATCATGGGCAGAGGACACAGGCATTCGCTTGCTGCAGCTCAGCGGCACCACAGGAGCTCTCCGGGACTCTAACAACCACATCAGTGGGCTCCAGAAAACAGTGGCAGCATTCTTTCAAGAGACCGAGGGAGAGTCATCGCTGGTGTCTGTTATCAAGCTGCAGGGAAGGCAGACGAGAAATCAGTGATGCTCTTGTTGTTTGGCAGAGCCTGGAGCAGGCAGCTCCTCCCTAGCAAAGTCCCTCAAGCCCAGGCTGCACAGCAGGCACGAAGAGCAGCTTCACAGCTGGGTGGGGAAGGAGTCAATATCATACATTAAATAAACCAAAGCAGCCTGGTAATAATGTGCTAAAAATAATTGAGTGAGCACATCGCTTACAAAACTCTACGCTCCCTGCCAAGTCTTACCAGAGTAGGACACAGCTTCCTCCCCCTTCTCAGGCATCTAAAATAGATATTGCAGAGGATTAAACAAAATAGTAATAAATAGGTGACAAATAAATTTCCACTTGGGAGGAGGGGGAGAAAAAAATCCCCTATGGATTGCCAATGTGTTTTTCTCCAAAGCAGCTGGTGCTGGCCACTGTGAGGGAAAGGAGATCGTACACGGTATTGCAGTGGTTTTGTTTTATTCCATGATGTCAATACTATGTATTTGATTCATTCATTGCACCTGGTATAAAATCCCAGGTTCTGACCTTAGCAGAAAAGGGTGGCCACATTATTCTCATGTTGTTTTTCTGCGTAGCCCTTTATAAATGAGGGGATGGGAGGTTTTCTGGAGACAACTCCCTTTCTTGCTTTGTTTCCTTCTTTATCTACAATAAAAGATGTTCTTGACAAAATTCATTTGTACAGTTTTTTGTCAACAGAGAGCTATAGTTAGAGCTGGCTGGGTGACAGACAAATTGGGTTCCTCAAAAACTATCCATGTTTTAATGACCGCTCTGATTCTGCATGAGGATGGGAAGAGGCTGAAGGAGCCCAATGCTTGGGAAGGAGATGAAGGCAGAAGTCCCAAGCCCAAAGTGGAGGCACATGCAGAGCTCCATGAAACTGCTTCCCCTACCCAGGCATAGATTCTGCCACAGAATTACCTCCCTGGGCTTCCAACTCATCCATTCCCCAGAATCAATTATCAACACAAGGCAAGACCACCCTGACAGCGCAGATGGAGAGAGACCACGAGTAAGAGCAGCAAGGTAGGAGCAAGAGTCTCCTCACCACCCACACCCTTCATAACAAATGATTTTCACTTTCATGATCTGACTCCTGGCCCTGTTTTCCCTTCCTCTTTTCCCTACAAACCTCCTCAAAGCATTTCTGAGCAGATGTGGCTGAAATAGTGATCCCAAACCATGAAGAAATATTCAACTGGATGAACTGATGGAAGAGTCAACAACATGCATCCCACAGGGGAAGCAAATCTCACCACGTTATCCAAGCAGTGCGGGGGCAAAGCTCAAGTTTTTAATCCAAGCTTCAGCTTGGAAGTGACACCAGGTACAGATCAGACAACACAGAATTACAGAAAAACCATTCAAAGAATAAAACCAAAAAAACCATATAACAAAACACAGCAGAGGAAATCTTTTGTTTGGGGAAAGAAAGAGATTTTAAACTAAGAGACAGTTGGTGTCCATTCTGGAAACATCTCAAAACCGCCCAGAGGCAAAACAAACAAAACCAGTTCTTTGCTGGCATTTGGGACACTAGGATTCTACTTGCCCTGGGTACTTAATTTAATATAAAACAAATCACCCTGGAGCAACAAACAGAACATTTGCTAGTAAACAAGACAGCTCTAATTATTTAACAGTGGAATCCAGAATAATTAAGTCACAGTATCCAGAGCAGCTACAAGCTAATTATATAAGCAAGTCCCCCAAATATTTCAGCTCTCTTTTGAAAAGTAGAAAAAAAAGGGCTGTTTCATTTCGAGACGAGAGAGTAGACAGCATCTCCAAAGAGAAGCCTTCAGGGTGGTGCATCTTTGCCTTTCCCAGTCACTATCTGGGACTTGGCCTCCATCCCTGGAGGTGCTGGCAGGAGTCTGCCCATAGGAGCAGCTGGTCTCCCTGTGGGTCTATTGCTGGCAGCTTTGAGGATTCTGTTCCAAATGCCCTGCCCCCACTTTCTCCCTGGGATGCTGTTAGGTCCACCCTGCTGCACCAGTAATTCATTCCCCTGCTCATCCAAATGCCCACCCCACTGCTCATGTTGGGTCCAGGCTCAGCATGCATAAACCTTAAAGAAGCAATGGGTTGGTTTTTAACCACTTGAGGCATATGGGATGGAAGAGCTGGCACCAGGAGGGTCAGTACAGCATTTAGACAGGCACCTGGGAAGCTAAGGGCTCATCTACATGGCAGAGAGCTTGGAGGCTGCATCATGTCACCAGGCAATTTTGGCATCTCAAGGGAAAGACTTGAAAAGAGCCAGGCAAAAGTTAGGTGCCAGGAAAGGTCGAGGCTGTCACCTGCAGTCCAGAATAAAGCAGTCACTTCTCCTGATGTGGGGGAGTGTAGCACTCAGCAATGTAGAACTCCCAAAGATGACAGAGTCAAGGACTGGTTTGTGAGTCTGAGCTCTGTTTGGTACCTCACTGTCTTATTACCCTGTCATGAGAAAATTGCAGGTAAAGCTCAGGGTAATGAGTTGCTTTTGCTGAAGAGCTGGGATCTATGTGAACTGCTCTGGGTGGTCCTGCTCTGGCAGAGGGTTTGCTTGGACTGGACAATCTTTCAAGGTCTCTTCCAGCCCCTAACATTCTATGATTCTGGGGCTGGGCATCTAAACCATGATGAGGGACTCAGTTCCTGCACTGTAGACAACACCCCCCCCAGCCCAATGCCTCTGATTTAATTTTCTGCAGTAATCTCAACTCTGATCAGCTAATGACACTGGGTTTGTGTTAAAGTCACTCCCAGGGCATCCTCAGAGCCACGGGTGGGAACAGCAGGGCTCTCAGAAACACAGCCCCTCCGGGGCAAAGCAGCTGCTAAGAAGCACATCTGGCTCCAGATCTCCACCTCTTCCTGCATCCCATTGACCAGCAGCAATCACAGCAGCTTTGCAGATGTTTTTAGGTATCTGGGCCCCGTGCCAAACCCGCAGGCCGACCTTTGAACAACAGCTATTTTTCCGTGACCGTGCTCAGAGCATCAGCTCCGCTGAAACCATCAGTCTCAGAAGTGATGATTCAGTCTCTGTTTCCCTTCAGACTTCATCATTACAAGGTCATCAAGCACAGCATGGTTTAAAACACACAGAAAGCAGCCACCAGAGTTCTTAGGAATATCAAGCAGTTTCAATATCCTTCTGCAGTACTTCAGCCTGGCTGCTGATTAACTCTCGCTTCACATTTTAAAAGTCCTCTTGCTCAAAGAATGTCTGAGGGGGTGTGCAAAAGCTGAACAACACAAATGTAATTACAGGCAAATGGATGCTGCATGGCTAAACCAGGACTGCTCCAGAAAGACCAAGGGGTAAAATGAAATACTTGAGAGAAGGATTAAAAACAACGAAAAAAAAGGGGAACAATAATGAATCCCCCAAACTATGAGGCTTTAGCTAAATGCTTTTCAATTCCTTTAAATTTGCCTCCTGGCTTTCAACTGCCTTGCTCGGGATTTTGCCTGTTATGAGTGTCAGAAACAAGCTTTAAAATAATACCCAGTTCCTTGCCCAGTCACATGAGTCAGAGAACATGGGTGTTGGAAAGTGCATGGCTCAAATTTACCTTTTGGAAGTTGGCAGCACCACTGTATTGCCAATTTCACAGGCTCCTCCTCACCAAAGGAAAGTCACCAAATGTTGTCACCACCTTTCCTCTGTTAATTTCTGCCAGCATCCACACTTTGACCAAACCCACTGAATTTTATGCCAAAAGTCATCCCTTCTTTCCTCTCCTTTTTTTTAAATTCTTGCTTTAGATCACTGCAACCTCCTTCTGTCAAACCTCCAGGCCTTTCATCTCCCCTGGCAGGAGCACATGCCAAGCAGGGTGGCCAAAATACCTTTACTTCTTTGGAATTTCAGCCCTTTTCTGAGCCAGTTTTAAACTGTCTTCACGACATGCAGCAAAGAAACCTGTTGATGAGGCAGACTCTCTGTGCCTGCTGCTTTTCCCATCACATACTGAGTCTTCTCCCATTCTTGCCCTGCATCTTCCTGCCACATAGGACTGGGACCACACCTGCACCATGCAATGCGCTGCAAACACATGGGGCTGCACCTCTCAGCTTTGCTCTTGCTGCTCCCAAGGTCCTCATGCCCTTCCCTTGGGTGCTGTCTAGCACCATTTCCACAGCTGCTTCCCCATTCTGAGTCCACAGCAGGTCTGTAAGGCTCTGAGCAGACCAGAATTATTGCCATTTCCCAGCAATTCAAGGGTTAGAGGCATCACTTCTCTCAGGCGGGGCCGTTCATGGCTGCAATATGCTGTGCTGGACTTATTTTAGCTATCCACACTCCTGCTGCAAACTCACTTGTTTGAGCCAACTTGCTTATTATTTGAGTTGTTAATTTTATGGTTTTATTAAGTGACTCTGAATGAATGCCATTAGAGCACATGGTACTTTGGCTGATTGAATGATTGATTTTACACAGTTGCATTCTTCCTGCACTCCCTAAGTACTTTGATTTGCGATTAACAAACCTCAACATTTTGCTATTCCACTTCACAGCTCTCTGGCTCATTTTAAGCTTCCCTTTTTCACATGTTCCTTTATGGGGCAAAGAGGCTGTTTAGGCATCTCAAAATAAAACCAAAAGAGAAAAAAAATCAACAATCTGTAAGAGATCAGAAGTGGCCACACACTTGCAGGAGCTGGTGAAAATGCAGGCTCTGACAGCTAGAAATCATGTGAGATTTATCTGCTGTTCACAGGCATGGACAGAGAAAGGCAGGCTGAAGGTTAAGGAGGCTTTATTGTTTTCCTTTGAGTGGTATCTATTTGGGACTATTTCTTATTTTAGCTTTTGGGGGGCTTCCTGGGGTTTCCAGGCTTTGTGGGAGACTATCCCTTTGTGGGATACAGTCCCTTTGTAGGGACAGAAACCACTGCTCTGGCTTTATCTCTCTCAGTCTGGAGCTTCGTACTTCTGTGCAGCATAAGACAGGAGCAAAGGAAGAAACAAATCACAAACCAAACAGACTTTGAGGAATGATACCACAAATTGTTTCATGTTTAGTAAGAATGCTATTTACTTTGCTCAATGCTATAAAGCTCTTATTAAGGAGCACCAAAGATCTCAAGATATATATGGAATGATTTAAAGTACCTTGCTAAAACTAAATACAACCAGAAGACAAGGTTCAGTAAAACCAAACCAAACCAACAAAAGTCATAGTTTTTGTTAATATATCACTGATATAAATATAATATCAAGGAATCATAGAACTGTTAGGATTGGAAGGCACCTCAAGGATCATCTAGTTCCAACCCCTTGCCATGGGCAGGGACACCTCACACTAAATCAGGTTGCCCAGAGCCACATCCAGCCTGGCCTTCAAACCCTCCAGCGTTTTTAACCTCCCATATCTCATCAGGCAATATTTGTACTGAAACTAAATAAGTGTGTGATTTAAACCTTTATTAGAATAAACCAAACCAGGTTGGAAGAGACCTTCAAGATCATCGTGTCCAACCCATCAACCAATCCAACCCACCTAAACAGCTAACCCATGGCACCAAGCACCCCATCAAGTCTCCTTCTGAACACCTTCAATGACGGCGACTCCACCACCTCCCCGGGCAACCCATTCCATAGCGCAATCACTCTTTCTGTATAGAACTTCTTCCTAACATCCAACCTGAACCTCCCCTGGCGCAGCCTGAGGCTGTGTCCTCTTGTTCTGCTACTGGGTGCCTGGGAGAAGAGACCATCATCAGCCTGTCTACAACCTCCCTTCAGGTAGTTGTAGAGAGTGATAAGGTCACCCTTGAGTCTCCTCTTCTCCAGGCTGAGCAGCCCCAGCTCCCTCAGTCTCTCCTCATAGGGCTTGTGTTCCAAACCCCTCACCAACTTTGTTGCCCTTCTCTGGACTCGTTTCAGCAAGTCAACATCCCTCCTAAACTGAGGGGCCCAGAACTGGACACAGTACTCGAGGTGTGGCCTAACCAGTGCAGTATACAGGGGCAGCAACCTGTTCCAGTGCCTCACCACCCTCTCACTTCTTCCTAACATCCAATCTGCATCTACCCATTTCTAGATTTTTTTTCCATTCCCCCTAGTCCTATCACTCCCTGACACCCTAAAAAGTCCCTCCCCAGCTCTCTTGTAGGCCCCCTTACAGTAATTGGCAAAATGGTTTTTTTCCAGCAGAAAATTCCCTCAGAATTTGACATCTTGAATCCTTTCTTCCTGGGACAAGAATTCAGCATCTTGACATTCAGCATAACTCAGGTGCAATGTTCCATCCAGAGCACTGCTGAGACTATTATTCTTATTATTATTTTAAATTCTCTTAACAAAAATAAAACCCATTTCAGTACCTCTGCCATTTTTATAGACAAACTCACTTTGATCCAAAAAAAGGTATTGCAGACAAACAAGTGATGCCAAGTCCTGAGCCTGAGGCACAGAGAGGACGCAGTGAGCTCTTGGCAAGATGAAAGTACAGCAGAACAGGAGCACTTGCTTTAAAAAAAAATCCTTAAAATAGAAGAGGAACAAGATGATATCCCATAAAGAAGTGAAAGATTTGAAGGCAGCCTGATTGTCTGTTTGGAGACTGTGGGAAGCAATCAAAAGTTTTATATACATTAGAAAACTTTATACTGCTCACCTCCAAAAAAGGAGGATTGTGGAAAATAAAAAATTGCCCTCAAGTGCTCAGAGAATTTAAGGGTAGAAGAAGCTGGTAGTACAAACTTGGTAGTACAAGCTTGGACTAAGACAAAGAAGAGAGTTTATATTGCTTTTCAACTATTTTAGGCCAAGTATCACAATGGGCAAAAGGAAAAGTCAAGCAGGGATAAGAGCAGAGGATGGAGGATACTTCAAGGTGGATTTCACAGACTCATGGAATCATTTCAGTTGGAAAAGACCTTCAAGACCGTTGAGTCCATCCATTATCAAACTCTCCCAAGCCTGTTCAGAACCCTGTGTGTAGCTCCAGTCACAAGCACCTCTGCCTTACTGCCCAACCCCACAGCTGAAACCTTTCTTACCTTATTGCAGATTTAAAGTGGTGATAGAGTTTGGTCCCAAAAGGTGAAAGGGGCAGCAGGCATAGATCACACATGTGAGGCTGGGAGAGGTACTGTTGTTATCATTGAGCAGATGTTAGAGCTGGGGTCAATGAACAAGCCTCTGTGTGTCCAGCCCTGAGCTGGTTTCTCAGAGTCAAGAGCCAGAAGCTGAGATCCACCCAGCCAGTTAACTTTGACTGACATTACTGTAATGCAAGAAACTTCATCAACCATCTGCAGCTGTGAGGCTCTAGAGAATATTAAGCATTCCCCAAAACCAGAACATGAACTTAGCACAACAACCCTCACACAGACTGGATCCAGGATGGACCTAGTTGTCCCAGACGAGACGTTGCACGATTTTCCCAACCAAGTCTTCCCTGGGGGATTGCAGCCCCCAGTTACCTACACAAAAGAGCACACAGGCCTCACACAGGGACAGCTGGGAACAAGAAACATGGCCTGTGGGAGCTGCTTGCTAATCCAGGAGGAAAAGGCAAGCGGAGAAAGAGGTCCAGATGCTGGATGTGGAGTGCACAGAGCCAACTGCTTCATTCAGGAAGCACAGTGCCTTGCATGCTGGAGCAAAGACCTTTCTTTAAAACATGAGGAGAGGCAGAGGGATCAGCAGTGTGTTAGAGCAGAGGTGAGAGAGGAGAGCAGAGGTGAGAGAGGACAGCAGAGCTGCCTTCATCTAATAGCTCAGCAATTTGGGCTCTGTTCTCTCTTCTCTGCTGCTGGACTCAAAATACCTTCCAATTCCCAAAGGAGAGCCCTGGCTGCCAGCCTTCAGGCTGTGCCGCAGCCCTTCCGCTCTGAACAGCATCACTGACGATTTTTGTGCCATTCACAGTGATTCTTCCTTATCACCATCATTGTCTACTTTCTCTTCAGAGTATTCATCCAGGAAAGGGGGGAAGCATGGGGTCTCAATCCATGCTTCAGTGATGATTTAAGTATATCAAGCAGTCATTAGAGAGGGTAAAATCAACAAATACTCACCAGGACATGGACTAGAGAGGAGGGAGGAAATCAAATATTACCGGAAAGGGCAAGAGGAGCATTTCTAAGCAAAGTATAAATTCTTTCATGGGGGGGAAAAAAAAGCAGTAGCATTGATGAAGAGGGAGAAAGGGGAGGCAAAGGATGTATTAAATTCTGAGATTAAAATATGAAATAGAAGAGTTTTGAAGAGAAGTGAAAGGAAAATGAGGAGTCTGAGTGTGTTGGAGTAGAAAGTGTGAGAAGGTAGAAAGGTGATGAGGTCAGCCAGAGTGGAAAGCACTTTGGCAGCTCCTTTAAGCAGGACAGGGAGGTTGATGCAGTGGGTGTTTCTGAGAAGGGGTCACTGTCATCCAAGCATGAGGGGAAGAGTAGGCTGCACAGGTATGGGCATAAGCAAAAGTGCAGTATTTCAGAGAAACAGTCCCCTCTGTATGGGCAGACAAGGCATGGGAATGGATAGAAGCCAAGTTACAAAAGCACAGAGAGCAACATTCATGGACACAGCAGTGGTGGACGCTGCAGTGGGATGGTTGCAATGCTATAGCACAGTGACACCAGCCTGTGTCTTCTCCAGAGGAGAGAGTTCAATGCTTGGTATGTTACTGTTACAACAGTGTTAAGGCAGCAAGCAAGATGAGAAGAGTTAGATCCAGTTCTAGGCTATCTATCCTCTCATCTAATAGATGGTTTGAAGGCAAGCTTGCTTCCCTGGAAAAGCTTTTAAATCTTCTTGGTCTAACCCTGTTGTGACAGAATCCCCATCTCCTGGCTTCTGATTATACCTATAAAGACTCTGCACGAGTACAGCCCTACTAGTAAGGTATGATATTAACAGCAAGCACAGCCCAGTCCAGACTGAATTGCTCCATCACAGTAACCACTGCACCAGTAACACCTGATCTATCAGAAGATCTTGATCCTCTGTTCCTTGTTCACCAGGAACAGAAGTCAACAGCTGCTAGAAGACAGATGCAGAAAAGCAGCATTAGAAAAAAAATGCAGATTTGTAGAGAGGAAAAAGAGGAAGTAATTCAAATAACCTACTGTTGCAGTTTTACCCACATACCAATCTATATCCACCTCTAGCTGAAACAAGGTTTTGTTTGGCGACTGACACATCTTTGAGTCACAGCTGAGGGGAGAGAATAATGCCCACCTGCTGGCATATTGTTCTCCAGCTGATTGTCCTCTTGATCTGTAGTGCTTGCATTCACAACGGGGAGCACACAGAGACAGAGAGAAGAAAAGGGGGTTGGACAGACCAGAGAGGTGTGCTGGAGAGAATAGTCAACAATGCACAAAATGGGCTACAATGTGAAAAATCGGTGGGGAGGGGAAGAATTAAAACAAAGTTTATGAGATGCAGTTTATATACATATATACATATACAATGACCAGTGTTAAATTAGTCCTTATACATCATGCAAATAAACAGTTCTGACCATCTTACAATGTGAGGGTGCATTTTCCTTTCACAACCTACCACCTCTGATGACTTTTTCATGCTGTACTCCACTTTCCGCACTGCTCCTGAGTCACTCTGCAAAGACCAGCACACGTGGACACCCTCCTACAGCCCCGTGTGCATGAACACGAGGCCAACCATGAGACCAGGCTGGATGACCTGCTTGGTACCTGAGGCCACACATCTGTCTGCAAAAGGAAAGGATGTAACGTGAATGGGGACACCTGCAGCACTTTTCCTGGCACTGACTGCTGGTAGAGACTGATCCTGAATGACCAAATGCAACAGGCACAAGTTCACCCCCTTGGCTCCTACACAAAGCCGTAGGAAAATGCTTTCATGTGCACACAGCAGATGGATGATGCAGCTAAATGTTGCACTTGACAGCGAGGCCGGGTGCAGAAATAGAGATAATGACTGAAATAGTCTCCTCTTGTAACAAGATCCTCCAGAATGGGTGCTCATAGCACAGCCTGGGGGTGCAGCACAGGGACCTGCCTGCAGCAGGGGCTCAGGCCGCAGCTGCCTTTGATTTTCTGTGAACAAAACCCTTCTCTACCAAAACCCTTGGTAGCTCTACAGTAACAGAGTCCAAACAAACAAGTGCAACCTACTGCTTGAGCCTGTCCCCAGCAGAGCACAAGGCAACACATTTCCGAGGACAGTTTTACCCTGTGCATAACACTACATTAATAAAAGTATTAAGCAAAAATTACATGGAGTCAGACTGTGACTGCACAGAAACCTAAATCTGAACAGTTCTCACCCAAAATAAGTGCTTCCCCCCCTGCTTTTTCCCCCCATTAAGTATTTTTATAGACCTGCTCAGACCAATCTCCCTGTTACCCACATACAGAAATTTTCACTCAGCTGACAGCTGAGACGTGACTACTGGCCCTGTGAAGGACAGCTCCAGCCTCAGCGCAGAGCAGGAGATGCTCAGGACTCCCTGGGTCTCCTGTCAATGTCACTGCAGGACGGTGAAGGGATGAGCGTGCAGCACATTCCTGGAGCTACTCTGATGCCAGTTTACATCTTCTCCCACAGGTGCTGTACACCAGCAGCCCTAATGCCACGACAGCCCTTCTGCCACTCACACCATATAGTCCTGCTCAAGAACTCCTTAGGAACTGAGAGCCATCGGCTCACCTGCTGCCAAAACAGAGCTTAAGTGGGACACAGCTCCTATGCTAAAGAGCTCTCCATTTGCAAGAGAAATCAGTGTGACAAATAGAAAAGAAAGAAAAAAGACCCAACCCACCCACACAAAACCCCCCACCTTTAAGCCAAGTTTTTCAAGAGTGATCCGGCTCCTAATCCCACTGTGTGCACAATGCTGTCACGTGGGAGTGTGCAGCTGCCCCGGCACCCCTGGGTGTGCACTCCAAGTGCCTTTGTGTTTGAAGCCAGTGATGCCTTTGAACTATGTTTTTACAGTTAAGTTGTTTGTTCAAATGAAGCACTTTTTGAAATGCCCATGATCCCTTTGGGATCCAAGCTGCTGATCCACTCACAGAGAGCCTTGTCTGGTTTGTGCTGAGGCTGCACAGCAGTCGTGCCACAGCCCAGCGCCCTGCATCCTTGCTGCTCTCATACCCAGAGACCCCCCCAAAGTGTCAAAACCAGCTGAGTTTAAAACAAAGGAAATGTAAAATTCATTATATCCATGATAGACTGAGGCCACTTTGACAAAAGTCCAGGCTTAATCATAGTGTTTCAGTTCGTCCTGGTGTGCTTAATGAGGAAGACTCATTAATACATGCAGTCACACTCAGGTTCCCCTACCTCGGAGCACAGTGCAGTCCTACACTGCTCCAGTCCCTGCTGCATGGGCTCCCATTAAGTATGACACAGATTTGTTACGTTGCTGAGCTGGCTGTAAATTGAACTTGTCATAGTGAAGTGCATGTTTTCTAGTTCTTCATCTCTTTGGTTCCCGTTGCTATAGTGACCATCAGAAATCAGAGGAAAAAAGGCAAAGAGAAAGAAGATCCTTTCTCCCTTTAAGCAGCACCTTCACTCTCTAGCGCTGGCAGTGTTCTTTGGGCTCAGCTTTACTCGTTAGGACAGACATACCAAAGGAAGAAGCTCCCTCAGATTTCAGGGGCTCATCCAAATCTGCTGAATTCAAAGGCAGTCTTTTCAATGGCTTCAAGGAACTCTAGATCAGGCCTATACCATCTAAAAGCTGAATTCAACACAGATGTGTGGTTCATGTGAGCTTCAAATCCCTGGTACAGGTGTACGCTGATGTCCTGCTTAGAAGAGTGACTGATGCTGTGAGCACAACAGGACATTCAGACAGACATGGATAGTCAGTGCTGAATCTCCCCTGTTATCACACTCATGTTCATGTCCTGGATTTATCTACCACTTCTTTGTCTAAAAAATATAATAATAAATGCTCCTTGACGTTGGACATTACTGCTAAAAGACAAAAGTAAGCCAAGCTCTAACTGACAGGTCTTAGGCACAGTCTGGCCAGCCACACCAATGCTAAAACCCACATTCCAGCCTCAACACAGTGTGTGCATGTGACTGATGAACCCAACCTCTTCAGCACCAGAAGTTTGGTGCAGGGATCTGCTGGTGGTGTTGAAAATGGGGAAGACAATAAGAACCATGGACTGCTTTCACTGAACTGTAACCCTGAAGCAGCTTGAGCACACTCAGTGTGCAGTCAACTACAGGTGCACGATGCCTGAAGAGGAGCAGTGACCATTTAATGGCGATAACTGCTCATTAGCAATGATGCTATATTAAAGTTAAATACTGCCTGTGCTCAGGCTTCTCCTGCCTGCCCAGTGGGGATCTGCACAGATTTCAGCCTATTTAAGAAACTTATTTGTAAAGTCCCCTGGGTACCAGCCCTCATGAACCAAGGGGTTCAGGATGGTTGGACCTACTTCAAACAGGAGCTCTTGAAGGCACAGGAACTGGCGGTTCCCACGTGCCGAAAGGCAAGCCGGCGGGGAAGGCGACCGACCCGGATGAACAAGCAGCTCCTGGAGGATTTAAGGGGGAAGAAGAGGCTGTATCACCTTTGGAAGGAGGGGAAGGCTTCTCGAGGTAAGTTCAAGGAAGCTGCTAGATTATGTAGGAATAAAATTAGGGAGGCAAAGGCCCAGCTGGAACTGAAGCTGAACACCTCAGACAAAGACAATAAAAAGCATTTTTATATATATATTAACAATAAGAAGAAGGGCAGGAAGAACCTGCACTCCCTAGTGGACCTGGAGGGGAACATGGTGACTGAAGATGAGGAAAAGGCTGAGGTCCTGAACACCTTCTTTGCCTCAATGTTTAACAGCAAGGCAGGAGGAGTTCAGGACGAGTGGCCTCCGGAGCTGGGTGTTGGGGTCGGGGAGCAGTGTAATGCCCTGGAAATCCATGAGGAATTAGTTCGGGACCTGCTGAGCCACTTGGACACTCACAAGTCCATGGGAAAGGATGGGATCCATCCTAGGGTGCTGAGAGAGCTGGCAGATGTGCTGGCCAGGCCACTCTCCATCATTTTCCTCCAGTCCTGGCTCACTGGTGAGGTCCCAGGTGACTGGAAACTGGCCAACATGGTCCCCATCCATAAGAAGGGTCGGATGGAGGAACCTGGAAACTCCAGGCCGGTCAGCCTGACCTCAGTGCCAGGGAAAGTGATGGAGCAGATTATCCTGGGGGCAATAACTGCACCTGAAGGATGGCCAAGGGCTCAGGTCCAGCCAGCATGGATTTAGGAAGGGCAGATCCTGCCTCTCCAACCTGATCTCCTTCTATGATCAGGTGACCCGTCTGGTGGATGTGGGGAGGCCTGTGGATGTAGTCTACCTGGACTTCAGCAAGGCCTTTGACACCGTCCCCCACAGCAAACTGCTGGCTAAGCTGCCAGCTCGTGGCTTGGACCATTACACTCTGTGCTGGGTTAGGAACTGGCTGGAGGCTGAGCCCAGAGAGTGGTAGTGAACGGTGCCACATCCAGCTGGCGGCCAGGCACCAGTGGTGTCCCCCAGGGATCAGTGCTGGGCCCTGTCCTCTTTAACATCTTCATTGATGATCTGGATGAGGGGATCGAGTCAGTCATCAGCAAGTTTGCAGATGACACCAAGTTAGGGGTAGATGTTGGTCAGTTAGAGGGTGGAAAGGCTCTGCAGAGGGACCTCGACCGACTGGACAGATGGGCAGAGTCCAATGGGATGGCATTCAAGAAGTCCAAGTGCCAAGTGCTGCACTTTGGCTATGGCAATCCCATGCAGAGCTACAGGCTGGGGTCGGAGTGGCTGGAGAGCTCCCAAACAGAGAGGGACCTGGGGGTGCTGATCGACAGCCACCTGAATATGAGCCAGCAGTGTGCCCAGGTGGCCAAGAAGGCCAATGGCATCCTGGCCTGCATTAGGAATAGTGTGGCCAGCAGGAGCAGGGAGGTCATTGTGCCCTGTACTCTGCTTTGGTTAGGCCGCACCTTGAGTCCTGTGTCCAGTTCGGGGCCCCTCAGTTTCAGAAGGACATCGAAACACTTGAAGGTGTCCAGAGAAGGGCAACAAGGCTGGGGAGAGGCCTTGAACACAGCCCTATGAGGAGAGGCTGAGGGAGCTGGGGTTGTTTAGCCTGGAGAAGAGGAGGCTCAGGGGTGACCTCATTGCCCTCTACAACTACCTGAGGGGTAGTTGTGGCTGGGAAGGGGTTGGTCTCTTCTCCCAGGCAACCAGCACCAGAAGAAGAGGACACAGTCTCAAGCTGCGCCAGGGGAGGTTTAGATTCGAGGTGAGGAGGAAGTTCTTCACCGAGCGAGTCGTTCGTCATTGGAATGTGCTGCCCAGGGAGGTGGTGGAGTCACCGTCCCTGGAGGCGTTCAAGAGGGGATTGGATGTGGCACTTGGTGCCATGGTCTAGTCATGGGGTCTGTGTTGATAGGTTGGACTCGATGATCCTCGAGGTCCTTTCCAAGCTAAGTTATACTGTGATACTGTGATACTGTGATGCCTCCTTGCTGCAAGCCGCCATGCTCAGCCAAGCCTTCATTTATTTTAGATATGCCATTTCTGCCTTTAGAGACCTTGTCACCTGAAAATGTACGGCCAAATAGGTTGCTGAATTGTAATGAGCACTATCTCCTAGAGCAGTAGTACCCAAACAGCAGCACATATCATAATGGTAAATGAGCTGGGTTCAAGCACTACATGAAGACAGGCTGGTACAGGAGCTGCACAACCCCTACCGCAAACGATTGTACCAAGGCAAAGGGCAGGAAAACCTACATCTGAAAGCAAGAGACTTTTGTATTGAATAGAAGGTAACTATTGTGCACATTGAATTAATAGCCCTGAATTCTGCTACCCTTTGGATCAGTGGTACTGCAGGTTTGCTCCTGTGTGTAAGCATCAGAGACAGTCCTACAGGCAGGTTGAGACTTTTCAGAGACAGAACACTGAGGAGAGAGGTTTTGAGGATAGTTTGTGTGCAACCACAGTCACATTTGTATCTCTCCACAAAGATCCGCTTCTCTATAAGTAAGAAAAAGCCTTTTGGTGCCATTATGAACCCAGCTCTGGCAGCAGTGCCATTAGCAGGAGCACAGCACCCACAACAGCATGGCAGGACAGCTGCAGTGTCATTCCCAAAACAATGATTAAAGATGGTATTAGACAGGAGAAATTTGACCAAACACTGCTAATGCATCATAGCAAAACACACAACAAAACCCAGCTCACCACCCAGCAGGCAGCTGCTGGCTGCTGCTGAGAAGCTCATCAAGGAGAGCTGTCTCATGGGCACTGCTGATGGATGATGACCCACCACTGCAGCTCTTTGCTGGGCAGCAGGTACTGGCAGCCAAGAGCATCTACCCCATCCATAGATGGAAACCATTCAGCCTGAAGGATGAAAAAGTCCTCAGCTCTAGCAAGAGGGATTTACAGAAATATTTCAAAATGGGCAGCAGAAAGATGACTTTCACCAGACCAAATGCAACTCAAGTCTGTCAGACTTCCACCACCTCCAGCTCTCTAGAAAAATGCTCTAGAGTTGTTCAAGCTTCAAGAACTCCTCTTAGAATCACAGAATGTTTTGGGCTGGATGGAAGTTTTGAAGATCACCTGGCACAATGCCCCTGCAGTAAGCAGAGAGATCTTCAACCAGACAAGGTTGCTCTGAGCCCATCAGAGACCTTGTATCTTCTGCTGGATAACTGAACTGAGGAGTACTGAGGACCTTTTCATAGTGTTTACCCCACTGAGGTTTGGACTGCTGCTGAAAATTACCTGAAGTTTATCTAAACATTTTCCCCCTCCTAAGAGCCTACAGAGCTTTCTCGTGCTATTTATCATGGTTTTGTCAGGAAAGTGAGACTTGAGCAGCATTATCTTTCCGTAAGATGGGCAGGCAAGGAAATCCTGACCATCTCCAGCTGACTTTGTGTCCCAGTAGTGCTGGACCATAAGGAAACAAGGGGCTATGCGTCTCTGCAGATTTATTGACCTCAGGCAATGAATTCAAAATGACATGCCTGAGGAACATCTATTTTCCAAACCAGGAGAAGCAGGATACGAGTGTCTTAATTTTGATACAGACATACCTGGTCAAGGTGTAAACCTACTTCTGTCTAGCAGTTTTGATTAGAAAGATAGAAGTGAAGCTATAGCAGAGTTCTAGCATGACTTCTTACAACATAAGAGTATTTTCCCTGTTACAGCTGATGCTTATTCAGGGAACCTGCTCCTTCCTTTTGTAGTGCATAACTGCTCAAAGTGCAAAGAGTTCTGAAAGCCTACAATGACATAATTCATTCAGCAAGACCTTTATGAACAGGCAAAGTTAGACATCACACCTGAGAATGGAGCTTAAAAGTTGCATTGGCATCCCCTGTAGCTGGGCAACTCAGGTGCATATGCACAGATTCCTATTCACACTTTAATTTGATGCCTGAAATAAAAGGCACCAGAGTTACTCTCTTTGGCTCATATATCAACAACATGCTCCTGAAAACTTGACACTATCCACCACTCATTGCAACAATAGCTCATCCTTCTACCTCAGAGACTCCCACACTCACTCTGCTGATGCTCCAGCCCAGAACATAACTGCAGATGGAAACATTTCTGAGTCATCTTTGAAGTGCTCCATCCTCTAACATCTGTCTGTTTTAAAGTCCACATTTAAATGCTTCAGGATGCAAAATCATATACTCAAATTCACTTGCTGATGAGCCTGCCACTTCCCCAAATCCTGCCTACAATAAATGCAAGCCATCAACATAACACCCTGCAATTTACCCACACTTGCATTTGATGGAAATATTAAAAATGAAATGCCAAGCAGATGTTCAACAGACCTGTTATGATAAGAAAACAAATTATAAGTTATGAAACTAATGGCTTCTTAAGGGGAGAATGCAAAGAGCTTGAAATTTGATGGTAGCAGAAGGAAAAATTTGGAAATTATAAGTTTTGACTTTTTAAAAATAGGTCAGAATCCCAATTTTGCTTGTGCCACAGAGAAGCACCCGGTTTCTCAGCTGACGGCAGGTGGCAGCAGGATTCCCACCACAAACCCCAGACTGAGAATGACATCCCCTACATCAGATTTGAATACTCTCATCTGTGTCCTGAAGTTGCCTGATATGTGAGCTAACAGAAGCAAAACAGGGTTGGATATATCTTCATTTACACAACTGCAACTTTGCTGCCAAGTTTATGACACAAGAGCTGCAGATCCTTGGTGTTCTGAGGAACACTGCTTTTTCTCCACTACAAGCCACTCAAAACTATGTTGCTGTTCCATTACAGCACTCATTGCACATGGCTGCTTAGAAACACCAGCTGGGAATCTAGAGATGGAACATTTTCATGAAGCAGCAAGGAAACATTGATAAGCATTTCTGGGATATAGATGAAGCTGCATCCTGGAAACCTCAACCTAAACAATTGCACTTAGCCCAGGGAATAGTTTGGAAAAGGGATGCACAGACAACAACGGAAATGTGCCTGCTAAAGCATCAAATCCTGGTCAGATTGGTACCCAAAGAAGCCTTACTGAATTTAGGAGTGATCAGAAAAAGCAGGAAGAAAATGATTATTGCTGATACAAGGTTTTGCAACATTTAAACAAAACCATATTTCCAACATCATTCTCATTTATTACAGCATACTGCTCACTGGGCAAGAGACAGACATCAAGCTGTTGAGTGAGCACTATGATAAGAGTCTGCTAAGATCTGCTGTGTGTGCCCCAAGGAGGGGTTTAATGCTACAAATATCTAAAACTCAAGAGTCCAGACTCAGCTCTGCTCCCTCAGAAACCAAAGCTAACACTTCCTCTGCTGTCAGCATGGGAAGAGGCAAATGAAAGCTAACATGGGGAGTTTCTGACTATTCCAGCCTACCTGCAGGCATTCAGGATTAGTTTGTTACAGTAATCGGAAACTGCAGATAAAGAAAAACAAAGCCAAAACGCTTTAAAGTACCAGGGAGAGTGGGTAGGGTTGGTTGGGGGTTTTTTTATGCCTGAAGTAGGGAGGAATTGTAGCTTTAATATGACTGAATGAGACTGGCTGTCTGGAGCAGGAGAAATTAAAGGACAATTAAGACAGAAAAAGAGAGTTGGCAGTCATGGCCAAGACAGCCAATTGTGGCAGAGCTGACTGAAGCTGCTGGCTGAACACAAAGGTTGCGAGAGACCCTGAACAATGACCCAAAGCCCACTGTGGCCAGGAGTAATCACAGGGTTTGAATGAATCCCACAAAGAATGGAAAATCCAAGGAGCAGAACGCCAGAAGGGACTGGCTCTCACCAGAGAGAGCCTTCTGCCAAAGCACTCAGCCCTGGCAGGCTCCGAGTTTGCTTTTCTCACTGCAGCTTGCAGACCAAGGAGAGCACAGCCTTCTGCTCCCATTTGCCCACAGGAACCATCCTCATAGCCATGGGAAAAGGGTTGCTTTCTACTTAAAATCTGGGTGCCTGCTGAGCCTGGCACACTGGGTGAACAAGGCTGGGGGCTTCATTGTTTTTTCCCTGTGTGGTTCCTTTTTCCTGCCCCTCTGAAATTCAGAAATATTTACCATGAGACAGATCTTGCTCCAGAGCAGCCAAAGATATCCTGCCACACAGAGAGCAGAGCCAAAGAAGCTTCGTAAAAGCCCAGCTGAGGCTCCACTCCACAAGTCCAACCACTGACATACACATTCCCACTCCCAAGCAAAGAAAACTTGTTCAAAATAGGCAGTTATCCTGTTTGAGTTACCTTCTGACTCCAGCAGCCATGGTGACCCACATGTTGGAAAGAGCCTGGCTATTCCAGTTTGCTTTTGGGCAGGTTTTAGTCCACTAGGTGAATGTCAGCAAGTTCAGCTCAAGGAGTTTTGGTTGCTAATGCATCTGAGCCTCACCTGATTACCCAATCCTGAAGCACCTTACCAGAAGGAAGGAGACATATCCCAAGGTGCTGAGCCTGTTCCCTCAAAATCCTCCTGCTCACTCATATTTGACTAAAACCTCTGTCATAGAAGAGTTGAAATTACCTAACTCTGTGAAGGATATATGTATTTTTTTCAAGTATTTGTTTGTATGTTTAAATAAAAGAAAGCTTGAATCAAGATGAGAAGTGATTCTCTCCTCTGACATCCTGCTTTTAAAGGATGAGATCCAAGTCATTAATATTACAGTGACTTAACAATTCATTTACATACTTTTACTACTTTTGACAAAGCACAGCTGAGTTCCAAGCCTGATGAAATATTGTTATCCACATAAGTCACTTTGTGCAGCTTCAGCAAGGCATTTGTGGCTGTTCCCATTTGGGGCTGAAATTGAACTGAAAATTCATGGGTGAGCCACATGGATGAGGCAAGTTTGAGTATCTGGAAAGTATCAATTAAATTCACTTTCAGCCTGAAACAAGGGCTTGATGCAAAGGCCTTGAAAAGAGTCCCTGTTGTCATATCAACTGAAGACATGGAAATAACTCAAGCCAGAGGTGAACACAAGCTTATTTCAAGACATAATAATAACACTTCAATCTAGTTTATTAACAGTGTGAATGTTGATTGCTGTGCAAAGTAATAGGAAATAGCAGGGCGATTGATGGTTTTTCCTTTGATGACATGCACTTGTTAAGGATGTTATTGATTAAACGTAAATTAGCAGCTCACTGATTAACTCATCCCTCATCTTTATATTTGTATCACAGCAAAGAGCATGTAAGCAATTTAGGAATGTAGATATTGCTGTGGAGCTGTATCAAACTGACGACCAGACACCGACACAAGGCTCTTCGGGGAGTAACACTTGGGGGTTTGGTTTTGTTTTCCATGGCCCACGTATTTCATCCAGCCAAGTCACTATGTAGAAACAGAAATTGCTTTTCTAGTGACAAGTGAGTATAACATTGCTGGAGTTTCAGTTTGCTGGACAGTCCTGAGAGTTCTGGTGCTTCTCTCAACCTTTTCAGCACACACAATACAAACACGTTCCCCTCCCTTAGAAGACTTCTGGTGACTGCAGCCTCCAGCTAATTCTGAACCATGCCTTGATGTGGGGCATCCTGCAACTACCACCCCAAAGCACCCTGCTGTGTGAGCATACAGAGATGCAATGGGTTCAAACTAGAGAAGAGTAGATTTAGATTGGATGTTAGAGACAAATTCTTTGCCATGTGGGTAGTGGAACACTGGAACAAGTTCCCCGTGGAGGTGGTTGGGGCCCCATCCCCAGAGATACTCAAAATGATGCTTGACAGGGCTCTGATCTAGTTGAGGATGCCCCTGCTTACTGCAGAGGCATACATTGGCTCTAATGAGGCTTTGGTTTGTTCTCAGGATTCACTTGGCCATAAAGCACAGCCTGCAGTGGGACAGAGCCAAAGACAATACTGTGGACATCTCCTCGTGAGTGTTCTGAAAGAAAGAGAGGAGTGACAAAGTATGTTTGGACTGGAACCATCATATTTACAGGTATTCTAACTTCCACTCTGGAAATTAGTTATGGAAACCTAAAAATAGCTTAAAATCACATTCTCTTCCTCTCTGGTCCCTGCTTGTACTCCTGAGAGACACACCTCTAGGTCAGAAATCACATTTCTCACCAATTGACCCAGGACCTACTGGGCAGCTGTGCTGACATCTCACCTGAAAACAAAAATATCCCAAAGTCACCTGCTCTTGCCTGAGATGCACAACACCAAGGACTATGCTGCAGGGCTGGCAGGAGTCAGCTGAGCAAAGGATTACACTTCAAAGATAAAGATTACAGAACAGGGCCACCTAAAGCCTTCCTGGCAAGATACTGCTCTGTGTTGGATAATTCTGACTAATCAAACCAGAAGAGCCACAGCAACATGTCAGGATTCACATCTTGCTTTACAACTGCAAAGAGCTGTTTACTGGTGCTGGAAGACAACATTTTAACACGTCGCAAAGAGAAGGCTGCAATTTTCAGTTTGGAAAATGCATTCTCAAGATTTTTAAAGCTGAGGATAATATCAGCTCAAGAGGCAACACTGGGGAAAGCATTCCAGGTTCATGCATCTCCAGTGGCCTGAAATAAAGCTAGGAGTTGAAGATAATTTGTGTTTTTTTTCAGAAGGCAAATAAGGGCAAATTTTACAGGAAAACCATTCAGAATGACAGCGTTTCCCGTATTGTGAGAGGCCTAATTTCCATCCAGCACTCCTCAGCTAAACACACCTAGATGCCATGAGCAAGAATACAACATGTTGTTCAAATTGCCTTTTCTGACCTGACTTGCAATAAAGCCTTGAGCAAGCAAAGCATTTTTGCCTGTGTGTAACTAACATGCAAAACCATTGTGCACTTCTGAACCATTTGTGTGCCTTCAAATGATTTGCTAGTTGGAACCTAAATTCAATTTGCTTTACAAAATCCAACCGCAGCCATTCTGATATAGTCTTCACTACAGCTACAAAAACCACTTGGAAAGAAACCCTGCTGGAAATGTAGTAATCAAATCAGAGGCTGCCCTGACTGTGTGTCTGGACAGATTGAAAAAAAGAAAACCAAAAAGCACAAACAAAAATCCTGCTAAAAGGTCTGAGCACAAGAGCATTTGTCTTAACAGCCAGGTAATGTCCAGCTGCGTAGGTAAGGGGTTGCTAGAGCCTCTCAGTTTCACATAGGTCATTAAACTACATACATGGTGGTGCAACTGTGAAAGGTGCACTCAACAGCAGAGTCCATTTAATGCCTTGTGCACCCCATTTGGGTTGTTAAGCAAAGGAACTCAACAGCAGCTCCTTAACCCTGAAACCTGCATCTCATTTGCTTCTCCTTTGTATGCAACACAGCTCTAACCTGCTACCCTTCCTTCTCCAACAGAGAGATTGAAGCACAAGGTTCCAACTCCCCCTTGTAGGTCAGGTGGGGTATTTTCAGATTCCCTGACATTTAGCCTTCTGAACGAGGTAGATAAAGGATGAGTATTGAATGGTGATAATAAATACAACACACTGAACAAAGCAGATGAAACAGCGCAGGCTGAAGATCATACACAGCAGCAGAGTTACAGTTGTGCAGGGCAACCCAAACTGCAGACATAAGAATCAGGTTAGAGCAACCCAAACAGCTGAAATAAGCAACAGCATAGCATAGCATAGCATAGCATAGCATAGCATAGCATAGCATAGCATAGCATAGCATAGCATAGCATAGCATAGCATAGAATTAACCAGGTTGGAAAAGACCTTTGAGGTCATCAAGTCCAACCTATCATCCAACACCATCTAATCAACTAAACCAAGGCACCAAGCACCCCAGCCAGTCTCCAGGTTTTTCTGCTCCAAAAAGAACTAAAACCCTGGTGCCAAAGGAACTTGTAATTTGGAGTTACATAGATATGGCTGCTAGATATGGATATTTTTTATGTCAAAAGTATGAGCTTGTTCACAGTAAGGAATTTTTTGCACGGTCTTCATTCTCTTGCTTTACCTTGCCAATACACCTCTCACCTCCTCAAAGCACACAGAATTATCCTTACCATGTCTTAGGCAACCCCCCCTATTCTGTTTTGCAGCTTCTTTTCCTTTATTTTATGGCAAGCATCTGAATTCCAAACACTCAGGTGTTTTGGCTCTTCAGATTAACTATGCACCTGAACGATGCCTGACTCAGTTGTAAAATTTCAGCTTTTCATCCCAACAGCCCTCTGGTGATATAAATCCCACAGCATCATTTTGAAGTAAGTTAATTGCAGACTTGAATTTCAAATGCCTACTTCCCGTGCTTATCTTTTGAGTCAATAATTCCTCCGGACTGCATATCACCTTGTCACTTAGCTAGGCTGGTGGAAAGGCACATGACGGAGCCCACATTTGCTGTAAACCTTTCTGCCTTTCACTGGGAATGATTTAAAACTGGAGCATTCCTGTTCATTTGCACGTCCTGACCTGCAGCGATGGAGATATTTGATCACTCCGGCAGCAGCTGCTTATGTAAAGAATACTTTTTTCCTCTGCTTTAACATATGCTAACAATGATATCTATGCCAGCACTTTCCCAAGAGCTTTTAAGAATAAGTCAGATTCATCATCATCTTTCCCGTAACTGGGATATGCAGACACATCCACAGGACTTTTTCAACAATATTTACACTCAAAACAGGCCTCCAGGATCAGGAATGTATTTTGAAACTTTAATCCTCCCCGCAGCATGCTGAATTTTGCAACAGGAGAATAAAGATGTTAACATTGTGCATTTCCCACTTTCAAAGGATTTGAAAATGTCAGTCTGTCCTGTACTACCTCGGGGGGGGGGGGGGGGGGGGGGGGGGGAAGGAGAGGGAGGGTGGAACTTGCTGGTTTTCTCCATCACCATTCCAATTATTAACTGCCACATAAAACTAAAAAATCCTTAAAATATGGCAACCCCCATGCATGGTAGAGTCCAAAAGAGAAATAGTAGAAACAAGCTTTCATTACAAACAGAATGAAGATATGAGAAGGCTCCAGGGAGACCTTATGGCAGCATTCCAGTACCTGAAGGGGGTCTTCAAGAAAGCTGGGGAGGGACTTTGTACAAGGACTTGTAGTGACAGGATGGGAAGGAATGGCTTTAAGTTGGAAGAAGGGAGATTTAGACAGGACATTAGGAAGAAATTCTTCACAGTGAGGGTGGTGAGACACTGGAACAGGTTGCCCTGGGATGTTGTGGATGATCCTTCCCTGGAGGTATTCACGACCAGGTTTGAAAAGGCCTTGAGCAACCTGATCTAGTGTAAGGTGTCCCTGCCCATGGTGGGGGATGTTGGAACTAGATGATTTTCCAACCTAAACCATTCCACGATTCTATGACAACAGTGTACAATATTTATTCCCTCAAAGTGTTCTGAGGTTAAGAAGTCCAAATTCCACAGCTGTATATACTGACTTTCCTTTTTCTCAGGGCTCTTCCTCCCATACACAGTTGGAATTTATTCTGGGATTAGAAAATACAAAGTTTTTTTTAAAGAAAAAAAAAGGCAAAAAACCCCACCAAAAAACCAACCACCAAACACAACTACACGCAACACTGCATTTGCTCTCCAGTCCTTAATACACTTGGACTCTCCTGAGGTCTCCCGAGGTTGGATGATCTCCCGAGGTCCCTTCCAACCCCTAACATCCTGTGATAATATATATAGCCCCAATATCCCCACCATTTTCACTCGGGGTGCATAGAGAAGACTTTGACAAGAGGGCTATTTTCTGTGGCTCACAGTATGTGGACACTCTACTAAGTGATGGGGGAAAAGCTAAATGCACCCCCAGGGAAATGTGAAGGTTGAGGTAGATTCCAGTTACCATGGAAGGCCATGAGACTCAAGAAGTAGCAAACTTTTTCCTCCAAGGCTGCCAAGAAAATAGGCAGACAAGTTATATATTTATTTTCTTTTATAGATATATATAAAAGAAGACAACAAAGCCTAGGGAATGCAGCCAGAAAAACACCAACAATAACAGATCAAAAATGACAGAAAGGAAGATGAAAGTATCTGGCACAAAACCAAGTTGTGGTTAAGGACCTTGCTCACCCTTGACACAGTGTCATGTTAGACATTCCTCTAGAAGACCTTGCTTTGTCTACTAACTACAGACTCCCCTAGATGATCCCATCTGTAGGTGTCTGTGCTGGTACGGAGGGGGAACAGAAACTGAACTCCTTTACCAGCATCATTGTTCTCTCACTGAGAGTGGTCTCAAACCCAGCAGGTTCCACAAGAAAATCCCATCATGCTCTTGACAACTGAACACAAGAAATGTCTATCAGGACCCTTTTCATTGCTGTGTCTTGCTTTAAATGGTTCCTATACAATAACATCACATTCCATTTAAAACTCCAATATCCCTATGTGCCATACATTAATTGATTTCTTCCTCACAAACAGTTTAACAGTGCAGCTTCACAGAAACCTGCCTGCCAGAAAGGAAACACAAGTTTATCTCTGAAACTAACCTATCATTTTAGGGCTGCAAAGAGAAAAGATTAATATTGGCACATTAACTGATGGGTGCAGGGGTTTTGTCACTAAAATGAGTTGGTTTTGTACTGTTTCTCCATCCTAATTATAAGCTGCCAAGAGACTGACGTGAATTACAGTGCTGTGATCAACAACGTTGACCTTTTTGCCTTTTTGGTACTTCTGTTAAGTCAGTTAACTGGGAGAGCAAAATTAGAATGAAGACTGACACTGGAGTAAACACCAGGAAAGCAGTGAAAATGGTGGGAAATTACTGTTCTCCCTCCTTTTTGCAGCATTAAGAGCAGAGTCTTATTCTCAGCTGAAACCTTAGTCTGCTAAATTAGGTAGAGGTTTGGAAAAGAATGTTCTGATTGTTAATCATGAAATGTGCTGTAATCTTCTGCAAGGCAGCTCTAACCTCCTCAATCAGCAGCCTTTTCTTACTTAATTGCATGATTTTAAGTACCACTAAGGAGGTGCTGTCAGATTTACATTGGAGTTCTCTTAGAGATTACCACTGTAGTCATGGTGATGATATATAGAAATGGACAAAATGCCAGAGACTGGAGAAAATGTCAGAGTTCTGGTACTCCCACACTTGCTCCTTGCCTAGAATTTACTCTATTTTTTTTTTTTCAGTTAGCTTGAAAGATTATCTTAGCCACTATATTGATATACCAAAACAACAAGATTAATAGTACCTGTGTAATCTGCCTGCTAAACATTCGCACACCAAGGCAATTCTCACCTCTAAGCATAAGTCGTAACTGTTTGGGAGACCCATGACACAGGACCTGGGTGGGAAAAGGGCAGAGGTGGGTGGAGGACACGAGGTGAGACTGGGTGAGTCAGTGTTTTGTTCTTGCTGCAGGCAATGCAAGCCTGCAGGAGCAGCTTTGCTTTGCAGAAACAAATCACTTCTGTGATGCCAGTTGGCTATTCTGGCCTGGGAGCCAGGTCCCATTGTTCTGAACCCTGAAGTCTGCCTTCAGGCTAATAATTATTCCATCCTCAGATGCAGAAAATTATTATTACCTGCATATTTATAACCAGGGGAAGGAAAATTAGTGGTTGTGAAGAAAGCAAACTATGAATATCTGTTCATTTAGCAAGCTCTTGGCAGACCTTCATTTTCTTCAGGTATTGTGACTGACAGCACCCATTTTACAAGACCCTTACTACTGGTGAGCAGGATACTTTGATACCATCACAATTTCTCATCACCTGCATGGATTCATAAGAGATAGGCTACAGCATCATGCTCTGTACTTGTTGCCTCAGGAGGTCCCTCAGCTCAGTCCTTGTGGTTTTGTAGAACACTGTGACTGCCATTTAGCCCCAAGGAAGATTCCTTCATCTAGGCCAAAGCAAATATGCTTTTTAAAGTCAAGGTTACACAACAGTAACAAGCAACAGACCAAGCTCCTTGACTTCCAGTTGCTAGCTAAGGTAAGAGTTAAATACCCTTGATTAGCTCTGCAGTTAGTGTACACCCTCGCCAAAGACAATGAGGTTCTAAAATTCACACCAGCTGTAGATCTCATCTCCAGCCTCTGCAATTACCCCAGTTGAATAAATGGATGATTAACAACCATCCTGGGTTTATTTCCCTTTTATTACTAGTTCCCACGCAGGCTGACTTCCATTTCTGTAGTGCCTGCATAGTTCACACATGTAAAAAGGTGGTTTGTGCTACAATAGCATCTCAGAGTTCCAGGAGAGGGAGAGGGCTCCGCTGCAGAAGGTTCAACATGACCCACGTGCTCCCTATTACAGGGATATGATTATGAGCACATCATTCCTCACCATACATGAATATAGCTGAAATTCTTATCTTTATAGAGTAAGGAGGTCAACATTTACTGCAGCACGCACAGGCAGCACACAGTACTACAGGCACAGCTCACCTGTTCATAATTTTTATGGTCTGCAACACATTTCAGAGTGAAACATTGCCATCTTTACAGGGGTCAGGTGGACAATTTCTCTTATGCTGTTCCAAAGAGATTTTTGTTGTGTTTTCTTTCCTCATTTTGCAATGAACAAAGGTACAGAACACCCCAAGGAAACATGAAACTGGAGGCAATCAGTTCTCAGAATCAAGGGGTAACGACTCTTCTGTGTTCTCAGAGAAAAATTAGAGGATATAAATCGAGAAGAGAGCCAGGAATTAGAAAAGACCACATCAGCTAGAAACATGCTACAAGTGGTGCAGGAGCGGTTACCAAGGTAAAGCAGTTGCAGATAATAATGTCCTATCCATCTACATTTATCAGTGCAAAGAGGTATTCTGGAACAGAAAGTAACTACCTGTGCTCAAGCTGCAGAGTTCACAGTACATAATACGTGACATCCACGTAATGGACCTTGTGGGAATAGGGGCTGAAATCCCATTTCCTGGCTGGGGCATGCTTGTTGGTCCCAATGCCTCTTTCCTTCATCCTGCTGATCACTGATAAGTATTTGCTTATTACAACTATCTTGTCAGTTACAAAGGCCATCACTGCAAGTTAATAATGTACCATTCTGCTGGATCAATATCTTTACAGATTCTCCTGGCCCTGATACAGAAAAATTATTAGAAAGATTAGACTGCTTGAGCTCAATTCACTCATTCCGTAATGCAGGTGGCTTCTGCGAGCTCACTCCAGGGACAATCCAGTCTGTTGTGAATAGACACAATGAGAAACAGCTTGAGAATATGATCATGGCACAAATGAAAGAGGAGATGGCTTTTTTCTCTAAGATTAACAATTAAATCAAAGCAGCAATTACAAAGGTAACTGTGAACCTTCAGTAAGCTTCATGCATAAAACCCTACTTCATTACAGGTACTTTTTATATGTGGGAGTCACAGCTACGTTCTTGCTTTTGTCTTCCCACAAACTAGCAGAGCTCTTGTGACCAGCTAAGATGCTTTAGCTGAAGCACCTGATTTACTGGGAAATAGCAGAGTTTGGAGTTTATTTCTACAATGAGTCAAAAATCACAGAATGGTAGGGGTTGGAAGGGACCAACTGCTTTTCAGCACCTGAATGAAAATACAACAGGTTTCAGTAGAACTAGGCACAGGACAGATGAAGTTTCATAGGACAGTTTGGGTTGGGAGGGACCTTAAAGACTCTCTAGTTCCAGCTCCCCTGGCACTGGCAGGGACAGCGTCCACTAGACCAGCTTGCTCAAGGCCTCACCCAATCTAGCCTTGAGCTGATTAGTTTCCAAGATACTCTGAGTTTTCTTAAATCTGAAAGCCATCCTCCAAACCGAGTGCTTGCCCTCTAGATCACAGAACCACAGGATGGTGGGGGTTGGAAGGGACCTCTGGAGATCATCTAGTCCAACCTCCCTGCTATAGCAGGGTCACCCAGGGCAGATTGCACAGGATCCCATTCAGGCAGGTTTGGAATTTCTCCAGAGGAGGAGACTCCACAACCTCTCTGGGCAGCCTGGTCCATGCTAATTATTATTCACATCTATAATTCATATGTTTAGTTATGTATGTCTTGGGTAGTGGAGAGATGAAACCCCTGCCAGCAACCTTCTTACAGAAAAACAGCTGTCTTCTTTTACATTGCTTGACACCATAGGGAACAGAGAAACAGCAATTTTGCTCTTCTTGTGAGAATGTATTATATGAAAAAAGTGAAATATTATCATACCTTACACCACAATAATGCCACAAATGGCCAGCAGCTGTCTCCAGTGTCATGCTGGGTTTAAAGAGCCATCTCATCAGCATTATCCTCTGCTCCACATGGAGCATTTATCTGCTATTGACATGCCTGGATTTCATTACAGAAGGCCAAGAAGTATTAAAGACCTCCAGAGGGTTTGCTGCTCACTGCCTAGGACTGCTGCACTCTTCAGTGAAGTCATTACTACATATCATCTCCTTGTCCATAACCATTTTCTAGCAACCACAACACATCACTCTATTGGGTTGATACATGGCCCTCTGGAATTCCAGAGCACCACTAGGTTTTTGGAATTAGGAGCAATTCCCCTGAAATACGAGAAATGCTGTTGGCAAATAAAAGGGCTGCAGAGTTACCATGATGCAGGATTCAGTCAGGACACCTCAGAACTGATTGAATCCATCCATAATGAAACTTCTCAGTTGGTAGATTCCTGCATTTAACTTTGCATAATTAACCAACTTGCCTTTACAAGTGACACAACCCTAATCAGATGTTCCAGGTAAGATTAAAAATAAAAGGTTACTGAGAAACAAAAAAAAATAAAGCTTCTTTGCTTCTCTGTTGTGTATTAAAATAGCATTAAAGAATGGATTTATAATTGGATGGTTTTAATCTTACAGCAGCACTGAGATTGTCAAGTTCCATCTTTGCTATGTTTCCTACAGGACTTGCTGAAAGAGTAGACATCATTTGAAAAGTGATTATTTTCAGCCAAAAAAAACCAACAATTAAGCATGCATTGCTGAATCTTTCAGAGAAAACAAATTCTTGTTTACCCAAGTCAGCTATTTAAAAAATCATGAAATATTATAGAACCATAGAACTGCCCAGGCCAGAAGGGACCTCCAAAGGTATTAGAATAAACTTTATTAGAATAAACCAAACCAGGTTGGAAGAGACCTTCAAGATCATCGTGTCCAACCCATCAACCAATCCAACCCACCCAAACAGCTAACCCATGGCACCAAGCACCCCGTCAAGTCTCCTTCTGAACACCTTCAATGACGGCGACTCCACCACCTCCCCGGGCAACCCATTCCATAGCGCAATCACTCTTTCTGTATAGAACTTCTTCCTAACATCCAACCTGAACCTCCCCTGGCGCAGCTTGAGACTGTGTCCTCTTGTTCTGGTACTGGGTGCCTGGGAGAAGAGACCATCATCAGCCTGTCTACAACCTCCCTTCAGGTAGTTGTAGAGAGTGATAAGGTCACCCCTAAGTCTCCTCTTCTCCAGGCTAAGCAGCCCCAGCTCCCTCAGCTTCTCCTCATAGGGCTTGTGTTCCAAACCCCTCACCAACTTTGTTGCTCTTCTCTGGACTCGTTCCAGCAAGTCAACATCCTTCCTAAACTGAGGGGCCCAGAACTGGACACAGTACTCGAGGTGTGGCCTAACCAGTGCAGTGTACAGGGGCAGAATGACCTCCCTGCTCCTGCTGGCCACACTGTTCTTGATGCAGGCCAGGATGCCATTGGCCCTCTTGGCTGCCTGGGCACACTGCAGGCTCATGTTAAGCCTACCATCAACCAGCACCCCCAGATCCCTCTCTGCCTGGCTGCTCTCTAGCCACTCTGACCCCAGCCTGTAGCACTGCATGGGGTTGTTGTGGCCAATGTGCAGAACCCGGCATTTGGATGTGTTAAATCTCATGCCGTTGGATTCTGCCCATCTGTCCAGCCTGTCCAGGTCTCTCTGCAGAGCCTCTCTACCCTCCAGCAGATCAACTCCTGCCCCCAGCTTGGTGTCGTCAGCAAATTTACTGATGATGGACTCAATGCCCTCATCCAGATCATCAATAAAGATGTTAAAGAGCACAGGGCCCAGCACTGATCCTTGGGGCACACCACTAGTGACTGGTTGCCAGCTGGATGTGGCACCATTCACCACCACTCTCTGGGCTCGGCCCTCCAGCCAGTTCCTAACCCATCGCAGTGTGCTCCCGTCCAAGCCATGGGCTGACAGCTTGGCCAGCAGTTTGCTATGGGGGACGGTGTCATCCAGTCATCCAGTCCAACCTCCCCCGCAGTCAGCAGGGACATCCCCAACTAGATCAGGTTGCCCAGGGCTTCGTCGAGCCTCACCTTGAATATCTCCAGGGATGGGGCCTCAACCACCTCCCTGGGCAACCTGTTCCACCACCCTCATAGTGAAGAACTGCCTCCTGATACCCAATCTAAATCTGCCCTTCTCTAGTTCGAAGCCACTGCCCCTCACAGACCCTTGTAAACATCTTTTCCTCCCTCATCTACTTAAGATTAAGATCTGTGTGATCACAATACTACATCTGTCCCTCTAGGGAAAGAAAAGGCAAGACATGATTTCTGTGGACAAAAGGTAAGGCTTTTAAATAAATCAAGTAATTTTATACATCAAGAAGAAACTCAGGCATCAATTCCTTGCTTTTTGTTTTAAGCACATCACCATTAGTAACAAGTTCCCTTCTCATTGCTTCTGTTTACATACTGAGAGTGTAAAAATAGGCTGAAAACGGTCCTTAATTCCATGACAGCTCTACCTCCTGAATTTTGACTCTGATGACAAAAATAGAATTTGGGCTTCTGTGGAAGGGGACAGGGAACTGGGAAAACATTTTCAATCAGAATTTAATGAAATCCTGGAAGATAAAAAGAGCCACAGTCCCAAAACCTGCCGCAGCAGCAAGAGATCATCTCTCGCTCTGTAAAATCACATCACATTAAAAGGCAAGACTAATAAAATGAACTCTTTAAAATTTCATCTGAAATAAATTAACTATGCAGTGGGTTTAGGGTATAGTTATCAACAGCAGCCCAGCACTCCCGACACCGCAGGAAAGATGCTTCTGAACGAATGGGTTTGAAACATCCTCGCATTTAAACATCAGAAGACCTCAGTAACAAAGGAGAGAACTGCGACTGCTGCTGTAAAGCTGAAAATATTAATAGTCTGATGTTTAATCTTCTATAAATTTCAAATAGAACTCAGGACTGATGACCCACCAGTCTCCAGTCCACATACTCCAGGTTAGAAATGTTTCCATTGAGCTCATTTCTTCAGCAAGAAGAGAAAAGAAATGATAGTCTCTTTGAAGAATTCTCCAACTAAATTACATCCTTCCAGGGCTTCATATTCAACCGGCCACGATAAGTTAACAATGTGGGATCAATATTCTGTTAAATGATCTCATTGAAGAGATTATAATGCAAGATCTGCTCTAAGTGGTCTGTTACATTCTTCTGCTTCTGGAAACCAGTCTCTACTAGACAGGCATTGAGCCAACATCAAACAGAGTGCCCGTGGAGAAGGACTGCAATAACTAATGCAAAGGACTGCGGAAAAAGAATCCGTAACAAACACAGACTGATGCAATGCTCATTAAGTTCCTAGAAATTTCTGTTCCTGCAGCCCTGCTGATCTATAAGGCAGGTCTGTGTTGAGTGGTTCAGCTCTTCCCCTGCCTCTCTTTGATAATTCATCAGCCCTCTTCAATTCTCAGCCCTGTGCAGTTTTGCTGAAGTTTTGTTTGGCAGGAATATGGAAGTGTTAAAGAATGTGAAGTGTTTCTTCAAATAACCAACCAAACAAACAAGCAACCCCCACAAAACAAAAAACCCCACAAATGTTTATCTCACAATGAAGTTTTGTGGGAAATCTTGGGATAAGCTACACTTGGCAATATTGTTTATTTGACATGGTCAAAACTCAACAACACATTAATTATTCACTCCAAGGAAGAGAGAGAGGAACCAGTAGAAGGGGACTCAAATCCAAAATTCACTGCTGATCTCTCACAAACCTGCATGAGATCTTCCATCAAGGTCCAGTCTGTATTTCTTGCTCTGAGCCCTCCTGACATTACTCAAGCCCATCTTACTGAATACCATCCCCTGCTCTCTGCAGACCAACAACATAACAAAAATCCAGTGCCAAAGGCCATACAAAACACCTCCCCCTGCCCTCCTGGCAGCACAGATCACACCACAGTCTCCAATGGTGCTTAGACTACGAGGGCTCTAACACTGCGCCAACGTGATGCCTTTGCAACAGCAAAGAACTGGGCAAGTGACAAACTGGGAAAACTTGCAGCTTCTCTAGGAATATGCTCCTGGGTTTCCATCACAGGAGAGAAACACAGAAAACACTTTTCCTATAGTGCAGGCAGCCAGGAAGTTTACAGAAGTCTTCACTCCTAGGAGAGCTCATCACACCTTACCCTACTCAATCAGTGCTCCCACATTGAAGGGAAAGTCTCTGATGCCATGGGATAGCAGAGCTCTGCTGCTCCCCCCTTCCCTACTCTTTTGCCTGAGCTCTGTAAACATTCTGCACTTCAGACATAATTCCTGTGGTCACTAGGGAGCAGGTAGCACATGGGATCTGAAGCCTGCAGGCACACACAGACCAG
Organism: Melanerpes formicivorus; assembly: GCF_026170545.1. Lineage (NCBI taxonomy): Eukaryota > Metazoa > Chordata > Aves > Piciformes > Picidae > Melanerpes > Melanerpes formicivorus. The sequence continues at coordinate 8,295,185 of NW_027142380.1, read as the reverse complement.
GATTTAAGCTGGACATGGGCAGCTTTTCTCTTCTTGGGTATATGCTTATTGTCTTAAAGCCTGTAAATAAGCACACAGTTAATTCAGGAATTGCTGCTTACCCATGAAAAATGGGAGCAATTTGCCATCACCATCATTCATTCCCATTGTGGAAAGAGCATATTCCTAAGGAGGCAATAAAAATCCCACCAAAACCACTCTCTCAGCATCTTTGCTCCAAGATTGTCAATTTATGTGCAGCGAAGTGTCATCCATGATCTAACAAGTGGTTTTAGGTCCACTCACGCTACACAGGAAGTTTTTGGGGCCAAGGGTGAGCATTTTGCTGCTTGCACAACATCAAGAACAGAGAAACTCCACCTGCTTGGTCAACTCCTGTTGATTACACATAAGGAAAGCAGCAAGTGCTGCCAAATGTTAAATCTCTTTTCATAACCTGCTTGTTTTCATCAGATACTTTTGTTCAAGGATTTCACTTTCAAGGATGCTTTTAACTACTTTCAAGGATGTTTGTATGAGCATGAACAAACACAGAGCTGGAAGCTCAACCCCTGTGAAGTCTTTCATTTCCACTCTAATAGGTGGGTCCAGGCAACAGTGGCAAGCAGACAACAGTGCAACAGCTCAGCCAGGCATGGGGCATGTTAATCAAGAGAGACTTCCAAAAGAGAATATCATCAGTATAAACCACAGAATGGTAGGGTTTGGAAAGGACCTCCGGGGACCATCTAGTCTAATGCTCCTGCTAAGGCCTGTTCACTTCAAGCAGGCTGCCCAGGATCATGTTCAGGGGGTTTTGAAAGTCTCCAGAGAATGAGACTCTACAACCACTGTGGTTGCACATGTTCATGCAAAAATATTAATACACTAAGGCAAAATAAAAAGAAAAAGGCTTTCCTGCCTTTGCATGAAGTTTTAAATGAAGTCCAGCAAGTCTGACTTTGCCTGGTTTATGAGTTTCAGCTTTCCTCCCTTGTTCAAAACAGAAGCTGTACCATGAGACCTGCGATCTGCAAATGTGAGTTAACAGTGCTGCAGCTGTGGGGAGGAAACAAATCAGTTCAGCAGTTTTATATTTGAAAGTCTCTTGCCTGCTGATGTTCTCTTCCCTCTCTGCTCATTTCATATTAAAGCTTTATTGTTGCTCAGCTCCTGCTTTTATTTGTTAGCATTACAGTAATCCGATTACAAAACAGGAAAAGAAAATAGCATGCAGTTTAGTAGCTAATCACAGCCTGAATGTCAACTTGTAACACCGGAATCCCTATGAAAAGGCAGTTTGGGGCTGATCCAGAGACAGCTGATATTAATGGAAACAACACCAGGGTGAGCACAGCCCATGGTGAGCAACCAGAATCCTTGTAACTACATCTTTATCACGTGAATCTGATCAAACACATAAATGGGCAATTTTAGTTACCCAGCCACAAAGAGTTAAGTTCAGCTATAAAATTGTTTACTTCATGTCATTTTTCTTGATCTTCACCCCTTGTCTAAACTATCAAGTCATGCTATGACTGACTAAGAAGCCAGCTTCTTTGCTGGGGTAAATGCATGTCCTTCTACAATTTTCAAAGTTGTAGCTCAATTTACACCAGCAGAGAGTCAGAGCTTGTCTCAATCTTCAATGGGACAAGCTGATGTGCTTCCCTACATCTCATTAGAGCTGAGCAGCACCTGTATAGGTGTGAGACAGTGAGACTCTACCTTAAGCAGACAGGACATCCGCCACACCATCATAGCATGGCATCCACCAACTGCAGGAACTGCTTTGCCTTGCACAAGATTTAGTAGATAAATGTTTCTAGCTGTAATATTCTACAAATGTTAATGCTTAGCTTATTTTCTTTCTGTTTCCTGTGATTCTGATTGGGCAGCAAATGTTTAGGAAAACACCAGGAGTTACATAGAAATAGAAGACTGTACCCAAGAAGCTGTCTGGTGTCATACAGGGATAAGGACATTCTTGACACTCAGACACTAGGTGAAAACTTCTTTCTGGGTCTGATACCCAAAAGCAGCAAGGGATTTAATGCAATCTTGTACCAATATTCAGCAAGGTACAAGGCAAGCAAGGTACATCATCTAAAGAAAAGCTACACTGCTTTGTGCAGTCCTGACTTCACTCTGTAAGTGCCCAGACTGGGAAGATGGGGAAAAAACATCACAGATGGGAAAGCTTTGAGTTGATTCAAGGATCTGAGTTTATTTGCCTAAGTCCACACAAGGAGCTGATGGCTGAATCTAAACGGGGGCTTGTTTGGTCTAACAGAGTAGTGGTATTAGCTAAGAAACCTGCCCAGAGCCCCACTGCATGGCATAAGCACAGCCTTATTCTCCTCATGCATCCATTCTCCTAGTTCCAACATGGGGACAATCACAGCCCAGCTTATCACCCATTGTCCCTTTTGTCTATTTAGATGGCATTATATTTGAAACAGGACAATGACTTCCATTTGTAGAGCACACAGAGCAGTGACACCAGTGGTCTGATAACACAAATATAATGTAGCTAAATAGAAAACAAAATGTACCAGAATGTCCCACAGGCTGATCATATCTTTTTCATAAGCCTTCACTTGTCCTGTTTGTTAGAAAAGAAGAGCCAGAGGATATTATTAAAACTGCAGAAACAAAGTACAAGTATAGGTGAAAATCCAACAAATCTTCTAATTGCCCTGCTATTTAGTTTTCAGTAAATAGATGCAGTGATCCTTCTCTCATCATCTGTTGATTGACAGTAGCCCAAACAGATGTGACTGGTTTGTAAATATTTCTGGCAGAACTGACAGAGCTACATCAGTAATGAGCAATGCAGTGAGGCAAAGCAGGTCATTCTTTCCTTTCAGAACTAGCAAGGATTTTGAGCCATTGAAATGCTGACTTATGAGAAGCTGGTGCACTGAAGACCTGCACAGAAGCAAACTGTAGAAGTTTTCTATTACTGGAGCTAATCACCAAAGAGCCAAATTCACTGTGGAGGCTGGTGGATTTAGAGACATGTATGTGCAAAATTGGCAATAAGATGCTCTTCAAGCTTTGAAGTGGTTCAGTCCATGTGGAATTTCATTACCAGGTATAGAAACATTGAAGAGGCCATTAAAAAAGAAAAAAAAAAAGGTTTAAAGGATCTGTACTCCCAAATAATGTTTCTGCTAGTAAAAACTTCTGATAGTGTATGCTCAAGGAAACTATAAAAGCCTTTAGAACCTGCAGAGGGAAGTAGCACAGGCCTGAAGCCAAGAGTTTCTGGTTAGCCCAAAGACAGTCACCAGAAAAAAAGGAAGGGGAAAATAACTAACTAAATAAAATCAAATAAAAATCAAGAATATAAAGAGGACTTACATTTAGAGACTGAGTATGGAGCTCCTCTCTTTCTTGAAACCAAGCCAGTTATTCCCACTTTTTCTCCTTTGGGGCACATCACTCTCCAACCTCCTCTGGTTCCTGGGCATTAACAGTGAACAGTAACATGGTGCAGGTAACACCATCCTTTGTTTGTTGTTCACCTCAGATTTCCTTCTTTTTGTATTTTACATAACCTGAGGCATCTTTGGAAGATGACCTCACAGGCAAGATGTTGCCTATGGACAGGACTCTTAATTTTCCAGCAAACACAACTCCAAGCCATTGATCTAAGATATTAATTGCTTACTCAAGAGTCTTCTCACTAGGGGCAAACAGCAATTCACTTTTCAAATGCAAGGTTCTCTGTCCACCTGTATTCACTTCCATGCATGTGTAACTAAACACCAGTTTGCTGGATTAGGAATTTTAAGGAGTTAGTGGGAAGAGTGAAGAAATTAGTTTCAATTCCAAATTTCAGTAGTAGCTTTCTCTCATTCATCACAGCAACTGGATACTCTATATTCATGCTAAGGACTTGCACATACACCTTAAGAGTATGTTTGAATTCCCATCACTTCCTGGGGCACATTGCAATATGTGGAGTTGAGCAGAGAGAGATCTGAACTTCACCGGTGCAAAGACAGTCCCTTCATTCTCACACACTGCTACAGAGAAACAGATCACCTTGCAGCTGGCAAAGATGCATCTGCCAGGGGAGAGAATTCCTACCAGCTCTATAGACCACTAACAACATAAATAATTTCATGTATCTGTTCAATCTAACACGGGGATTGTTTCACGCCGCCACTTAAGCCACCCACGCAACCATTTACAACTTCCCCTCTCATTCAGCCTCTCACTGAATCAGGGGTCTGTGCTCCTCACTGAGTCTTTTGCTTTGTGTTTCTAAGCAATTCCTTGTTGTCAATTGGTGCGTTTGTTCTTTGGCTAAACTTTACTTTCTCATGCCTGGTTCAGGCTCTTTTTGATCTGTCAGTCTGATTTCCATGGCATATCACTTCCACTGCTTTCCACTCATTTGCATTTCAGCTGCCTTCACAGTTCCTAGCGTTGCCTTGCTGACAACAGCGAGCTCCTCTGTGTGCTTCTATCTATTGTATACCATTTCTCCAACAAACATAACACAGGGCCAGTATTTGTGTTAGCCTAAAAAGCAATTCCTTCTGTACCTGCAGCCTTCACATCCAGTCAGCAAGTAATCTACAGCTTTCCAAAGCCCTGAGACAGATATCAACATCCCAGGTTTCTTTTTGGAAAAACCCACCTCTCCAGCAAGGATGGAAAGGGAAGAACAAGAGATGGGTTTTAAAACTGCTCAAACTAACTGCAGCAATAATCTTAATGCTCACACAGGGATGATTTAACTTCAATTTTCTCCCCCATACCCAGGGAATGTATTTTGAATACCGGACAGAGGCACCAAAGGCAGCTGCACTGTAGACTTACTAATCTATTTGGTAAAGAAAAAGCATCTAGAAAACAGTCCTGCAGGAAGAGATTAGAGAGCAAATCCCAGGCTCTTTAGGGAAGGAAGGCAGCCTGGCTGTTGATACATTGTCTGCTGTGGCTTTATCTAGAGAATGATCTTGCAGAAACTGCTGCACTATGCATTGCTCACCACTATACATCCTGGTAATTTAAGACACTTTTCCAAGGAGGGGGCCATCATTTTTGTCCTGGAGAACTATTTATAAATAAAGCTGATGTTTGTCAAACCTCTGACTCCTGTTACAGACCTCACAACTATGGGTTTCTTCCATTAACCATCCAGAGACTTACGGCTGAATAAACCTTCACCATCTATCTGAGAGGCAGTTCTGTAAATGTCAGCATAATGGAAGATGGGATTGGAGTCACTTCACTGGGAGATACGCAGGTGCAGGTGGGCTTCTGGCTCTGCAAGCCCCCTTCCCTCCTGCCAAGCAGTGGCTTTGCTCTGGATGAGGAATAGCCTATCATTTTTTTATACTGATGGTATTAAATATTTCTGAACTATGTTGTTTGGGTTTTTTCCCAAACTGGCTGTAAATTGACACCCACGACTTCATTTGCTCTTCTCCATTAAAATTTTATCCAATGATCAGAAAATTACTTCCCCCCTCCACCACCACCACCACCACCCCCCCCCTTTAATAACTCTTGTATGACAGCCAGCCAATCTCCATCACACCAGATTCTTGCAGTGCATACTGAGGACCAGGAGGGAAAAAAACCCGACAAAACAAATCACAACAAACTAGCAACTACAAGACAAATCACACATTATGGAATCAATATGACATGATGTATCCAACCATTTTTTTCCCCTGAAGACAAGAAAGCCCTCCATCAATTCTGTTCTCCAGAAGAAGAAATCTGCAGTAGAACTCTCTGAATAATCAGAAGTTTAATTACAGTGAGCAAACATAACGAGGGTAGCCATGACACATACAGAATAGCCCTCCAAAATGCTAATGCTGTTTCATGTTTTAATTTTAGCAGGCCATTTGCAGGAAAAGGCATGAGGTTACAAAGAACTTGTGTGTACTGCAAATTCAGTATTCAGTATTACTAAGGTTGGAACAGAGCTCAAAGATCATCGAGTCCAACCTGTCACCACAGACCTCATGACTAGAGTAGGGAGGACACTACTGCCCACTGCAGGCTTGAACTCACAACCTTCCCATTAAGGGTCTTATGCACTACCAAGCCAGGCTGGGCTCCATATGTGTGCTTGTGTGACTTCCAATGTTTTGCCACAATGACATAGTGACAAAGAAGGTGTTTGTTCACCAGCAGGAGTACTATGAGATGCCCCTGCTCTGTTTTACAAGAGTTCAGGCAAACATTCATCACAACAGGCACAGAGAAGGGCAAGAAGACAGTGAAGGACATGGGATGATACCTACAGACAGCAGAAGACCCTCAAAGCAGCTCTGTCACACCAGTATTTGCCATTCCATCCCTCAGTATCATGTGCTAAGACTTCGACATATCATTTGAGCAGGATGGATGAGAGCTGAGAGAGCTGGAAGGGGCTACAAATGCATATGTTTGGGAAGGATGGACTCAGACTCTACCCTGTTCTCATCAGGATGACCACCACCACCAGCCTGCATGCCCTACTCTGACCGAAACAAGGGTCAAGCAGGTGTTTCATCTTTTAGAGGAAACTAATCACTGCATTAGCTTCATTTGAAGTGAGGGCAAATAAATGATTGGCATCTGTCAGAGAACAGGCCAAGATGATTCATACTGCACATTATATTCATTTTCCAATAACAGGAAGCATCCAGATGTGTTTTGAAGTAAATCATCTAGCTAGAAGATAAATGATCCCTTAAGAATATGTACCATGAACCCTTCTTTCATTTCAACTCACTGGAGAGCTACAGGGAGATTTGAGGTGATGTTACTGTGTGCCATTGCTTTGTCTCCAAGGCTTGAAGCCAAACCTGTGGCTTGCTGCAAGGTGCTGATATCACACATACTTTATATGCATGCCACCAAACTAAGAATCCAACTTCCTTTGGAAACATCATCTACCACATGTGGCACAGAGGACAGACTCTTCTTTCTCATTCAGTGAACTTACAGGACAGAATTTAATTCACTCTTACAACATCCTAAACTATTCTGCCTCCACTGCCTTGAGAGACACTCGGCACTCTGTCACGTCCCTCTCAAAGCAAAGGGCTCTTTGGAGAGTCTTACAGGATGTATCTGTCTTGGCAAGCAGTGCAGCATGAGTAGATCTACAAGGCGACACAGTTGGTGGTAAAGCCCATCCAAGCACCCATTCAGTACCTCTTTCAGGTACTGCCTGCTAGAGTTAAAGCTCTTATGGGTTTGCTTCCTCCAAAAGGAACCTGGAGCTTTTGCACTTGGAAACAGCTGTGTAATGTGAGTCAAAGCATGGTAAGTGGGGACTATCCAAAGATATTCCAGAGTGCACTCCTAGTCCCTTTTTGGGCTAGAGCAAAACTTGAAACAAAAAAGTAGCCCTTGGATACAGCTAGGTATAGCACTGCTCAGGTTTGAGATGGCAGTTTCAGTACTGAGTTAGACAGTCAAGCTCCTCATCCACTGAAAGTGAATTAGGAGCCACAGAATAAAGACCAGCAGATCAATATGCTACCAGTGAGTGGGAAGCGAGTGCAAAATGACAGCATTGATAATTTAATCAAATTAGGAACATCACTGACCAATTCAGCCCTGAGTAGTCAGAAGCATTTCCAACACATACAAAGAAACTAGATTTTAAGAAGAAATGCAGGAGTTAAAGATCCACACCAGATACTTATGAAGTTTGGCTGCTCCTATGCACAGAAGGCTGGTGTACAAAGCTCACCAGATAAATCCATCTCTTCTATGCATACCTCCAGACATGGCCTTCTCTGCTGTCCTCTGGGGAAATTGCAAGTTCAAACTCAGGCTCAAGACACTGCTCACTTCTCAGCAAACCTAATTTGCTTTCTTAATCCACGTTATCATGAAGTGGCTTATGAGCAGGGGTCCCTAAAGGTAAAAAGCAAGCACCACTACCCCCTGCTTCCCTTCTGGCTTTTTTTGCTGAGTGCAGCTGCAAGGTCTACTAATAACACATTGAGTCAGTCTCAAGGGTGAAGTTACCTGAGAAGCAGAGAAGCATTAGGCTCAAATGAATACCTTCACAGCTGCCTGAAACTCTGACAAGATAGGATAAAAATGTTTCTGCAATCCAGCATTGTGCAAAGCACAGGACAGAGCCTCACTTTGTGCCGAGGATTCCAGTGAGGATGTGGATGCTGCTCAGAGTGGCCATAGAACATAAACACCAGCATTACCCTCAGCTTTCCCCATCTCTCAAGTTTCTGCCTCCTTTATTTTTTTGAAGCTGCAGAACATATTTTATGCAGGAGGACTGAACAGACACATAAAAATGAGTATTTTTGAAACAACTTCTGAGCTATGGGATTTTAGTTCTTCCTAATCCAGAAGGAAATAATGGAATTGTAAGACTCTGATGGCCTGTGGAGGCTTGGCTGTCAAAAAGTGCTGCCACTACTTGCTTAAAAAGAAACCCAGGTTTGTTTGCATGGTGAACACAATTAAAATGCACAGCAGTCCTTCTCTAATAGCCTGTGAGAGACTTCAGTAGGATTGTTTGGCTGTGAACTCCGCATTTTCCCCTAAAATTCTCTCTTTATTTACATCATTAAAATGCTTTTAGAAACTCTAAATAAACACCAAAAAGTGCCTCTTTTTTTTTTTTCATGGCACCTAACTGGAATGGAGGGCAAACCACCAAAAATATCTGAATTTCAACAGGTAAAGCATCTCCAGATTTCCAGAACAGATGATACAGATAATAGAGGCATTCATAAACATTTTTTTCCTATCCAAGGCTGAAGAACGAGTGGCAGCACCTTGTTTATGGGGTTGATGAATCAGATGGAGCACTTCCCTGCTTTTGTCTCTCTGCTAATTGCCCTTTAACGGAGACTACTTACTTTATGGGTGTAAAAGATGCCTGAAAGTGTGTTTTCTAGGCAAAAAGCCCAGTACTCTAATTAATACCTCGAAGTGATCACTGATTAATGACACTGGTTTGGGGCTGTTGCCAAAAGGGGTTTTGTTTGGTTGGGGTTTTAATTTTTCCTAAAACCAGGAAGATTAATGATGTTATCATTAGTAGAGGAAGCTCCACCCCTGAAAACATTTTGTGGTTGGGAACACACACAACACTTAACGATTGCTATGGAGCTTGTGAAGGAGGAGAGAGGACACCACACAGGGTGCCTTCAGGAGGAACAAACTCACTATTAATGTTGTGAATCTTTCTCATAGACTTGGAGATCATCACATTTTTCCTCCCTCCATCTTGTACTAGTTGTATTTTGTAAGAGATTGTCATCTTTTATTCTTCCCCCCCCCCCCCCCCCCAATAAGGGAGGCTGGAGAACAGACATTTTAAACCTCTCAAACCCCTGATTTATGTTAGTCAATACACTTGCTTCTTGAAGTGTGGAAGGAAGCTAATAAAACTAAAATCTGCATTAAGCACCCATTTGTTTCCATGGTTTAATGCTGTAGGAAATCACAAACTGCTACACCATTCAGGTATGTCAGAATCCACTCTGTAGGGCACAATCCATTACCTGATAACAAAATTATGAAAAGCAGAGGGTATGAGGATTGTAAAGAAGCTACAGGCAGATCAGCTGATAATGACTTGTCTGCTGAGCTGCTGTAGGTGCTGCCATCACAGCTGTGTTGAACCCAAGAGCCCTTAGTCCCCTTATCTCCACTGAAGACAGTTTAAGCCTCTGGCTCACACCAGCAAGGCTGCTCTTACTGCTCATACCACAGAGAGACATAGCTCAGTCCATATCAACTATTCCCTTTCTTGCACCTCCTCCTGCCATATCTGTGTCTCTGGTCAGCACAGACTGACACTAGAGCACTCAAAAATCCCACTGAAAACCTCTCCATCTCCTAAACACACCAAGACCCAGCTGGTCCTACGATGAGGATCTCACGGGCTCTCCCAAGTCCTGCATCCAGGGCAGGACATGAGGACAGGCTGTCCCTCTCTCTGCCATGAGCACATACACTAACACTGCCTGGGCACACTGGCTGCCTGTGTCATAGCCTGTTCTCTACATTTGAGCTGAATCTCAAAGCCATAGATCATCCTAAGAAGCCTGAAAACAGACTTTCCAAGCATGTGCAGCTGGACTCAACTAGGAGAGTCTGTCCCTAGTACAGCTGTGCTCTCCCCACGCCATCAGTCTGCATCCCAGATCAGAATACTTTGCCATTTTACATGATGGGGAGGTTTGAAGTGCTCCAGTGTCCCGGAGCTACCATAAAGGCTTATTCAATTATTAATAAACAAAATTAAAACATGCAGGAGCAACTACTGTGCCCTTGGGTGCTGGGACTAGAGGCATCCACAGCTTTTACCCATTCCCCTTGTCCCCAGGATGTCTGGATGCTGCAATCCTTACACAGGCAAAGCTCCCACTGCAGAAAAAGCATTTTGCTTGGTAAGGACAAAGCAGCAGCATGTGGTTGCCCAGCATCAGTGCCCATTCTAGCCACAAAGCTCCCTTCCAATTTTCCATGCCTTTGAGAACATGTGAGGCTCTATTCAGGGGTTGGACAGAGTCAGTAGAGTTATTTGCCAGTGTGGCTCGATGTGGCTTTGTTGTTGCTTGAAAATATTGTTCATTTTCAATGCAAAGAACACATGAGGGGAAAGTAGAGCTGTGCTATGGAAAAGAATATTGCTGTGTAGGAGGAGGGTGCAGGATAGGGAGAACATCTAACTCATTTAACTGATATATTGAAGACTCTTCTTATTCCTGTGCCTTTTCTCTATCCTCGTTTAACTGTTTGAAACAAGGAAAGAGCTGTAAACTAAACACAGGACCTTCTTCCATCGCCCTCTGGCAGCGTTCTCTTTGTCAGAGCCACAACTGTGTGGTGCACCGGGAAGGATCTCCCCATTAGATCTCTTGGTACCAGTCATCAGCTGTAGAACATACTCCAAAATCATCTGCAGCTTGTCCTGACAGAGCGACTTTGCCTGCCAAAAACACTCGTGTGAGCTGGGTGTAGCAGAAAGCAGCAGCAGATAAAGCACTTCCTCTAATGACATTTGGATAAACAATACTGTAAGGAGTAAATGTAAAATATAATCTTGGGTCTTTATTTGCCTTGAAAAATTAAGAAAGGCCAGGGTGAGTACAACTGAAAATTATTTCCTCCTGAAGGGCCCCTCTGCAATTAGAAGCTATACCTGCAAACATGGCCAGCACAGAGATGTTTGTGCCATAGAGGATTGTTTGCTGTTATGATCCGTGACACTTGGCCAAGTGAGATAAGCAACACCACCAAATTACTTTTGTGCCAGAGTAAATAGGAGCATCATAGGGGCTCTGAAAGTCCAGTGTGCCAGAAAGCAACTAGAAATGTAGCAGACACGATGGTACTGGCAATGCTGAAGACACAGGGTAAATTTTCCCTGCACATAAAAGCTACGTGCTCGGTAGTTCTCTCCACAATACATCATTGCACCTGGAGAAACTGTCAAGAATAACAAGTTTCAGTAGATAACTACTAGTTCTTATCGAAATTATCAGTCAGTTACAAACCCTGCTCGTGCTACCATCGTACTCCTTGATCAGAGGAGAGATCTGCCCTCTGTATTTGCACTGTGGTCTAGTAGTACAGCATATTCAGGTACTGGAATTATCCTGATCATAATAGGTGTAGTACAGTCCTTAGAGGAAAAATTACTGTGAATTCTTCCCTTTCACACTGTAAAAAGGCAGCAACAGATGGCAGTGCAAGGAGGGCAATAACAAACCAGTCCTTTGGCCTTCCTGCAGTTCTTATATCCTCCTTGGAGACAGTCTCAAGAGATACACATAATGGATGAATAGCAGGGTGCTATCATCATCCTTCTGTTTTCCCCTTTTCTCAGCTACTTGTTATAGTGCAGAGAGCTTCTGCACCTGGAACCACAGCCATCCCAGCATCTTTTAATCCTCAACAGATCCTGGAGCATCAATGTTTGCACCATAGCTTTGCAGAAATATATTTCTCTAGGGAAAGAAGAGCTGCAAACCAATATGCGTAGGCAAGGATTTCATTACCTCAGATGCTTTTCTGAATATAGAACTTTTCCCAATCCACTTGAGACGAGGGAATCTGCATTGGGGATGGGCAGGGTGCCCACTCTGGTTTGGATGCTGTGACTGACAGGTTCCATTACCCAGGAAAACAAGCCAGCTAAGCGTGTGCTTCCAGCCAGATTCACAATAAAGATCTTCAGAGCTATTTCTTATTTTCACTCAGGTGCAGCATCACATCTGTACTGTGAGGTTCACCTCTGAGTTATTCTCAGGGTTTTAAATTGCTCCTCATAAGAGCATTAGCTCCCCATTGGGATGTCTCATTAAAAAAAAACAACAACAACAAAACAACAACCACCAAAAAACCACCAACAGAAATGCTTGAAGATAAATGCTGTGAAGAAATAACATCACCATTTTCTTAGGCATTATGATGACAACAGTAGCAGGAAAAGCTGTAAGACGTTTTTCTAGTGCTACTGGGTTTGTTCATTTAAGTCTTGTCATAGAAGTAATTCAGAAAAAGAGCCTTTGGAATGGAAGCCCTCTCTGTAGTTTAACTGTGACAACAATGAGAATAAGCACAGCTCTTTTTCTCCCGCTGCCATTACATACTTCAGCAAGCATAATAACGCCAAGTGTGTTGCCTGAGAAATTAATGTCAACCTTTCCGCTATGGAGTCTAACTTACTTGATCTAAACTTTAAACAATTTGGCTTTGATCCTAAGGATCTGCTGAGCAGCTACGAATCCCACAGAAATCAATGAATGTAGGCTGGGTACCACCTCAATAGCAGATGCTCTCAATAAAAGGAAATGTCATAATGTTGGCTAGTGTCTCAAAACAGTTCTGTCCTCCCAGAAGCATCACTTCCATGTTATGATATACTGCCAGCAAGTACAACTCTGCTGTTAAAACAGCAGCTGCAGAGACAGTGCCTGCAGCACATACAGGAGAGATGTATATTTAGTTTCCTGTTCTTCTCATCGGGTTCATTTTGCTTATAGGCTTGGTGGAAGCATTCATCAGGAGTGGAAGCATTCACAAGGCTTTACAATTGGTCTCTTTATAGTTGTACAGATACCACTGACAAAACATTTGGACATTCAATTACTTCTTGTGTAGTAAGAAGAACATGGTTCCAAGTTGAGGGAGTTTGCCCTGGGCAAGGTGGAGAATATCACTATTTGCACAAATGGCTGCAGTGATCTGATTATAGCTGCTGCTGGAGCATTGCTGTCGTTTGCTTAAGTTAAAGCTTTTGCTTTTTCATTTCTGTTATTGGTGGCTAAGTAGATTGATTATGTATCAGTTGAAAGAGCATGGAGGAGTTTGCTAATGCTGATGTTAAGAGTACAGTTTTGTCTTGCAGCATTAAGTGAATGGAGGAAAGAATGACAGAATCGACTGCTGTCAGTTTAGGAAGTCATGAAAGTTTGTAACTCACCTCAAACATTCCAGCACACAGCATCAGGGAGCACTAAGAACTCTCAGCAGCTGTACTGTAGTCCCTGCAGTTGAAGGTTCACTGTTTTGGGGGGGGGGTTGCTTTGATTTTCTTCTTGGGATCATATAAATGAGCCATGGTAAAAATGAGAGTCAAATCCCATTCCTGAGACTATGAAATTCATTCAGCTCCAGCTGAGATGCCAACGTCCACAAGCTTCCTCACTTACCTCACCAGAGGTAATGGGACTCATCCTAACGCAGAAAGCCAAAAGAGCACATGGAGCATTAACATCTTTTCTCTGCACTGACCTCTCCATGAGACCTGGGCAATAGATTTGCAACGAATTCTTGAAGAATTTCACATATCATCATCCACCTTCTCTAACTAGTCTTGGCTTCATGGAAAGAATCAAACACTTTCCTTACTCTGAAAGAACAGGATTTCAACTTCATTTTTAATTAGGAGGCCTGTGTGGGGGAAAAAAAAAAAAAAAGAGATCATATGCATTCCTTCCTGAGTTTTCCATTAGAACCCAGAGGCTCTCCAGTTCCCACCCACACCACGCAGCTATATACCACAGCAAAACTGAAGGGCAGTCATTTGGACAAGGTCTGCTGGAATCCTCCCACCACTTTGTTCTCCTCCAATAATTCAGTCCTCATAAAAGCAGGTATGAGGCTATTTATCACTGGAATGTAGTTGCTTACATCTTTTTTAAAGTTCAAAGCAGTAAGAACTAACAGGGAATACAGAGCTTTGTTTTTCAACAAGGTGTTAGAAATGCTAGATGGTACTCCAGCAATTTATTTCTAATGGCAGAGGGAGGAGAACTTTATCCAAGCATGCAGCAAGCTCTCAGGAGTTCTTCTCAGTGTCATGCAGCTGAGACTGCTGCAGGATTGCAGCTTCCACTACCTTTTGGTTACACTTCAACAGCAGGTTTTACTGTTATCCCGAGATAAGTATCATAAAAATCATTTGCTGATATTCAGAAATGTGAGCAGCATTTGTAACCACATAAAGCCGATATTTGATAAAGCATAATACAACAGAGAGACTTTATCTCTTGACAATGACCAGAGAAATTTTACGTGTGCCCATAATAAACGAGCTTTTCTTTCCACCCTAGATACCCAAAAAGATTCATGTGAATTTTTTTTTATCTAGCACCTTTCCAAGGAAAGGAGTCTGGTTTAAGTTGTAAAGAAACAAGAGTCATTATCTCTAAGCAAAAAAATATCTGTGTCCATACAAAGCTCTCTTTAAGACCCTTTGCAGCTGTGAAACTGCAGAGCACACCCTGACCGCTGTTACTTTGTGGCTTCTGTTGTGCTTTAGAACCTCTACTATCTCCTCTCTGATAAAACTTTAAACTTCCTGGAGCAAGATCTCCTTTTTTGGCTCTGTCTTTGAAGTCCCTTAGAATGTAATGTCTGTGACTGCAACTCAAAATACAGGACTCATAATAAATAAAACCACTTTGCCTGAACTGTTCAACTGTTGAAGCAAACCTCTTGTTTTCAAGCATCTCCCAGACGCTGGAAATGAGCTGAGCCAGCTGATTCTCACCAAGTTAATGTTCTCCTGCTGGGAGGGCTTACAACAACAACAAAAAAGTTATATCCATTCTGCCTATCTCAGTACCACTTGCAATGCTCCAGTTTTGGCTTTCTATTATTGTTTTCTATCACACATATTATATTTGTTGGAAGATGGAATCCCTTCCTTGGGTTTCAACCAGCAGAGAGGGCACAGGAGATGCAGAGCAGACTCACTCACACTAATGGAAATGCATGAGTAATATTGGAGAACACAAAAGTTCAAGGTTGTAAGAAACCTGTAGAAAGCCATTTGATAAAGGACATAAACTGAGCAAACAATAGGAACGTGAAATAAGGAATTAAATTTCAGGAAGGAAAATGCAATTTATTTGGAAAAGCAATTCTCTAGCAACAGGATGAATCACCACAAAATATTGTACCTACAAATAAATAGAGAGGCAATAAATTTGCAAATACTGGTCTCTGCAGACTGAGCACTGACAGAGGAGCTTACAGAAGGGAATCTAATCAGCCTGTGTAAACCAAGACATTGGAATTCGTTCATTAACTGGGGAAGTTACTATGTAGTGTTGGGCACAGAAAAACAAACAAACAAAACTAAAAGATTAGGGAGTCCTTTCCTTGGCTTCACTTGGGTTTGGATTCAGGTATGTGCCTATACAGCAGCAATAAGCACTTCTCATTTTAGTGTTTAGATTGTGTATCTCACAGCATTACAGATTTGGGGGAGGGGTGTTTGGAAAGGGTCTCTGGAGATCATTAAATCAACTCCCCCGCTAAAGCAGGGTCACCCACAGCAGGTTGCCCAGGATCACAATATCCACATGGGTTTGGAATATCTTCAGACAAGGAGACTCCACAACCTCTCTGGGCACCCTGCTCTAGGGCTGCAGTATCCTCACAAGAAAGAAGTTTTTCTTCATATTCAGATGGAACCTCCTGGGTTCCAGCTTGCGCCTGTTGACCCTTTTCCTGTCCCTGGACACCACTGAAGAGTCTGCCCCCATCCTCTTGAGCTCTGCCCTTTGGCTATTCATCAGCACTAAGATCCCCTCTCAGGCTGTAACTTCTCCAGGCTAAACAGTCCCAGAGGTCTCAGCCTTTCCTCCCCACAGAGATGCTTCAGTCCCCTCAGCACCTCTGTAGCCTCTACTGGACTCACCCCAGTAGGCTCCCTGTCTCTCACAAACTGGAGAACCCAGAACTTCACACAACACTCCAGATGTGGCTTCACTAAGGCAGAGGGATAGGAGAATCTCACTCAACCTGCTGGTCACACTTTTCCAAATGCATCCCAGGTTTTTGATAAAGCTTTCCTCATCCATCACTAGAGGGAACAGCTGAGAGTGTTTTTTCCTTTGATTGCAGATCACATCCCTCACACCCATCTGAAATCCAAGCCCAGGTCCTACAAGACACTAAGACAACCATGAGACCTGAGGGCTCCATTGCTTCTCTCTGGTGTTTGTCACATTCAATTTCTCTCACTCATTCCACTTTGCCAGCTAGCAGGCCATTAATGACACGAGATATAAATTAAAAGAAACAAAGAAATTGGTCCCTCAGAGACACCAATTCCCCTGTATATACACAATGCTCAACTGAAGCACAGCTCCCAAGGCTGACTTCTTGCTCCTGCTGCCAGCAAAGAATTATCACACATTGCATTCTGTTTCTGAATGTGAAGTGAGATGTTCCCATAGCTACAGAGCTGAAGCTTTGAAATAAAATAAAAACAAATATAAATATAAAATACAACCAAAAAGGGGGAAAAAATCACTGGTATTTGTTTGTTTGCAGGAGGGGCAGTGAGATTAGCATCAGCTCCTGAACAGCTTTCAGAGCACCACAGGGTGCATGCTTCAGACTTGTGCTTAATACCATGCCCTTCAGAAGACTTTAGCCTTCAAGACTAGTAGCATGGGCAGCCTCTGCATGTGCTTTCTGTAGTTTTTTTTTCCCCCTCAATAAGCACTAGGTTTCATGCACAGTCACTCACTGGGTGTCTGTTTCTCTCCAACTCCTCTCAGCAAGGGCATCCAAGCTCCTCACCTATTGACCAGCGCTTGTCAGCAAATCACATCCTGCACACACAGCCCTGAGGAACCACGAACCGTGAGACGGGGATGGCAGAAATTGCAGACAAGCTTGGAAAGAGGCCTCCTGCCCACCCTCCCACTCCTGCCCATGAGGGTTTTGTCTCTGACAAATGGGGCTGGCAAGATGCCCACAGGAATGGCCAAGCTCAGACATGTCAGAAGAAAGCAAGCAATGCTAATGAGCATTTTAACTTCTCAGAAATTAACAAAGCCATGAAAAGAGCTAAAAGCTAAGCAAACTCCTACATAATTAGCTGGAGCAGGGCAAAAGACCCTGCCCTTTATTGGTGAAAGCAGAAGAGCCTATTAGTGTCTCGCATTTCAGCCTTGCAATCCTGGAAAGCACAGCAGCCTGGGCTCAGGTCATGACCCAGCAGCCCAAGTGCACCCCAGCAGCAGTCTCTGTTCTTTGGGGATAACATCCCCTGCACTGCACCAGACAGAGCTGATTTAGATTTTGGCCAACTCACCCCACCTTTGCAGGAAACCACTACTTAAAATGCTCAGCTTTCTCACCTTGATTGATACAAATCCCATCAGCTCCTCAGGCTGTGCCATGTATCCCAAACACAACACAAAAGGAGCTGAAGGTTGCAGCAGCACCAAGACACAGGCAAGCAGCAGACAGAGCCCAGAGCTCTGCTCCCTGACCCACAGCACTCCAAATGGTGTGGGACCATGTACCCCATCATCAGGCAAGGATTAGCTCCCTGCAGCCTCTGCTTCATACTGTAACTGATGCCTCAAGACTAAATCATCTGATGAGTCAAAACACCACAGGGTTTGCTGCTCCTCCTTTAAGTTCTCTCCCTTCAGTGGGTGCTGCAAGAAGGAATTAGTTAAGGTGAGGGCAGTGCTTAAATCTTTACAAGGTTATCACTTGGCAGTTTGAAAGCAGTATTACAAATGTACCAAGTTGGCTTCTTTCTTTTGTTAGTGAAATTCCAGTGAAATGCTGTCCCAGGTTGCCCAAAGATGTGGTAGATCTCTCATCCCTGGAAACATTCAGGGTCAGGTTGAATGAGACTCTGAGCAACCTGCTCCAGCTAAAGGTGTCCCTGCTCAGTGAAGGCATTTAGACTATATAACCTTCAAAGCTCCCTTCCAACCCAAACTAGGTAAGAGAGACATGGGACTGATGGAGCAGGTCCAGAGGAGGGCCACAAAGCTGATCAGAGGGCTGCTGGAGAACATTTCCTATGAAGACAGGCTGAAAAAATTTGAGCTATTCAGCTTGGAGAACAAAGAGTTGCAGGGAGACCTCATAGCTACATTTCAATATCTGAAGGGGACCTACAGGAAGGCTGGGCAAGGACTGTTTAGTAGGGCTTGTAGCAGTAGGACAAGGAGCAATGATTTGAAACTGGAGCAGGGTAGATTTATGTTGGACATCTCGAGGATGTTCTTTACAGTGAGGGTGGTAAAATACTAGTACAGGCTGCCTAGGAATGTGATTGAGGCCCTATGCCTCAAGATATTCAAGATCAGACTTGATGTGGCCCTGGGCAGCCTGATCTAGTTGAAGATGTTGCTGCTTACTGCAGGGGGGTTGGACAAGATGACCTTTGAGGGTCCCTTCCAACCCAATGCAATCTGTGACTCTATGATTTGCAACAGTCAGATCCTTGTCCCTTCCCTTCTGCTCTCATCCTGCCCAGAATCTGACCCCAC
The DNA here is from genome assembly GCF_026170545.1 of Melanerpes formicivorus. Classification (NCBI taxonomy): domain Eukaryota; kingdom Metazoa; phylum Chordata; class Aves; order Piciformes; family Picidae; genus Melanerpes; species Melanerpes formicivorus. Next base: position 8,276,430 of record NW_027142380.1, on the reverse strand, counting down.
ACTCCCCCAGTGCTGAATTTGAACCAGGCAACCACTCCTAATGCATAGATTTATGGTTTTTAATTATAAGGCAATATCATAACAGAAGCTATTTTTTGCCAGCCACAAACTTATTTCTCTTCTGAGGTTGCTCAGGGTTGCTCCTGATTTATATCAGAATGGCTGGAGAATCGTGCCCCATTGACCATGTGACAAATGAACTCCTTCAGAGTAGAAGCACGACAGCACAGAAAGCTCAGAGAAAAGCAAAGCTACATATATTATATATTATTACATTTGCAAAAATGAACACAACCAGACTGCATTCAAAACCTGCTCATTAAAGCAAAGTGAAGCAGCAACACCACGTGGAGATCAAAGCAAATATGCAGACTAAATGCAAAAGCAATTCTCACGTATCCAAATGCTGCTACAGCATCAAGGCTGTGTCTGGAGAGAACACAACCTAATTCACCTGCTTTCATTTCTGTGATCTTTCACATTGCCAATGAAAACAGATGAAAAATTCAACCCTGCATTTACTTGATAAAAAGCGAGGAAAAGGTCATTTATTGGCCTTTTTCATTATTAATATCTGCCTATGCTTTCTTTTTTAAATACAAAGAATCTTCCCATCAGCCATTTGTAGTCAAGGCCTCTGAGTAGTTTTACAAGAAGTCTCAAATACATCTGCTAAGTTGAAACAAATCTCATCCTTTTAAATTAATCATGCTTGTTTCAGCTTTTTATCAAGTGAAAAAGAGCCATCCAACACCACTACCATAACAAAGACAGATTTTCAAGAAGCCTGTGTGGTATAAAGAGTTGAACTGAAGCAAATGAGATGGCAAAGACAGCACTGAATCCAACAGGAAGACCAATTCAGGGACCAAGGTGTTCTAGAGCCTTTGAAAAACTTCATGACCAATTTGGCCAAAAGGCCCAGGGCAGTGCTTGTGCCCCTGTACTTGGCACTGGTGAGGCTGTAACTTGAATAGTAGGTTGTTTTGGGCCCCTCACTATAAGAAAGGCATCAAGGTGCTGGAGCAGGTCCAAAGAAGGTCAGTGAAGCTGGTGAAGGGTCTAGAGCACAAGTCTTGTGATGGAGCAGCTGAGGCAACTGAGGTTGTTTAGCCTGGAGAAAAGGAAGCAGAGGGGAGGCCTTCTTGCTCTCTAGAACTACTTGAAAGGAGGTTGCAGAGAGTTGGGTATTAGTCTCTTCTACCAAGTAATAAGAGGCAGGACAAGAGGAAATGGCCTCAAGTTGCACTGGGGTGGGGGTAAGGTTGGACATGAGGAAAGATTTATTCCTCAAAAGGGTTTTCAAGCCCTGGAACAGTCTGCCCAGGGCACTGGCCGAGTCCCCATCCCTGGAGGGGTTTAAATGCCTTCTAGATTATGGAGCAGATTATCCTGGCAGCAATAACTGCGCACCTGAAGGATGGCCAAGGGCTCAGGTCCAGCCAACATGGATTCAGGAAGGGCAGATCCTGCCTCTCCAACCTGATCTCTTTCTATGATCAGGTGACCCGCCTGGTGGATGTGGGGAGGCCTGTGGATGTGGTCTACCTAGACTTCAGCAAGGCCTTTGACACCGTCCCCCACAGCAAACTGCTGACTAAGCTGTCAGCCCGTGGATTGGACCACTACACTCTGTGCTGGGTTAGGAACTGGCTGGAGGGCCGGGCCCAGAGAGTGGTCGTGAACGGTGCCGCATCCAGCTGGAGGCCAGTCACTAGTGGTGTCCCCCAGGGATCAGTGCTGGGCCCTGTCCTCTTCAACATATTCGTTGATGATCTGGATGAAGGGGTAGAGTCAGTCATCAGCAAGTTTGCAGATGACACAAAGTTAGGGGCAGATGTTAGTCAATTAGAGGGTAGAAAGGCTCTGCAGAGGGACCTCGACCGACTGGAAAGATGGGCAGAGTCCAATGGGATGGCTTTCAACAAGTCCAAGTGCCGAGTGCTGCACTTTGGCTATGGCAATCCCATGCAGAGGTATAGGCTGGGGTCGGAGTGGCTGGAGAGCTCCCAGACAGAGAGGGACCTGGGTGTGCTGATCGACAGCCACCTGAATATGAGCCAGCAGTGTGCTCAGGTGGCCAGGAGGGCCAATGGCATTCTGGCCTGCATTAGGAATAGTGTGGCCAGCAGGAGCAGGGAGGTCATAGTGCCCCTGTACTCTGCTCTGGTTAGGCCGCACCTTGAGTACTGTGTCCAGTTCTGGGCTCCTCAGTTTAAGAAGGACATTGAGACACTTGAGCGTGTCCAGAGAAGGGCAACAAGGCTGGTGAGAGGCCTTGAACACAAGCCCTATGAGGAGAGGCTGAGGGAGCTGGGATTGTTTAGCCTGGAGAAGAGGAGGCTCAGGGGTGACCTTATTGCCCTCTACAACTACCTGAAGGGTGGTTGTAGCCAGGAGGGAGTTGGCCTCTTCTCCCAGGCAACCAGCACCAGAACAAGGGGACACAGTCTCAAGCTGCGCCAGGGGAGGTTCAGACTCGAGGTGAGGAGGAAGTTCTTCACCGAGCGAGTCATTCGGCATTGGAATGGGTTGCCCAGGGAGGTGGTTGAGTCATCGACCCTGGAGGCGTTCAAGGGGAGATTGGACGTGGCACTTGGTGCCATGGTCTAGTCATGGGGTCTGCGGTGTCAGGTTGGACTCGATGATCCTCGAGGTCCTTTCCAACCTAAGTGATACTGTGATACTGTGATACTGTGATAGATGTGGAGCTGAGGGATATGGTTTAGTGGTGACCTAGCAGTACTGGATTAATGGTTGGACTGAATGATCTCAAAGGTCTCTTTCAATCAAAAGATTATTTCATTTTAATGACTTCAATTGGCATTGATGACATTTAAGTTTCTTTAACAAAATGCAAACATCACTGAAGGAAACAGAAATGTTCCCTGATTTTCAAATTGAAACATTTGCCTCACCTTCAGCCCCAGCCAGACTGAGTCAGAACCTGTATCCTACTGCTATTGCCCATCCTGCAATCATCTCATTTTCCTTTCTCACTGTCTCCTTCTTGCCTGCAGTATTGAATTCAGCATCATAACTGAGGGAAACACACACCACAGGGAGCTTCCTTAGATATTAGCACACACCATGGTCTCGCTAGGCAGAAAAGTTTGTAAAAATGCTTAACCATCCATGAGGGCAATAGGGAAGCCCTCTCCCTCCAGGGGTGGATGCTGAGCACCATAAAATGTGTCATACAGCTCAGATGGTTGAAATAAACTCAAATTATAGAGGTAACAAGATGGTGTGGGAAATGGGAAGGCAATTACCTTGCTTATAAATAGTCATGCTAGCACCAAGCAAATTTAGGGAGAAATAGAGGGAAATGGGAGAGGGAAGACAAAGATGGAGAGGTCAGCAGCAGTAGAAATAAAAGTTCTCCACCCTATATGAATAATTCAGTATGAAGATTTAATTTCTAAAACACCTGTTTACATGCATGCATTGAAAGACACATGCTCCACCTCACATCTGGCTTCCCTTTCAAAGAGGCTGCCCAAGAAGTTTGCACAAATATGATTCATCACAACATGCATACTGCTGAAATAATTCCTGGTGTAATTCTGCCAAGCACAATCATAAATCTGACAGACTGCAGCGCTCATGGATGCATATCTTCCAAAATAAAGCAATATAAAAAGAAACTCTGGACTTCCAGGAGCTGCTTCAATAAAACAGCCCTTCTTTTGGGAAGAAAATGCAGCCACACAGCAGCCAGTTGAATATCTGTGGCCTTTTATATGTGTTGGTTTGGTTTGGTTTGGTTTGTGGGGTTTTTTTGCATGGCATTCACATTCATATTTCCAACGACTGTGCAAAAAGAATGAGGCTGTGATATACAAAACTTCTGAAGGTTAGAAGTGTGTCTACAAGCACTGTACATGCTTTAATTTTCATATGGAACCAGAGTTTGTTAATGGAAGTTCATTTCCAGATCAGTCCATAAAGCAGGTTAAAAAAAACCAGCCAACAAATTAGACACATCATTATAATCATATAAGCCAAAGATTTGGAACACGAAATGATATATGCCAAAGATTTGGAATCACATAGAAGTTTGTAGTTGTCAATTTGGAGGATTCCTGAAGACCAGCCTGAAGCAGAGCTTTCTTAACAGCCCATTAGCACCCATTAAAGAGGCACAGTGTCACCTGAAAGAGAGGCCATGCTGCTATAATTCTGTTTGCAGCCAAAGAAGTTGGTATTTTCTGTTACCTTTGCAAATTCCGAGTGCAGAGACCAGCTAATTCTCACTCAGCTCTTCTTTACACTGGTCTATTTTTGGATAATGAAGCACAAACATGAAAGGAAAAAACTTAATAAAACTTTAGCAAAGCCAAGATAAAGGAAACCAATTTTTATGACTCTGGAGCAGAAAAAAAAATCCCACCAAAACCAACAGAGAAATTTCTTCTTGTTCTGATATGAGGTGGAGAAAGTGAAAGCTTATCAGTGATGAATTAGTGGGTCATCAACACCCAAATTAACCTCCAAAGTATATGCATTATGATGATAATACTAACCACTTACCTCAACAGATTTCCCAAGGTTATAAATTAAGGCTCACATCTAATAGAATTACAGTCAGTGAAAATGTTGGCTTTGACTTTCCTGATCATAAGAATATATTCATTTTTTAAAAAAGCATTAGTTTTTATAAGAACATCACCAGAAACTGCTGACTTGAGTGACTCCTGAGTACATCACAATGCATAAGAAGTCATTGAACCAGCCATCTCCAGGCCAAACAACCACAGCTCCCTCAGCCTGTCCTCACAGCAGAAGTGTCCCAATCCCCTGAGCATTTTCATGGCCCTCCTCTAGACCTGCACAAGCAGGTTCATGCCCCCCCCTGTACTGAGGGCTCCAGAGCTGGACTAAGCACGCTAGGTGAGGCCTTACCAGAGCACAGCAGAGTGGAAGAATCACCTCTCTCGATCTGCTGGCCATGTTTCTTTGGCTACAGCACAAGATGTGGTTGACCTTCCAGGCTCCAAGTGCACACTGTTGATTCATACCCATCTGTTTTCTATCACCTCATCAGCCCAGGTGCACTACCCTGCACTTCACAATATTGCCAAGGTTGGAAGAGACCTCGAGGATCATCGAGTCCAACCTGTAACCACAGACCTCATGACTAGACCCTGGCACCAAGTGCCATGTCCAAGGGGGGTGGTGACTCCACCACCTCCCCAAGCAGCACATTCCAATGGCCAATGACTCCCTCGGTGAAGAACTTTCTCCTCACCTCAAGCCTAAACTTCCCCTGGCGCAGCTTGAGCTTCATCTTGTTAAACCTCATGAGGTTCACCTGTGCCCATCTCTCCAGTTTAGTCCCTTTAGTCTGGCACAGAAGTTGGCCACTGATATTTTTGTAGAATCTATTTTCCTCTTCAAATAATTTGATCAAAATAAGTGGAGCTATTCACCATATGAAATACACATCAGATTGGATAAGGAGTCAAAATGTTGCCCTTTGAGAAAATTAAATTCTGGTTTGGATCAGGATATCTTTTCAGACAATTTGCTCAGCCAGATAAAATCTGCTGTAGATATGTTTTTTGCTCATTGCCCTTCTAGTAAATCAATCTTTGTAATAGTACATAAAACCTAATCATTATCCAGATGAGTCCCTACTTATCAGGTCATTTGATGACATGCTGCCTAAACAAATCTTGTTTATAAAGTCTTCTCTTATCCTTTCAATGCCAAGATTCATGGTTCACGTGCCTGAATGTGCAGCATTCATAATTAGCAAAGCCCATGGACCAAAACAATTCCTAGATAAATCAAAGAACAGTGAAATGTACCTTGTACAAGTGATGCACACATCACAAATGAAATCATTACTGTTTCTGCTCCTATTATCTACTCAATGAAAATAACCTAAGCCCAAGACTCCTCTGTTACATCCGATGGATTTTCATGACACAAGGACAGTAATGGCAGACCAGGATCATCTGGTTCATCACCTCTCATCAGCAGCTCTTTTGAACAGGACCTTCCTTGAGGAAAGTAACTTCAAATACCAATCACAGAAGAACTTCCAACATGTAATTTACTGAACCATTGTTTCCCTTTTCCTGTTCACGAGTTTCCCATGCACAAGCCCCCCATAGCAAACTCCTGGCCAAGCTGTCAGCCCATGGCTTGGACGGGAGCACACTGCGATGGGTTAGGAACTGGCTGGATGGCCGAGCCCAGAGAGTGGTGGTGAATGGTGCCACATCCAGCTGGCGGCCAGTCACCAGTGGTGTCCCCCAGGGATCAGTGCTGGGCCCTGTGCTCTTTAACATCTTTATTGATGATCTGGATGAGGGCATTGAGTCCATCATCAGTAAATTTGCTGCTGACACCAAGCTGGGGGCAAGAGTTGATCTGCTGGAGAGGCTCTGCAGAGGGACCTCGACAGGCTGGACAGATGGGCAGAATCCAACGGCATGAGATTTAACACATCCAAGTGCCAGGTTCTGCACATTGGCCACAACAACCCCATGCAGTGCTACCGGCTGGGGTCAGAGTGGCTGGAGAGAAATCAGGCAGAGAGGGACCTGGGGGTACTGGTCGATGGTAGGCTGAACATGAGCCAGCAGTGTGCCCAGGCAGCCAAGAGGGCCAATGGCATCCTGGCCTGCATCAGGAACAGTGTGGCCAGCAGGAGCAGGGAGGTCATTCTGCCCCTGTACACTGCACTGGTTAGGCCACACCTCGAGTACTGTGTCCAGTTCCGGGGCCCTCAGTTTAGGAAGGAGGTTGACTTGCTGGAATGAGTCCAGAGAAGAGCAACAAAGTTGGTGAGGGGTTTGGAACACAAGCCCTATGAGGAAAGACTGAGGGAGCTGGGGTTGCTCAGCCTGGAGAAGAGGAGACTCAGGGGTGACCTTATCACTCTCTACAACTACCTGAAGGGAGGTTGTAGACAGGCGGATGATGGTCTCTTCTCCCAGGCAGCCAGTAGCAGAACAAGAGGACACAGTCTCAGGCTGCGCCAGGGGAGGTTCAGGCTGGAGGTCAGGAGGAAGTTTTACACAGAGAGGGTGATCGCCCATTGGAATGGGCTGCCTGAGGAGGTGGTGGAGTCACCATAGCTGGAGGTGTTCAGGAGGAGACTTGATGGGTTACTTGGTGCCATGGGTTAGCTGTTTGGGTGGGTTGGATTGGTTGATGGGTTGGACACGATGATCTTGAAGGTCTCTTCCAACCTGGTTTGGTTTATTCTAATAAAGGTTTATTCTAATAAAGTTGCCAGGTTCTCAGTGGCATTCAGCATTCAAACTATTTCACCTGTTTCAGCAACAGCTTAATTCTGAGCCATCAACAATTTTCTAATTACAAACATTCAGTCAAGGTCTGCCTGTATGTGAGAGAGCTCTAATTCACACAAGAGAGGTCTCACCTCACCTCACCTCACCTCCCTTCCATAATCCAAACAGCATGGTGTATAGAGCACTATAGTAGTTAGACTCCTCTCCAGTTCATATGTGGCCTCAGTGGTTTTCTCCAGTACTGATTCATCACAGACTGAAGATGGATAGTGAAGGCATGCAGACAATCTCCCTTTTCTCCATTACTCACAAAGGCCAGCAGAGGCGGCCAGCTTTGCCTAAATGTCTACATTTTGGACAGCTAAAGTGAAGCAAGATGAATTCCAAAGGCACAGTTTTCCTCCTCACTAACAATGTTGTGCAACAAACAAATACAGTGAAAAATAATGCAGGACAGCATAAAGCTCCTTATGCTAAGTCCAGAAGCATAAGGGAGCACAGAACTTACTTCAGAGCTCAGACTGCTTCCAGGCACTACAGTCAGAGCTTTGACTGTATTCTACCTATTCATCAAGCAGGCAGGAAGAAAAATCCCTCTTCCTTTAAATCTAACTTTTATGGAACATGACTACTGTAAATAAAGATTTCAGTTTCTGACAGTACAAAAATGGTGCCATACAGATGTAGGTCTTTGAATGAAAATGAGGCAGGAGTTCTAAACCTTCCTACAACCTGAATGTGCTGCAGGTGTTACTGATCAGAGCATAATTCCCTACACATTCCCACTTACAGAAATCCTATTTGTACACTTTGGCTACGATTTCTTTTTACCAATGAACAGGCATTAGCAGAATTCTAACCTAAAAGTGGCTTATTTAGCAGACAGTGCTGCTCCTTTCCTTGTCCAGTTGTGCAGAACTAATCTACAATACATCCTTTCACGTAGAAAAACAGCTGTTCTTTATCCAGAGGATAAAAACATCACTTTTGGAAAACCTAGCCTGTTGTTAAGAAACTCTTCACACATACAGACATTGCCATGTGAGTCTCATCTTAGATTTGCCACCAAGATGAAGCACCTCTGATAAATATTCCTAAGAGGAGTCTTTCCATCCTTATTTTAATGCCTTTTTAGCGTTGCCTTTAGAGATGGAGAGATGCTCAGCCATGGCACCTTTCCCCTCTATTTCTGTGAGTAGCTCTGATAAATACTGGCAATTTCAGGATTTAATTTTGAGCCCTCTCCCCCCGCCACCCTTATAAAACCATTCATGTCTTCATGTACCCCAGGGAGAAGATTTTTGCACCAGTATTATCTCTTCCTTTGCCTGGGACTGAAAGGCTGTCGGCACGTTGATAGCAAATTCTGTTTAGTGCTTTATTATGCACAATGGCAAAATATTAAATAGATCAATAGGAAAATGAAGCTGTTGAGCTGCTGTAAGTTGATCTCCACAGAGTGAGGGGGGAAAAAAGTGCTGGGGAAATAAGAATTATTAGGAAAAGAAAGCAAATTAAATTTACACATTTGAGATAATACGGCATGTCGTCCATCCTCAGCGGCTTCTCTAATCTAGCTTTACTTAATTGTGTTCTTTGTAAAGACATATTGTTTCATTTCTTCCCCCAATGGATCTTTTTCTGTTGGAGGAGTATATAGTGTAATTACTAGCTCCCAGCATTATCTCCACTTTTGTAATAAAATGTCATGATTCTGAAAAGGAAAATTTCATGCACTATATAATGTCAATCATCTGTCTTTATGAGACGGAACAGCATTGGCTTTGCTCAAAACGAGTTTTAAGGTGGGATGGAGGGGAACTGCCTTTCATGGAGGGTCATTTCTTTGAAAGCTCTATTCCCATCTGCTTAGCAGAAGAGCAGAGTCACAGTTATGATCACCCACTTTAAAGGAAATTTGTGTGTGTCAATAGCAGCTTTTAAGTTTGGATGTACAGATAAAGTCCTGCTGGTGAAGAAAGAGGAGAGCAAATGTTGATACTATCCCAAACTTCAAAGCTCTGGTGTTGGTTTGTTTGGTGGGGGTTTTTTTCCATTTTAGAATCTTTGTGATTAAAATCAAAGCCACTGTCACTGTGCAGCATCTGAATTTTGCTTGGGAAAATTTGACACTTTCTTCCATCACTGTTTCACTCAAAGAAATTTCACAGAGAAACCCAGCACCCCTTAATAGCTCTTCAACCTTTAACCCTCCCCCAAACAGCAAAGACTTATTACGTTTATAGGGCATTCCGACTACACGTGCTGTCATCCATTACATGACACAGGGGAGAGGAGGTGACACAGAAATGAAGGAGCAGCTTTTATTTAGCCAAGGGGCACCGCTAACATTCACACACAGGGCTTGGCTACCCTCCAAAATTCTCTATTGTTTAGTAAATATTTCTAGCAATGCTGTTTGGCTTTAGCTAGCTTGATCCCATAATCTATACTCGACTAAAACTCCCGCTGAAGCCCTGACATTTTGTAACAAAAAAGCATCAATCACTGGGAGTTCCATGCTCATGCATTGACTAAAATGGGCCCTGAAATGTCACTGAAAAGACAGAAATCTCCCAAGCCAAAACAAGAGAGCAAAACTGTAATAGATCATAACATCTGATCCCATAGAAAAGGTTGGGTTGGAAGAGACCTTAAACATCGTCTAATTCCAACTCCCCTGTCACGGGCAGCAGAAATATTGTGATAGAATCACACAATCATTAGAAGTTGGAAAAGACCAACCTTCAAGCCACCACCACCATGCCCACTAAACCATGTCCCAAAGTGCCATGTCTACAGGTTTTCTGAACATCTCCATGGCTGGTGACCCTGCCACCTACCTGGGCAGCCTGTTCCAAACCTAAACCTCCCCTGATGCAATTTGAGGCCATTTCCTTTCATCTTGATCTCCACTTCATGGCCTTTTGCACTGGATAAAACTACCACAATCTAATGCAGTTAATGGAATAGCTATGACTGAAAAAAAAAAAAGCCTCACCTGAAATTCTAATGAATATTCAGAAATACCTACTCATAACAGCTTTAATTATTGATATTGTAAATCTATTCTTGGCACATACTTATTAATGCATATTTATGCACAATTCATTATTTATTGTAAATGATATTTGTTATAATTCCTTGACTTGCATTATTTAAATATATTGCTGAATGTATTTGTGGGGGGTTGGATGCAGAGCCCAGAACAACACCCCCTGAATGCTGTAAGATTCTTTTGCAGTTGTTGTGGCATTCCTCTACCGAAGAGGATGCTTTGATAAAGTTTTTCTACACACAATTTCTTCCAGGCCTGCATTAACTTATTCTGAAGCTGTGAATTTCATATTTTTAACCACATATTAATATGGAAACCAGCTTCAATTTAAGAGCTCTCTGGGATTTTTTACATGCCTCAGAAATCTTAATGTTATTCCAGGTCCTGGAAGAAATATTTACATGTTCTTGTATTTACTGCTCTGTAAAGATGACTATTAAATGCAGACCTGAATCTTTAAGTCAGAGTGAGTTTATTCAGTGAGTGTTGCCTGTGTACTGGAACATAATTTATGCAAGATCACCCCTGTGCTCCAATTAGCACCAAACCCTTCTTACAAGAGGTTCTGAAAAAGGAGGAGACAACCATGGCATAAGCAGCTCTGAAGTACCCTGCCAGCAGTTAATGGCTTTCAGCTATTATCACACCATTTGAAAGGATGGGATTATGATTTTTCTGTTCTTCAGCACCCATATCACACCATTAAAAGACAATACAACTCATCTCTTTGGATACAAGACACTTACTGAAACTCTGCAATGGTCAGATTCCAACCTGATGGAAAGCTTGCTACTTGTAAATTTGGGATTTTATCCTAAGTCCCATAATATTGCAGCCACAGTGGCTCAAGACAAATGATCAACTAAAGAAAAACCTATATGAAAGAACGATTGCAGTCATTTCCCACACATCTGAGTGGAAAAGATTAGTGCAAGATGAATACTGGAAAAAATTAGAGAGCATCTAGAATGGCATTATAAAGCTATTCTTCAGATGAGGCATTTTCAGGGAGCTCAGTGTGCTGGAGAACATTATCTAACAGCCTGGAGTGATTACACCTCAGACAAGTCACATTCTTGGGACTGAGGCATCCAGTTCCTCCTGTTACTGAGGTTGTACCAGCTCACAAAAAGCCTTAGAGTCAAGTCTGCACGCGGTGTGCCTACAGCTTCTGTTTTCCTCTTGGATCCACCCCAAGATCACCAGTGTCTCCCCTCTGAGATGACAGCACAAGCTTAAGGGTCACTGAACACAGGCATTTTTCAGTAAATCAGAATTAAAGGCCAGTGCTAGACAGACCATGGCACAGGGATTTGCTGAGAAACAGCCTAATCCTTCTTATTTTATTTTCTTCTCAACAAAGGAGTATAGAGGCTATGAAATTATTGCTTTTATGTTACTTATAAAGATATTGTTTGTTTACCTCAATGCTTCTGCTTTTCTGCAGTTCAGCCAACTTCAGAGTAAGAGCCAGTATAATTTTCACATATGAGTATGCAAATGGCAGATACAAGGAGTCACTCAAACCTCTAAGTGCATCTGTTTGAGGTTAGGAAGTGACTTTTGTTTCAACACAAACACATCAAAACAGTCATTATTCTGCTGCTGGAAGGGAGGAGGAGTAGCACTGAGTTAGCATCGTGGGATGAGCACAAGAGTTTGTTTTTCAGACATTTAAGGAAAGCTTCATTGCAGGCACAAGGCACACAGGCCATGTTCCTCACCTCAGAGATAAATCAGTACTAGATGAGCGTTAAAGGAGTTTCTGGCCTACTGGGGTATAGTCCTGGCAACTTGCAGCCATTCAATATCAGGCAGTTTATCCCCCTGAAGTTCCTTCCCTCTGCCTGGGGAGGGACAAGGCACTTTGCTCACTAGCTATAATTTAAACAGAGCAGGGTTAATCTTCTGTTATCAGTGTCTCATCCTAGGGGAGGAAGGAAAATACCTGCCCTCCTGAATTAATTGTGCAAGGACAGGCACGATGGGCAACTGGGCATCATTATTTTCCTGTGGAGATTGCACTAGCCATCATCAGGTAAGACAGCACCCACAGTTTTACCTGGTAGAAAAATCCTGTTTTGTCCAGGTCAGCCTAAATTTTTAGCTGGTATGAAAGGGGCAGTATCCCTAAAGTCAGGGTAGGCTAGTTTGCCACCTCCACTGAGTTATTGTCAGCAAGCAAGCTGGCCAGTCTATGATTTGCCAATGCATAACTATTTTGTGCTTAACCTCTCTGCCTGAGTCTAACAATAGATTGTTTAGCTTCATTCAGGTAAGCATGACCTGGTGTCTTCTCCAACAACATTAGTGCCAAAGGCATTAGTTTGCTTTTCCCAAAACATTAGGAAAGTGACATCTGAGGTACACAACGTGTTAGCACAACTGGGTATTCTCCCTTGGCTCTTTATGATTATCCACTGGACTTTTGACCTCTGAATTTTTGTGCAATCACTGTAGCTCAGTGTAGATCACTGCACAGTAGTTTATACAGCTCTGCCAGTAGTAAAATAACATCAAACTGTTTCAATCACTTGTGGTTAGAGCATGATGTTTTTAAAGAGATTTTTTTTAATGACATAAAAAGGAGTTCTTTCACTTGAAGTACTCATTCCCTTGAAGATTTATGGCATATTTAATTAGTCATTTGGAGTGCAGATCACTACATTCACTACAGATCAATATATAGCAACTGACTGCAAGCTGGTAAGAAAATATAGTTGAGTTTACAAGGATAGATGAAGCTCAAATCTAAACTGAGAGGATGCAGATAGGAGATAAGGGAACATGATCTGCCCTCAGGCATCTGCTGTTAATGGCTGTAACTGAAGCAACCAGTTCAGCCCAGCAGCAGGAAGGCTGGGGGATGCTGACCAGACTGGCCAAGCAGAAACTGCATGTTCTCATGGAGCAAGTCGGCTCTGCTGTCACCTTCTGTTCCCTCCAAACATGCTGATTAGCTCTATGAAAGACTCCACCTGTACCCAGAAGACTGCAAGCATCCATTTCTCTGCTTCTTTAGTAACCTACACACATGGATTGTGATCTGCTGCACTTAAAGTGGCAGCCACCGTGGTAAAGCTGTGACCATGTAGAACTCACGGCCACCACCACCATAACAAACCAGCTGCTTCAGAAAATACCAGTTCCTGAGCATTAGGATGGATTATCCAGTATATGAAATACAACTAGAAAAAGATCCCTCAGCAGAATACTCTTCTCTCCACTGCCTCTAAGTCCTTACAGTGCACAGAAACAGAAGTTTAACACAAAATAAATTTGCATTTATTAATGCATCTCTGGGAGAAGTTTTATTAAGGGGCCAGAAGTTAGATTGCATTGTAATGGGTAATAATAAAGGCTGTATACTGCAGTTTCTGGTAATATTGGCTTAGATTTAGACACACAGCTAAGGTAACCTTCTATTTCTCTTCTTTCATACAAAAGGCTACAGAAAACACTAGAGAATAAAAGAGACTGTTGTTAGTTGTCATACTGTGTCTATAATTACTTACTTTGTTCCTGAAGCCATCACCATGATAAATTTGCAGTTTTTCCCATCTGCCAGGAGTAGTAATGTGCAATACATTTAACAACTGAATTTGCATATAGAAAGTATCATTGACCTTTGAATTTAAAAGGACAAAGATTTACAAGGACACCCTCTTGAAGCAAAGTGCTTCGTTTAGGAAAGATGAACCAGCACAAGAGAAGTAAAACACACTATCTCCTGCATGGAGGAAAAGTTGCAGTTTTTACAAGACATTTGTAATCCCTATGAAATAGCTCCCTCATGAGTGGCCACATAATAAAGGAAACAACTGTCAGCTATGAGGCAAATAGTAAGGCAGGATTTGGAATGCGTTTAGCATCGGCTAAATGGGATGCTGCAGCACACATGACTTGGCTGGGAGGCAACCTCTAGACCAGTGACTTGGGTAAATGCAGGGTGACAGTCTGTGCTCTGCCTTAAAGGGTCTACTTACAGGGCTGGCTGGTGACAGAGCAGAGCAGGATCTGCAGAGCTGCACATTGAGGGCAGGGAAATACAGGGCTTCCCGGCAGCACTTCCCTCTCCAGCTTGTTATGCCACTAATGGAGTTCAACACTCTTTGTTCAACGCTGATTTGCATCTGTGCTGGGCAAAGCATGGGCAAGGCAAGCTCATGACAGTCAGCAGGCTTCCTAAAGAGCATGGAAATTGCATTGAAAGGGATGGGGGAAAGGAAAAGAAACAACAACAACAACAATAACAAAATCCTAAGCTGCAGCAGGATCTGGGAAATCCCTTGCCCCAGTTCAAGACATGACAGTTTATTGCTGACTCACAGAACTGCGCCCCTGGGCAGCTCTCCCAATGCCAGCTTAGCCCAGACACTAGCTGCATGTCCATCCACTTATCTGCCCATCCCAACATTTCCAGAAAGTTTTCAGGAAGTTTTCAAGTATCTGCTTTACTTGGCTACACAGAGGAATGAGCATGACTCCAGCAGCAACTGTAAACTCTGACTCAGAAACACAGGTTTGAGCAAAGTGAGTTAACAGACTCTGACTTACTCTCCAGCTTGCTTTGTTAATGTTATGAAGGAAGAGAGACAAACTGCAGCTGTGTGTCCACTAACAGTTACTTATGCAGTGACACAAAGGGAAAGCAGAACTGAATTAAAACAGAATCAAAGCCTCACAACAGCCTTGTGACTTCAGGCCGTCTAGTCCAACCTTACTGCTGTCAGCCAGGACATCTTCCACTAGATCAGATTACTCAGAGCCTTGTTGAGCCTAACCTTGAATATCTCCAGACATGGGGCCTCTACCACCTCCCTGGCCAAACTGGTCCAGTGTTCCACTACCCTCATAGTAGAAAACCTGTTCCTAACATCCAATCTAAATCTATCCTTCTCCAATGTCACACCATTGTCCCTCATCCTGTCACTGCAGGCCTTCTTGTAGGCCCCTTTCAGGTACTGGAAGGACACTGGAGGGAGAATGGAAGGTCTCCCTGGAGCCTTCTCTTCTCCAGGATGAACAACCCCAGTTTCCTCAGCCTGTCCTCACAGTAGAGGTGCTCCAGCCCTCTGATCATTTTCATGGCCCTTTTCTGGACCTGCTCCTTCCCATGTTGAGGGCTCCAGACCTGGACACAGCACTCCAGGTGAGGTCTTACCAGAAGAGAGTCAAGTGGCAGAATCACCTCTCTCAATCTGCTGGCCACACTGCTTTTTGCCCAGGATGTGATTGTCAACTCTGTCCTAATAATTTCTAGGATTTTATTTATTGTTTTGACTGCTACTGCTGTTGAATTCATGTGTTTGGGGAACTATGTTTCATTATTGAATCTTGCTCCCATGTACTAAGTCTGAATTTAGCTGAAGAGATTCCAGTTAATTCCCACTTTTCACAACTCAGGCCTTTTGTGAATCTGCTACAGGCAGCCTGTCATGGAGCTGGCACAAATGGCATACAGCAATGCATTCCCATTTCACAATGCATTTAAGGGGTGGGATTTGGGGAGGAATATAAGTAAGAAAAAAAACCCACTATCATTCCCAAGATATTCCCAAGAGGCTATATGCAGACTTCCTATCTTAAACCTATCTTTACTGATGTCCTTTTGTTAACACTAATTTTGCTATTATAAATAGCTCTTCCAAATAACTCATGGGAAGAGATTGCTAGAGTCCAGCTTACCACATCATGAATGAATTATTTATAAATGCCACTCTGTCTCATAAAAAAACCCTTTAGATATTAGTTCAGAACATAAGCATAAATACAGCTTTAACACAGACTGCACAGCCCTTAACTCCTACACTCCACTACTTTCCAGTAAGCTAATTCAAGATAAAATGACACTTGCAGGATAAACATCTTAAAGATGTTGTCTTAAACTGTTGAATTCTGAATTTCTTAGAACATGGGTTTTGGTCATTCTTTAAAGAGTTTGCCCAGGCTTGCTACTGCATCCCCTTTCCATTCTCCCTAGGGCACTGTGTGACTTCAAAGTACCCAACTACATCTTTTCCCCTCCCTGTTTACACCACCAAAGAGAAGGATCAAGGCACTATTTTCTTACAATATGCTCCCTTGTGACTCAAGACACATGTGTGTCTTTTTGCATACACTTCAGTTGTGCCTGGGCAGGCTGCAAAGAATCATTAGTTGCACTGTCAATCTTCTCCTGAGCAATGTAAAATCACAGAATCACAGAATCACCCAGGTTGGGAGAGACCTCGAGGATCATCAAGCCCAACCAGTCACCACAGACCTCATGACTATACCATGGCACCAAATGCACTGTAGATGCAAGACATTCCCATTATTTCATCTCCAATTGTGACAAACTGACCAAGAAAGAACCCTTCCAATAAAAGGGCAAACAACTATAATAAACAAATAAAAAAAACCCAACAAACTTTAAAAAGGAAAAACACTTTCCAATGACAAGCTTAGAAGAGGAATAGGGTAAGTAACGTGAAGGACTTGTTTTTTTTCCTCTCCAGCACTAAATAAGCTGCTATGAGAAAATAGCTGCTGTAAAGAGAACATGCAGCTAAGAGCTTCCTGAAAATGTTATATTTGGAAAAACTCAGCACTATTAACACAGAATCATAGAATGCATTGGGTTGAAAGGGACCTTTAAAGATCATCTAGCCCAGCCCCCTACATCTTTCATAGAATCATAGAATCAACCAGGTTGGAAAAGACCTCAGACATCATCAAGTCCAACCTATTACCTAATACCTAACACCTCCTGACAACTAAAGCATGGCTCCAAGTGCCACAGCCAAGCCTTTTTTGAACACCTCCAGGGATGGTGACTTCACCACCTCCCTGGGCAGCACATTCTGATGGCCAACTACTCTTTCTGGCAAGAACTTTCTCCTCACCTCCAGCCTAAACTTCCCCTGGCACAACTTGAGACTGTGTCCTCTTGTTCTGGTGCTGGTTGCCTGGGAGAAGAGACCAACCCCCACCTGGCTACAACCTCCTTTCAGGTAGTTGTAGAGAGCAGTAAGGTCTCCCCTGAGCCTCCTCTTCTCCAGGCTAAATAATCCCAACTCCCTTAGCCTCTCTTCACAGGGCTGTGCTCCAGACCTCTCCCCAGCCTCATTACTCTTCTCTGGACATGTTCAAGTGTCTCAGTATCCTTCTTAAATTGAGAAGCCCAGAACTGGACACAGGACTCAAGGTGTGGATTAACCACTGGTGAGTTCAGGGGCAGATGCCACAGCCAGAGATGGAATGAACAAACTTTTCCAAAAGAGGGTAAGCAAGCTTGTGTTACCTACACTTATTTTAACAAAGTCTACCTGTAAGTATCAGTAGCTATGGGACAGAATAGATACCCTGCCTACCACTTATTTAATGTTATGGTTTGCAGTTGTTTTTCCCATGCTTGCTTTTCACAAGCAGATCTCAGAAGGCACATGAGTTTTAACTAATATCCCTCCCATTAAAGTTTCATGAATAGTTTCAGCAAAGAATTCATAGTTTATATACTCTTAATCCCATGGAGTATTTACAGGTTGCCTCAATTTGTTATCCCTTCTGCATCCATCAAGAGATTTCCCTGTGTTAGCACCCGTGTGGGGATTTCTGGCACAGGTTGCATTGATTCATTCTTACTGAAAATTTACACTTCATACCTGAGCGGCATTTAATTTTAAATAGACCTGAAAACTTTCCCAACTCTAGTGACTTCTTTGCTTAATCTTCACATTCAATAACTGCACCTGGTATAAAAAAACAAGCTAAAAAAAATACCATATTGAAATCTGCTTTTCACAACTCTTTCTCAAACACTTTCTGCATTAGCAAACATCTGCTGTGAAGAGAGGTTTCTGGAAAGCATACAAGCAGCAACAAAAGGGACAGGAGTTTGTGCTAGGAAGAATAATCAGGGAGACTTGTCAGAGGTGCTTAACTTGATGAAGTAAAATAGGACTTTGAAGTGATATATCAGACTGAGTAACATTGGTAGGTGTAGTTCTGCTCTTATCTTCCACCAGATGGGAGTTTGGCCCATTGACTGGGAGATGTGTCATGGCTTGGGCTCATACACTGAGCATATGGTGGAGTTAGATTATGGGCAGAGAGAGAAACTCTGTCTCCACACAGTAACTGTGGTCCATTTTCGCTAAATCTGCTTGTTATTGGCTCCTTAACAAAAACAAAATCAAACACCTGTGTACCAGGCTATAGCTGGCTGTTCAAATGCCAGCACTGATCCATCTGCAAAGCACATCATTAGCCAACTTCTTTTCTTTGGGTGAGATGCAAGACAGATTCATCAGAGCAAACCCACAGCACCACTAAAGGAACATTATGTGCTCCCAGCCCACCACTCTCAACTTCTTTCTTTGCCTTTTCAGGCTGCTATAATGGTGATGAATAGTGATAAAATACTCATTTCTCTCCATCTTATCAGGTAATCCTCCAGGCCCTGGACCAGCACACAGTGAGCCTCATGCCCTCTTCTTTATTGGCCCACCTGCCACTTTACTGGCAGATCCTCCCAGCATGCCATTCCCTTATCTGACTTCTCCTGTGCTCCAGACAAGTGAGATTTTCCAAAACTATTGAAATGCTGCTGCATTAGGTCAGGTTGGGCTGCAGGGGTGACCTCTGCGAGTAGATGCCAAAAGTGTCTCCTCATCATCATCACTCCTTTGACTTACTCTGGGAGTACAATGTCACCTGAGTCATCACATCTTCATCATAGCTCATGATATGACCTATTTAGATTAGGAGTCCTTTAGAATTCCTGATTGTCCTTCCTTACAATTACAGTCCTAGGTATCTTAACCCTGCTTTGAGGTTCTATAATGATACACCATCACATAAGTAAAGGTTTGGTAGAAGATGATGTCCTGCTCACTCTGACAAAAGCTGAAGAGCAATATTTCTCTCAGTTAAATTCTTTACATGAATACAAAGAGCAGAAGTGAGCAACTTGTGCTGTGCTGATCAGATATTATCACCTTTTAATTTGTTGAAGCTGAGACAATGCAGATACTTGGAAAGATCTTGTTCATTGCAGGTGCACTCAAAACAATTTAGGCAAGAAGCAGCAGGCGTGAATTGACACAGAAGACTTAGCTGTGGAAATGCAGATGTAAAGCAGCATAATACATTTAGGCTGTCAACTGCTTTCTAAAATAGCTGTCATTGTGCACATTCTGAAGGACCAGAGCCAGAAAGCTCCTTGCTGTTGAGCACCAAATTTCAGTATTTCACTGCTCTTTTGGTCAATCCCTGAGCTCTAGAGATAGGAATTACATAAACAAACAAAAATACCACAAACAACAAAAAACCCACACCACAAACCTCCTAGCTCAAAGATGTCTTGGCCTTACTTTTCCCTTTTCCATGCATTCCTTGCATCATTTTCCATGACAGAAGACTTTCCAGCCTACAGGAAGAATGTATGCAGATAATGTGTGCCCTCAGGCACGAATATATACAGTACTCCAGGGTACAGCCTGGCATAAACTGGATTTACCAGCCTTCACCCCCAATAAACAGACCCAAATTCAAATGTCTTTATTTCACATTTGTTTGGCTTTCCCTTAAACCTGTTGTGATCTTGCAGCTATTGGCCCTAGATTAGGGTTTTTTCTTTCATTGGTTTCAAATTTACCTGCAGCATCTTTCGCTGGGTGAAATTTCTATCCTGCCAGCCAGGAAGGTATAAAAAAGGCAGGCTGAGCAATTGCTGTTGCACCTTTCACAGTCCTAAACACTTGTTACTTTTCTGAATGCTAAAGCAAGCCAGGCAGCAGAGTGAAGCAAGTTAGCTGCATGCTGAGGCATTTGCCAGGAATTCACTCTACCTCCTCCCAGAGTCCAGTAACATCCTCACACACCTGCCTTCCAGAAATACTATCCAAACTCAAGGAGATAGGTGAAGTACTTCCTGTATATGTAAGAGAAGGGAATATCAGCTCAGATCTGTTGAAAACAAAAAAGCAAGTAAAGGTTCTCCTGGGGGGATGTAGTTTGTTCATCTCTTTCCTAAGTTTTAATATTGCAGCTCAGCTTCAGTTCTGTCTCTCACTCCTGATCTGCACTATCAGAGCTGGCAGGCTGGGATCATATTTATATTTATCCCTGAATAAAACCCATAGTTCCTCTGACCAGTCTATCAATAAATGGCTGGTAATCTTCTCATCTGCTTACTTCTGATTACATCTACTCAGTTGTTGCAGCTGCATGTTAATAGCAACAATTCATACATAGGAAGGGTACTGTCATGGAAATGAGACACTTTTTCTCATCTCTGAATAGTGATGAATCCCGAGATTGAAGAAGGTCAAGTTTAAATCACAGAATCACAGAAAACATCTGGTTGGAAGAGACCTCAATGATCATCCAGTCCAACCTTTGACCCAGTTTAGGGTCAAAAACTTAAAGTATCTACCACCTCACATTTGCTTGATACATCATCCAATGAAACCAAAATAATTTCTTTGCAATGGGCTAGGGACCAGATCCAAACCCTGTCCATTTATCACAGGCACCTAACACATCTTCCAGTACAGAAAGAGAAGGTAGATTGTGCAGACACAACACAGAGTGAATGTAGTATAGAGAAAGGAACAGCACAGTTATTAACAAAGGTGCACATTCACCTTAGCAATATCTTTGGATTAAGCTCAACTAAGATGACATTATTGCTATAATGAGCAGTACTTCACTAATCCTCACCACCTCTCCTTGGTCAGAGTATACTCCCCACACAACTTCTTACAACACTAACTTGGGAGCAAACTAACCCAGCAAAAAGCCCCTTTTTGTTGTTGTTTTATTGCTGTATTTAAAGCATTAATTAAAGACAATTCATTGTGGGGCCACGGTCACTAGTGCAGCAAGAGTTTGGAGCTGCCCTTACTGGCATTCTGGTGATCTGAGGTCTGCTTCAGCTATTCATTTTTCCTCTTGAAAGTTTTTCCTTGCATTATCCCAGACATGTATGGGATGGAAGAGCTAGCTGGAAAAGAGGCTGGAAAAGGTGTAGGAATATACTGCCAGAAATATTTATCCTCCCTGCTTTTCCCAATCCCTGTGTTCAAATGAGTCATTATAGAGCACCTGCTTTAGCTATGGAGTGGCCATCAGGATTTGATTCTACACAATCCACTTGGATGATGCTCTGAAAAAGGCTTTCATTGACTCACTCTACTTAATTGATAGAAGAGCAAACACAGAAGAGCCTGGGGTTTTGAGATAGTGAAAGACATTTTGTTCAAAACTAAGATTACTTGATAATAAATCCATTTGCAAGCAGATAAATGCCAGCAAAGAACTAGAAATAGGAAGTGTCTGTTAAATAAAGCAGGTTAGTGACATTAAAGAAAAGGGGGGGGAAGAGAGATTTGGATTTATTTTGAACAAATAAACCAGGGTTTAAAGGTTATTGCACTAAAGCACAGTAAAAGACAAAGCAGAAATTTATCCTATTCAATGTAAAATGCAGTAAATTAAAGAGCTGCTATTCCCACGGTGCATATTGATTAGTGTGTACCCCTTTTAGCACGACTGCTTTTCACAGCATACAGAACAGACCCCTCAGATTAATTTTAGACTTCATATTTAGATTATTTTGCCAGACTGCGAGCTCTGTGGAGAAAAAGAGGAAAATTCACAGTAAGTCAATTTATCTAGAGAAGCAGAGATGCTAATGTGGATCTAAACAACTTCACCAGTGTTTTTGCTGGTGCCTTAAAGGAAACTGTAATGATCTCAATGGACCAACATTTATAAGATGCAGGCATTATTATTTCTATGTTATAGCTTGGGAAATTAAACTAAAACACCAAGAATCATTACTGAAAGAGGCAAAACGTCCTCCTTCTCCTACAATGTTCAGACTTACGTTGTCAGATGTTCAATTCCTGCTCTGCATTGGATATCCTTTTCAGTTCCACAACCATTCCCACCTCCTTTCCACCTTTTCCCTGCGACCACATTTCTTTCATAGAAGTTACCCAACATTAGACACAAGGAACAATTTCTTCCCTGAAAGGTTTATCAAGCCAAGGTACAGCCTGCCCAGAGTGGCAGTGGAATCCCCATCCCTGAAAGGATTTAAAAGATGTATACACATGGTGCTGATGGACATAGTTTAGTGGTGCCCTGGCAGTGCTGGGTTAAGAGTTGGACTCAATGATCTTAAAGGTCTTTTCCAACCAAAATGATTTTATGATTCCATCTGTTCTTATAACAGAGAATACTGCTTTGTTGTAGTCCTGCCATTTACTGCCTTTCTTTTGCCCTGCATAGATGGAAAGCAATAGATAATCAAATATGTATGTACATTTCTGCTGGCTGTTTCCAGAGAAGCCAATCTCTGCATCAGCTTTCCCATCAAAGGGATACAGATGATGCATATCAGAGAAATAATACATGAAGAGACAAACAGAATCATTCAACTAAAATCAAAAAGGGTAGGTAGGAAAAAGAAAGCTGACCATGCACCAAGTTCCACAAATGGGATAAAAACAGAAAAAAGAGTGATTTTTAACCTTTCTTTTGCTAAAGTGTTTTTCAACAAAGTGTATTAATTCCTTCTGAAATAAGGATGGGACAATTGCATGCAGTCTTTAATATTAACTGTGGTGTAAGCTGTTATAAAAGATTTGCTGCCTCACAACTCCCACACCGGTAAGCCCAGTTGAAGCCACCGTGGTGGCCGAGGTAACACTCCATGGTAAGAGATGTATCAAACCAATAGGCCAGCAGCAAGCCCTCTCTTTCAGAAGCTCTGCTCATTGGATGGGATCTGAACACAATGAACTAACATTGCTACCTGCAATTGAAGGAGCTTTTAAACACCATGGGATAGCAATCAAGTCAATGTACCAAACACCTGAATTTCTGTAACAATCTATATCTGGTTAATTCTTCAGAAACTCTAGATGACAGAAAAAGGTATCAGAGGGAAAAAAATATTTTCCAAGTTCTATTTTAGGATTAACATGAATTTAGAAACAGTAATTCTGGAATTAAGCAGATTACAGCACATCTGTCAAAGTACTCCTTTCTGTAAGACACTTGACCACTCTAGAGCATGAATTTAGGATTTCACTCAAGAGGAATCAGGAAACAGTATTTATCTTTTTATCTTTATTTTCATTATCTTTTTTTTATTTTTATTTTTATCTGGTGCTAGCTACCAGATCATTAGAGGACACAGTCTCAAGCTGTGCCAGGGGAAGTTTAGGCTGGAGGTGAGGAGAAAGCTCTTCACCAAGAGAGTTGTTAGCCATTGGAATGTGCTGCCCAGGGAGGTGGTGGAGTCACCATCCCTGGAGGTGTTCTAAAAGGGATTGGACGTGGCACTTGAAGCCATGATATAGTTAGTCATGAGGTCTTGGGTGACAGGTTAGACTTGATGATCTTTGAGGTCTTTGCCACCCTTATTCATTCTATGATTCTATGATCATATTTGTAATTCTCTCTCTCAAAACGATTGCATTGGATAGCACAGGCACAACTGGAGTCAGAATTCAGAAGATGGAATGAACAATCTACAGAGCTCCCTTTCACAGGAAGGGAAAAAAGCCCCCAAACCAAAACAAACCACCCCTTCCCCTCCTCCCCCCCCAACCCCACTCTTTTCCCCCATTCAAAAATAAAGGCCACAAAGCCCTGCAACCACACAAAATATTTCCTGTGCAGTTACAGAAGGGATAACCCTGACACATATGTTAGACTGGAATACAGCAGAGCTTCACTTGTATAGCTAAGGATAATTAATGATGATTCAGAAAGAAGAATGGAAATGCAAGAAGCTGCCCCACCATCCAACAACAATCACCTTCCCAGCCTTTCATTTGAGCTCACACCCACCCAAGCTCCCCTTTTACAGCCCCACAACTGCCACATCAAGGGGCATTTCTTGCTTGCTGTGTCCAAAGTAAGATCAAACACCTGTAAACTGTTTGAAATACTGCACCACATAACTTGGTCTATGGGTTTAATCATGCTCTCTGGACCTACCTCTTCCCCTCTTATCACCTGTACATGGATAATTTCCCTTTGTATCCACAGGCAGCAAGGCAGGAGTGACACCTCAGGTGTGAAAGCTCTACTGTGACGTCTCACGCTGCTGAGCAGTTTGTTTATGTATTGTATTGTGAAGACTTCCATTTTTGCTACAACACTTTTACTACTCACTGTTTAAATGTGAGCACATTCTTAGCAGGGCCCACTATCACCAAATGGAATGCACTTAAGCTGTCACCTTAACGCTCACTATTTATTGGAGTTGGATCCCATTGTACAGCCTCACTCTTTAAATGGAAGTCACTTCTTAGGTTGCAAAGCAAGTAGACACCAGTGCAGTACTCTGAAATGTGTTTCCATCTGATCACATTGCATATGGTTCCATTTTCCTAGGGCCCTCTCCTCATCAATACCTCCCCTCACTACGTGATCAAATCTTCCTCTTTTGTCAGTAAATGCATACTGCTCATCTGTTGTGAGCAAATTGGAAAGTCCAGAGATGTTATCTCTTCCTCTAACTACTGACCAGCATCAGCCATGAGGAATAATGCCTAAAGTCATTCTAGAGTCTCCCACCACCACCCTCCCCTTGAAAATTCTTTGCCGGATTAGATCTCCAATCAAATTTATCTACCGGTTTGCCGTAAATCAATTGCTGCTAAAGAATGTTATCCATTAACAGAAAGGATTACAATAGCCATTAAGATTCTCTTAGTGCTGCCTGAGAAAGGGGGAAAAAAAGAATAGGGGAGAGAAAAACAACTTCACATTCTTTGTTAGGAGTGAAGTTTCCCTGAAATGAATTTTTGGTAAAAGCACTAAAAACCTTGTAAGAAATATTCTTTGGGGGAAAAAAAAATAAAAGCAAAGCTTTTAAAACCTGATTTCAGTTGCATTTTGATAATTTCTTGGTTCAAATTCTGAAACAAAATAGAACTCGACAAAGGAAACCCAGCAGGGTTTAAAATTGCATTGAAATGTCATGTGAGGATATTCCTTGTGAGGAGAGCTGGAGAGAAAAGTAACACTTTACACTCCCTTCTCAAGCCAGTTTCAGAATGGAACATTAACTATGATAGGACAAGTATCTCTATAATAATTGAATAAAACACTCATTAAGAACCTAATTTCTTGTGTAGCCTGTAAGACTTCATATTTTAACTAAATGAAGAATCAATGTTCAGCTAAATTGCAAGGGGAAAAAAAA
Organism: Melanerpes formicivorus; assembly: GCF_026170545.1. Taxonomy (NCBI): domain Eukaryota; kingdom Metazoa; phylum Chordata; class Aves; order Piciformes; family Picidae; genus Melanerpes; species Melanerpes formicivorus. The sequence continues at coordinate 8,250,890 of NW_027142380.1, read as the reverse complement.
ATTATCTCACGTTCCAGTACTAAACTCAGTGAAAACTAAACTCACAGATTAATTTCAGTTCATAAACTGATAGGCTCACAAATGCATCCTCACCCACAAGGTAAGATAAAAGACATCAGTTGAGTTGGTATTCATGAAGTAAACCAACTGTTCTAAAGCATCTTCAAGTCAAGAGACTGATGCACAGCACTCAGCGTTTCACTGCCTTTTCATCTGGGTGCAGCCAAAAACCCTTTCCGGCCAGCTACTGTCCAGTGCAGCCCAACACAGGGGTAAGGATTTCTGGGAGTATTTGTAACTCAACTACAAACATTCAGCCCACAATACCAATGTGTTCAAAACCACATCCAAAATCCTCAGGGTCACCACAGACATTCCTCATCACCAAACTAAGCTTTTTGGACCCCAAGACAGGGCAAGCTGGCCCTGACAGAGGACTAACTGCTCACCAGCAAACCCTGGTGAAGAGTGTCACATGGATATGACAACCACACACGTGGAAATATTCATCTGACAGAATTTTAGAGCCTGACTAGCAGGCTGCAGCAAGATGTCTTGTGTTTGGGTGAGTTTATGAGAATCACAGAATGGAAGGGACCCCTGAGGATCATCTAGTCCAACCCCTCTGCTAAATCAGTCACCCAGAGCAGGTTGCCCAAGATCACTATGTCCAGGTGGGTTTAGAACCTCTTCAGAGAAGGAGACTCCACAACTTTTCTGGGCAGCCAGCTCCAGGGCCCTGGCACCCTCAAACAGATAAACACTTATCTATATGTCCCCCTCAAACACATAAATGCAGATATGGCATGATCAGCAATCACTTCTAATAACCAGCAAGGCTTTCAGCGGAGACCACTGCTTAGGCTCATTTTTGGTGGAAAACTGCTTGTATTCTGGGATGACAAATCGAGTCAGTTATAAATAATTCAAAGGCACCTGCTGTGACAGACTCTCTGTGCAGCCACCAGCAGCACTCTTGGAAAACAAGAAACTGTAGTGCCAATAAGCTGAGTACAACCTAATTCTCCTACTCCTCTTGCTGCAGAACCCTGGTGTTAGCTGTAGTCACTGTAGTCACTGGTTTGCTGTAGTCAACAGCACTTCCAGACAAAACCTGAACTTGGCTCTTTGAGCTTACAGCTGACTGAACTGGAAATTTGGGAAGCTTGCTGGCAAGGTAAGCTCAGCCTGCTGTGTACTCCAGCTGTCTGCACCACACCGGCAGCAGCCTTGCGGTAATCAGGGCAGCCAAATCCAACACACACCCAATTCTGCATCTTTTCCAATTGCTGCTCATTGATCTGCTAATCCAATCTGGGGTAAGGAGAACATGTCGAGACAGCCTGCAAGAGGTCAAAGAGAAATCTAATCGCTGGTGACACCTCTGCCTAGTGCCCAGCTATGGCAATAAATAAATGCAGTCAGCCATGGGAGGATTTCTTGTGTTCCTTGAGTCAAAATTGGTCAGCTTTGTTCACTGCTTTACTGCCCAGAAAATGAAACACAATATGACGAAAACCACACTTGAAACAGCTTATCCCTGATCTCTACTCATGCAGGCAACTGAAGAGAGCAAGTAGATTTGGCCCCAAAGCTATCAGTGAGCATTCTCTCCTGTTGCTTTGAGCCAAAGTGAAAGCAGGGCAGGCTGGACTGCTTAAAATGCACATACCAAATACATACAGAAACCAAGGCATGTGTAAACATGGAAAAAAAGAAGGTGGTGATTGCTCCAGCTTTTACAAGACCATTCAGTTTCTTAATTGCTCTTCCATGGCAGAAGTTCAACATCTTCTCTCCATCTCTGTCACACACATGAAGTCAAGTCCCAAATCACAGTTGCAGAATCTAGTACAGGAATCATCTCTGTAACAAGTCACTTAAGTATGCTTGATGCATGCAGAGAGTTAATTGCATCTGAAATTGTTTTAGCAGCAAGAGACTGCCCAAGATGGTACACAAAGCATCTGGTCATGCAAGAAATACTGCTTGTGGTTTCCAAGTCCAGCAAACAGCATTTCATTTGTACTTTCACCAGCAGCACATGTGACTATGGCCACTCACAGCCAGAAGAAGATGCAGGTTATTATCCAAGGAGTTCTGAGGTAGAAGTGAATAATAGAGCTATTCCAATTTAAAGTCCCAGATGGAGAATTGCTTACGAACGCCTGATAGCATAAAAGTTTTACTCTCCCATCACACCTCCCAAGGGAAGCAACATAAATGCTTCTAACTGGAAGTTCTGCTACCTCTAGCTAGTTTTCCCTCCTGCCTTCAGACAGCTCATGCATCACGTCGCTTTTAACTAGCGGTTTAGATCACATCTGCTGCTAATAGTTCCGTGAGAAACCACCAAACTACAGCAGCACAACACCAACCTCTTCCAGGGATTACAGCTACAATTAACTTCCTCTATGCACCAAATATTCTAATGAAGCAATGAATGGGGGCAAGAAGTAAAGAGCATTAGGTGCTCATGCAAACAGTGGGAAGATAAAATCAGAGTGACCATGAAAGACAAAACCCTGAAGTACCCTTTTTCTGAGCTTCTTCTAACTTTAACATTGAGCAGGATAAAAATACCAACCTGCTGCCATAACTTACAAAAAGATATTCTCAGTAGAACATAAACATTTCCCATGCACAGTCTTCACCAATAAAGCAAACCAAACTACTAGAGATTCTACTTCGGATTATAATATGCACCAGTGATTTCCAAAACAGCAGGCAAAGCAGATGTTGTACTAACTTCCATGCAATGGCATGTGACAGCCACCTTGATTGTCCTTTTCCAGCCATTTAATTCAGTTACTGGGGGAAGCAGTGACACTGATACAGCTGCAAGTTCCATGTGTTTCCACAAATCAAGTATTTATATACTTTTTCCTTCTTTTTTTCCCCAGAAAAACACAAGCCCAGTTAGGAAGGTACTTAATGGAATAGCACAGCACCAGAAGCGCCAGCAGGTGTGCTATAATGGGGCTCCAACACCTCCAGAGCACATGAACTGCCTGGTAATTCTGAGCATCTGAGCACAACTGTGAATTCACATGGTTATGGGGGGAGTGGGAAGTTCAGCCCATCCAGTTCTAACATGGGAAGATTCATGAGGATTACCCAAGGGGATATTTGTCAGCTGCAATAAGCTGTCAGCAGTTCTGTCCAGCTACAGACCTGCACAGGGATCATCTTCACATCCTAAAGCCCAACATTAGTCACAGGTAACAAAGAATTAGTAACTTTATTTTTTTTCATCAGTGTCTGAGCTGATATGGAATAGCTGCATTGCAAGAGTTAATGTAACTATTTTTAACCAGAAACAGCCTGACCAAGCCGTAAGAGTGTACTAGTTCCAAAGGCATGGAAGAATCCAAGACAGGCCAAGACTTCAAGGTATTACTTCCAGATAAAAAGGCAATCACAGAGGGAATGAGCCAAAACAAAATCATAGAATCACAGAACAGTGGGGGTTGGAAGGAACCTTTACAGCTCATCTAGTCCAACACCCCTGCAGTCAGCAGGAACATGTAAAACTAGAGCAGGTCACTCAGAGCCCAAATCAACCTGACCTGGAGTGGTTCCAGGGATGAGGCATCTACCACCTCTGGGCAACCTGGGCCAGTGTTTGACTGGAATGACACTAACAAAAGAAATAAGTGAACTCCACAAAGCCAATAGTCTCACTTTCCACATTTGATAGCAAGAAGTAAAATTTTCAGCCCAAGACGTTCTCTTTTCCTACTCTCCAAAGCCCTTCAGTCTTCCCCTCTCTATAGCTTTCCTTAGGGCAAAAAAAACTTGTAAGACAGAAAAATCAGTCCAGAAATAAAAGTATTGTACAACACTGTCGTTCAGGTTCAAGAGCAGGGGAATCCACTTTGTCACAGTCACTTTCAATGAATACTCCAGTTTATGATAAGTTTCATAAAACCTGCTTAATTCAACATTTATGAAAGTACTGAAGATAGATGAAAGGTGCAGAAATAGGAATCTTGCCAATCAATCATCCCGTTGAAAATGAGCACCCAGAGTGATAAGAATGAAGATGGGCTTTTCATGTACATATGGGCTGCTAGATAGGATGATTGAATGTTCTTGCATTTTTAATCAAAATGTTCCCACCACTGCACTACCACATCCAAATCATTTTCTTCCACCACTGAGTATTAGCAGTCTTTTCCCCTTGGGATTAAGTTGCTTTCAGTATTCCCAATGAGAAAAGCAAACATCTTGTGGGGAAAGGTGCTCAATAAAAGACCAGCTGAGAAAAAACCTTGGGAAAAGTGTCTTTCAGAAATAAATGATCAGAACTGAAGACAGAGGCCCAGCTTTCAAATAGCATTACAAAGAGGAACAAAATGGTATTATGCCAGACCACAGCATTTGAATCTCAAACTACTTATGCAAGGAAAGTTTTAGGGCAGAGACTACCTTTTTAATAATGAAATTTTTATAGCTTTCTGTACAATAAATCATTGCCAGAAATTATGCTCCCAGGCATAATCATGCTGCAAAGACTACTGATAATAGCCTGAGTGTTACTGTGAAACTGTGCTATAAACACCCAGCCAGGGCAGATTGTGCCTTCTTCCTTCTGCATCCAGTTCTGGTGTTCCCATCATAAGGACAGAGTCCAGAGGAAGGCCACAAAGGTGATCCAAGGGCTGGAGAACCTCTGCTATGAGGACAGGCTGAGGGAGTTGGGATTGTTCAGCCTAGAGAAGAGAAGACTGGGAGGACCTTAGAGCTGCCTTCCAATGCCTGAAGGGATCCTGCAGGAAGGCTGGAGAGTGACTTTTCATAAGGGCGTCTAGAGAGAGGACAAGGGGGAATGGTTTTAAGCTGATGGAAACTAGGTTTAGACTGGGGGACTTCGGAAAAAGTTGGCTAGGGATGTTGTGGATGCCTCTTTCCTGAAGGTGTTCAAGACCAGGTTGGATGAGGCCTTGAGAAGCCAATTCTAGATGAGAGGCAATCCTGCCCACAGTGGGGAGGTTTGACTAGATGATCTCTAAGGTTTCTTCCAGCTTAAGCCATTCTGTGATTCAACCACTTTCCTGGGCTAAGAGCCCAGTCTGATGGAGCTGGGAACTTAGTATAGTGAGCTCTTCTGTCAAGGTTCCAACCTAAGAGCAGTGGGGAGAAAAGCCTTATTTATTAGCTTCAAATCAAAAATGAACTTTTTCTGTCCTTTTCTATAAAAAGAGCCAGGTAAGATCAGCCCAAAAAAAGGCAGCTGACAGAAATTTTCCTATTCCTCTTAAGCTTTTGGAGTTTCCAAGAAATAGGTTCAAGTCTCTAAAATAAAAGAAAGAAAACTCAAGCTTTCCTGGTTTGAAAATTAACCTATTTCCCCTTCAACAAAATTGTGAAAGTTACAGCTGAAGACTTAAGCGACAACATATGGTGCAATAAACACTGTTATCAACCCATGAGTTGTTGCAAGTAACCACCCAAATTACCAAACTATTGCCATGGAGCTGGACACAGTGGAATTGAATGCAGATTCACTCTAATTTCACAAGTGGGAACATTTATCACAGTGAAGTTTCCATTGACTTTTGCCAGTTAATACTCTGTAAGTGCCAGGGTTATCTTTCTACGCTTGGAATATCTGCTGGAAAGATAATGATGCCCTTACAATCCTGATTGTTCCCAGCTGACTAATAAGGCAAGTTCATGATTTGTAAATAGTGTGAGGCAAAGGTAGTACTACCACTTCAAATAACCTGTATTAAGTACTTTTTACTCCTATGATGCTTCAGTTTTGCACACAGAGCAGGAAATGCAAAGCATAAAGGTACAATAATGAATTATTACTCAAGCTATTCAAGGGCTTTCATAAATAACTCTACAGAATAGCAACATCTGTTCAGAAAAACCCTTCCTGCCTGATTCTTCATTTGGTGCAACAGATCAACACCATCCATTTCAAAAACTTCAAACCTCTAACTGAGCTGCATTCACATTAGGACATCCTACAAGATACCCTTAACTGCAACTAATTCAAAAGCAACATGTTTCTGTGCTCACCAACTCCAGCCTCAAATTCTATTGCATAGAAAAAAAAAAAAGGCAAGTGTCAAAGAAAGAGGCACATTCATGGGAATAAAAGAAGGGAAATATTCTTTCCAGTTCTGGCACTTAAAGAATTTTCCATAATAACAGAGAAGAGGTTACCTGTTCCTGAAACCCATTTCCGTGGATCACAAGACAAGTAAAGCCTCATGGGTTTAGGACATTCTTAAGACTTAACAAGTTTTGTGTTCTGGTTTGGGTTTTTCTTCTGGATTGCAACATCTGTCACATTTATGGCATCACCTGCAACTGCAGATTTTCTGTTGTCCAAGAGGCTAAATCTGTAGTTTAAGTTTTTGTCTGAGTAGAAGGACATGTGGAAAAGAGCTGAGAAATCCTAAAGATTTAGGTTCATGTAGAACAGTAGGATTCAAACTGTCTGAATGCTCTGCCTCTTCTTGTGTCTGGCCAACACCACCCTGCAGATTCAATGCTGGCTAGAAGCAGAGCACAGTATTCAAGGCAGACCTGCATGCATACAGTTTGGTCACACATCATCCATGTGCTTAGGAAACAGTGCTAAACCCCCCAGCAGCTGACCTGGTCTGCATGTCATGACCGTAGCCCTGCAAAGAAGACTCACAGATAGGACAGAGCTCTGTGACACACAGCAAAGGGTATGGGGCCACCACACACCGTGACAGCCTTCATCCCCATCTCCCTGGGGTACTTCATATTCAGTGCTGTACACAACAGGGCTCAGCTTCACACTGAAAGCGAACAGTAAGGACAACTTTGGGGTTCCTTCTGCTTTAAGAAGAGGCTGCCCATCCTCCTCAGATCCAAAAATACTACAAAATGACACAGTGCTTCTGCAGCTTGCCACATCTTCTGAAAATCATTTCTGTGCTGTAGAGGGGAGGAGAAATAACCAATAAAATAAATCCAGTCTGATTATTTTGAAAAGGACAAAGACAGCAGAGGTGACAGATGTGTAATTGTTAGTCAACCTTACAGCACTTTCCAGTAGAGCTATTTAACATTTGATTCCACTGATAAGAAAAATAATAAACAAAGTTATTATGAAACTGTTCTGTCAGCCAAAAGTCCAGTGAATCATTTATGAACACATACATAGGGCTTCTCTCCCTTCTATTCTCTCCCCATCAGAAACTGAAGGCAGTTAGCTTTTGGTTTTTTGTTTTCAAACCATCACTTTTCTTTTTTAAATCAACCTGAAAGAGATAAAATATTGCAATAAGCCCAAATACAAAATCAATGTTTGTAGTACTGTAATTCTTCCAAATGTCAAGGAAAAACATAAAAAAGTATGCTCTGTAAGTTTTCAGCTGAACTTGGCATGACAGTCTATCTATTATTTAAAAGATGTTGAAGCTCAATTCATGAATTATTAAATTCTTGTTACATTTAGTTTCCAAGGGAAAAAAATTATTTCATTCAATATAGGAAATTCAACTTACTCTATAGTACTTTCCTTTAAAAACAGGGGATTTAAACTCCTGAAGTTCATCTAAAAACTGAAATTACTAGTCTAAACTTTATAACTAATGTTACTGCCTCATTAAAAAGATGTCCTGGATATTCAACAATCATCACCAACCCTTCAGTATTCCCACATCCACTGCACAAACACTCTGCATGTGAAATAATCTGCAATGCAGGAGAGAGGTTGGCAATAGCTGCCCCATGTGAAACTCCTGAAACTCTAATTCCTCCAACCTGCAGAAGCCAAGCAGCCTCTGGATCCTCCAAGCCACTTGCTTCCCACATTTCTCATGAGATTGACCTCAAAAGACTGCTCACACCATGCCTGCTCACAGGCAGGTCCAACAACCAAAGCAAAGTCTGCTGATCCACTACTACATCTTAAGCTGGCAAACTTTGATTATAAATCGTATCTAAGAGTGCTCAGGAGGTACCTCAGAGGCAAAGGGCCACCCAGAAGAGAGCCTCCTGGCTGTTAGCCTGATGAAGTGCAGCAAGGCTTTTGAATTTAAAAGAATATATCACTCTTCTGAGGAGGATTCCTGCTCATGATTACCAGGATGATTTGAGAAATCTCTTACCAACTACTTCAACCAATGCAAAGTGTCAGTGCTTTCAGTGACCATTCTTCAGCCAGCCACCGATGGGACATGAGTGTTGGTCACTATTCTGGGACCAGCTCTACAGGAATTCCCTGCATCAGTCCAGGACAGCAAACCAGGCTTGATGCACAGCAGCTTTCACCCACAAGGAACCTACTTACACCTTAGTTCAGCCAACAGCTGCATCTTGGCTTTAGACTTTGGAACTTCATTTGTATAGTCTTGCTAATACAAGATTGGTTCTGCTCTGGAATGAGGACTTAATAACTGGAGGGACTCAAAACAAACAGCTGACTGAACTGATTTAATAAGAGAGACACAAAACAAACTCAACAGCACTACTTATACTGCCTAATAAAGTTATTTGACTGTACTCTGGAGCTTAGCTATTCAATTGGTTTCTGAAACTCTACGCCAATATTCTTACAAGGCTCTGAACAAGCTGACACAGGTGCAGTGGTTACTCTGTGTGACACGTGTTTCAAAGGCAGCTACTCAAGCATATGATCCCACAGATAGAAAACATAATAAAAGCACATTATTACGAAGCTGCCATAACCATCAACCCAAATTACAATGACTAACTGATTAGCTTACACAGATAAATATTCCAACACCCACTGGGGTCTTTCTTCCCAGTAAGAAAATAAGGTAAGAGTTAGTTTGCTGCATTTTTCACAGAAACAGTTTAAACCACCAGCACTGCAAGAAGTGTTGCCATTAAACAGCAGAAAAAAACAAACACCCAAACCAAAGTTAAATGCAAGCCCTGTAAAATATGCATTCCTTTAGCCATTAGTTAATACATTTTCATCCAAGCAGATTTTTACATGATGTCATCATCAATGTAAACTACCACTAAAGTGTTTGGGTTGTTTTCTTGAGGTGCTTTTTACCCACCTTAACCGTGTTGGCCTCCTGACTCTTTTATTTGTTCTCAAGCGCTGAATTATTAATTTCCACATCCAAGTATAAAGATGTTAAGTTCCAGACCCCGCCATCCCCAGGATGCACCAGCAGAATGGGTTCAGGGAGAAACTTCAAAGAGCTTTGCCTTTTCCACCAATTTGTTCACTTCTCCCCACAAAAAAATAAAATATTCACCCAAAACTCCCAGTTCTGCACCTTGACTGGGAGCAGGGAAGTCATCCCACAGAGTAAAGTGCTGGATGGAAAGACTTGGATCATTCCCAAGGGACCAAGGATCTTGTGAATGTAAGACAGCAGAGAAGAACTGGCTTAGCATCTTCTCATTCAGGACAGGAAGTTTGTGATCCATGTATGAATACACACCTTGTCAACACTAACCAGCCTAACAGGCTCGCTCCTCCAGCTCCCAAAGCAAAAATCTTCTGGCCTTTTCAATGCCATGGGAGATGGGCAACACATCCAGCTTCCCAGACCACATCATCAACTGTCCTGAAAGGGCTTCCCACTCAACTGCTTTCTTTGTATTGTGATAAGTGACACCACTCTCTTCTTTGCAAACAGAGTCACTGAGTGGAAGGCATTTTGCCCTGCACCACCATTTGCCTGCAATAGCACTTTTAACAGTCAGGCTCTGCAAAACCTTCCAGCTCAGAAGTATATTGGGAAAGAAATAAAAATTCTTGTTGAACAGAAAGTATAGCTGTTTCCCCTTAGGCATTCTGCATTTTGGGAACAAACTGATGAACCCCTATGGGAACAGGCTGAGAGAGCTGGGGCTGTTCAGCCTGAAGAAAGTAAGGCTCTGGGAACAGACACCTTAGAGCAGCCTTCCAGTGCCTAAAAGGGGCTACAAGAAAGCTAGGAAGGGACTTTTTGCAAGGGCTTGTAGTGATAGGACAAGAGGAAATCAATTGAATCTTGAGGACTGCAGACTGGAGATTAGAAAGAAATTCTTTACAGTGAGGGTGGTGAGACCCTGGAACAGATTGCCCAAGGAGGTTGTGGATGGTCCCTCTCTGGAGATGTTCAAGGCCAGGCTGAATGAGGCCTTGAGCAGCCTGGTCTAGTGGAGGGTGTCCCTGTACATGGCATGGGGATTGGAATTCAATGATCTTTAAGGTCCCTTCCAACTCAAACCATTTTATGAACAAATGAACAAATAGTGGACACACCTGTAGCACCTGTCTCCATAGGCAGATGTGATACTGCATGTCCTTGACCCATCAGTATCCCCAAATTCTGAGCTTAGAGGAGGGCATCTCTCCTGCTAACACCATCCAGCAGTGGGAAAAACTCCTTTACTTTCCTAGGGATGGTGCTTGTGCAGATGGTGGAGCAGCATTAGCAGTATTATAGCAATAGTGGGTACAGCATAGTAACCTGAACGGCTTGCCAAGCTCTCCGTGCTTTCTGGTGTAGCTTTCTGGGCCATATTTTTCACCTTTAACCGAGGCATCTTGTAGGTTCCTGAAGGGGAGTTGCATAAATCAAGGTTCAATGCATCTTCACTCCTCTCTTACTACGATTACACAAAAGTATTTTTGGCAGCTCTGAAGAATACTGAAATACACAAATAACCTCTCAGTGAAGCAGTAATGGCACAAGCAGCAAGCACTGCTGATAGAAGGCTTTTAAACAACTGAAGCAACCGACTGGCCAAGTGCAGTCAGAAAGACAACTGCATGTGTTTTCTCTGTGGGAGGTCAGGTATCTGGAACTGAACTCTCTAAATAAGCAGAAAATGTTTATTTTTAAAGTATGTTACATGGCAAAGTTACCAGGCAGCTTCCCAACAAAATGTTGCCATCTCTGTGCTTAGCAAAGAAATCCAACTTTTCCTCTAACCTGGGTAAGAGGATATAGTAGAGAGAGCAGCAGCAATCACATTCTGTCCTTGTTGTTAAAGATGCAAATTCAACCACTTGAAAGTTGGAAATGTCAGAGTTAAGATTGACTGTGCAACCTTAATTTGCCCCTTTGTGCCTGTGCATAATGATAGGGTTTTTAATTAAATGAAGACAAACTTCTCTTTTAAGATTCTGCCTTATGCAGCATGCTTGACAGATAAGGACTGATGTCTGTTGGACTACCTTATATGATAGAAATGGGAAATCCTTAAAGATGCCAGGAGGAACGTGAAGAAAGCAAAAAGATGGTCTCATGGATATGGCAGTTCAGCAGCAGGGCCACCTCAGCCATCTCAAAGGGATCAGGTGTGAGTACTGCTAGGCACAGAAGACTGGTCAGTAGAAACTCTTTTCCTACCTAAACCGAGATTTCCCTACTTGGACTTAGCCCTAAAAACATCTAACAATACTGTGGTGGGTTGGTGCACAGTATGAAGGAAACTACCATAGACCATGCAACATTAGACTGATGGAGACCAGGGAAAAGGCTTGGCTGTTTGTATCACAGCTGCCCCACATGCCAAGAAGGGAACTAAAGGAAGAACCTCAGCCTGTTTTGCCTCCTTTGTTCCCTCCACAGTTGTGAGGCTCACACTCAATAGACATTTATCTGGAATCCCTGACCAAAGGCACACACCTGCACTTCCCAAAGTGCCCACAGCACAGCTGAATGCTAACATCAAACTCTAATAAAGCCCCAAGTCTGAGGGTCAACCAGCTCCACCATTTGGAAAAGTATTATGCTTTAAGACGTGAATTTCTAGTTGAAACTGTTTCACATCAGTATTTTTGAGAGCAGATTTTTTTTTTCACTGATGCAAACTATTTCCAAGATTGTTTTCTCCTTGGTGTTCCTTAAACAAGAAGCCAGCAGTAAAGCAACCACTAAACCAGTGTCTTGTGGCACTGGGAGGACTCACTGGCCTATAGTCCATCCCAGCTCTAACCACCACCCATCTCTAGCACGGGCTGCCTTTGCTTTAGTTTCTCTCTGTGAGAAACAGGACAGACAAAACACTTTTTGGTTGAGATCCAAGGCAGTTGTTTCACTTATCACTTTCTAATCACTTCACATCCTTCAATACTAAACAGGCTGGTTGTCCCATGAGGGCTCCCGTTGAAAGGGTGATCTCCATGGCCCTCTACAGCAGCAGTTTTAGGTTCCTGCAAAGGGAGCTGTTCTCTGAAATTTGCTACAATTAAAACCATTTAATTCTTCAGACTAGGTGCTTTTTAAAATTCAGAGCCTAAAGGGAGCAAAGTGAGACATGCCTTGTATATAGAGCCTTAGGTATCACCAAAGTATCTATGAATAAGCAGAAAGTCACTCAACAGGACACAGCTGGCACAGGAAACTTGGCTGGCAAAGGTGTCTGGAAATTCTTCTGATTAAGGAAAAACCACCACTTCTCCACCTCCTCCTGACCAGAAACCAAACTCTCTTGTGTTGCTCCTCCTTTCATCTCATACTTTGGAAAGTGGGCAGTACACAGTAGCCACCTAAGACAGGGTGAAATCCATCCTGGTGTAAGTCTGATGACACTGAGAAGCTTTGCCTTTACCTACCTTCAGCTTCAAAATGTGCTGTGGCTTCAGAGTAATTTTTTTATCCCCCCCCTGTAGATCTTACAAGAGCCAAAAATCCCTGGCTACTTTTGATTTATAATAGAGGCAAGGTCATCCTTATAATGAAAAAAACAAGGTCTATATTTTCAGACACCAAGATACAATTTATCACAGAGATCAATGACACTTTTATTCTCTATAGAGATGAAGTATCCATTTTGCAGTAAAATTATCAGAGGGGTTTTCTCTTTTTTCTTTCTTTTTTTAAGGCTTTTTGCAGGTGCTGCACCATTTGAAAACTAACTTATAATAGAATATTTAAGCATTAGCATCCAGTTCTCCCAGCTGTCTCTCTAAAATAGAGTTCACTTTTCTTATATTAGCAGCTGGAAGCAAAGGGACTGGTGAAATAGTGAAACAAGACCTGTTTGGGTGGTCAAAGGTAAGACTAATGGTACCCCCTGTTTCAGGAGGTATTGCTAAGCCCTTTCAATTAAAATAATTGCCCCTTCCCAGCTTTCAGTCTGTCCTCAGTACTGGAGATTCACACCAGTCTGTAGCAGACTGAAGCAGGCACAATAGATTATCCACACGGTTACTCAGTGGGACCTTTTCTTTAGTAAGTCCTTTTTCTTTTTTTACAGTCCTATGTGAAACTCTCCCCAAGCCCAGTCAAACATGTCTTGATTCTCACCTTCAGCAGCATTTCTGCAGCACCCAAAAGCCATTTCAGGCATTTTAACATACCAATACATTTTGTTTGTCACAAGCTTTTGAGTTTGTACAGGAACTGTGGTAACTAAAACTTAGCCTTCATGACTGAGCTCTACCAGGTAGCTGCATCCTCTACCATCTAATGAAGGAGAATCGGATACTCAGGAGCACCATCTAACACACACTGTATTATCAACACCACTGACACAGCTATAACTGTATGGAAATAAGATGTCTGTGTCATCTTTTCAAACAGCATGGACTAAGCCACGAAGGATGTGATAAACAGGTCACATTTGGCAGCTTGCATTGTACCTGCACCAGAGAGCTGCATCAGCAGAAAGTCAGCAGTAGAGATGGCCTAAATCTTTGAAAGGTAATAATGTGCATTCCCATGCTGTTTGAGTTACAGTCTTTGTCTCCTCTGCCCACTGTATCCACGGTAAGATAAGTCTATTAGGAAGATTTCTTTTTGAAAGGTACTCCTTTAAAGCGCATGAAATTCCTGATTTCACTGATGGCTGCTGAGGATTAAAACCTTATTCAGATGGATTTCCCTTAAGCCATACACTTTCTCTAAGCTACCATCATTATTTTCAGGAAAAGGAGGCATTTCAGAGTTTTTCCAGTGTTTCAGTTTCATTGGTACCAATTTACCACACAGGTTTAAGATTTTCACTGTACCTGTACTTCCCAAAGGAATATTTTCTGATTACTGATCTTAGGGCTGCTGTAGGCAAAGTAATCTTTTGCACCCAAGTCTATCCAGCTCTCCACTGCTGCTGCATACATTTCTAGTCCAAGAGCTATGGACAACACTATGTTTGGAGATACTGACATAGACAGGACAACACATGGTTATAGGGATTTCCTTACTTTGACATCTTCCAGTTAATAAGAGTTGAGAGATTAAAGGGAACCTTATTCTCTGCTTAGTCCTGCCAGTTAACCATAATTACTTGAAAAAAGTCACAAACCACTGGCATTTTTAGTAACTTTTATCTCCTTGACCAAGCTATTTTCAATTACAATTTCCAAAACACCATCTCCAGGCAGCAAGAGTGTGTTTATGGTGATGCACCACAGTTCTTCTCAAGGTACTTTTTCACCACTTAGATGCACATCAAGTGGAATATTTGAGAGAAAGAATATTTCCCTCATGGTTTGGGCTTTGGTGGGTTTTTTTGGTTGTGTGTTTGCTTGGTTGGGTTGGGTTTTTTTCACTGGCATTACATTTCATTCATGTTTGCCCAGCCTTGTAAGTCAGTGCCTGGCAGAAGTCCTGTAGATGCACTGTTGTGTGGCATTTCAGGGAGAAAAGATGCTACAGGACAATAATGGAGAGGTCTTAACTGTCTTGAACCTTCCAGAGTAAGTCACTGTGCTCTTCCATATTAGAGGGATTTTTAGTGATATTATAATTAAAAATTATTATTTTTCTGTTGATGCACATGAAAAATAAACTCTTCTAATGAAGTATATGTTTGGGGCTGTGATTCAGTTCTGCTTTGTGCTTTGTGTTCCTCCACAGCTACAAGAAGAGAGTTTAAAATGAGTACAAAGTACCATCCAAACCACCTGCTTGTTGTATTTTGCAATCACTTTACAATCAGCCTGCAGGGCATTAAGTGACTGCAAAAGTACACGACAGTGGAGAAGCAAGGAAAGAGAGACACAATGAAATCATCCACTTGATCCAGCTGTGTTCTGAGCTCCATCATTTTCCATCCATAAGCACGTTTGTAGGAGTGAACTGCTCAGCTTGTAGAAATGAAGCATAGCAGTGGATTATTTTTTTTTCCTGCCATCATAGATCAGAGACACTTTAGGACAGTTGCAGCTCTTGGCTGAAGTATTGCCCAGAATGGAAGCACCAATCTCCCCAGAACACTCTGCATCCCCTGGAGAGAAACACTGGAGTTGTTCCTCTGTCATGAGCAAAACACTTGACATTTTTCATTTCTTGACTTTGGCCAACCCCCAAAGTAGCAGCTATTTAATGCTCCAAAACCTGAGAGAGATTTGACTTCTATGGAAATCAGTTCCAGATTTTGTAGGACAAAATTGCCTTAAAACAAAGAAGGCACTCCAGCACCCAGGTGTGGCTTACACACCACCATCACAGTGTTTCCCCAGAAATGGGACTAGCTCCAGCACAATTCTATACTGCTTCCAGTCTCCAGGGATTTACCAGCTGATCCTTCCCTGCTCTCAGCCCACCACCAGGAGCAGGACCAGACACTCATAAAACCAGTGGGGAGCAGATTAGCCTCATCATTTGGATTTTGCAGTCATATGCTCTGCAGTGATTTAACAACACATAGAAAAGTGAGGTCTCTTCACTAGCTGTAAACTTTATCATCTGTCTACCTTTCATGCTGCTAAAAAATTTATTCTAAAATAAATTAATACAGGAGAGACATTATTGCACAAGCTAGCAGAAAAGGGGGGGAAAAGTGGGGGTTTTAGTGGGTTTGTTTTTAATTTGCAAATAAACCATGCTTCCTTTTTCTTGCTTGACTTCAGCAAACCGCCTATTGTTTACATATTTCATCAGCAGTCACCCACAAGAGGGTCAGCCTGTGAGATACAAGATCTACTTGTCAAGCACCTACCAGAGTAAAGAAGCCCAGTGTTTCAGTATTCAGAAGTCAATATTAAATTCATCAGAGGTGGCAGCAGATGGGAGATCATTGCAGAAAGTGTGCTTTTTGATTCACAAAACACATGTGCTGATGCAATGCAGCAGAGCTGGTTTTTTTAATGCAGCTTAGAAAAAGTTTCTGCTCAAGGGATACTATTTTTCTGTTTCAAAGTGGAATGCTTATTATATATTGTATTTAAAGATAATACCAAAATGTGTACCTTAAAGTACACTGGATGAATTGCAAGGCAGTATCTCATCCACGTACCCTTAATGTTTGCTTTTAGATACATTCAGGATCAACTCTGAAAGCAAAAGCTTGAAGGTGAAGTTAAAAAAAGATAATAACAAAGCAAAACCATTGAAGAAAAAGCTCATGAGCAATGAAGTAAAGCAAAACCAAGAAGGAGTTGTTTGCTGGTTTAGAACATCCAATACAAGCAAGCAGATGACATTTCTCAACTCCTTTAACTCAGTGCCTAAGCTAAGTATTGCTAGAACTCCTAACAGCCATACAGAATAGCTCACATTACTATGGACTTGCCTTTCCATGTGATAGATTAAAAGCAGAAAAAAAGATATTAAGGCTACTCATTTGTTATGCTGTGAACTCCATATTCTGGAAATTCCAGCCCTCTGATCATTACTTCCAGCTACAATCAGAGAGAATATCTTAAAGAGAGCGGAAAGCAGCTGGCTTCCTGATCCTAGCTTACACTGCGAGGTTAAGCCATCCCAAGGGCTGATACAGGCATCCCCCGGAGCAGAACACCCTGTGCACGAATCACCACTCCCTTCCCCACCTTCTCCCTCACTGTAAGCAACTGAGTGTTAATTGGTGTAAAGCTACTTACACAGACCTCATGTCACTTGGCCCTGATGGAGCTCTCTCTGGTCTTGTGCAAGCTGGAGAAGTGGATCCAAAATCAACTCAGCTTCTACTCAGCACTGGTTTGGAGCAGTTACTATCTCAGATGGAGCTGGCAACCCAGCCCACTTTATATCTTAGGCAGTCAGAGGGGTCTTGGTGCCTTTTTTAGCATGCTGTATGTGGTTTATAGACTTCTTAAAACCTTCAGCAGAAGTTCTGGATTAAATTCTATTGATTCCACCAATGATTCATAGGCTACAGATTAAAAAAAACCCTTCCCCCATTGCTTGGCTCAAGCAGGAGCAGTAAAGCTCCTCAGAGAAGAGATTAGAGGTGGCAATAAACAGGCAGCAAATATAATCAAATCTTGTTTTACAGAGTTGCCCCAGAGAAGGGGAAATACCTTCTGTGAGGCAACTAAAAAGTAAACGTGTTTCTAAGATGGCACATCATATAGGGTGGAGGAGCCCACTCCTGCTGCTAAATAATCCCCTGGGCACCATCTCCATAATGCAGTAATGTGTCAGGTAACTCAGACAGTGGGTTGGCTGCACACAGAACTAATAAAAGCAAGTGGCAGGCCTTCTGCATATTTTGTTGTTGTTGTTACAGTCCTAAAGGATGCAGAAAAACAAGCCCAGATAACTGTATGCCTAGAAATTTCCTGGCAGGAAACACAGTAGTGTGGGAACAGGGGAAAGACTGGTCCTGGAGAGGCACCAGGTGAGCCCCAGTATTGCTGATACCAAACTCCAGCCCTGGAGCCAAATCCATCCCTGCTTACCACACACAATGCTGTGTACCAGAACTTCTCTAGAGAGGAGGAACACAAGCATCCCCTCTCCAACACCCCTTCTGCCAGCAGTCACCTTCCTGGCAGATACAACATCTGTCACAGTTAGGCTGATGGCCAGTGCCAGCAAATACACTAAACTGGCCTCCCCTCTGCCCTTCTGCTGGAAAAGTCCTACAACAGAGGCCACCATTGCCAGGTGCTTTCCTGTAGCACAATCTGATTTCAGCTCTGATTCATGGTTCACTTTATAGGCACCACATTTTACTAGGCTCTTCTTGGCTCCATTTCACGCTGGAAACAGTTGCCACCATTTCCTCCTGTTTTGTGAGACAGATGCAGCCTTTGTTCTCTTTTACTTCTTTAAAACCTTTGTTCTCTTTTACTTCTTTAAAACCTTGTGCTACACCAACAGATCAGTAAAAGAAAGAATCAAAGTCATCATTCCATGCAGTGAAATTTTCCATTTGTCTTTCTGTTCCCCATCATTCATTAATGATGCACAAAGTCTTATCTTTTCCTTTCTTAATCCTTTACCCTTGTCCATCCTTTACACTTTGTGACGTACACAGGCTTCTGTGTTACCAGCTCTTCAAAGACATCATTACTCTTTACATTTATATGCACTTAAATAATCTTTGTAATCTATGATCAAAGCCTTGCTATATCTGGCTGCACTCATTTTCTTTATTTACTTTTCCTAGTCAGTCATTTTTATTTATACTAATTTTTGCTACAACATTGTGATTCCTGGGCCACCAGAGCAGAAAGCCAAGGCAATTCCAAGTGGCATCCAAGTGTTGGTAATCTGTGCAGTGCAGTGTGCCACTATGCAGAAAGGCAAAGGCTGGTCAAGAAAAAACTTTCAAAAGCAGGTAAATATAAGCTGAATTTTCAAGCACTTTGATGGTCAGTCCCTAATTTGCAAACTTCATCCAATCTGTCTTTGTCCCACGAACCTAACCTAGTGAACAGATGTCAAAGTACCACAATTTGGACTTCCTTCCACACTACCTTTAATTCTTGAGGAGAGCTTCCTTTACACGCTCCCAAAATTGCAGTCCCTCCTTGAAACTCCTGTGTCAGAGAAGGTGACATTGAAGATGCTTAGATTTCATCACATCCACTACTGCACCATTTCTTCTTTTCCTCTTCCTTTGCTGTTTCATGTATTTCAGGTGGCATCCTTATTTGGCACTTGGTGTAGTCAAGTCCCAGCCCATAAATTAATTAAAATGATAACCCAAATGAGCAACTCTGACAAGTAACAGAGACTGCTAACACTTTACATTTGCAACACATAGGAAAGTCTCCACTACCTTTGAGATATTTCACACCTAACCAAATTGAAGGAATGGTTGCCTTACCTCAGCCCAAATATTTTGCTAATTTTGGGCTTCTTTGACTAGAAGCAAAAAACAGGCAGGAACACAAGGAAAAGAGGTGGGCAAGTAGCTTGGAATCAGCAAAGCTTATATCACACTTACTGACCTTAAGGAAAACAGGAATCAGTTGATGACCTCATCACCACCCACGTCACTTTGACCTCTCCCCAAAGTCCATGAGACCGACAAAAGTGACTGTACTAACCACAGCAATTTAAGTGTGTAACACCCATAATTAGTTCACTAAATCACAACAGATGAAGATATTTATGCCCTTAGGTATGCTCCCAGAGCAACACCATGTGAACTGTGGCATCATCTCAAGGGCAAACCAGATTTTTAATCAGGGAATCTTTTCTGTAGGTAGTTTAAATTTTGCTGTGAATGTGTCTGAGAGAAGGTGGAGCACAAAGTAATGCCTGGTGTGATTTGCATGGGGGTGATCCATTACTCCACAGCGAGACAGGGAGGTCGAAGGAGTGCAGAAAATTACTCTGTTGGTTAGAGTTTTTAGCCAGTAAAATACTGAATTCTCTTCATACCTTTAATCCATAGACTTTGTTTTTAATATTTACATTATTCTGTCCTCCACTTCTGCCCACTTCCCCTCCTTCCTTTATTTCCTCAGCCTTTCATTTCACAAAGCAAAAACTTCCACTTCCCCCCACAATTGCTTCAACATTCATGAGTTAACCTTGGATGCTGAACTCTGCCAGGACTGCTTTCTGAACCCAGCTTCTCATTTGGAAATGTGCATTTGTGCTCTGAAACATTTTTCAGCTCCTCAAGGTTATATTAGTTTGCTATTTGATTTCAGGGCGGAGGTTACTGTAGTGCTTAGATGTCTTCTGCATCAATATGCCTGGTTTAAAGAGGGGGGTTAGAGTTTGTCTGGGGTTTTTTGAGGTTGTTTTGGAGACTTTTTCTTGGTAGGCTGTTTGGACAAGAGGTGATCCAACACAGTTTTACAGATAAACAACACTGCAAAGAATGTACCAAAATAAATGATTATGGTTTTTTTAAGTTGAAAGTGCTAAATAAACATCATCAATTGGCAATTTACAAGGATTTTTAAAAGCCCCTATAAAACCAGCACCTATTTAATGAACATCAGGACAGCATATTAAATCTCAATAACACCAGCACAAAACCTATTGAAAGAATGAACAGAAATATCAATGAAAACGTGTACCCATATGCTTTCAACCCCAAAAATGCAAACTCCACAACTCAGCAACCATATTTAAACCACTGTGAAAGACAGGTCCTTTGAAGATTTGTCTATCACCAACTGGCAGGTTGAACAGCTGCTAATTTTAGCAGTATTTGTTCTACTATGTTTACAATTCTGTTATTTTCAATGTGATTTCACCCATTCGGCAACAGAGCAGCAGTGAACATTAGCTACACATCATGCTGCTCCACCAGGCACCTGAACCAGCCCCTTACATGTCAGTGAAATGCTATTGCAGACCTCAAGACAAGCAACTAGGGCAATGGCCCTGTCCTTGCACTCAGCACCGGGGAGGCCACACCTTAAACACTGTTCAGTTTTGGGCCACTCACTACAAGAAGGACACTGAGGTGTTGGAGTGGGTCCAGAAAAGGGCAATGAAGCTGGTGAGGGATCTAGAGTACAAGTCTTAAGAGAAGTAGCTGAGGGAATTTGGATTGTTTATTCTGGAGACAAGGAGGCTTTACCAAAAGCCAATAAAAAGGAGACAGATTAGCTTTCAATCACACCGAAACAGGTCAAAGAAGTAAATCTAACTTTGCAGAGCTTGCTCTCTACAACTCCCTAAAAAGTTGGAGAGATGTGGGGGTTGGTCTTCTTCACCAAAAAGCAAGTGACAGAATGAGAGGAAATGGCCTTAAGTTATGCCAGGGGAAGTTTAGGTTAGGCATTAGAAGCAATTTCTTCTCCAAAAAGGTTGTCAAGCCCTGGCACAGGCTGCCCAGGGAAGTGGTGGAGTCACCATCCCTGGAGCAGTTTAAAAGCCATGTAGACATGGTGCTGAGTGGCATGGTTTGCTAGTGACCTCTCAGTGCTGGAACTAACAGTTGGACTTGATGATCTGAAAGACCTCTTCCAATCAAAATGATTCTTTGATTCTAGTCCTTATTTACATTCTGATATAGCAGAAATCACTGAATAGAAAATGCAGCAAAACACCTTGATAAACTGAACTACTGCAAGTAGTAACTGGACACATTATATTGGGGTTTGGAGGTGCAAGGAGATTGTAAATAGCAGTACCTTGAATCTGGCACTATGTCTTTGAAGTGCTGGCCCAGCTGTAGAGTATCACAAGCTGGCTAGAGACACTGATTCCTGCTGCAGACCAGGGAATACTGATCCATTTTGGGTTGCTGCTGTGAGTCAGCACTTTCCCAGGATCAATATCCCTGGATATAACGCTCATGCTCATTCAGCTTTTTAGAAACAAAAAAGAATGACATATATATGGGGCAAAATTTTCCCTGCCTAATATAATACTATGGATGATCACAGGATCATCTGCTTGAGTAAGGCAAAACCTTAACAACCTCTATCAATAGTAATATTAGCTTTAAAACTGCAGCATCACACAAAAGCCACTTTATGTCCTCAAGTGCATTGAAAAACAATAGTAAATAACTCTTGCAGAGAGGTTAGAAACACACACTCCAGGATTAGAGCACTGCAAGGACTAATTACAAAGTGAGGGCAACACTATTTAAAATACCAGTCTTCAGAGTTAACAGCCCACAAACCAAATCATGCCCTTGGCCAAGCAAGTTAACTGCAGTGGGAGCACTCCACAGACTTTTTATGGCAAAAAGTTAGCTCCAAAGAAAGACAAATTCAAGTCGTTGTTACTGATGCTGAGCCAAAAAAGCTTTCTGCCTTTAGCATTCTTCTCCGCAAGGTCAGAGGTGACCAGGGGACTTTTATTATTGCTCATAGATCATTTTATTTGAATCATACATGAATACAATCCAAGAAGCTAATTAAAGACATAAACCTTCCCTTGGACTGGATTAAGGGTTGTCATTTTCTTCTTTCCTGGAGCAGGATAATTTTTTACAGCTTGAAGTTACGTATTTCCACAAGACAATGCAGAATGAAAAAGGGAAACAAAGAAATACATGCTTTACCAAAAGCCAATAAAAAGGAGACAGATTAGCTTTCAATCACACCGAAACAGGTCAAAGAAGTAAATCTAACTTTGCAGAGCTATAAAGGAAAGATCCATCTTTGTCTCCCCGCTTTAAATAAAAGTTTGACAAGAAAGTTAATAATATGAAAGAGAAAGGAGGATTTATAAAAATCTTTTTGCAGGAGTAAATAATTGAAACAAGCCACAGACCTCAGAAATTATTGTAGCTCCACTTCAGCATGAGAGGGGGAAAAAAAAACCCTGCTGAATTTAGCACAGTCTGCAGAATGTCACGGAATGCCAACACTTCAGAACTCCAGCTTGCATAAAATGAAGCGATTTTGGAAGCTTCACTGTTACAAAAATTAGCCAAAATTGTACTGACTTCAGCACCTTCCTGCCTACAAGCACACTCAAAACAGGGGGACTAAAGATAGGGCTCGGAGCCCAATGCCTCCCTACAAACTCTCTCCCTTGGCTGCTTTGTAGCATGCAAACCGCAACACGCGCTTTGGTAACCCTTCTAATTAAACCCCAGACTGCCTCCTTCATAACGGGCCCACCATAGGAGGGGTTTGCCAAGAAAGATCAAGCCGTGCTCAGAACTAAAGTACTTTTCTAGGAGAAGTCCTAGCACATTCTAAGGAACAAGGCTCCTGAGAAAATAACCATGGCTTTGGTAACAAAGTTAATTTCCTTCAGCAGTCACTCAGATAGTCAGTCCCTTCTGCATCTGCAGTGCAGCAAGGTTTCTCTCTGTCCCTCTGGCAGAAGCAATTTCCATAAAACCCTTCCAAAATGGTATTCTCTCACCTGAAGCCCAAACTGTTCAACATTATTTGCAATTAAAAAAAAACAAACAACTTATTAAATTAAAATTCCACTTCAGGAGCTCACTTAGTTCACCTCTCATGTGCTCAGGAGTTAAATGGACTGTTCCTAGAAGGAATTAACCCTCCTTGGAGAGCCTGTGAAGGCTTTGAAGCTGGGAAAGCAACCTGTTCCTTAGCACCAGCTGGAGAGGTTTTAGCTAGCAAATCTGCTGCTAATTCAGTAGTTCAAGACATCAGTAAGAGCTTCCCATTTCTTGCTTTCCCTCGGGCACATCACGATCTTTTCTGCTTTCTTGCTAAAGGTCTGGAGTTTGTTACTTCACCCACAGTGGGCATGTAGTGAGACTTACTAGGCAAGAACCAAAGGTTTTGTGGAGCCTTCTGGACTGGTTTTAAGGCATCAGATGATCTCATCTAATCCTAAATTTTTACCTACATTTCATCATTGCCACTTCTGTCTCTGCACACCCCTACTATTCTAGAGGGATGAAGTACATCTGCACTCCTCAGCTGTGTCTAGTAGAATCACTCCAACTTCTGCTGTTGCAGCTTTATTCTCCCACCCTGATTAACTGAGTCCTATTTCTTCAAAGCTGCTTACTACAATATGTGATTCCCCAGAACCCTAAATTGTTGCTCAGAAATGAATACAGATTATTTGGCCTGTCTACTTATCATCTTTGGAATGCTAATCTAAGATGATGACTACCTCACTTTTTTATGTTTTCTATTGTAATTTCAAATATTATCTGATTATATTCATTCCCTAATGAGATCAAAAGAGGAAAGAAGGCAGTAACTAAGATGCAGGCTTTAATTGCAGGTGGAAAAATAAAAAGACTCTGCAGAAGTTTCACGTGGCAAAATCAGCAACAAAAGTCATTTGCCATGAAATAAGTCGTCTTGTGATAGAATCATAGAATCATTGAATGGTCCAGGCTGGAAGGGACTTCCTAAGGTCATCCAGACCAACTTCCCCCGCAGTCAGCAGGGACATCCCCAACTAGACCAGGCTGCCCAGGGCCTCGTCGAGTCTTCCCTTGAATATCTCCAGGGAGGGTGTCTCAACCACCTCCCTGGGCAACCTGTTCAAGAGTTTCACCACCCTCATAGTGAAGAACAACTTCCTGATCCAATGTAAATCTGCCCTTCCCTAGTTTGAAGCCATTGCCCCTCGCCCTGTCACTGCAGGCCTTTGCAAACAGTCTCTCCCCAGTCAAGTGTGTGCAAATGAGAATGAGTAAGGTCCACAAGGTAGTGCTTGCACATTGGCTGTGAGATCTGGAACTCGTTATAAAGGATTGAAACCCCAGGAATGATGACTGAAGCCATGGGGATTCACAGGAGAGAAAACAGGTAGAGAAAGGTCAGTTTAAAAAGGCCAAAGACTGAAGCTGTTTGGGGCCAAACCACTGGGAAGGGCGGAACAAAGCACTAAAGTTGAAGTTGTTAATTTCCAACCCCAAATTTCATTTTAAAATACACACTAACATTCAGTATTGGGTTTCATTTCACCCAGGACTCCTGTTACTATGCAAGTGTAATCTCCTAAACAGAGGAAATAATTTGTGAGTAACAGGCCTTGCTTACTTTAAGCTTGACAGCAAACATTCAACACACTGCTACTGAATCAAAAGCAAGGGATGGATGCTATTTTAGACACTTGAGAAAGATATTCTCGATCAAGAGAGAAACAAACTGACTGGAGAGAGCAACAGGAGTGCAATGAGGCTAATCAGAGATTTGCAAAGCATGACATGAAGGAAGATTAGAAACATTAAGTGTTGTGTACCATAAAGAGAAGGTGACTCATGGGGGGAATCTCAAAGTCTTCACATACACTGAATAGAATATGATCTTTTTTCCACCCCTGTGACAGCTCAGACATGTTACTCAGTTTTCTTGACTAATTACAAGAAGATTCAGGGTAAACTTAAAAACCCCTTTGTAATGGCAAGGAAGAGGAGACAGAATATATTAGCTGAGCTTCTCTCTTCCATTGGAGATCTTTCAGAACACATTGAATAAATATCTGTCAGGATTAATATATAGTTGATCCTGCCTTGGGGCTGATGGATGAGCTACATGACCTCTCTAACACCCTTCCAGATTATCTTACCATGATGCTGTTATGCAGCTGCTTACAAAACTAGGGACTGGATTTGATAAGTAAAAAGGCTGTTTCTGACATTCTTTAGGAACTCATGACTGGTACCAGATAAAGCTCATTTTCAGGTACCAGAGCACTAAAGATTCTTCTGCTGTTGCAATCACTATCTTTAAGTAGCTGGGAACACATGGAGGAGTTGGGGTAATTTCCATTCTTCAGTTTGTAAGCCAGTTCTGAAGGGTGGTAGATTAACTGCATTGCGATTGTGCTAAGGAGCATTTCAGCAAAGAAATATCTGTTAAAAGCACACTTGAAAAGCAGAGATCTTTAAATCTTTAAAGCTGTTCACTTGGAAGACTTTATTTTTTTGCAGAAGTGATAAAGGTTTAACTAACATGGTTTGATACATAGCCTGAGAGACACCTGGGAAACAAATAAAGAGTTCAAACATGATTTCAGAGAATTTAAATGGAAGATCTCTTCCAAGTCATTTACTGGCAAGGCTCCCAAATCATTCCTGCTTAATATAGACTCATGTCTTGAGCTGGAAGGAACCCATAAGGATCAATTAACATACTAGCTGAGTGAGTTAATTCTCACTTTTAATGCAGTCAGAAAGGCTCCTATGAACCAGATTACTGAAGAATGGAATCTTTGGCCTTTCTGAGATCCAGTTCATAGCAATAAGAAGATTTAGTATCTTTTAAATAAAGATTATCTCCACCTGTGGGAGTCATTTGTCAGAGGAAAGTATTTTAGAAGAAGATGCTGGCAATGACTTTAAAGAATCTATCATCCTAATGATTCTTGCCCTGTGCCTATACCGACCACCTGTGTTTCTAGCACCTGCAATCTGAACTCTCTTAATGAATCTTTCAGACATTGGGAAGAGAAGGGGTTTAGAGTTTCCTGAATCAATGGCCTCCAACTCTTACTATATTCCATTTTGGACATCCTTAAGATGTTGAGTCTTGTTTGTTAGCTGGGGCTAAAATTGATTTACCTTACAACATTCTGTGATGGCACTTAAGGTACAGACAAATCAAAGCAGTCCTCCTCTCCAGGGTACATACAGGAACACATGAGATTTCTACATCTTGTGTAGTATGCAATTACCTCTCCGTTACCCCTGCCCTCAACCAAAAAGCTGAACTCTCTGCTGGCTTTCAAAGTCATGACTGAAGACCAGAAGATGAGAAGCTGCCTGCATCATGCCCCACACACTCCCACTACAGGTTAGAATTAGGTCCTGTCTCTGAGCCCATGAGCTGAACTCTTTCCACTTGGCATTGCTCAGTTTCTCTGTGAACCTATTTACTACACAATCTGTTTGGATCACACAGGCCATTCATCCGGATCCTACACAAATTAAATCAAAGCCTCAGCTTTCATTAAAGCAGTCCTTGTTTGTGTTGCAAGATGACTATTTTGATCTCATCACAGCCCAAGTTTTCAATCCCTAATGCCACTCAGCCGTGAGTGACACCTGGTGTTGCTCATCTGTTTACAGCTAACTACTGAAGAACAATCTTCAGCATCAGAGAAGGTCACTGTTTGAGTTCACCATGGTTGCTAGTCCTTGAATCACGTCATAAACAGAGAGTGGGGATCCCCTGTGCCCTGGGAGGTTTTGGGCATACCTCTTCAGAAAAAGAGGCCAAGAGATGCACACAGATCAGGCAGCTAGGGAACAGCAATGAGAGGCCACAGTACAGCAAAAACAAGCAGAGCTTTCCACCACAGGCTTTTCTAAAATGCAAGGAAACTTCTGATTGAGAGAACATTTCCAGTGAAAAGCAAAACTGAATACTGTTCCCTTCCCTGCCTTACCAAAAAAAAAAAAAAAAAAAAAAGGGGCAGATTTTTCAAAACTCAAAACCCCAAGAACCCAAACCACACCTATTGGAGGTGCTCACGTAAGGACTTCACACCTATGTCATTTTCCCTCCCCATGTTAACAGTCTGTGTTGGTGAGGAACAGCTGCCACAAATGAATAAAAAACCCCAACAACCTGAGTTTTCAAAATCATTTGGTCTTTGCAATAATGATTTTTCCTTCTCCCTCAGTACAGGTAAGTTTTACAACACAAGGTGCCGTCAACTTTTACAAGAATCAGTTGTAGTGACAATGGCAAAAGTTCATGCCAAAAGCTCAGTTCTCGCCTCATTATGAGAAACTGCACAATGGAACCATTGGCCAGCACTATACAATGACAGGGAAAGCAGAAGAAAAGAAATCCTTTCCCAAATCCTAGTTTTACACCTTCTTTTACCCTGCACTCCTCAACAGAAGGCAACATTCATATAAGCTGCTTTCCAGAGCTCCTTGTTGACTAACAGCTGGTTGAGGATGAAGTAATGCTGGGAGCAGCTTTACAACTTCACCTCTCTGCTGCAGGTTTCATCTTAGTTACAAATCCCTTGCATACAAGGAACAAAGGAGGTTTTTACCTTCACTAGGTTACTTAGCTCACAAAGCTACTGCACTTTGTATTTTCCACCCTTTCTCTCCAAAAGAGGAAGGAAGCCATAAAAAGCCAACATATTAAACCATCCAACTGCTTTTAGAAGCATAAGACAACTCACACATCTAGGGTTTTGTTCTAGTTGGGATTTTCAGACAAGCACAGCACTGTATTATGCAGCTCATGAACTGAAATGGTGCTTTTGAAGCCTCTCTAGCTTTGCAGTTAAATATGCATTGATTTTTTTATTTATTTTTTAAAGAGATTCATTATTAATTAGGCAACAGAACAGAGCAGCTTCCCTGGAATTATTCCAGTCTGTGACTGAAAAACATATGCAGGATGCCATGCAGAATAAAACCCCTTAGTAACTCAAAAGGAAGATTTCACACAGCAAGCTCCACTACCAGCCTTTCAAAAGAGAACAGTAGGAGACAACCTTTTCTGTTTCCAGTTGGAAAGGCAGAGTAGAGTAACTCAGGGACCAGGTTAGGGATAGGTGACTGTCTACTTAGTCCCTACAGGTTAAAAGTAGCACAAGGGCTATTTTGAGGATTGTTGAGGCAAATTCTACCCTTGTCTCTTCTTATATCCAAACCCAGATTACCCTTGACAGACTCACATCCTGTAGTGAAGATGCCAGAAGAACTAGAGAGTCCCACACAACACTGCAATGCTTCTTCAACAGCAGAGTAATCTTACTACTTGAAATACTAAATCCACAGTCCTCTTCGAGATGCTGCACAAAGAATAACTGACATTTATTTAATGACTTCATTTTAAGTGTGCCACACTTACCTCGTAGGGCCAGTACTGATCCTGCTGGCCAAGCACACACATGTGCTGCAGAGCTGGAAATAGGAGCACTCAACCCAGCAGAGGCAGGGAGTATTGAAAGATGTTTTCTCGTTCATAGAGCCAAAGACAGTCTTCAGTGCAAGTAAGGACAATTTGCATGCCATCCTGGCTTGTGCTTGCTGGCATTGCAAGAGATGGACACAGAGGCAACCCAGTCCAGACCTGGAAATTAATGACAGGGAGGACAATCAGCATGGCAGCCAACAAAGAAGTACTTCACCCTTCTTTAGGCTGTTATATTACATTAGTGCCTAAATATTCACTTCTTCTACAAGCACAAATGAAAATGCAAGTCTCAGTTAAAGAAGCTCAAGCCACAGACTGTTTGATAGAATGCAAAGCAGAAGCCTGGTGAAAAAATTGCCTCTTGTCTGTTTGCACAATAGAGCTGGCAGGCCAGATTCAGCTGACAAGCAGCAATGGTGCAACCCAAACACACACCTAACAAACCCAGCACAGGGTATCTGTGTATGGCTGTTGCTCATGATGCTACAGCACCATGTATTTTGAAGGGTGCCTTCTGTATGTCACCTCAGGCTGATACACATAGCAAGTCAGCACAGCTTAAGCAGTTACTGTGCACCAGTTGCCTACTGACTATTGCAAACACAAGGAACTGCAACTTAGCTTCACCAGCAATGAAAGTGCTTCAGCTCACTATAGGCAAACTGTCAGAGACCACAAGCCCACTGCAGTTAAGCTGGCAGCTATTCCCATTGACATTTTTCTTCCTTCATGCCATTTCCAGAAAGAATCCATCAAAATCCTCTGAAACCTCTCACATTCTGCAAAGGCCATTGGCAGGGGCACCATTGTAAGAGTCATCTGCAAGGAGGTCCAGGTGCCCATCTACCCACTATGCCTCCTGCTGTTGGGCAAACAACTGATAAAGGTTTCAGTATCAGAAAACCCAGTCCCACATAAACAGCAGGGTGCATGGCTTTCTTAAGCACCTTCTCACAGAGAGGCAGTGTCTGCCCTCAAACCTTCCTGGTGAGACCTTGTGCAACTTCCCTTTCATGTTAAGGCATTTTAAAAAATCAAATTGTTCATACTGATCTCCTGTATAACACAGGGCAGAGGGGAATTAGAGCTGAGCTTTCAGAAAGGTATTTGATCCCCATTTGGACACTGGAAGTCACAGAGAATCCAGCAAAGCTGCAATCAGCTGCTCCCTTGCTTTGCTCTCTGCAGATCTGTTTGACATTTTTTGACATTCCAACGCTGGCTTTGTATGAGTGAGACTGAAAAGGCCTCTCTTAGCCAAACCAGATTGTTCCTGTTGGTCCAAGTTTAACTCTCATGAACTTCAGGAGCCAAGTCTCACTATGCAATCTATGAAGAGTCAGTTCCAATCCTCTCCAAAGACCAAATGATTCCACATAAAGTGCCCAAACTTAGGATGAAACTGGTCAAATTACCCCTTTGGCTTCTCTTTTCAGAGGTGAGCTCTTAAACCTTCTCTACTGATACTTCAGAAGGATTTTTACCACCCAATCTGCCCACTACATCAGATGTCTGCACTGCAGAGCAAGGTGTGCTCCAGATAAATCTTAATCATAGAATCATAGAATCAATAAGGTTGGAAAAGACCTCAAAGATCATCAAGTCCAACCTATCACTCAACACCTCATGGCTAACTAAATCATGGCTTCAAGTGTCACATCCCATCCTTTTTTGAACACCTCCTGGGACAGTGACTCCACCACCTCCCTGGGCAGCACATTCCAATGGCCAATTACTCTTTCTTTCTCCTCACCTCCAGCCTAAGCTTCCCCTGATGCAGCTTGAGACTGTGTCCTCTTGTTCTGGTGCTGGTTTCCTAGGAGAAGAGACCATCCCCCACCTGCCTACAACCTCCTTTCAGGTAGTTGTAGAGAGCAATAAGGTCTCCCCTGAACCTCCTCTTCTCCAGGCTAAACAACCCCAGCTCCTTCAGCCTCTCCTCATAGGGCTTTTGCTTGAGACCTCTCCCCAGCCTCATTGCCCTTCTCTGGACACGTTCAAGTGTCTCAACATCCTTCTTAATTTGAGGAGCCCAGCACTGGACACAGGACTCAAGGTGTGGCCTAACCAATGCTGAGCACAGGGCAGAATGACTTCCCTGCTCCTGCTGGCCACACTATTTCTGATGAAGGCCAGGATGCCATTGGCCTTCTTGGTCACCTGGGCACACTGCACATCTTTCCATGTGCAACTCTCAAACTTGTGTTTCCAGCTGACTGCTCCACACAGAATCCAGATGCACAAATGTGTGCTCCACAAATGCACTCAGATGTCACATCTCTTTTTTGTCAGGTGTTGGAAATAATTCAATAAAGTTCCCTTAATGTAACTTTAAAGCATGAGAACTCCAGGCTAAATAAAATTTAAAACACAGACAAGCTGATACAGCTCTTAAATCAGGCTGGTCATTTTGCCTCTCTCCTCTTCCTTTTTACTTCCCCTTTCCAGAGGGACTTGGGCATTAGGCTGAGTGTCGAACTGTCGGTTCAGGTTTTCAGCCTAAGAGCTGAATTTCCCTTATGACTCGAGTCATGGCCATATTAACCTTTTGCAATTGTGTACGTGTAGTTAATCATATGCAGCTACACTGAGTCTGATTGTTAAAGGCTGAGTAAATATAACTACACCCTCGTTATCTTGTTTAAAGGTAGAAAGATTAATTTGAGCTCTAACTGGAAATGGTGATTCAATGAGTGCGCCTGAAATGTAGCAGTTTTCAATTACACTAAGAAATTGGTCTTTTGAATTTCCATATTATGCAAGGCAAGGCAAATTCTCTTCAATCTACACGTGGGGATGTATTTGCCGTCTTCACAGTGCTGCGTGGCAATGGGGAAGAGCTGAGGCAAGTGACAAACACGTACCGTTGGCTGTTGGTGCCCTCTAGGGGCCACCTCGGGTACAGCTTCAGGCAAAACACCGAATTTTTGAGCGTTCACGCAAATAGAATAAATATTGCATTTTATTACCCTGCTTTCAAAGAGGGCGGATGCCATCATTCACGCTGCCCTCAGCAGAGAGTTCCTCTCTGCAGCCCCACAGGCAATGGGATGCTTGATCAAGGAGGATCAATGCAACGGAGGTGTGCATTTCTATTTGGCTACTTAGAATACATAGAATATATAGAATAAACCAGGTTGGAAGAGACCTTCAAGATCATCGTGTCCAACCCATCAACCAATCCAGCCCACCTAAACAGGTAACCCATGGCACCAAGCAGCCCATCAAGTCTCCTCCTGAAAACCTCCAACAATGGTGACTCCACCACCTCCCCGGGCAGCCCATTCCAATGGGCAATCACTCTCCCTGTATAGAACTTCCTACTTCCACCTTCCCTGCCTGGATTCCTAAGAAAACAAGGTTAATATTTGATCACATTGTGTGTCTGTCCTTCCTCTTCCATTAATATGGAAGCCCTTTGCCTGGATTCCACTTAACCTGCAGGACAAGTAGAAGTGCTGAATAGCCTACACGCTGACAGCATTCATGAAAGTAGGCACCAAAAAATGAAACCACTAAACTTGGTGACCCAAATGTTGGGAGGTTGAAGCATAAACTCAGCCCTCACACCCCCTACAGACTGAACCACAGGATGAAAAATACAAGAAAACTCAATCTTGTTATTTCCATCCATGCCATCAGTTACTTCTTATGTCCATTTTTGCCTGCTGACATATTTGGAGATCATGAGACCTCAAGAGCTGAAAGCTGATGAAGGATGTTCTGTGATGCCAAATGCACAAGTCAGCTTCTGAAACAGAGCTGCTGAAAGAGTTAGTTCCTCCTTCCCACTTGTCCTGCACAAAGCTCTTTGGTCATGTTAAAAACTGAGACTCTAAAGACAAGGAGAATCCAAAAAATCTCTAACATCATTAATATCAGATATATTTGTTCCAAGCCTTCTTTCATCTGTCAATTAGAAGTGGAAATTAAGTCTGGGGAGCTACTGCAGATCATCTTTATGTAGTTACAATTTATGATGAACTACCCCACTCCAGCAGCACTCCTGAAGCTATGGCATGACAACTCTAAATGGAAGACCTGTAGCAGCAGTGGCATAACATCAATTCCCAATCTTTAACATGCCCACCAGCTAGAACACTCCTGGTTTGCTGCTGTATTTGACTGCAGAGCTCATGGATGAAGAATTACTTCAGAAATCAGAATGGCAGGTAATTAGCAACACATGCTGTCTGCCATTACTTTGTTTTGTTCTCCCTAAATCATTTCCCACCCATGCTCTTTCCCACTGTTTTCAAGGTTTACTCATAGCCAGCTTCAAACTTGAAAAGCAGCTTGGCTTTTGGCAGCTCTGTTGTTTTTGCAACCTGACATGTTTGGGGTTCTGCCTGAGCCTAGTCCCAAACAGCTGAAAACTGGACAAGGAGCAGTCAGAACTCTGACTAGCTTCACTGAGCTGTGCACAAGTCCATCCTTAGCAGAGATAAAGCTTATTACCTCCCAGAGAGACTGCATGATGTCAGCTTCCTATTAAGAGGGGAACATCAGGTGATATATAAACACTCGATCATCAGGGTTCTGGCCCATGGGGCACCTCACATCTACAGCTGCATGTGCTGCTTTTGGTGAAGGCAGCAAAAAGGAAAACAATCCCCCACCGATCCTGCCTCATCTGAGCTGGTTTTGCTCAGTTAGCCAAGACTGATTAAAGTGGGAACTTGGAATGACACTCACTATTGCATTTCATGCCTTCCACTTGCTGAAGTATGAAAGAAAACTATGTGTGTTTATTTTGATGACCTGCAACCCAGTGTGAGAGGCAGCTCCATTGGTTTGCCAGAAAAGGGCTTTGCTCAGAACTGCACCCTCTCCCCAGTACCTGCAGGTGGCATGGTCCTCTTGCATATATCTAATCTACACTCCATAATCATATTCCAGGGGCGGGGGAGTAGAAAAACCAAACACAAACAACAAAACCAAAACCTTTCTAGATGAAAATAGTACTGATGTATGATTTATTTTGTTCAAACCCATCAATTTAAACAATTGCTTTATTTGCCAGAGGCTGTGCTGGATTAGATTTAGAAAACACTGACAAGAGAAGATGAATGCTAGGGAACACAAAATGAGTTAAAGGAGATTGACAATGAAATACATACCCAGCACTGCGCTCAGAACCGCAGAGTATGAAGGCTCATGAAAAGCACGACTCCTATTGATCACAGCAGCAGCAAACATCTTCAAATAATGAAGCAGTGCCCATCTTTAAAGTTCAGCCTGTGTTTTTAGCCAAGCAGCATCTCACAGCAAAGGTTTTGCTGAGTGACTAATCTTTTAAACTCCTAACAAGGTATTTTAGCTTCACTGCCAGGCCATCAAGCAGTGCAGATGTAGAGTCACTCATGTGCCACCCATCCAGGTAGAAGAAAATGAAAATTAATATTTCAGGTGGCTTAAAATATGTCTGTCAGGGGAAGGGGTGGGGGAGAAGGGGGTTCAGCCTTCATCTGGAAGAAATCAGAACTCGTGTTGTGCCTTTCTGCAGGATCCAGCCACTTCAGAACATTCATCCAACATGTCCTTCAGTCCAGCTACTGACCTTCTTCACATGAAGCTGTTCAATTTGCCCTTACCTTTATCCACATTGACATAGAATCACAGAATGGCTTAGGTTGGAAGGGACTTCAGGGAAAAAAAAGTCTTCCAACTATAAAGCTGCAGGGACACATCAGCCCATAAAGGCTAACAGGGACACACAATGGGATGGTGCAGAAATAGGACTCCCAACCCCAGTCCCAGCACCCACAGAATGATGGGCCTTGGACTCCTCAGTGATGACAGCATCCCCTTTCCCAGCCCTACAGCCACTATCAGATACAGGATTTCACAGCCTTTACATTGAAACTACCAGGGCATTAATTCCAGCAGGAAAATGTGCATTGATACATTTACATCTGGGTCAGCTGCCAAACTGCCTCAAAACGGGAAAGAAATGCTGAGGCCTAACCACTGAAATTAATGGCTGCGATACCCTGGCCACGGAACTGAGGGATTCATGACATGTGACAACACTTGAGTAATCATAACTGCTTTTGAAAATAAAACTACAGCTAATCAGGGTGGTCTTGTTTCCCTTAAATACATTAAAGAGTCATTACCTCCAAATTCATTACATCAACAGACCACTTCTTAAAGGAACAGACCTAGGCAATGCTGCAGGGCTCTGGAGATGCTGATACTCCATCCTTCAGTCACTCCCTTAATGGCCCAGTTCTTTCATTCAACAGCTAGAAACGTTAAGCTTCCAATTTCTCTGTTCAAAGCTTCTTGCTGCCCTTTACTGGCACACAGTCTTGCTGAACTTGGAGAGGAAATCAGGCTGCTCATATGTATCAGCATATTTTCTCCCCTGGGCCTAAATGTAAAGCAGACAACATGTTTCAGAATTAATAACTTACATGAGATACTTTAAGTACAGTACAGGAGTGTCCCAGAGTTTTCCTTCTCATGATTCTATCTTCATTAATCAACTCTGCCTTGCCAAAATACATTACAGGAAGATGTCTGCATCCACTGTGGTCTAAGGCATAATCATACCTCAGAGATTAATATTTACAAGCCAATGTCTCCTCTAACAGGGACACAAGAAACCAAACTGCCTGGCAGTCACACAACACTGCAGTTAACTCCTGCTGCACCCAAACATGAGCAAAGCAAGAGCAGAGCACACACAAACTGGAAAGAATTAGCATCTTGGAGTGCAAAGAAAACATCAGAGATTGAAAAAAAAAGGTGGGAAAAGTCTGGAAGAAAAACCTTGGCTTGCACAGGAGACATTTTAGCTCGAGTGCTCATGAGTTACCTGATATAGGTTGGCAATAAAGGAAAGCAAATGCTCCTCTTCACCTTTAGCAAGAATTCTATAACTTCCTACATCATTACATATCATACTCTTGAAAGACTGCAGTCAAAAAGCAAAATCCTGCTGTGGTAGCACAGTGCACAGCCCTCCCCACTGCTCTAGACAAGATGGCTCCTGCACTGAAGAGTTGGATGAAAACAGTTGGCTGTCACAGAGCCACAGAGAGGAAAAAAACAGAATAATAATGCTGAGAAGCTCTGAGGCTCAGCAATATCCCAGCCAGAGTAACACAGTTGTCACTGCTCTGTTCTCACAGAGCAGAGCACCCGTAACAGCATGTCACAGCAAGCTGTAAACACAAGCCAGAAAGCCTCTCCCAAACTTCATGCTTCCCCAGAGCCCTGCAGTCTTTCACCTATGTCCAGCTGCCTTCATCTGGAGTGCCATCAACAACAGGCACTGCCCTGTCCCTGTAAGGCTCCCTTCTCCTCTGCTGGCATCTGCCTGTGGTACACCTGAGCTCTCATCATCTTGACAATCCTCGTCCAACTGATTAGGGTGAAAATAGGCATGACTGTCTTCTCATTAGCTGTACACAGAGCATAGCTAACAGACAAAAGTCTTGTGGCATTTCAATTTGAAAAGGTTTCTTGGTACTTTATTTCCTTCTGGTTTACACCTCCCATGTTTACACTGATGTTGGCCACCAGAAATGACAGTGAAGCGTTGTCTCTGCTGCTGCAGCAGCAGCCCAGCTTCATACTCAATCAAGTGACAGAATAGCTTGTGTGGTCATGCTAAGGCATATAGAAATTGCTTAATGCAGCCAAATGTTTCTTCAGATCTGGATAGAAGAATCCTTCCAGTTTCAAACACTAGCATGATCTCAGCTGTGCATGCTACAAGTCTTGCTTCTCAGCCAAGAGCAGAGGAGTGGAAGCAGTTTTTGCACTGCTTGTTCCTCTTTGAAACAACTGAATCCAAGAAACACCAGCAATCCAAAGAACAATTTTTCCTCCACTGAAGGATACATCGTCTCTAGATTTTCAGAGGTGGGTCCTCAGCTTTCCCCCAGGTAACACAGTGTTATTAAGAGCTCTGCATGTCATTCCAAGCGAGTCATCTGAGCTTGTGTTGGGATGAAGTGCTTGCACCAGCCTAGTAGCATTTTGTCCAAGCTCCACCAGCTCAGGACTGATTAGTGCTGATGATAGCCTTTATGCTCTTAAGCTTTAGGAAAACAAGAATAAAATAAAAATAAAATAATTTGTAAAAGCTATTGTCCAGGCTTCTGTCTTTCTCCCACACTCTTCTACTGGAGATACTCCAGTTAAATACTTGCACTTCCATAAGCCCTTTGGTCCTAAACCAAGGCACTGTCTCAGAAGCGAATAATTTATGAGTTCTGCTCCCTCCCAACAGGCCACAGTTCCAAGTTCACTTTACCAAGTGACAGGTTACAACAACAGAAAATATATTCAAATACTGTTCCTTGCAAGCAAACCTGAAGACCCATGAACAAAGATGCAACCCATTTCTTCCATCAACTGCAATAACATTGATCAAAACTCTCCTCAAGGAACAAGAGCTCCCAGAACCCTCTGGCTCCAGACCCACTATGCGGAGGGGTTACTGATCCCTCTTTAGGAGAGTTTTCTGCAGCCATGCAGAAAACACAGGGCAATGATAGGCTGGGAGAAGAGGGGACACAGCACAAGAGACAAACCTCCGGATTTATATCAAGTATTTGTGTTACATGGAATCAGGGACAGCTGGGGGGGAAAAGGCATGGTGACAGCTCAGAACTTTCAATTCCATGACAAATGTCAACATTTCAAGACTCTCCCTAATTCAGAATCAGTTGTTGAAATGTTATCTTCTTAACACGTTCAAGAGCTTAGGATTTTAAGCACTCTTTTTCTTTGCACCAGGACAAATAGGTAATACTTGAATATACACAACTACAAGGTTTACAAAGTCTATCACTTGCAGGTTTGCCTACAGAGATGTACAAAGTAGAAGTGTTCACTTTGATTGAAAAACACACTCCAACTTGCTAAGTGCCACCGGTACCATTCAAACAGTACAACGAGATGCTCAGCCTCAAACTCAGCAGCACAGCTCAACTCATGCCCCAGCTTCTGAAGTAAAAACTGCAAACACCCATTCTGTCTCATGCTACAGCACTTTCCCATTCTTCTTGCTCCCACTCAGTGTTCCCATTTTCGTTGCTGCAGGAGAAGTCATTTGCAAGGCAGCTGTGATGCTGATCACTTGGTTCTAAGAATGAGCCTGGAATCTTGGCATCCTCCATCTCACTCACAGGACAGAAGGCAGCTCATGAATATAATTTATTCCCTTTTAACCAATTTTCTTTAAATCCTTCCAGGTTTCCTTCAGTAAGCGGGAGACTACAATACATATAGAATAAAATAAGATAAGAATCTGC
The DNA here is from genome assembly GCF_026170545.1 of Melanerpes formicivorus. Classification (NCBI taxonomy): domain Eukaryota; kingdom Metazoa; phylum Chordata; class Aves; order Piciformes; family Picidae; genus Melanerpes; species Melanerpes formicivorus. The sequence continues at coordinate 8,213,270 of NW_027142380.1, read as the reverse complement.
TAGGATCAGACTTTTTTAGTGCTGCTGTTTCAGAACAAAAATGTTTCAGGCATACAATGTAATTGACATCAGATGGAAATTGTGCTGACTTTAAAGAAAATTAGACTAAAGTGGCACCAAGGCCTTTCCTTACTTTTCCTGATCTGCTTTTCAGCTGCCTAGAGAGAGTGCATTGATGAGAAACACAAGTACAGTAATACTGTGTACAGCATTAACTAGTAAAATTATCTCATTTGCAGACAATGCCAGCATGAGCAGGGTCAGCTCTTACGTGAAGGTTGCACTGAACCAAGCCTTTAAGAAAACACTTTTCTCTTTTCTTTTCTCTTTTCTTTTCTTTTCTTTTCTTTTCTTTTCTTTTCTTTTCTTTTCTTTTCTTTTCTTTTCTTTTCTTTTCTTTTCTTTTCTTTTCTTTTCTTTTCTTTTCTTTTCTTTTCTTTTCTCTTCTTTTCTCTTCTTTTCTTTTCTTTTCTTTTCTTTTCTTTTCTTTTCTTTTCTTTTCTTTTCTTTTCTTTTCTTTTCTTTTCTTTTCTTTTCTTTTCTTTTCTTTTCTTTTCTTTTCTCTTTTCTTCTCGTTTCTTTTCTCTTTTCTTTTCTCTTTTCTTTTATTTCCTTTTCTTTCCTTTTCTTTCCTTTTCTTTCCTTTTATTTCCTTTTCTTTTCTCTTCTTTTATTTTATTTTATTTTCTTTTTCTTTTTTATTTAGGACAAAACAATTAAGCAGCAGGAAGTGTTTCTGTTTGTCTGAAAATCTCTTCCTTTGGAAATACCATGAGCATTGCAAACTGGTTTTACTTTGGTGCCTGCTTCCTGGTCTAAACCTAAGTGAAGGTCCTGGCTGGTACCACAAACGCTCTTCCCTTCCTTCGAGTTATAAAAGCAAAAGAAGTGAGAGGTTGAAAGCAGCCTGCTGAAAGCATCCAGCCATGTTTGCTAATGGGCTCCTCTCTAGCTTTCAGCCAGGGAATGCTATTATGTTGCTTAATCCACCTGCAAATCGATGATGATTTTAACCTGCTTTCAGCACCAAGATATGTGTGCATGGACTGTGCTATCTGACGAGCCAGCCACCCGTACATGATTGATCAGCATCCTACCTCAAGTGTGTCAGAACCACAATAATATGACAAATTCTCTTCGTCACGCTTCAGCTTTTGCTGGTTGTTAACACGAACCAGGTGTAAAGCAAAGGAATGAAAAAATACCAGCCATCATGGCAGATATTGCAGAAGAGGTCTGTGAACAAAGGGCTAACAGAACAGATCCCCAGAGACCAGCCTTCAGCAGAAAAGACGGCCTGAAGTGCCCTTCTCTGTCTCCAGCAGACAGCCAGCCACAGGATAATTCCCTCCAATTCTTTCATATCAAATTGTTAGTTATACTTAGAGCTGTGTCTCATTAGTCTTTAAGGAGTTACAAGAAAACCACCCAGGATAAGCTTTGGTACCAGGTGGGTACCAAAGCGGAGATGGACTTGGTAAACACAAAGTTTCTGCCTTCAGCATCAGGCTCTTGAGTAGCTTTTGAAATCTTGATCTGCAGAGAGACCAGCCAAAGTCAGAGCTTTGTTTTAGGGTATGTATCACCAATGCAGCTTATACCATCTACACAGACCAGCAAGACAGAAAAAGTATTGTCTCCACTCAAGGTAGGAATCAAAACTCAAGCGTTTTAACTGACTGTCTCACTGCTGCAACCACAAAATGTTGCTGAGGTACCCTTTGCTGACAGTCAGCTCTGGAATTACCAACACCCTCTGAATTAGCAGAATCTGAGAATGATAACTGCTTCTCCCATAAATGTTGTTTGGTATAGTCTTGAATTAAAGTCCACTGAGGCTGATATGAGCCCTTCCCTCACTGAGTTTGGGAACAAATACCCTGTGAGTCCTCTGAAACCTAATGAAGTCTATCATCCCCTTGATCCTGCCTTTACTTTTCCTTTTTCATGCCTAATCCATGACCTATGCTCTGCTCTGAACATGAGACCTTATCTGCAGCCACATCTTTCCCATTTTGGCTTGCAGACCTTTGCAGAAAATGCTTTCAAATACAGTCCACATGGTTTTTAATATACTGAACTTGAAATTCATTTTATTGGAACCCAAGCAACTGTGTTTGGTAATTTCTTTCCCCTTAGATCTATTACTCTGATGATATTTTTTTTCTTTCAATACCAGCCATGTGCTTACTGTACTTTAATTTTCTGATGTGGCCTCTCTTCAAGTTTTGACATTTTGCTGAAAAGTTTCAACAGCAATTAGTCAAAACATGATGACATTTTGGTTTTCTCTTTAATCCATACCAGAGCATAGACCAAAGCAGTTTCCTTCCAGTGAACACAGACTTTCTAATTACACTCACTAATCACAGGAGTAGGAAGAGGTTTGTTGGTGGAGGACTGCCTCTCTGGGTTCATGCTCCAGCCTAATGAACATGATTTGATGCTCCTTCACGCTAAGTGACAGTTTCCACATCAGCAGCTGGGTGCAAGGCAGGGCTCTGCAAGAAGCCTTGGCTCCAGTTTACAGCCCTCACTGCCTCTCCCCCCTGCTGGAGACAGACTCCTCTGGTTCCTCTAAAATCAGCCTTGATGATCTCCCAGCACTTCTTTTATTTAACCTTTTGCTACTTTTAAAAATTATGCTGACTGTAATCAGTTGAATTAACTTACCCTGAGATAGGCACCACTGTTCCCAGTGGTTATGGCACAAGACTGGAGACCAGAAACTCAGACCAGTGCTACAAGGCTGCATCTCAAATCTCACAGAAGAAAAAGTAAAATATTTAATCCTACCCTTAACCAGCTTTGAGCTAACTCTCAGTCCTGAGCCATTCCAGCTCTCCAAGTGCAGAGAGAAAGAGCACAGCACTTTTTATTTACCACTCCTGCCCCTCCAAACAGGAAGGTAAATGTTATCTCTGGGAAGAAATTGCTCTTAGAGAAACAAGGGAATTCAGATCTTTATCACTAAGCACTTTTATAGCCAAAGTTTATCACAGCTTCAAAATTTCCAACCAAACTGATCTGTGTCATCGTTCCAGGAACAATGCATCAGTGCATGGGTGGTAAGTGGGTTTATACCTGCACTTCCAGAGGTCTGCTGGAACATCTGCTGTCTAAAACACCAACCATGACCCACAGCAATATTTTGTTAGAAAGGGAATACACAGGGACAAACAACTCTGACTACATGTTTAGACAAAAAAAAATCCCACAGTTTTCACAGAGAAAAAGCAACATTATGAAGCCTAGTGGGTTATTTATGCCATCATATTATTAGAATTTTTATAAATATTATCACTGCGGCAGTAAGTAATTACTTGGCATTCCTCAGCTCAACATAAAATTGTGCCAAATGTTATCAGGAAACATAAACCAGTACAGATTAGCTGCTTTAACATCTGGAATAAACCTCGCCAGAGTATGAAATTTTTCTGGTCAATCTGGTAAGGTAATAGACCATTAAATTCTAAATATTAGAGCAGGGAAAGGTATGTCACACATACACAGTGACAGCACCCAGGGAGAAGGATGGTTGTTGACTGTATTCCTGACACAGCACAAGCCAGCACCCTAGCAAGAGCTGTAGTGACTGTCAGAACACCATTGTGTCTCCTAAGGCACTTAGGAACTTACTGAAATTTTACCTCAGATCCAAACTTGCCTGAGTCACAAGAAAGTTCTGAGCTAATCCAAACCATACATCCTGAACATCCTTCAGAGATTCCTGTTCAAAAACCACCTTTTCCAACAGGTAGGAAATAAAGGAGAAAGAAACAACATCTAAAATACAGCATAAAGTGCACTACAGGGCAGCAGGCAAAAGCATTGCAACTACCAAGCAGGTATCTCAAGCTTGCTCTCCAACTCAACACCATCATGATAAAAGGTGTCCCAGTTCAAAAATCCCTGCAGCTGCAATCTGACTCCTAAACACAGGAAATCTTGTTTCTGTAATGCTGCTCACATTCTCCTGTTCTGCCAATACTGCATCTGGACACACACAAACACTCCAGACCCAACTGCAGCCCTCCACACAAAGCCTACAGCTTGCCAGATTTCCAGGGATGGGGACACCAGCCCAGCCAAGCCCCTGCAGGGTCCATTCATTGTGGTCCTCACGCTGAGGGCAGACCAGCAGGAGACAGCAGCCCACAGCGCCAGCATTGTGTCACCCAGGGATGGCCCAGCTTGCTAATACCCTGACCAGACAGTTTTCCAGATGCTCCATGCTATCAGCCAGCAGCAGGAATGGTGCCTGGGCCAAACATGTAACACAAGGCGATGGGAACCTTGACAACAACAAGACAAGGCGATGTGAAACAGTGAGCTCACTCTTCAGCTAACAATGAACAAATCAGCAGCGATCCCACAAAGCTACACAACTTTCCTCTCTCTGCATTTACACACAAAGGGAAATTAGCTACCTTTAAAAAGAAGCAGGTCTGGTGTGGTTTGTATTCCCTAGGCTGCAGCAAGTTTCCCTGGACCAACACTGACCAGAAAACATCCCCAAGAAAAAGAAAGTCTGTAAATGATGGATAATGAGGTGGGCTAGAGTCCCTGGCTTTCACCAGACTGAAACTTTCCATAAAAGATAAATAAGCAGCTTCCAGATTTTTGCAAAAGATAAATAATCACAAAAAAAACCCTTTCTTCTGTGGGGAAAAACAAATCTTTTTCTTCAAAAGGCATGTCAATAGAGAAGGTTTTGTGAGCTGAATAGGTACATTTTGGATTCCACTGCAACAGTTTTGCATTTTGATCTATCCTGACTACTGTAAGTCTTTGCTGATGTAAGCATAACAAATTATCTGCTATCATCTAGCTGAAACTATTAGATTGCACTTAATAATTTACTGCTCAACTCATCTTTGAACATGCAAATTATTAATTGATTACAGGTTTTCTGCACTCAGCTGTGCAAATGACTTCTCTTGCCATTCATTCCTGCCTCCTTTTCCACCTGCCTGTCAATCAGCTATTCTGGTGGTGCCAAAAAAAACATTTCAGTCTCGAGGAGTGACAGAGCTCAAATGAAAGCAGAAGCAAAGGAACTGACACCACAGCTGTGCAGCCTCTCAGGTGTGCGAAGCTGACGTTTGGGAGCATGGCATTCACTGGGGGGCTGGCACTTTTGTAAAATACTACAAAAAATGGTAATACAACACAGTGCTCCTGTGCAGGGCAAAGACTCGTATGCAACAAGTCAGAAACCAGAACAACTTTCAAGCACTTTGTATGTCTGCTTTCATATTTGTAGGCAGATTAATGTCACAAGGACGTTTGGGTCTATGGATATACAAGATTATTAATCACAGAATCTAGAACAGTTTGGGTTGGAAGAGACATTTAAAAGTCATGTAGTCCAACTGCCCTGCAGAGAACAGGGACATCTTCAGCTAGATCAGGTTGCTGCAAAACACAATGCTTTCCACGTACACCAGGCACAGAGCCACATCCTTCTTTTTGAGACCTGAATTTTGCTGACTTGAGGCTATTTTGGCAGCCTCACACACACAGAGCAGGGTGATGCTTTATGAAGTACAGCTATAGTACCAGCTTGATATGTGAATCTGGAGTGCTTTATTCACAGGATCCCATACATCAAGTATTTCCATGCCTGTGCACAGAATGGGTGCCTTTGGCTGCCTGGACTCTCAGCTCTCCATGAGGATTTTCTGCTGTAATCCTGACCCTGTGTAGCAAACAAGGCCAAGATCTTTATAAACAAGACCAGTCAAATGCCTCAATAGATTCATTGTAAAAGGTCACTTAAAAGACATCTGTATATAAAAAGCTTATTGCTGATAGAGAAACCTGGCCTAGTGAGAGGTGTCCCTGCCCATGGCAGGGGGGTTGGAACTCAATCATCTTTAAGGTCCCTTGAGACTCAAACTATTCTTTGATTCTATGAAAAAAAGTGCCACCCTGAAGATTTGGAAAGCAGTGGCAGGTGCCTGCTCTGACAGAATGTCCAGATTAGCTTCAAGAATTAGGTCTAGAGCAGCTTTACTCATTTTTCCATCAGCACTGAGAACAGGTTACTAACAGTTTCTTGCTATCTGCTAAAACAACAATTGCTTAAGTCATGGTAAAACACCAGGATATCTGGCTGTATTTATTCTATTACAAACTATGTTTACAGTCTTCTAAGAAATTGTGTGATGGCTTTATCTATAGCTTTAAAAAGACCTAGCTCCAGGTCCCTGTGTTGGGAGTCACTGTGTCAGAGGAGGTGAAGCAGGAAAAGCCTGGATAATTTCACAGCTCTGCCAACAAGATAGCACCAACACCTCCCAGCCACAGAGCCAGCCCAGAGCTCTCTTGGGCTCAGCAGGAAAGATAATTTACACAAGTACTTACTGCAACATGATGGAGACATGGGAAACACAGAGCAGCTGCATTCTGTGCTAAAATCACAAATCAAGCCCCCAAAAGAATGACCAGAAATCACAAAATGTATTTGTTTGGTTTAAGATAATGATGTGGGTTTTTTCCTGGGCTTGTTCTTTTCATGACACACTTGCTTTGTAGCTTCAATATTTTTCCTTCCACCCCAAAGATTAGAAAAATAATGTTTTCCCTTGCTGAGTCTCATATAATATCATCATCCCAGAAACAGAGACTTTAGGAAAACACAGCAAGGCTCACATACTCAAAAGGTATTTGAATGACTAATTCCCCTTGGGTTTAGTGTGTGGGAAAGGCCTAAATATTTTTGAGACCTGAGGGTGAAATGAGAGACTCGTTAAAAATATGCACCCCTTTGCAAAAACCTCTGTAACTGACTCTTCTTCCCAGCTATCAGTGGCACTTACTTCAGCTCTACTGCCATCAGTTTAAGGTAGCAAAGTATCATTTCTTGGATTTTTGAAGTGCACTTCACTTCTGCCAAGCACAAAAAGAGGTTGTTCGTTATTCCGGCTGCCTCTTGGTCTTCTCCTCTTACAGCTCTGAATCTTTTCCATCCCACCTCCCTGATGTGAGAAAGAAAAGGAGCCAGGGAGAAAGAGATGCTCACAGCTGTGTAGAGTCACATCTGTAGCCAGGCCTCCTGTACTCAATCCCCTGATTTGACTGCAGGGAAGAAGCAGGTCTTGATTGCACAGAGCTTTGAAGTTTAATGGTGATTGGAACATGTGCTGAAAGAGAGTGTCACTGCCACATTTATATAAAAAGTTGATTATCTATTGAAGAGAGTCTGTTTATTTATTTAACTCCACTTCTGTTAATATGTGGGGACAGGAGAAGGAAATCAGCATATGAAAATGCCAGATGTGACTAATAGCTACCAAAGTAAGACAGGGCTGAGCTCAGATCAAAGAGGGCTGCTAATTTGGAATACTCTAATATTGTCTCAGAGCTACTTCAGGACCTCATGGCAAGAAGATTTATTTGGAACCAGAAAAGATCTGAGTTTCTCATTTTACAGACTTTATGTTTGTATGATGATACTGTTTCTTTCACACAGTTGCAAACAGCACCAAAAGATCAACATAAATTCTCCCTGGTACCTTTTGGTCCACGTTCAAAGACGTGAAGTATTTGGCATAGAAGATTTATGCATCAAGGTGATACTCTAACAAATTATGTCAAGACATCTGAAAGTCATCATTCCTGTGCACAAGCATGCATCTTAAAAGAAAATCTACCAGAGGATCAAAACCAAGATTAAACCACATCTGTTTGGGTTTAAACTACATTGTCTGCAGAGTTCAAAGTTGTTTCCTTTTGTCTAAAAAAAACTTACCCAGCTGTTTTTTATCTTAAATTCTTACCACTATCAAAGCACTGTTTTCACTGGCCAACCAATGTTATTTCTAGAAGCTGAGCTAGTTAGGAATGGAGCTAAGCAAGAAAATATGCTTTATTCATCAAAGGTCTACCCTGTGTGACTTGACTTGGCACACTGAGAAAATGAATAGAGAGGTTTCATCGGGTTCTAATGGGAGCAGCGTACCTACTGTATGTCATCGTGCCATAAATTAGGCCCTCAATCTTTTTACACAAGTAATTGACTACAACTGACACCGATAAGGAAAACATGAGACAGAAGGAATTGGAAGAGGCACAAATTATATAATAAAAAAATAAACACAGCACAGATTCAGTATGTGGGAAAGAGAAATGTTTTGAGAACTGTCATCAATCGGTAAACATGCTCCGTAAATGCAGGTGCTGTGAAAGAGTGCTGGGATAGCAGGACGGGTTTGGCTGCCACCAACAAAGGGACACACACGTACATGTGTATGTGACCACCATAGCACTGGATCATGAACTCCTGATGTTCAGTGTTAAACAAAAAGTATTATAGGTGATACAAGGCTGCCTCCATCATAATGACAGTGTTTTGTGTTAAGATAAAAAAGAAATATGAAGTTAAACTAAAAGCATATGATGGGACAGCTGCATACTGAGCCCTGAGTTTCATTTTTGTCTGTGCCCTCTGCCTTTCTCAATGGCTTCAAGAAGCATGTGAAGGTCTGGTTCACACACCACAGCCCCAGTTTGACTTCAGTGGGAACTGTCTGAAGCCTCTCATGAGCTAAGCTACACCCTAACTCCTGGAGGCAAAGTTCCCTAAATCCTAAGGCCTGTCTGGATTCATAAACCAAGCAGCAAAGCACTGTTGTTAGCTGTTCTCAGAGCTTTCCTCTCCCAAAACACAGAGCACAGGAACAGAACGAAACCAAGTGCTCAGGGCAGGAGAAAATGCAAAAGCTTGGGTGGTTCAAGCAGGCAGAGGGTATGAAGGTGGAGACTTGATGTTCCCACTCTGGATTTTGTACATAGCCCCGTGAGAAGTTTTCTTTACATTGAAAATCTGACCCTGTTCCCTGAAGTCAGAAATAAAACTTGCTTTTATCAGGCAGCAAAAGGAAAACTGAGCAATTGTGCACACTACAGCTGGTCTACTAATGTCACAATCTTTTCAGTATGTTCATTATTCAGTTGTCACAGATTCCTACATCTGATAGCTCTCAATCTGCAGATCATTCATAGCATAGCCCAACAGCTGGCATTTCATGCCATAACACTGTAACTATGTACCCGGAACGTATAGAACATATGGGGCTAACTTTGCTTACCAACTGAGGACATATTGTGTGCTCCACAGTCAAATGTGATTTTACACATTTCAATTTACATTTAACATTGTGTGGATCAACCAATACATCATTTGGCCTGGAAAAAGGAACAATAGCAGCTAATTTACATAAGTAATCAGAAGCACATCATTTTTGTTGTGTTTTCACTGCAATCTTGAATTTGGAAATATTTTGGGTGGTCTTTGTTCTACACTTGATCCCCTCATCCTTCCACAATCTAGTGTTTCAGAGTAACCTCTATTTTTCCTATCAGTGTCACACTACTGGAATGAAAGAAATAAGTAAATAAACCCCCCCAGTGATTCCATCTGCTGACTTATGTTTAGGGACCTCTCATAGAAGGCTGGATTTCTGCATATAGCTCAGGAAGAAAAGCTTCAACTGGATTCTGCAAAGGTGGCAAAGTTCAAGAATGGAAATAACTCAAGATGATGAAGAAGAAAATATGCTGTCAATTTCTTCAAACACCTTCTGGCACACAGCAAGAAAAACAGCCCCAGTGTCCCCACCATTATTTTATGCAATTCTCTTTTTCCAGGTCATGGTAATAACATGTTCCAACCACCATCTGAAAATGAAACACAGAAAGGGAATTCATACAGCTCCAAGGGGATGTGTTCAATAATGCCCAAGAGCCTTAGAAATATAAGTTGAGTTTTCCTAGTCTCAAAGCAACATTTAGGCCCAATTTCAGTGCCGAAGTCTCACACCTTTAAATCTGCTTTAGCATCTGACTTTGGGCAGGGAGTGCATTCAGCTGTAGTTGCACAAACTTTTTCATTATTTTAGAGGAGAACTGTGCCTCTCCACAGCAGATCATCTGATGAGCAAAACCCAGTCATTTCAAAAGTATGCTGCCATGGCCTGTCACTGATGTGCCAAAACCCTCCACAGGAGGTGAGCTGAGGATAGAGAGCGAGCAGCAATCAGCCTGGCTCTGCCCACTGCACAGAACAACTCCCTTCAGTGCTGTTTGAGGGTATTCTGCTCCCCTTTCCAGCCCAGTACACCCTTCACCATCTCAAAGATGGACAGATGCCAACTGGGGTTCTGAGGCTTCTGGATGAATAATAGCAGTAAGGCCCAGCCAAGTGATTTGCGTTTCAAATCTGTGGAGGAGCTAGAGGGCAGCCCTTGGTGCATGGCTGGTCATAACTGCCTGGGCAGCAAATATTTTGGTGTGTTCACTTCCTAGCTGCATCTTGCTCAGCAGCAAAGTTGTATTCAGCTGAACAGACTACAGCATCCTGCAGCTTCACTGCAGTCCTTCAAACCGTCTGTGTGGAAAGAACAAATGCTTCGCTTAGAAAGAAACAATGTGTACAAATATTGTGTAAATATGGATTCAGTATTTCTAAGGGGTGTGTGTATCTGAGTCACACAAACAAGCTCAGAGATACACAAGCTCCTAGGAGGTTTTCACAGCTCTGATGCCATGAGACACAGGATAAACCAGCAATGCTCTCACCGATCGGTTCCCTTGTGATATGACTGAATCTCAACAGCCAAAAGCAATATACCTCTGCAGGTGAGGACTCTCATTCTGAGATCCACCAGTCCTACAGGGCTCCGTTTCAGACAAAAATGAGCATCTGTTTCACTGCAAGTCCTGTAATACCTCGGGACAGCACTGAGAGATGCACAGAGGCAGAGCCAAGCCAGGGTAGCCCGCGCGCTCCCCTCAGGGACATGCACTTCCCTCCCGCGCCGCCGGGGACCTGAGGGCGCTGGGCTCGCGGGCGCGGACTCCATTTCCCACAGAGTATGGCGCGTGACGGCAGCCACAGCCCTGCCCGCGCAGGCGCCCTGGGCACGCCGGACCCGCGCGAGGGGATGTTGCTTGAGTTGACGGCCCCTAGGTGGAGAAGCTCCGGGGGGGGCAGCGCCCGGGTGGAGGTGAGCGGGGTTGCCCCGCCCGTTACCGGGCGAGCGTTGGGGGTGGGCGGGGAACGGGACGGGCAGGTGTCGGAGAAGCGCTGAACCTTTTAGAGTTGGAGGCGGGCGGTGACCGGGACTGGCTGCTGGAAGGCAGCTGGGAGGCTGCACTGGCCGGCGGAGCGGGGACAGAGGTTCTTTCGGCAGCCGCGGAGCGGTGGCAGCCCCGCGCACCAAGCCAAACCTGCTGATGCCGGCTAGCAAAGGCACTTGATTGGGCTTCTTCCATCGTGTTAGGTGAAGGCAAATGACGGAACGCAATAAAGCAGTTACGAAACAAAGTCTTGCATTGGGAAGTAACTATTTATTTATTTTTCCCCGCTTTGGGACTATGTCTCCTTTTGACCTTACAGTGCAGTGCACAGAATACAGAATTAACCAGGCTGGAAAAGACCTTCGAGATCATCAAGTCCACTTAAGTGGTTTCTGTAAGAAGTGTCTTGTTGCACTGCAGTCCTTGCTCTCCTGTCGGGAATGTTTGTGAGAGTCAGTTTGGTAGAGAGCTGAAATAAATTCAGGTGAAGATGAGAGATGGGCATCTGGAATTAAAATTGGAACCCAGGATATTCCTTCCAAACCCAGGCTAACAATATAGGTGAAAGGTGTCACTATGCAAGGAAGGATTCAAGGGCTTCCTTAAGGTACCAAAGAATCGCTTCAGAGCTCCCTGACACAGACCTCATAACGCTCCTACAAAGTCATTAAGTGCCTATTTTCAGGCATCAGCATACCAGAAAGTATGACCATTTAAACCCCAACAAGATTATAGTGCTGACATCACATTGGTTTTGCTAATACTGTTTCAGATTATATAAACTCAAAGGCTATAGTTATGGGCAGACATTGCTGCCTTCCTTTCCAGAGTGGTGAAAAATGTGGCTGAGCCCTTACTAAACTGCAAGGATGCCTTTTAAAGCACACACCCAGGAGCCAGCTACTCAGCTTCATCCTCACCTACAGAGCACTTCAGGGAGAAGGTGCAATACGTGAGGGCTCTGCTTCACTAGGTGAGCTCTGCACTACCCTCTTCACTGGCAATGTCTGGCCTGACACAAGCAGCTTTAATAAACACTGGGCTCTGGAGGGAAGACCAGACTCAAAGAAAATCATTTAATCACTCCAACACACACTATTTCAGTGCTATAAAAGCAAACATAAAAGGCAAAATCCTGTTGCTCTGAGAACAATTGTAGACAATTGTGTCCAAAAAGGCCCTTATCAATATAGCCAAACCTCCAGAATGTTCTTATTAGCCCTACTACCATAGGACCTGTGAGCTCTGGTCAAGTGCTTTGACTTACTGTACAAAGACATGAAGACACAACACATCCCAAGGTGGTTTGCAACTAAAATGAGAGACCATCCAGGCACAGAGGCAGTGTAGTGGGTCATTCAAGGCAGCCACCAGAATCCAGCCAAGCTGTGCCTCAGTAGAATCTGCAGAGTTTTGATGCAACCAACCACAGGGAACTTTATGGAAATTTTGCAGGAACACATGGACTTTGTGAATGTACAGCAGAGAAATTCTTCCCATAAGCACGAAGAAGATTGCAAGTGTAAATTGAATCATCATGGGAGGTCTGCATTTGGGAGTCAATTTTTTGGTAATGACAGGGAAATGATCAATGGACAGGCTTGTAAGCAAAGCCAAGGTGTTTAGATGTGACATGATAGAGAACAGACATCAATACAAGGACAAGGCAGAGAGCGGTGCTGGTACCTGAGAGTCAGAAACACAAAATGTGGTATTATGAAAGAAAAACAGCTGAGGGTGCTGTTTCATTTCAGGTCTACAAATTAATAAATAGCTAGATTTGCCTGAAATTTTAGTGTCCTGCTGTCACTCACATTTTTGATTCCTCCCCACATCCAGCCAGCAGACCACTGCTACTTGTCAAAAAGAGTGGAAAAGACTGAACTAATCCTTTATGCAATCAGACCAGGTGTGAAGCTGACACAGGGCAGGAGAACTGAAAAGAGGATTGAATGAAAGAGGATTCTTCTCAGGAAAGGGAACATCATCCTTGGAGTTAAGAGCAAGGAGCAGGCTAGGAAGAAAGCAGTGGGCCACAAGGTAACCACCCCAGCCTTGTCCCTCTTGCACACACTGTTCCGATCTTGCTTGTAGGCTTAAGGACTAACTAAGGCTGCACTAGCTCTGCTCAGCCCAGATGTTAACAGAAGATACCAAGCTAATTGCTGTTCTTCAAATGGAAAAGTGGTGGTTTAGTGGCTTGAATTTTCATTGTAAAGAAAATATGCTGATTTTCTGTTACATATGCCAGGAAACATATGGAAGCTGGATTACATTTGTCCCAGCCTGTTAAATTTACAGAACCCAAGTCCTGTGGGGATGTCATAAATTTACATACACTCCTGAGCACTAATGTCTGCATTGGAGTCTTTACATCATCAGATCCTTGTCCAAAAGCACACATCTACAACCATCTCTTCAGAGGCCTTGCACATATGGAAGCCAGTGTGGGTTACCACTTCTCACGCTGGTGTTATTCAGGCCAGCATCATATCAGAAGCTCTTTACTCCACACCATCACAGTTCCTCAGAGAACATCTCCTTCAAGATCTATCAGCACTAACAGTTCTCCAGTTCATCAACATGCACCAGGTAGGACCTAACAAGAATTAGGAAGAAATTCTTTACTGGGAGGGTGGTGAGGGACTATCCCAGGCTGCCCAGAGGTTGTTGATGTCCCATCCATGGAAACATTCCAGGTCAGGTTGAACAGAGCAACACAATCTAGAATCATAGAATTGTTTTGGTTGGATCACAGACTCCAGCTGTCAACCTAAGACCACCATGACCATTAAAACATGTCCCAGAGTGCCATGTCCACATGCTTCTTGAACACCTCCAGGGACAGTGACTCCATCATCTCCCTGGGCAGCCTATTCCAATGCCATCTAGTAAGAGGTGTCCCCACCCATGGCAGAGGGGATGGAACTAGATGATCTTTAAGATCCCTTCCAACCCAAACCACGCTATGATTCTACAATAATGCTTTCCAGCTTGTATTATCTATTCAGGCCCAAACATTTCTCAGCTAGTCATTTTATCTGATGCTAAAATTGAGCCTTAAAAACTATCAGCCACTACCCAGCCTGCCCTAGAATAAAAGAGCAGTCTCCACAGTACATGCAAATGGATGAAAAGTTCCCACTATTGTCACTGCTTTATTTGGTGACTTCTCCGTGCAAGCCAAGCTGATGTACACGTGGAACTAGATTTTGTGTATCAGTAATATCCCCTGATGCAGGTCTTCAACAGAAACATTTGAAATGTGTGCTGATTCCTACCACACAGAGGATGATGTGTGGGATGGTAGCTGCCCCATCCCTGGAAATATTCCTGGTCAGGTTGTTTGGATCTCTGAGCAACCTGCTCTAGTTGAAGACATCTCTGTTCACTGCAGGGTGGTTTGACTAGATGACCTTGAAAGGTCCCCTTCAGCCTAAGCCATCCTGTCATTCTTTGATTAAAACTAATCTTTCTCCTCATACCTTGACACCAAATGCCTGTGCATGCTGACATGCTGCAGGACAAAAGACTTCCGAAGTTAATGTCTGATCTGGGCAACTGCAGGAACACCCAAGTCACATGAGAGCCGGCTCCCCTGGAGCGGGCAGCCCTCGCAGGACTCCCTGGTGCGTCTCAACCCGGGATCCGCAGCGTCTGGCGTTGTAGGAGGACTTTAACCTGTCTTTACCTTTCTGCTGCGGTATCAGAAGGTGGCAGTGTTGGATCCACCATCGCCCCCAGCCTCAGCGGAGCCTCCACCAACAGCAGCTGCCAGCACAACTGCAGCCTTAATAATGACAAATTACACATCCGCTGCTCAATTAGCCATCATTCATGGTGTGAGCCTGTCCTCTGTCAGGTGGCTACAGGCAAAAGCCTTGATACTGAATTGGCTGGTTTGTTCAAAGTATAAATCACCAACACGGTACTGGAGAGATGGGCACCCACAGGCTCTGCCCTGGGCAGATTCATAGAATGGTTTGGGTTGGAAGGGACCCTAAAGATCATCTAGTCACAGCCCCCCCGCCATGGGCTGGACACTTCCCACTAGACCAGGCGGCTCAAAGTCCTGTCCAGCTTGGCTTACCTGACAGTCACTGACATTGGGCTCTCTGCTTCTCTAGGCTGAGGTTTTAGAGATAAATTACAGGACAACCCCCCCATGCCCCACCCAGACTGTGCCAGACACAACCACCTCAGCCTTTGGTGCCATCCCAGCAAACATGAGAAGACCTATTGTTGTCTGCAGTGTTAGATAGAAACCAATCCTGCAAATGGTGAACGCCAAGCAAAAGGCTAGAGTTACAAAGAAGTTTAGTCCCAGTAAAAGCACTGCAGCCTCTCAAAGGCCTAGAGGTTTGGAGTAAGATCAAAAAAGCCTTTACTACACTCTGCCCATGCCACAATTTAGTCAGAGAGAAGCCAGCTCTAGCCTGGGAAGCCTGGGATCACACTGCAAGGTGCCTTGTCACAGGTAATGAGCTCTGCATAGGGTCAAGATGCATTATTTTGGCCACAACTATCTAGCTACCTCAACTGCTTCAGGATGTGCAGGAAGCTGATGTAGGTATCTGTCTAGTCAGATGCCTTTGCATGGGGTGAAGGTGCAATGTCTTGGGCCTCCAGACTCATGAAGGCTTTTTGTAAAGGAGATGCATGTTCCCAAGTCAGTTAAGCCTTAGAACTGCAAATGGAGCCATGTCTAGATATCCTTGAAAACCTGAGCTGCACTGTGAGCCCAGAGACCTCACCATCTGGCACAGCCAGCCCCAAAACCAGCACTGAATTCAGGGTTTGTACTAAAGCTCTAGCATTTTCCCTTCTACCACAGACACCACATCCAGGTGGTGAACTTCTGTCTCATGTCACATCCAAAAGACCAAATTGCCGAGGACCAGCTTGTAAGCGCTCGCTCACCCACTCATGTTTACCCCAGTGGAAATGCTGGAGAAATATCTGCTACTCAGTGTGAGTAAGAGGCAAGCAGTCTGGCTCAGAAAGGAAACATCACACCAGCTGATGAGGAGCTTTTTAGCATATGAATGTGTAAATTTGCCGTGACAGGTGGGATGTTTCAATGACTTTCACTAGAAAGCCAACTGCTATGCAGTTATCATTAGAAATTTCTCATTGGAATGCCAATGACTGATGCCCCATGCTGGGTAATGGGGCTCAGAATTGGGTTTTAAAAAGAGAGAGTGAGAGCAACTAAAACCCATATCCCTGCTGGGTGAGTTCCGGATCGGAGCGCAACCAGCAAAATATTTGCTCATGTAAATGTTTCCTGCCATGAGCAGCTTAATGATTTCAGGCAGGAAAATAAACAACAAATAATGAAAAGCACATGAGGCAAATAGAAATATTTGGAATCGTCCTAATTGCAGAAATCTTCTCTTGATGGAAAGAGACAGAAAGTCCAGCAGCCCAGCAGTGACCTCACCCTGTAACAGAGCCAGAGCAGGAAGAGTCTTCGGAAGAGATTTCCAAGACAGCTTAGCTCTTATACCTCTTTGTCAGCTATTCAAGGGTATTCAGTACGCAGCAAGCCTTGCAGCAGCAGCTGCTGGATGCTGAGCCTCAGCAGCAGAGCTGAGGTGATCTCTTCCCATGCACTCTGATTCATGCTCCCTCCCCACTTGGACTGCACTCCACCATCAGCTCCTCTTCTGGCTCGGCTGGGATGAGGCTCTGTGGGGAGGGGAGTTCTGATACTTCCGGCCACCACACTGCTGGGACTCTCCTGGCTTTAGCAAGTCAGCTCTGCAAACCAGATGCAGCTACCAAAGCCTGCTTGTAGCTGTATCTCCAGCATTTCTCTGGTGGCGCAAGGTTAACTTGCACAAGGTCCTTCCCCCAGTGTAACTTCTGCCTGCTGGCCATTCCATGCAGGGGTTGCAAGGATGAGTAGCAAAGGATAATTTCACTAGATGGATCTCCTGGAAAGCATCAGTAAGATGTGACACAATTTAGGGACTTGCTAAGACTTTTTGGTGGCTCCTATCCAACAACTAGCACACAGGAAAAGAGCTTGTATATTTTTACTCTCCTGGAATAACAAAAAGTTCCCATCTGTCTCTTCCAGCTCCATTTCCCTTCTAAGATGAAAAACCACAGATTTTGCCCAGCCACAAGAAGAGACAGAATGGTCTAGCAGTCCCATCAGCAGCAGTTCAGGCCATGATTGAAATCGCCAGTAGTTCATATACACACCTTCTGCATCATGCCCCTTCACCTCAGTCCCCTCCACACCGTTGCCTGCTTCAATCAGTGTTTCAGTTTGGTTTTATTAGAACAAGCAGAGAGCTGCTGAGAAATGACAATAACAAAATGACCTAACTGCAGACATAGGTACTGATGTCCCTGGAGACTTGCAGCAGCACAAGCTAGAAGAAGTGGGCTTGTTTCCCTTCTTCACCAGGCAGGATCTATATTCCAGGGACAGATGGGATTTTTTGTCCAGCTAGACCACTGTTTGCTGGGACCCAACAGTTGTGCTCACTGAACCAACTGTCATGCTCTAAATACACTAAGTGAAACCAACCAAATAAATACAAAAAAGATTAACAACTCTAAAGCTAAAAGACGTGGAACCTTTTATGTGTTTCTCTCCAGGATATCTGGGACGTTTGCTGTGAACAGAAGTACCCTGCACATGATTACAATTTATTGAATTAAACCCAGCATAGTTTCTGTTGTATAAAGTAGCACTTTCTTCCCTTATCTAACACAGATGAAATCTTGAACTCCAATGCCATCTGCAATACCATGTTCCATTACAAATATATTGAGCAAACTAAATGATGTTCATCTGGGATTTTTTTTTTCCTAGTTTGGTTTTTGAGGTTATGAGCAGGGCTTCAGGCAGCTGCTGCAATCAGTCTGTGAGTTAAATGTTGGTTTCATGGTGGCTGATGACCTAACAGAAACAGCAAATGTTGAACAGGAGGGGAAAAGAGCAGAATCCTGTTTAATCAGCCTACATTTCCTCTTCTTCTTTTGTTTCTTTGGCAAAAAAACCCAAAAAACCTTTCTGTTCTAAAAAGGGATTACAAACTCCAGCCACTTTACAGCAAGAGACTTTGGTTTCAACCCACAGAAAGTCACAGGGGGGGGGAATCATTTTGCTTAACAATCAACTTGAAAAGTTTCCTTTAAATAAGACACATTATGTTCAGCTTTGAAGTCCAGATTTTAGCTTCAGTTTGAACCTAGAGAGGGGCTTGAGGAGCACTTTCACACCTAGCCTTTGCCTGTAGAAGAGGATTTACAGCAGTGGACCTAGAGCTACAAATCCCTGTGTGTACCATGGCCCATAAACAAAATCTCAACTGATGTACAGAAGCTACCAGCACACACCAGAGCTGCTCTTCCTGTTTTGATGACTCCCAACACCACATTGGCAAGCTAAGCACATTGGTTTGCAGGGGAGCACACACTAAGTGTGGACAGGGCTGTGGAAGCAAAGGGCATTTGTAAACAGCACAGAGGAAGCTGCTGCATGTCTGCCCCAGAGGTGTGCTCATCCAAAAGGTACGATGGCTTGGATAGCCCTTGAGCTCACCTCAACACATCAGAGATTATGTTTTATGTCTAGCAACTGAGAGAGGCTTTGCAAAGTCCATTCTTCTTGCTTGGTCCTGCTCACCCAAAGACCTCCAAAATGTACCGGCTATCAAAAACATGACTTCAAAGCTGATGACAAAAAAGAAAGCAAACATTTAAAAGCCCAAATGGAAGCAGACAACTACACCCAGTGCTCCAGGAAGTGTCACTTTACAATAGGCAAAGTCTGTGGAGGTGATGACATTAACACTCACAGCAGAATTTCACTCCCAGTGCTGCTAAGAAGCAGCTAAGAAGCTCACAGCTCTGCTCCAAGGTGTCTCTTGATGTCTTCTGTATTTCTTTGCACTTCCCTGATAACAGCTCTCTGTGGCTCTCTCATAACACTACATATTGTGAAATCAGAGTTATTAGCTCTGTTACCCAAGGCAGGGTGCAAAATAACCCCAAGCCCTCTTTCTTAGATCTTGGAAAACTGTTTGGCTCAGCTTCATTTCCTTACGACGAGTATAAAAAATAGGCACTGCAAGAGTTTACAAACCCTTTTCATGTGGAGGGGAGGAATGCCACTTCCCTTTAATCTTTCATAGCTTGTGTGCTAATGGCAGGCTAAAGCCTGCCAGCTGATCTGAATCTTCCAAGGGATATGCAGGGGCCACCAAAGGCACAGAAGGCCTGGCCTTGCAATGAGAGAGGAGCTGCAGGGTAGAGGTTACCATGAGGAATGTAGATCTGGAAAGAGACATTGTGCTGAGATCATACATGAGCAGGATAATCTTTTCTGCAGACTGAAGTGCACATGCACAAGCTGAGTTTACCCTAGACCAGGGAAAGGCACAAGCTGGGTTTTCCCTACATCAGGGGAAGGCAGAGCTTCCTGTTCACCTCTGCTCCTTCCACATCTCCAACTTGGTAGGAAGGAGAAAGGCTTTCTCACTTGAGCATAGGTGTCTTTGCAGAGTGTGATCTTCAGTGGTGGGAGGCAACCTTAGTTTATGATGAGTGGCTTACTGTGAAGGCAAAAGTTGAATTGGTATGTAAAACAGGAGACAGATGGGGAAAACCCCACAGAATAAACCAACCAACAAATTATGTCCAAAAATCTGCTGCTGGTATGGGGTGAAGATCTTGATTTTACTTACTGGTTTACCACCTTCCTGAGCTGAAGTCCTCATATTACTGAAACATTTTCTAAGCCCTCTCCAGAGTTTAACATTAAATATCCTACAGGCCTCCTTGCAAGGACACATTTGAAACAACTACTTGTGCAATGAGCAGCGCTGGGAATACAGTGGGGCACATAGTGGTGTGCCATAAAACACATACCTTGGGTGGACTGTGGGGCATGATGCAAAGAGCCTTCAACTACCTGAATATAGAGCTATAACTTGCCACAGACAAACTGACCACACTCAGGAGGGGTTTATCGAGCAGCACTGATGTTAATTTCATCATGTCACAATTCTCCACAACAGGGTTGAAAAACTGGCAATACTTCCAGGAAAATAAGGCTGAGGAAACAAGCAATGTCTAATGTGAAATCTGCTAAGTAATGCAAGATGGAGATGATGAGAAGTTCCCCAGCAGGACATTCTTCCAGGAGGAAATCTGTTTTTCTTGAATCCAAAGCATTTGCAGGAATGTGTCATCTTCAGTGACACCATGGTTTGAAAAATGCTGGAACGAGGCTTAGGTTGAGATTGACCATTCAGACTGCCTTCAAGTGGGACTTTTCTGTTTTGAAATGCTTTTTTTTCCAATCCTTTTAATCTTATGTTACACAATGTAAAGCAGAAAAATCCATTTCAGACCAAAAATTATATTAAACCAAAACATTTCTGTTGTCTTAAAATAATTTTTCCCACCAGCGACTCATGCCACAAGAATCCTAAACTGCGTTACATTCTCACTTTGGAATAGAAAGTGATGTGAAATCACAGTAAACTCCTGTGAAATGCAACCCTCTGTTGCAGCACAGCTTCATGGCTTTTAGTTAAATTCACAACTGGAGAAAAATGGAGAGTGGAGAGAGGCCAGCTGGTCTGAAGGACTCATGAAACTGTAGATTTATGGACATGATATCTATATGAGCATGCTACAGGATTAATTATAGAAGCTATTCTAAAACTATGGCTAACAGCAGATCTGAAAGGGTCTTGAGACATTTCTGCCCCAGTTCAGCTCTGGCCCAGGAGAACTGGTGAGCACCAGACGTACTTGCAAACAAATGGCTGTGTCCTTGCAATTAGCCAGTGACTCCCAGATTTCAAAGGCAGAAGGGGTCATACTGACTCAGCAGGTGTGTAACACAGCACCAGCCTTCATTCTTTTAACACTCCTGTGCCATTACCAGGTTGCCAAGTCTCATGAGTTTTTGGCAAGTGGTAGATGTTGGCCAGGGCAAGAGCTGCTCTCCCAGGCACATAAGAATCTCCTATTTTCTCACAAATTTTAGCCAAGATAAGGACAACTTCAGCCAGCCTTTCTGACAAGCTGTTTATCCTAGTGTCTGCTTCCCAGGATTGAGGCAGTTGCAAGGTTCTCAAAAGTAGGCTCTTTACTCCCATCAGTAACCCAATACCAGTCTGACAAGGAAGGAGGAAGAATGAAGATGAAGAAAGATCAAGAGATAAATAGGATCAGATTTCAAGCACAGGGAGTAGCTCCTCTGGATTCCCCCTCAGCCCCCAACTCCCTGTTTCCTTCCTCTCTCCATCCTGGCTGCTTTGAAAGAATAAGAAGGGAAGTGGGCTGCAGCTGTATTATTCCTCTGCTGACCTGATGAGAGAAAGAGAGAGATCTTCCAGCTCCTGAAGCGCAAGACCATCCAGGAATGAGCAGAGATGATGCTTCAGGGACAGGGTGAACAGTGATGAAGTCCACAGTGAAAATAGGAATGTGCAGAACTGAGGGGAATAGAGGACACAAAGAGAGCACAACTGATTTTGAGGAGTCATCAAACAGGTCAATTTAGGGATAAAAAGTGCCCACCTAAAGAGACCAAAATAGCTTTTTTTTTGTGGCAAATCCAAGAGACACACTAAAAATGGAAAGAACATGGGGAAGGAGATGGTTTGTGGTGGGTTTTTTAATTATCAAAAAATAGACACCAAAACTTTTTCTTTATATTTGCACAATTGAGAAGTGTTAAAATCTCCCCCAGGTTCAGTTTAGACAGGTCAAAACTACCACATTCTGACAAAGGTTTATCTAACTGCACAGGAGAAATCAGGGACCCCAGAGTAGCTGCTGAATGTAAGTTGGGCTGTCCACACACAGTCCCTTCCTGATGGTCAGACAGGAGAGATGCCTCCCCATGTAGAAATATCACCCAGTCTGCAGCTCCTCTTGAGTAGCTTTACCTGAAAAGCTGAGTCTGGGCAAAGCTTCAGGCTGGGAACATGATCCAAACAGAACTGCTTTAATGAGCCAGGTCCTAATAGTCTTCCCTGGATTCAGACTCAGTTCCCATGGTAAACAAGAACCTGGGAGGCTATAAGGTTAGCCAGCTGAATACAAACTGGAAGACTTTTTCTAAGGTGTTTCATGGCTGATGAAGCATTCTGCAGATAAGTGAAAAATAACATATGGCTTCCTAATCTGAACTGCCAGTAGGAAGAGAGATGGATGAAATATCATGAGGGTGAGCTGTACAAAGCAGGCAAGAAGCTGACAGCCTTTAGATTTTGAGCAAGACTATCTGAAATAGCAGCAGTAATGGAGCTGAAACGGCTATCATAGCTAATCACATCCGTTCTTCTCCCCTAATAATTCACAGCTGAATAGAAGGCTCTGTTGGAAGTATTGGGTAAGCAAGTATTTCATGCAGTGCCCACTTTTAACAACTGCCTGGGAGTGATTATTAATGTGTGAGTGCCAGAGAATTTGACATTATGGATTAGAAAGTAAAACCAAACTCTGCTCTCAAGGAAATCACCAGAAACGTGCAGGGATGTATTGAATTGCCATGGAGCAACTGTGCATCTATATTATTTCCTTGCAAGCACCAACCTTTGACATTTGGTCCTTTTAAAAGAGTTCAAAGTAAGAAACTGAGGTGGGGGAATCAAGTGAAAGCAAAAATGAGCAAAGGAAGGAGTGGAAATGCTCTTTTGTGTTTGCTGGAAGAATCTTCACCCATCAAGCACAGCTTCTACTTATTTGGAGATCCTGATATTCATCCAAGGCCCAGTTTAGCCATCAAGAAATGAGCTTCAAATTAGCCCTTTTTAAGTGTTTTGTTGTTTAGGTTTTTTTTTTTCCTTCCCAGTAGCTTTCATAGCATTTTTACTTCCTTCAGCTTTTCAGATTTCAAACTTAAATGAGCATGAAATCTTTGCTCTATTGGAGCCAATGGCAAAATTCCCACTTGTTTGGATCATCCCACAATTTTATGCTATGCATCTTGCCCAAGCTTTACTGCAATCAAAGCATCTTTATTGCTCCAGTTAACAGCAGACTGTTCCAGTTTCTGGCATTCCTAATATGAGGATAAAGAGCTACAAAATCACAGTAATGCTGGAAAGGAAGGTACTACTTGAGCAGAAGCAGTCTCTTTGAGTGAAGGATTAAGAGAAGGAAAAGTGATATAGGTGCAAGAGTGGAATGTTTACAGCCCTACTACAGCAGTTCAAGTGCATACTGCCCATATTGGAGTCTGCTCAAAAGATTCCAATAGGAAGGAATTACCATCAGCTCATTCTGCATGGGCTGACACCCTAGAATACAATCAAAGTTAAAAGAGCTGGAGAATGGCAGCAAATAATAACAAAATATATATACAATAATAATTCAGAGAAAATACTCTCCATTGGGTGAAATCTCCCATAAAATGGTGAAATAAGGAAAAGGGCAGATGGGGAAAGCTGGACACAGAGAAAGAGCATTTTGCTCAGATTGCAAAAGAGCAGCAGTGAGAATATCTCACAAACAGTTCAGTGTCTCATACTGATTTGCCTTTACATGGAGCTGAGAGATGCAGGCCAGGCACCAAAAGAAGCCCATTAACTTGCTTATTCCATGCAAGCCTTTGGGATCACAGCTAAATACAAAAGATTTCCTTCTGGAAATACAGGAGAGCCTGCATTGCCTCTTCAGTTACTTCAGAAAAGTCCAATCTTGCTGTTTCTGCATACAGAACCACAATCCTGCCTGTGTACAATTAAAAATTAGTCACTTCGTTCTGAGAAATGGAAAAGGTTAAAGATTCCAAGTACCAAAACATTTATATAGAGCATAACATCAACAGTGTTTTCTGAGTTAAAGATAAACCTCAGATGAATATGACTCTGTATGTACTGTGTGTGTTTGCTGCATCATCAAACCAAACCCCAACAGTTAGCTACCAGCATAAAGGACAGAAAGAAAACAGACTGTGCACCCTTCAGACCACTTGCTACTAAAAGTCTGCACCTCTTACCTTGCCTCCAGGTAAATGACTCTGGTGGGTTAGGAAAAGCTCTTTAATTCAGGAACTACCAGAAGATATTGGGGATTATAAACAGGATTTCTTCCTTCCATTTCTTTGCACTTGCAAAGTATTTTTGCAGAAACTGTAGCCCCAACTCCACCTGCCATTTTCTAGCACAAACACAAATGCAGATTCACCCTTGAACCAGGGAGAAAACTTCAAAGCTTACGACTGAGAGCCTCAACCCAACTCCCAGTTTGTTCATGGGGTAGCAGAATACTCCCACAATGAGCTTGTAGCAAAGCAGTGAGCAAGCCCTGTGACATCACCTGAATTATGCAGGTCATGTCTAGACAGCACTGCTTACATTCCACATAATCAAATAATTCTTAATAAGATGTTGTCCAAACAATGGACCCAGTTCTGGCACCTAAATGCTGATAAAATAATCACCGACTCCAGGAGTCACCTCTTGATTTTGGATAGAATAAGGCACAGTCCAAGAGCATGAGGCTGGCAGGGTCCAGTCCAGCATGGTTTCAATTACTGCTTTAAAGTCAGGCATATTCTCATGACCAAAGTATATGTTAATAAATATATTCCCTTAAATGTCCAGTAAGGCTCCTGGTAATCTACTTAAGCATTATTTTCTGGAAGGTTTAAGATTCCTGAAAGCTGAATTACATGTGGAAAGTTACATTAATGTGTCTTCACATAAACTGCAAGTTTATTGTTTGATTATTATTATAGAAAAAGCATGAAAAGATTTGTCTGAAGCTATTGGCTATTGTACTACACATCTGGTGGAATGTTAGTTATTACAATGACTCCTTCAGTGCTCTCAAATGAAGCCCTAGGCTAAAAATGAAAATAAGTAATATGATAATACTGTAAAAAGATGTTATGGAATCACATGGAAATACTGAGCCAAATCCAGTTGTCAAGGGGAAAAATCCTGGCTAGGTTTTAAAAATAGCATTGAGTTAGGCAGGAAGAAAGGTCAAAAACCTCATGACCAAGCCATATCCTCAGCCAAATCTGGGGCGCTGTCATAGCACACTGGCAAGATGAACAGTGCTGAAGCCAAGTGCAGAAGGATCCTTGGCTAGTTTGAGGTTGACACTGTTGTTTCTATTCCCAGAGCTAATTAAAGGCTTCCCAGAAATAATGGCTAAGTTTAATTTTGTGCTGGTCACAGATCAGGTTTGGGGACAGCAGGAGCAAGAAGAACTTACTCTCTAGTAAAGAGTCAGCAGGAACTGAAGGAGGTGAAGATGGGCAGGAGCAGCTGAGAGGCGGGGAGTGTCATGAGGCTGTGAGTAGAGAGGCTGCATGTAGGCAGTGGGCTTTTGAGGAGAGAAGCAGTGCTCAGGCTGCTTAGCAATACAGGCAAAATGCAGACCATATTCTGAGGTGGGAGGTGGGTGTAGAGGGCTTGAGAGAAAGGATCACAAAATCCAGATGTCACTGTGGTTTTCCTGGGAAAGGTGAAAGGGACAAGGAAGACTGGGAGAGGCCAGTGAGGTTTGAAGTAGATGAAGGGGATGGGGATTTAGATAAGAAAAGGCAGTGAGGAGGAAATGATGGGTGCTAAAGGCTAGGAAGAAAACCATGAAGGGTTAGGCATTTCAGGCATGGGGAGGACATGTCTACTGCATTTGCTCTTTCTTTCCATGCTCCAGTTCTCTCCCCTACCATCCTTCTGATGTAGCAACAGTTCTTCCCACTGCCCAGGAACCCCAGCCAGAGGCAATGACACAGATTAAAGTCTGCAACAGCTGATCCTCATCTCCTCAAGCAAAGGCAAAGTATGCAGTCTGTCATCCTTCTGTCTGCTGCCTTAATCTCTCGTAACCTCTGTTGGAGGCAACATCCATTTTCTGATGGAAAAGAAATGTAGACAGGACAATACCAGTGGCCTAAAAAAAGGTGACATAACTCGAAGCAGCCTAGAGCGCTTTCACTTCTGCAAGTGGACCAGACTGGTTCCAGCAACCAATGTCTATATTTATATTTATTGCTCTCCCCATCCAGAGCATATTTAGCCTGAGAGTTAATGGTGCAGTATTTCTTCTCCCATCAGCACCAGCTGCTGCAGAGTCTGGGTCCTGTGGCAGAGCAGTGCTCAGCTTTCCTCACCTTCATCTGAAGCAACATTGATGTTACATCCAGACCCCAGTTTGCTTCCTCTGAGGAACTAATCTGTGTGTAATATATTTGGGGGTATGACAGGGAATTAACCCAAAATAGTTCACAGAGGCAAAATTCTTCATATATATTAATGGTGTTGTTTTATGTACAACTTAAAGCTCTTTTGAATTACGTACCTGAACATCCATCTCCTCCAGAGGTTTGATTTTTCATACTGGTGGCATGTTGCATCTGTATCTAATAATGTTATTGATAAATGTTGTTATGAAAGAGACATTGCTTTTTCTGGATCAAGTAATACTGCACAGAAATATCGCTGGCTTATCAAAATGCCATATACTAATTTAATTAATAATGCTATTAGGCAAAGGAAATAAACTGGGTAGTCTTAATCTGGAGCCTGGC
Organism: Melanerpes formicivorus; assembly: GCF_026170545.1. Classification (NCBI taxonomy): domain Eukaryota; kingdom Metazoa; phylum Chordata; class Aves; order Piciformes; family Picidae; genus Melanerpes; species Melanerpes formicivorus. The sequence goes on along the minus strand of NW_027142380.1, from coordinate 8,186,653 downwards.
GAAAGCACACTTTAGAAAAGTGCTCTGTCTAGTCTAGACTTATCTCTCAAAAAAAGGCAGGAAAAGTGGTTAGGGATGAATAAGCTAAGCAGAAACATCTGCCTTTAATATTCCATTTTGACGTCAGTGAATCTTTATTGGCCTCCCAAAATAGCCTAAGGTTTTGTGAAAGAAGCAGCAAACAAAACATACTGTTGTCCATTTTTAAAAGCTTTTTTCCACTGATACAAGTAGAAATCATCACTATTTCATTTTAAATACGAGCCTGTACTGCACTCGCAGCAAAACTCAGGCCAACGTGTGACCTCAGGAGTTATCCTGTTTCACATCATTTGAATGTGAACCTCCTCACAGCCTTTACAGGATAAATATCAGTTTTGCTTTGGCTTAGTTGCATCCAGCAGAGCACCAGCAGCCTCCAGCCCTGCTACCAACAGGAGACTCTCTAGCTCACCTACATGTCAGAACCTCTCCATAACTGGAGATACAGCCTTGTAAAGTGTGAGGGGTTTGTGAAGAAAGAATCACCAGCCAGTAATGCTGCTGCTGTGAAATTCATACAGAGCAGGCAGATTAGGCAGTGCTGCAGCCTTGGCAGCAGTTTTGCTCAACTTGGTCTTCAGAACAAATTGCAAAACCTGATCCAAAGCCTTCCTGCTACTCTGGTCCAGCAAAGCTTCACACCCATTGAACAAGGCTCTCACATCATACAGCTGGGACTCCAAACTGGCTCCAGAATAGGCTGGCACAAACTGACAGCATATACTTGAGACAGAACAGTACAGGCAGGCCAAAGTCCCTGTGGTTGTGCAGATTCAGTCTGTCCAAATGCCTGTGCAAGCTGCATACCACTCCTGTGACTAATGGTCTGCAGTTGGGGCAGAAGAAGAGGGCTCCATGGTTAGCATTTCCTCCAGAATTTCATTTCTCTAACCCCTCTCCAAAAGATGATGTTTGTGCATCGGTTAGGTAGCATACACTTCACACAGCAGTAAGCCTTGTCCTGTTTCAGGGAAATGTAAACTTCAAACAAATAAGACAGACAGAAAGAAGCCACTCTATGCTTTTCTCTTCTGTATCAACATTTCATTTTGAAAACCTCTTCATATCATTTTGAGCACAGTTTTAATGGAGTCAGAGAAATTTCCCCTTCCCTACACACTGAACAGAAAGCTGAGTACATTTTTGCAAGCCACAACACAAAGTTTAATGAGATTCCAAGCCTGGTGCACATCTAGGAGTGATGATGTGGCAACAACAGCCCTGCAACAACTGGAAGTGATGTGAAGAAATGTAACTGCTCTCTAAACAAAACCCCTTTGATCCACTTCCCCTTGGACAGAAGCGTGATGCTGTTGTTCTCCTTGGGCATTGTGAAATCACTTTCTAAAACTTGATTTTTCTGTAAATATGGAAAGTATCTCCATAAACATCCAAGGGAACCTCACTTGAAAATACACAGATCCACATAACTCTCTCACTCTGCAAATACTGATAACTATGGCAGGTCAGTCAAGGCTTTTTTGTTTGGTTGGCTTTGTGGGTTTTGTTGTTGCTTTGTTGTTGTTGTTAATGAGATTATGACCACCTGAACCTTCAGTGATACATATTTCTCATAATTCCATTTTATAAATGCAAATGCTAAAGAAACAGGTTAGGATCATGGAATTTGAATGGACCCTTTCCAGCAGCAAACACTGCTTATAGCAGTCTTGGCTGTAGTCCAGTCTGGAGCAAAGAGGACTTGACTCCACTGCTGACAGATACCTGCATTGAGCTGACAATCAGTTTTGAACTCACACACACAACCAAGCTGTGAAGTGGCCCTCATGCCAATATTTGAAGAGACACTTCTACATCACCCCACAGTTTGTCTCTTCTTTCACCCATACCAACCCTTCTCTGCTCTTTCCTTCCATAGTTATTTGTTTTCTCAATCAATTATGCTGTTGAGCATTCAGGGATCAGAACTATGCCTTCACCTTCAACTTCTAATTTGTGTGCTCAGCCTGAAAGATGCCATCCACCTGCATCTGCCTTGCCCTCAGCTCACACTGTGCCTCAGTTTCTCTTCCTTAACAACAGCTGAAGCAAACATTCAACACAAAAATTGTGGCTTTCATTAAAAAAAAAAACAACAAGCCAAACAACAAAAAACAGAAACCACAAAGTTCTTTTCTCGCTTGTATTAAAGTTTCTCAAATTTGATGTCACCCTTTCACAGGGTGTGTGCTGAGCTTGAGTTCAGCAGGATTCCATCAGACCCCCCAGAACAGAGCTCTCCTTGAAATAAAATTTTATGTCCCTGTTAACAGCTGCCAGTCTAACACAGCTGGGATGTCAGACACAGATATTTAGAATCACTTCTGTCCCAGAACAGAAGGCTGTACTAGAGACCCAAGAGGTTTCCTAACAAGTCTTCAACATTTCAATTGTGTTTTTGTCTGTCTCCAAGGAAAGCTCCCTCCCTGGCCCTCTCAACATATTCATGATGTATTGGCCTCAGGAAGACAATGGTTGGTGTTAGAGGCTTTGTTTGCCTGGTGGTTCCCATATTCAGGACCAAACCACACTGTCAGATGGAGCAGCAGGGAGTGGCAATAGGAAAGGGAAGATGTGCACTGAACCATACCCTGCAAACCTCACACTGGCCCAGAAGGACACAGGGAGTTACCAGCACATCCCTCGAGCTCTGCACAGCCTGCAGTCTTGAGTGCTCTGACTTCACTGAGAAGTGGCTCAAAGCTGCACCCACCGGTTTTTGCAAAAAGCCTGGGATTTCTGCCCAGCAGACCTTGTGTATGGGTGAAGGATACAGTCTGTGCCCAGCTGTGCCAGCCCTGAACTAACTGACCTCACCAAAAACAGTGACCACAAACTACAAAAACAGTTGCTGTGATACTTGCAAGATGTTTTGTTCCAGAACACTGAGTTTTCCACACTCCTGGAGCCTTCCTTTACCTTCTCCCCAGCTCTTCCCTTTGCTTTTGAGCAGTGCCAGCCCTGGCCATCCATTCATACTGTCCTTGGGCAATGAATTACATGAGTGACCTTTCTTTCTTAGACTCTCATTTATCTGTTATTTACTGCACCATACCTAGCTCCTTTTGTATGAAAACCACACCATAAATACAGCCCAGATCTGCCAGCAAGTCTCCTGCTACTTTAATAACCCATCAGTACCTATTATATATAGCACAACACTTAATGAAATCCAATAGCACATTAAAATAATTGGCAAGCATGTACACCCTTATCTTTCACCTTCTCATACAGGGAGCCTTCCCATTTCACACATCTTACACTTCCTCAGGCTAATACTTAACTTTCCCTAAATGGAGTTTTATTGCTTTGTCCAGCAAGAAATAGATATTCCCTTGACAACTCAGTCCTGTGTTTGTTTAGGGCCTACAAGGCCTATGAATCTCCATTATCTCACTAAGTCTTTATCCCCCTCAGCCTTTCCTAATGAAAAATTTAATAATCATTGCCTTTCAGATGACCCAGAATGTGAAGTCAGGAACACATTACTTATTTTATAAACTTGAAGATGAAAGGGCCACCATAGCTTTGGTTACACTTTCCAGTTGGGAGTGCACAGGCTTCTCCAATTCATCAAGAGTTAATTCCATATTTCAAGTCTTCCCATTGAGGAAAAACATTTGTAATCATTCCATATACAAACAGTCAAGTCGGACAATATAAATCCTTTGCTTTGGAGTTTCTTCTTTCCTGTGGAATGCTCCAAATCTTTTCTATCACCCAGATATTACCTGGGTTAAAGTTGTCTCAATTTTTTTAAATTTAACTTCTTCCCAAGGAGATGATGATCCTTCTGAACTGACAGGCTGCTTGGGTTTTGATCATCGCTGAGTACCATGGGCAAGAGTTCAAATAGCTTAGCTCTCACAAAAGCCAAGGGGAGCAAAAGCCTGAATTAGGGCACCGGTGTGCAGATGGCACCAGAAAGAACAGAATTTATCCTTCAAAGTTCCTTTAGTTTTTTCATCTAAGCAGAGGCTGTGAGACAGTGATAGGGTATGATTAAAGGAACTTTAACACACACACACATATATATATATATGAAAAAGTAAAAGGATAAGTGCTCAAAAATCATTTCAAAGCATGAAGATGATTCCCCCAAGTGCTGCACAAATGTCTGTTGGGGATAGAAGGGTCAGAGGACAAAGAGCCAAAGTGGAGAGAAGTGTAACTGTAGCTACACCACACTAATGTGCCCTTTTATCCCTGAAAACAGAGCACTGGCAATTATCAGCACCGTGGGACAGGTACAGAGGAATACACACTCGTAGTGGAACTATTACTGATACCAAATAATTTTATGGACACTGGGTTAAGTAGCTGAGTCTGCAATTGGTCGGAATTTCACTAATTCAAAGAGGCTTCTACTGCTGAAAACAGTAAAGACTCTGATCAGCTACTCTACTTATAAAATTATCTTTAAATCCTAAGTGCATATATATACTCTACGGACAGACACTGTAATTAAAACCAAGCTGCCATGCTGGTTTTTCTCCTCTGCTGGGCTTCACATTCATTTCAAAAGAAGCTGGATACAATTTTGTCTTCATTTTAAACATGTCTAAAAGCCACAAAATAATTTACTTGGTGTAGCTGTCTGTAGCTGTAGAGGAGATGCACATCTCCTAGACATTAGAGAGGGATTTTTCCCCATGAGGGTGGTGAGGCACTGCCACAGGTTGGCCAGAGAATTGTGGAGGCTACAACCCTGGCAGTGTTCAAAGCCAGGCTGATAGGGCCTTGAACAACCTGGTCTAGTGGAAGTTGTCTTTACCCATGGCAGGGAGGTTGGAACTGATGATCTTTAAGGCCCTTTCAAACCCAAACCATTCTGTGATTACAAGGTCCAAATGTGCTGTGATATTCTGTGATTCTGTGATTCCATGATTCTATGACATAACTTCTAATATTATCAGCTTCTTTCAGGTTCCCAAGACAGGGAGGGAAGAAATTTGTATGTTGAATGTTTACAGGTTGCATTCCCTGCATGGATTTGCTGCATTCCCTTCATCCAAGTATTTCTGCACTCTGTAAACTCAGGCCAGGAAATTCAGAAATTAAATTCTTGGTGTCCTAACCTCTAGCTAGGCTCTGCCTGCATCTTTATCCTCTGAACCTGAGCAGAGCTCCTGGCATTGTTCTGTCTTGACACTGACAAAGTTGTATTTAGAAATCTTAGTTAACAGCTCTAAACTTGGATTTTCTGTGTTCTCATCCCAGTCATGGAAGTGCTATGACTGTGCCAAGACTCTCTCATTTTTAGGGTAGTCTAATCGTAGGCTTCCTGGGGGAAGGGTGGAGGGAAAAAAAAAACCAACAAAAAAAGCCCTGAAAACTAGCAGGTAAGCAGAAGCAGAAAGGCTTTAAGATTTCATTGTGTATTACTGCAGCAGTAGCAATACCTTTCTCTATGTTCACAGCCCTCTACACACTATAGTTATGCTACTACCTGTACCCAAGGATCCAGAAGAAGAAAGAAGGCTCTGCACAAACACAGAACAAGCACTGTATAAAACACCCCCACCCCCAAAAAAGAAAATTCAGGAATTGATTATGCACTGCTTTCCTGATACGAATGGAGGTAGCTAAGACCTCTTTTCCTTCAGGACATCTAGAAGCTCTTCTAACAAAAAACCCCAAACAAACCATAAACAAACAAAACCCAAACAACAACAAAACAATGAGCAAAACCCCAAACAAACAAATAAAACCAACCCAAAAATGCAATGTGTATTAAAATTATTGGAGAAAATACTGAGGCCAATGTTGATACTTCACAGGTGCTGGGAATAATTGGTGAAATGTGCTGCTTCTGCCTGAGTGGCTAAGCGCACTGTTCTGATGCAAGGCTGCTAAGAAGTTGGAAACTGGTGTGAATTTTGTGTTAACAGTGAAAGATGGCTTCATACCACGGTGTGGAAAAAGAGAAGCTGAGATTTTGTATCTGCTTTCTTCTGTGGTTAAACAATGTCATTTTATACTATCATTTAGTCTCAAAGAGAGAAGAAATAGCAGTAAGAACTCCAAACTAATGATTTTAGGCTAGGCAGGAGAGTTGGAGTTTTGTTATATGCTGTTCCAGGAATAAATAAGCTTTTTAACAACAACAACAACAACAACAATAATAATATCATCTTTTTAGTGATGTTAACTCCTTCAGTATAACATCTAGGAATTTAAAACCACAGAGCTTAAAAGCTGGGCTTTGAAAATGTAGAGAAACTGAATCTTCTCAAAGGCTGTCTGGCACCACAGGTAGCCCTTTCATTCCTTCTCTTTTTTTAGTTTTAACAAAGTAGTGCCTCCTATCATTAAACTAAAGAATTTCTCACTGAATCATCTAAAGCCTAGCACTGATGAGACCCAGTTAACCTGTACTCCTGTCGGCTGCAGAGCAGAGGAATAAAAGCTTTCTGGTATGTAAGTTCAAAGAAATGGACCTTTTACCAGATTTGAACAGTTGTCTTGGGAATGCAGATTTATGAAAATTGATCCCCTCTCTTTGTCTAGGGGAACAATGTGCCTTTCTTCTCCACATTTGCCCCCTGTCTATTCTACTGAGTCAGAACTTCTTCAGAAAACTGTTTTTTAATTAATAGAGCATACCCTTGCAGCCAGAAGGTGATAAGATGTCTCTGACAAGCCTCTCTCTGGATACAGTCAAAGAGGAAGATACTTAGACTTCACATTCATTTTAAAGTCGAGGTCAGAGTTCAAAAGTGTAGTTTGCCCTTGTCATGTTCTATTTGGAATTCAAAGAGTCAGAAAAACAAAAGGCAAAATGACACATCCCCATCACTGACAGTCTCCAGTCTGCTCCAAAACAGGCACAAGGTTAAAAGGAAGGACATTTCTAATGGTATTTATTCAGATATGCTATATATAAGCCCTGCATTCCAACATACACAAAATGATTGGATTAAAAGAGTGTAGCTATACAGCTACTGACTGTGACTGACTGCAAAAGCACTCTCACTGGGGATAAACTTATAGAAGTTTATTCTTATTCTTCCTTAAATTACCTTTAAAGAAACAAAATACCTTACAATCAAATTTTAGGGAAGACAGATTTTTTTAATGCCCTTACACTGACTGTTGCTGGCTATGAAATTGCCATTACCATTTAGTCTGTCTGATTATTCTCTGGGAGGAAATAGTAATAACTTCATTGATTCCTGCCCTATTTTTCTGTTTTGTTGTTTGGATTTGTGGTGGGTTTTTTTCCTGATACAAAACAGTGGAAATGAAAAAACAAGCAGATTATCTACATTACCAACACACAAAATGTTTTAAGTTGATATATTATTTTTTTTTTCCAAATAATTGATCATAGAAGTTTTACTTCAAATAATAGCTCTCCCAAACCAGATTCCTCCTTATAATGTACTGTCTGCATCCCGCCTTTGTCTCTGAATTAAGTCAGCAGCAAGCACAGAAGCCCAAAAAGCAGCTGAGGTAATACAAAATAGACAAACTTCCCTCCTTTGTAAGTATTCTCACCATATGGAAGCTTCTATTTACACAAGTGCAAGACTCCTTCAACCATAAATACTTGTCTATAAAAATATAAGGATGCCATAGAATCTGTAAGGACTTCTCATTCATTCATTTATTGGTTTCCACACACACACCTTCAGAGCCATTTTTCAGTAGACTCTTGCTCAGAGCTCCCGTAGGTCACATTTATTTTTTTTCCCAACTGTGCCAACTTCTGCTACGAATTTTCCTCAATTCCACAATTCTAGTCACAGAGGCTCCTTGTAACATCTCCTGTCTCACAGTTTGAAGTCTAACATCTAAACCATGTTTCCAGTCTGTGTTTTATGTTCATTCCAACATCTGCCTCAAGCTGGGACATTACACCTACCACCTCACCACTTGACTGCCTTGCAAAGCATGATCTGCACATTCCATGTAGTCTCCAGCTCTGTCTCCTCTCTGATATTATTGGTTCTTGATGATGTGACTGATTAGCCATAAGGGCTGTCCATGTCCATGATGAGAAGGATGATATGGAGAGGTAATGTTTTTCACTAAGCTAGGAAAGTTTTTCCCCATGAGAACAGTTAGACACAGGAATCATCTCCCAACAGAAGTGGTGGATTCTCCTACACTGGACACTTTTAAGACAGCTTGACAGAGTGCTGGGCCAGCTCATTTCATCTATCAGGCATTCTGTGATTCTATGATTCTAATATCTTTGAAATAGATAAGAGGAAGACAAGGCCTGGTTATTTGATTCTATTTTCTCTGCCTCAGTTGTGTCTATGCTAGAATCAAGACATTAACTTGAAAAATCTGTGGACCCACCCTAGCTAATCCCAGTGGTCACCCAGCAGGCAAGTAGCAGATAGGAATATATCCAAGCCCTGGGTCTCAAACTTATTTTTTAGGGTAACTAGTCCCTACTTCAAGCAAAGTATTTGCCTTTGAGCAGTAAGATACTCTTTTCACTAAGGATTGCTGACCAGTATAGAGACTGTGGATGGATATGGCCATGCACCAAGTATCCTTTGATGCAAAAAGAAGTAGAAACATGGTTCATAATTTTTTCTCCATTTGTCTTCGTTAGATGTTTAATTATAATTGGCCTTTGGGGAAGGGTTTGCTTCCCTGGTAGGATAGCTCCTCTCCAGCAGAAGGCTTGACTGCAGACAAGAATACACAGACCTGTATTAGTGTTGGTATACAGCAAGGCCATTCCATGTGAAGAGAGAAGAGAGTGGACTTTGATACGTACCAGCTCTCTGAGCCTATCCATGGATTCACAGCGTATCTGTACTGAAATTCTCACCATCCTGCCTTCAACACTCCTGCAACCCATAGAAATTACATCCACTGTCCCAGGTACTTTACCTATGAAATAGTGTCTTTGGTGTCTGTAAAGAGATACTCTAAGGTGTGAATTAAACAGAAGAGCTGATAGTAATCTTGTCAGATTAATGTAAATGTTCCTCCCCACCTAGCAACTTTCCTACCTTTCCTAGATTCATTTAAAATCACTTTTAAAAGTAAATATTATTCTCAATACAGAGCACTATCCAGGACCACTTTGTGTTTCAGTGCTTAGAAAATAAACGTAAAAAGCTTTGGCTCAGCAAACAAACCCTGACTGTGACCTCTACCTGATAACATCCTCCAGCTCCTAACTGCTTTTCATTTTAGCCATCTACAGGCCTTGTCATCTTCATCTCCCAGTGCTGTATTACTGAGCTCCTCTCCAAAACCTCAGTCACAAGATACACAGTGTGGCATGCTGCTGGTTTACACTGACAAACCTTCTGCTGACAAAACAGTCGGCCTCTCTCTAGACCAATCTGTGAGAGGAGTAATGATTTATTGGACAAATACAAGATTTTTAACACAAAGAACCCGAAAAGTGCTTGCTGCTTCTCTCTTGTAATCGGATTCCAGGCAGTGATTCTGCCCAGAGGCAAGTTGTACCGTTAGTGTCAGGAAGACAGATGAAAACCTGAAGTTCACCACAACAGTCTGACAGGACCAGAGAAAAATGTTGCTTTCCTGACATCAAAGAATCAATAGGCAGCACTTATGTTTTAAGTTCAGAGTGATAAAAGTAGATAAACAGCGTTTTAATGTTTGTTTCCCTTCTTATAGCATGTTTTTAATGTGGGGTTGGTTGGTGGGTTGGAGGGTTTGGTTTTTTTTGTGCCAGACAAAGCAAGTTGGAGAGATTTTCTCCAAGCATACACTAACGTTCTCAATCTGGTTTTCCTTTCTCGCGTCTGCGTAGACAAATTCCACAGCAACATCTGATGATAAGATCAGACAGTAGTAGCAGAGACATGTTTAAATCATATTTACAATATGTCCCCTCTGGGCCAACCAAGGAGCAATCTTTCTTAGAACAATACATATTGGCTTCTTTCCCCCCCCCCCCCCCCCTCCATTTAGAGATAATTTTAGCTCTTCAGTGTCATGCAAATACACAGGGCTTTACTCAGATAAAACTGCTATCAAGCACTGGGAGCCCTGCCAGCAAAAGAGCAAACAAGTCTCCTAAGAGAAGCTCAGCTGGAGAAAGGCCTGAGGATTTACTCTGCTGGGCATGAAATGGTACATTTTCAAATGCGTGTTTAAAAGACAATGAAAACGGGAGTTTAAAAGGGAATAGGAAAAGGCACTGAAATCATTAGTGTCTGAAGTCTACATTTACTTTAGACCCTCACAAATTTACATATATTAACATGTAAAATGAAGTATTATTCAGCTTCCCTGCCTGACAGCCCTGCCTGAATCCAGGACCCCTCCTCATGCCCAGGGGCCTTCCACCTTTCCCTTCCCCTGGGGTGAGGTGGGGAAGGAACAGGCTGGCCTGGCCCAGATGGACCTTGCTTCTTCTGGGTTGTGTGGCTGGGGGAAAGGACAACTGCTCAAACCCCTACCCTCTCCTTATAAAAGGGTTTTATTCAGAGGAGGAGGAGGAGTTTACATGTGCTCATTAATCTTTCAGCAGCAACATGAAGTGTTTCTGGACACCAAACATGAAACTCTTTGCTGCAAGATACAGCAGAATTAAGAGATATTAACAGTATTGCAAATCAGCAACTGGATACGGGTCTAGACAATGAGACCATCTGAGGCTACAGTAGATAGGCTTAGAGTAATCACATTATAACTGCTCCTTGCTCTCTGGGACATGCTGCCTCACCAAAGTTAGGACAATCGACTGGTGGGGTTCTTTTCCTGGAAAGCAAGTGACACTTTCAACAGTCAGAATGTTGGACAAGATGATCCTTGAAACGAAGAAAGAAACTGGTGGAGCACAAAGTTTGAAAGGAATGAGCAGGGAACCTTTGCTATGGAATTAAAAAGAATTGGCACCCTGGTCTTGAAGCGTTCTGCCCTGCAAATACACACACCCCATGCCTCATGTTAAACTATTCTGAAACTTCCCTCTGAAATCAGTTGCCCAGCTCTGCTCAGGACTCACAAGTCCCAGAGATCTCTGTGTAAAACCACCACCAGAAGTTCTTAAAAATGCCACAGCTTGTGGGGATCATGGCAGATGCAAGTGATGTAAATATGGGATTATATTATGGGGCATTGTTATTGTCATTTTATGGTCCTGTCTGTATACAGCATCCTAAAACTTTGTAAGTTCTTTTCTTGTTTGTCTTTCACTGCCTTTAAGCATCTTAGGAAATTTATAATCCCTTTTTCTTTTAGCTTCTTTTTCTATCTCTTTACTTGAAGAGCTGGCATGCAATGAATCAAAGAAGGGATATTTATACCCACACTGTGAGAATGTTTACAGTGTACAGAAAATTCTGTCTGTGGTTTGGTCTTTGTGTATTTTCAGAATCAATGACAGTTTTCCAAACTCACTATATTACTGTTGAGTCCACCAAGTCTGTATTTATGTAACTAAAATGCTTTTATTTAGACCTTTGCAACATGCCAAAATTAAAGATGTTTTAATGAATGAATCAAAGTAGTAGAGCACAGAAATCTGCAACGTATTACCCGTGCAAAATAAAGATCTCTGCAAAGAGCCTCTCAGATAGCAAGAATCTGTTTGTTTTACCAAAAGTAATTTTGTTATTTTTATACCCATTGTTTTAATAACAAAACTTTGATCTTGAAAATATTTTAGTGTAAGACATGAATATGGTAATAGCCAAAGTTTCCATTTAGCTGCTGCTTCATGTTCCAAGAATATTGGGTTCCATTACATGCAGCATTTAATAATTTACATATGGGCTCCAGGTGACCTCCTCAAGGTCTGGATGCAGAGAAACAGACTGTTGAAGTGTTCCAAAATTTGACTCAGGGACAGGGATTTTCAAACTTAGGAACATCAACAGCATTACTAAGGACCTGAATGTTATGGGAGAGTGTTCTAGCAATCACGCAGACATTACATACTCCATGCCTTACCCACATTTTGCTTGCAGGGCTCCTTCACAGAGCTAAGAAGTTGTTAGACTACTCAAGCCTCTTCTATTAAATTCAGTCCTTTATAAAGGTTTGGAAGTAAAGGAAGCAGCTACTAACACTCCACTTCCTTAATTCCCTTCAAAGGAATTTCCCTTTCTGAAATACTTCAGGAATTATAGCTAAAATCTTACTGTAACACCTTTGCTTCCTTGGGCTTACTCACAAGGGTAGGTATGTCTGGATGAATGAGGCAACATCTCACCTTCCCACCCACAGATGTCACTGGGGAAAAAAAATGGAGGATTCTGTAAATTTGTCTGGCACTTCCAGATGTCAGGCAGCCCTGTCTGACCACATATGGCTCGGCTCTGCCATGCACCTGTAATGAGTGCAGTGCCTCTGGGACTGCCAGGCTGTGATGTATGTGTGGCTAAGCGGATGCTGAGGGATTTATCGAGCATGTGCAAATCACCCCTGCAGCACGCTGTAGATCATAAGTCTCACATTTATAGAAGCATCACTTCTGGTACACGTTCACTACTGAAATAAACCAGAGATGTTCCTGGGATGCTGCATCTGCTCCTCGGGTGCAAGCTAGTCAGGTCAGGGAGAGGGTGGATCAAATTTTGAGAAGAGATTCTTCACAGAGAAGTTAAAGATGTGCTGCTGGCAGAACTGAGGGTATCCTGAGCCCCCTGGTGCCAATCAAATTTGCTTTAAAAGCAGTTGTATGAATGCAGCCACACAGGACCAGATAGCATTTGCCTTGGGGGTAGACTGTTCTCAGACAGAATGATACCCTGGGCTGGTATTTATTCTTCATGAAGTGATGTCTGTGGTAAGCTGAAGCCTTCACCCTATCCCAAATCAAGTTCTGTGTGCATTCCTTGAGCTGGCACACCTCTCTAGGATCCTTGGGGTGAATGAATAAATCTTACAAACAGTTATGTACCTCTAATGGCACCACTTGAAAGGAAGACGGGCATAATAAATTCTAGTTAATCTTGATGGATGGGTTGGAAGTAAGGCATGCAAGAGATAGCCAGCAAAAGCACTAGTATTAGATGTTTCCATTATCATTAAACATGCCACCCTGCCCTTGAAAGCTGATTAACGTCAACACCTCTGAAAAAAACACTGGAAATTGTCCAGCATCAGATGTGACCTTGCAGTACTGCAGTTCATGGCAGCTGCAGAAGGCTGCGAGTCCTCTGAGCATGTTCCTTGATCTTCAGTTATGATAGGAGCACCATTAACATTTGAGAGGGCTCCAGAATTAGGAAACTACTTTCTTCTCTCCCATTTCCCATCAGTAAAGAGGTCATAGACTACAGTTTAACACATATCTGCCTAGAAGTGCCACATCTGAAAACAATGATATATTTATGTCCCAATCATAAGTGCTGTTGGCCACTAGGATCAAGAGGTCCACATGTACAGCACACTCTGGCCACTCTGCCAGGCACTCCAGGCAGAACCTGTCAATCCATCCTTTGAATTCAGTGATTCTAACAAGAGGTTCTGTAACTGGCACAACACTAGCTTAGCATGGCCCAAAGTAAACAATATGATTGTAGTCCAGTCACTGATACTGGAGAAGTCTGAATCATCTCCTTTTAGATGTGATGTCCAAATAAGCTTAATCATGCTGGCAACACAGCAAAGTTTATAACGCTACTGAATAGGAGGAGTCTTCTGCAGAGCATGGGACACTTCCATCTATTAAATCCCTGGAATATTTCTGCACACTCCTCTTATGTTTAAAATACTGCATATGGGGCACATGCTGCAACATGTACAGCTGTGGCATCATGCTCCTCCTTCTCCTCCTCCTCCTGCATGCTGCTGAACCTCTGGGGCTCTGCGCACAGCCAGGGTTCCAGCTGTAGTGACCCAGCAGCAGGGATGTGGGACAGAACCACCTCCTGCCAAGGTCCCACTGTGGGGACGCAGGTACAAGTGCTGGTGAGCTGTGGCCAGGCCAAGCTGCAGCAGCACTCTCCGTTCAGGGAGGAAAACCATCTGGATTCCACAGTTCACAACTGGGGCAGGCATTCCAGGGCAGCCAGGCTCCCACTGACTTTCACTTTGTTTGCTTTAAAACAGACAGAGTTGCTGTCAGCTTTCCTACGACTTTCTCCCGCTTTAATTTACATCCCATGCAAACGCCACAAACATTTTCCACTGGGAAAAGCCAAGGACAGAGCTTTGCCCCTGCAGCCTGAAGTTATGCAAAGAGGTTTGGATTATTTCTAGTATGATTTTTTTTTCTGATTTTGATGAAAAATTAATTTCTTTTCACTTTTGGGTTTTATTCGGGCTAAAACGATTGTTAACAAGCAACAAAGAAGGATAAAATTGGAATCTTTGTGAAATTTCAGCTCCATTTTTCAGATTTCAGGCTTATGGTATGAGATATAGCTCAAGAGGAAATCAGCAGAACATATATAGTCATTGGCTTGTTGGTATATTCAATACCAGGCTGGAAACTACCCTCATTCTATAGTTAGCACATACCTGTGTCCACACACATCTGATTTTCTGATGTGGATCAATCATAGAGTCATAGAATGACTCTGCCTGGGAGGGACCTCAGAGCTCACTTACTCCAACCTTCCTGCCATGGGCAGGGACACCTCTTAACTAGACTCGGCTGCTCAAGGCCTCATCTAACCTGGCCTTGAACACTATCAGGGAAGGGGCATCCACAACCTTGCTGGGCAACTTATTCCAAAGTCCCACCACCCTTGTGCTGAAGAACTTATTGCTAAGATCTAGTCTAAATTGCTAAGATCTAGTCTAAATCTACTCTCCCTCACCTTCAAACTGTTCCCCCTTGTCCTATTGCTAGACACCTTTATGCAAAGTCCTTCTCTCTAGCCTTTCTGTAGCATCCTTTCAGGTATTGTAAGGCAGCTCTAAGGTTCCCCCAGAGTCTTCTGTTCTTCAGACTGAACAACCCCAGCTCACTTAACTTGTGCTCATAGCAGCCATATATCAGGGAGTTTCCCATTTCCTCAGGGTGTAAATGAGCCTGGCCTGCATCCCTAGTTCCTTGTAGAATGGCTCAGGTTAGCCCAGAGGGAGGCCTTACATTTCCCCATTTTTTCTTCAAAAGCAGAACCAACAAAAACATTAACAGGACTTAATTAAGACCTTCTTCATTAGTTGTTGTGCACTGTAAGCAGCATGTCAAGCTGTGGGTGCAGCTGAAAGTTCTCTCGGAATTCAGTAAGTTACTTGTGCAGATCAATCCCATTCAGTGCCTTACTATTTTGAAAAGGAATGTCCTTAAATATCCCTGTAATTCTAGCTTTTCCCTAGCAGTAGTAGCTTGGGAACTGGGTGACAGCCTTCTGTGACTTGAGTGACCACAGCAATAGGCCACATTAAAAGTGGGGGCGGGGGGAGGAAAAAGCCACAATAACATTTCAATGCAGTGAAGTGTCCCATAGCCAGCAGAAAATGCAATCAATTTCCACATGTCATTTGACATTCTTGCAACCAGATGAGGTGTGTCAGCATTTACCTGCTGCACTGAGATTTGTAAGGGAAAATTTCTGAGCATAATGACTTTAATACAACCGGGTTCCACTCACCAGAAAATTGATTTTACTCAACCATTTAACTGACGCCTTTTAAGATAAGCTGCATGGTGAGCTGGATCTGTGCACTATCACAGGCAGGCTTAATCCTGGTACTAGTGTTCCTAGCAAGCAATATGCTTGAAAAGCACAACCCTTGTGTGTATTCCCTCAGTGGATATAGCCTTGCTATGATCTTCTCCAAAGGGCAAAAGAAAATAACACAATGAATTGTTTCTCAATATCCAGAAGACAATCACATGCAGATCCCATCATTATTCTGTCTCTGCAAGTGAATCTGACCCTTGTGGCTGGTCCCCTCCTGATGCAGCAGTGGGTAGAAATTGTTTTCTTAGATACCCTGAAGGGAAACCAGAGTGTGATCATTCTTTTCTGTGCCACTGCTGCCTAGTGTCATGATTTCAGTGAAGTAGTCAGAGCCTTCCAGCAGCAGATGAGGAACAGAATTCCTCAGGGCATGTTGAGATGGGCAGGACACTGACTCTTCCATTTCTGGACTGTTTAACAGTTTCTGGGGGTTTTTTCCTACTTTCAAAGAGAGCTGTGTAATAAAACCTCAGTGTTTTCAGAGACAAAAATAATGAAAATAGGTTTTATTTTCAGCTATTATTATGTTTTAGTTTGCATTTTTAACAAATTCTGAATTTTTGAAACTGGAAAAATACTTCCTCCTAAGAACAAGCAAGGTTGTCCTCAAATTTCATTGTAAAATACCTAAATAGAATAGAATAGAATAGAATGAACCAGGTTGGAAAAGACCTTTGAGATCATTGAGTCCAACCTATCACCCATCACTATCTCACCAACTAAGCCATGGCACCAAGCACCCCATGCAGTCTCTTCCTGAACACCTCCAGTGACGGTGACTCCACCACCTCCCTGGGCAGCACATCCCAGTGGCCAATGGCCAATTTGGAAAATTACATTATTAAACCATCTCTTTTTTAGCTCCCCCAAATGAAAGTGTTCCAACTTGACTTTGGTTGAAATACCATTTCAGACAGGGGAGAGGGATGTCTTCTGGGAATAACCCAGTTTTCCAAGTGTGTCAGGTTTACACGAGGGTTTAAGCCTAACAGCATGAAGCTGTATTATCCCAGACACCTTCAGAGTAACTGAGTCCAAAGTCTCACATTACTGGGGAAAAAAATAAAGGGGGGGGGGGGGGGGGGGCTTTCATCAATGCCTAGCAATATTTAAAGGGTGGGGGTCAAGAAGATGAGGCCAGACTCTTTTCAGTGGTGCCTAGCAACAGGACAAGGGAAAAAGGGCACAAACCGGAACCCAGGTGATTCTATCTGAACAGGAGGGGAAAATTCTTTGTTGTGAAGGTGCTGGAGAGCTGGGCTAGGATGTCCTCCTTCTCTGGGGAGACTCCAAACCTGCCTGGACATTGTGATCCTGGGCAACCTGCTGTTGGTGACCCTGCTTTAGTGGGGGAGTTCGACATGATGATCCCCAGAGGTCCCATCCAGCCCTCACCAATCTGTGATTTTGTGAAAAAGACTTGAAAAGGTTTTTGGAAAAATAGCAATGAAAGCAAACAAACAGCAAATAAATTTAAAGAAAAAGAAAGAAAGAAAGAGAGAAAAGGACAAAGACAAAGTTTTAAGCACCAGAGAGGGGATTACAAAAAAATGACTGGAAAATCCAGTTGATCTTTTCTGCCACCCCTAATCATCGTGGTCACTAAACACCAGCTCAGAAACTAGTTACCAGACTCAGCTGAAGGCACTGCTGCCTGAAAGATCAGGCTCAGCTCCAACCACAAGTTTCTGTCTTTCTTACAAGAAAATAAAGCAACTTCCACAATATATTTCAAGGCAAATTCCTGTATCTTCTCTCCACTCAATTTAAAACTCTTTCAGTTAAGTTATGTAGAATTTTACAGCAAATCAGATTTAAACATGATGAAAACGTGGCAGGGAAGACTCCAGGGACGCCTTCAAAATTCTGCAATGAATAAGATATGTAATGTGAGGTTTTGTAAACCCCAAGTGGAGGTTTATGAGTTCAAATTGCAGTGTTTCCAAGAATAGCAGGGAGGCAAGGTCTGTAGGATGTAAGTAGATGAAATGATAGAGTGAAAAAATACATGAATTGGAGCAGATCGTTCATTCTCCATGCCATTGAAGAACCCCTTAAGAATCCCACAAAATCATTTAAAGAACAGCTTGAGAGCCAGAAAACTTCATGTTCTTTCCAACATGGTCTAATAATAGATGGAAAACTATTTGCCTTAGACGATTTTGCCACACATCACTTATTTGGACAACGATACAACATTCAAACCAGTCATAAACAGTTCCCTGCCACACCACAGGCAGTTGAAGAAGGAATACAAGTGGATGTCCACACGGCTTGTATCTGACCACTGGACAAGATACCCAGAAGACATGTGGCTTGTAAGCGTTTCACAAATCCCAGGCTATGTTCATGAGTGCAGCAAGCAGCAAGCAGCAATCAGGTGGACAACAGTTGATAAACCAACAATTTGTTTCCTTTGGCAGAATAAGTAGCTGAAGTGCATCACAAACACCTCAGCACAGTTGGTGCCTTCATCAGCAACCCAAACGAAGTCTGGCTGACAATTCCTTCTTGGAAAAGGGTTAGTGAAAAGTTTCTACTGAATTACCCTGGAGGTGTCTATTGTGGCTTGCTGTCCAGTACTATGGGCAAAATGGTTTCATAGTATCATAGTATCAGTCAGGGTTGGAAGTGACCACAAGGATCATCTAGTTCCAACCCCCCTGCCATGGGCAGGGACACCCCACACTAGATCAGCCTGGCCAGAGCCTCGTCCAGCCTGGTCTTAAACACCTCCAGGGACGGTGCCTCGACTACCTCCCTTGGACAACCCATTCCAGGGCTTCACCACTCATGGTGAAGAACCTCCTCCTCACATCTAGCCTGAATCTCCCCATCTCCAGCTTCATTCCATTCCCCCTAGTCCTATCACTACCTGACATCCTGAGAAGTCCTTCCCCAGCCTTCCTGTAGCCCCCTTCAGATACTGGAAGGCCACAATGAGGTCACCTCAGAGCCTTCTCTTCTCCAGACTGAACAGCCCCAACTCCTTCAGTCTGTCCTCACAGGAGAGGTGCTCCAGCCCTCTGATCATCCTCGTGGCCATTCTCTGGACATGTTCCAGCACCTCCACATCCCTCTTGTAACAGGGGCTCCAGAACTGGAGGCAGTACTCCAGGTGGGGTCTCACCAGGGCTGAGTAGAGGGGGAGAATCACCTCCCTTGCCCTGCTGGCCACACTTCTCCTGATGCAGCCCAGGATCTGATTGGCTTTGCAGGCTGCAAGTGCACATTGAGAGCTCATGTTGAGCTTCTTGTCCACAAGCACCCCCAAGTCTCTCTCCTCAGGGCTGCTTTCCAGCCAGTCACTGCCCAGCCTGGATTTGTGCCTGGGATTGCCTCGACCCAGATGCAGGACCCTGCACTTGCTCTTATTGAACTTCATGAGGTTGGCTTGTGCCCACCTCTCCAGCCTGTCAAGGTCCCTCTGGATGGCCTCCCTTCCCTCCAGCTGTCTGCTGCACCACACAGCTTGGTGTCATCAGCAAACTTGCTGAGGGTGCACTCAATGCCACTGTCCATGTCACCCACAAAGATGTTGAACAAGACAGGTCCCAGGACTGATCCCTGAGGGACTCCACTTGTCACTGGCCTCCACTGGGACATGGAGCCATTGACAGCCACTCTTTGGGTACGGCCATCAAGCCAGTTCCTTATCCATCTAGTGGTCCACCCATCAAACCCATGTGTCACCTGTTTGGAGACCAGGTTTCTAAGTCCAAATCAAAATACTCTGAATTTGTTATAGAAAATTGTTGTTAAGAACAAGACATTGTGTGACCTCCTGCCCTGCTGTGGTAGTTTTAGGCTATGTCCTTAAAATTTAACTGCAGATCTTGAGCAAAAAAAAGTAGAAAAACACCAATAAATCACTATTGGGTGTAAAAAGGAAAACAAAAGATTATTCTAAACAAATTAATTGGATAAATGTCTGGGATAAGAGAAGCTGCATCATAACAATTCTTCACATTTCACTTCCATTCCCATTCCTTTTATCTTCTCCTCTGATCTTGGCTGTTATTGCTTGGCATGGGAGATAAAGGTGATTCTGGCTGGGCTTGAGATAAGCTAACTCACTTCTCTCTCTCAGCTTCTCTCTCTCAGTACAGGGGTGTCTAAGAGGGTTTTTTTGAGGGGGAGGAGGTGGTGGAGCAGCTCCCCTGGTCTTTTTTTGACCAGAGGGATTTTGTAAAGCTCTGTATAATATTGTAAATCCTGTATATCTTGTACATATTCACTGCATTTCTTTGTAGAGTGTAGCTTTTGCTTGTAAATATAGCTTCATTTGCTTCTAAGTAAGTTAGTCTGGCTACAGTCAATGCTGGGGGAAACTTCAACCCACCACACCTGCTTAGGCCTTACACCAAAGCCCTACACCTTCACATGTGGAATGGTTCCTTCATTCCTGGGTGACCAGCATCGCAAAGGACCAGCCACCTGCAGATTTCTCTGTTGATTCTGAAATAACATAATTTGTGCACCCTAAACTGTTCTGACTTTTCTTTATCCTCCTATCTGCCTCCCAATTTTTCAATCCATTTGAAATACATCAGCTGGGGCCAACCCCCCTCAAACTAATGTTATGGTTTCCTGGCAACCCACCCCCCTTTTTTTTTTCCATTAAAAAAATTAGTCATATAGGATTTTTCCTTAGGGCAAGTCTAGCCAGTTAATTATTAAGTAACTAAATTGCTTACTGAGTTAGAGGAACTCTGACCCATCAGCAGTCATCACTTGGTTTCCAGTGCAGTCACAGTTAAGCAGTGAGAAGATACGGCCACCTGCTAGCTGTGAGGACAAGCAGCCCTGCACAGCTCTTTCCACAGCAATGGCAGAGGATGGGGCTGTGCTGCAGCACACCTAGTTCTGGTCCTACTGTTAACAAGACAGCAGGATCTGCCATGTCCTGCAGCCTGCTCTCCACCACCCTGAAGGTATTTCCAGATGGGATCCTGCCTGGGAGCAGCTGGGACTTCTCTATTGCTTTTTGAGAAGCGCTGGAACTGAAACCTTTCAGGTCTTGTGGCAGCAGCATAGAAGACAGTAAAGCTGTACTGCTGCAGGCAGGGAAAGCAGAGCTACATGGGGGTGCAGGTCCTTCAAACCCATGGTTTGGACTTCTGTGGATTTAGTAAGATGCTTGCTGAGGCTGGGATGGAAGCCTGTTCTAGGCAAGGAAGGGCTTGTTGTTTACACAAGGATGCCAAACAGTTCCCTAAGGAAGGATCTAAGTGTAAACTCATTTCTGTGAAATGTGAAAACTAACTGTAAACTCACAGAGCTGCCATCACCCTGTGGCAGTACAGAACAGTTTGTCTTCTTGCTTAGGCATCCCAAAGTCATCTGCAACCTGGATCTTTTTCTCAGCTGTGTGTTCAGAACAACGACATTTAAAAGTCAAAACATGCAAGCAGCAAACCAGACTGGATTAAATCAACCTTGAACAAGAAATGCACAGTGACTACTGCAGAACACGCAGTGCTTCTTAAAGCCCGGGGACATGCAGATATTGTCAGCAGCACAAAAAGGTGCTTCTCTCCTTGGCTTGTGCACAGCAGGAGACTAATGAACTTTGATGTCTCATTTCAGCTCACCACAGAACAAAGACAACAAAGGTGCTCCATATGCCACGTGGGTTATTTGTGCGGCAACTACTTAGTCTAGTGAGGACAAGGGCACCCCTCTCTGTGAACCCTAAGCCTGGTTTATATAAAGGCTGATGTTTTCTTTCATAAGACTGCTGTTGCCAGAGATTAGTTTATTCTTGCTAGGATTAAGCAGATAGCCAGAATAACATGCTGCAGTGTATGCTGCCAGCCAATTAAAGCAGATCGTGGCCTGATACTGATAACAGAGATTCTGCAGAATATTATTCAGATTCCCAGACAATAAATCTTAGAATTAATGTCTGGGATATTGTTTCAGTCCAATAATATCTCTCAAGGATTTAGACAATGGTTATTTATACAGCTAATTTTATTTGGAGCAATGATCTCTAGATTGATTCAAGGAACTCACAAGTTGAGCCTTGAAGCCTGTCTTATTATGGCTGCTCTCTAATTAATCAGCGCTGAAAACAAATAAGCAAATCACACAGAGAGAGAAGGTTGCAGAAACAGCAAAAATTGGCACTAGTCATTTTTCAAGTCAACAGCAACTCTGCATAAAGATTTTGTACAAGTCTACAGGCGCTACTTAAAGCCAGAGATTCCACCCTGAGCTCTCATTTTAAGTACAGTTACAACAGTTTGTAGTTTTTCACTCTCTATTTATTAGCTCTGATTTCCTCTGCTTTTCACTTCAGTCTTCTTGTTTTGCAAGACAAGTATGAATTTGTCTTGCACCTTCTATGCATATGTTCTTACCAATACAGGAACACTTCTGCGTATTACTGTTGTCCAGAATGACCACCCAAGTTCTGTTCTAGAAGTAGAGGATCCAGCTAAGGTACAGAAGGCTAAATCAACATCCATGTTTACCTACATGCTACTATTGCTGAAAACAGTAATGGCAACTTTTAGCTGGAACTCCATGTTTCTGAGTGTAGGTTGAAGAAGATACCAAGGGAAGTGCTGTCTACGCTCCCATTTCTGTCCTGAACTGTTTTTGTCTACCATTCTCTCAATACTGTTAGGGCTAACATTAATAAAAGGCTGAAGTACAAGACTAAGCATGAGTGATTTGGGGCTTAACTGAGCTGTCCCACCCAACTGCTACATGATTCTGGAAATTTCAATCACCTTGTGCAAAAATCTGCTTTCTAGTTAAAAGCTGGGCATTAAAGTCCAAATCTGTGAGAGCTGACACCCAAGATCTGCTGCTCATTTTCAAAACAGGTAATAGTAACGACATGCTTTTCAATATTTTTCATTATTTGTCAGTTTAGTAGAAAATATGAAACTAATAATTATATGTTCACATTTCAGACACCCCTCTGTTACCATTCTGAATAGGCCTGTCAGTTGTAGAAGGACCTGTTGTAGCAGAAAAGAGATGCCTGTGATGACTTGTCTTTTGATGTGTGCTGGGCCATTGATGTCTTTCCTAGCACAGTACTTATTTCATGCTAAAAATGACAAAAATCCTGCAATTCAAAGGCAGAGAAATAAAGAATGAATTATTTTCTTTGGGTTTAATCCAAGCACAAGTACAATACCATATATACTGCATAGGCTGAAGCTGACTCATCCTCTAAGCAGACATCTATGTTGTTGAATGAATCAAGCACCTGTTTATTTGCTTTTTGGAAGGGAAAGGTTTTCATAACTCATGCTACTCTGCTAGTGAAGAGGGTTTTATTTTCAAGACAGACAAAGTGGACATACTGGTGGCTGGAAGCCAAGTTAAATAACAGAGCAAATCAAGATCTCTACCTGAACTAGTGACATGACAAACCTGAACAATAAAGTATGCCAAGCAGTTTGATTTTATCAGTGGGTTCCCAGGTAAAAGAAGCTTTGTAAATAGTCATGAAAGCACTTGGATAACACATGTCTTAGAGGGATGAAAAGTCCCCTGGTCTGGATGTTTTGACCAATAAGGAGGTAGAAAGGGTTTCTCTTCATAAACAGCTAGCAGCCATTTGGATAAACAACCACATCAGTGTATTTATGCTTACATAGAACTCAGCCCCAACATAAGCTGAAGTTCACCTAATACTCCTCAGAATACCCATAAACATGATGGTAACTTGTTGCTCTCCAAAGCAACACCAGAGACAGTGCAGTGAAAGAGGGTCAAGAGCCACAGCAACTTCCCCTTACCACCCTTCAAGAGCAGCAAGTTTTCATTTGCTAAATCTTGGTTAGAAGCAATAAAATTTCCTTTGTTTGTGTCTTCAGTATCTAAGAAAGTCATGAATCCTAAAATGTGCATTCTGTGAGCAGGAGCAAGAATGTACCACAAAGACAATCAGAGGGCTGAAGCACCTCTCCTATGATGACAGGCTGGAAGAACTGGGGCTATTCAGCTTGGAGAAGAAAAGGCTTCAGGGAGATCTCATAGCTACATTTCAATATCTGAAGGGGACCTACAGGAAAGCTGGGGAAGGACTCTTGGCTTGTAGGGACAGGATGAGGTGGGATAGTTTGAAACTGAAGCAGGGTAGATTTAGGCTGGATATTAGAAAGAAATCCTTTACAATGAGAGTGGTGCAATACTGGAACAGGCTGCCCAGGGATGTGGTTGAGGACCCATCCCTGGAGACATTCAAGATCAGACTGATCTAGTTAGAGGTGTCCCTGCTGACTGCAGGGGCATTGAACAAAATGACCTTTGAGGGTCTCCTCCAACCCAATACAATCTGTGAATTTCCGTCAAAAACCTGTCATGAACATCAACACATCAGACTTCCCCCTCCACCCCACATCGGAACTGTTGAAAATGAGCTAGAAAATAGTTCATTAGCTATGGAAACCTGCTCATTTGGGTGGCAGATTGCTGGAGCACAGTTGTGTGAGTGGTGCACCCAAGCTTTAGGAAATCATGAATCAGTTTCCATTGGGTATGCAGAGAGCACAGTGTGATGTCTACTAATATGGATTTGCCTAGAAATCCCACAGAGAGCTTAACAATGCAAGTCTACAGTAGAATGCACTGGTGGCATAAAATATTCCTAGTAGGCAATGTACTGAATACATGAAATATTGTGATGACTTCAGCTCACATAGTTCAAATGTTTGGTGAGAAGTGGCCATTCAGCAGAGAGCAGAGTGCTGAGTGTTCTATCCATAGATGTCTTTATCTAGTTTCACATCTGTGCACTCCACCTTTAAGCAACATTTTTGAGTGAAATAGGAGTATTCTAGCAGGAATATCTCATTATATCCTGATAAGAGACAGTTCCTTTTAATTCAGACCATATGGAGATCTACCTGGAACATTTTTATGACATCCACTAGCTCTATAAAAACGGTACAATTGATTTCCATCCAATATATTCATAGAGAAACAGATTTGGAATGCCTGCAGTGCTTCCCAGAAGGGTTTGTCCTCAGGAGACAAGAAGCTTTGTCAATGGCACTGTGGGTTTTGCCTGCCCTGCTAAAGCGACTATGTATTACCAAGATTTTATTAGTCAGATTAGAGGCCAGATTCTGCACAACGATCCTTGTGCTTCTCAAAGTCACTGGTTTCAACTAAAGAGGTGATGAGCTTCATGACTGCCATGCCACAATCCAGGAAAGGATCCACAATGAAGCAATTAACCATTAAACAGGCAGGATAAAACCAGTGCTTGTAAGGTATTCAAGATTTCCTTTGGATCATGTAGTAGCAACGAAGTTGGTGAGGGGCTTGGAACACAGGCCCTATGAGAAGAGACTGAGGGAGCTGGGGCTGCTTAGCCTGGAGAGGAGGAGACTCAGGGGTGACCTTATTGCTCTCTACAACTACCTGAAGGGGGGTTGTAAACAGGCAGAGGTTGGTCTCTTCTCCCAGACAGCCAGCACCAGAACAAGAGGACACAGTCTCAGGCTGCACCAGGGGAAGTTCAGGCTGGAGGTCAGGAGGAAGTTCTACACAGAGAGAGTGATTGCCCATTGGAATGAGCTGCCCGGGGAGGTGGTGGAGTCGCCGTCACTGGAGGTGTTCAGGAGGAGACTTGACAGGGTGCTTGGTGCCATGGGTTAGTTGGTTGGGTGGTGTTGGATGATAGGTTGGATGCGATGATCTTGAAGGTCTCTTCCAACCTGGTTTATTCTATTCTATTCTATTCAATGCGTAGGGAAGAACAGAACTGTAGGTGAAGTGAACACAAAGTGTTTTGTGAGACAGGCAAGACTTTCATGTCCATCCATATAACCTCAGTTTCATACAACTGCCAGACAGCTGGCACAGATAACTCATCTTCAGCATCCAGGTACATTGACAAATACTTCAGGTAATCTGCTTAATTGTTATGCAGAATATTAAGAGCAGAAAAGCCAAACCTGTGCTATGTGTTTTGAGTAGCCTGAATTGTTACACTGAAAGTACCTTATCTCCTTTGGAGAAGCCACAGACACGAAACCAAATTCTTTGGAAGCACTCCAGCAATTTTTTGGTGAAGAGGAATACTGAACACAGATTCTTCTCAAAAATCAGAGCAGTCACTTTATTCATATGTGGAAGCAAAACCTCCCCTCTGTGTTTAATGTCACAAAAATGCTAACTGCTCATGGGGGAAATACTATATCAATGTTAATAAACAGCTGGGAAAGACCAGGGGAAAGATTGCACAAGATCTGCAAGCACTCTGGAATATTTGGGTGGCACTTTTTTGGACTGTGTGTGAGCATTTGCTGATATTTCTGAAGGCATGCTAGGAAAAATGTTATGGGAAAATAACAGTCCAGTAGTAAAACCATATGAAAAAGAACCCAACAACAAATAATGATCAAAGAAGATTATTTATCTGGGGGATACCCCACATAAATGAATGCTCAGAAAGAAACATTCTGTGTAGAACAGTATGTCTAGCTAGGAAAGCTCAAGGGTAAGTTGTGTGTTATTTCTACAATTAGTTCCCTTCATTACTACTCCTACTAAGTTGCTAGCTTCATGCAGAGGATGAGAGAAGCATCAGTGTGTCCACACATTCCAGTCTGCCAGTCTCCTAGACCTGACCCCTACCATACCCCTAATCCTAAACTAACCCTAATCCTAACCCTAACTCTAACCCAAATCCTAAACTGATGCTAACTCTAACACCTAACCCTAATCTAGTCCTAACCCTAACACCTAACCCAAACCTAAACCCTAACCTTTCAGCAAAATGCCACCAACAGTGTGCAGACCCAGTTTAATTGTTAGCATTTACCAGCCAAGCCCCAGAAGGGTGGATATTCCAGTAAGGAGCCAAACCCTTGAGCAATATGAAAGGCCTGCCAAGGACAGCCAAGTAAAACCAGATGCCGTGGGTTGGGAAGATAGAGAATGGTAGTCACCCTGGTAGGCAGTGTGAGATGAGAAAATAAGGAGAGGAAAAAGCAGTAAGTGGAGAAATGCAAGAAGAAACAAAAGAAGAACAACAGAGAACTGACATGGGCACCAGGAAAAAGCACAGTGTATAGGGAGGTAAAGGAAGGCAGGCATCAGTGCAAAAAGGAGAAAAAATGGCTTTAGCTATATATGCCCAAACTACTGTTAGCTGTAGTGCTGTTGCCTACATCACAGGCAATGGAGCAGTTGGGATCTGTCAGACAAGAATGAATGATCTCCAAATATTTGGAAAAGAATCAAAGTATGAACCACAGTATTTGACTACATAAAAACCAAAACCTATGACCTTACCACTATTACCTACAGTTAGTTCTGCCCCATTTCAACCTGTTTGTCTTCAGTGAATTCCTGATAACTGCATAGCTGCTAACTTTACACAGTAGAGGTCAATACTGTCCTTTCATATGATAACTGAGGCTAACACTAAGGGAATGGCAAATGTACAACTTAAACAAATTTCAGCAACTTGAAAGAGCTTTGCAGGCCTCCTGAAATAATTCCTACTACCAGCTCAGTACACTAACCTTTGCCTTTAGAACAGCTATAGTCAGATAAATCATTTAACTCTAACATCAAGGCTGTTACCTTTGGTTTTTTCCATTATTTTCTATCTTGTTATTCAATTACTTAAATCAGTCACTAGAGCCTACTCCATCAAGCTTCAATAATCTATAAAACAACTATTTATGCCATGTTTTTTTCATGATTTGTGACCAGTGAGCCCAATCTTCTTTACAAATGTTGCTGAATTTCTTTTTACACTGGGACAGGGGGCAAGGTCTGTTTCCAAGGTGGCTGAGGAAAAGAGTATTGGAAGGCATAAAGCTATTGCAAAAGAAACCCCACACCTTTAGATAATACCTGCCTTCAGAACCAGATAAATCAATCTTCAGAGACTGGGCTAAAGAGACAGGTTTTGGAGATTGAGTTACCTGGGATTACAGCAGCACAGACCCACTCTGAGTGCACACATCCAGAAACAGTGCACAGCAACCAGCATCTTATATAAACATGTCTCAGGGAGACACAACCAGTCTGCTCTTTCCACTATGTCTCTTAGCTACAGTTCCAATGATCAAACAACAGGATGGAAAAAGCACCTCCCCTCCCTAGTATGCAGCTGCTTAAGCAGTAAATATAAAGAAGATCCTTGCAGCAAGCTTTTGAATGTTCAGGGTGCTGGGTACAGGCTTAGCTCAGAAATGGTAAAAAGGTTTTGCATTGGTCTTAGGTACCATGGGTGAGGTCTACCTGACTTACTGGCACAAGATCCTTTCACAAAGAGCAGTTGTTTCAACTGGAGTATGGAAAAACCTTTCTGTAGGCTTCATAAATGCTGTCTAATGGAAAATGAATTAGCAGAACATGAGGAGTAGGTACAGGAGCAATCTCATAATGTCCTCATTGTTATAAAGCAATGCACAAACATACAGCATAAGGTGTTACATTGAAAACTATCATCCTCCTACAACAGCCTGCAGCAGCAAACAGCCACAGGAAGGGATTTGCTAACACTCACATAACACTCTGTACTAGTTACTAGCCAGATCGTCTCCTGATATTTAGCAGCATTCTCTGTTTTGGGAGAAAGCCTTGATCCTGGATAAACTGCTCCACTTTCAGCCTCCTGGATAAGCTACATGGTGAAAACCATGGACTGCAGAGAAAGGGAAGGGAGCAGTCATCCTGTGGAGCTGCTGTTTGGACTGTTTTCAAAATGTTATTCCCACTGAAATGTCAAGGGGAAATTTCACAGTGGGGTATAAAACCAGAGCAATTCTCAGCAGTTCTAGTTCTGTCAATACATCTTTTGGGAAAAACAGGGATATGACATAAAAAGGATTCCTGTCCTCTCCCAGCTCTTTACCTGGAGGAAGTCTTGCTTCAAAGGAGCCACAATAGACCTGGAAGACTGGCACAGTTAGTTCATGGACCTCAGCTATTTCTGACATGTCCGGTCAGGCTATTGGTATCCATTAGTTATCTTAGTTATCTTCAAGCCCTACAAGCATCTCTACTCCTTTACATATACACTAGGTGTAGGAACAGCCTGTGTAGGATATCAACTAGTACAAGTATGAGGAACAAGTGAGAGAGACCTTAAAGAGCAGATTTTGTGACCTTGTGGGTGTCCCTGAAACCATTTAACCCAGGTACAAACACAGATTTCCAAGGACACAAACACATCTCAGCTCCCACATGGCACCTGCTTTGTTCTCCATAGGAGTCTCCCCAGCTCCTGAAGGATATCAGCCACTCCCTCTGGAGCCTCCATTTACTTCTTTCTCTTTCATATGACACCCACAGCATTTACTAGGACAGAAATCTCCATCCCCATCCCCATCATTAAAGCTGTCCATCAAACTCACATGCCCTGGAGCAGGAAAATCAGTCACATGCTGAGCATGAAGCACAGTCCTCATTTCAGGTCCAGCTGACTTGGATATCCACACTGGTTCTCTGCTGCAAACCATCTCCTCTTCTCTGATGTTTAAGGTTGCAGCCTCATTAGGAAGTGCTCCTAAAACCCCAAACCAGGACCAGTCTCCATGCTCTTGGTGACTTGTCCTTTATATTATTAGACCAGACTGAAAAAGTTAAGGCCATTTTCATATTAATCTCTTTGAAAATTGGCCTTGTTTTGTTCACAATTAAAATACAGCATCAGCTGTGCTATTAGCATTCCTTTGCTAATGCGTCAGAAAACACATTTTCCTTGCATTTTTATGGGGCATCCTGGTTAGCAAAATGTTTTCTCTTACAAAACTACTTATTTTTTTTCCAGAAATAAAAAATGTAAGTATCCATTTCAATACAATTCACAGGTCAATACAATGTACAATCTCAATACAATGTACAGAAAAATTACAGTTTGCTTCTAGAAACTGTAAAAATACCTATGAGGAGGATATTTCCTCATAGTGATTTGTTTCTATCTTTATACAGTGACAACGATTGTGCCATTCCAAGGAGTTTTCAGGAAATTCTGCTTTGTTGTGTTTGTTGGGTGGGTGTTGGGTTTTTTTCAGTCAGATCAAGGATTTTTATTAAAACCTGGTTTGCCAAGAGGCTCCCATTCTGTCACTGATAAGTGTAGCAGAAACTTCCAGAATAAAAAGACTCTACTTTTCTTTTTTTTGGAACCTTTCTCAAAGCTCAGAAAAGATCTTAGACTTCAACTATACTTTAAAACAAAATGTTTTAAATTGTAATACAGTTTCAGGATATACTTAATATTGCAAAGCCACTAAGGGAAAAGAAAAAGAACAGAAAAGGAGCTGGAAGCTGCATGGATCAAGACATTTGAAAAGCAAAAATAAGGCAAAAATTGAAACAGTTGTGAGAGCTACACAAAATGGTTTTCATTAAAGCAGGATAGTTATGAATATTAATATTTAACAATGTAATTGGACTGGATCTGGTGCAATAGGCCTGCCCTCAAGATCTGTGGTGTTCAGAGCACCAATAGGGATTTTGAAAGCTCCTGACACTACAAATCATTGCACAACTGGCAAGTTACATAAAGCAGCCATAATGAAGAGGCCTTAGGGGTCTCTGTACCTACTCAGCCATGACTCCTAAAGAAACGTAGAGCTCCCAAAGGACTGTAAGCATGTGAAGAGGAAGAAGCTTCATTCCTTCATGGGTGTTCCTTGTTTTAAAGGGGGGAAAAACCCCAAACCTCTTTATATTAAACCGGGCTTATTTAGTAGCAAGGATGTCCCTTCTTTGTTTTTCTCCTGAGTGCCTGGTCTCCAGAACACCCACCACTCCCATCACATGTTTTGAAATAGAGTAAACATTGATACATATTAATGATGAAAACAATTGCTTGCCCTAGTGCAACCTTCTTGGCATACAACGTACAGATCCACCAACTAATTCAGTAGGGAGTAAGATTATTAATACCAGCCAAGCCTAACTTTCATCAGGAGGTTTCCCTGTCAGCTTAACAGTTCCCTGATTGCTGTCCTTCCCTGGCAAGGATGTCACTGACTTAGGATCCCTGACAAATAAATATGAAGGTTTAAGGATGTCACTGATGTAAGATCCCTTCAAAATAACTATGAGGGTTTCAGAACAAGATCTCTAGCTGCATGCACACTTCAGGTTTTCCCTACAGACATGCTTGGTTTCTGTTACATGTAGAATCTGTGATCTTCCAAGCTCCCTCATCATCCAAGATGTCACGACAATGTCATTGCACATCTCAGCATAGACTGGGATAAACAGTTGCAATACATCAAGCAGAACACTGATGGGAAATCCTCCACTGGGAAATCCTTTAACACTTGAAGGATTTAACTAGTTCTCCTTCAGCCCTCAAACAGCTGAATGAAAAGCACACTTGCTAAAAAGCAGTTCTCAGCTCTTCCCATTGAAGTCTAGATGACAGTAAGATGTTTTTGCCCTGCATGCCCGGCTTGAGGCTAGTCTGATCATACTAACTTGATTTTGAAAGGGAAGACACTGTTCTTTATTAGATTACTTAAAATCACATACATTAATTATTATTAATTTTCTAAACCTGCACACAACTACTTGTTTTTTTTTCCAGTGGCACATTCCACACACTTACCATATTTGGTTCTTTTCACCAGGCAAATATTGTCATGCCTCTGCTTTCACTTCTCAAAGCCCTGCTACATCTCTCCATCCGTTGCTCCACTTTATCCAAACCTCCTTCCCAACAAGAAATAAGGAAATAACTCTCTGAAATCTGTGCTTATTACTTCCAACTACTGGAAACTCTTTTTAAAACCTTTTGGTTTAAGGCAATATAAATGTCACAGAAAATCCAGGAGCACTGAAATTAAAAATCTTCCTCAGAATACCATCACTTCCCAAAATGCCTTGACTATTTAACAAAAACAAAGCCACAAAACAAACAAACAAACAAGCAAAACAAAACAAGCAAACAAACAAACAAAAGCCCCACACACAGAAAAAAAAAAAAGGCCAGAAGCTCAGTTAGGATCAAATTAAAGGTCATCAAGCCCAGAGTCCTGTCTCTAAGAGCAATCAGCTGGGCATACTCATCTTGCACAACTAATGGCATGGTCTGTTTGCAGTGATTTTCTCACAGCTTCTGGCAATCAGTAATTTAGAAACTTCTAGAGACCAAGGTCATAGAAGCAGCTGGACTTGTCATCCAGAGATGTTCCATGCCCTCCCTGCACCCATATATTGCTGTGGTCTCTACAGCATCCTGTTGCAGCACTCATCGCACAGAACTCATCATTCTGCCAAGGATCACACTGAAGCACAGGCTGGTGGGGATTGGAAGGAACCTCTGGAGATCATCTAGTCCAATCCCCCTACTAAAGCAGGGTCACCTAGAGCAGGTTGAGCAGGACCACAATGTCCAGGCAGGTTCTGAAAGTCTCCAGAGAAGAAGACTCCACAACCTCTCTGCACAGCCTGTTCCAGTGCTTCATCACCCTCAAAGTAAAGAATTTGTTCCTTCAGTCCAAATGAAACCTCCTGCATTCTGGTCTGTACTTGTTGCCCCTTTTCCTACCACTGAGCATCACCAAAAAGAGCCCAGCCCCATGCTCATGACCTCATGCATTTATAAGCTTTGTTTCTTATCTTGGGCCTCACCTGATGCAGCATTTAAGGCTCTTTCACTCAACAGACCAGGCATTCCACATGATTTCTGCTTTTGAAGTAAGACATGTGTTTTAAAAGAGAATTTTTCCATCATTTATACAAATGTAAACAGTGCTGTAAATACATAAGCAGGGCAACTGCTTCCCTAAGAATCCGTGGATGATCACAAAAGCCTGCTTGTCAAATACAGCTCGTGCAAGTATTTAGAACTGCTTATTTTGGATGTGGTACAAAAGCATCCTGAGATAGAGCAGTGTTAGCTGATGTGAAAAAAAAACTGAGCATTCCACATAATTCACAATCGTCTTGACAGCATGAAAAGTGAATTTGCATTCCTGTTCTTGGAAACAGGAATGTTTTTCACGTTTTAAGAGAAAATAAGCGGAATTAAAGACTTTCGGAAGTGCTTATATGTGAACACAGTCAAGGATAAATACAGCTTCACCTCCTTTTCATGGGGTCAGACTGTCAATTAAGGGCAATCCAAAGGCTTTCAGACTTGTCAGCTAAATGCAATCCTAAACACACCTACTTGTACAAAATGCCACCGTGTGTGAGCACTGTCTGACAGGTCTGCAACATCCACTTGCACAGAAAACAGGGAAAAGACTCTCAGCAGTTTGTCTTCACTAAGCACTCTCTGAGATGTGGACTGACCCCCACTAAGACTACACTGTACAAACTCTTACAGAACATGCCTCTAAATTAGGACTTGCATTTCACGTCCCACCCATTGCCATTGAGTTAATTGCAGCCTGGATTTAAAGATTATCATTACTTATAATGTGTAAGATGTGTGAAAGGGAATTAGGCGTATATAATGTCAGTTCTCTCTCTCTAAATTGTTTAAATAAGGGAGGACAAGACAAAGAAATTATATAGTAGGGGATGTGGTGTCTACATCATAATTTGATGCCTACTGCACAGTTTTGTATTGCTGAGGAAATTCAAAGATGCAAAATTTGTGGCCATAGGAGTGACTACTGAATGCTTTCTGGGTTGCTAGCTCTGCTGAAATTTGGAGTCCTTGTGTGGTTTCAGGAGAGCAGTGGTCAGATCTGGGCCTCAGTCTTGTACTCAAATCACAGATTTACTCATAAAAAGCAACTGCTTACCAAAACTGGCCCCAATATCAAGTGAATTCTGCTCAGGAAAAGCAGAATTTAATTTCTAGCACTCAGCTACAGGCTTACTGAATTACAATGGGTACTTCTATTATCCCACGTTTCATTAAGCCCAGTCTTAAAACGTAGCTAATTCTCCCTTACCACAAAGAGGATTATCCATCATAAAATGTATAATAAATAACTTCAAGACTCTCAGATATTGTAGTGGGGAATTAATGTAACTATTCAGAGAGCACCCAGCATGGCTGACTGATCACATTTCCTAAAAAGCCCCAGAAATAAGAGCATTACTTTATATTTATCTCTATCCATTTAATAAGGAATGTGTAGTTATAGCCAAAATTCTTGTGGGCCTCACCTCTCAATTATTCATAAATAAAACAGAAACTTTACCAGGACTTTAGTTATGTGAAGAGATGAGGAGAAGGAAGCCAGCTATGCAACAGGCTCAAATGATGCCAGTCTTTCAAGTGTGTGTCTGAAAACAGCTGGATTTCTGAGGCAGAGAAGTAGCTCCTAAGCAACTACACAGAAATATGTGTGGAACGTCAGGAAAGGATGTTCATGTGCTTTTTCTTCTAGTTGGAAGGTTTCTTCTGAAACAGAGGGATCTGATTTGGATTTTTGATGCAGCTGTTCTGTTGCTAATACACAATACTTCTATTTTTACATCCATTTTACTGTTGCATCAGCCTTCTACTTGTACACATAGACCTTGGAATCCTGGCTCAAGTACCAAGCCAAAGTGTAACCTTTTGCAGAATACTGAATATAAATGTCATATAAACCCTTATCATGATGAGCTGTCTCTGCTGTGGTTGATTCAGACCTCTCTACTATTCCAAGACTGACATTTTATTTGGTCCACGACCACCACCTCTTCTCTATTAATGTGAACTTACATTGCTACCAGCAGTACAGATAAAGGATTGAGGCAAGTTTACTTGAATTTTAATGATCAGAGCTATACAGATAGATTAAGAAATGATGTAAAACATACATAGTACAAAAAAAGGTCATAAAATGTCATAGAATACAGCATGTCTGAAATGTGTAACTCTGCACAGTGCCTCAGTGCTTGGCAATGAACAGAATCTTGAGATCATGACATTTTAGATAGATTTTATAGATACTGCACATCTTCTAACTACACTGAACATATCTTAAATGAGGCCAGAGCCACTGTGAGTTTCAGTTTCCAAAAGGCTCCAGCTCATCAACTAAGTGCATGAAGAAGACCACGCTACATTGGACACATCCTGTTAATTTTAGGAGCTTTGTGGGAATCACATAAGGCAGAACAAAGACACACATGATTGTCTTGGACAAGGATTTGACTCTTTCTCTGGTATTTAAAGTTTCCATTTTTAAAAGGCAAATTGATGTAAAAAAAATTGGTTTCCCTGCACACATCTCATATCAAGTGTAAAATG
Organism: Melanerpes formicivorus; assembly: GCF_026170545.1. NCBI lineage: Eukaryota > Metazoa > Chordata > Aves > Piciformes > Picidae > Melanerpes > Melanerpes formicivorus. The sequence continues at coordinate 8,151,865 of NW_027142380.1, read as the reverse complement.
ATGCTACATCTCAACATACAAACTGACACGCCCTTAGCCTTCTTATGACAGGCTAAACTAAATGGCAGAGCCCTAACAGTTCAGTAACGGTCCCACCACAGTACACTACTTCTAATGATGAGAAAACTAAGTGAAACTGACCACCCTTAGCTGTGGCAATGTAATTCCAGCCCTGGTGGCACTGGGCTGGAACCCAAACCTCTTTTCAGTTTCCAACCTCAGCCTTTGAAAATAACATTAAAGGCTCGTGTTGAGAGGCTGATTTTTAAACTTCTTTTCAAGGGAGAACTGAAATGTGTCTCCAGCATGAAAAGCTCCATTTGTGCCTTCTCCTGTGAATAATGGCAGCAGGGAGAGGGGAACTTCAGCCTCCTACCAGCACTCCACACTGTAGTCTCAACGCAAGGCTGCAGTGGCCTTCAAAAATATTGATTTATAAATAAAATATCTATTCCTACATAAATGTCATATTAAAGTATATCACAGAATTCAGCACACCATCTGCCTAGCCATGACTCCAAACTTAAATGTTATCCAAGTTCTTGCCTGTATTTTCCATCCAAATATTTGTATAGTTTCAAGTAGCCAAAGGAAGCTGGTGCTGATGTCATTCTTGTTGAAATCAATAAAAGCTCTGCCTCTGGCTTCAGCAGGAATGGCCTCAAGCATCCTGCAGTGACAACTTTGAAATACTAAACCAAAACTGCTACAGCCACCACTGAAGGAAGTTGTGTGTTTCTAGTTCTATTTGCAACCCTCCTGAGCACACGAGGCACTTTATAAACCCATGTCAAGAAGGTCATAAGATGATGGCCACACTGGGCACTGATTTAGAGCAGTTATCTTAAACCAGCCTGGTCAGAAATAGTTGCACTGATGGATTTCCCCATCAGATGCAGGCTGATGCAGCAGCTGCCAACACAAACACCAACGCTCATGTCACTCATTTGTGCTATGTGCATCCCCTGACCAAGCAATGTGAAGTTTTATTTCAGATCAAATGCCCATGGAAAAGTGCAGATGCCATGATTAGAAACAGCTATCTGAGCTTTTGTGACAAACTGCAGGACATCAGTGTCCTGATAGTGAAGAGCAGAAGATTACAGACAAAGCATGGAGAACCAGCTGAGCTGGCTAGTGGTCTGGGTGGTTGGAGGGAGGAAAGAGATGCAGCATTGCAGCAAGGGAAATGCTAAGAGAGACTGGTGAGAAGAGGAGTCCTGAGGAGGCAGAAATGAGGAAGAAGAGAAAGCCAAGAAAGCCAGGGAAGCACAAGAATCAAGTATGGAAATCACTACTACAGGTCAAATAGAATAACCAGAACTAATATTTATGTATAAATTAAACTTTATCACCACAGCCCTGGACTGCACATGACCTTCAGATGGAGTTAACAGAAAGCCTGCATGCACAGTCCTATATTACATCATGTGCTTATTATTGCTTTCAAAAAGGATCCAACATGTAAAACATTCCTTAGCTAGGTATATGACCCCAAATATGTGATGCACACTTTTTTCAGTCAGGCAATGGATACAGCCAAAAGCAACCTTCAGCTTCATGGAACATTAATAATTAGAATGAAACGAGCACTACAGATGGAATGCATGTTTGGAAAGAGAAAAGCCTTACTACTCAAAACTACTTGCCTGAGACTGAATTGGGTGCACAGTTGTGTGACCACTAGTCAGTTACCTTCTAAAGGTGACTAACAAATAATCACCCCAGCTGCTCAGAAAAATCATTTTACTGTGATATTATAAGCATGTACTAAAGGTTATTTGAAACTGAAGTTGGGCTTCTACTTTGCCATAAAGCAAAACACATTAAAAGAACAATTGAGCTGGTATGTGGCTTGTGCATGTGAGAATTCAGCTCCACTATCCACAATGAACAAAGTTGTTCTCTTTTATTACTTTTTTTCAGTACTTGAATATCTGCCTTGTAAGAGAAATTGTTTTTGCCTAATGCTACGTCTGGTACTTCAGGTGTGGTCTGGCTAGCTTTTTATAGCATGTTCTGGAGTGCTTTTAAATCATCTCCAGGCAGAAATAGGTATCAGAAGTGGTACTCCTCCTGATGTCCCTCACTGACATCCAAGTGGCATCAAGGGGATAATAACAAGCTATACAGACAAAGGAAAAAACACATCCCTTCTCCGTAAGGACAGGATCAGCAATGGCAGACTACTCCGGTCGCCCTTCGCTTCCTTGGTGCTTTACGGATGTCTCACTAAAGAACTGCACAGCCAGTCCCATTTTTAAGCAGCTCGCCGAGCGCCTAAACCATGTATGGCAGCTCTACGCAGCATCCTTCCCGAAGTATACGACTTCTGTGTGTACCCTGCCAACGTGCCCAAAGTCTTGGAGTAAGCCGTCCCGTTTGTTACCAACTGTGCGTGAAACGCGACGACAGTTTATCCTCCTCTTTGTCACACCTCACTGCGACCTTGTCCTCCTCCTCTCTCTCCTCACACCCTCATCCCCCACCCCCGCTTCCCCTCACATCCTGCCTGTCCCCTGCCGGGCAGCCCTTCCCCTCCCCACAGCCAGCCATTCCCTCAGGCACACCTCGCTCGCCGTCCCGGCTCCCCGAACTTCACCCCCGGGCCCCCGGCTACCTGCCACTGCTAGAAGAGAGCGGGGGACAAGCTGGAACCCACTCCTTCCCTACCCAAAACAAAGCCACCCTTGTCCCGGCCGTGCCGCAGACCAGCGGGAGGACCCCCGGGACGTCCCGGGTGGGCTGGGCTGAGGCGGGGCCGAGGAGGGGCTGGGGCGGGGCGGACGGCGGTGCTGTGCGCAGGCGGCCCCGGGGAGAGCAGCCCGCGGCGGCGGCGGCGGCGGGAGCGGAGCGCTGGGGCCGGCGGCGGGAGCGGGGCCGGGTGCTCCCGGGGAGCGGAGGGGACAGGGCAGCCGTGGCAGCTCCCCGGCGGGCTGGGCTGGGGGCCGGAGCCCCTTCCCGAGTAGCTGGTTGATACTTACTTATTAGTGCTTTCTGCCTGTCCCATCTCAGCACTTTGGCTATTTCGGCTGGTTTTGGTGGTGTTGGGGTGTTTTTTCTCTTTTTTCGTTTGCTTTTGGCCAAGCGGAAAGGAGGATGGGGTTCGAGCTGGATCGCTTCAACGGGGACGTGGATCCCGACTTCAAATGCAATCTGTGCAACAAAGTTCTGGAGGATCCGCTGACCACCCCCTGCGGTCACGTCTTCTGCGCCGGCTGCGTGCTGCCCTGGGTGGTGCAGCAGGGCAGCTGCCCCGTCAACTGCCAGCGCATCTCCACCAAGGAGCTCAACCACGTCCTGCCCCTCAAGAGCCTTATTCTCAAGCTGGACATCAAGTGCGACAACCACGCTCGGGGCTGCGAGGCGGTAGTGCCTCTGCAGCACCTGGGCGAGCACGCCGAGACCTGCGACTTCTCCCCGGCCAAGTGCCGCAACCGCGGCTGTCGCCAGGTTCTCAACCTCCGCGACGTGGAAGCGCACATGCGGGAGCGCTGCGAGGCGCGGCCCGCCGGCCTCTGCGAGCAGGGCTGCGGCTTGATGCTGACCCACGGCGAGCGGCGGGCCGGCGGGCACGGCTGTCTGCGCGCCCTCCGTGCCCACGGCGCCGCGCTGCAGGCGCGGGCGACTGCGCTGGAGAAGGCGCTGAAGAAGGAGGCGCTGCGCGCAGGCAAGCGGGAGCAGTCGCTGCTGTCGCGACTGGCCGCGGCGCAGCTGGAGCTGCAGGTGACGGCGCTGCGATACCAGAAGCGCTTCACGCAGTACAGCGCCCGCCTCGACGCCCTGGCCCGTGCCCGCGCCGCCTCCCCCGGCAAGGTAAGGCGAGAGGAGCGGGCAGGGCCCGGCGGTGGCGGGCCCGCTCGGGAGAAGTTTCCCCGCTGCGTCCCCCGCGCTCCTCGGATGCCTCTCAGCAGTGGGGTCGGGCGGGAAGGGCTCGGAGGGACGGCCGAACCCCACGGGAGCCAGAGGCACGTTCTCGCCGGTGTCTCGGAGCCGGGCCGTGGGCGCTGGCCGTGAGCAGGGGTTCTCCTGAGTAGCCCGTCTCGTCCCCACACCCATGGAGTTTTGGCTTTTAATAGCTGTCATGTGCCGGTTTCCGTACTTACTGGTTTTTCTAAAGTGACCATCATTGGTGTCTGGACCGCATATGGCCACTCAGGCATCAAAATACCAAGGGCACGGTATTACTTTTTTTCTGTTTTAGTTCCCTCGCTAAAGAAAAACTCAAACAGCAAAGCTGGAATTTTCAGGGCTGGAAATGGTATTAAACCATCCGAAATCAACTCCCAGGAGTAACACAAAGCAGAATGAGTTGGAAGAGGCTGTTGTGACCCAATGTTTTCCAGACCCTTAGCTCACCTAGCATCGCAAAATATGGCTTCCTACAAATTGCAGTTTTTACGATCAACTATTGCACAATTCAGACACCTTGTCGACTATTTCATGATCTGAAGCCATCACCTTTGTAACATCCATGTCCAAATACAAGATGCCTGATGTGTACTTGTATTTATTTTCCAGAGTCAGACGGGGTTCTTTAAAAGCCCAGTTCAGGAGGAGAAAGAGTTTCTTGACTTCAGCCCCTCACAATCAGACCATTTCTAAAATGACCAGAATCAAAAGCCAGAGCCACAACAATCCCCAAGTTTTAATTGGAATGAGGCTCCCCAGTGAGGGAAGCCCTAGAAGCCAATTATCTCTTAAATGAAGACATTCAAAGTCCTCCCAGTGACCTGGAATGTGTGACCACAGACACAGCAGTATTAAACTGTTCAAAATTGTCACACAGCTATATCCACACCTTTGGTAATGCTGAGGCTGTAAAAGCTGTGTAAAGGGAATAAAACATCATGTCACAGCCTTATTTTTTTTCCCCTTTTGGAGATTCAAGCTCACCACTAAATGCACTGTTGTAACTTCTGGCAGTGCTGGGTGTGGTGCTGGTTAAAATCCTCATAAAACTATTCAGTTAAGATTTCTCATTCATGGCAAGATCCAGGACAGTTCAGTCTCCTCTTCCTGCAGCCCCCTGAACTTAGTCAGTGGCCTGCTGCAAGGCTTTCTGCTCTCACAGCTGGCGCTGCTCCCTCTCACATTGCTGGTAGGGGAAGTCCTCCATACAGCCCTGCTGTTGGAAATCATCTCTCTGACCACATACCTCCTCATCCCTGACCTGATCCTAACAGCACACCTTTATTCTCACACAGCCCTTCCTTCATTTCTTTGTGCCTGGTGTTGATAATGTTGGGTTTGTATTATTTAGCTCTGTAAAGCCCAGTGAGCTGCTGGGAGGAGGAAAAGTGCTACTTGGAGTAGTTGTAAATGTGCAGGGTCCAGAGTTTCCAGCAATACTTTTTATCAAATTTATGGATGCAGCTGCCTGAGACTGTGCCCGTTTTCAGCCCTGTTACAAAAGGCTGTTTTACAGTCCTCTGAAGCAGCCCCTAATCTGAAGCAAGCTGGAAGGTGTCATGTCACCACAGACTCGTGGTCTAGCGGTCAATCAATTACATGTCTTTCACAGCATTTTGGGCAGCGCTCCAATATTAACAGCTTCAGTCTGCCCAGCTCCCAGAGAAGTACAATCAGGAAACTTGCATCTTTGTGCACTGGAGGGATTTTTAAAAGCCCCATGGTAATCGCCCAGTGCAAAGGATGCTTTACCAATTTGGGGCTGTGGCACGCTTCCAGGTTTTGACTCTGGGGTTATTTTCTAGACACTGGCATAGACTATGCAAGTGCATGGTGCAGATTGTCACACTCAGCTGGGCACAAGGATTAGCTCCCTGCACGCATGGATTACATGTATGACAACGTGGAATAACTGATTTCCATCCCAGAAGCTACTGCATCTTCAAAGCATGCCACACATTTGCTGTCAGTACTTAATTACAATCATTATTCATATTTCATGTGTTTTGTTAAAAGCTCTAAGTGTTCAGTCTGTGTTAAAATACAGGTAAGGCACTGACACTGACAGACTGGGTTCTTAGGTCAGAAGAATGACTGCAAAACTCACTGTAGGATGTTCTGGCTCCTCATTAGGTGAAAGAAAAGGATCTTCTGACTTCCCTGCTTGTTGCTACAGATGTGGAACCAATCTAGAATAAATCAAAAGACATCCTCTAGTCAAAACCCAAGAAATATCCATGTACAGTTCTGTTTAAATGATCAGTTAAAGGAGAAATACGATGTGGAGGGACATTAGGCCGTTCATGAAATACTCAAATTCTGGGTCATTCTTGGCTGGGCCAAGATTTTCAGGCATCTTGGGGACTCAGGTCTGGATTTGCCTTAGTAGAGAGTTTCTTTGTGATACTGGATGAATCACATAGCTTTCCTGTGCTTCCATCTCCCATTTCTGAAGAGACTTTTATAACGCTCCCATAGCTATATTCAAGGACTAGAGAAGGTATATTTTATGCACACACTATTCAGTAAATATCTCACAGTTTTGCAGTCCCTTATACAGATGAATGTGCCTTAAGTGACTTCAGTTGTGTTTTCCATGTGTATTCTTTGCCACTGAAGGAACATACTAGTCCTGCTGCATATTGCCTGGCTGTCTGATCTGTGCTTACACCAAAGGACAGATCTGAAAGTTTATTCAGAGAGCAACTATTTATTCCTTGGTGGGAAGAGGTAAGGCTTGTTGTGGACAAGCTTGAGGAGGGAGTGGTAGGGAAGGTGGTGTGTCTTACTCAAAATTAGTATTTCCTTTGATCAGACATGTCAATCCTGAAACATCAAAGTCTAGATAATCAAGACACCTCATACTATTCAAACAATGCTTAATCCTTGCTGAAACATACCACTGTTCACACCTATTGATAAGCTGATCTGGTCGTTCCTTATGTACACAGCCATCAAAGTCCTTTGGAAAGAAATGAGGGGGAGAAACAGAAGCAGTTCATGGTGCTGGCTGCAACCTGTGGTGGAAGCTCTTCTGTCCCAGTGGCCAAAGGCAGGGATGGACTTGAAGTAAATGCATCAGACATAGAGGAACCAGTTTATGATCTGATGTTTAAAACCTCTGTAGAGGTGGCAACAGAAGTTTCAGTTCTATGGTGAAGCCCTTTAAAACGAGATGATATTTTTTTCTCAGGCTGTCCCCAGGCAGGACGTGCTGGGCTGGTCCTGGCAGCCCTTTTGCCATTAAACAAGGAGCAGAAGTGCCTCCTGTACGGCAGACAGACCTTCTTAGCCACAGCATTACCAAAGAAGTTAGAGTCCTTCAATGTCTAAAGGAAAAGCAGTCTATTAGCTGCACATTACTCAGCTGGGAAGTACAGTAATTTCAAGAATTATGTTTAAGAGTTCTGTTCAGCTGTGGGAATCCAACATGCCAGTAAGCATCAGGTCTGCTCTGAAGCAGATGACAGGGCAGGGCTGGATGCTGGCCACTGCATTTCCACAGTTACCTCACTGCTTAATGATTGTTTTGCTGGAACGCGAGACATGTTAGAGGGGAAAAGAAAGGCAGAGCCCTGGAAAAATCATTGGCTTCCTTATGAAGTGAAGAAGGTTGTGAAAGACAGTGCTAAGACTGGAGATGTGAATCTGCAAAAGTAACCAAGTGTTCCAACAATGTGCTGCTGCCTCCCTGGTGCTGGGGCAGTTGGGGTATGTGGGTTGTGCTCTGCAACACAGCTGCTGCTGAGGAGAAAATGGAGACAGTGCACAAATCCAGCAGAACTGGCTGGAGAGTCGCTTTAAAACCCTGCAGTGTTTTCTTCAGGAGTACCTACAAAAAACTGCATTAGCTGGGGTTTTTTTCCTTAAGTTTTTGATTCATTTGAGCCCACCTGCTTTAATACTTGCTCTGCTGGGTGTAAAATCATCAAATCATAGCTACCAAGGAGACTTTAATGAAAACATTCAACTTTAATTACCAATAGTGTCTTGAGAGCAATGTTGTAATTGTTTCTTGATTGTTCTAATTGATTTGCCTTCTTAGAAAGCATAATAGGGAAGTAAACAGTGCTACTAGCACGTCCTTGTCTTTCAAGTCCTGAACCACCAGTCCCTGAAAGTGGTCTCCCAGGACTGGAAATTTATTCCTTGAAATCCTGTCTGAGGTCTGGTTCTAAAGACTGGCAGGGAAACAGCCTTTACTTAATTTTTCAGACCTCTGGGTACTACTGATGCTGAGTGTAGGCAAACTCAAAGAAAATCAGTCAGCTTTTATTCCTATTTCCCTGCATCAGGTCTGAGTCTATGTACTATTTGATTTGCAGGAAAGATAACAATCAGAAACTGACGTGAAAAGTGTAAAGCAAATGTTCAGGTGGAATATGTTGGTGCAGCTCCCCCCTGGTGGAGCTCTGAGCGTGCGGTCAGTGGAGCTCTGCCAGCTCACGCTGGCAGGGAATTGGGCTTTGTTATCATCCCCAAATCTGCAGGAGCAATTCAGTAATCCAGGATTACTTTGACATTTTTTATGAGTTTAATAGACGTTAATATTTGATCAACAACTTCAAATTGACATGTTTGAAGGAAATGCACAAGCTAAAGCCATCTGCATTGAATTACACTGTAACTGTCGTAATTTCTGTCATTAATTGGTTATGAAAACCAGACTTGTAAGATAACTTCCTCAAACGTTTTTGTGTTCATAACTTTTTCACCCTTGGGGGGGGGGAGGAAAAGATCTTAGAGGTAGCAAGGTTCACATGTATCTGTAACCACACAATATACTCATCCTATTCTGATTTCTGAAACAAAAATTGTTATTGACAGCTTTCTGTGTTTGCAGTTGTCTAGTCTTGTAGTGTTGTGCTCTAAATAACAACCACTTGACTGAGAGTGATGTTAGTACATTGTGAGGATTTAGTTGTCATTAACAGTCTTAGTGAAAGTTCATAGACCTAAGTAATCACCACTGCAATAAAAGACATTTTGTGTGAGTTTGTGGCTGTGGTTAGGAGCAAGCTGGGGTAAGAGGACAGGATAACAGCTCATATTTATACAGTCCCCATCCAGTCAATCTTTGTTGTATATTTAATGTTTAATCAGAGAACTGTTCTGTAGATTTTCCTGGTTTAGGGAATTAATCGTAATGATTTTCAGTGGTGGAATATTGCTGTTAAAATTCCAAGGAATAAAATAATTCATGGCAGGGGCTGTGAGCAGCAATTGGCATCCTAGGACTGTGGAAAATTTGTAGCAGTTTTGTTTAATGCTGTTTTCTAAAACTCACCAGAGAATCTCTGTTGTGGAACACTAAGTGTTTGATGCTGTTCAAAACAATGTCATGTAGTTAGCAGTAGAGAGAAGCAAGATGGAAATACAGTGCTGAGATTCAGTCACCCCCAAGCTCTGGAAAAGCCAAGAATTTGACTACTGGAAACATGGAGTGTCTTCCATAACACATCACACATGACTAGGTCAAGTAGTTGCAGGATCCAGTATTACATATAAATATCTTCTGTTGCTGTTAAGTGTCTTGCTGTAGATCTCAATAAAAATTAGACATAAATCTTACAGGGTGGGTCTCACAGGGAAGTACTGCTGGAGGATGGTGGGGTGGCTGGAGTGCTGCGGCTGGGAGCTGCTGACTCTCCTCCTGCAAAGTTGTTCTAAATGTTTTTCTCTAAACTACATGGGGGGGGGGGGGGGGGGGGGGGGGGGGGGGCAATAAGACATCAACTCAACAAACCTGTATAGAAATATTAGCTATCCTGTTTACCAGTGCATACAAAGGCTTTGAACGTGCTCATCTGCTCTTTGTAGGGTGAAGAAACTAAAGCCCTGACTCTCATCCTTCATCGTGACTCTGGCTCTCTTGGATTTAATATCATTGGTGGCCGACCATGCATGGTATGTTAATTGTTAAAATATGTTTGCCCTTTCCAGTTGGGAAAAGCATGTAGGTCAACACTTAAGAGGAAAAAATGCTGCTGACAAGCATTTGGTTCTCTTGGGATTCTTTCAGAGCAGACCCTGCATTCAGTTTTCTATCAGATGTCTATTAACTGCACCATCTTTTCTCTCACCACATGTTTGTTCTTGCACATTGTCACAGCTAGCAGCACTAAGGGTGCAGTGTCACTCCCAAAATGGTGCTGTTTCTTTCTCAGGCCATACTGCTTTGAAGACATTGCAGGGGTTCAGGGCCCACAGTTTTAGCCCCTTACAGTTCATTAAGGAAACATTATTTACTCTCCTTTCCACCGGAGATTGAGCAGCTCTGCATGCAGGTGAGGGGACGTAACTTAAGCAACCTACTTTTGAATTCTATGATTTCAGCAGATGTTTCCTGCACCATACACTCACTAAGCTGTTTTTTTTTCTCTCTGCATGCTTGTTGGTTGAAGCTGCTGCATATGATTTTAATTAGATCAAGGAGTGGATTATACCTTGTCCTAGCAATTTAGAAAGTATTCTTGGCTGCTCAGAAATCTGACATTAATCATGATTTATTCCTACCAAACTCACTTGAAAGTTATTCTTTCTTTATAGTTAGAGGTTTTCAATTATCTGAGATGTTATTCTGTGCTGGTAGAAGCTGGTGACACAATACACAGGAGTATGAAAATACCTTGTTAGGTGGAAGTTATTTTTCATGGCTTCATTTCTAGGCCTCCAGAGGAAGAGCTGTGCAAGTAAAAATAAAAATGCACTGTTGTCTTATGTTTGATGTGCAAGCAGGCTGCTGGCTCACTGGGTTTCACATTAAGAATAATTGTAATGACAATTACTACTGAGCTGGCCTAAATCAGAGGAAAATTATTATCATGCAGCTATTGTACCTAATGGAACTCCAGTCCTGGTTCTTCAATCATTCAGAATGGGAGTATCAGATGTGCTCATCAGCACCAACTAATTCCATATTAAGACGTAGATAAGAGTATATCTTTCCAATTACACGTACAGTTGTGACATGGACAAGTTTTAGCTGAGGACAAATTAGTTAGTTCAAGGTACAATAGTCTCTTTTTCTTTTCACCCTTAAAGGACAACCAAGATGGTTCATCTAGTGAAGGAATTTTTGTATCAAAAATAGTGGACACGGGCCCGGCTGCTAAGGAAGGAGGGCTACAAATTCATGACAGGATTATTGAGGTATGTAAGACACTATCCAGTCTCTTTTAATAGTGCAAGTTCCACCTCAGCTCTTCAAATGGCATGATGTTTAGAGTGGGTTTAGGAGAAATGTGCCATGGTAAACACTGTCTCGAAGACACGGCTGTTAAACTATGCTTGACTTGATGCAGGGCTGACCTTCACAGCTTTAGGTAGAGTTCTTACCTAAATATAGAAACCAGATTATGGATGGTATGTGCATGTCCTGACTTCCTGAGGAGCTAGCATCTATCTGGTATGCCAGAGATATTTCTTTTTAAAGCTATTGGAAACTTTAAAGTTACTTAGTTAAAACCATATGTGAGATACCTGCGGTTTAAACCATGATTTTATTTTTTTCTTTATATTAAAGACCAAATTTTGAGCAGTTAGGAAACGTTCTGCCCTGTGATTTCTGTATGGTTTATTATAAACATGTCTAAGGGGCTCCCTTCATGTTGTTTGTAAGTTCTTACATTACTGGGGCAGCAGGCTGAAGTTCTTCCCGTTTTGCCAGAGTCTTGACCTCAATAAAAGCTTCTTCCTGTCAAAGAGATGGTTGCTGGAAATGTTTCTTTCAATTTGGGGTGAGCAAATTTATTCTGGGGAGGGGAGTCTGGGGAAAATACTTGTTTTGATGGAAGAAAATTCAGCTGATGGTGAGTCAGTTCCCATTGTTTAGCATTTTACAGTTAAGTACTCCTCACTGTCTTATTTTTGTAGGCTGGAGAAACTTTGAGAGTCTATTGTTCAAAAAGATAAGTGTGCTGTTTGTTGCCAAGGATATCATGGAGCAGCCAGTGTCTCTAAGTAATGGAATTCCATTGCTCTTATGTTTTGCAAATGAGCAATAAACAGCTGTTAAGGATTTTCTGTTGGCAGGGGACAATGTGTTTTTGCTATTTTCTGTACAGTTATGGTAAACTGCATTCACAATTTAGTAAGGATATAAAATATTCATTAAGATGCTTCATATGGGAAAGAATGGAGCCACGGTAGCAGAACTATAAAAAGATAAGAAACTGAGCTGTGAAATGATCCAGAGTTGCTTAAAGGATGGATGTGATATAATTGTGAAAAGGCCTGGACAATTTTGAGAGAACCGTGCAGTGGTGCTTGAACTGAGGTTTTCCCATAAGCATCCACTTCCTTGAAGCAGATCTGAAAAGCTGACATCCGTTTCTGAAGTAGTGCACGGTCACATAAACCAAACAACTGTACAAAACCAAAACTCTGGAAAGTCAAATACCTCAAGGTTAGGAAATGCCCCAGTCTGGCTGTGCAGGCCCAGTCAAGGCTCCTGGAGTGCAAGCACCATAATTCAGCCTGCAGTCGCAGTCACACGGTGTTTGTCTGGAAGTCACTCTTGCCGTGGCCCAGGGGACAAGGGCAGCTAACCTCCATGGGCTCTGCAGCATCTGCTCTCTGTGCCAAGAGACCTCTCTGCTTACTGCTTGTTGTTTTCACCTTTCTCACTCCCTCGTTCCTGCTCCATTTCTCCACAAGTTAAGCATTTGGCAGAGTAAGCACAGCCAGGCTCAGCAGTTAAATACCCTTGTGCTGATGCATGCTAAGAACCTGAGAACACCACAGAGGAAGACAGGCTGGGTGAGCTTTCCTGCTGTACTTCTTGGCTGTGCCTTCTCCCTGGGTGGAGTCATGCCTATGAGGGCAGTGTTTGTGTGGGGTCTTTTCCACAGTTTGTTACATTTTCACATAAGAGTAAAACCCAGAAAAAAGACACCAGAGCAATTGGTTGTATTTATAACACACCAAGCGTGGCAGGAACCCATGTGTTGATAGAGGTTGACAGGTGTTGACAACTGTTGTTGTGCTGACCACAAACTCATTTTCATATTCACTCTTCTCACCTGTCAATATATAGAAAATCCTGATGAAAATTTAGCAAGTTTTCCCAGTGGCTGACATTGGGTGCCACCACATCAGCATCTGAGTTTGTGTGAGGAATGTCCTGTTGAAGCAAGTCTCAGAATGGCACCCAGCTAATGCAATTTGATGCTTGTTGTGGAGGATCTTCTTTAGATAAAATTAATTGCCCCCCAGCCCACTACAGACATCCAGTTCACAGAACTAGACTCGAGTGCTCTAATATAGACCTCTCAAAATGTGTAGTGTGGCCATCAGCTCCTGAAAGAGCTCTTTGAGTTTCTGTTCTGTGCAGTCTCTCCTTGATGAGCTGTATCTCGCACTAGTCTGGGTTAAGGGAAAGAAGGGAATACCTCCTGCATCAAGGCACCTAAGTGAGATTTATCAGACTAATACCCTACGTACATTATCCTATGTCATTTAAGTACCATGTGTGTGATCTACGTGAAAATGAGGTCATGTCCAGTGATAGCATCCTTCTAGAGGCTATTTTTAAAATAAGCTTCACACTGCCCAAGTTTGAATTTGGCAGCTTGACCGAAAAATCATTTACAGCTTTAGCTGTAGCTGACAGGACACAGCTGGAAGACATAGATGGAACTCAGCATAGAAAGTGGAGCATCTTAGTGGGTCGCATTTGCTCTGAAAAGCATAAAAGATGGTAACTTAACTGTTTAGAACTGAATTTAGCTTCTCTTGAACTTGACTTACTCATTCAGTATTCAGGTTTTGTTTATCACCAGTATGATCTTAAATAGATTCTTTCACAAAGAACTCTTGCTCCAGCATAAGCTGCTGAGCACATCATCCCCAAAATTAATTCCAGCATCCATCACAGAGTTTACAATGAAGTAAACCATAAAATATTTGATTTCCTTTTTGGATAGTGTTCCTTTACTGTGAATCTGCTGGTGGGTTTGTTCTGGAGAACATTTATAAGAGTTTCATTTTTCAATTTAAGAACTGTCAAAACATTTCTAATTACCAAGCAGGGATTAGGCAGTGTAAAATACAGGCACATAGAGAGTACTGTTTAGAGCTGATAGCAAATGCAGGGTGATATTGATAGCTGCTTGCAAATTCTCTCCCCTGACAAATTAACTCAGAGATAATCTTTCAATTATGCCAGAGATAATTTTAAAGCATATTTTCCTTACGTGATTCTTACTTGGGCTTTCCTGTTCTACAGCTTTTGGAAGGTTAAATGCAAAGACGTTAATCAAGTTCAGGAACTGTTTTGAACCCTCTGTAAAAGCAGGTTTCTGGCCCTTTGTACATCACTGACATGAGTAATGCCTGAAGAACTGCAAAACATGTTTCTATTGCTAAGTTACCTACATCCAGATGAATGTTGCATGGTCTGTGCTACTCAGTCTTCAGAGCAACACATAACAAATAAAGAGAAATACCCTTTTGCCCCTGTATTTTGTTTTACAGAACCTATTAAATAATTACGTCTAGTGCTAACATAGGACTGTGAAGACTACATTATGGCTATCACCTGCTTAATAAACTCCCCTCATTTTTTATATAATGTTATATGCATATGAATAGCTTGAAGTAAAGAGGGAAATAATTCCTGGAAGTTCATGTCAGAGTAGGGCTGAAGGCTTGGATCTGGGTCTGCAGCTGCTCCAAATAAACCAATGCTTCTTCCCTAGATCTGTTTTCAGATCTGTCATAGTTACTTCAGAAGTGAGGAAGTAATGATACTGCGAGGGTTTCTGATTTGACATGCACATTTTTCATGCAGTTCTGTAGGCACACAGTCAAAGCAAGCAGCTGATTTAATGCAGCTCTACTGTTTACCCAGTTATTGTTAAGATGTTTCAGAGCAAATTGCCATGTTAAAAACATGCTGAAGCTATTGATTTCACTGCAAAGGAATTACAGTTCTCATCGATTTCATTTTGGTCAGGGTAACAAAATGGTCCTAATTTCCTCTCCTAGCAGAAGTTGGTTCAAGTCCCAGCCATGAATGCCTCCTCTACACAGCTGCTTGGCATTTCTTAAGACAAAATTGGATTTTCAGAGGTTTTATTTTTAAGCACATCGGCTCTGAAAGATTATACATCAAATATGGCATTCTCTTCTCACTAACTAGCAAACTTGTTTGTTTAGCTTTGGGACTGGTTAGAAAGAAGGAGGCTTTTGAAATTCTAAATGCTTGCCACCTTAAAAAATTCTGAGCACAATCAGGGTACTGTTTAGGTAGTGTAAACTGTCACAGCTCCACTGAAACCTCCAGGATTTATGCCACCTGGGACTTGCCCAGTGTTTTCATGCTGCTCACAGGAAGGATCATTAGTTTAGGAGTTGAGAACACATCTTAGTGCATTTGATGGATTTTCCCCAAAGCATACTCATTTAGTACAAATTATAGGCTGCTTTTCTGTTAGGTGGGTGTCTTCACAGGTTACACAGAAGAAAAAGAAAACTTTATAGTAAATCTTCTCCCACGTACATACACAAGAAATTGCAATTTGTCATGGGTTCCCTGTTCACCCTGCAGTAAGTGTGCTGCTGTGGCAGAGCCCTTTCTGCTCTCATCAGGTGGGCAGGAGGCTCTCAGCAACATTGTTTCAATAGCTGTGTTAACAAGCTAGCCTCTGAAACCTCAAATCGGCACAGAGAAGGACATCAGCCAGGCAGGGACTGCAAGAAGGGATGCTCTGGCAGGCACAAGGCATACCTGCCCCTGTTAGTACCACATACATGCTAAGAAAGATCTGCTGCTGAGGTAAGGATGGCTTTAGAACCGGGTGAATGAATAAATGAAGAAACATTTCATGTGGGCTGCTGGTGCGTGATGGGGTCTGGTTTTTCCACAAGACTGAGTCTCCAGGCTGAAAGGGTTCAGTGTTTGCCAACCTGGCTTTCTTGTCAGTGCACAGCTGTCCCTCCCCTGAGTTCCCCATTCCACTTATCACCGCTTCCAGACAGCTCACAGGAGACTTGCACAAACAACCAGTAAATAAAATGATTAACTGAACACAGCCTCCAATTTCTCATTTGCTGGTGAGCACTGTTTAAAAATCATTCCAGCTTTAGTAGGATAAACCTAAGCCCATAGCTACTGGCAGGAAACTTGAGCAAGCACTAGCTGAGCTCCATCAAGCATATAGGTGAAAGAGAATTTTTTCATTGTCATGAATGGAAGAGTTCAGCTCATCAAACAAGATTTACTGTGCAGCTACATACTTTTAGGAATTAATTTTCTAGAGTAAAACGTTTTCAGACAGTGCCTTAAAATGGGCTGCTCAAGTTCCTGCCAGGACACGCAGGCACATTGGAGTATTTGTGGAGAGGGAACACAACAAGGCAGTGAGTGCAGCTACAGCAGAGTCAGCTTTTTTAGACTTTGTGCTCCTAGAGAGCTTTCCAAGTCCTTTCTCCATATCTGTCAATGGTATCTTACAAAGCAGCACCGTGCCTGTGCTAAAACATCGATCCCGCTGCTTGGTCCAAAGGGAATAATAACAAACTTAAGAGGAAAACATAAATGAAAACAGGCAGCCTTGGTTCTCACGGCGTTTTTTCCTCTCAAATTTATTTGCCTGATTCCATACCAGTGCTACAGACTAGGCTGTGGCAGGGAAGTAGGGAAGCAGAAGGATGAGCCAGACAGCAAGAAGAGAATAAACCAAAGAGGTAAACCATAATTTTTACACTAAATACTGTACTAATCACAGAATGTTAGGGGTTGGAAGGGACTCCCAGAGATCGAGTCAAGCCCTCCTGCCAAAGCAGGATCACCTAGAACAGATCACACA
The DNA here is from genome assembly GCF_026170545.1 of Melanerpes formicivorus. Taxonomy (NCBI): domain Eukaryota; kingdom Metazoa; phylum Chordata; class Aves; order Piciformes; family Picidae; genus Melanerpes; species Melanerpes formicivorus. The sequence continues at coordinate 8,135,141 of NW_027142380.1, read as the reverse complement.
GCAACACATCCAGGTGGGTTTTGAAAGCCTCCAGAGGAGACGACTGCACAACCTCTCTCAGGCAGCCTGTTCTAGTACTGTCACCCTCACTATAAAGAGGAGACTCCTTGTGTTGAGGTGGAACCTCCTGTGTTCTAGCTTGTACTTGTTGTTCCTTGTCCTATCACTGGGCACCACTGAAAAGAGCCTGGGACCTTCACCTTGACACCCACTCCTCAGATATTTATAGTCCCATCTCAGCCTTCTCTTCTCCAGGCTAAACAGCTCCAGGTCTCTCAGTCTTTCTTCATGGGAGAGATCTTGAAGCCCCTAAATCATCCTATACCTCTCCATTGGACTCTCTCCAGCAGATCCCTGTCTCTCTTGAACTAGGAAGGCCAAAACTGGACACAGTATTCCAGCGTATAGGGGAATGAGAACCTCCCCAGACCTGCTGGACACTTTCCTTGATGTACTCCAGGATGCCATTTGCACTCTTAGTGGTAAGGGCACATTGCTGTCCCATTGATAACTTGCTGTCCACTAGGACTCAAAGGTCTTTCTCCACAGGCCCTTCATGTGTACAAGAGAGAAACCTAAGTTGGATAAGATGAACATATAAGTGTGGCAAACAAAGGAAGTGTTGTTTCTGGTATTATGGACCTCCAGTCTCTACCTCTTCCTTCACTAGATGGACTGCAGAGCTCCAGCTATAAGTACATTTCATGCTGCAGCTTCTGAAAAGGTCCTGTGTGATTTCACCTCAAATTTCCACATCATCTCATTCTTTCTTCTTTTTATTAGAAGTCCACAGCATGTTGACCCTAAGCATGATGTGGGTATTTTCAATCTGTGGAAGCTAAATGTTGCTCTCAAGGGCATGCTGAATGAAAAGCAGTAATTAAATTATCCCCCCCAAAAAGTTCTCTACACTCAGGAACAGATCCCTGATGTGCAACACTTCTTAAATTAATGGGATTATGTTGTCCAAGTCCCTTCTCCTGCACACAGCCTCTACCCCGCACTTCCCTCTGCTCTTGTTTCCCTGCAAATGACCTGGTGTCAGTCTTCAGCTGATGTGAAACCTGTCCTGTATCACGGGGAAAGGTACTGCAGTTATCTGTGTGAAGAAGCTGCCATCTCATCAGTGCAAATCGAGCTCAATCCAGAGGTAAAGTCCTGCTGGGCTGTCCTGGAGACACTCACGTCCCCTCATGCAGCTCTGTTCTGCTCACACCAATTTTCAGGGCAGAAGGTTTAATTGTAGGATTTTGTCCTTGTTCCCCATCTACTTTTACACAAACTACAAGATCATTTGATACAGGTTATAAACCTAGAGCCTGGTGCTGAAATTGGTCTCTTTCAATGATGAATGTTCTCTGAGCAGCAGAACACCACATTTGCACCTACCTGCCAGCAGTTCCTGGAGCTGCTTGGCTTTCTACAGTATTTGTTGCATCTGCAACTTTGCTGCTGCATTTTGGCACTTCCTTACTTCATCAGCATTTTCTCCTGACATCCCCCTTCTTTCTCCTCTGGGAATAACCTCTATTCCTTCCACACGCTACTTTCTACAGACAGCTGTACCCCATGGAAACACTTTGACAGCCCTAACACAGGGAAATGACTGTGCAGGATGCAAGCCCAGGCTGCTCTGCAGTTGGGGTGAGCTGGAATGGAGCATCCACAGTCCTTGCAGAGAAGTTAAATTATGTTGTTGATGTTTGTGTTGGAATTGCACAGTTAAACAGGAAGTTGCTCTTGAGAAAAAGGAGAACTGATCATGAGGAATGAACTTTCCAGTTCAAATTCTCTTGTATCAAAGTTTTCATGACTATAGGGATGGATAAAGTGGGGGGAAAGTTCTCCTGCTAGGACAGCATTTTACAGTGCTTTAAAAATCAGCAAAAGTCACAGATGATATAGCATATGCCCTGCCCCAAAAGGCTTTTTGTCTTGAGTGTGGTTGTTAGCTTGTCTGGTGGCACAAGGAATAGGACTTGGAAAGGAAGTGAAAACCACTTTGATCATTTCCAGGGCTGTCAAATGTCAGATAAAGCACAGTACTCAGTCAGTGGACTCACATATTGTGTGATCACACAGCTCATGAAATCTCTCATCCATTCTCCCTCAGCTATGTTTATCATTTTCTGGTAAACCAATCCATGCTGATTATCCTGAACAATCAGCTCAGGGTTGATGCCCAGCCTGCCTTTTGCCAGGCTGTTCAGTGCCAAGGCAAACAGAGGCCATTCCCTCCTTCAAATGGCAAGGTGGGAAGATTGTCATGTGCCCAAGGACAAGCCTGATGTGTCACCTCATGGGCTACAGGAGTGGTTATAATGCTGCAGGATCAGCCCATGGCAGTGACACTTGTGACAAGGAGAAAATTAGCCACCTGGGAAATCTAGATTTGGGGTTTATGAGTTATTAACTCTCTCAAAGGAGTGAAAAATAGCCCCTTCAGATTCTCTGTAGCTAATCAGAGAGAAACGTGTCAGACTCCAATAAACCAATACTTACTTTACAAGGAAGCATTTAGAGCACATAACAATGGGACAATTTAATCTTCTTTTCACATGTGGTACAATTCCTTGCATTTTAAATCATCTCCTGTTCAGTTTTCCACATTTGAAGCCAAACCATTATGATTAACTGTTAGATTTTATTTTTAGATTTGGGAATGGGATGAGTCTTTAGAGAGAAAACAGAATGTCCTATCAACTATTTTCACACATTTTGGTTGTCTCATAATTGGGCAATCAGGCACAATCATCCTTAATTTAGTGCATACACAGTGCATTACCATGTCAATTGGACTAAAAGATATGCATAAAGCAAGTACAAATTAAGGGACAAAAGGAGCGAGCTCAGACCACTGCTATTCAAGTTAAATTTGCATAACTTGTGGAAAGAAAAATGGAATTTGTTCAGCAAATGTGAAAAATATTGAATGTGTGACAGTGATCTTCCTGGGTATCCCGAATCCTGATCCTGCAGCTCAAACCTCCTTTATTCTGGTGGCAGTTCTGGTTCTTCAGAACCAGTGTGTGCCATAAGAGCCTCAATTCTGCTTCCTTCACAGCAGTATGTGTCCTGAAACTGAAATGAAATCCTGGACTATGTTCTAGGAAGAAATAACCCCATGTCCAGTATGGGCTGGGGGCTGATCTGCTCAAAGCAGCTCTGGGGAAAAGGACCAAGTGGACCTGGTGGACAGAAGGATGCCCATGATCCAGCAATGTGCTCTTGTGGCCAAGGCAGGAAATGGCTTCCTGGGGAAGCCATAGGAACCATGGTACAGTAGGAAGCCCATAGGAACCATCCATCCCAACCATCCATAGGAACCCCAGTACAGTATTCACAGCCCAATTACATGCCCCATTTAACAGCAGTACAGAATTAATCCTGATTAAACCAAGATTCGATGACATATGAAAAGTCATGACTGGTCTCTTAAGCATAGTAAATGTTATCTGGAAGCACTTGCCTTTATCCTTTATTTTTTGCCACCACCCACATAACTTTGAGGCACCAGTGTGCAACACTGAAAGCCAGTAGCAGCTTTAGTGATGAAGCTTGCCTCAAAAGCCAGTTTCATTTATGCCCAGATTTCCAAAGACATGAGCCACGAGTGCTCCATCCTGTCAAGTATCACAAGGATATGAGGAATTTTGAAATCCCATCCAACTAAAATCATGAAATGTTTCACAGGATCACCAAATGGCCAAGTTTGGAGATGACCTCTAGATATCATTTAGTTTAGCTTCCTTGCTCACAGCAGGGTCAGCTAAAGCCTGTAGCCCAGGGCCACATTTCTTCCTTGAGTGAATAAAAGCACACAGACATTGTGCATATGAATAGTCCTTTTGGGCATGGTGTTCCGCAGGAATTTGAACTGAAAACTAATAAATATGATATGTTTGATTGTTTGGATGAATGTGAGAAAGAAACCAGCAACAGGAAGGGAGAGTGAAAAATGTTTCCTGAATCATTGGGGGGGACACCCACCAAACAGAGAAACAAAACAAGCAACCAACACTAAAACAAACCAAACAAGCATACACACCAAAAACCCAGAAAAGGGAACTCTTCAGTGATATTTTTCCTTCTCTCTCAGTTCCTCAGGCCTCCCAGCTCAGGAAGATTTAGTTTATTTCTAAAAAGGTCTTGCTTATGAAGCAGACCTTTCTCTGACTCTGGCCAGCTCTAATAAAAATTAGCAGTAACCTTAGCAGCCGCCATACCACATGACCCCTTGGAATTGCATAACTTTTTTTCCTCCTAAAGAAACACACAGAGAGATCATCTGATCTCCACCCTTGCAACATTCTCTGAAGGGTATTTTTCTAACTTGATTTCCAACCAAAAAAATCTTTTTCTTCTTTCTTTTAACAATTCTTTCTTTTTTGACACCAAGTTTGACTAAATAGCAATAGCCTCTAGGTAGAGTCAATAGAGTGGTTACTTCTATTTTGCTCCTTCAGACTATTTATTAATAAGTCATGTCATGAAGAAAAGAATATTTAAGAGAAAGAAAAACATTGTAGGGCATTTAGGGCTTATATTTCTAAGAGTATGCTTTTGGATGAGGATACATTGTGGTTTGACAAAGAAGGTCATGGTGAGGAAGGAGAGAATCTTGTGGTCATACAACATTTAACTGAACACAGACTGCTGGCTCAGAGCAGGCCCCATTTAATTCCCTAGAAATCCCAGAGTATCTAACCTGATCTGCAAACACGGCAGTTGGAAGTTTAAATTATCCTCCCTGTGTGGCATGTGGAGATGCACCATTGTTTTCTGCCTAATTGTTTTTCCCCCTCTAGCAAGAAAGGAGATTTTTTTTTTCCCCTCCCATAATACTGCTGATGCAGAGTGAGTCCTACTTTGTGTAAAAGACAAAGGTGGGCTTGATCTGTAAGCAGATGGCATGTTGCTCTACGTGAAGATGCAGTTCAACCTGTTGAATTAAATATGGCCAAGGGCATGGCTTTAAACCAGAAGCAGCAGCAACCCTGCCCAAAACAGACTTTGCTGACCAGAGTGGCTGCTGGGGCAGGCACAACAAGGCAGTTAAGTCACATTTTTACCATTTACTACCTTTTATCTCAGTCCTCAAACCTTTTAAGCACTCATTTTTTAAAAAAGAAATGTTTGCCTTCTGTAGGTGTGGAAATCTGTACAGTGTGTGGAAGCTTGCAATCATCTGCTGAAACCTAAGCCCAATTATCCCCCTTTCTGTACAGTGCTTTTTTCTGATGCAGACTTCTTGCAAAAGCAAAATAATCTTTGTTGAAGAAGGAGACCCCACTGACTGCGTATTTATTTCTCTCTCCTTTGTAGTTCATTCAGAACCAAGGCCTTCAATACTCAGGTATTGTAAGTCTTAAATCTCACATCTGTAGTTAGGAAGAATTCTTAAATAATTTTTTTAAAAAATAAACTCTACTAAGCTCTTTAAATCTTAGTTCATCCCAAATCCAAGCAGGCAAAAACCAGATTATAGCAGCATCGTGGAAGGTGAAACCTTGCTACAGTAACAAGCACGTTGGCACACAAGAAAGCCTTGGGAACTGCCCTTCTCAGGGGCGCTGTCACTGGTTTGCACCAAGTTAGATTGCCTCAAGCTGAGGCAGTTGGGTTAACCACAGGCTTGCAATAAAATTTGTATTTATGTAATATTCACTTTTGTATTTCCCCATTCTCTCTGCTAGCAGCACTTTCCCTCTCCTGCTGGTTTGTCAAGAGTCCCTAGCTCTGATTTCAGAGTAAAAGCTCTGGCACCTTTTGTGCTGTAGACAGCAGAAAAGCTGGCCCCTCGCAGCCTGCCTTCAGCAGTGGTAAGCGTCAAACATTTTGGAACATAAAGCAATGAGCTGTCTTTAGATGCAGTTACAGTTCATAAGTGTCCTGCTAGCAACTCTTGTTTTAATTTAAAAGTTCACACAGCCAGCTCTCCCATTCCTTCCTGTATTGGAAGCAGCCACTACATACCAATGCTGGGATTTTTTTGTTTTGGTTTGGGTTTTTTCTCCTTTTTTTAATATAACCTTTCATTGTTTTCCCTTCATTTTGGCCTCCTTTTTTCCTCTTAAGAGCTTTGTAGGCAAATTTCCTCTGCAGCATGGGAATTGCTGACTGTTTCTGTTACAAACCTTTCTCTAGCAACCAGAACCTCTTCCCTCACTTGTAGCCAGTTTTGCCTCCTGCTGCTAATTAAAATGTTCTCTTTCCTCCTAAGTTTACTGTGGATGTCTCCTTGCAGAAGCCATTTGCAGACTTGCAGAGCAGCTGATTTGAGAAGCAAGTAATAAACACAGGAACAAACAAGGGTGTCAAAGAGAAGGACAGATAATATATCAGCCTCTTGCCAGGACTAGCAAATCTCTGAGCTTTACAGGCTGTTAAAGACATTTTCACTGGGCACTTCAGTTGGTTTTCCCAGCTTGCCTTCCCCAGCCCCTCTGCTGCAGTTCTTTGTTAGACACCCAAACTCATTAGATTAATGAGAAACATTTTAGGAATGGATCTCAGGCAGAAATAGGGAGAAGTTCAAGGGATGAGGAGATGCTGTGAAGCTTCTCTCAGGAAAAAATTAATTTCATGAATAAGCTAAGGGAAAAGTAGTGAGCTGCCAGTCCCCAGATCTGACTGATTTGCTGTGAGTCTCTTGCTTAGAGACTGTGCTTGCTTTTGAATGCTGTGTTATGACTTGAATAGATTTACAGAACAAAGGAACTAACCCCACCCCAGTCAGATCAAAGATGATACACTTGTCCCTAACTCCATCCTTTTTATCCTGAATAATAATTTACCCTAAAAAATAATTTCTGTTCCATTGGTTTATTCCATAGCCTGAGGTTCTGTTCAGCATGCACGGATTGCAGAGTCTGGCCAGCATTAATTGTTAGTGTCTGATTATAACTATTTCATTCCCTCCTTTAGAAAACCTTTGAAAGAAAAAGAAACTAAGCCCAAAAGCTTTTAGCTACACAGAAAGTGTTTTCCTGCAGCTTCAGGAAGAAATGCAATCATCATGGCTGTTTAATTAAAGCAAGTTTTCAATGAAGCGATAAACCATGGTAGAATTTACTTGTCCTTGCAGAAGAATGCAAATTAAGGCTATAAATGGAGGTCTTGGGAAAGGTCTTGACCGCTTTTTGCCACCAGACTAATAATCACACTAAGTCATTCATATTCCCAAGCAATCAGATGATGTACAGGAGGGGAAAAAAGGACTATGGAAATAAGTATAGAAGTCAAATGTGCTGAGAGAATAAGTGTCTCTGTATCCAACCTTGGTGTGTTAATCAATGAGTTGTTAACTGCAAGCCACAACATTTCAAACCAGGCAAATCCTTTCTCAAAGCAAATTGAGTAAGCAAGTAGCCAGGGATGGTAGGACAGCACTTTAAAAGCTGCTAAAAACAGAAAGAGAAATCCTGGCCTGAAGTAATGAACATAGTGTCCAATTAATTTGATATCTGCTGGGGCAGAAACCTTGTCTAGCTGAAGTCAGCAGTGAAGATTTCCCTAAGTGAACTTATGAGAACTGATGGCCACATTTGCAAAATCTTTTCTAGGCTAATGATAAAAAGTAAATGTAGAACTATTTGTTCTAACTATTTTTCTTAGTACCATGCAGGCTTACAGTGGGATATGTAGACCAGCACAAATCCCTATGAATAAAGCTGCCTCAATTAATAACAAAAATTGTTCATTACAGAGGGAAAAAACCCTGAGCACTTAAAATGTGTATGGTAATGCTCAAATAACTATGGATTTGTTTTACTAAAGGCAAAGGGACTCCTCAACTGTTAAAACTCTTAGTATTGGGATAAGAAAAACTGGAGCACTGCTCATGAGTGTCAGGGTCTATAAGCATGTAAAAATAATCCACGAATGGCATATCCACTGAGCTGTGAAAGACAAACTCCTTTTATATTTCCTTCAAATATATGCAACCTTGACTAGTCATTGGAGAATCCCAACTGTGGCATCTTAACACTAGAGCAGAATTTCACTGGGGGGTGGAAAGTCAGATTTAGTTCAGTCTCCCATTTCATAGCAACCCTTCATTGCAAACCCCATTTGACTTTTGCTTTCTTCAGTTTGTAATGTTCAGAATATTAGCTGCCTTTCTTCACAGATTCATAGGGACCTGAATACAGAATTTTTGACAGGAGATAGAGAAGCCCCATGTATTATTATGTTGTTGTTACAGAGCACTGCATTATTTTCCTTAACTAAATGCAGCGTTAGCTTTCTGTTTGAGAATGGGAAATTGTTGATTTTTTTTTTCTTTTCAGAATATTCCCATTATTTTTGTTATAGTACACATCTTTTTATTCCTTTAACTTCAGTTCCTGTCGTTAAGTGCAGGGCAGATCTGGGCTTGGAACCTGGAATAATGGCTTTGCAGCTGCCCACGGCAGGGAGGTTGAAAGTGGATGATCTTTGAGGTCTCTTCCAACCCTGACAATTCTGTGATTAAAATTGAAATACAGAGAGTTCTACAACTCCTTATGATTTAGGGGACATTTTACTTTGCACCCAAGTTACTTTGAACTACTTTTCTTCTCTGAATATGGATTCTCTATGTCATGATCTAACTAAATTTATGCTGTAGAAGTATATAGTTCATCTCCACAGTTAAAATCTCCTTTTGGTTGGATGTACAAATTCAAACAACTCCAGATCAAAGTCAGTCCTAAAGCTACAGTTTATTATCATTGTTGTTCTTCTCCCCCAGCCATTACTTTGTCTATTATTTAAATAGCCTTTGGATTTAAGTATACTGTTGTATCAAAACAGATCACATTTTAGGCATTAAGAGCACTAAGCATATCTCTGAATCACAAAAGGGGCTGATTTTTGGTTTGCTTTATCCTTTACTGTGTCAGACAGAGGATTTCCTAGTGTTGTTTGTGAAAAGAAAGCCAGGGCTGGAGTCAGAAAGGAAAGCATAAAACTGCCTGCTTGATGGTTTAGTGTTACAGACCACCTACCCTGAGGAGGGTGAGGGTTTGAGTCACATTGAAATTCTGAAGGGAAATGCTGTAGACCAGCAACAAATAGGTAAAACAGTGGAAAAGGAGAGAAACAGTAAAATATGACTGCATTTTGTTCACAGTTTGGGACAGGGAATAGCTTTACTTTTAAGAAAGCATAAAGCAAAAGGAGCCACTTAGGGGAAAGACATTGGACAGATTTTTAAAGACTTCCTAGACAGACTCAATGTAATTGTATACACTTAAACACCTTGTTGTAAGAGCCGTGTATAGTCAGATGTTGTTTTACATGAGTCCTTTATTGCACAGTTAAAGGAGAATTATAAATAAACATGTAAGGAAGGGAAAGAAAATAAAACTTGTATATCTTCAGTAGAGGCTTTCTTAGAATGGAAAGCACAAGGCAAGATTTATTTAGTTCTTTTGGGAGCTCAACAAGCAATTTATTAGAAAGGATTTGTTTTGGATGAAGTCTGGAAGTTAGGAACAAACAATAGAAGTATGCAGAGCAGTGAAAGACACGATTAAAGACAAAAATATTTTTAGTTCTCCCTGTAAAACTTGCAAACAGCTTCAATTTGAGTCTAGAAGTTGTTTGTGCACTGAAATTGTTTATAGGAAGCTCTGTAAGAGTGAAGCAAGTTAACAGAAATTGAAGACATTGCACAAAGGGGTAAGAATTGGGATATTTTAGCAGAAGACATCAATGGTGATGTGTAAGGATGCCAATGCAACTGAAGTATTGCAAATAAATCAGTGGTCAAGTACCTGATAGAGATTAATTGTTTTGTAGGCAACAGACCAACTAGTGAAAGGCAGCTGATGTGCTGTTGAGAGGAATGGAGTTGATTTTAAATTCACTTTCAGCTGAAGTATTTACCTAACTTAATTTACAATTACCCTTAAATAAATCAGTTTGCTTTGGGGCATTGTGCAGCTTGCTGCAAACATCTGTTTAATTCCTCTCTACCATCATCCTTTGAGTTAACTTTGTTTTCTTTGGGGACTTTAAACAGTATCAGAGGAATTGGCTCCAAACTTCAGAATCTGATTGCAAAACTACAGATAATTCTGGACTACTGAACTGAAAGCAGAGCATTACCAAAATTAGTTTAGGGCATTTAGTTTAGTGTAAGTGAAAAGTTAAGTCAGAAAGAAATTTAAAAGCTGTCAGCTGAAGTTTGAATTTACTGAGAATATTTTCCAGGGACAACAGCTACACATCAGTGCTATTTGTCTGGCTGTTCAGCTTCCATGATAACATTGTGTAGGAATTTACATTGAAGGGGCTAAAACCTTTTATTCCCAAACACATTTATCTTCGTGTCAGTCATTTGGGAATCCAGCAGCACAAGTGCACAAGGCCAAGTAGATACATCCTCATTTGTGTAAAAGCCAGTTCCTATGCGCTGCAAGTCAGCAAGAACTGAGCGTCTTCTTGACTTGGTTGCCCTGAGAGGGGATGTAATTTTTGGTTGAGATCTCTGCTTTTGGGATAAGTCTGAAGTGATCTATTGTTTCATGGGAGAACAGCTGCAGGGGATGTGGGGGAAGTCTGGAGAAGAAAAGTTGTTTTTTCTTCAAGATGGAACTGGAGGTTTTCTTGGTAAACAGATGTTCCTGTAGTGGCTGATTTCTGCTGACAGAATTGGTTATTAGCCCATAAAGGCTGATGGGCTCACTGAAGCAGAGTGATGCCTTTTACCATTAACCTGCACTGTAACAGGTGCCAGGGCAAGCTCTCACTGCACACACTTAAGCCAGAAATTTCAGTTATAAATTGCAATGGCTATTTCCCCCCTCTCTGCCTCAAGAATTTCACATTAGCAGCTGCCAGGCTGCTCCCAAGGCTGACGCTAACTTTCCTTTCCAGGTGGGGACTGTTATTGTTTCAAATGCCCCTTTTAGAGACCTCTTTCAGAGAGCCCTGGGTTGTGCAAAGACACTGGAAACTATTTGGAATCCTTGCAACAGGTGGCTAGAGTCAAACTGCAGTATGTAAAAGTTGTAGTCTTTCCAAGATTTTCATTTTAGATGCAGGAATTATTGCTGATTTTAGCTCTGTAGGAGTTTTAGTGAGTTGGATCATAGCTTTTATAAGCCCTATATAATAAGCAATAAGGGCAAGAGTTACTTCCTGTTCTTTCTGCTTCAGAAAGTGAGCAAAGAAACATCTAATCTAATACACAGTAGCAGCACATTAACTAGGTGTCTTGTTATGCTTTAAAGTATTTTTGTCCAAGCCCATAGACAAAGGTTCTTTCCACTTTAAAGATGTTCAGCTTGTACTTCGCTGTAAGGGGATTCCTAAAGACAAAGCTGGATGAGCCATTGTCTCATACAGCTGGATACAGACTCTTAGCAAGGCCTACATCAACTTTATTGTGATTTCTGACTTTCTAAGGTCTGCTGCCATGTTTGGAACCAGATTTGAACCTCAGGACCCAGTAAGACCACAACTGCTGGTGAGGGTAGGGTGGAGAACAGAGGATGTCTCTTAGCTCTGCAGTATCAGAATGCTCTGAAGCACTTCCATTCCTATTTCTTAAGAAGTAGGCATCAGAAAGTGTCACATGTGAATGTTTCACGGCTCTTTGCAGCATCCACTGTCAGTCTGAAATCCATGAAGCCCAAGTCTAAAATCCTTATCAGAAGAAAGTTGTACTCCTAAGTAATAGTTCACATAGCAATGCCTTCATGGAGTATTTTCAGCTCCTACAAATCTTCCCTGCTGCAGTCAGTATGAAGTCACACTGACACTATTTACTCCAGTGGTGGGAAGCAGAAGGCCTAAAGAAAATGATCAAATAGTGGTTCACAACAAGAACTCACTAAAATTAATTCTGTTACTACTGTTGCCAGCACTAAAAGGAGAAATGAGCTGAGTGGCATGAATGGAACAGAGCAGACTTTAGCAACAGAAGGTAAATAACAGTGTTTTACATAAGCATCAAATATTTGACAGTTTTACAACTGGCTTGTTATTTCCAGCAACTGTTGCATTAGGATAAAGAGCATTTGCTCTTTCCATTTATGGCTTTCTCACATCCTCAGAACAGCTCATGCCTGGAGGATGTGCTAAGTAACTGTGGCTTTGTATTAATGCCGCTTGGGCATATGAAAGGTTATTTTCTTATTTAGCTATCACATCAGAACCCAAAGGTTTATTTAAGCAGCTCACCAGGAACAAAATGAGGCTGCCTGTTGAGGTAAGAGCTCATATTGGCTTCAGTGGGCTGATTTCACACATCATAACCAGTCAGGACTAATCTTTTCTTGACTTCACACTGAAGAGGGCAGGCACCTTCTGCCCTGCTTAGCCTCTGTCTCACAGCATAAAAGTTACATGAGATCCATGGGTCTTATTCCTCCTTTAGATACTGGGGGACCCTCATGGAATTCAAATCTCCATTGACAATAGGCCCTGTCTCCGAAATGTGCAGTATAATATCCAGATCTACAGAAGGATGAAATCAAGAGAGGATGTGTCATCATTGTCATCAGGGAACTGAGGCACAAGAGCTTAATTTACCCATCTTCATGGCTAGGACAGGTGTGGAAGCCCAGCCCTTTAGTCCATTGAGTTATTTTACCACAAAGGCAGCCCTGGGTGGCTGAGCAGACCCAGACAATTATAACCCTCAGCTCCAGGATGCTTTACTGCTACTCCATGTACAGATGGTAGGTTGTGGCAGCTTCACGATGCTATTGTCTAGATTAAACACCTTAGGAAAAATACAATACATGACACATTTTGAAGAGAGGTTGACAAGTCACTCTATATATTAATATCTGAACTAGTCAGGGAAAAGATTAGGGAAGCATCACTTCTAATGTGGCCAAATGAGGAATTTCTTAGGAAAGCCCTAAATGGCTTCTTAAGCCATAGCTACACCACCTGCAGTTACACAGCCTGTAAATAAGCTATATCTACACTTTCATGATGAATAAGAAGCATCCAAAATAGTCATAGTGGTTTAAAATACCAGTTTTAATGAAAAGTTTTATCCATTAATTCTATATTCAACTCTTGCTTGCTATATTTGACTATTTCTAACATCAATTACTAACACTCCTATTAGGAAAAAAAAAGAGTAAAGTGTGAATCAGTTTACAGATAGAGAAAGCATTTATTTGTATACCTAAGACTCCCAGTGGGAGATTTGGGTGTTCAAGGAATGCAGGGTGGGGTAGACTGTGTCTTCCCTTCAGCTCATGATATTAGATTAGCCCAGAATTACTGTTTCTGCTGCCATTTTTAGTGATTTGGTATCAGCAGCCACAGACTCTTCCGAGATAAGACAAGGGTATGTAGGCTCCCATTCTGGTGCAGGACTATATCAGTCTGGCAGCTGTTGCTTTGATGGAAAAGGTATGCTGACAGTTCAGGGCAAGCTTCAACAAATGGCACCAGCTTCTGAAAAAATGCACTTTGAGCAGGACTGCCCCCAAAAGCCTGTTTATTTAAGGATTTCAGCGTTGTTATGCCTGACATGCGTTGAAACCAGAGTTTTTACAGTGTGAAATGAAACAATATTAAACTGTTTGGAGAAAATGTATTTGGGGAACCAACTGAACCATTACCCAGTAAGGATCTGTTGACAAGCATAATCTATAGCTCTGACACATTATTGCAGCTTTAAACCAAAGACACTGCAGTTACAGAGTCTGTGTTACTTCTACTGGAGAGAGTGGCTTGCAGAAGAGCAGGAAGATGGTGGCTAAAATGTAGAGGGAGTGAGATCTGAAGCTCATAACTAACCCCCATATTCTGGGACACTACTGTTGGTTCAGAAAAGCAAAAAGCAGCTGAGAAATTGAGATCTGGATCAGACACTGCTAACAACTCTGGGACTCATTAAATCAAAGTGTAACTCTCAGATCTTCTCAGTGTTATACACAAAATCATTCATTTCCAGACTCTGAAGAAACCATTATTTCAGATAAATTTTCCCGTGGGCCGTATTCTCCATTACCTTGTCCCTTGTGTGGTTGCTTTATTTAATGTGGAAAGCAGATGAAACACTTGTTCTCACTGGTAGTGTTTCACAGTCAATACAATTTAAGTATGACCACAGGGGGAAAGAGACCCAGTGTAGCTAGAAATTTTGTGCAGAGATGCAATGATCATGGATTTCTTACCTTCTGCCCCAGCTCACTTCATATCTTGTCTTGCCACTAAACCCCCACAATTTACACTTGTGCTACTTTGCAGCATTGGAAAAAAAATCATAAACAGCATTTTGATTTGTGTTGCTAACTAGAAAACCTGGGAGCTGAGCACTCTAGGCTGCCTACTCCAACTCTACTTAGCTTTGCAGGAGCTAAATGAATCTTTAAAGATCTCTGTACAGAAGATTTACTACCATTCCTTCTTGATAGCAGGAGGTGCCATCCTCATCAGGGCAGGTAGCCACATCTTTCACTTCACTTCATTCTGACTTTTTAAAAATGCTTTTTCTTGTGCTGTGCACAGGCAACAACCTTAGAACCACCTCTAGGTAGGTTTCCTTGCTGCTGGGAGAGCCCTGGGGCTGGATCTGCAGCAACCTTCCAAAATCCCCAGGAGAAAACCCTACACATGTTTCATCCTGCCCTGTAGGCAGGTCCCAGCCTGCAGCTATGCCATCTGCCTTCACAGCACACCAGCAGGCAGAGAGGGTGACCCAGCATTCTTCCTTACACGGTGACAAAACCCATCAGCATCAAGTGATACACAAGTCATCTGCCACAGACAGACCTCGCTGGCTGACTTCAGAGGGAGAAAGAGTGGCTGGTGTGGGGTTGCAGAAGTGACCTGGAGCTAAGAGCATTTCCAGAAGCAGTGTTACCAAACAAGAGGGTAGAAATCTGAGCAGCTGAGAGTGGGTTTCTCCAGGCCACAAAGGCAATCAGGAATGGGGATGGAAACTAAACTGAGTTCTGCAATCCCCAGATGCTTTCCTTTCTGATAAATAAGATTTTCTATTTTAAATCATTTAATTCCTATGGTAGTATCATTATATTCAGGACTTTCCAATTCATTTCACCCAGAACTATTAGGTAGTCTTTTGACTAGATAACAAATTCTGACTAAAACTGGGGGGTTTATTTCCTCCATGGGCTGAAATCATCAATTCCAAGATCATTCTGGCTCAGTGTACTTCCACATGGCAGTTGAACACAGTGTGCACAGGCAGGAGGTTATCATGGCTTTGCTGAGATATGGCTGTTTAAGTAACTCACACTTAACTGGGTTTAATTTACCTCCAGATCCTTACTTTCAATGAAGAGTTCTGCAGTCTGGTGGTACTAGCCCCAACTCAGTGCTTCAAGCACAGGCTTTGCAGAGACTGTGCCACTTGGTCTCGTCATGCATGAAAAGGGAGAACAGGACAACTGTTGACAGCCTTAATATAAAAAGTTTCAACTTAGGAAGTTGATTTGTGCCAGGTGTAATTTGGTAGAGAATATAGGAATTGTGAATATTTGGGTAAGATACATGGAAAAGATATTTGTGCTTTGCTGGAAAACATTGATTTGCATATATGTGATTACAGGAGACTTGCTGTAAAACTGATTGAGTTGTGTGGCTGAAATAACTCCTTAGTAGTTGGATTTTGAGAAGGTTAAGTATAGAAAAGTGTGAAAATGGGACTTGATGTAGAAAATTCCCACATGTCCTTGTATCCAGTGATTCACATGGGAGCCCAGAGTGCCTGAAGGAGACGGTCTGTAGGTACTGCCACTGCAAGGGACAGATGCAGAGTGGTCTGTTTGCTCATCACAGGATCATTCCTTCATTCCCTTCACATTCTGTTCCCAAAGTCACTGGTAAACTAAAATATCTCACAGTGTAGACCTGAGTCTTACAAGTGTCCTGGGGTTTAGTACAGTGATTGAAAAGCATGGAAGAATCAGTTGAAAAATTTAGCTTCAGACAGGTATAAGGAAGAAGTGTGTGGCATCAATGTACATAGACTTCACAAGGTAGGCAGATCAATGCCCAGATGGATCTCATCTTTGTACATGAAGCCTGCCTGGTGAGCTCAGATGCTGGCAAATTCTATAAGCAGAAACTGCCATTTTTCCATCCATGATTTCATTGTCATCAATAGTAGAGATATACCAAAAACAGGGTAAGGAAACTCAACCATTTCTTTATCCAGAAAGCAGCAGAAAGGAGAGGGTCACCTGTGCACATGATGGCTCAGATGCAGCTCCTGCTGCCTGCAGAGTGGGTAGTAGGCTCCTCCCCTTGGAAGCAAGAGCCTTTTGCAGGGATACAAATGACAAGAGCAAAAGAAAAGGAGAAAGGACTAATTCTGCTGTCAGCTTGGTGCGCAGTCCATGAAAGGGGAGAGTTGTGGTCTGAACCTGCCCTTCATGTTTCCTGCCTGCAAGACTTCCTTGTGTTTGGGGATACCGTTCTGTACATCCACATTTGCAGGTTTTGCACATAACATTTATCATGTTGGGACCCTAATCTTGATAAGCTATCTCAGCTCTTTTAATAAATACAGTGAACTTACATCAGCTCTAAACATAGAAACTGTTCTTGAGCCATCCTGCATTGCTCCTGGGCATCGATACAAACTGCAAAGCGTGAAATACTGTCCACAGCTTGAAGACCTGCACCACATTCTCATGAAGCCATCCTTTTCAGAGATAAAATGGATAAAAACAAAGCTACATTGCTGACTTCAAAAAAAATCAATTTTCAGTGCAAACAGTCACAGATATAATGAAAAGCTGCTGTAACAACAATTCTCCCTGCCTAACTGCTGTTATGGGTCTGAATATGCCATTTGTAAGGCTTAAATTGCTTTTGCAGTCAAGTGTTGTAATCCATTAGTGATAAGAAAAGGTATTTGTCTATCGGTTGTGGTTAACTACATTCCTTGTATTAGAAACAATTTAGTCTCTTATGTGAACCCAGCGCAGGAAATTGTTTAGAGTGAGTCTGGCTGCAGAGCTGGAAAAATAGAGCAGTTTAATGCTCCCTTCCCCCAGCAGCCATGTGCTGGAGAACTCAACACTGACAGCTAACAACTTAACCTTTAAGAGTTGCACAGAACAGCACTGCATACTTTTACTCAAAGGATTTCAACTGCTTCACTCAATAACTCCTGCGAAGTAAAGCTGCATAGAAAGAGTCAGGCTTTTCAATTTTCCCTGGGATTTTTCTCTTTTAACAGACAAAAGATGGAACAATGCTGTTAAGTCAGGTTAACTGATTTTCTTTAGATAGTATCATGGATCTTACTGCAAATAAATCTTAAATCTCTAGATGAGTGGAAGAAAACTAAGTTTTGGTTGTTGGAAATGGGGATTGCAGTTTTTCTGTAAAGTGAGCTGTCAGATGAGATTTGCTACCACCATGTTTCACTCCTTTGGATTTTGGAACAGTGCTTGCTAAATATTATCAGCTTTGCATGTTTGGCTAAACATTAACAGTGAATCAGTACATTTCCTAGGAAATCTTTTCCTCTATAAAGATGCTGACAAATGTTGCAACAGCCTTCTAACACATGATCTAGCACAGTAAAGCATGATGCATATTACATATCACAGACTCACTGAAATCAGAGAGAGGACAGCCATCTGATGGTAACATCAACCCCCATACTGGCACTGAACTGTTTTACTAATAATCTTGGCCACTACCTGCTCTCTGCCTTCCTAATATCCCATGGCAGAATACACAATTATCAGTTTTTTTCAGATCCATAATACACTGCATGTACAACATAAGATTTTTACTCAAAAGTACTGCAGCTTAAGTCCTTCTGATTGTAATGCAGTCATCTCCTTATCCTTTTGTTACAACTAAGTTTCATTTTCTGAAGGAGCTGGTCTCTTAGGAAAGCAGGGTCTGCAGCCTGTTAGAGGCTGGGCTTGACCTATCCTGAAACCCCAAAGCAGTCTTCCTGTGGGATTTAGGAGCTGCAACTGTTCCAGCATGTTGAAGATGTGTCTAGAAAGCTTAGCACCTAGAGAAAAGCTGCAGTCACTGCACTGGACAACACCTGATACTATACATAGGATCTCTGTGTTCTACTGGTTAAAGTAATCCTTGCAAGTACAAATTCTTTATGTTTCCAGAGACTCACTGTTTGCTGGCAGCTTTTACTTTGTCCTGTAAAACACCTGAATTCTACTTTTGGCAGAGAAGCTGGAATACAAATATTGCAGAAGAGTCAGCTTTCCTACCTAATGGATTTGGTGGGAGGAGCTCTGAACTACAGGGATAACCAGTACAGGTATGGGAAAGCAAGCAGTGAAAGAGGAGACAAACTGCATTACAGAGGGGTTACTTGTTTATCAGGAGTGCTGCAGAACTTCAGCTACTGATTTCTGAAGAGGAGCAGAGTCTGTGCCAGGAGCATGTCTGTCTTATAAAGGCTAGGCACCTGGCCATGCAGAGATAGCATATTCTTCACAGCAAATAATCACATTAATACCTAATTCTTTCCTGTGGGAAGCGTTTGGAAGTCATTCATCATCATTAACTTGAGTATTTCCTGCTATCCTGCTGCCAGGGTGCTCCCAGCAAGGCCTGCAAGAAGGAACTAGGCATTTAGTGATGGTGATGCCTGTAGCAGAATGGGAGGGCACTAATGCCACAGCATCTGAGCAGGTCAGATTTCTCTTATGGTTTTAATCTGTGTTCATCTGACAGTGATTCTGACTTGTTTGCATTGAGCATAACCATATGTTCACTTTTCAGCAGCACACAAAAAGAACTCAGGGCAGCGTTCATGAGCTGAAATGCCTTAGCAGAGAGGGAAAGGAGAGTGCTGCATCTGCACCACCATTCATTATTTATCTTCAAAGGCTGGGCTAGATTTACTGCATCTGTCGATCATCTCCAAGCAGTTATTCTATCTCCCTCCTCCCACTTTGTGAATCACACCCATCAAATCTACCACTGTCAAGTAGAGAGTAAAAGGTACCTCCCCCCTAAAGGGTCTCTCCAGCTGAAAGCCACACAAGCACCTGATAATCACCCCATGGGATATAAATATACCTGCAGTACATCAGGTCAGATTAGCCAGTGGGAATGCAAATCTTGGAACACTAAGGTGACCAGTCCATCCAAGTGCGGTTCACATGAGCATCCCTTCTTGCATGGCTCAAGTTCTCCTCAAATGGGAATAGTTTATCCCAGTCTCTTAAAACTTCATTTCCCTCCCCTTGATTTTTACTTTGCCTTCTTGCTTCAGGTAGTGCAGTAAAATACTTATCCAACATCTGTTCCCTGTGCAGCTGAGACTCTGCTCTGGTTTCAAACATTCTCTGCATCCACAGCCAGAAAAGAAGGCAACACTGGAATAAAGATAGCTTTGTCCTTGCACAGAAGGTCTAAACTTTGCAGGACAGTCCTCGTTGCCTGCTAAACCTGATGCAAGTTCACAAGCGTTCAACAATTTACATTCTACTTTGGATTACATTTTTTCCTCACATCCTGTTTCACACAGAATGAGTGACTGGAATGAGATACTTGCTGCTCACCTGACAGATAAACATCCTGCAGGCTGTAAATAGGAAGCCAGTTTTTTGCCATAAACATGAATGAAATGATAACTATAGGAGGGCAGACTTCAGGCTCCATGTTGTAAACATTGTCAGATGCAGAAAATCGTTTCTGAATTTTATACAAGGTATTGGACTATCAAGATGTGATTACAAGGCAAACGTTCTTCTGGAAGCCTATTTATGTAAGCTGAGCAGCTGAGCACTGCTTTTGATTCATGAAGCTCCTTTTTTTTTATCTATATAAAATGCAGTTTGGCAAGTTTTAGCACTTAGTTAACTAACTCCCACCAGAAATACTGCAAACATGGTTTCCATTTATAGCAGAATGGATTAAGCTGAGTTAGAAATACAGTATGTTGACAGTACTATTTAAAAGCATATGGACAATTTGCTCCTTTCTTCTTCATGACAAAAAATGAGTGGTAACCATCAAATGCTGTGCATCAGAGTGCTAGCCTCTCCTTTCTGTAAAGATCAGCATAATCTTTTCCAGTTGTAAAGCTGAATCCAAAGTAGCCTGATTTATTGTTCTTCGCTATCCTCAAAAGGCACTGAGGCTTGTTCCCAGCCCTTCCTAGGCCCAGTTAGTGTAAACTGCTGCATAGAGTTTTGCAGAACATCACTTTTGATTGCTGCAGTAGTTCACAGCACTAGATGTTACTGAACTGCAAGTATTTGGTGATGATTTTCTATCAATTGCTAGTATAACTCCAAGCTTCAAGAGATCCATCACAATAAAAAAGTAACACAGAAGGAGAAGAATTAAATTTTCTTTGTTATTAGCACACATTGTGTTGGAGCCTCTGTAATTAAATATTCTTTGTGCTTTATGGGAAGAAGTTGCCTCTTGGAGAATTCTGCAGTAGAATGGGAAGAAGCCCAGCACAAAAGATACACAGCAGTACTGAAATGTGTGTACAAGCACAGGGAGCCCTTACAGAATCAAAGTATTTATAATTAATATAGAAAATAGATTGTTTTAAAATCTACCTAAGGCATGACTCAGTAATAAACACAGCACACTATTTCATCACTACCTGGGCCACATTTTCTGCTGCTCTTACTGATGTCAAGCAGTTGGACTCTGGTTTGTCGGCAGGTTGGAATTAGATGTATCTGCTGAAATTAAAGACAGAGGATTTGTTAATGATCCTAGGCAATAACCTAGTCTATGAAAAGTCCAAATCACCCAGCAAATGTCTTACTAAGCAAAGGCATTAATCTTTTTGTTGAAATAACAGAATGTCAGCTGACTGGCATCATTCAGCAGAGTACTGAACCATAGGGTAAACACAGCACTCTTTGCAGAGAAGATGATCAGTTCTAATAGCAGAATTGTACTTTGTCTCTGCCAGCGTCACCTGCTAACCCTGCACAGACACCTATGCTACATACCCCAGCAAAGCTCGAATACAGGTACAACATCACAGGGAGAGCTGCTGCTGTCACCATGGACAGCAGGTGTTCCTTGTGTTCCTGTGGCTTGGAAGGGAACTCCAAAGGTCATCTAGTTCAACTCCCCCTGATCAGGTTGCTCAAAGCCCTGTGGAGACTGCACAAGTTTGCCTTCACAGACCACTGCAGTACAGAAAAGTGAAGGGGAAAGGTGGGAACATGCATCAGCAAATCTACATACTAAGTCCTGCCCTGAAGTGTAGGGGAGAGCCTTTTGAGTCCTGGGTAGAAAATAATACTTATTTACAGTAAGTATCTGAACTGGAAAATGCAAACCCTCAACAAACAGGGACTGAAATAATTTTCAGCTGAAGCCAGTGAAGCTCTGAGTGCCTACATGATCTGGTAGTCTAGTCAACCTGCAGTCACTCTGAAAGTGAATGAATGACACCATGATATTTTCTTACAAATATGCTAGGCTAATGTCACACGTACTTTTATTAATCACCCAGAATACTCCCAGTCTGTTTGAATTACTTCTCATTTTTACATCTCCATTATTAAAATAAGCAGAAGTTTAATAACAACAACAAAAAAAAGGGGTGTTAGGAACAAAATTGAATCATGAAAAAGGAAATACTGTACTATGAAACACTGTTGACAACAGCTGCAGCCTCCTTTGAGCTCTCAGCAGTACTATCCAAAAGAAAAACTAAAACTGGGTTCGCACCAAGGTACCCATTCCTGAAAGTCACACTTGCATCTGAAACCCCTCCTTGGCTAAGGTGAGACCATCCAGGCAGACTTCACACAAGGGAGGATTCCAGAGCATTTCAGGAAAGTGATGTTTAAAATGAGCAGTCCAACATGGGGTTTGTCGATGCTCAGGTATGGAGGATTTTAGAACTGTACTGACTAAAAAACTCAATTTTTCAAAGCTGTGCCTCTGACAGGAAGACCTAACAATAAGTATTTAGGGGCAGAAGGAATAAAGCACTGCAACCCTCCCCACATTTCTCTGTTGTTACTGTTATATGCTGCAGATTATGGTTGCATTCTATGAGCATCAAAACCTGAAAATACTGGTTAAGTCAATTAAAAAAATATGTCAGGAAACAAAATTAATTCAGGCAGGTGTATGGCAAGATTATTCAAACTCTCCCCTGCTAACAAATGTCAGGTGAAGATAATTTACATTCCTGTTAAGCAACAGCTATTCCATGCTTCACTCTCAGAGTGGCCAGTTGGAGAAATATCCCCAAGGCAAAAATACCCTGCACTCGAAATGCTCCGTGGAAACATCATCTACACAGCAACAAGCTTTTTTACATTTATACTCCCTGCTTCTCATGGAAGGCCATAACATGAGGCAAGTTTGGGACTGTTTTATTAAAGAATAGCCTGATTACTATCAAGCTCTAACTACTTGAATGCCTGTCCCTAGCAAAGTCAGGTACTGACCACTAGATATATTACATTAAGTTTTAGATACACACACATTAAACAAATAAATCAATCTATGTGTATATACATCCTGAACACAGTTTTCAGAATAATGTTTATATGATTTAGTACTTTCCCAAAATAGATGCCTACATCTGCAGACAGGAAGTATCTTACCCTCAGGAGTTTTGGGGGGGGGGGGGGGGGGGGAAGAGGTTTGTTGGTTTGGGGTTTTGTTGTTGTTTGGTTTTTTTTTTTTAAATGCAATCATGCCACGTTTTTGAGGCAAACTCTTTCCTACTCTGGGATCTTATTGCACTCAATTTTGTCATGGATACACCAGTGTCTCCAGGGCTAAGAGCACTGAAATCATTGTAATCCAATTGTGCTGAAATATTTAAGGGAGTTTGTTGCTCTAAGAGCATTCCAGTGGACTCAAGACACACAGCCAGAATGTTTTCAGAAATAAATGTTTTGGCTTGCATCCAGCTTTTCTGAAAGCAAAAGGCCAGGCTGTCATCTGTTGGGCTTGGACTGGAGACTGCATTGCACTACCTGCTGGGAAGCGATGGTGCCCCTGTACTGGTGAGGCCATAGCTTGAATACTGGGTTCAGTTCTGGGCACCACAGCATAGGAAAGACACTGAAGTGCTGGAGCATGTACAGAGAAGAGCAATGAGGCTGTTGAGGGGTTTGGAGAGTGTCATACAAGAATGGCTGAGTGAGCTGGAGTTGTTTACTC
The DNA here is from genome assembly GCF_026170545.1 of Melanerpes formicivorus. Taxonomy (NCBI): domain Eukaryota; kingdom Metazoa; phylum Chordata; class Aves; order Piciformes; family Picidae; genus Melanerpes; species Melanerpes formicivorus. The sequence continues at coordinate 8,112,050 of NW_027142380.1, read as the reverse complement.
TGGAGAAGAGAAGGCTAAGGGGAGATCTTACTGCTTTCTACAGCTACCTGTAAGGAGGTTGAAGGGAGGCTGGTGTTGGTCTCTTCTCCCAGGTAATCAGCAATAGAATGAGAGAAAATGGGTTTAAGTTGTGCTGGAGGAGGCACAGATTGGGTATTAGGAAAAACCTTTCCTGAGAAAGCAGTGTAGATGTTGACTAACATGCTAGGTGTGTGCACACAACTCATGTGAACAACACAGACCCCAGTTTGTGTTTCTGATGCCTTCCTGTAACTGTTTTTGCCAGCAACATTCAGAAGTCTATAGAACGCTAACCCCTGTGACTCACACAAGGTCAGAGGCAAGAACGGAGTCCTGTTGTAATACAAAAGCCCTCTCAGCCCACAGCTCAGAGCAGACCACAGTTACACCGATACAGCAATGACCTATTGCTGGTGTATGTACAGGATGTAGGTTCTAGTGTACATTTTCAGCCTTTAACTATCAGTCTCCTGATTTTGGAGTCAATTTTATGAAGGTTTTGGGGTTTTTTGTTGTGGTTTTTTTTTTCTTGTTCTCATGGCAAATTAAGAAAAAAGATGGGCAGAAAAAGCACATTTCCCCTTTGCAACTGTTATAAACCTATCCACAAAGCCTGCTGGGTGTATCTCATGGGACCACTTACCTTCGGATAAACAGAGTTGCTTTGATTTCAGTGGAAGCCCATGGCTGATTTACACTAGGTGAAGATATGGCCTACATCTGCAGCCTAAGATCAGTGTATTTTCTTTAGTAGCAACTGTTACAGTGAGTTTCCGTAACAGTGGAAGAATGGGGCAACTAAGATTTAATTTATGACTTCAGGATAGAAATAAAGGGGAGAAAGGGACCCTATTAACAGAACTTTATAGTTGAAATCGTAAATAGCAAGGAAAAAGTCTACAGAAAAAAGCACAAGTGCATTAAGGAAATGCTAATCCTTTTGTCCCGTGGCAATAAAGTGTTTTCTAAATAGGCATACAAGGCACTAAGATGATTTGAACATTTCTACCATAATGAATATTTGAGGACTGTGTCTTGAAACTTCTCAGATGAAGCCCTGCTCTCAGTGTTCACCTCTCCTAGTGGAAGTAAAGGATAAATTGTGACCACATGGTCAGTCCTCATCCTGAAGTCAGAGTGAGGAAGCTCACTGACTGAAATCAGCTCAGAAATATTCAGGGAAATATTTCCAGATTTTCTAACCCAAGGCTGAAGTTTGAGTTCCAAGAAAAGATAATGCAAATTTTATAAACACAAACCAGCTGCTCTTGAAATCAGCATCATGTTTTCTTTAGAAATGGGCCAGAAAGCTGAGTATAGTGAAGAATGAATTTTGCATTGTTAGTTTTGCAACAACTGTCACTCATCTATAGCAAGCTTGTTATTTAAATATCACTGCAGCTTAAGGTTTAAATTGCAAATCTTTTGAAATTACACTTTCAAAGCCCCATTAAATGGTACTGTGTGCTGGCCTGAATGGTGTGTGTGTTGCTCTGGGTGCTCTAACAAAACCCACTAACACTTCCTTGATATGTCAATTACTTTTCTTTCAGCATCTAAATTTACAAAATGAAAAAGAGGCCTATTAGCAAATTGATCTGTGATTAAGCATTACGTGGTTTGTCAACTTCCTTTTCTTATTTCTGAGGTACAGATTGTTTATGTGCAGAATCTGAAAGCGCACATTTGTCCAATGCATTCCCCCACCTCCTGCAATGGTTTGTCTTGCAGTTTTCACTTGTGGTGAGCTTCACAGTCCTCAAGATAACCTTCCAGGCCATCCTCACCACTGGGTGACACTTTGTCATGAAAGGTATTGTTTGTAATCAAAATCTGTATCTTATCAGACTCAAGGCAAAGGGTCGAGCTGGCAATTTTTGTGCACTGCTGCTGTCAGATTTACAGGCATGCTTTCGTTTCTTCCACTTCCCTTCTGCTAGGCACTGTACATGTATTCCAGCCAAACCTCTCTGTGTTTGTACAGAGCCATGACAGGAGAATGATCTATTTTAACCTTCTCTCAAAAACTTTCAAATCAAGATAGATACATTTGTTCAAGACAATACAAACAACCTGTGGAAGACCTGGAAATTAAGCCCAGATCTCTCAAATCCTATCCCAGCAGTACAAACAGAGTACTTGCAACATCTCTTGTTCTGAAAGTAAGAGTTTCCCTTTTTGTTTTCTGCATTCCTGTGATTTGTGAGAGCTGTCAATTCTCATAATTGTCATAAAGTTGGCTTGGTCAATATGAAAATCCATTGACTGCCCTCATGCAGAGGACATGAGAATCATGAATGAGTCCAAAACATTTTACTCAGGATTACAGTAAGCAAAATGAACACTTAATCATCTGACTGTCATCAAATTGCTTGTTAGAACAATATTAAACAGCAGAATACAGTGTTAATACCCACTGAATCAAGGTTGTTAGAAACTAGAGTTTTAAGAACTGGAGAGGTTTGTTTCACCATTAAATGACTGGAGTATACCTGAGCTTTTTTTTCCTACCAGTGGAAGCGTTTAACCCATGCTGACTCTCCTCCTTATCAGAAAATAGTCAAACGTACAGCAAAAATAAAATTAACAATCAGTAATTCTTAAAACCTTTATTAATGCCTTTCTCCTCACCTCTAAGAGCTGTTGTAGTGAGTTATTTATAACATGGTGATTTACTTTTCTTGACTTAAATGGCTGCATAATGTTAGAAGAAAAGAAGGCTCAAGGGAGACCTTAGAGCAGCCTTCCAGTACCTGAAGGGGGCCTACAAGAAAGGCAGGAAGGGACTTTTCAACAAAGGCTTGTAGCAATAGGATGAGAGGGAACGGATTGAAGCTTGAGGACAGCTGATTCAGACTGAGTATTCGGAAGAAATTCTGAACAGTGAGGAGGGTGAGACACCAGAACAGGTTGCCCAGGAAAGTCATGAATGCCCCCTCCCTGGAAGGGTTCAAGGCCAGGGTGGATGAGGCCTTGAGTGGCCTGGTCTAGTAGAAGGTGTCCCTGCCTGTTGCAGGGGGGTTGTAACTAGGTGATCTTGAAGGTCCCTTTCAACTTAAACCATTTTATAGATCAAAGGCTTTTGCTAGGTGATCATTTTAAATGTTGGCAAGTAGAAATGTACTACAACCATACCCATTGCTCTAGAGCAGAGGATGTTGTGAAGCAGAAGATACCCCTTCAGCACTGATACCACTAGTGAAAACAAAAAGCTAACTTCAACAAGTCTTTGCTCTCTGAGAGCAGTGTACAGCACTCATTAGCAAGCCACAGCCTGCTCTAATTTAGATACATGTAAACAGCACTGAAGCAGTTCCAAATGTACATCAGTGTAATTGATGGCAGAATTGGGACAATGTACACACACACACACTTAGATACACAACCAGCTCCCCTCACACTACTGTCTACGAGGCTTTTAGAATACGAGAGGATGCTTTGGGGGGCAAACAACAACAAACCAACAACACCACAACAACTTGCATTGTGATTCCAGATTTGTCAGAACAGTCTTTGGCTTATTTGATCCTGAAGTGTATTACCTTCTGTAATTCCAAATAATTGATTCTCCCTTGATAATCAGAGTTCAGATTTAAGTTTATGGACTGTTTTTGTTGCAGTATTTTGTACCTGGTCTTGGAGAGGACTATATGAAGAGGCCAGCAGTATGCAATTACAGTTAAGCCTGTTTCTGGCTGGCTCTTTGGCTGATAGCTTTTACTCTCTATGCAGTTGTATTAATGCCTTTCGTATGTTGAAGAATATCTCAGCCGTTTATAAAGGTGAGCTAGAGACCTAGAGGGGCAGAGGGGTGGTGCAAAAGACAGAAGGCAGCACTAGAAACAGTTTATTGGCTCTTACTTCTGTGCTGCAACCACTGGGTCCTGCTGTCTCCACACAGATTTAAAGGATTAGTTGCAAACTCAAGTCATTTTCACAAAACATTCAAATTGCTCTGGCTATTTCTGCTGAAGTAGCAACATCTAACAGTGTAAGGGCAGGGAAACCACAATAAAGACCTTGTGCACTGAAACTGGCTTGTGCTGGTTAGATACTTTGGGGAGTATTTGGCAACACTGTCAGTAATTTTATCATCCACAAAGCGCTTCATCTGTAAACTGGTGGCAAGGGCCACATAATGGTTCCCCTCGTTTCAGCAGTAGAGAGGAAGAGGATGATCTGAGCAGTTTCAAAAGGGACAGCTAGGAGACTGAAGCCTTATGGAAATGCCTTGAGCAAATTATCACTCAATCTTCCACAGTGATATCTGGCAACTCAAACAGCCCCCTGGGACTGTGGGCAGCTAGGCACAAGCTAGAGGAGATCTGAATCGCTCCAGGTTTTTGTCAGGAGCTCACACAGTCTTCTCAGTTTAGTCTCCACCTCCAGGATAAATCTTCAGCTTAACAAACCTAAAAAGCAGTATCTACCAGAGAGACTTTGATAAGGACTCAACTATATACCTCAAACTAGATCAAGGAAATAGATCTTTTTGTCCACAATGACACAGCCTTTCCCAGTTGAGTTTTGTGCCTGTTTCTTGTCATTAGGATGCAACCAACTTAACAGGCAAAGTACCAAATTCCAGAAAGATCCTCCAGTAGCCAACAGCAGTTCTTGACCTAATTCAACTAAAGCACAATTTTGATGGCAATGTAAAACACACCAATGAAAACAAAAACATTACTGATAAAGCAGGGCAGAGATAGCAATGTACTCTACTAGTGGTTTAGTGATTATCAGGCAGCTAGCCAGGTCCACAGCCAAGCCAGGCAGGTCAAACAACTCAGCAATAGGACTGGAAGGTGGCACTCCTCCACCGCAGCTCAAAAAAGAACAAGGCTCCAGACCTGAGCTTAAACGGACTTCTGGGCTCATGGGTGAGGTGGGCAGAGACCCCAGGTGAGGCTGGTCAGAGTCATCAAGGCTTCTGAGCACCTGCAGGCAGTCCCTGTTTATCCCAGGGCAGAACAAAGAGCTCCTTCTATTGATTAGGCAGGATGTCATTAGGGTCCCAGAGCCATGTTGTGCTCTCAGGTGTGTCACAGTCTGAATCTGGAGTTAATTTGTTCTAAGACCCTTAATGTACCACATTTCTGTGCTCATTTTTAGCACTCCTCAAAGGTTCCAGTCTTCCTGCAAGCACTTTGTGCCATCACTGGTGTGCCCAACCTGTGGGGGGTGCAAGTCACCAGGAGACTGCCAGTTCCCTCTTGGAGAAGCAGGGGACAGGAATAGCAGGGTTGCTGCAGGTCACTGCAGCACTGTGAAAGTTCACACACCACCTGCTACAGCCCTGACAGGTTACCCTAACGAAATTATGTTACTGCAAACACATGTGAGGTCTAGCTCAGCTGCTTGGGCTCACCAGCAGGCAGTGAGTGACAGTATGTGGTGTGACAGGTTCTAACAGTTTCACAAGTTTTGAGGTTTAAGTTGACTCCTTCTGCTGTTATATTTTCCCTCTGAAAGATGGGAGGCTTCATGTGTAGCTTGAGTAAGGTGGGGGACAGCCTGGCATCAAGCCCTGGCTGTAAGAATCTCTGTCTTTATGCTGATCCTTATGTGCCCCATGTATTTTTTCTCTTCCCCCTTGGCCTCTCTGGAAGGACTACCAGCTCTGCTTTCTTCTCAAAAGGGTGATAAATGGCTTTCTTGGCTTGTCCCAATTCCCTGTATAAATTTACAGGACTTGTCCTTAGTAGACTCATTTGCTGCAGTATAACCAGACAGAAATACTTGCTTTCCCAAGACTAACAAACAGACCCAGAAAAGAAAATACACAAGCATGCTGGGGAAGGAGTGGCCTTGCCTTTCCTTGCTGTAAGCTCATTGGTAGAGCTCTAAAATCCAGTGCTGGCCACACTGGCTGTGTAGCAGTTTCTAGTCCCATGCATATGTTCATTTACACTTCTCCTAGTTTTGCTTATTATTCTGATAAAAATAAGCCCTCTGACTTTCCCTGTTTCCCCATTTCTAAAAGCTCTCCTCTAGCCAGGTTTTGCTTGTCCTGCTCACACAAATGACCTACTGGTATCCCATCACATAAGGGCAGGGTGCAGAATGGAGTCCCTGTCACAAGCTCACCCAAGGAGACAGTTGCTGGGGCATTTGGGTCCCCATTTCTTTCCTTCTTTCCCTTCCCCTGCCCAAGACAGCCTCTCTGCTGAGGTGCTGGGCTGCTGTAACAGGATCTCCCTGCTGCTCCCTGCTCTGGACTTTGTTTTTCTTGGCACACCGCTCACTGAGACACTTTAAAACAGAAAGCAAGTCAAAGCACTTTTCACTTCCTTCCTTGCCTCTTCTCCCCCCTTTCCTTTCTTGAACAGTTTATGAATAAAATAGCAATATTCTCGCTTAAAAGTGTTCAGCTACAAGGTTAGAATTTGGATTGCAAGGACTCTTTTTGGTGTTCAGAAGTGGCAGATGTTTGCAACAGGCACAGCAGGAAAAACCTATCCCAGATTCCTGCAGCGGGAAGCGAAGGTGCAGGCTGGATTTCTGGTAGAAATCTGAATCCCTGTAGATCACTTGCTGCATATTTTAATGACATTTAAACATAACCAGATACAATTAATACTTGAGGAGTGGGGAGCTATTCTAAGCAGCGGGATCTGAAAGCACTCTGCTCAACTGAAGCCTTATTCACCATTCACTTAGAAATGGGCTGAAAACAGCCTGTAGGAAATTAACTAAAATAACATTTTTGTCCAAATGGAATATTTTAATTCATGCTAATACACGAATTGCTAAGAAAATACCCATATCTGTAAAGGATTCTTGTAAGCATAAAGCAAGTGATACTTCCCAAGCCCCTCTCTCAGCATGGCTGGTGTGTCTAGAAATTGTGCAGGAATTTTAATCTCCGGTGGCTGTGTAGCACAGTGCTTGGGCCTGTATGGGGGATGGAAAATACACATGCACCTGGAAGCAAACATAAATCACAGTCAGCCCAAGCACTCTGCAGGCTCCATAGCCTCCTCCAGCCAGCCATCTACACAGTGAACTCATTCCAGACATTTTCAAGACCAAAATCTCTGCTGCATGTTTTTTACACAGCGGCACCACACCGCTTACACTCGCACTACAGCTTCCAGGCAGTTCAGCTGTTCCTGTGCAAGCTGGTAGAGTCATGCTTTGGCCCAGTCTCCTGTGCTTTTACCCTAGCTGAGGATGTGTCCATGAAATAAGAAAGCGAGAGCAGCTGGGACTCAGTAGAAAATCTGTCACATCTATAGAACCATAAAGAAACAGCATGTGATCCAAATATGCTCAAGTCTGCAATTCTTCAGCACAGAGCTGCTGACACGGAGGGTGGTGGGACTGACATCAGCTGGGGATTCACTCCAGCACTTCTCTAAGCTCACATCAACCATGTGAATGCAGAAGCCCGCTTTGTCTTCTTTTAGCATTCCCTCTGTGGCAAAAGGAAATCAGCTGCAAGAGAAAGTCTGAGAACAAGGCTGCACCATGGCATCTCTGCAGAGGCTTAAGGCAGGATGTGCAGAGCTTTTTCTCCTCAAGAATTAAAACCCAAAAGCTCTCCTCCCACGTACCTGGAGGCATCTCTGTGCAGTCATGAGCATGCCACGTCCTTTGAGAGAATAAGGTGACTCTAGCCATAGGTCATCATTTCTAGTACGTAAATACCTTGCACAAAATGAAACTTAATATCATGTAAGAGTTCAGGGGGAAAATAACTCCACATTTTGTAAGCTCTAGCAGAATGCTAAACAAAAATTCCACATCTCTCTGGGTTATTGCAATGCCAGAGGTTTGTTTGCCAGGCTTTGCTTTTAATCTTACCTACATTACTGCAGAAAATTGAAGACATCTGAGAAATCAGGAGGAATTCCAGATAGGCTGGATAAAATGTTGATACAATACTGCAGTTGTGCAAGGACCTACAGATAAACCTCACATTTTGATGACTTCCAGAAGTATACAGCATGGTAGAGAGATGTAGTTTGATAGAGATACCACATTACCCAAAAGAAACAAACAGAACACTGGAAGAAAAGCGCAGCGGCAGGTACTCAAATGCTTCACACTTTCTTCCAACCTCTCCCATACTGCAGCAGCATCCCCAGAGTGACTGAGTGCTGCGTGTCTGACGTGTTTTGGATGCCCATGGATGTCCTGGGTCAGAAAACAGTGCTGTTTCACAGCAGGAAGATGCTGGGATGTGCCAGCGAGAACTCATGGTGTGTTTTATAACATTCTTACTACAGTGATACTTGAGCATGAACATTTGTTTGTCAGTGATGCTGGGAGATCTGCCGGCTCGTGTTCTTCACCCGTTTTTGTCTGGTTGCTCAGAAATCTTACAAGCAAGTAGAAAAGGGGGAAGAAAAAGGGAGGAATATGATTGTTGGTAGGATTACTGCTGAGGGATCAATTAAAAAATACTGCTATTTGCAGACACTGAGATTTCTTCTACTTGAGATTGTTCAGAAGTGCCCCACTAGCAGGGTTCAAGCAAGCATAGGTCTAACACTCCCTGCTCATTCTGCCTACGCTTAAATTTAAACAAAGGAAGGATGCCCATGAGCCAATGGCATCCTGGGGTGTATCAGAAAGGGTGTAGTTAGTAGGTGGAGAGAGGTTCTCCTCCCACTCTGCTCTGGTGAGGTCACATCTGGAATATTGTGTACAGTTCTGGGCCCTCAGTTCAAGAAGGACCTCAGGGAACTGCTTGAAACAATCCAGCACAGAGCCACAAAGATGCTGAAGGAACATCTCCCTTGGGAGGAAAAGCTGAGGGAACTGGGGCTCTTGAGCTTGGAGAAGAGGAGCCTGAGGGGAGACCTCATTCGTGTTTATAAAGATGTGAAGGGCAGTGTCAGGAGGGTGGAGCCAGGCTCTGCTCAGGGATGTCCAATGACAAGACAAGGGGCAGTGAGTGCAGCTGAAGCAGAGGAGGTTCCATGTGAACATAAGGGAAAACTTTGTCTCTGAGGATGACAGAGCGCTGGAACAGGCTGCCCAGAGAGATTGCGGAGTCTCCTTTTTTGGAGATGTTCAAAACCCACCTGGATGTGTTTCTGTGTGCCCTACTCTAGGTGATCCTGCTCTGGCAGGTGGGTTGGACTGGATGGTCTTTTGAGGACCCTTCCAACACCTAACATTCTGTTATGCTGTGACAAGTAATGGGTATTTCTTCTTTGATGGGTCAGAGAACCAGTCCCAAGTGGTTAGTTTGGCTGCAGGACAGAGTTCATGCTGGCTAACTTCTGCTGACAGTTAATTTCATTCACTGAGGTGATAAATTGGATTATCAGCAGGCAGAATCGGGAGTAATCCAGGTGACAGAGCAGCTTGAGCACTGTGGTGAGCCTGGCCCCTACTCCACAGTAGAGCATGGGCAGCAGCAGGGCACTGGAGGGACAGAGGTGACACTCTGCAGGAGCAATGCTGGAGCGAGGACTGTGAAATGGGCAGCTGCTGCTGCTGTGTCTCACTAGGACAGTGCAGCTAGGGGCTATCAAAGTGCTGGGAAACTCTATATTTGATAAGAAAATGCTGCCTTTAAAACTCCTGCTCTAAAACCCTATACAGACTGGAGTGGGAGGAACTGCAGAGCATCCTCTCTGTCATTTCTCCAGGCTGCACTCAATATAGTGCTAATAAATGTAAACATTTGCCTTTTATTAGTAAGAAAATAATTCTAATGGTTTGTGCCTTGGCTTAATTTAATCAAACTGTTGTACATCTCTGGTATGTGTGCTCAGGGGATGGTACTTATTAAAGAAGTCAGTGTGAGCCAGTGGCTGGTAGTTATTAAAAGATCTCCGTGTGCCAAAAGCTGTCAGACAAGCTCACTGGTGAGTAACGGGTGGCAAAAACAGTTGTGCTGAACAAACAGCAGAGAATTAAGGCAAAAGCAATAACGTGGGACTAACAACAATGAGGGTTTCTTCTGTGCAATTGGTCTTGAAGAACACAATTATAGACTCTTGTCTAAGGACACATCACCTCCTGAGCCTTTCCTGGGTGTCCAAGCTCAGCCTGCCTGGGAGCAGCTCTCTCATGGAAACACTGTGGGCTTCACCTCATAAACAGGAGTGGTGTGCAACCTGTGCTGTGTGCCCAAGCATGTCCTGCTGTGTGAGCATTGCAACTGCTGACACAAAGTGAGACACATGCACTCAGAATACACAGCAACAGTGACAGCTCAGAGTGAATCCTTGACCAAGAGAAACATTTGAGGAACTCCCCAGTGTTATTTCTCCAGTGACTGTGTTGTCTTCTGCAGAGACCTTTCTCTGCTCCTCTGAAACATCTCTCAGCAGTACAGTGAGATGCACCATCCTCTGTGACTAAAAGGAGGGAACCCACTAGCTCCCAGATGTGAAGATGTGGTACCTCTGGCTCAGAATACCATCAAATACCATGATGACAAATCATTTTATGGATCCAGTTGCTGTAGGAAGACACAGATGTCAAACAGGAATCTGACTGCTTTGTATAATCTTGGCTACTTCACCAAGACGTGGGAGAGCTTGCAGGAGAATGGGGCACAGGAGAATACAATTGTGGAAAAATAAGAAAAAAATGGAGGAGGGTCACACCCTGCACTGTCCTTCTGCCAGTTGAGAAGACAGTTACAGAGAAGAGTCTTTGCTCAAGCCACACACATTGAAAAAAGTGGAATTAGAGGGAAGTGATTAAGAGAAGGGTTAAGAGAGGGGAGATGTCAATCCAGTCTCCTGGGCTTTATTTAGAAATGTCTGGCAAGCAGCACTTCCATAACAAGTCAAAAAGCACATTTGCATTTTGAAGTCATGACAAAATACATGTTCTGCTCCGCAATGTTACACTTTTGCAGTTACAATTGGTTCTAATTAACTGTGTGCCTTACATGTACAGAGGGAGATTCAAAAAGCATAGCCTAAGTTAACTGTTTGGTATCTGCTTTCCAAGAAGGCCACAAAGATCTGACCTGACTTCGTAACACTGGATATTTTACCACCAGAACTCTACTAGCCACATTTTGGCCTCTCCATTTTGTCTCAGGACAGCCTTACATCATGCCCTGTATTGTATAAGAGCCAAGGAAAGTAACTGAAGAAGGGAAACTATCCTTCGTCTTAGGGTGATCAAAGGAGCAGTCACCAGTCCTATAGCATTTGCTCAGACTGTAGAGATCAATGAAAGTCAATGAAAGATTAGTTAGCCCAAACTACAACCAGGATGGAGAAGCAGCAAGTGCTTAACTTGCAGTGAAGTAAGGTTAGCTCTTGTGAATTCAGAACATAGCTTTTTTTTTTTTTTCAGGGCCAGGCAGTGTATAGATGCAAGGACCAGAAGGTTGTATGTTCACGTGTATTTCACAGTTTGGCCACCCTATTTCCTTTCTCCATGCAGGCTGAGTTCAGGCTGTTTGTCCTCTGACACTTCCCTGCTCCTTAGAATGTCTGAAGAACACGGAAAAAGCCCACACATGATCCCTTCTTGGGGGGCACTTTCTGTTGAGAAATTCTTCTCTGCACGCAAAAAGCTACAAGGCTTGACCAGCAGCACAAATGTTCTCAGTTGGACATAATCCTGACCAGCAATTGCATTACCAGAGCCTCCAGCTTCCTGATGTTCTAAGTGGGCACAAGTTCCACTAATCAATGAAGCATCACAGGCTTGTTTTGGGGGGCAAACAGTAAATGTATATTGCAGCATGTCAGAATTTACTTGCCTGTAGCTACCTAGTAGTGATCACTGACATTTAGGATTCATTTTCTCAGCATTTTTTCAACACTGATAAAGCAGCTGCAGGAAAAAAAAACAAAACAAAAACAGACAAATGTTTTTGGAGGAGAATGTTGCACCATGGTCTGGTGGTGGTGCCTTCACCAGAGTGAGCTACTCACAAAGAGCAGAATAAGTTGTTGGCAAGCCTGGTGATGTGGACTGCTGGACTTCAGTCACATAAAAAGAAAAGTGTAGTTACTCAGAGAGCTGCTGAGAAGAGCTTTGTTTTCCCAAGTAGGAAATTAAGCTAAATGCTTCAAAATGGAAAAGTTAAAATACAGTCCAAGTGAAAAAAAATGTCCTTGAGTTAAAGTGAGCTACTTTGGCTTAGGTCTCTGAGCATTAATTCCTGCCAGCAATACTTAGAAAAAATAGAAACTTAATTAGGAGAGAAGGACTGGTGTGGGTATTGGCCTTATTTTTATAAATCCTCCACTGTTGCTCCATTTAGCTCTGCCAGTGAATCTTTTTGCTTTGATCTTAAACTAACAGGATTAAAACCAACTTGTTAAAATTGAATCCTGAGGTCACAGTGAAGATTTGTTAAGGCAGAACTTTGTTACAGCTGCTGTGTTTTCTTTGAGAAACACAAAAGCAGTTATTTATGGAGATTATTGCAACAAGATTTCCTTTCAGATTTCCTTAAGGGTGATGCTAGATAATAATTACATTTTTTAGTTATAACAAAAAGCTATTTGTCATTTGTCATCCATTCTTTCTGGAGCTAGGAAGGGTTGTGTTCTGTGAGTGGGCTGGCCTCAGCGTGTCACAGCATCTTTGTGGTCAAGAGGATTGACAGCCCCTTTGACATCTTTTCTGGAGCTCTATACTGTCCTGAATGGAAGCAAGTAGATGTTTGAAAATGTATCTTCACAACTGTGATACTTCCTTGCCTTCCATGCACAGTGGAAAGGTAAATATAAATGGCTTAACTAAATTAATCCAGACAATGATGGCAATGGGAACCTACAGAAAGGCTGGAGAGAGACCTTTCATAAGGTTGTCTAGCAACAGGAAAAGAGGAAACGGTTTGAAGCTGAGGCAGAGTGGGTTTAGACTGGATCTTAGGAAGAAGTTCTTCAGTATGAGGGTGGTGAGCCTCTGAAATAGGTTGCTCAGGGATGTTGTGGATGCCCCTCACTGGAGGCATTCAAGGCCGGGTTAGATGAGGCCTTGAGCAGCCACATCTATTTGAGAGTCATCCATCCCCATGGTGGGGAGATTGGAGTAGGTGATGTCTAAGGTTCCTTCCAACCTAAGCCATTCTAGGGCTCTATGATTTCTCTTCATGCTGAAATCCTATGAGAAGAGAAACTGGAGATGACCTAGCAGGTGGACTTGACTCTGTCCTTTCCTCAATTCCAATGCAGTCTAAGCCATTACTGGGAATCTCAAATATTGGGACTCTTACCCTGATTTTGTAATATGAATTGAGTTGCAAAGCATTGCATTACTTGGTTCCAAGATTTCTTTAGAGAAATGTGATGTTTGAAACATTGGCAGCAAGCTTGAGGTTACTCACATTAATAACAAACTCTGTAACACCATTTACTGCTACACAGACTTTACTAGGTAAATGAAACATAGCAGTGGTTTCATTATTTAGCAGTGGCCTTACGTAACAATTTGATTTTTATTAGCAGGGGTGTTATATTGTAAAACTTGCTGATATTATGAACTACAAAACTGCACCATAAACCTTAGCAAAGAGGCCAGTCAACCACGTGTAACTGCTGCATTCCAGAGTCAACACACTAACTTAGTCTCATGTCTAACATCATTTAGTATACAGCTACGGAGGGTAAGTCATGAGAGACATAAAGCTTTTTGCAGAGAATGTGAACCTTATTCCTTTGCAAGAAGTCATGGAATATATGTGCATGTATGGAATGGCAAACAAATAAAGCACAGCCATAAGATGAATTCACAGAGATTAATTCATACAGATGAAGCAGTTTGGCACCACGTTAGCAAAATGCTGAAGGATGTTACTTATGGGGAAGCCTTGAGAAGCTGTCTTCATCTCATCAGCTTGCCAGAGAAAAGTAGTCAATTACAAAGAAGATAGGTTAGGTTTTTAGTTAATGTAAGTCAGGGTTTTGTGTTGAGCAGAAGGAATGCCATCACCAACTGATCTGTGCTACCATTCTATTTTAATTTCAGTTTTTCCTTTTTGTTGTAACTAAATTAAAAGAGATTTCTCTTTTCCCACGTTACATTCCCTATTCCCCTACACCACTGTGAGGAGGAGGTAGAGAACCAGAAGCAGAGCTGAGGATGGGAAAAAGGGGCAGGGGGGGGAGGAAGGTGTTTTAAGATTTAGTTTTTATTTCTCATTATCCTGCTCTGATTTGATTGGAAATAAGTTAATTTTCCCCAAGTTGAGAGTTTTGGCCATGAGGGTAACTGGTGAATGATCTCTCCTTGCCCAGCTGAGGAGTGGTGGAGTGGCTTTGGTGGGCACCTGGCATTCAGCCAAGGTCAACCCACTACAACTATTTACTTTCTTATTTTAATTAAAGATCTGTGGAGTTCTGGGTACTGTTTATTTGCCTAGTCAATTAGCTAGATTTTTGATCAGCTTTATTATTATAAACTAAATTCCTCTGAAGTCATATAATGTTTACTTCCAGCCTAGCCTGAGTGCAAAAGAAAATATAAATTCACATCTTTGACTTATTGAAGACTAATCATGTACCATAAACAATTCTGAACAGCAAGATGTGGATCAGATTGCCTTCCCATATGATTTTGTTAGACAAATTAGTTCAGGGATTTAAATACAAAAAGTAGCATCATTTTACCTTCTGATTGCATGAATGTGGTCAGAATTCTTCAATACTGGCTATTTATACCGTGAGTAGATGTATTAGTGGAGTACAGGGTGATAAAAGCAGTTAACCAATAGTGAGAACATTTCCTTAGAACTGAAAAAATCTGCCATTTGTAATCATCATGAGTTATAAATACTTCAAGTCGCACTTTGAAGACAAAGAAAGCTGCTGGTGTGGAAAAAGAGGAGTGCATTTCATCAACAAGTGTTTACATTGTGAAAGACATTTTCTACTAAGATGGAAAAAATCCTGCTGTCATCTTTTTGCACTTTCAGAAGAACGGCCAACGTGTTGGTAAGAAGTTGGCTTATTTCTCTGGAGCATTTATAAATAAGCATGAAAAAGCAGGTTGTAAAACTTCCAAGCTCACATCAAAACACCAGTGAGGGTGCAGGGCACAGATTCCAAGGGCGTTTCCAGCACCCCGTGTCACAGAGCCAACCATTCAGTGCAGCACAGAAAATCACAGCAGCATTCACAGCCTGCACTCTGATGTCTCAGGGAGTTGGGATTCACAGAGCAGCCTCTCTAAGTGTTCTGTTAAAATTGTATAAGAAAGTCTATAGCCAAAACCCTAAAAAAAGCACAGGAACCCTGAAGAGCAAACCTGACTAACCCCAGCTAGTTACCCACAGTTCGGATCAGTGGTGCTGCGTTACCACTTGATCTCAAAATGCTGCTGCAGAGCAGTAAGATGAAAGCATGAACTACCAGTAAAAAATCCTGTGAGGAGGGTAATTGCAGGTTGTGTCCCTTCAAAATACATGTTTTGCTGATGTTCTGCACCAATCTGAGTGAAGACCTCCACAGTAGATTACAGACTGTGCAAGGACTAAGGAACCACAGATGGAAAGCATTATTCTGAAGTTCATTAAGCAGATGATCGCACATCTTGGTTTGTACTAAACTTACCCTGTACACTCTCCTACTGCATGAAGTCATAAGGGAAGCAGAGAGAGGATTTCAAAGAATGGAAAATTCAACAACCTGATTTTTCCTGTAGTTACTTTCAAGTTTAGCAACCCAAAAGTGTTTGGATTATCTAGAGAACAGAAATATGAGAATAAGGTGTGTTGGTTCTTGGTCATCATAAGAAATGGTGACATAAAGAACATGCTTATCAGTAGGGAAAAAGATGATCCAAAATTGCATATGTTTAAAACAGAAAAACTCCAATTTATGTGGAATGCAGCCATAAAGCAAGAGACACAGCACAGAAAACCTTGGAGTACTTTTTGGGCAGGAAGGAATATCATCACAGCCATGGAAAGAAAACATTTTATATCCAAAAATAGACCTCAGATGATACAAAACTGAGTTCTACAGCCCCTAATGAAGATCCTTGCTACCTAATGAAATCCAGATCCCCAGGTTGGGCACCCAACTACCTTTTTAGTACAGCAAGAAGAGATAAGCACCTAAACATTTAGAAGAGCAAGCACTGATGGACACTCTGCCTTCCAGCCCCTCATGCTTTCACCCTGTAAGATGTTAGTGTGCCTTGTGCTGCTGAGGTGAGAATTATGAATGCCACAGTTAACATTCAGGTTTTTAAAGCTTGAGGAGGAAAGTGTTGTTCCTGAAAAGGCAATAATAAAAGTGTCAGATCTTCCCCTGTAATCTGTTTAGGCACGCTGGCTTGCCTTAGGGAACATGAAAGCCTGGCTGAGGAAAAGAAAAGCCTTGACTCTCAGACCAGCCCTTCTCCTCAGCTTGGAGCTTGTTTGGAAGCCATGAATCTCTAGTGGCCATATCCTTCCTATACCTGTTTCTGTTTCAAATGCATTTTCAGGTGCTCTCACAGGCTTTTAAAATTACACTGGCAGTTTCTTGTGAACTTCAGGGGATGAAGAAAAAAAAAATCAGGCAGTTTTAATCTTCCCAGTGTAGCTCATGAAAGCAGTCACTGGGCCATTTGAGGGATTAACCAACAGGAGCTTTAAACTCCCCACTCATGTAAGCAAGTGTCCCAGCCAGCTTGCAGCGAAGCGTGAAGGAGTGCAGGCTTTAATGGCAGCGGGCATTAAAGAGCCCTCCTGCATCACATGCTGCTTTGTGGCTTTAGTGGAAGGCCCTTGACATCAGAAAGAGCTGAACTCTGACCTTGGCCCTCACCACCTTGATTATCAGCGAGAGCAATTTGTTAAGGGTTATTGTGTGCACAGGTCTGCCCCAGTTGGGCAGTTAGGAATTTCTAAAGCAAACAGCAAGAAGCTGCACACAAAGGGCTCCACGTCTGAGTTCATGCATCGTGTGGCACACATGCAAATGGCACTAAAAGGTGGTTACATTGTACAGGGACAGGCTCAGCAGCCAGAGCAGCTGTATGTTCTTTATTCCTCTGGCCACACACTGTCCCCTAAACCTCCCTTCAGTGCACAACTGATGGTGCTGGTCAGGACAAGCACATCTCAGCACTTTTGTGTCACCCCTGTTGTTCAGTGGGGTTTCACGTGGCTGACTTACTGACATAGCCTGAACTTTGCCTTAGGAACAGAATTGCTGATTTTGCCATACTTGTTTCTTCCTCTGTATTTTTCACAAACAAGTGCAAAGTGAAATGATGGTAAGAGGTAGGAACAGGGTTAAAAATCATCCCATGGTGTGTGACAGGGCAGATTTGACAGACCATAAGCCTCAGAGCAGATCTCTCCCAGTATTTAGAGTTACATCATCACTTTGAATGTTGAGAGGAGGGACAGGACAGTAGTGTGAGGTTGTGGGATGGCAGCTCTCCAGCAGATCAGCCAGACGAAATGCCTTATACTGGACATTAACACAATGGGGTATGCTCAGCTTGTGGCTTCCTGCAAAAAACTCATTTAATTTGATTGGTGATCTACAGTGTACCAGAATAGCAGTGCTCAGCTATTTTATGAAACAGATCATATTTACCCCCAAACCTCTGCCATCACCATTCCCTGTCTTCCTGGTTTCTCATGCAGCATGTGTTCCTCTGATGCTTTTTTACCTGGTACTGGACCCTGTAGCTCAGATCTCCAGTTCCAGTCTCATGCAGTCGCAGCTTGCCATAGCTTACCAAGCGCAGGCGACATTGTTGCCCTCTGGTTTTAGCCAGGGTGCTGCTTTTATCCTCATTCAGTCACCTGTCTCCAGTCCCTAGGGCTGGAGAGGGAAGCTGAGAGCTGCTGGGTTCAGGTCATGCCCTCCACAGCGGCAGGTTCTGGTGACCTCACCTGCCAAAGCAATGTGGCACCACAGCCTGCGTGTGAAGTGAGAGGTTTGATATCCTAATACACTGCTGTTTTGGTGTGCAAACCAGCATATTTTCCACTACACTCATCCTCAGAAACAGATGAGCAACTGTTTCGCTTAAAAAATGTTCCACCAAACTAAATGTGAAGCAGATACCCATCATGGATAATTGCAACCTCCTGGGTGAGACTGGTAACGTGTGAGTAACCAAAAATGGTATGGGAAAGTGCCAGGGATGACTAATTACAGGTATTTTTACCAATCTTGTCTAAAATAGATAATGTACAAAAAGGTGCTGTGAAATGCTGTTGTTTGGGGACCTCTTCAGTTATTCCATATTACAGAATCACAGAAACATTCAGGTTGGAAAAGACCCTTGGGATCATGAAGTCCAGCCCAGAACCCTACTCTACAAGGTTCACCACTAAACCATATCTTTAAGAACCATGTCCAAATAACTTTTAACCACATCCAGGGTTGGGGACTGCACCACCTCCCTGGGCAGCACATTCCAGTGGTCACTCTTGCTAGGAAAAAAAAATTTCCTGCTGTCCAGTCCAAACCTCCCCTGCTGCAGCTTGAGGCTGTTCCCTCTTGTTCTATTGCTAACTACCTGTGAGAAGAGACCACCATCAGCGTCGCTCCACAAGGTCCTTTCAGGTAGCTGTAGAGAGACCTTCCCTCAGCCTCCTTCAGTCACGCTTTATCAGATTTATTCTCCGGGCCCTTCCCCAGCTTCCCTGCCCTCCTCTGCACTCACTCCAGCACCTCCACATCTCTCCTCTACTGAGGTGCCCAAAACTGGACACAACACTCGAGGTGTGGCCTCACCAGAGCTGAGCACCACCGCACAATCCCCTCCCTGCTCCTGCTGGTCACGGCATTTCTAATCCCAGCCAGGAGGCCATTTGCTTTCTTGGCCACCTGGGCACACTGCTGGCTCCTATTCAGCTGCCTGTCCATTAGGACCCCCAAGGTCCCTTTCTGTTAGACAGGAGGCGCCGTGGCTGCAGAGGGCAGCAGGGCCCTGCCCGGGGCCTGCCCAGCGCCTGCCGCTCGGCCAAGATGGCGCCGACCGCACGGGGACAGGAGCTCAGCCCGCGCGAGGCGGCCCAGGGCGGGCTTCGGCAGCGACGCGCGGCGCCCCGGCACCGGCTCCGGCCCTGCCCCTGCCTCTGCCTCTGCCCCTGCCCCTGCCCCGGCCCCGGCCTCGGCCCCGGCCCAGGCCCAGGCCCAGGCCGGCAGCGAGCGGCAGAGCTCTGCTGCAAGAAGAGTTCAGAGAGGTTCTCCTGCATGCAGATAGGATGGAAGTTCTACTTAGCAGTGTATGCTCTGCAGCCCGGCATCAACCGAAGCAAGGGGAAGCTGCTAAATGTTTCCAAGGGCTGCATTTCAGTGATCCAGAAAGCGGTAGGGATGAAGTAAGAGAGATGTCAAACCCATTAATTACAGCAGCCAGCTGAGACTGGCGGGCAACCAGTAGAAAGATAAATGCTCAGGAGAAAATGAGAACTGAGACATGGCACAGAAAGGGAAACCAACAGGCTCTGGTGCTGAGGCCAAGTGAAATCACAGGCAGAAGGCGGCAGAGTTGAATTGGGACCTACCACAGGAGCCACAGATCTAAAGTAAAGGGTGAGCAGCGGTCCCACGAGCTTGCTTTGGAGCCCTGCTCCCTGGGTGTCTCTTTGGGACTCCTTCCCAGCTGGGGCACAGCTCTGGCTCCCAGAAAACTCTGATTCCCACTGGTACTTTCAGTAGCTGGTAAAAATACATTGAAGTGCAGTAATTACTGTTAAAGCTGCTTTTTTTCTTTTTTCTTTTTTCTTTTTTTTCTTTTTTTTTTTTTTTTTTTGATACTGACAGCTCTCATTTATGACCTGGTGCACTGAGGATTTTAATTTAAGAGAGCAGGTTTCTTTAAATAATCTCCTTAGGACAGAAGTGCATACTTTGGCATGAAAAAGTAGTTCTGTTCCCCAGCGCCTCTGGAACACCACAGACTTGAAAGCAAAACTTTTTGTTGTATAAGCAAAAAAAAAAAAGTGCATGTCAAAGCTGAATTTTCTTTATTGTTTGCCTTGAAAATATCAGCTAAACTTTCCAAGGGAATAAGTTTTTAAAATCCATATTGGTTGATTAGAAACAAATCAAACCAGATGCACTAACAGCCTTCATATGAAAATCCCCAAGCTAGACTAGATCATACTTTGGAACTGAAGTTCTGTAGCAGCTTGAAACCTGCTGGAGATTGAGAAAATATGTTCTGTACTCTTCACTCTAAGTGTTGCTCCTGAATAAACTCAAGAGTTCATTGAGCTGGTTTCCCATCCTAGGGTGCAGTCTGTAATGTGTGGGCTACAGAAATGAGCTTGGTATGTGTTGTAGCTTTAATGCTGGTAGCTCTGTCAGTTGTCAGCCTTCCCTAGCTAAGATATTTACTGACAAACCACTCCCTTATTCTTGGAGAAAGGCATTTTGGATTCCCAGAGCTGCGTGTGCCAGACATCTTCACACAAAAGTACCTGCAAGTCAGGACTTAGATTCTCTGAAAGTAGCAAATACGAGGCGCATGCTAACACTGAAACCGCTTTCATGATTTACTGTTACAGCACTGGATAGTGTAGGTTCGGAAGAGGAATGCCATGGAAGCAGGGAATTTAGAAGAACGAGATCTATAATGAACAGAGCTCCCTGCAACAGCTCCAAGTTTAGTATATGGCATCATTTGCTGTACTGTCCTAGTCTCACTCTGACAAAAATTCATTTTTCATAATGGGAGTTGAAATGCTGTGTTAGATACTTTATTTACTAATGCTGAGCTGCCAGGTAATGCACTGGCCCAGTTTGTGACACCCCACCTAATTTACACACATTCAAATGTGTATAGGACTACACTATCTTTGGGCAAGTCAATACAGGAGACAGGACCGCAACTGTACTGATATATACCAGCAGAGAAAGCATTTCTCTTTCTTTAGATCCTCCAAAGATTGAATAGAAGCTGAAGTACTGAGCCCTTTAAAATCTAAGAGAGCATCTTGAAGAAACCAGAGAGTTGCAAGGAAAAACTTAAGTTATTCAGGGTGCCTTTGCTCAGCCCAGCACCCACTGGAGTCCAAGAAAAGATTCCTGTGGATATTGCTTTAGAGCCATGCAGCAGTTGGAAAACATTCCAAGGGGGCCTCCCCTGTCAGAAAAAAATAATCATTATTCAGCATTCACCAATATGATATTTTCTGACTCTTAGAATACTGTCCCCTTTCTATAAATTTCATTTGATTACAAACTCCTTTGTATTTCCTCTTACACATACAGCTAACACAGAGCTTCTGCTTATAAATCTTGAGTTAATTAAATTGGGGGATGCCAGTGAAAGCAATCTCTTTTTAAATGCAGACTCTTTGAGTCCTGAAAATCCCTCTTACTAGGAATAACTGCTATTACTTCAAAGCAGCTAGTGAAAACCCAGTGCTCTTTCATTTTTTAATAAAGAGGTTTTCTGGTCCAAGGGGGCACACCTGATATTGTTTGCATCCAAAGCAAGTGGGCTGTAATAAGTGCCCCAATGAAAGTTTAAGCCTGCTTTCAAGGGTCATCAGCTTTTCTGGCTGTTACTTGATCTGTTTAGAACTGGCTAATTTGTTAATCGGAGCAAAGCTTCAAACTTACTGTGATCACCTCTTCAAGGTTGTTTTCACACACTAATAAAGCAAAAATTCCATACAAAATGGTCAGATGCTTTTTCTGAAAGCCCAAAAATGCATCAAGATCTGCTGTAGTGTTAAATCATGCTTCAGTGTCAGAAGTTTGTTCTGTTCATACAGGGATTTAAAACTCATTTTCTCTAATATTTTGCATCAAGGATTTTCCATTTCCTCTGACACACTGCCTGTTGGTTTGAGTTGCTTTTCATCTCTCACTGCTTTGTTTCTACATGTTTTAGTGGGCTTAGTCCCTGTTCAGATGGTGAATAATGCAGAACAGACTTAGCCTCCTCTCTGTATCCTAAAGCTGGTCAGTTTGGTTGCAGAAAGCATAGGAGCTCAGAGTGATAGAGAATGTAAGTGTTGCCCTACATGGACAAGTCGCCATGATATCATTTCAGAGAATGATAGAATGGCTTAGGTTGGAAGGGACCTTAGAGATCATCTACTCCATGATTTATTGGTGCCAAACTCCAATTAAACTTTCTCATTTGGTTCAGTTGAATCCTTTCCCAATGGCTTTAGATTAAAGAGCAGTATTCTCATCTCCAGTCAAGAGTGCCCACACAGGTCTTCACTCAGTTTTTTTCTGGAGTAGTTTCAGTTGTGCCAGGTCAATTTTCTCATTTTAACTGCTTTCCCTGTGACAATATGGACTCTGTGTGTAGGGAAAATAGACTGAAAACAGTGGAATGCAAAACTCTTGTCAGCTGGAAAATAAGTGACCTGCTTGCAAGAATATTTATGTATTTTCTCCTGACTTGGCCTGGGGAAGAAAACAGCTTGACAAAACATCAGCTGTGAGCAGGCTGTTTCTGCCAGTGCAAATCCACATGGTCATACTTGAGAGGCTTCTGAGCAATGAAATGCTGTAGTTTAGAATCTGGAGGGTTGATGGGAAAGGCATTCATCTAGCCCAGCATCCGCAGGCAGGGCGTGGGTTGCCTGCCCCAAATGGTCACTCAGGACATAGCACAGTAATAGCTGCTTTTAGCTCTTCAGGGGTAGATTTAGTTAGCTGGAGACATGCACAGTGAAATCTTTCATTAAACAAACCTTCATACTTAGATCAATTTACTAATTTTTTTTTTTAACCCAGTAGAATATTTTTCCTGCCAGTACAGCATTTGAAGAGGAAGGTGTATTCACTTCTGAGCTTGCTAAGGCACAAAGTCCTCCTCTTCCTTACTCTGTGTGTATTTAAGTCACAGGGGGAAAATAAAAAGCACAGTGAAGTTCACAATCATTGTTCTTTATAGTCTTTCCAGTCTGGAAGTCAGATACATGACTGTAGGCCAGTCTCATTGCATGAAATAAAATATTTCTCCGGAACACCACAGTTAGTCTTTAACTGATTTACTATAGTTAAACAGTAACAGTGAGAGTGTTCATAGCACCCAGCCTAGTGGCAAAACCACCCGTACAAACAGGCCATTCATGAGAGCGGCAGCGCGGCTGAATAGCCTCAGCTTTTTCTCAGTGCTGCAGCATGGGGCAAGGCTATCAAGGAAATCTCAATCCAGCTCTGCAGTCCAGCTGGAATAAATTCTGAGCTGAAAGGTCTCTAGATAACAAGCCAGACCATTAGTGTTTTGAATGTTGCAGGGAAAGAGATCAGTCTCTGCATGAATGGCAGTGGTGCAGTGAAGTCACCTCAGTGCCCTGGCAGCCTCTAGACGGTAGATGAAAAACTTGAGAATACCCAGAAGTGAGGCTGGTCAGCATTGCTGGGCTGGGGATTTGGTGGTCTGTCATCAGTGGGAGCCTCTCCTTTGCTAGTTACAGAAGGGAGCTGACAAAAAAAGGTCATGATGATTATTAAATCTGTTCAAGGTGGATGAGCTGATCTTCCATTTCCTTTCCATCACACTGGCCACAACCAGCCAAAAAACCCCAGCAAGCTACTGGATGCTTTGCTTAGCCACCACTTAACAAAAACAATCTTCGTGTCAGATGATCTGTGATCTATTTATTACAGAAAAATTGCTTTAGCATGGCTTGAGGAACAGCATCTCATCCAGTGAAGAACCCCTTCCACCTTTCTCTGTCCATCTTTAAGCTGAGATCTAGCATCTGGTTTTGTTACTCTCCCCTACTGTTTTATAGACAACGCTGCTAAAGAGACTTTTACAAACTTCCAGAGAATCTTTTGCCTGTACCTTTTCTAGCTCTCAAACCACTCATTCCAGTAAGAATTCTGGGAGCACTTTGGGTGTCTCCCACAGTGTTTGTGTCATTAGAACCCCAGACTGCCTGCTTGCTCATGGAATCACTAATGTCAATTGAACACAGCAATGGCCTTTCAGAATGTCTGCAATTTTGCAAGATTATTTGTGTCAACAGAAAACAGGAAATGGAATGTGGCAATAGCCAAAAGGATGCAGGGAGCAGCAGCAGTGAGGAGCTGAGTGGTGTGCAGATCCATGGCTTTCCTCAGGCAGATCCAGGAAGGAAGGGATTATGGCATTGTTTAACCAGAGCACTATAAAGGTAGAGTTAAACAAAATCACTGCTGTGTGTGTCAGGAAGAAAGAAGATGTTTCAGAGCCAATTTGCAGAGCAGATGTTGTCCTAAGTACAGATTCGTTTATTTATCCTGTGATTGGATATTGCCATAGCACCCAGGGTGTGTCTGTAGGGTGACTGACTCAAGTTTAAGGAGCCTGTGAGTAGTGGCTAGGTCTCCCCAAAGTGCCACAGATTTCAGATGTTGTTCATCCCCTCTAGAGCAAAATACAAATGAAGGACTTTCTGACTGGTCACCTGGACAAAGAGCCCTGAGGTGGCCAGCCAAAGGGCTGTCTCCAGGAGGAGCTGATTGTTAGTAGTGGGCTCCTGGCCCCTCTACGTCATGCTTTGCCCACTGAATGTTGGGCTTTGCCCAGACAATGGATCCGTCACAGGTACCATCAGCTCCAGAGGAGGTCCAGCACTTCTGCTGACCCCACAGGACAGCACTAGAGACTGAGGCTGAAATTTCCGTTCTGTCTACATCATCTGAGGCTGAAGCTTCTGTTCTGCCTACATCGTGCATCTCTCTGTAAAGAAATACTCTTTACAACATGCATGATAGTACAGTTAAATACCCTGCCTGGGGTAGAAGGGACAAAGCAGTAGACAGCTAATAAATAATGCAGTGCTCTGCGTGCAGAAAAACCTCAGCTAGAACCCACTTGCTTCTCAGTTCTCATAAATATTCTCCAACACTTTCCCTTTGGAGAGGCATTTTCCACAGCTGAAGTCTGTTCAAAACAGGTGGTCAGGGTTGTTTTGGTGTTTGTTTGGGGGAGCTTTACAGCAGAATTACAGCTGCCATGTTCTAGTTTTCAACACATTCAGAAAATAGAAACAAGTAGTCTTCTTTGTAGAGCTACAGACAGACACAATAAGCCAAGTTTTCAGGCTGCTCCAGTGTGTGTGGAGTTCTCACCAAGGGAAATTTTTTTGGTATGAGCACTATGACTTTTCTGATTGCTTTCTGCGCTCAGATGGCAGCTTTGGAAGCTGTTGACACACATGCACAACAGACTTGGCCTTTTATTTTTTTTCTGCTCAATTGAAAGCAGCTTTTCTTTCCTCAGATTTATGATATCTTGTTTTCCTGGGTATTAAAATGCTTTGAGAAAAGACAGAAAAATATATTAATTTTCCATGGGCAATATATTTTAGTAGAAAATCAGTGAATGCTTATGTTAAACCTAAACAATTCAAGCTGTTAGGATGGGGAAATACAGTATTAGCAAGAGTGCTTTCAAAGAGAGAGCTGGGCAGGAGAAACGTGGAAACAGCCCCCAAACCTGAGCACCCTGACTGTAAAAGATGAACCTTACATGTAAGCACGTGCTGCAGGATGCAGCGAAATTTGTTTATCATGACCTTTAACTAATCTACATTGCGATCAAACTGGACTTTCTGTCAGCTGCCTCTCCTGCAGCCACATCACCAGCACTTTGAGGAAGTAGCAAACTGCAGCAGAAAGTTCAGGCCTTCGTTATTTGCAACAATGAAATAATAATTAGGACATTCTTCTCTATTCAGGGCCTGAGTCTGGGGCCATTTGTCACAAATGTGAGTTACATCCATGCAGCAATAACAGATACACAGATTTTGTGTGATTTCTGAGCAAAAGCCTGAGGATTTGGATCCAATTTGCATTTTGCCCTTTGGCTTTCCCATAATTAGGGACAGCTCTAGATTTGTTTTCCAAATCGAGACCATTAGGGGAGGACAGTGAATTCCTGTATGAGCTGTATTTGCCAAGGTGCAAGGCTTTTCCCAGGAAAGGAAACAAAGACTTCATTTTAGTTAGCTTTATAATGAGCCATTTAGAAAAGATGGGAGAATGTGTTAACAAAGAATAAATATAACAGAAACAGATATTGAAATTGTGTATCCAATGGAATTATCTTCTGGGGGTTAAGGTTTGAAAACCTCAGATGTTCTTGGAGGGGATGTCAAGTATTCATTTGGGGGGGGGGGGGGAGAAATCAAGATGATTAACATTGCACATATTTAGCTCTGCCAATGTTTATAGCACTGGACACACAGTGTTTTACTGCAAGAAGATGAATATTTATTAACAATTCCAAATGATCTGTTCCAAAACGCACCACGCACTCACAGCGATGTTTTACCACAGAAGTCCAGGTGTTTCCTGTCTGTGTGTGCAGAGGCCACGAAGCTCATCATAGCCTCACTGAGCTATGCTTTTATAAAGTGGAACGAGCAGTAAAATAACATTTTGCTCTGTCTCAGCCCTCAAAATGCAAATGGTTACAGCTTTTAAATGTTGGTGTTGTCTAATCTAATGTGGAGGATGGACTTAAGAAAATCTGCTTAATATGGACAAGGAACTGCCATTGTTCCTTGTTCCAGCATCTCTGCTGTACTTCTCTCAGTGTTTGACTAAGATGGAAGGACTTGATAGAAATTGGTATTTTCCACACTGTCCCTCAACATGACATTTGTGTTGATGGTAATTCCACAGGTGATTGCTGGCCATGCTCTCGGTTTGGAGCTTTGTTCTTTTTGGAACACTCTAGCTGGGTGCATGGGGCTGTTCAGTAGGTGCATCTCAGGGTTTCAAGACTTAAGGCAACCTGTCTGAGCTGTACAGTTGACCCTTTCCACAGAGCCAGAAAGAATTTTAGTTGTTGTACTTGTGGGAGATTGCAAGGATGCAGTTCTTACACAGAGAACTGTGGAACTGCAAATGCTCAATGCCTGAGAGCAGAAATGAGCAGAATAGGTCATGCCAGCACTCTGCACTCCTGTGACCAGCCCATCCCAGGGCCCCCTCTTCCCACACATGCAGTTTTCCTTCCAGGAGAAGTGAGGGAACAGGAAATAGACACTGATAACACTTGTGCTGACCTGAGTGTCAGCAGCAGAAGCAGCCAGCCATCCTCCAGGAGCAGAACACCTCCCAAGGCCAACCCTTATCACATGACCATCATTAAATGGGATATAAGCTTCAGTGTTCTCAGTGACCATAATCTTCATAAAGTTCTTACATCTGAAACCCATCATTAGAGAGCCTCAACTCCAGAGTGTATTCTGCCAACATTTCTGCATTACTGCTGTATGTGTCCAAGCCACTGAATACATATCCAGTGATAGGCAAACTGACCTACTGCTCCATGACATGTTCCCCAGATGCAGAGCTTTACCTTAAGAGTCTCAGTGCTTGCTGTGTTTGGAAAGTATGCTCCTCTAGCTGTTTTCAGAGAGAGGAAATTAGGTTTATGTTTGTTTCTGTTTACTGGAGATAGGCTAAAAATCAATCTGCGGATTTTCCGAGGCACTTGGAGCTGTGCCGCTGTCAACAGCTGTACTTTTGTGTGCCCACCACATCACCATCACGAGGAGGAGATTTCAGGAGCATTCAGTTGCTTACAAAGCCCATCTCTTTTGAACATCTAAGCTAGGTGGTAGCTGTTTGCCTTCTAAAATGTGAGGTGGTTGTCACTTTGTCAGAAGGACCAGACATAAGCGCTTCTCTGTGAAAAGTAACATGAAAATCACTTCCAAAGAGACAAGACCAGCCAAGGGAAACCAATTACTGCCAATTAAGCTGCCTTCCAGCTAAGCTAACTCAGGTCTGCAAATCTTCATGAATGCTTTGGTGGAAGTCAGGAAATGCTTCCTTCTTCCACAGCTATGTCTTGTGACGGCAGCTCTGCCTGTTCCAGCCAGTTGCTCTCAAGCCCTACGCCAAGAGCACAGCAGAGCCCTATTTTCTCCTGTCTGTCTGAAAAACCAATAAACTACAGGGTGCCTGTGAAGGTAAAGCTGAATCGTAGAAAACACTGTAAGGCTGGGTGGGAACAGAAGTTTTGGACAAAGTTGTAAGCCAGGAAGTGAAAACAGTATTGGAAAGCTCAATTCCTACAAATGCCAAGCCTGCAGCTCGGGAGCCCTCTAGTGCTCGCTGGCTCTGTGCAGGGAGGGAGCGACCAGCTGACAACTACAGAACTAAACCCAAAACCAAGTAAAGGGAGCTGCAGTGTGTCACACCAGCTGTCACAAAAGTAGGTGGCCAGTCCTGGAAGCCTGTATGCATAGAAACGTCTTGGTACTTCTGATTATTTGCGTGTCAGTGCTCACAGGATTTGACCTTAATTTGAACGGTCATTAACAGATTGGCTGCAGATATTGAGCAGAGACAAGAGGCTGAAGAGGCAGAACGTGCTTTCTGCACTGCTTTGTGCAGGGTTTAAATAGGTGGGACCTGGGGCTGGGGTGAGGCATGGCTGATCCTGTGACATCCTTCCACACTTGCTGCCATTCATTGTGTGCAAGGGATGTTCAAATTAAACAATGTGCTGTGAGGATGGGAAGCAGCATCTGGAGTTTGAACATCCTGGAGTTTCTCTAACTTCCACTAGCTCTCACTTCTCACTGCTTCTTTTCCAGTCTCACTTTATAAGCTCTAATTTGTTATTCTTTCCTCACTTGGGCATAGTGGGTATCAGGAGCAGAAATATGTAAAGCTTGGTCCTTCTTATATCAAGAAGTTTTGCCCTAAAGAAGTCTCAGTAGGCTGTGAATTGTAGTTATGTCCTGTTACTGAAACAAGAAAATCTCTTGCTCATTGTCTTTTAGCTGAAAGTTTATGAAGAAGGAACAAAACTCACTCTGGCTGTCTTCAGAAATTCTTTTCACAGAAATATATGCACTAAAAGCTGTTTGGTATAGCTGCCCATTTTCAATCTCAACACCACAATCTACCTTTCAGTTGCAGGCTAGAAGGTGATTACTATGCTTTATTTTCCAAAGTGACCATAAAATGCTGTTAAGCAGCTTCACACTGTTCCAGCCCAGCCCAGCCACCCCAGAACTGTGGCTGTAGTCCAGTTCCTGCTGTCCTGCCTGCTGCTGCTGGATGAATTCTCCTTTGTGCTAACTCATCCTCAGATCCAGCTTCTATAATGCAGGAACATGACCAGTGTCTCATTGTGCACAAAGAACTTCAACTGGAAATCAGCTGGTGTGTGTACACTACAGATATCTTCAGAGCTCCAGACCAAGGCTGGAACTGCAGAATCTCTCTCCTGGGTCTTTGTTGCTCACAGCTCAGGATCAAAGAAGAGAAGCAAATCTTTGTGAAAGAAACACTGGTTTCAGTCTCTGCTTCTGGGTGCCAACAAAGTCACTATGAGCACAGAAGGCAGAACTAGGTGTGTTTCTTTTTAAAGAAAAAAAAATGTTGTTCTGTGGCCAGAAAAGCAAATCAAACCCTTTTTCTATAAATTAGAGCCCCTTTTCCTAAAGGATTTTCCTGAATCCTTTGTTTCCCTCTCCCACAAGAGCCTCAGCCTGCCCTTGTGTCCCTGTGACCCATCCGCTGAGCAGTACTCAAACATGCTGTGGCTTGCCCAGGGTAGCACATGTGCTCCTCAGGCACCTGGCTCCTGCCCTCCCCTGCCCCCTGCCAGCCTCCATGACAGCTGAGCTATCTTCTAGGCTTCCCACCATCTGTCAAGGTTGGCAGAAATTAGCCAAGAAGTTCAAAAGTTACTGGGAGGAGACTGGAGAGAGCACATTTGGACAAGCTGCACTTCCCTTCAAAGTCAGGCTAAAAGGGACCTGGAAACACTGAGGAGGCTCCTCCTCCTCCCTGCAGGAAGCAGAGTGTTTCCAGGAGTATTTTATGAGCCAGCTTTCATAAGGTGAAATGTCACATCTAATGCAAATGTCTGCTCCAGCACGTAGCTTTTGTGCCAAGTGCTTTCCCTTGCTCTGCTCAGAGGCAGGGCTGCTGGGCCTATTTGGGAGCAGCAGGAGGTGCCAGGCAAGTCCTCCAAAGAGCCACCGTGGCTGTGAGTCCTTGAAACTCACTACTAAAACATAGTTGGCCAGTATCAAAAGGAAGTAGCCCATATGGCATGGAGACAGTGTTGCATCAGTAAGGGTCTTGGCAAGTTAACACAAGGTTGACCATCATGGGCTTGGGGCTGCGGTGTGACCACTCACTTGTTTCTATGAGACCTAATTCCATCAGGTCTTGAGCGAGTGGTTGGAGCTCAAGTTCAAAGCCACTTCCAGGCAGCTCTGGTGAATAAAACTGCTCATTATTCCAGAGATTTACTAATTGTTTTTTTGGTTCAGAACACTGGAAATGAGAACACCTATTTTTCCATTTTCGCTGACTCCAGTGCTTTTTGGTGTAGGCACCCTAGGGAAGCAGTGATTTAGTCATCCAGCCACGTAACAGCGTGGGGCTTAATGAGTAACACATTTGTACTTTCCATTCCTGGGCTGAGAAAGGGCCTATAAATAAAGAGCATTTGCCCTCAGATCAAGCAAACCTTTTTCTCAAATAATGTAATTAAAGTTTAAATGAGATGTAGAGGCAATTACTGGTGCAAATGTTAAACGCTGGATAACCTAGGAATATGACCTAATTTAATATCATTTTATAAATGCTCAAATTCAATTAAATAAAAACTTTTGTCTAACATTTAAACTGTTTGCTTAGCTCTCCCCAGAGCTCACAGTAGGTTACTGTGAGCCAAACAGCATTACAGCATTTGCTTAAAATGCCAAAAGGCTTAGGATAGATCCCATACACTTGTGCCTGAATCCCCGGTCACCGGACAGCAATTTCTGGGCAGAAGCTGCTCAGTTAAATAATTGCTAGCTAATAAATATATTCTAGACACATTATAAACCTGGATCTTAAGCCTGTTAGAGCAAATGAAATGTTTATGGCAGAAACTAAGAATAATTATTAAAAAAAGAGCACAGTTTGCTGGTTTGACCTAGGTGTGTTGTCGTGGAAACCAAAACTCTTTCTCGTGCAATAAAAAATCTGCTTGTCATCTGATTTGAGCCAGTTATTTGCACAGGTGGTTTCCTCAGCAGACAAGTACTTAGTAAAAGCAAGTCTCTTCTTTCTCAATAGCTCCATTATGTGTCCCCACGACAATGTGTTTCGCTTCACCAGCTTTGTAATTAATGATCCATTATCAAACTGATTAAATCGCATTTAGATTTGATGGGAGTTCATCTGTTACACAAGGCTCGCTCCCCAGGCCTCCTTCCTGGGTGTGTTAGTTTCCTCAGAGTTTTAATTACCGGTGAGAATGAGGTATTGTAGGTTGAGTGGTTACTTCAGACACGCTAAAGCAGTAACAAATGTGGACACGTAAATACATCCAACAATTTAATAGCAATTTCCTTGAATGAAATAAAGCAGAAGTAGGACTAACTGGAATCAGATTGCCAGCCCGTACGTAAAGCTGCTGTAAAATAGTAAGTTCATGTGGCTGCAGACAATGGAAACTGAAATGTGAACTACACTAACAGTTCCAAAATGTCGTCCAAAAGAAAATTCAGCTTAATGGACAACATCTTTGAGCTTAGGCCTGCTCCAGACCTCACTGAGATCAGTGTAAAGACCTCCATTCACTGGGTTTGGACCTAGTCCTTTGGGCTGAGGCTGACTCCATCTGTGCCAGCCCATCACACAATAGGGTTGGTTTGGAAGCCTAGGCTGACTGATTTACAGTACCATAAAAAGCAGTAACAGGGGAGGTGAGATGGAAACAGATAAGACAAAAGGAACCACTTCTGATGGTGTGATACCTTCTACAGGAGGTTAAGACAGACTGAGCTGACAAGATGGCAGTGTTAAAAACAATGCCTGTGTGATTTCACTGACATCTTGCACTTCAGACTAAGG
This sequence comes from Melanerpes formicivorus, assembly GCF_026170545.1. Lineage (NCBI taxonomy): Eukaryota > Metazoa > Chordata > Aves > Piciformes > Picidae > Melanerpes > Melanerpes formicivorus. Next base: position 8,080,341 of record NW_027142380.1, on the reverse strand, counting down.
ATATCTGTAATCGACTGACCAGGCAGTCCATGTTTTTCCATTTCTCTTTTCAAGTGGTTAATGGACAGCAATGTCTCTTACACACAGACTTACCCAGATTATTCCTGAGACTCATACAATGTCCCCACTGAGGTGCCCATCTCTGGCACATGCTCTAAGCTATCCATGTTACACCTCATCTTGCTCTGTCTCCCACATGGCTCCTGTGTCAGGTCTGTCATCCGCTAACCCTAATGTCCATGGGGGTGTGGTACCATCATGGGGTAAAAGTGAGGTCAGCAGGGAGTTGGGTGCAGAGCAACCCTGCTGCAAGGGGTACCCAGTACCTGCAATTAACATCCAAAGCTCTTCAGTGTCCATCACTGGCCCTGTCCTGGGGTCCTGCATGGGGTGGGCTAGACAGCATCCCATGCACTGCTGGCTCAGCTGCCCATGCTGTGCAAGGGCCTTGCTCAAAGGGCAGGAGGTGAAGCCCTAAAGAGATTCTATTATCCTACCTGAGGGGATAGGGAAGAGTTAAATGGGACATTTCCTATTTGAGCCATTGGCTCCCAGGCTGCCTTTCTAAGCCGTTTGGAGCATCTGCTAGAAATAAGGAAATAAGAACCTGTGCAGGATTTAAGATTTCAAGAAAATAGTCTAAGTAAATACCAGGCCCTTAGGCATTCCTTTGCCAACGTGGCAAAGGGTGTAAACAGCTTTTTGGGACCAATTATACAAGTTATATGTTTAGTCTACAAACTGGGTACCCTTAACTAAAGCTCCTTTGTTTCTACTTGGAATGGCTTTATCAAAGATGCAAGAATCAAGTTGTACACGAGCAGCGGAATGTTAACTCACTGGCAACTCAGCTGCCTTGGAAACACAACGCTTCAGGGCACTTGGAAGAAACTACATGAGGGGGAAAATTGTGTTTTATCTGATCACTGTTTGCATGGGGTTTTGCACACTCAGAGAACAGCAGTCTAAATACTCAATAATATATTGAAGTAGGTTTTATGAATGCAGGAGAAGGGCTTCACTGACACACTGGAATATTCACTGTAGGCCTTTCACTAGATGGCACTGCAGTACTGTGATCACTGCAAGAACACAGAGCTTAGCGCCTGTGCCTGACTTTATCTCTGCTCTGGTTTACTTTTATAATCCATATTAGGTGTGATGGTGATGAGTATTGCCATGAAGTAAACAGTGTTGAGATTTCAGCTCGTACACACTGGTTTGTTCTGTCCCACACGTGGGCACAAACACGTACAGCCTGCACTGAGAAAGTCAAAAGCTGAAACACCATGGAGAGACTCCAGGGGAATTGGAACTAGAGCAAGAATTTCTGTGCACAAAAGAAGAGGGAAAGAAACTTCTGAAAAGTGAAAGAAGCAGGAAAAGAACAGGTTTCAAGTTTTTGAGAGGAATCAGGAAATGAGGGAGCGGTGGCCAAAAATGGAAGGACAGCTTTAACACATTAAAAATGCCAATGAACTTGGAAAGGCTACATTTATAGACCAGAAATTCTACAAAAGCTTTGAAAAGAGGAAAGCCTTTCCAGGCTGGATTTGAGGGGAGATAAGAGGTACTCTAGGGATATTGTATTTCCTTATCTTGGAGAAAGAAAGTATTCTGTCCATAATCTTGAGATTTCCCTGAAGATTAGCCAACAGCAAACTAGGGCCAGCTCTTCATCTGCTGTTGACTTTCATGGCTACTCTGACTTAAATGAAGCCTCTCTGACTTAAAACAGATGAAGATCCGACCTCTCTAAGTTTGAAGCATGTATCAAGCAAGCAGATAACATCTTTTTCTTTTGTTATTTTTCTCCTCTTGAAGAACATTATTAAATTATGTGCAAAGTTTGAGCATCCTATGTTTTCTCTAAATTGTGTTAATAATGTGAGTTTTAGTGAAGCACTCAGAGATGTGGCAGTTGTTACTTGCATTTTTCTTCCGCTTATCTCATCCAGGCTAATGCATTGTATTTAAAGTAGTAATTTGGTAATCCTAAGGTTCCATACACACAAAGCTAAAAGCATAAATTCTGTGCTCTGACAGATGAGATTTGGCAGATTTAGCTGCAGTGGCTTAAGACGTGACCGCCTCCAGCTGTTCACCAAATACCTCTCTGGCTTCCAGCATCAGAGCCCTCTAGAAAGGGTGGCAGAAAGGGACATGCGTCAGCACTTCAAGTGCCCCAGTTCACAGCCTAAAGCACTGGTGAGTGTGAAACACAAGAGTGAGCTGAACTGATGTACAGACACATGGTCCCTGCTGCAGCAGCAGCAGCAATCAGCACCAGCACAGAGCATACAGTTGGGGGTAGGAGAAACTGCCACGGCTAAACCTGAGGGGGGTTGATAGTGAGAGCCAAAGCCAGCAGCAGACCTGTGAAGTGCAGGCTTCAGCCCAGCCTCTTTAACAAACCTTCTCAGTCACAGATCTTAATGCCTAAAACTGAGTCTGTAAAAGCCCTCCAACTAACCTTCAATCAGTTCTGCACGAGGAGTTAAAGCAAGGCTACTGTATGTCGTTATTCAAATTGTGTTGTAGCTTCTGATACTATTCAATATGTCTCGTTCCTTGGTGTGATAATACTGTTGAAGACCTCTCGTGTGCAGGCTGTCCTGCAGTGACAGAAAAGGATCAGCAGAGTGGGCTGTGGGGGAGTCTGAAGCATAACCCTTGTTCTTTCCAGGGAGAAAAAAAAATGCCTTGCCCAGTATTTCCAAGCCTGGCAATCATGTTTTTCCTGTTGATTCAGTGAAACAGAGTGCTAGTCTTTTTCCATGAGCTGCAAGTTTCATTGTAGGATACATGTTGGAACTGGTATTATATCTTGGAACTGGGAGACTATAGAAGTCTCTGAGTTTGATTGGTTTTTATTTATTTATTTTAAAAAGCCTTATCAAAAACTGCTGAATGCATGTACTTGATTTACATCACATGGCTGTCAGACCTTGATTGTAACTCTGGACAACTTAGAGGCAAAAGAAACTGAAAGTTTTCCCAAATTCCACAAACCTGAGCTTGAGAATGTAAGTGTGTCAGTCGCCATTCACAAATCCAAGCAGGATCAAACACCATCAACTCAGGGCAAAATGCAGCACAAACTCTGTAGTATCAAAATGGTGCTTTTGAATCTGTCCCTCCTCTGAGTCCTGGTGGAAAGCAGCTGCAAGGCGCTGCCTGGCTGGCAGAGAGCGTGGGTGACATTAGTTCATCTCCAGTGCGGTTTCCAATTAGTTCATGTCCAATTCAGACTGCTGAGACATGCATCCAGCCCTCCCCAGACAACTTGTCTTTTTACAACCAGAAGCATTGACAAGTGGAGGAAGAGTGATTTAGCCATTTGGCTAGGATTTAAAGGCTTTGTTTTGCAAACAGAATGCCTGGCTTGCAGAAGTGCCAGATAAATGGGTCCTGCTCCCACACACATTGACTGGGCTCCAGTCCCTGTTATGGCATCGTTAGAGGTGATGAAATTTGTGTGTTTGTTTCAAGTCTGAGATGGGTACTGACCCATTTTGGACAGAAGGCCAGTGTAACTGTTGCTCAGGAGATGGAATCACACAATCACAGAATGGTATGGGTTGGAAGGGACCCCTAGAGATCACCAAGAGCAGGTCACATAGGAATGCATCCAGGTGGGTTTTGAAAACCTCCAGAGAAGGAGATTCCATAACCCCTCTGGGCAGCCTGTTCCAGTGATCTGTCACCTTCACCATCAAGTTTCTCATCACATTGAGGTGGAACCCCCTGTGTTCCAGCTTGTACCCATTGTTCCTTGTCCTATCACTGGGCATCACTGAAAAGAGCCTGGGACCTTCATCTTGACACCCACCCTTCAGATATTTATAAGATCCCCTCTCAGCCTTCTCTTCTCCAGACTAAACAGCCCCAGGTCTCTCAGTCTTTTTTCATAGGAGAGTTGTACAAGTTCTCCAGTCATCTTCATAGCTTGATCACTGTAGATGCAGCAATCATTGCAGATGCTCAGTGGTTTGGGCAGCCCTGGGAGCTGGTTTAGTAAGCCACAGAGACCTCCAAGAACATCAGCAGCATGGCACTGTGGCTTATTTCAGGTGGGAGCTTCCACAGCACTTTTCATTCAGCCTAATTGGGTTGCTCTGGAAGTCAAACAGGGCTTGATCATCGCTGTCACCAGCAGCAGGGTTAGTTAAACAGAAAGCACTTTTTTCCCTGTATCCCCTTCATACATATAGGTGTGACATATACAATTACTTTAAATTGACAAGGAGCTGCTATAATTGAGGGATTTGAATAATAAGCCTCATTTACTTGGAAATGTTAACAGGGCTGTAACCCCCTGCATGTGGCACATGCTTCGTGGCACATCAGGCTTGAGTGCCCCTCTTTCCCCTTCAGTCTCAGCCCTACAGTGTTATTTAAAAATGGAAATATATATATATATATATACAAACAAAAAAAGGCTTCTTTCTTTAAAAATACTGTCATAGAATTTGTTACTGAAGTTCATTACTGTGCACCCATAAATATTTACATCTTTCTATAAGAATATTCATTGATCATGACAGATTCAAATGCAGTCTTGATGCTGGGATTTGTCAGTAAATAGCATGAGTTATGTAGGTTCTCTGTTTTAATAACTGTGTTTATTTAAATGTTCTCTTGGTAATCAGCTGGAGTTCAGTCTGGAGGTTGTCTCTCCAGACAGAGATATAAAAAATATATTTGACCCACTTGTAATATATTGGATATTTCTTTATAATCTCATTAAAAAGTGTGCAGTGAACACAAACCCATCATTTACCTGCTGGTGTAGTTTCATTAAACATCAAAAGGGTGCTTGATGGAGTAGAATAATCCTGTTCTGCATCCTTCATTGAACATCTTTCAGGATAAGTTTATTCGTTTAATGAGGAGGTTGCTCCAAGTGCAGATTGCACCAGTTTGACTAGTGGGTCTGAATTTGCATTGTTATCCAAAGCACTCTCTATTTCCCTGTGCTTCCCACAAGTGCGTTAGAACACATGCCGCAAATATCGGCACAAATTGGTGCTCCTTTGCAAACTGGTGTTGGGACTAATTCAAAAGTGAAGGAACAGAGAAGGAACATTACACTTTAAAGTGGAATTTTTCCTTCAAATCTGTGGATTAGTCATGGCAAACAATGAAATGTTTAACCCAATATTAAACGGGATTATTAAACATCTTTTCAAAGTGGAAAATCACATGTATCATTCTATTCCCAGTACAAAAGGACACTGAATTACTTTCTCTCTTCATTCAGTATAAAACAATGGATAATACCAGGGGCATACTTCAGCCTCAGAGGACTCTGCTGAATCACATAGGCTGAAAACTGTCTGGATCATTTTTACATGAAGGTGACATTCCCTGTGCTTAAGACATGCTGCTGTGGTATGGATGGTTAGGCTGGTAAAAGTTGGGCTGTTGCAAACTGGGCTATAGTAAACTGGCATCTTGCAGCTAAGGCAAATTTAAACTCCCCATCTCAGTCCTACGTGCAGACAAAGAGTTTTGGAAGGACTCTGTGCAGCTCAGCAGCCATTAGCACACAGTTGGAAGAGTAAAGCTAGTTCATCTCCATTTTTCTCTTTGATGTCTGGCTTTTGGGAGTGTGACCTTTCTCACATCTAGATCAATAGGTCTGTAACCATTAATTGTAGGAAAACCAGGACCTGTTTGTAATGCTGGAGGTGAAGATGTAACACATGGTGAGGTCTCTCCCTGCTGAAGAATGGATAGCTGGCTAACTAGGCAGTTCTCTTCTTAATCAATGCCATTGGCTTTCCTGGAAAGGGATGTACTCAGGCAAGAGGGGGGCAGAGGTGGATGGCTCTTCAGAATCCAAAATAGCAAGAGTACCTATCCCAGAAAGTAATGCATCACCATAAAGCAAGGTTTTTTCCTACAATCCAGTCTCTTAAGGGGGCCTACAAGAAAGCTGGTGAAGGACTTTTTAGGACGTCAGGTAGGACTTGGGGGAATGGAGCAAGATGAGAAATGGGTAGATTCAGATAGGATGTTAGGAAGAAGTTCTTCCCCATGAGGGTGGTGAGACACTGGAACAGATTGCCCAGGGAGGTGGTAGAAGCTTCATCCCTGGAAGTTTTTAAGGCCAGGCTGGATGGGGCTCTGAGCAGCCTGATCTAGTGTGAGGTATCCCTGCCTATGGCAGGAGGTTTGGAACTAGATGATCCTTGATGTCCCTTCCAACCCTGACAATTCTATGTGCCTATGATTCTATAATCAAACAAATAGCAGGTAATTGCTAGAATGAGGTATATTTACTCATCTAATAGCCATAATAAACATCAGTAGGGAGCAAAACCATTGCTGAGCCCCACATGGATAGTTTTCAGGATTCTTACCCCCAAGGAAGCATGACAAATTTCCAGACAACTCTGCAAAATTCTTTTTTGGGAAAAAATCCAAATAACCCAGATGGAAATTACACCAGCATAACAGAAACTGTCTTTCTACAGGCACCTGAAAAGATCTTTGGAAGCAGGGTTGTTAGTTAATACGATGATTTGCATAGTCTTTGTAAGTGGTTGGCAATCCCAGGGGGGTGGCAGAAGTACTGTCTTTCACTTTTTGGCCCATCTCATATTGAGCAGTAACAGGGGTGCCTGAAATATATTCATTAGAGACTGCTTTAGGGACAAGAAAGTGAAGGGCACTGACTGGATTTTGTGCTACATCTCCTTTGCTAAGGGACACCTCTCAAGGAAAGCCTTCTGTGTGCCCATGGCTGGAGCTGTTGCAGCCCACGCAGGATGGCACTGCAAAAGGTCCCTTTACTTGGGCTTCAGAACGGTTTGAAAGCTGAAGGATTTTTGTAGTGAACTATTCCTGGGTAGAGAAGGGAGAATTCTTCTTCACTGTGGTGCACCGAGTCTGTGGTGCGTGGGTTAAAAGGTTCATTATAAGTTGAACTAGCCCAGTGCTTTAAACTAATTAGAGACTTTGCTGGTGGTTTATTTGGGGTCATAGGGGTGAACAGTTAAGAGATAACAGAGGCCAGTTGTGCTCAGGTGCTTCCTGCTTTTGTTACTGTAATTACTACTTGGAGGCAGGTCAGTATTTAAAATAATCTGATACTTTTGTTACACAAATCCATATTCACCAACAGAATGACTGTGTAACTTGAGGGGATGACTTAGGTATTAGTGAGACTTAGGACAGTGGCCAAGTCACATCGTTTTGAGGAGCTCTTAACAGTCACTACAATAAAATTGTATTTATCTCTAACTAGATTTTTCTGCCTAGCAGAACACACAAAGGCCTGAGTTAACTGCTTCTATAAAAAGCAACTAGATGGAGAAAAATAATTGAGTCTGGACACAAAGTACTTTGAACACAGGAGATGCATTTTAAAAATGTATCTTTTCATGGGATGAAGTAAAGTTGAATCAATTGATTTTGTTCTGAATATTTCAGGGCAGGAAATAAATCTCTATTTCCTTTACTAGTTGCTTCCAGTCTCTTGTCCTGCCAGTATGCAATGTCCTGGCTATTTTCTGTTCCTGGGATCCACATTTCCCACTTTCCATGTCTGTTTCTGTCACTTAGCTTTGTGCCATCTCTGCATAAGGCTGTGGCAAATAAGAACAGGTACAAAGCCATGCCAAAAACTCAGTCCTTGAGGTAGGAACAAGCTTTGGATTGAGTCAGCAGATGTCATGGTGAAGCAAGCTGGTGTTTTTCTGGGGTGGCTGCCATCATGTGCTTCAGCAGCTGAGCATTCACTGTTAAGATAGTGTGGGTGTAAACCTGTCTACATTAAGTCAGTGGCAAAATTCCCACCAACTTCAAGGAGGGGAGGCTGCCTTCTCAAGTCCCTGGGCTCGGGGTGATACTTCATGGCACACTGTGCCAGTGCTTGGCTTTTCCCATGTTTCCTGTGGATTATTTGAAACAACAACTATTGGTTTATATTAAACCTTACTTCTCTGTTTTGGGTTTTTTTTTCATGGTGATTCATCCAGCCCTGTACTAAAACTCCAAAACATTTACCATGAAGACAAATTGAGACTGTAGTTCCTTTGGATTTGAAGTTAATCTTCAACATATAAATTGAAGTGCAGGTGCTTGAAGCTGTATCTAAAAGATGCCAAGGTGAAAAAAGCTTTCAGAGAAATGAGAAATGGCCAAATCCCTTGAAGTGGCTTGTTAGCTCTGAAGCACAGTAGTGGTTTGGGGGGCAATAACACTCTCAGAATCACTGTTATTTTTTCATTGCTGTGCAGTCAGAAATGAGACAAGCTGCACATTTCTGTGAGCAGTCATGAATGAAGCCTGATGGTTAATCATAGAATCACAGAATGGCTTAGGTTGGAAGGGACCTTAGAATTCTACTCCAACTTCCCTGCCATGGGCAGGGACACCTCTCAACTACAGCTGGTTGCCCAAGGCCTCATCCAACCTGGCCTTGAACACCTCCAGGGAGGGGGCATCCACAACCACTCTGGGCAACCTATTCCAGAGTCTCACCACCCTTGTACTGAAGAACTTCTTCCTAAGATCCAGTCTAAATCTACCTTCCTTCAGCTGAGTAGATATGGAGCTAAGATATTCAGCTTTAGAACCTTGTCTTGTGGCATGGGATTTCCATCTCTGTAGGGTGAGGGACTGGATTAAGTTGGGCTGGTAGAGAGACTAAGCCTGAAGCAGCTGTGTTGAACCTGCCCCAGAGTTATCTGCATACAGCTACTGAGAGAAAAGAATCTAAGTTTGTTTTAAATGGATTAGTCAAACTTCACTAAATGCTTGTGTCAACATTCTCATTTGGAATTAAAGCAGCTTTAATTCAGTTTCATTCACTTAGAAAATTGATTAACTGTATGGACAGAGCATTGCAAGCAATAATATTACCACAGCTTAATGAGTTACCATTCATCAGCTGACTGTCAATAACTTCTTGTCTATAAGCTCCCATTCCACCACAGCTGAAGGCTTTGCCTGGTAACTGTGAGCCTGCACAGAGTCAGGGCAAGCAGCTGAGCTGACAGGCAGCAATCTTTCCATCTCAATTGCCTTGAAATCATACCCTCATCCTTCTGGGGTTTAGACAAGCCCTACATTTGTTGAGTGCTTAGTGTGGACTTTTGTGCAAACAGCCCTTGCTCACGTCCAGGACCACCGGCAGGAACCACTGACAAACAGCATCCACTTTGAGAGAAGGAGAAAACCTAACTCTGTGCCAGTTTATGGGTGAAGTCTGCCCAGACTATGCCATGGGACAGGAGGGAGAGGGGCAGAGAACAGGGTCTATTTGCATATAATGTCTTACCAGTTCTACTCCATGGAAAGCCAACATGTTCTCCTGCCATTCTTGGACATTATGCCAAGGGAGCTGGTATAGAGGCACTACCCATACAGGTAGCAGTCTAGCTTTGCCAACAAGGTACTTGCTGTAGTTGTAGGTTACCCCACTGAGCCTCACAGTAGATGAGCTCTGGCCATGCTTTGTGCTGCAGCCAGCAGTGCTGCCCTGGGTGCAAGGGCGCTGCCGGAAGCTCACCGAGCAGTTCCTCACTTCCACGAGCACAGAGCAGATGCACCTCAAGCAACACTAAATTCAGGGCAAGCCACCAAGGTAGACACAACTGCGATTTCAACTCATACAGAATCATTTCCAATAAACATTCCCTTAACTTGAAAACTCTACCAAGCTGCCTGTGGATGAAACAAATCTTCTTGAGTGTGGAGGGTTAGAGAGAAAGGCCTAGCCTCCTCTCCCCCACAAAGAGGAAGAAAAACCACAGCTAGCCAGCCGGAGAAGCAAAAGGGAACGCTATATTTACAAGCAATTTTTAGGGCATGCAGGATATATGCACAATTTGCAGTATTTACAATATATACACAGAAACATACAGCAAAGTAAAAAGAAAAACGATAATACAGGAACCAAATTCCCTCCTCTCCTGAGGAGGGTTCCCCCCCTGTACCCCCTTCTCTCCCCTTTTTCCCCAAAGAGGGTTAGAAAGAGAGAAAAAGAGCAATTGTTAATTAAAGCAAAATATGTTAGTAGGCCACATGCTTATCTGTCCAAGGTCAGCCTGGCAGAGAGCCTAGAAGCAGACAAGCTGAAAAGGGAGGAGGGAAGAGTGAACTGAGGAAAGTCTCAGCTGCACTCAAAACTTAAAGTTGCATTCTACCAATCTGCCAATGAAATTCGTTTAGACCTGTCTTTTGTTTACAAAACATTCAGCCAGAGTGTCCCAGTACTGTCATTTTCTTAAAGGCACAGCCTCAAATGGTCACATTGAGTTACCCAGTTTAAAGTAATTATAAGCCCCAGTGAAGGAAGCAAGATGAACAAGTGAAAAGCAAGCACTCTGCAGGGCTATTCAAATCATTGTAAAGTTTGGAAAATTGGGCCCACTGTGTCTATTAGCCACTTTAGGACATCACAACTAGCTTGTTTTGGTTTTCACACTACTGGATACTCTCCTGGATCTTAAAGCCTTGCCAATTGTTTTACTTATTGGGAATTTTGTTGAACGCCACGGTAAAATGAAATAATTGGGCTTGGCTTGTAGTGCCAAAATATGTTTTCCTGAGTGGCTGTTATCAGCAGGCAGTGCAGTTAAGTAAACCCACAGTCCATACACCACAGAGAGATGTAAGGCTGGTATTGATTATTTGCTTCCTGCGTTATCTTCAGATTTAAATCAAGTAAAGCACAGCTGCTTTTCAAATTTTGAGGCAGCTTTTCAGTACTTTCTGTTGCACTCACACTCAGGCTCCTTGTATGGAGTTTTCTCCTCCTCATGGTCATCCAAACTCACACAAACACTGACCTGTTCCTGGCGTGGGCTCCCTAGTAGAAGCATAAGTGAGATCTTTGGAGAAGGCAGCATGGGGCTTGGAAATGCGTTTGAACTACACTAGACTGCACGAATAAAAGATGCTCGGTCAGGCTCTGCAGGCATCAACCTCTCTTGTCACATCACTTGGTAATGTCCAGTTTCAGATACCTCACTCTGTGTGTGTGTGTGTGTGTTCAGCAGGGGGAGGGTTTCTTGCAGGGGGATTTTCAGCAATTTTTAATATCTAGTGTGCATGAACAGGTCCCTCTGAAGTCAGTGAAGAACTAAAACGGTGCATTTGAGCACAAGCACTCTGACTCCTTTTGTCCCTCCTTCCCAGAGTTTTTGGAAACACCATAGATAATCCAAGTCAGGAAATGTGCATTCTGAAGAAAAAAAATGTATTCTTGGATCAGCCAGGAGCAGGCATACAAATGCAAAAGGCACTGAATGCAGGGAAAGGCATAAAACTCAGGAGTGATAGGGTTTGGAGTCACTGGTGTGGCAGAGCAGTAGAGAAAGGCGTGTGAGGAAAGCAGGGGGATGAGAAACAGAGCAAACACCGCAGGTTGTGGTAAAAGCAGGGACACTGGTGTTTTAGTTAGATAAAAAGGACAGAAGTAGCTGCTGCTTCTGAAAGCCACCACATGCTTTTCCTTTAAAAAAAAAAATTCATTCAGCTCTCCTTTTATCAAGCAAAAAAATTGTTTCAGTTAGGCTGTGTGGAATGTATCACTCTAAATGAAAACATGCCAGTAAATCACCTCTCTCCCCCCCTCCTTTCTTCCCCAGAACCCACCAAACATCAAAACACAACTGAAGGGGGGAAAATGAATCTTAAAAGAAAGAAAGAACAAAATCTGCTAATCTGCTCATTTAAGTGTTGCTTGAAAATAGCCATTGTGGGGTCTTTGCCATTATCTGTGGCAGGAATATAATTGTGAAAAATTTTAAAGGCCCCATCTGGCTCCCCAGTACATTTATTCTAATTGTGAAAAAGCAGGGATATTCTTGCCTCTCATTAGGATAAGCTTACTTGCCTTAGTTTCTTTCTCATAACAGCATAGGTCAAAGAGGAGACACCTTAATGAGAATCTTGGTAACATAAACAGGAAATATGGTTCATTTGCTTATCTTCATTTGCAACTCAAAACTTCAAGCCCACAATGAAAACACTCCTTTTGTTTAATTTTTTCCCTTTTTCTTTCTCTTGGGCCTTTATCTATTAAGCAGGGCAATTATGGGATGTATTTTCATCAGAAGTATTAATATTGCCATTTATGAATTAATTTACCAGCACAGGAGCAAGAAACTGAAGGACAGTATCATTTTCGTTCCATGGTTTTATCTCTGGAAACAGTTGTTTTCACTTCTTCAAGCCACAAATTAAATGGAAAGGAAGAATTACATACAGTCAAAGCTATTTAAAGTTGAGATGATCAAAAAGAAAAGAGCAGGGCACTTCAGCTTTCTGTCAACACGTATTTTATATGCATCGCCTTCCTATAGTCGTACGGAGGCCAAAGATAACAATTAGCCATATTTTCCCTATGTGCTGGGAAAGCAGAAAAGGTGACACTGCTCCAAGCTTGTCATTTCATTTCTCACACACAGGCAAGCACAGACATTCAGGAGGTGCTCATTCATTGCACTGTATGATCCCATAGCTGTGGATTCAGGAGAAATAGAAGTAAAATCAAATAATCCCTGTTTTACTTGTGATGCAATCCAGCATGCATTTGCTGGCAAGCAAAAGCTGGCACCGGGAACACAGTGATCTATTGTATCAGCTAAGAGCTGTGGGGGTGCCTTCAGGTTGGAGCTGGCAGACTTGGATAAGATTGGCTGGGTAAGGTGGACTACCCCAGACCCCACAAGGAGTGTCTTCTGGAGCTTGGCTGCTCAATAGCACCTGAAGTTTAAGTGAGGTCCAGCCCTGTCTCAAGTTCATCCACACACTAATTCCAAGGCCATTGTTTTTGGCACTGTTTTTAACTGCACGCTGTCCTAAGCAGCAGCTTCAGCTGGAGAAGCTCACAAGCTGCTTGCACAGTCCAGTTCTTCAGCTTAGGTGTTATTTCCATAAGAAGGCTGCTCTCCTTCCAACTGAGGAAACACAACAAAACAAGGGAGGACGTGCCAGAATACGTTGCCCATTGTGCAAAAATGTATAAGGCAAGTATTTTCTTATGCTGTTATTGATAAGCACCTCAAGTATTCTATATCAAGCTGTTGCATATTTATTCCTCAATGCAGAGCATCAGGTGCTGAAGGTGGGAGAATTTTAAACACCCTACCTTCAAAACTCAGAGCTAGATTCAAAGTTACAACTAAAGCTCATCTCCTCGCAGAATATATATTCACAGATACATCTGTTTTATGATGTAGAATACCAAGTACCTAACTATGTGTACTGTCTTTTCCTCATTATCTACATCAGCTTGGGAATAATTACCAAGATGTGCAGGTCTGTGTGCACTAGATGTCTTTGGTTTGTCAGAAGCAAACTACCTCATGTTTAGAAGCATGTATTTTCTGCACATTTCTACATCCTCTGTGCTATGAAAAGTCAAACCTGAAGGTGTCCTGTGGTTTGACACAGGAGAATGTAAACCTTTCAGTGAGAGGTATTCGGTTTTCTTCTTTTCTGCTGCAGGAATTGTCTTTGAATGCTCTCATTTGGATATTTAAAATTAATGTCTTCCCAATCAAACTGCAATTTAATTGAGCTGAAATTGAGCACTAAATACAACAGCAATAGATGGCTAATGTGCTCCTTCGAATCACTGCCCTTTAGCATAAAAGTAGGTTACTCTCACTTTTGGGAATGGGACCATCCCATGAAATCAAGTGGCAAAACCTCACCAAAGTCACTTTTTCTTTGACATTTAATTGAAGAGCTAAGTACACAATCACTGCTTGCATTTCCATAAAGCTACTCGAGGGATGATGTGTGAAGAGAATTTATGTCTGTTTCCTGCAAGGTCATCAGCACTCATACAGAGCACCACTAATGGCACTAAACCATCTCACACCCTGATGGTGTTTGCATAATGCAGGATTTTTGGTGAGGAAAAAAAAAAAGGGGGGGGGGGGGCACTTCATGGCAAAGACTATGTCTTTTGAAACAGAATATTTAACGGTTGGGTGGAGTTATTTTATGTGGGGTGTTTAGTCTGTAGGTGAGCTGCATAAAAAAAGCCTGCTACAAATGAAGTTTCTGTCCAATTGAAACAAATTTTAGCTTAAGGAAAAAAACAGCTGTAGCCATTAAGTGAAACAGCTGTGTGCTGGAAGAGGTAGTTTTGCTCCACGAGGATGACTTGTGTGTGTGTGTGTTTTCTTTGCTTTTGGGCTGCTACATTCTTTACGGATGATTAGAGCATGCAGCTGAAACACAGGCTTTATCATGCATACCTTTACAGACACAGAACAACAGGCAGACTTTGCCCAGAAAGATTACAGTCTAGGTAGATAAACAGGATGGAATCTTAAAGTAATGGCAAAATAATCTCATCATAAAAAATGATGAAGGAGTAGAACTGATAGAGACTTGGTACAAAAGCATTAATTTGGTCAAATAGAAAATGGTTAATTTATTTAATTCATTTTCTTGCATTTTTAAATCCCCAGGAGCTTTACATTCTCTGTTTTGCACATGGCCATCACTGCCCCAGGCAGTTCTGCAGTTTCCTTCTACCTAAGCCAAGTTGCAAAAGCAAAGCATTCCTTGCTTGAGTCGCCTGACCTGAGCAGATCTCATTCTCATTCTCAGGCTCATTCTATCCCAATTCCCTACCCCTATCCCTATCTCTATTCCTATCTCTATCCCTATCCCTATCCCTATCCCTTTCCCCCCCTGACAATGTTGAGTGCTTTAAAAAAAAGGAATTGGATTGTTTAAAAAATAAAAATAACAAAATGCAGCTAATACTTGCAATGATTTAACCTTTAGGGTACTTGGTAAGAGACCTTGCAATATTCTTCTCAGATCCACATTATCCACAAACAGAATTAATGTGTTATCCTTTGCATAGGAATAGGAAATGAAAATGGATGTTCTGTCTGTCCTGCTGAACTTGGGACTCTCACTGGGTCAGATTCTGCCTAGTCTGGATTCTCCTGAATCTCTCCTGGTTACACTCAGCACCATTTCTATAGATTTCTTTAACATGTTACACTGAAGCTCTTAGGGGAGCAAGCACTGCCTGGGCGTAGAGCATCTTCACTTCAGTCTTCCTTAGACTGTTGTGATCCCTTAGACCCACGTACGTGGTGGAACCTCCTTCTCCCACATCACCCTGTGTTTGCAAGTCAGAAATGGCAGTTTCAGAGTGTTTGTGATAGAGACTGTCTTACCCATATTGTACTGACCATAAAAGGACACAGTCTGTGAGTTAGCTCCATACATGTAGGTGATAATAACCCTGTTAACACGCAAGGCTCTGTGTCTTCTTAGCCATTATCTCAGCCTTTAACACAGAAGCTTGCACATCATTCACTACCTGACAGCTGTATCCTCCTCAGGACTATCCATATTCACTGATTAAGATAAAATTTTGTGGACAAAAGAAGCCAAGCAGTGTCTCACATGCTGTTTATTGTTAAGGGGATATTTAATAGCTTTTAAATTCATTTAAGAAAATGGGATTGGTGAGTCACATGTAATTATTCCCAGATAGATCATTAATTACTTGATAAAGTTTCTACATAATGCTGCCTTTTGCTTTTTTTTTGCCATAATGATGGGTTAGTTCTCATTTATCTCAGTTTGCTTGTCAGTTACTCCAGTTGCCTTTCATCCCCTATCTGTGATATGTATGTAAATATTAGAGATGGAGATTGATAAAGCTTTAAAAGAAAAAAAAAAGAAGGCTGTTGCTTTATTGGATTACAGAAGAGTTTATGAGACATTCATTTGATTATTGTGTTAGGATGGCATCATTTGCACCGACACACGTATGGCTAGTTTGGTACCTAGACTGTAACTGCATTTGTCATAGGTCTGCAATTCAGCTCTAGAAATTGGAGCTTGTTTGAGAATGCCAAAGATACCAATGCAAAAAATTACACTTGAAACTGAAATGGCTCTTAACCAAAAGGCTCACCAGGTTACACTGGGATTTTCCCCATTAATCACAACTTTAGATGAACTCCTCAGAACTTCAGACACACAGCTGCATTTGAGCCGTATGTTCCTTAAGAGCAATCAGTGTGCAGGCTCTAGCAAGTTAATGAGATGGATATGCCAACTTAATTGGACATCTGGATTGATGTCTGTATCTCTTTTGTCTCTTTTGAGACCCAGCCTTAAGAGTTCAGAAAGAAGGAGAAACTTGAGAGGCTGCAGCACCTCTCCTATGAAGACAGGCTGAAAGAATTGGGGCTGTTCAGCCTAGAAAAGAGAAGGCTCCAGGGAGACCTCATAACTACATTTCAGTATCTGAAGGGAACTCACAGGCAGGCTAGGGAAGGACTGTTTAGAAGGGCTTGTAGCAATAGAACAAGGAGCAATGATTTGAAACTGGAGCAGGGTACATTTAGGTTGGACATAAGGAGGAAGCACTTTACAACGAGGGTGGTAAAATACTGGAACAGGCTATCTAGGGATGTGGTTGAGGCCCCATCCCTGGAGACATTCAAGATCAGACTTGGTGTGGCTCTGGGCAGCCTGATCTAGTTGGAGGTGTTGCTGCTCACTGCAAGAGGGTTAGACAAGATGACTTTTGAGGGTCCCTTCCAACCTAGTGCAAACTGTGCATCTGTGAAACTCAAGGAAAAGTCATTAGTCCTCTGGGGTTTATCAGTTCTCTAATTCTCCTGTAGAACTGCTTGGGACATTCCATGGCAGTACGTCTCTTTCGTGCTGCTTAACCAAGCACTGCTCCCAGTGTAAGTTAGAGAGTAACAATACAGAGCAGACACACCACAGTGCCACTAACACCTGATTCCAGGAACCCCCTGGCCACCCTGCCTTGGAATTCAAACCTCATCAGAGTGTCTGTGCTAACATCTTCCAAACACCACCCTGACACAAGTACTTTGTACATTTTGCACAATGTAAAGCCCGCACCAGGTAGTCAGAGGGCTGACACTGATGGTTCTTTGCAACCAGCACATAGCATCTCCCTCCAAGCCCTCCAGTATGCCCGGACGATTTAAGGGTCTGGCTAGGCCCAGCTCCCCAACAGCACCTATAGAAAATGTAAAGCAGAACAGCGATAACCTGCTCAGTAGCAGCTGGTGAACTTTGGGAATAAATTTATCCTCCTCCATAAACACTTGGACATTTATGAGTGCAGGCTGTGTTCGCTCTCCCATACACCCAGTGCAGTGGGGAGATTATTACTAAGTTGTTATTATCCTGCCAACTAAAACACAGCTCACTGAAATGGTTTAGATTAGCTTTGCTGTTCCACATTATACTCTTTATTTCTCTGTAAATAAACAAAAATAGAAGAACTACCATGGGGAAGTGTGAAGGCCTGAACTTACACATCTTTACTATGTTTGAGTCCTAACTGTGCCCAGTGTACTTCACCCTGTGGCTGCTGATGGTTACCACCAAGGACAGTGATCATTTCAGTGTCTTTCTTCCAAGGAGACAGGGAGGATCATCTGCTGTTGTGTGAACTGATAACACCACAGTCATCCTTGTTGCAGCATGGCCCTGCAGCTGCTGTCAGTTGCTCTGCAGTGGGATGTACATCAGCAGCAAGTCTTAAAAGTGTCTGCAAAAGCTAAACAAAGCTTAACAAAGTTAAGCAGTTGAAAAGATGCCCAGTCGTTGTCACCGATAGCCAAGCTCAGCCAGCTGTCCACGCTCCAGACATGTTGGGACTGACCTAAAAGTCCAGGTAGACACAGCAATATGGGCTGTTCAGCCTGGAGAAGAGACAGCTCCAGGGAGACCTTATATTTCAGTACCTGAAATATGTTTCAAATCAGGTATTTCAGTATCTGAAGGGGACCTACAGGAAGGCTGGGGAAGGACTGTAGCAGTAGGACAAGGGGCAACAGTATGAAACTGGAGCAGGGTAGATTTAAGTTGGACATCAGGAAGAAGTTCTTTACAGTGAGAGTGGTGAAGTAATGAAACAGTCTACCCAGGGATGTGGTTGAGGCCCCATCCCTGGAGACACTCAAGATCAGACTTGATGTGGCCCTGGGCAGCCTGGTCTAGTTGGAAGTGTTGCTGCTCACTCCAGGGGGGTTGGACAAGATGACATTTGAGAGTCCCTTTCCACTTGATGCAATCTGTGAATCATGACTTAGAGACATAAATAATGCCCACACTTACAGGCTTTGGGACTAAGCTCAACTATTAATCCCTTACTCTTGGTTGTAGCACCTTTGCAAATCTCAGATTAAAAGTATCTGTCTGCTTCTCACTGGCTGTTTTCAGTGTCTGGGTTACTGAGTAGATGCCATGGTCTTGGGAGATTCATCGCAGCTCACAAATACTTTGCCTAAAATGAAGTTTCAGAAATTCAGATACAAAGTCTGTATCCTGTATGAATGCAACACAGAATCAGCCTTAGACAGTAAGCCTAGAAATACTTGGTTGCATCACTACTTAGCCAACCTGAAGACCACTTTCAGTCAAGTGGGAATTGGTTCAGGTCACCAACTAAATCCTAACATTTCTATTCTAGCCTGGGGAGTTAATGCAAATACAGCTCACCAGGCTATTACATTTTAAGGCCTATTTCACATTTTCTGGCCAAGGTAATATCATTTTAAAAAATAATGAAAACAGAATTTTTCTCACCAGGGTCTGATGAAGTAAGATGCCAGCTCTGGGAAGTAGTCTGATGGTGTTAGCCCTGCCCTACATCTGTATCAGCCACAAAGATAATCTCTGATGCAGTGCAGTGTGGTCATAAAATAAACTAAGCATTTCTAGAGTCTGTGATCCTTTCTTCAGATTCTCGTGGGACATGTGAGCTCCCCAGAGCCTGATCTGAAGATGTTTGAAGTCTACAGAAATCCTTCTGTTGACTTCATACAGCTTTGGACTCGGTTTCGAAGGCTGTGGGGGTAGAAATGTGCTTCATCTCTCCAGATCAATGTCATTGGCTTTCCTTGCCTTTTAAGGACAAGCTCTGTTTTTAGGGAATCAGAGTGGAATGAAACAACCAAAACCAGAGCAAATTTCCTGCCCCCTCAAATTCAGTCCAAGTTGGAAATGTGTTGCTTTGGAGCAGTAGGCTGATACTTTGGGGTTTAGCATCTTGGCTATGTCTTAAGGATACTGATTGCTGTAGGATTTAAATACTTTAAATAATTGTTTAAATGCATTTTAATTATTTTCCTGATTTTCATAATCCAGCCATTCCCACAGGACAGTGATGATCAGTCAGCTGGAACCTCTGACCTGGGATAAATCAAAGCAGTAGCCCTGAGATATAAAACACCTCTTCCAGTTCCCAGCCCACAATCAATCCATGGTTTTAATACTGTTATATTTTACATGTGAGGCTTCACAGCTGATTAGCAGAACTCAATTCTATGAGGAGCAGAACTTCCCAAAATCCTATTTGTGGCAGTTTAATAACAGCCCTCTTGTGCACTGAATGATATGTGGGACACAAGCTTCTCTGTATGGGAAGAGTGCTTGATGTATTCTGTGTTAACGACTCAACACAGTAACCATTTATACCAAACTTCACTTGAAACAGCCTAAAAATGCTCTATTTTTATTAAACCCTGGAAATATTATTTTAATAATATATCTGCCAGTTAATGAAACAAGCTGATTTAGGGCTAATTCAGCACAGACAAAAGCTGCTGTAAATACTTTAATTGATGTTGGTGAGGCCAATATTTCACTCTGCAGTCCGTTGTATTAGCACCCAAGTTTTATGACATAAAATATATTGTTAGAGTCAATCTATTTAAAACATTAACCTTAAAATATTTCAATGTTGACTGCTAAAATTCCAGTTCTAGGGAGCTGGAGGTGACTGCCTCATTACACTCCATTAATTGCAATACCTTGACTTGTGTCACTGGTGCTTTCTGTAATGGTGCTATTATTCCACCTCTGGGTTTATGTGGACCCCAGCTTGGCTCTGGAGCAGCAAAGGTGTGTGCTGTTGGTGGGGCAGCATTCCCTAGCTCCTTCCTCATGGATCACGGAATCACAGCATGGTTTCGGTTGGAAGGATCTCCAAGAGGTTATCTAGTCCAACCCCCTGCAGACAGCAGGGACACCCTCCACTTGATCAGGTTGCCTATAGCCTTGTCAAGCCTAATCTTGAATATTCCAGGGATGGGGCCTCAAACAGCTCTCTGGGCAAACAATTTCACTGTTGGACCGCCTTCATGGTAAAGAACTTGTTCCTCACATCCCATGTATACCTCCTCTTCTCTGATTTCAAATCATTGCCTCTCCTCCTATCACTACAGACCTTTGGAAACAGTCCCTCCCCAGCTTTCTTGTAGACCCCTTCAAGTATTGGAATGCCACTATTAGGTTTTTCCAGAGCCTGCTCTTCTCTAGGCTGAACAACTCCAGCTCCCTCAGCCTGTCCTCCCAGCAAAGGTGTTCCAACCCCCTGATCATCCCCTCCTCTGGATCTGATCCATGAGGTCCATGTCCTTCCTGTGTGGAGGCCTCCAGAGCTGGATGCAGTACTCCAGGTGAGGTCCTACCAGAGCAAAGTGGCACAATCACCTCTCAACCTGCTGGCCACACACTGCTTTTGATGCAGCCTAAGGTGCTATTTGCCTTCTGGGCTGCAAGTGTACACTATTATATGAAGGTTAATATTTCTGCCTTCTTCAGTTTCCCATTCTACCCATGCTTCATATTACTTATCTTCATACTAAAGATGCTTTCAGTGGGATGAGATAAGGAGGACAGAAAATAACCTTGTAGTGACCAGCAGCAGTGAAGTGTGAAGAGGATGCTTTCACTTTAAAAAGGAATGACTCATTTCCTTAGTGGCAAAGCACTAACAGCACCCATAAAGCAGCCCCCTCTTGACGGGGAGGACTCTAATTGCATATATTCACATGTACCTGTGCGAGGTTTGATGGAAGTAAACAAGCAGGAACTATAATCAAGGAGTGTACAAGGATACATCAATTAATCAGCTCATAACTGTAATTTTAACCTTATGGTCTTTGGTTTCATAACTTTGAATTCAAGCCTTACATGTGTATCTCCTGGAGCCGGAGGCACGTGTGCGTGAACTTTAGAGTATTAATAACCATCTTGATTATCTTATAGCTCATTTCACAGCTTGCTGCTTTTATACCTGAAGATTCATCTTTGGCATTTTTTTCTTTTTCTTTTCTTTTCTTTTTTACCCTTTCCAGTCACTTCAGAAAAATGTCTTTAAATCAAAAATAAACAAATAAAGGGCCTTGAATGGCAATGCCCCATGCTGATTGCTTTTGCTTAATGGCCTGAGCTTTAAAAAAACCACAGCTTTGAAACGTACTGATGGCATTTGCTACATGCTTGGGACTGGAAGAAAATTATAGGGCTGAGCCATTTTAATGTAGCCATCTTTTCTGTGGACTCCTTTCTGCAAAAGAAGCAAAGAGCTGTGTTTACCACTGTCAATACTAACTGATTTATTATATGTCACAGGATGTGGGGTCTTAAATTTAGATTCCAGTTTGAACAGGAGGAGATTTGAGATATAAATGATTTTGCATGGTAATAATAACGGTCAGTGTGTTGGGAAACCTCTGCATGTTGTTTAACACTTGCTAAATAGCCAAAGCCCACTGGATAAGCACTTGTTAAATCTTCTTAGTTCTAGTTTGGTTTTTACTTTGTTAGTCAGTCAGTGTGGGGTTCATTGCTTGTTTTAATATCTAGAAGAGGTGGTAGTAGGAAATGAACAAAAAGGCCACGTTATTTTTGGAACCTACATGTAGAAGTAGAGGTTATTTACGTTTTGCTGCTGGAGATGTTTTGTATTCAGAACTTTCTGGCCCACATTCTTCAGTACTAGTCAAGCTGAGCTGAGCACAAGTCCAAAGAAGGAAGAGCAAACACGGGTTACAGCTACCTGGAGAGTCCTCCTAGATATCAGTGATCTTGCTGACAGTGTAAAACAGGGCAGACCCACGAGCTGCATTCACACCACCTGAATGCATCCCAGACTTACCTTTCTGTGTAGCTGAGTTCAAAATAACCTGCCATTTTAGCCCTTACAATATGCAGATAGCTATAGTGATCCCCAGACCAAATGTGTCTGTGTAATAGACAGCCAGTGCCATTTCCAAAGGAATGCAGCAACTCCACTGACCAGTAATAGCAGTGAGGCTTTCAAAGTAGGTGTCATACAGAGAATGGCTGGCCCAGTTTGGATGACTGAGGGAAAGTCAGGCTTTGAGCAAAGATGTTAGGAAAAGAGCTGGAAAAAAATTTTCCAGTGTTTTCATTGCTTTTACAGTTAACTTTCATTAAATGCTGATTGCTTTGGTCCTGAAAGAGAAAAAGCAGAGGACCTCCTGGCTGTCTGAAGCAGAAGATGGAGCTAGAAACTTACTGAACTTCAGGCAAAGGGTGAGAGTGCAGAGCCCACAAGGAGAACCTGGGCTTTAGGCTGGCTGTAAAGGAAGCATTTCTTCTCTTTCAGAGAGGGATGCAGGATGCAGAGGGTGACCTGTTATCCATCTCCAGCCCTCAGGCTGCTGGCTCCACCACTAAATTAGACCTTTTAGAATAAATGAGTTCAATGTTAGGTACTAGCTGGGAGGGGAGGAGGTTGCTGGGCTTTTTAAATTTCTCAGTCTTGAACCTCCTCCAAGCCTCAGTATTTACAACCTACTAATAATGCCACGATATATGTATTTTTATTAGACTTCCTATTGAACACCAGTCTAATACCTTTGCTTTCCTTATTTATGATGAGATTGTTTCCAGCTCCTGCTAATTTATTTTACACAGCCCATGATGTAATCGTTAAGCAGTTGTAATGAAGATTGAAGGTTTAATAATGCCAAGTGTTACAAATTTCTATTTAATCATTCCTAAATCGATTAGTTACCTTCACCCAAATGCCGTGCCATCGAAACAGAGAGAGCTAAAGATACAAACTGCTGTGGCCAGTGTTTGATAAATGATATTTTGGTGCAGTGGTAATTGAGTTATTGAATTTACTCATCTTCCAAATGATGTTTGCATTGTCTCAGCCATATGTGTTTAGGGCCAGGGGAAGGTCATTAGGAGCTTCAGACCGGGGGCATGTTTGGGTTAAAGTGATTTTGAACAGCCAGTGTTGAGGTTAGTCAATTAAAAGAAATAGCACAGAGAGATGCTACAGAAGGGCATGTTACAGGCCGGTCAGTAGGGAAGTCCCAAAGGCCTGTTTAAAATAGTCTAAAGATCCTGTAAGTAAATGTCTGCTCTTAGCCCCAGGCTCTTTAGGCACTGACAAATTGCTGAGCGAGATGCCCTTCACTGGAAACAGCTTTCAGCTGTAAACAAATTTCCCACTTTTATGGCTACATCCAGGACAAGCCTATAAAAGCCAAGGTAAAACATTAAATGACAATACCTTTTGCAACTGTAAACACACCCTTCAGTGAACTTCCTTAAGGGAAGATCAGGGCTGTGGGTGCAACACAGAAGATGTCTCTAGGCTGCTCAAGGCACAGCAGACTGCACTTCTGTGCTTGGTGGCTCATCCTTAGCACCTGTGACCTGTCACTGCTGAGCCCTGCATGAAGATTCAGGGACTGTTGGTTTGACACGATTAGAATGTTTCAGAGACAATTCAGTAGAGAGCACATTTATATCTACATCCTGCACACAGATTTCCCAGGTGAGAGCCCTCCCAAGGAGTGTGTCATTTCTGCTTAAGACTGCATCCTGATGACATCTCCGTGGTGTTCAGCTGCCCCTGAAACGGGTGGGAAGCTGCCCCTCTTAATGAGACAGTACCTCTGCTGAGTGACCAAGGACTGGTACCAGTGGAGTTCACATACCCAGCCCTTGCTTGCTATCTGCACTTTGAATCAAAACCAAAGGAGTTTTGTAATTTTTCAGGACTTTATGAATAATTAGACTGCTAGAAGCAGATGAGAAGAAGCTCTTCCTGTTCCTGTGTTCTCACACTGACTGCAAGGATTTTCAGGGGACCTGATATCCTCCACTGTTCTGAACAAGTCACAGGGAAGAGCAGAGTCTCTCTTGAAGTGAAAAATGGGCTCACTTTATTTTTAATACTTGGCTAGTTGCTGCAGCCAGAGACCATTTTTCAGTTCCCAAGCACTGGAGAGAGGCTTCTGCTCTCTAACATTTCTGTTGTGCAATTCTTGAGAACCCTGTTGTTTTAAAAAGACACTATTTTGTATTTGATTTCTGTCCTCTAAACACTATTTAGATCACAAGTAATAATTTCTAATCCTGTAAAATGCCCAAAGCTTAAATCAATAAACATTTGATGAATACATAACCCGAGGCCATTCTGTTTGGCTGATAAATGATAATTGTGGGAGTGCCTGGCAGCTTTTGTGGTTAAACCTTTGCTTTTATACAATTAAACGGCCGACTCTTCAAACACTGGACACACTCCTAATGATAATTACACAAGGAGTGGAGAGCTCAGTGGGGACAAGGGAAACAAAGACCTTTCTCTTGGTGCCTGTAAATGAGCCTCCGGCAAGCCAGGCTGGTCGGGCTCTGTGTGCCAGTTCCCTGGGGCCCTCGGGACACTGTGCCCAGGTTCTGTGCAACTTTTTGGGGCACTACTCATATCACGTCTAAAGCGTACCCTCTGCTTTCCTGCCCTGCTTTCCACCAAGGGTGCTGGCCTGCAGCCATCCTCAGCCACACCACCACATCTACTGCTGCCATAACCTCTGCCTGGGGCTGTAAAGTCTCAAGCTGACCAAGACCAGGTGAGCGTTCCCGTGGCAAAGCTGCACTCCTGTCTCAGGGGGACACATAAAACAGGCCAGGACACATCTGCACCCAGTGCTACCTAATGACTTTGGAACGCTTCACAGTCATTCATGGTCAGTTTGCATCATTTTATGGGATCTGAGCCCAGGCAAAGGACTATGTATGATCACTAGCATAATACCCAGACCGTAGGATTGCTTCCTGGAAGCATTTTGCGTTACCTGCCGGTGAATGTATCTCAGCTGTGTGTTCATACAATAAACCCACCTCCATCTCTCCACTGTCCATTCCCTCCAGCCCTCCCTGCAATTTTCCTCACATCCAGCAAAGGCCTCCCCCTCCCCCCCAGCATATACATAGGCGGAGCTCCTTCCTCCCCTGTCCACCCTGTTCCAGAAACTACCTCCAGCACCAAATCTGTTCTGTGTCCTGCATACTTGAAAAAGAAGAGGGCTCTTTGCATGCAGAGTGGTGTTTTGTCCTCTCATTTGCCTGCTGAATCATTTTCAGTCTCTGCACTTGCTCTACCATATGCCATATTTGCAAAATCACTTTTTCCCCTCCCTTCATCAGAAAACAGCTCTTTAGGGGAGACACATGGAGCTGACAGTTACACTGCTCCCCACTGTTCATGAACTGTAGGACATTGCTCACCATCAGGCTTTGCAGGGAGACTAAGAAGTATCTTTAGCCTTTCTTCCCTGTGTTGATGAAGTTACAAAGTGAGGCATGAGCAGTTTGACTGTAAGATTAGAGATCAGCCACGAAAAATGATCCTGTTTTAATGCACTGTGGTTGTTTTAGGTTGACTCCTGTGTCACTTGGGCAGAAATGAAGGGGGAGAAAAAAAGTGGGAGAAAGTGAAACTCTAATTATTTTTATCTTTAATGATCACTGGCAAAATAAACAGAGCATGTAGAGATTCTGGCACATATGTGATTGTGTGTATTTATTTTCTGTATTATTCTTGCCATGGTGTCACCCAGGACCACGTCTCACATGACAAGGAGCAATTAAAGGAAAATGTGTCCAGGCTATGCCCCTGCCAAACTGAATCATGACCCTTCTTTTGGCAGCCTCATGCACGAATCCCTCCCCTTGGGGAACACCAGGCAGCAGCTGATTTGCCAACTGACATGATGCATACACTTTTCTGTGCATGTGTGTCATGTTGGTGACATTACATGCCCACCGAAAGCAGAGCCCCTCTCCCAGCGCAATGTGCTGGTTTTAATGGTGTCAGATAGTCAGAGATTAACAGGGAGGTGCAAGGAGAGAGGCAGTGTCTCTTCATGGGGTGTTTGCTTTGTTCCCAGTCCAAATTTGCAGCCATTTGATTTTAAAAGACATTGTACAACATATACAGATGTAAGTGTATTAAATTACCTAGTTTGAATATAAACAGCTGCGGATATGGTAGCTGAGAGCACCTGGGGAGTTGTATACTACAGACATAGGGCTTTTCTCTGCAATTTATTCAATTAAAGTGTGAAACATGTCTAAAAGAGTTATATGAAGGGCTTTTGTTCTCCTGCACAATTTCTGCCTCCCACTCCCTCTTTCCTTTGTACTGAAGTCCCAGAACACAGCTCAGAAAGAGAATAATGAAGTAAGAACTATCTAGGAAGGACATGCAGCTACACAGCAAAGCCAGCTTAGCAGCATCACTTCCAGTGATGCTGGCTCAGAGAGGAGCTTTGTCCTCTACATTTAACATAAAGCTGTTCATTACAATTCAACTTGTTCATACTTCCTCCACAGGAAATATCTTCTTTATAGCAAATAAAGAGGCCTCACTAGCTAAGGGAACATTCCAATGGCTGATGGACCAGAGCACAACAAACATAGTGAGGCACTTTTACAGTCACTTCTCATCTATGCCAATGTGTATTTAAAGTCCCCTAGATGTAGCTACAGCTCAGCTTGTCCCAACTGCCTGACCAACTTTGCAGTAGCGTCCATGAAATGGCTGAACTGGGATTTTGCTACCACAACATGCAAGTTTACTGGTATTTCAGGCACTGTGGAGTATCAGGACTGGCCTCCAGATACTACTTCAGAGGTCTGCAGGTCCTCCTAAGTCCTTCATCCTGTCTGCGTCTACATCTATACCACTGCACATGAGCCCTGTCCTTGCAGAATGTGCCATTTACTTGTCAGAGTCACTCACAGGGTATGGAAATGAAAGCAAGGGAACAAATCCTCCAAACTTCCATCTTCAGAACATAGCTCAGTTGATGCTACAAGTCTTTTATTTCTGCAGACCAACTATACAAGGCTTTGCTTCTCCATCAGTCATCAGAGAAAGGAAGAGAAATAGATCCACACAGCCACCTTCCATTAGTCCATAGCATTTCCACCTCACACTGCATACATCTGAAGCTTACAAACCCTCAGTAAGGCACAGGGTTTCTTTACTTAGAGGTGTACCCAAGAGCTGCCCTAAGCCCCAGTAGAGAGTGAGAGGTCTTGCACTAACTAGGTAACCTTTCCTCACTCAGGTGTTATGTCCTGTTTCAAATGCAGTGCTAAGAGAAGATTCGTATTTCTTGCAAGACAAAGCAGCTGTTGTTAATCCCAATTTGCCAGCACAGAGGAGGTATTCACAAGTCACCCACAACTGTCTCTTCTTACCCAGTCTGCTGAAAAAGGAAAAGAACAAAACCTCTGGCAAAGTCCAAGTTGCTGCTCCAGGAGCAGTAGCCCGTGCTGTTATCAGAAAACCCATCACACAAATAGTGCTGTTAAAACACAACTTGTAACAGCTAAGATTTTGGGGGTCCCATCCTCACTTCTTCACTTTTTACATGTCTGTTACATCAGCTGAAGATCAGACTGTGACCATTTGCCTTATTTAAAGACTTTCTCAGTCCTACCTTTGCAGGATGGTACCTTCTGAAGCCAGACCTGTTGTACAACATCCTTCTAGGTGTCCTATTTCTCTCCTTGCTAAAGAATGATGGTAGCACAGAATTACACAAGTACCACCATTAAACACAGACTCAGGCTTAGAAAAATACAACAACTATTTCACACAAGAAAGGGCTCATAGTCTCAAATTCATAATTAGTCATTAAAGTCCAATAGAATTCCCTTAACACAATACACCCATTTTCAAATGAAATCTAGATGTTATTAATCAGTAAGAAAGATGCAGTAATTAACTGGGATTATCCTGTGAATGTGAAAACTCCTACTGGTGATTAAGCACAACATTTACCATGAAACATCCCAAGCCCAAGTACCTCGGTACTCCAAAGCATCATGAGTACTTGGAGCCTTTTGTCTGGCTGATAGAGTGGCTGTGTCTGTGTGTGGCTGCAGCATGGGACAGCATTCGTTTTACCAGCATGCCAATATCCAAAGTGAAATTACAGAGTAGACACAACAGATAAATACCAGAAGGTAAGACATGGGCCAGGTGCTGTATTCCTGACGCTCAGCCCCACTACACATTCCAGAAAGCAGAGAACTCAGCATAGAAACACCAACATTTCAGAAACGACTGCTTTGCCAGAATCCTATCTTTCCTTGATGTCAGTCTCACTGCGGGGTGATCCACACCCTTCATACAGCTGAGAGAGGATGGATTGTTCCAGACTCCCAAGCAGGCTTCTAGAGGTTTCAAGAGCCAGGAATTGCCTCTGCTGGGTGTTCATTCCTCCCGCTGCTGCTCTGTGAGGAGAGATTTCCCACGCCTGCCTGTTTGCTTTGATGTTGTGTATTTTCCATGTCTCAACAAATACTTCTCTGACTGCTCACAGCCTTTCTGCAGCACGGCTGCCTCACCAGCCACATGATTCCTGGTCACTGCACAGGGTTACAAGCAGCAGTGTGAGCACTCAGATGGTCAGCACACCCGGGGAGGGGCCCTGGGTTATTTCAGAGTTGTGACACTTGATGGAAGGGGGTAGCAATGTTTCTTCTTTTCAACTAGAAGCTCCTTTCTGCGGTTCCTGGTGGCATAGACTGGGCCTTTACAGGATAAACTTCTCCCTCAGCGCCGAACGCTTTTTCAGAGCCAGAGTGTGATTCAAAGCCCTTTAGTACAAGCAGTTGTTCAATTTATCATCTTGGAGTGCCAGCATTTTTAATAAAATTAACAAATAGGCACCTCATGGCAAGCAGGGTGAAATTACTTTTTTTTGTAATTAGACTTCAGACAATGTTATATTGTGTAGTTAAGGGAAAGGAACTTTGCCTCAAATTTCAAAGTGGTGAATCTCAGTTTAATTCTGCTAATGGCAGTTAACACAGATGGCTAGAAAGAGTAATTATCTTCTTTAGCTTTCTGCCACCTGCCACAAATGAACTGTTTTCTTTAATTGCTCAGAATTACTCTTAATCACACAAAACAGATACTTAAATCCTAGTCACATATTGCAACTCAAGAGCAAGATTTTAACCCTAAGCTTGCAACTTAAAAAATTTCCACCCTGACCAAGGGTACAGGTCAGGCTGTGACAGTTGAAAAGATTCGTCCTTTCTCTCCCAGATAGGAGTAAAGTTTGCAGACTAATCATACAAGTCCAGTGGCCTGATCCAAGTAATTACCAGAGCAACCAAAAGGCTATATCCGCAGCAGCAGGAAAAAAAGTCACATAATTTCTTCCTGCTGATACACTCTCCCCAACAAATGGGCATTTCTAAAAGCCACACAATCAGATAGACTTATCTTGAGAGTGACTTGCTGAAGAACTTAAAGATGTAACATTAACTATACCTGACTGATGAGTCAAAGCTTTTTCGATTCCTGGAGATACATTACCAGAGATAATAAGCCCATTTCCACTGGGGCATCACAGTGAATTAAATCAATGTAAGGCAAATAAAACCCCCAACATGACGCCCCCTGGAAATTTTAGGCTACGTTGTATTTTATAAAAGCAATTCTTGCCCTCGCCCCCACCCCAAGGTGATGTATTTGTAAGTCTTCCCTTTCCTCTTCACTGCTGTTCTTGATGTCTGAGCTAAAAATCAACAAATTCAGCTTCTGCAGAGGAACTCAGAAAACATCTCTTTAATTTTGCTGACTGAATCACCACAGTGAACTGAGAAAGCACCAATACAAAACTTAAGTTGTAGATCTCTGTGCTTAAGAGAAGGGGAAAAGCACCAAACTTACTGTGCCATGAAACATTTTCTTCCAGTTTAGTTAGAGGAAGTTCCCAACAGAATTTATACATGAAGCAGTAAAAGGAAAATGAGGGTAGACACCTCTAAATGCAAACTCTTTAAACAAAACCCCAAACCAGGCAGACAGTTTCCCTGTACAGTAGAAGTGATCTGTACTGTGTGTACTGTGTGTCCAGTTCTGGGCTCCTCAGCTTAGGAGGGATGTTGACTTGCTGGAGCGTGTCCAGAGAAGGGCAACAAAGTTGGTGAGGGGCTTGGAACACAAGCCCTATGAGGAGAGACTGAGGGAGCTGGGGCTGCTTAGCCTGGAGAAGAGGAGACTCAGGGGTGACCTTATTGCTCTCTACAACTACCTGAAGGGGAGTTGTAGACAGGCAGAGCTTGGTCTCTTCTCCCAGGCAACCAGTACCAGAACAAGAGGACACAGTCTCAGGCTGCGCCAGGGGAGGTTTAAGCTGGAGGTTAGGAGGAAGTTTTACACAGAGAGAGTGATTGCCCATTGGAATGGGCTGCCTGGGGAGGTGGTGGAGTCACCATCACTGGAGGTGTTCAGGAGGAGACTTGATGGGGTGCTTGGTTCCATGGTTTAGTTGGTTGGGTGGTGTTGGATGATAGGTTGGACACGATGATCTTGGAGGTCTCTTCCAACCTGGTCTAGTCTAGTCATTCCATTCCATTCCATTCTATTCTATTCTATTCTATTCTATTCTATTCTATTCTATTCTACTCTACTCTACTCTACTCTACTCTATTCTATTGCACCTTTTCAAGAACACAAATTGTTTGTACAAGATTATTCCATTAGGTAAACTCCTGGATACTACAGATCAGCACCTTTTTGCTGTTACAATTTTGTATTTTTAAATGTGTCAGTGGGAGAGGGAAAGGAAATCATTCTGAAGGTGTTGGAAAACAGTTCTGAGAAACTTATGTGTGTACACCAATCTAAAGATAAAAAGAGACCTAAAATTTTCACTGAGAAGCTCCACAGAAAAGATTTCTGCACTTGATCTTTATGGAAAAGAATTATCTTTGACACTAATGTTTTATATCAGGGCTGTGTGCTGTACTCCAACTTAGTGAAGGTTTCCATTTCATAAATTCCTTTAAGTAGCCTGACAACCACTTCTAAGAGAGCCTCAGCTGTACAAAATGTCTGTGAGTAGGTGTGGGAAAGACAGGGTCTGAGTGCATCATTGCCCCTGTGTATTTATAACCACAGCAGGGAAAGTGAGTCTAATAATAGCATTTACCTTTCTTACTTGGTAAATAACAAACTATTATTGGACAATTATAGTAAAGGTCAAGATCCACTTTTTTTCCTGTTTATAGAACATGCTTTGTGTGTTTAGCATCAGTTTAAAAGCACTTCCCATGAAGCAATGTAGTGCAGCAAACAGCCGAGTGTGCCAGAGCTTATGGCACTGACTTAATTTAAGGGTAAAAGATAAGAGTTTTCGACAGTACTCGCTCAGGTGTCCTTATTACAGCTCCAGCTTTCAGCTGGGTTTGTAGCAGGAAGAAGGATCCATGGAATGCAGCTGTTTTCATATAAACATGTCCAGGTGACAATAGATGTTTGCAGTCGGCTGCTGCGGCGGGCAGCGAGCGCTCTGCTGGGGTGGCGTTGCTGGGAGCACGCAGTGCTGCAGGAAATGAAAACAACTTGGGAAGGAGGAAAGATTAAATCCAATCAATCCCTCCGTGGCCGATAAGTAACGGGCTTTCAGAGTTTTAATGGACTAAAGAGCGTAATGTGTTTGGGTTGGTAACCACGGGGTTTAATCAAGTATTTTTAAATTTTTAAACAGGAAATGGCCTTTTCTCCAAAGGATATACACATTTGCAGTGCATAAATCAGACCCCAAGTCCTAGGCTCCAGAGCTCATGGTCTTTACCGTGCAATTAACTCTAACTCTTTTCTGAAGAAACTTGGGGTCATTCTGGCAGTGTGACGTGATGTGATGAGTTCTCACTGTTGGTTTTCCTACATTTTGTTCCATTCAAGCTCTTGCCTCAATGCTTTTCCTCTAAACCATTTTCAGGCTGTGGATTAGCCACATACCTCATACGGGGGTGAGCTTCAGGTCACGCGGTGCTTCCTGAGCAGCCCAGCAATAGCACAGCCATTGGCCACCCAGACATGGTAGGCCATCCTTCACAGTGTTCCATGGCAGACAGACCACCTACCCTCTCAGCCAGTACTACAGATCACACTGTACATACTCTCCTTGTCCCACCTTTCATTTTCTGAGCCTTTTCCAAAGTAGGACCATGTTTGGTTTCAGCCCAGCCCACACAGCTCTGCGCCCCACCACCCCGCACGGCTGTCCCCAGCCACAGCTGCCAGTGAGGGGAAAGAGGAGGCTCGCACTGAGAGTCCCAAAACCAGCATGGGGTTTGTTTAAGGCTGTACAAATGTCAGATTTCAGACAGGATAGCATGCAGCTATGACAGCTGTCTTTTAAATTATGCAGAAGAACAAGCTGAGGACAAATACAACGGAGCAGTGACTTGTTAAAGGAATCTACTGAACAGAGGAAGCTTTATCCCTTCAGAAAAGCCAGGCTGTCATTTTGCAGTAAAAGCAGGTGAAATGGTAGGTGTGGGTATTTTCTGACACGCTAGCTACGTATCGTGACAGAAATACATATTAGCAACATAAAACGTGCACACACACTGACACACCTCTCCCTCTCTCCTCTGAGATTGCTGATAACTTATCCTTTGCCAAACTGAGATGGGAAATTTATAAACTGTGTAGTTAATAAACCCATTCACGGGCTACTTATGAAAAGTCTAATCCATGAATTATACATTCGGTTAGCAGCCATACACGCGGCATCGACAGGATATTATTATGACGAAGAAAGCTATCTGTTCAAAAGGTAGGGGACACATTAAAACCCTGTTGAATGACAAGCAGAATTGGGAGCCTTTCAGCAGAGCTTAATCAGAGACTCTTCTGGAAGCTAAAAAGAGGAGTGCTGGGAATCCCATTCTCTCCAAAGAATCGGATGCCTCTGAATGTAATCCGTGCACAAATCCCCTAGCTGAGCAGAGGATCCCCATAGACCAGGAGCCCTGCTGCCTCCTGCACAAGAAATATTTTCACTATTACAGCTTGAATTCAGGGAAGTCTTATTAGCTAAAGTTGGGCTTTTTTGCCTTTTCTAATTCAAAACAAAACTGAATTAGTGTTGCAGTAAGGAAGATGCACAGAGTGCAAAGATAGAAAATGTGGGACTTTCTGGGAAACACTGAAACTAAATGGAAAAAAGTTTAAAACATAAATATTCCTATTTAAGTGATAGGGAAGGATTTTCTGGAGCATGCATTAATTCATAGAACCATAGAATGGTTTGGGTTGGAAGGGACCTCCAAAGGACCTCCAAAGGTCATCTAGTCTAACACCCCCGCAACAGGCAGCAGGGACATCCTCCTCTAGATGAGGTTTCTCAGAGCCTTGTTGAGCCTGACCTTGAATATCTCCAGGGATGCAGCCTCCACTACCTCCCTGGCTAAGTTGTTCCAGTATTCCACCACCTTCATGGTAAAGAATTCATTGAGGACGACCTACTAGATACAGGTACATGGCTATACCTGTGACAGTGTATGGAGAAACAGAAGGAAATGCTAAAAATGGTGAAGTTGTTTTTCTCTCCTTTAAGGCAGGTTTCACATAGAGAATGTTTAACACACTCAGATGAAGAATTGCACGTGTACAAAACCAGAAAACAGCATATGATCAAGATGCTGCTCTACTAAAATGCTTGACAGAGAGGCAAAATAAGCCAACAAAGTACTGAGAAAAACAATCTCGCTGTGAATACAGCACTGCTGTGATTCCAGATTCTTGTTGCCTAATGATACAGCAGATAGCTTCATGCAAACAGCTTTCACAACAAAGAATATAAACCTCTTGGGTAGGTGAAATATAAATGACACCAGAGAATTTTGTGATTGAATTTTTTGAATTGGGAACACATGAGAGATCTGCACCCCCGGGTGGAAGGGTTTGGGCTAATAAAACTATTTTAGGTTGCGAGTTTTTGACAGCTTTTTTCTTTTTTCATTGGCATTTGTTTTCTGTTCATCTGCTTCCTTAGTAGTCTTCTGTGGTATCACACCACCATGACCAAAGTGACAGACTTTTGTCTCTGCTGGATTAATCAGTGTGTTCTTTGATCCATAACATATGCTCCTAGTAGACATTTAGTGTCAACATATTGAAGATCTGTGGTCTGGCAGTTCAGTGCCTGATGGCAACCTACCTGATAGACAGTTTAAAGGGTTGGTGGGTTTTGTTGTTGTTTTTTGGTGTGGTTTGGTTTTGGTTTTAGTTGTTGGGTTTTTTGCTTACTATCCTTTGAACTGGTCTTTCATCCATAATAGAGGTTAAACAACAGAATAAAAATGTGATGCTAAATATCTGGGTTGATATCTCTGCTTGCAGATGAAGGTTTTTCTTGGTGAGAAAGCACTGGGAAGCTGCCCAGACCAATACCAGATCTCTGTAGGCACAGTTTGTACATCTTTATGCACATTTTAGGCACAGGGTTTGGGTATTCATGGTCAGAGAGACCTGTCCTTGAGAAAGAGGACATGAGCTCCATGCCACCCAGGTCAAGGGCCTGTGCAGGACTTTGCTTTGCTGACACTTCTCCAGCGCATGGCTGGGTGCTGCAGCTGATTTAAAAGCCTCAGGAGTTAAGTTACTAAAAACTGGCCTGCTGTGCTTTAACAGCAGGGTTGGGCTGGGTGATCTCCAGAGGTCCCTTCCACCCCCCACCATACTGACATTCTTTTTGATTCTGTGACTTAGAGTTAAGAGAGCTTGTGGTCAGAAATCAAGGTCATTCTGCTGAGATGGTCCTAGCAGCTAATGAGAGATGCAGGAGAGTTGTAGTAGGCCACAGTATCAGGAAGAAATGGGCTCCTTCCTTCTCAGAGGGCACCTTCTCCTTGCCCAGTCTGTCCCCAGGGGACCAGGATCTAGAAGGGGCTATTGCCAAGTTTTATTTCCTTTAGGTGCTGTGTGCAGTGGTAACAAGTTCAATCAGAGGAAACTGGTAAAGGGCAGGGGACAGAACAGGACTTGGGTGGTAACCAAAGAGATTTTTCCTTTAGTGTATCAATTAAAGAAAGGATATTAATTAATGAGCTTCAAACTGTTTAATTATTTTTTCATTGAGAGGTATAACAGATGATTTATGGCTCAGCTACTCCTTTGCTGATTGTACTGCTATAAAGTGCTGCATAATATATTGCTCTCTGCTATGTCGTGCCCAGACAGAAACACAGCAAATGTAAAATGGAATTAATCGCCCTCAAAATAGTCTGGGTGAGAAATTAGTTATACAGCACCAGTGTCAAAACTCCCTTTGACTTCAGAGGGTACTGACTTAGCTCCTTATCCCCCTTTTCTACAGATTACAGGCACATCCCTGTCAGTGCACACCCATACAGGGCCCCAGAACAGTACATGTAATGGAGAGGAGAAGTTCTATTATTTTTAAAGCACTGTCCTGCCATAAAGAATTAATCAGAAAATGAATGGAGAACCCAAATGTCAGCTGCTCCCTTAGACTTCAAGGTTCAGGAAGCTCTGCTTAGTGGGAGTAGGAGAAGACTGGCAGGCTGAACTGTAAGAGAATAATTGTATTATAAGAAGATTATGGAAGATTATTTTTCTTGTGGGCCCCAGATTTCTACAAAAACAATCCTGAATTGCATCCTACAAGGCCAAATTAATTCAGCCATTGCTCTGGACAACAGGGGTTTGTTAACTGCCTACTCATTTGCTGCGCTCAGAATTAGAAATGGGCTCGTGTTACAAGACGTTACACGCATCTTTCCTTTGACAACGTGGAGCTCGATGTGATTAACAACGTGGTGGCTCATAGCAAGAGGAGAAATAATTGTTTTTTCAATATACAAACCCCCTAATAATTCAGAAGTCAATATGCACCCTCAGAGACTTTCCCCCAGCAGAGGTTGGGAGGAAGCAGGGTGGCCCGCCTTCATCCCGTTATGAATGTGGAGCTGTTGCAGCCTTGGCTAGCATGGCTCTTGTTTTTAATGTTTAACTATAACCACTGGGACCAGAATCATAGCTTCTGGTGGCCTGATATGAATATTAATAAGACACTGGGCCATGGAGTTCCTTGCTGATTTTGACAGTTTAAAGGATCAGTTAGTTAATTAGAAGATGACATGGCACATCGCATCCCTTGGCTCCATCCTGCCTTCTGTCTCCTCTTTTCATTTGCTTTTTTGACATGTTAGATTACATCATTACTTGTAGTTTCACTTGTTAGCCACACCATGAAATGAGAATATTTTAAGCTGTAATTATTGTGATTTCTCTCCTCTGCTAAGAACATGAAACTCAAAGCAAGCATACAGAAACTTGAATTTCAAAGACTTAGGAATGCATGCTTGGCTAGCAACAGCAAATACACTGAAAAAAAGGTTTGAAGCAGCACAGAAAATTGTGTTGATTATCATATTGGTGATCACCAATCTAATATTTTAAGTAGTAACCCCCACTGTCTGAGTTATTTAATGCTTTCATAGGTACATTTCTCAGTCTCTTCCCCCCAGCTATGAACTGATTGTGCCTCTAGACACATCCACACAATCCAGCACACACATTGTGTTGCACTAGCCTAAAAAAAGGACAAGTTTTCTGTCACCATCTTAGTCAGGACAGACAAAAGTAATGTAAAGAGAAAGCACAGTACTATGCAGCAGCCTGCTCATTAGGAGGAACAAGAGAGAGTAACAGAGACAGCCACAGGATAATAAAATTTCATTGAAACATTAACTTATTTCTCAACTACACATGAGACCCCAAAATAGATATGCCACAGCTCTATAGACATGCCACAACTCTACAGACATGCCACAGCTCTATAGACATGCCACAACTCTATAGATATGCCATAGCTCTATAGACATGCCACAACTCTACAGACATGCCACAGCTCTATAGACATGCCACAACTCTACAGACATGCCACAGCTCTATAGACATGCCACAACTCTACAGATATGCCACAGCTCTATAGACATGCCACAACTCTACAGATATGCCACAGCTCTATAGGCATGCCACAACTCTACAGATATGCCACAGCTCTATAGACATGCCACAACTCTACAGACATGCCACAGCTCTACAGATATGCCACAGCTCTATAGACATGCCACAACTCTACAGACATGCCACAGCTCTACAGATATGCCACAGCTCTATAGGCATGCCACAACTCTACAGATATGCCACAGCTCTACAGACATGCCACAACTCTATAGATATGCCATAGCTCTATAGACATGCCACAACTCTACAGATATGCCACAGCTCTACAGATATGCCACAGCTCTATAGACATGCCACAACTCTATACATATGCCATAGCTCTATAGACATGCCACAACTCTACAGATATGCCACAGCTCTATAGACATGCCACAGCTCTACAGATATGCCACAGCTCTATAGACATGCCACAACTCTACAGATATGCCACAGCTCTATAGACATGCCACAGCTCTACAGATATGCCACAGCTCTATAGGCATGCCACAACTCTACAGATATGCCACAGCTCTATAGACATGCCACAGCTCTATAGGCATGCCACAACTCTACAGACATGCCACAGCTCTATAGACATGCCACAGCTCTATAGACATGCCACAACTCTAACCATAAAAGTAAAAAGATGAAGCTGCAAAGCCACAGTCATACCATAAATTGTAACAACCTTCAAGTTCTGCATCCCTTTGTCCCACTGCAGTTAGCCATCAGGACAAAACTCCTGGATGTGTAATAAGACTCCACAATCAGTTTGTGTATAACAAGCTAAGCTCATTAATGAATATTTGTCTTCTAAGGTACATTCTGTCTGAAATTCTCACCAAGGACACTGGTCTGTTTCTGCAGAGAAATGCACAGACACACATGGAGCTCTTACTTTTTCAGTGGGCTTTTCCAGTCTGCAAACACAGGGGTCTGCAGGAAAACCAGAATGCAGTTCAGACACTGTGGAAATCCTGCAGTTCTAAGGCTTCAGTGGCAATGACAAGATTAGTGGGTGAATGTGTCTTCCAACAGGAATGATCATTTGGGGGTTATTATTGGTATTCATCACTGTGCCTGATTGCCTGTGTGCTTTCACATTGCTTTTATCAAATGTTTGTATTTGTGTATTCATTTCAATACCACTTAATCAATACTGGCTATTAGAGGATGGGTTTTGACAGAAGAAATTGCAGAGGAAGTATAACTACATCATAACTCTGTGCAGTTAACCAATACAATAACCTCTGGAGGTAATTTATTTTTTTCATTAAGGTAAACATGTAACCTCCCATTGATTCACAGGGCTTCACAGACATACAGTGCTAATAACAGGTGGAAAACACTTCCCTTGCCACTGAGGGTAAAGCTAGGGAACGTTACCTGTGGAAGGAACAAAGCTAGAGTCGTGGACCCTCAAACAACTTCATTCATGGAACTAGAATTGCTTGCTCAAAATGAACCAAGCCAGGCTTGAAAAGGGCTTCTCTTGTATCAGAGAAGGGATTAACACCTTGGAGTGCCTTTTATCAAACCAGTGTTATTGCAACAGTATTGATTCCATAATGGAACATGACTCTGATTTCCTAGGCTGGTGAGATGTTATTGTAAAGAGGATTAATGGAAACCAAACAACACTGTACTGTTGGTGTATTTCATAGAGTAAACAATAGAAGACCATGCAGCTGGTAGAAACTCAGCTATCTCCTGTGTTCTTCCATAGTTTCAAGATTATGTCTTGGTTGGCACTGAAAAAGCACAGATGAGATTCGCAGCACAGGCACAGCCTGCCTCAAGGACTGCAAACCAACCAGTTGGGAGTCCCCATTTGCCTCTGCTAGTCTTTCTCTTCTACATCTGTTCTTCTCTGTCTACATCTAATCTATGTTGACTGTATTTCAGCTGCTTTCAAAACCCAGCAGGGTCCTGTGGTCTCTGCTGGACCTTCTGTATGCCCACAGGGTAATTAACCACACAGACCAGTTCTGGACCTCAGGCCAGTGCCCTTCAGTGGAAATGCATCTTACCCAACTTCAAAGACACTTACATGAACACTTACATTTCTTTGTCCCTAAAAGACTGAAGTCCTGTTTCACTCAAGGTCTGCTCATCTTCTGTGTCTTTTCTTCATAGGAGCTCAGGCCAAGAATTAGAACTCAGGTTGCTCATTGTCCACCTCAACCTGGAAATGAACACAAAGGCAAACATATCCGCAACTTTTTTTTTCCATTTTGACTGCCATTTACTATTAATGCTAGATAGTCCCACCCAGCCTTTTCATCACTGGTTAATATAAAACCTAATGAACCATAGATGGCATTCCTGTTTTGCTCTGTTTGGAATTAAGACTGGAGCAGGAAAAACTGAGAAATGAAAGTTCAAAATCTTTTCAGGTAGAGGTGGCTTAAAATTCACCACATGAATACAGTAACTAAAATACAAATATATATGAAGATTGTGATCCTTAGCAGGTCTTGGCAGTTTGGGGCCATATATTATTAGGTATTATTCAGCTGACCCTAAGGGGAGTTCATCTGGAGACATTAAGGTCAAAGAGTAGAAGCATTTGGACACAGTCAGATGGATTTTACACCTTTGTATCTTTCTGACATTAGTGTTTTGCTTCAGCAAACTGACTAATATCAGATATATCCTACTGGGTACCTTTCTAAATCACTTCAATTTTCTTTGTCCCTGGGCTACAGTTATGTGGTCAGGATTCACAGCTATCACAGGCTGTGATATACTCTTTTCCTTGCTCGTTTGTATTAGAATGAACTTTATGAGCTTTTGGGCACATGTCCATCAGTTTTCAAGATTAAGTATTGCGTCAACAGTTTTTATGCAGCATCCAAGCACACTGAATCATTTTGCTTGCTCTGAGATTATTAAGAGTGTATTATCACTTTTACAGAAAACATTTTGATTTTAATGTGAACCATCACTCACAGCAGTCTGTGCTCTCTCTCTAAAGTGATATTTCCCAGCAAAATCAAACTGGAGAGAGGTGCCCTGTGAATAATTTTAGACTTGAGAGCACGTGAACCTTACGAGCGCAAGGGTGTAAGTAACATTTGACTTCACACTCCTCTGCTTTCATTACCCACTTTCTTCTTTTAAAAAGTCTTTACATTTTATATTCTTGTAACTGCTAACAATAAGCACAGCACTTTTACCATGTAAAAACTGACAGTTTGTGCGAGCTTAAATTTGTCATTCCTCTTAAATAGAAACTATCTGGTTAAATAACCCGTAAAAAATCACAGAGGCGAGCTTGGCTCTCCCAGTATACAAAGCAGGAAATCAAAGATGCTTTTTGGCACAGAAGCCAAGATTTCAGCTAACATGGAAGAGGCTTTTAGAGCACAAATCCAGCCTATAATCAGATTTTCTCATTTCCTTGCTGATCTTCCATACTTTTGGCTTTGTGGTGTGCGGTTGTCAGCTACATTGTGTCAGGAATGGGAACACGGAAGAGGAGAGCGTGCCGGGGATTTGAGCTCAAGAACAACCATTTACAGTGTGATCTGACTCCATCTCCTGCACTTGAGCATTGCTGGGCTGGAAGTATCACAGCTGGCAGCTGGTGATTTAGGAGCTGGTTTCTGATTAGGTGAAAAAGCACTCCCTTTGTGATCAGTTTGTTCTCTCCTCAGTAGCTGAAGCCCTGTTTCACCTGCATCCATCACAGTGTCACTGCTGTAAAGCCAGCGCGTGCATCTTCTGGTTCAGGGATTACCTTTTGTCTTCATCTTTGACCAAGACCTCTTGGCACTGCTGTAATAGACACCCGATGAGGCAGGCCATGGTAGGAGGGGTTTCATGGTCCATAGGTCAGCTCTTAGCATCCTGATTCTTCCCATCAGAAGGTCTCAGTGGCATATTAAAGTTAATTACCCTATTCTAACCTCATAATTTCTGATTCAACACAATAGCATTCTCCTGTCTAGTGGCCTCGCAGTGCTTACAGTGGTGTTGCTCTTATGTTCCTAGAATATGACTGTCTTTCTCAAGTGGAACGAATTAAAGAGATATCAGACTCCTTAAAGAGCTTAGAAGACAGAACAGTTCCTTCAGTGGTTTAACAAGAAGTATCATTTCATTTAAGTCACTTCTAAGCATTGGAACTCTTTCAGAGATGCTAAGTGGAGCAAATAAGGATCTCAAGACTTCAGCATTAACTGATGGGAATAAAGCCAAAGTTTTACATTTGCTTTCACATCCTCTCTTGTGGTATGTTTTAGTTTAAATATTTTGGCTCTAGTCTCGAAGCTCCCAATGCATAGGCAGATTGCTGTGCCCACATGCAAAAAAAATTGAGAATTGAGATCTTTTTGCTGTTATATTTAGAGTATGTATGTAATTGTTGTGCCTGCACAATGCCAGAGAAAATCCTGGTTTGCTTTCACCTCTTTGACAAGGGACTTTGTAGAAGGGTACTTTTAAAGTGGATCCATGCTAATTAAATGTATTACTAAGAACCCAGCACTTCACAGCTACAGCACTGAAAATTTGCAAATAAACACAAGGAGACAGAACTCAGTCTGAACACATTCTCAGCAGTGAGGCACTTAGGCTTTAGCAGAGGTAACCCAGCAGCTCTAATTCAAAAGCACGCTCTGAAAAATTCCAGATACTGACTTTAAAGTACAGTTGTGTAGCAGAAACAGTTTTCTTTCGAGCCCCTCTCTGTAATCATCATCTGTAGAGTTTCCTGACTTCTGTTTATATAACACACCAATGTGAGAATTATTTATAAAGTCCCAGCTGTTCTCTTTCCTAGCCTTTGTTTCTCACAAGTCTTAAATATTTGTAAAAACAAGAAAAGTAATTAAAGTATTGATACATCAAGCAAACATTTCCCTAATCATGCTGCTTAAAAAGGAATAATTTGTTTAAACAGAACTTGCTAAGTATATGTACAAAAATATAATGTTAAATAGTTACAGCACACTAGGAAAGCCAACTTGCATTTAAAGAAGCAAAATAAACAATGCCAGAGCGTTGCTAACACTGCAGTCAGCCACTCAGACATCAGAACTCCCAGCACCGAGTGCAGCCGTGTGCTGTTTGCCCAGATCTGTGAAGTAGCTATGTGCCATCTGCTCCTCACACAAAGGACAGGAGTTTATTCTTGCTGGTGGGAACTGCTGTCTAAGAGCCAGCACTTGGCAGCATAAGTCCTTCCCCTTCAAAAGCTGGCAGAGAGGGCTTTTTAGCCTTTGAGTTCCCTAATAATGTTCCCCTCCAGGGTGCAGGTCCCTCATGAGTGCTTAATTTCCCTCTTTATTCTGATTCACCATCCCATGCAGACAAGCAGGACACCTCAAGTGCAGTGGTGTCCTGTGGATTCCCCTTAACCTGCCAACACTTGACAGGCTTCATCACAACATACATCAAACATTTAAATGGCCAGATTTCTACTGGGCTTGTAGTTACAAGCTGAGAGATTGTAGGCTGCAACTAAGATACATATAAAAAGCAAAATCAGCCTGTGGTCTGTGGCAGGATTCCTTCCTCAGTGTCACCACTGTCTCTCCAGGACGTCCAGGATCAGCAGCACCCTGCCTTTCATGGTGGCCCATGCAGTCTGGCTGTGTTCCACCTTCTGTCCCTTGGGAATTAGCTTTTGGATGCAAAAGCAAATGTCTGATAGTCAGAGCCAGGCACCTTGGTGAAAGAGATTTTGCAGACTTGGTCGCATGTAACCAGTCAGGGAGTGAGTAATCTAGATAAATGCAAATGAAACCTCTTGCTGGCACCTTGTGCATTCAAAGGCTATTTACTGTTGTTGCTAGTCAGCTGGCTCTCTGACTTCCCATTCAGTCTGGACTGCTCAGACTCAGCTGAGACCACTGTTACAGTCACATTACACATGATGGAAGCCATCCACATCCGACATTTTGTTAAGCTCATTATCTGTGGCACTCTGGTGAGACCACACATGACACATTGTTAAGGCAGATGACAGATCCCGTAACGAGCTGCCTGATCTGGACAAACCAAAGGAAGCCACTTGACCTCCACCACAAACAGCATGAATTGATGAGGGTTCCTGTAACACACTGGGCTTTGCCATGGTATGGAGT
The DNA here is from genome assembly GCF_026170545.1 of Melanerpes formicivorus. Taxonomy (NCBI): domain Eukaryota; kingdom Metazoa; phylum Chordata; class Aves; order Piciformes; family Picidae; genus Melanerpes; species Melanerpes formicivorus. The sequence continues at coordinate 8,037,339 of NW_027142380.1, read as the reverse complement.
GTAATGACTCAGATAACATCCACCCCATCCTGGGCAGCTCAGGTGGCTCTTTCTGGCTGGGTCCTGCCGTGAGGAGCAATGAGAAGATCTCTTTGTGCTTGAGATCAATCCTCAATCCTCACAAAGAGCAATTAGGAAGCAGAATTGGCCTTGTCAAACCTCCTGGCTTCCCCCATCAAACTAATTTATTGTGGACAAAGTCTCATAAGAGTTAAACTGAGAGCTTGCAGTAACTTTATACTGAGACCATGCAAACTACAATTGCTTAAAAGTTGACCAAATTTAGTGGATTTCACAGGGACAAACAAACTGTCTCTGTGCCAAACTTCAAATCATCTTGATACTAAAACTCTCTCAAGGAAAACACTCAGAATTTCTTAACATAGGCAAACAATGTATTTTTTTTCCCCCTAGAATCTTACCCTTGGAAATGACTGGAGCATTTCAGCTCAAGTGTACCATTAAAGGCAAAAAATCAGCTCTGGACAATGCCCAGCACACAAGTTTACAGCCCAAACATTTAAAGTTGGGCAAAGCACCGTAAAAAACAGTCTGTATTAACCTGAGGCAGTGCTACCATTCCTGCCTGTGAGATGAATAGAGAAATAGGAATTAAATTTCAATAATGGCAAACATCTCAGCTGAGATAAGAGCTGGCCAGACTGTCAGGCAAGTTTATTTACCAGAGCAACAGCGCAACAAAGCCAACTGCTGCACTAAGCTGCACTGCTCGCTGCTGAGCAACCTGCTGAGGCTTCAGTAGCTGCAGAATCTGAAACATCACATTTATGGGATCCCTCCTCTCTTACATCAAAACAAATCTTCTGCTGGATTTACTCTCCTGGCCTGATTTACAGATTATCTTTTGGAATCAGGTGAAACATTATCTCATGTATTTATTATGTTACTATAGGAAAAGAAACAAAGAGGAGCATTTCCCTTGAAACTGGAAATGAAATATCCTGCCTGTTTCTGGTTTGTTTCTAACCAGGTCCAGCTGCCTGTGATTCCTAAAAAAAAAAAATCATTCAGATTGAACTCAGCCACCTGAGTGGAATGACAGCATTTAAATAACAGCTAGGTTTAAAGAAGAAGTTTAACTGCATGAAGGGAAAGGAAAAAAAAAAGAAGAAAGAAAAGGAAAGAAAAGCCACCACCATAGGAAACATTATGGAAAGTTTTACCCTTAGTTGTTTAATCAAATTATAGAAGCACAAATTATCTAATCAAAGCCATAGAATTGTTTACAATTTCACAAGGGTCTTTTCTGGGACGTGATTCAGTTATCATCATCATCATCTTTTCTGCTTCTAGAGAACACTAGTTCCTTCATGCAAGAGCTTTCCCAGTTGTTCAAGATGCACAGCCACCAGCTGCCAACCAGCCTTGGAAAAGCCTGTAGTGTGTGGCTGGTGTATCTAACCAGGGATAGTCTGCATCAGCCTTCAACTTAGAGGGGCAGCAGTAAGGTCCCAGCTACCTCTGCCTTGTTCTAACCTTACACCTTCCACCACCATTGCAGCAGTAATCTCATCAGGGAGACATCAGACACAGCACAGGGATGGAGCCCCTTTTTGCTTTCAGAGGTTTGGCAGGGATTTGATGAGGTCTCCTTTCTTTCTTTTCCTGCAGGCAGGTAGATTTTGGCACCAAGAAAATATGGGCTCAGAGTTAAAGAACCCTTTTTTGTCACAGTCTCTATTTGCTGAAGGTTTGCCACTAACTGCACAGATGGGATAAACTGCATTTCAGTACTCAGCAGTGCAGTACCTGCAAGATACTCATAGCAGGGCACCTGTACAGAGTTTGGATGTAAAGCTGCACATGATCCTTGCACAACATTTCCATTATCATCCACAGAAACTCACTAAGCAAACAGTCAGAAACCAGTTCAATAACCACAGCACAAGATCCAGGCCCTCTGCCATGCAGCACCATGGGCTCATTCCTAGCTGCTCTGGAGTTTTCTCCTCTTCGGAGCAGAATGAGCTGAAATAAGGATTATAAAAATGCTGAAAGCTTAAGCAGTTGGAAACAGCATGGTCAATCCACACCTGCAGTGCAAGGTAGTTTCCTACAGACTGGAAATTGTCTATAAAAGTTAGGACTTCTGGGCACTTTGCTAGTTCAGTGGGCAGTTCACTGCTATTTTATCCTTTACATCTATGGCACAGGTGGAGTGTGGACCTAGGCACTCAAATACTGAGCAGTCATAAATGCCACACTGTTTTTATTGACTAGGTTTTTATAATGTGGCAAAGTTTATATATTTAATATAACAAATAACATGTGAACCTGTCATTTACACTCTTCAAATACAATGAATCAGTAGCATGATGGCTATTTTTCATTTCATATAAAAATTAAACAAATCCATAACTATTAATCCAAGGCACTCTTATTTTTTCCTAAATCCACATACACTCAGACATAGCTCTGGCTCTGTAGCCAATTCCTACGGCTGTATGTAGGCTTTCAGGGACAGAGATGACCTTTCAGAGATTCATAGAATGGTTTGGGTTGGAAGCAACCTTAGAGGTAACTTAGTTCCAACCCCCCTAGCACTGGCAGGGACACCTTCCACTAGACCAGATTGCTCTTGGTCTCATCCAGCCTGGCTTTGAACACCTCCAGGGAGCAGGCATCCATGACCTCCCTGGGCAACCTGTTCCAGTGTGTCTCACCACCCTCACTGTAAAGAATTTCTTATATCTAGTCACACACTTCCCCTGTGGCATGTGTTAAATGCTTAGTTCAGTCATCTGCTGGGAAACTGAGGCTCTCAGATACCACCACAGTATGAGAGGACCATAAATGCTGCTAAAGAGATTCACCTTTTACACAGCCCCCACTGAGTTTTGTACCATTTGGTTGTGACTTACATTTAAGCTGTACTCTAGCCTGCTTAAATATGTTAAGAATTATCCTGAGGGACCCCAGGAAAATGCAGTCATGTTTATTTGTAATTGCTGCAAAATGGTTTACAAAATTGTTAGTGTCTTTTATTACGCCTGCTACTGAAGCACTTGCCTGTTAATTAGAGAAATTTCAGCTGTCATAGGCAGCAATTATAGCTTCTGTATCAGTGTCTGGTATGAATAGTCAATGAGAGCTGATTAATATGCATGAGCAGCAGTATATAGCGTGTGCATTGGAGCACAGTGCTGCAGCCGGAGCGCAGCGGCAGAGGGAGCGCTGAGCGCTGCCAGGGAAGCGGGGAGAGCACGGAGGGAAGGAGGGACAGAGCCGCGCTGCTCCGCAGCTCCCACGGTGACAGCCGCTGCCGCCAGCCCTTCGGTCCGGTCCAGCCACCCATCAGGGCTGTCAGGGATACCTGCATGCATGCCTGCTGACAGGCTGCCGTGGCTGCTCTGCTGAATCAGAAAGGGTTTTCTGCCACTTACTTAAAGATGGGATGCAGTTTGTGCACTCTACAGAAGCAAGAGGAGCAGTACAAGTTACTGTATGAAGTTTGTCAGGTAAAGAATTAGATTTCATTTCTAAAAGCAAATGTTCTCTTTCAGGCTTGTGAGCACTGGTAGTGAGAGGGGAAATGGGATACCAAAACCTGGTTGTGCAAGTGGCAGTTTTGAAAGGGGGCTTGCCTGATTTGAGGTGTGTGTGACAGTGCCTATGTTTTTCATCCCATTCACACTTGCAGGACATCAAATATTTAAATGCATGCTGTTATGCATCAAACTTTTTACAGAACTTTACAGCACAGTGTAAGACTCTGCTGTTAGTTTCTCCAGTATGGGTTAAGTAAAACATCTTGATGAGGACCATGGCTTGTCACAGCCTCGCTGAACAAGTTATGAAAGACAGCCAGGAGGGCTTTGTATCTGAGTACGCACAGACCCTTCCTTCTATGCAATGCGCTCAGTGCTCAGTCTGATCTTTGACATAATGTCAGTTCATATCCAGCTGTTGTAGATTTTGCACCTCTGTGTGCAGAAATACCAGCTGACAGGCAGCTAGATTTGACAGCTCTTTACACATCAAATTGCTCATATTAAGCATAAGTTTTCTAAAATTGTGATAACACATTGACCTCTGTTATAAAAATATTATTTCCTGCTTCTGCTTCTCCTTCTGTTCTGTCTCTCAAATTTTTCACTCTAAAGTATGACTTGGACCAAAACAGCATGATGGAACCATGCTAGGTGCTAGCCAGGTGTCTGGGGACATAATCCTGCAGGTCTCTCTGGACATAATCATAGGCAGATAACGTACGGTTAAGCTCTGCCAGCGGGAGGTGGGTTGCCTGCACAAAAGCCGCAGATAAAGTGCCCAGCTCCTTCCAGATGTACTTTACCACCTTGTTGTTCCCGAGGCAGTTTAGAATAGGTGACAGCTACCCCCAGTCAGAGGAGTGTGACATTTCCCAGCGCTGCCATGTCCCGCGCTCACCGGCAGAGGGAATTGCTCCATGGCAGAGAGGAGGGAAAGGAATCCTGTGGTCCTCATGCGTTATACTACCTGCATCTGATCCCAGACACCCATCTCACTGACAACAAAGTGAATAAAATATGCGGTTTGTGTGTTATGCCGGCAGAGAAGTGATGAAATTTTAAACATAGTTTTGATCTGATTCTTGCTCACTCACCCAAAGGACACTGATGCTTTGTGGAAGGAAAAAAACCTGTTAGAGAAAATAGGAAGACATGTTTACTGTCACTTCTATTTATACTAACTCACTTCCACTGCTAAGCTGCTACACATGTGATGGTGGGAAGAATTTTAGAGGAAGGTGATCAGGTTTCTCGGACATTATTCTGGACTGAGAGCTAGTTTCAGATGCTGCCTGCAACAGCAGACCTGGTGCCAGGTATTGTTTGTGTGAATCCTCTGTTCAGATCAAGCAGTGGCTGTAGTAATAGTTACTTATTCCCCAAGGTCACCAAGTTTTCCTGCAGACTGTCAGTGAATCACACTCAGAAGTGCAACAAGCAGAACAGAGACAGCCACAAATGATGCATATCTTCTTGTTTAGGAAGCTTGCACAATTTTTGTTGTGAAATGAAGGTGGCAGGAAACCTTTGCAAGTTACTGACATCTCTTAACAGATGTAGGACAACATTCTTTAAATACATGTCCTTAAGATCAGTCACAGGAACAGTCCCACTGATACCTGAGATGATTGAACTATCCAGTGCTGGCTGCGGTGCAGATCCCTGCCACTAGTTTGGATTTAGAAATCATCCTGCAAAGTGCTGCAGCCTTGTTGCAGCAGCATGTGGAGCACAGTGCACAGCCTCATGATTAACTTTAAGCACGGGATTCCTCTGGGAAATGTGGCTGGCATACCCTTGGTTTCCACAGAAGTGAGAGGTGCATATAGAAATGCCTGGGATTTCCAACAGAGTGAAACCTGAATTATTTACGAGTGTAATCCCTGAGTATTCCAGAATGTAAATTACTGTGCAAAATTATTTTAACAGGGTACTACTTTGATTTCTCTGTTCCACATGACAGGAGGGAGGGAATTCTATAGCTTATGGAGGACATCGAGATAATTAAATGTCACTATAGCTGTACAAATGCATCCTCGTGTAACCTCCACATAAGAGCAATCACTTAGAATTTAATGGTGGAGGAGATGAAGAATCATTGTCATTTAAATAACAGCGTAGAAAAGACAGAAGTTTCAAACTATGGCAGCTGCAACAAATACCTCTTACAGTGAGTTTGCTTTGTATCATCCATGTAGCCCTTACATCCTGTGATAAGGTGACATTGCCAGTTCTGAGACAAATAAAAGAAGCTTTTTTTAAAGCCTGAGTTAGATGAAATTTGCATAACTTGGGTTTTAGGAAATACTGAACATTGTTAGAAATAAATCCCCCTCAGCCTGTTTTTGGAGATCATGACTCTGAGACATAGGAATTCAGAAAACACTTGCAGGAATTAATAATAGTGCATAACTGCACTTTCTCTGTTAGGCCAAGAGCTTTAGCGTGGCTGGGAAATTAATGCTTTGATAAATGACAATTCCAGAAGGTCCGGTACCTCTGGCTCCGTAAGTCCTTATAACAGAGAGCACAAAGAGGATCAAATATACCAGGCTCAGGCTTCATCCCTTCCTCATCCATAGATAATTCAAAGAGATCCTCTTCATTAAGGGCTTTGGCACATTGCCTACAATTTCTTTTTGGGCCGCTGTGAGCTTAATGATGCAGAACAATGATCTTCCCTCTTGTTGAACACATACCTTATTGTACCTTTAATCACATAATAAAAACCAAATTAAGACCCCTTGTCATTACAGCCATTGTAGCTGCGCACTATCAATGCTTTGGATTCCAATTACAAAAGGGACAGTGGCAGTTTGGAATCTTGATGTCAAACAGTGTCACCAATGGTAAGCATGCTCGTGGCAGCACAGAATGTCCTAGGTGTATCCTGAGGCTTATATCCCAGCTGCACGCAGGATATGAAATGAAATAATCATATGCTGTGAGATTTGGGGGCTCTAGTTAAATGGAAATTGTCTTCAGAAGATTTGGAAAGTTGTGAAAATAGAGGGAGAAGGGGGAAGAATGCAAATTTAAAACCTGGGGTCTGTTTTAGACCAGTTTTCCAGTTTGCTGTTCTCAATGTCATGAGCTCCTATACAGTCAATAACAGAAACCAGGGCTTTTCCCTTTGGAGGAAAACTCCTGAGGGACCAAGAAGTAACCTCCCTTGCAGAATAATGAGACAGATGAGACAGAGCTTTTGAATTTGTGAAACAAGATTATTATATTATATTAAGACCTCAAATGCAAGGAAACTTCTGAGTAGCTCCTTCTCCCTAAGCATGTGTTCACACCCAGCTCAGGAGGCAAGCACACACAGAGCGATCTTTTGCTAGATGGATACTTAGTATTATCAAGAATGAGAACATTGAATCTGAAATCACAGTTGATTCCTTCATGGGCAATGCTCAAAGCTGTTCCCTGGGATTCAAGATGATGGAGTTCATCCGGTTCTCATTCTGGGAAGATGTCATAAAAACAACCCATCAAAACTGTCCCTTCCAGCTGATAAATCCTTGCTAAGTGATTACAGAGGCCAGCCCCTTCCTCCAGGATGTCCCTCCCGAATGAGGATAGAAAGGCTGGCAGGAAACAAGCTCACATTGCCACTGCCCTTGCTTCAGATCATCCGAGGTCAGAAGATTTCTGCCTCTGTGATTGTTGGGCTGGCACCCTTCACAAATGCTAAAGTTCATGTATAAATAAACACTTGATGTAATGACCTTTTAGTAACTTGAAAGCCCCATCCACATGCTCTTGGCCTCTCTCTGAAGCAAGTAAAAATGACAGCGTAGGTAAAAACAGTAGTGGGGAAGCTGAATTTGTCTTTTAAACCAGGTTAAAACACATTGTGGCCAAGGTTGCGTACGCACCAAGGCCAGCACAGAAATTGCTGCACTAATGAGAAGACAGGGATGATGAGGAAGTAACCCACCCTGTATTTCATTGGCAACTTCTAGCAGCATCACTTGTGAGAAGGCTATTCCCTCAGCAGGGCTCACACACACACCAGTTGCACTGAGCTGATTGCTGATACAATTCCTTTCACCACTAGAATTCCATTCACGTCTTTAGACTTGCAAAAATTAATGTAATCAGTCATTAAGAAAGCCTGATTCAAGGAAACAGCCTAACTAGGCTTAAACCTACTGAGCAATGGCATAATCCTAAATCAGGGCCAAAGTGAAGCTTGCCAAATAAACATTCAGCTCAAAAACACATTTCTAATCAAAACTGTAAGATTTGGGAAACAAAAATAATTGCCTCTGTACATATGCTTTTCACACCCTCAAATTTAATTGGGCAGCCAGAGAATTAGTTGGTCTACATTTCAGTAGTTTTCCATGTTGAGATCAAATTGGTTGTGCCAATTATAGTAACCCGGTGTATTTGCAATAGGCTGTGTGCCTTCAGACGCTCTCTACATACAGCCTGTGCTGCAGCTGAAAGGAAGAACAGTGTTGAAGTTATATTCTGTCACTTCACTACCATTAAACTTGACCTCAATAACAGTTGTGAACCTATCTCACTTACTTCAAAGTGGGCATGTGTTTGCTTAAACAAGATGTTAATTCTGAGGGCTTTGTTCTAGACAGGGGTTTCTACTGCTGAATTAGTTCAGCTGTAGAAAAACTCTGCTTGACAGGCTGGAGACTCATAATCTTCAAAAAACAGCCCTTTAATGATTGTGGCGCCTGTCTGTGGCTCAGAAGTCCCCTTCCTTAATTAGACATTTACCAGAAACTGGCAATTGAAATTTTCCTCTTCACTTGACGATGAATAATGCAGCGCTTCTGTTAGGATTGCTCCAAAACATACTCTTTTTGTGGCATGGAAGAGGAATATATTGGCCATTAAAGGAAGGTAAATAAGATGTGATATGAAATAATCAAAATACCAAATGGTCACCTGTGGTATAAATGGATAATTTGACCTACAGTGCCCATAAATTATCTCACTCCTTCATAGTCTCCTACAGTGCCTTTCTTCTTCACATTGAGCAGACAAAATGCTTACCCACAGTATAGATTTATTTGGATTTTTTTTTTTTAAGTGATAAATGATTGAAAAGAGGAGTTTTGTAATGCTTTACACTTATACATCTGCTTCATGCTATGAAGCAGGTGGCAAGAAGTCATGGGGGAGAAGGCACTAGGGACAGTCACGCTGTGCTTTGCTGTCACATGTCAGATATGGGCTGGAAAAGGGAAGCATATGGAGTGATGAAAAACTGCAGATTTAATAAATGTGTTCTGTTGTGTTCATTAGTAATGAAACAAAAGGTCAGGCTTGGTTGTCACTAGGATAGGACAACCCTACGTGTATACATAACCTGGGACTGTTCGAGAACTGGTGGGTAAATGCAAGCAGATCCAGCTCAGCCTCCTGAGCTTGGTAGCTGAGGTTGGACAGGGGAGGTGGCAGAATAAATAATAGAAGAGATACATAAACTTTCAACAGGGCTACAGCATTCACTGCTTTAAACAAGTGACATGAAGGAAGCCTCCCTATTTACACAGCATGTCCTCAGGCAAAGAGCCAGAGGCCACTAGCTGAAAGAAAAGTGGTAACTATCATGGCTGTGCTCTCTGACTGGTGTCAATGCAGTGGTAATTCTGGACATGGACACGTTGAAGGTGATTGAACACATTGTCTACTGGCACAGAAACTGGGCACTTCTTCGTTTCATTTCCAATTGCTGAAGCAACTTCAGGCTTTACACTGAAATACCATGTAAGCTGTGTTCAGCAGTGCTCTGTGGCTCAAACACTGCCATCAGACTCCTGGGGAATGCTCAAGGAACAAGCATTCCACTTCACAGAAAGAGTAATTGTATGATCACATCAATTAAAACCGTATTTGATGTATGCATTTTCATGGATCAAGGACATTTACACTCAGTAAATTAGCTCCTTCAACATCATTTTAAAGAAAGGGATCATTCACATGTTGCAAGATCACAGCTGATAAGAAAATGGTTTTATGTCTGGCAGAGTTGCTTGCAAATACAACAAAAGCTCTTGCACCTGACCCAAAAGAGTCTGTGGAACCCCAACAATTCTAGCCAAAAAAGGAAAAATCAAGGCTATCAATAGCACACTATGAGAATTCTAGGCCATGGTTAAGCAGCATGGACTGGAAGCATAGAGTGAGGTGATTGCCTGCACAACATCTGAGGTTAGGTTTCTTCATCTGGGAACACTGCTGTACTTCTGGAAGCAGTACAAAGCCTGCTCAGCAGGTACCAGGTAGCTACAGAAGCAGCAGGTCCTCTGCTAACAAACTCACTTGGGTCTGCCACTGCTGCTGGCATCCCAAAGAGCAGCACTGAGTGGGTTTTCCATCTTTTCTTGGAAACAACTTCAATAACCCTGCTCAACACAGATTTTCTTCAGAGCTATCCATAATTGCTCTTTCCCTGTCTTACATCATTGAGACATTTGTGGAAGTAATGAGGGAGTGGGAGAGTGGACTCCAAAATAAACATTGTAGGAATGGGAATGTCATGAATTAGAATGGTCTTAAAGGCAGTGTCTTGGAGATCAGTGCTGAGGTTTCAGTTGTGGTGTGTTCTCATGTGACCTTGGGTAGGTCACTAACCTGTTTTATGTTTTGTCTTCTCATCTGTACAATACTCCTTTGGTCTGTTGGCTTGGAGCAGGCTCTCCAGAGCAGGCACCGCCCTTTGTTCTGTGTTTGTGTAGTTGGATATGCTTCTCAAATAACATTAGTATTATTTAAAGGCCTGATCTAGACACCAACTTGTAGTGCTCTGATTTTAATGGAGGTGTGGTGTTAACCATCGAGAGACTGTCAGCTGGAAGGTGCTTAAAGGGAAAGCTCCCTCCAGATGTGTCTTACTTTCATACCATTCTCAAAGCACCTTCTGCATGCAGCTGTTGGAGAAAGGTGACTGGTCTACAGGGACCTTTGCCTCGATTAAGTGGGAGAATTGATCTCTTATGTTACTCCATTTTAGCTTAAATCCCTGTAACGTTACACCCTCAACATGACAGATTAACCTCCTTACACTATTACTATCACTGTGTATTATTTTTAGCCTACATATAGAAACACACAGGTTTTCAAATTCTCAGGCTGTAATTTGCTGTACTAGCCAAATATATCAACACAGGGTTTGCCTCCTGGCAAGAGCACATTTGGGAAGGGCCAGAGCATTGCCATGTAGTGTCTCAGCAGCAGCAGCCCAAGGTGCCATACATGGGCAAATCCAAAGAATGAAAGTGGGTGACTGCACTGGCTGAATTCTGCTCATTAGTAATTCATGATTATTTATGGCTGTCATTTGTACCTCACTCAAATAGAATTGATAGGCTCCCTCTGGGTCATGCTACTGAAATGGCAGAAAGAGTCATTAAAAAGGGAGTGCCTGCAAACTTCTGTCTGTGTTTTATATGGGCACCAGGGCTATTAAGCCATAAGCAGGGAGACAAAAGATCACTTCTTTAATGTTGACAAAATATGAAGTATTTCTGCCCTGGTAGAAAGACACTTATCATGATGAATGCATGTTAAAAGAAAAAGGGCTGCAAGTAAACTTTGCTTAGAGGAAGTACAAGAGTTGCAGAAGCCCTAGACTTAGTCTAAATCTGTTTTCATGGAAGCAACAACCCTGAATGAAACTATGAAATGATAAAACTCCCTGTGGTTTGATTTTGAGTCATGATACACAGCAGTGGAGCCTGAGAACCCAGCCCAAAGCAGGCAGGTTTTAGTATGCTGTGTACAGTACTAGCTCTGCCTCATTAATACATAAACATGCTAATTAGCAGCAGAAGAAAAATTTCCTTTTCTTTCAAGAGTCTTTTTCTCAAGATTTTCCATTTGGAAGTTGAAAATTTGGAGAACAAATGTATTCTGTACTCTTCAGTAAAGAATTGTTTCTTTGGTCTTAACCATTTTGTCATGGATCGCTCCCAAGGCAGAAGGGAAATGCACACACATGGAAACAGTCTATTACCAAACAATATGATTCTGGGGTTTTGAAAAACAGAGAGGCTGCCCATAGGAGGGAAAGAAAAGAGGGATTAGGTGGAGCTGCAAGAAGAATTAACCTATATTTTGAACAGTCTCTCTCCGATTCCTGAGGAAAAGAGGGTTTGGAAAACAGGGGTTTGCTGCTCTCATTTCCATTTTAAAAATCTATAAAAAGTTCTGCTGCTTTTTCTTAATATGCAGACTCCTTAAGAACTTGCTAAAGAAGTGAATCAGACCAGAAAGAGCGTTTTAAATGGAGCACAGACGGCTGTAGTCTAACAGAACTAGCATTTTTATGGTGCACTTCCCAAGGATTTGCATGAATTTCTACAAAGAAAAGCTGCTTACTCATTCTTAAGCAAAAAAGTTGTTTTTTTCTCTGTGCCATTTGTGAAGCACAGAAGAAGCAACAAGCCGTACAGCGCATACAAATGTTTGCCATTCATGACATTAGACCCCTATAAATCAGTCAGACTTGATGGATGGAAAAATAATTTTCTTTGACTGAACCTTTCTAATTTCTGCTGTGTGCTACCAACATCCTGCAAACAATGTTACACACTATATAAGCAAAAACTAAAGTACTAAATAATTATAACTACACACAGCAAACTCTTCACAGGGATTTTGTGGCGCTCTCAACCTTTGAGTTAACTCCTTCTGCCAATGCCCAGAGTTACTTCAGCTGTACTACTGTAAATGATGTTGGCACATGCTTGGATGCAAACCTCCTCACCTACATTCATTGCATGCCCAGCCTCATTCTCTTTGCAAACCTCTTTCTAGCACAGCCCTGTCTGGTTGCCTTTGTATCACCTCTCCAGGGCTGCAGGGCTCCCTGGAGCCCCTTTACATAAGTGACATTTATGTAATAGCACAACTGTGTGCTTAATAAGGCTGGTTGTAGCCAGGAGGGGGTTGGCCTCTTCTCCCAGGCGACCAGCACCAGAACAAGAGGACACAGTCTCAAGCTGCGCCAGGGGAAGTTTAGGCTTGAGGTGAGGAGAAAGTTGGAATGCAGCCACTGGAATGTGCTGCCCAGGGAGGTGGGGGAGTCACCATCCCTGGAGGTGTTCAAGAGGGGATTGAATGTGGCACTTGGTGCCATGGTTTAGTAGTCATGACGTCTTGGGTGACAGGTTGGACTTGATGATCTTTGAGGTCTCTTCCAACCTTATTGATTCTATGATCCTATGATTCAAAATGTTGTCCTCATACCTCAAACAAAAACCAGAACGTGGTTTTTAGTCATAGATGCAGGCTCTCAGTGACTTGCACAGAAGGTCCAGCTTTGTCCTTGTGTGTGAAGGCCAGAGGGCTCCCAGCCTGCAGACACTGCACCGACTTTGACCTCAGGAAGCTTTGGCCTGAAATAAGCATCTAAACAGAGGCAATTAGCTCAGGAGCTGCTGGAGAATACCAAACCTCTCAGCAGAGTAATTGCTAAAGAAAAACACTTATGTGTGAGAAAATCTGTCCTCATCAAAGGTATTTCACTGTGACATATATCCAGAATTATTAGAGGAGGGATGCCAAATGCTTCATACAGCTCTGACAGGGAGAACCCATTGTATACCCAGTGCCTTACACTTGCAGCATCATAAAATTATATGGAAGACTCTGTCCTAGCTAGGTAGTGCAAATCCTTTTTGAGCCTAGAAGACATGAGAGGTTTTCCCTGTTCTTTCTCCCTTCTTAGTGGCCATGTGCACAGTAGCATCCTGTGCTCTATAATATATATGAATCCATATATATAATATGTATGCATCCAACATGACATGATCCATGTTCATAACATGTTGCATTTGACAAGCTAAGCAGCTATCAACTCAGGAGAGATTTGAAACAGATTGAGGAAAGGACTTGGGTCTTGCCAACACTATACCAAGCAAGATCCAACTGCACGTTTTCACTCCTTTATCTCCAAGGAAGCACTCAAACTTTTCCAGCTTTTTTCACAGCTATCAGAAGTTTGATCTTTAGAGTATAGTCACATTTGATTTATTGCTTTCACATCTCCTAACTGTCCTTCAGCAGTTCCGCCTGATCTTTAGCATTCAGCAATGAAGTTCATCTGCTGCTTCCATTTTCAGCCAGATACTGCCTATCTTCTTGTTTGGGGTTGGGGTTTTTGGCTGGTTGGTTTGGTCTTGGTTTGTTGTTTGTTGTTGTTGGTTGGTTGGTTTGATTTTGGGTTGGGTTTTGGTTTTTCTGTTGGGGCTGTTTTGGTTTTGGTTTGGTCTTTTAAAATTATCTATTGATTGATTCTTGTTTATTTTTTCCATCATTTACTGCTTGGAATTCAGAATTAATGAAAGCCCCACAGCAGAAATAAGAGCTGAAGATATCATTTCAATGTGTTTCTTTGGTAGGGCTGCCCCTGTGGATTTGTGCCATGGCCTCCCCTGTTATACTATGTTGCATCATCAGTCTTTGTCTCAATTGCAAATATACATCATGTCTTATCTTAATTGACCATGACAGCATTTCCCTTTCCATTGCCACAGTTTGTCCATGCCAGTGGAATGCTGATGGCACATTCAGCTTCACAATGCCTTGCTTTCCTTTTGGACTCGGTTTCAGTCAGAGCCTGCAAAGGCAAAACTCCCAGTGACATTAGTGAGTATCAAATGAAGCTCAAGTGACTCAAAACTTCCAGGAGACACAGACCTCCCAGACAGGATTATGGCATGTTTATCTATAGATTTCTTGCTGCCTTTGCAACATAGATTTTAGATAGTGGGCTCTCTGCAGCCTCCTTCTGTGCAAGAGAATATAGAGTCTATACTGTAAATGACTATGCTATAAATTACTCTAAATACTCTTCTATTTCATAATCATTACATAATTATATGTTAAAATTTCAAGCATCCCTTCTATATTTACTGTGTGGTCTGAATTAAAAGTATTTCTCTCTCTGCCTCCAGCAGTTGCTAAGCCTGCTGTCTGGCTCCACCACAGATTTCACCAAGGTCCATTCATCTCAGTTTAACTACACGCACTTTGGCTTAACTGCAGCTTTCTCCGCAGTCGATGCATTTTCAATGCAAAGAAGGTCCAAAAGCAAAGCATTTCAACATTTCAGACAAGTTAATTTATCCATCTTTTATGCCATGAAAGATCCCATTGTCTCTGTCACATGGCATGTAAGGTTCTGAAGAAATTATGCATGTTTGTAGGTTTTGGCAGTCTGCTGAAGCAATTCATATGCAAGGATTATTTTTTTTCCCTTCTTCTTCTGTGTTATTTCAGATGTGACTATTTATAAGGAAGAGTTTTGCTGAGCACAATTCAGCAGCATTAGGAACCAAGTCAATGATTATAGAATTGCTTTTTTTATATTAACAAAGTAAAACTGTACAGATATGTTTACTGGGCTTTTAAGCACTGGGAATAATTATTTAAGCACTGGGAATAATTGCTTAAGCACTGGGAATAATTGCTTGTCAATTGTGGTAAATTTTCCAGTGAGAAACTAAACATCTTAATAACATCAATTTGGTAAAGCTTCAGAAGGACTCCAGATTTGCCACAAGTACTAATTCTACACAGAGATGAAGATCATCCCGGTTTATTTTTCTTCTGCATCATTTCTGTGTTACTAAAATAAAAAAATCAGAATCTGTTACTTTTTCTAGCCAAAAGAAAAGGCAGTTTAGCTCTGTTACACACAAGCAGACATCAGAATTATTAGTTTTAATGATCCAAATACTTTAACTTTCCCATGCGCCACAAGGATGATCCAAGGGCTGAAGCACCTCTGCTGTGAGGATAGGCTAGGGAGCTGGGGTTGTTCAGCATAGAGAACACTCCATGAGGACCTTAGAGCTGCCTTCCTACACCTGAAAGGATCCTAAAGGAAGGTGGAAGAGGGACTTTTCATAGGGGTGTCCAGCAATAGGACAAGGGGGAATGGTTATAAGCTAAGGGAGAGTAGGTTTAGACTGGATCTTAGGAAGAAGTTATTCAGTACAAGGGTGGTGGGACTCTGGAATAGGCTGCCCAGGGGATGTTGGGGATGCCTCGTCCTTGGGGTGTTCAAGGCCAGATTGGATGAGACCTTTTGCAGCTGAGTCTAGTTGAGAGGCATCCCTGCCCATGGCAGGGAGGTTGGAACAGATGATGCCTAAGGTCCCTTCCAATCTAAGTCAGTCTATGATTCCATGATCTTCATGTGTCTTCAGCACAAAATGACATTATTGATATGGTGGGATAGGAAATACTGAAACAAAGTAAACACAACTATTAACTGCTGTGTGGGGCAGCTCCTGCAGGATTTGAAGGGCCCAGGTGCAGGCAGTGCAATTTCCCTGCTTTTGCATCTTTGCCTACCCCTTCATCATTCTACATTCAGAATCTAAACGGTTAACAGCCACAGCTCTGTGCAACCCATTAACTCTTACTTACTTAGTGCAGTCCTGAACACATCTGGTAGGTCAGGAGTCTACCATATTGGCCTGGACTGCTGGACAAAACAGAAACCTGCAGAGCTAAAAGGATTCCACTCAGTTTGAGTTTAGGAATTCCTCTCTTCAAGAGATCCACAAACTGACTCTGAAAGAATTCATTGTGTGAAGAACTACTGTTTGCCTAATATGATGTGGGTGCTGCCATATTTCATAGAATTATTAATGCCAACATCTCCAATCACACTGTAGCAGTGGGTTAAGAAACCCATAATAACAACAGTACAATGAGTTATGCTTTCATTTGACTGTCATCATTGCCTTCTTATCAAATATAGATCCCCTCATAGAGTTACTTATTTGCCATGCTCTGCAGAGTCCTGCTCTTCTGAAATGCCCAAGTAGATGTCATTAAATGCAAATATTCTGTTCTTGACTTGGAGCCGGCAATAGAAGGTGACAGGTTCTAGCAGGGCAGCCCTGATGCCATCACTTACAACACTTGGAACATTCCTGCCCCCAGGTTTGCTCCAGCCCCTCTGCTGGGGCTATCCTTGTCACCAGTGAAGCAGAACAAGATGAGCACACGCTCCTCAAAACTCTAATTCACTGTCCAGTATCTGCAGTTAAGCCACTGATGAATGGGTGTTTGTGAAAGCCCCAGTTTGTATCAGCTCTGCTGCTGGAGAGGGAACTCAGCAGCAGCAGGCTGAATCTTGACCAAAAAGCCTGAATGCCAGAAAGCCACAAATGTTCTCTGCAGGAGGTCCCCTTTGTTGGAGGAGAGGTTTTGGATTTTCTCTCTAATTTTAAAGTCTGGTCTCACATCCTTCTGCCTGTCTGTGCAGCACTGCTCTTCCACACTGTGTTATCAGCTTGTAGAAAACAGTCAGAATGCTACTTGGAATCAATTCCTGTGGTAACAATTGATGAAAAGTCCAGCTACTGCCTGCTCCCTGCACGATACCAACGTAGCTTTGAAGTTCTGATTATTTAACAATTACATCTACAAGCACAAAGAGGATGCCAGTCCATGGATTTGCAGAAACAAAGTGTCCTACAGAACCTAAAAGTAAACTGCA
Source organism: Melanerpes formicivorus (assembly GCF_026170545.1). Taxonomy (NCBI): domain Eukaryota; kingdom Metazoa; phylum Chordata; class Aves; order Piciformes; family Picidae; genus Melanerpes; species Melanerpes formicivorus. The sequence continues at coordinate 8,020,335 of NW_027142380.1, read as the reverse complement.
AGCCGGAGCTAAGCTGTCTGTAATCCAAGTTCATTGCACTATCAGGAAAGACACTGGAAATGTATCATTTAAATGATTGTTTAGCATAAAGATGTATGTAGAAGGCAAGAAAGGTTTCCTGATCAAGAGTTATTATGAGCACATTTCTGAAAAGCACAACACTTGGAGCAGTTTAGATTCGTTTTGATTGCTTGTTGTATTTTGTTGTACACCCCCCTAACCCCCCTCTCCCCCCAAAAAGTACCCTAAAAGCAGGATGCACACAGTAAAGTGTGCAACATTTAATTTGCAGCAAATAATAAAACTCAGACTATAATCAGCATTTCCTTTTGCCAAAGCAAACATTACACTGAACTTAATTTTACAGCTGTACTAATTGTTTTAAAGTAATCTGCTCAACTGGGCAAGTTAATGATATTTAATGTGACCAGGCTATGCATTGCTGTGAGTAGTTGTGGTCAGAACAAGTGTTTGTGTAATATAAAGGCAATGCTAACACCTTCCACTCTCAGCTGGCTTAAAGCACCTGGTGTCATCACCTCTCTAAGACAAACCAAAGATACAATGTAAGAAGTGTGAGTTACCAGGCAATTCAGCAGGAGTTTACCCTTCTCAATCTGTTCTGCACTCCAGTTAACCCTCTTTATTATCTTTTTGCTGTGGATAACACGTTAAGCATGGACTAAATTCAGTTACTGAGCTGAGTAATGTTACTGGTGCTGTTGCCTCTCTCTGGCATTAAACATGGCTTAAGCACAGTGTGAAGTAAAGGTGATCGGATACAGTGAAGAGCAGAACCTGGACATGTGTTTTAGAGTTTTCAATCATATCCAAGCACTTAATGTGGCAGAGTCACCACATCAGTGTACGTTTCAGAATGTACAGAAATGATTGGATGACAAATCAGCAGCCACCTCTAATACCCGAGGCCAGACACTACTGCATCCGTGTCCAGTCAGGGCAATTCATTAGTTTTATGTCTTGTTTAAAAATATGCTACTTTTCCATGCAGAAGCCAGCAGTTCCTTGTGTGCAGCTGTGATTCCAGTGATAGGGTGTACCAAGTGAATAGCTGTCAGATATAGGACAGAACAGTGTAAGGCATCATTCATACAGAAAATATATAAACCAAGTGTGCTCCCTGTTGAGAAGGGCTGCCACAAGCAGGGCCCTCACTGTCAGTGCTAGTGGCAGCTCCAAATCTCAAACAGCAGTTTATCTCTGCATGTCAGCCAACACTTACCCCAGTCCAGAGAACATGGTAGCAATTATATGATAGCCTGATAGCAATTATATGATAGCCTGATGCTTTAGGATTGTCATTTCACTGTAGAGCTTGCACAAACAGATTGCTCTGGGCAGCTTCTCTTTAATTGTTTCTTTTCATCTGTGTTAAACTGCCAACAGTTTGCAGGTTAAAAGAAGATAAAAATTTACTAGAGTTACCAGTGGTTCCCACTAGCTCTGTAACAGATTTTCTTTGCCCATGAGCCCATAGAGCTTTTGGATTTGCAGATGTCTCAACAAGCAGGCCCAAAAGAAAACTCCATGTTAGGCTGGAAACAGCAGGACATTCAATCTTTTCACCACAGCTGCCTTTTTTCAGTTCATACCAAACTGTGCATTATGTTTAGCTCCCTTAAAATCACAATCTGTACAGCCAGAGACACACAGAGACATTAACAGTTTTCATTAACCAAAACTCAAAATGAGAATTATCATCTTGGCAGCTCTATAAAAGTTCTGACAAATATGACCTCATCTCTTTCACAGCCCCTGAGTAGACTTCAGACACTCATGAAAAAATTCATTAGAAGCCATGTGAGGAAGGAAGCTAAGCATGAATGAAATGCAAAGCTACAGTGGGCTAGAAGTGCTCAAGAGCTCTCTCTGGATCAGGAAGGACACCTCTGCTCACCAATATGAAAGTGTATAGAATTGAATGCCTCACTTTGATTTAGCTGCCATGAACAGCAGCTTTATGAGTCCTTTGAGACAGGAGAATCTGTGCTCTCTCTTCAGCCCCCCACCTCCATGGCCTGGTCTGTTTGGGTATTGGTAGCTCTTGATGGGGCATCTCAGTCATGTTTAGGAAAAGTGTTCTCTTATGTGTAAGAACTCAGCCAGGAGATAACAGTGGTGAGATCTGGGGATGGGAAATGGCCAAGCTACACTGACAAGAAGTTATTTCTCAGAAAAGCCCACAATTGTTCTTTCTTTATCATTTCTATTTGCTATCCCAGTGTGTTGTCCGTGCTCATCCCTCAAATGCAGCTTTTTATTGCAGTGACTGAGTACCACCATCAAGTTTCATCTGAAAAATCGTTTATCAAACACAAATACATGGTGTTTTAATCCCAGATCTTGTCCCAGTTGTTCCATTCAGCAAAAAGGTTAAAAGATTGAAAATACAAACAAACAAAACCTCAAAATATTCTGGGAGAATCAATAACTTGCTCTGTTTGAACAAGGGCTGAGGGATTTCTAATCTGCAAGAAACAAATAGGATGCTGGTTTGTACTTTAGTTCAAAGAGCAAGCCAGGAAAATCTATCAAAATAAAAAGCAGAGTGACTGTGGTGAAAGGGGGAAAGGAGAGCAGCGTAGCATTACAGAAATAGTTGCTTGTACTTGCTCTAGATCCCTTCAGATGTAATCTGAGGCTTCTAAATTATCAGCTGAAATCAAAGATATCCTCCACACTCTGACCATTTCTCTCACTGTTTTCCTGCCTTGTTCCCACAGGTCAATGGGAAGGATTTATCTAGAGCAACACACGAGCAGGCAGTGGAAGCGTTCAAAACAGCCAAGGAGCCCATCGTGGTGCAGGTCCTGAGAAGAACTCCACGCACCAAAGCCTTCACCTCTCCTCATGACTGTCAGCTGGTTGATGTGGGCACCCAGACAGATATCACTTTTGAACACATCATGGCTCTGAGCAAGATGGGCTCACCTACTCCACCTGTCTCTGTGCTAGACCCATACCTCCTGCCTGAAGAGTAAGTAAAAGTTTGTGAAGCCCTTGAAAACCCTCACATTCCTTGCTGGCATGTCAGGAGTAGTTCACAAACTCACCTTTACTTGCTAGTGAACATTTACTCCTGAACATAGCCAAGATTCATACACCACTGAGCTATAACTCAAAATATTTTCATTTTTCCTATGCATTAGCAAGCCATTACTCAAATGAGTAATGCCACTGAGTCACAACGTGGCCTCATAAAGCTCTTTTTTTGCTGGCATTTGATGGATAAAGTTATTGCTTTTTGTAATTCCTCTCACTGCCTCTTTGGGTTGCTTATGTTTTAACTTTATTTTTTATGGCTGCCATAAATTGTGTAATGCTAAGAGCTGCTACATTCTGTTCCAGTGTATTAATTACTTTATTATAACCCTGCAGCGATGTTACTCCAATAAATTATTTTCTAGGGCTAAAATTACTTACCAGTGCTGTCATGGATGTTTTAGAATCAAATTTTAATTATTGTTAATGGTAGTTTGATGCTTTTGTACTTACAAATACAAATGACAATTATCTCCTGGCACACACACACCACACCCTCGCCCGCTGTTCAAGAGGAAAACAGCTCCCCGAGGAACCCATGCAAATTGCCTGTCATCTTGCCATGCATCTCCACAAGGGAGAAGGTAATAGAAAGGATTCTGAGCCTCTCAGTGGCTGCATGTGACAGACCCTGATCTGGTCAATCCACAGCAGTACCCGGGTTTGAGATGCCTCTGTGCACAGCAAGAGGCAGCACTGGTGTCCATGTGTCCTGGACATTCAGTAGAGCTTGGGAAGGAAACTTACAGCCTGAGCTGTGAACATCAGCGTGCACACAAGCTCACCAAAGCAAGGCTCTCCAGGCATCCCTGTCAGCACTCCTAGGAAATGGGTTTGACTACAAACAGGCACTGATCCTGTACTGCTCCTAAGTGGCTTTCATAGCACGTTAATGTTCACACATCCAGCCAGGACCTGGCCTTCTGTGTGCAGTGTGTGTTCCTGTCATGACTCTCAGTGCTGATAACTTGAGAGATGGTTCCATCAGATATTGCTGCGTGGCTACCTATTCCCAGCCCATTGAAAATTCAAGCACAGCTGCATAGTTGACTGGAGATGTTTGACAAAGGCTATAGCTTTGAGCTTGTTTACAGTGAACAAGCAGCAGGGCTTAGAGCACTGTAGAGAGGACGCACTTATTCCTAGAGCACCTACACTGCTTAGACCCAAACCCATTTACAACAGGGGCTTTCAATACCTGTAACTTCTCCACTGCTAAACCAAATCCATTAGGAAAATGGCAAAGATTAATTAACAATGAATCATTTAGATTGCAACATGCCTGCATAATACCAGCTCGGCCTATCAGGGAGCCTCAATATTGCCCCTTCATCATTAGACATAGATTCTATGCTATCATCGTCAGCGGCCTTACTTTGAGCTGTAGATGTTGGTGTCCAGTACACAGCCTGCCTCACAAGCCCAGTCAGTCAGCTGTCACCCAGCAGGTGCAAACAAACAGTAATTTCTTCCTAATACCTTCCTGTAACTTCTCCAAATCCCTGGGTATTACAACTTGAGTATCTTAGACAATTATAGAATTGCAGAATGTTAGGGGTTGGAAGGGACCTCGAAAGATCATTGAAGCCAATTCTCCTGCCAGAAGATCACCTAGAGCAGGTCATGCAGGAATGCATCAGTAGGTTTGGAATGTCCCCAAAGGAGACTCCAGAACTCTCTGGCCAGCCTGTTCCAGGGCTCTGTCACACTCATAGTGATAAAGTTTTCTTTATGTTCACAAGGAACCTCCTGTGCTCCAGCTTGCACCTATTGCCCCGTGTCCGTTGTTCGACATCATTGACAAGAGGCTGGCTTTGTGCTCCCCACGCTCACCTTTCACATCTTTATAAACATGAATGAGGTCACTCCTCAGGCTCCTCTTCTCCAAGCTCAAAAGCCCCAGCTCCCCCATCCTTTCCTCAAAAGGGAGATGTTCTACTGCTTTCAGCATCTTTGTGGCTCTGGGCTGGATTCTTTCAAGCAGTTCCCTGAACTGAGGGGTTCTTCTTGAACTGAGGGGCCCAGAACTGGACACAGTACTCCAGATGCAGCCTCATCAGGGCAGAGTAGAGGGGGAAGAGAACCTCACTCGACCTACTCACCTCAGCCCTTCTAATATACCCCAGGATGCCACTGGCCTTCTTGGCCACAAGAGCCCACTGCTGGCTCATGGGCATCCTTCTGTCCACCATGACCCCCAAGTCCCTTTCCCCTACACAGATCCCCAACAGGTCAGTCCCCAGCTTATACTGCTCCATGGGGTTGTTCTTTCCCAAGTGCAAGACTCTTGTTCTTGTTGGATTTCATTAGAAGATACCTTACACAGAAACATCTACCTAGCCAACAGAATTAGAAGTTTACTTTAAGTGCAAGAAAAAGAGTTCCAGCTTACACCTTCCAACATAAAGTTAGTGACACAGAGAGCTCAGGTTGTAAAGAGCAGCAAGCATGTCAGCAGTGAATGACAGTATGAAAGTGGTGCATCTTTAAATGGCATTTAACGATTGTGTACCGCTTACTGTGTTCCAGTCAATCAACAGAATGCTTTTGATCCAAGTAGTTGGGTGGCAAATTATTTTTGCAATACTCAGCAATTTGATTGAAATCTTGTGTCTTTAAAGCAAAGTAAAAATGGCAGGCAGCTAGGCAAGAATGATTGTGCTTTCAAGTCAATAAATAACATGAGCTCACAAATAGATAATGTAGTATTCCCTCTCGTCTTGAACCCTGGCAAACACCTGCTCACTTGGCTGTCACCTGGCAGCCCTTACCCTTCTTTACTGCTGTCCTCTCTGCATTTTTTCCCCCAAGTCATTAATAAAACCATTAATAAATACCAAGCCTCTTTGCAAGTCTTTCATTCATTGTCAGATGCCAAATGTTTTTGGCCATCCCTACAATACACGTTATTTTTAACACATTTATTGGTGCAAATGGTGTAGTGCATATAATTAAATACGTGCAACTACTGGGTGTGGTGGTTAGTCTGTCATGTTGACCAGCACTTGCTGGAAGCTTGGAAAGGATTAAGTTGCTGACTGGAGTACTGAGTGCTGTTCTAAAATATACCTCTTTCTTTTTCAGCCATCCATCAGTGCATGAATATTATGACTCAAACGACTACATGGGAGGAATTCATCAAGAAATGGACCGAGATGAGTTGGAATTAGAGGTACTTAGTCTTTAGTAACTGTTTCATGGACTGGTGATTTAACATGTGCATGTCATGGTCTTTCTGCTGTGTACAAATGGAAGAGACATTTCAAAGAAAATATTTTTTAATAACACTGCTCATTAGTTAGTTTGCAGGTTGTAAACCCTACTGATGCCTTTAGCAGTGTATTTAACTGTGCGCTGTGCACTGATGAGCCAGATCTTCTGCTAACAAATTAACATAAATAATGAAGCCATTGATTCTGTTAATTAAGTTCTGTATAACTGTGCTGATTTAGGCTTTCTGAAGAGCTGAAAGACTTTGCAAGTTTACTGAGTGGCAAGACTTGTTCCACAGTCACAGTAAAAATGCCTGAGTTTCCCTTAAGTACTCCCCAGCTGAGAAACAGATGTGCACAGGATTTAGAATATTTTAACTTTACAAGACAGGATGAGAATATGTTTGCCACTATACTGAGCCATTCCTCCCTTGACTGAAAAGTTACATGTGTATGCATACAACAGCATAGGTAAGAGAAGCTGAACCAGTCGGGAAGGTACGCAAGTCCATTTTTCTGCCAAATCTGTACAGATGACTTGTGGGTGTAGTACCTGTATATCCCAGCAAATGTTCATCTTCAGTTTTCCCATTCTCTGTTTTGATAACCTGCTCCCAACCATTCAGAGTCCAACATACAAATAGTGGCCTTAGCTCTACAATATTTAAGTAGTAGTGACCCACTGAAGTGTCTTTAATCATTTGAGGCAAATGGCAGTAAAGTATCCCAATACTTCTAAACACTGTCAGCCCAGCTAATCCGTTCCAGATTAGCACTAAGTGAGTAGCTCACTTTTAGCTTCCTTGACTTCTGATTTCTTAGATCCTGGTTCTGCTTATTTGTCAAGGCAAGCAACGCTGACCTCTCTGGAGCTCTACGTGAATCAGCAGTAGATTTATCAACAGCTTCAATGGGAGCAGAGTTCACTCATTCTGTGGGCACAAAGTTCTTCCCTTCTATAAAAGTGTTTGCAGGATCAAGGACTAAAACCCCATAAAAAGTTTGCAAGCTGTTCTCAAATTCTGCGGATCTGGTAGCAATTCATCTCTGCATACACAGACAAATCAAAGGCAGGATAAAATCAAAGTGCCAGTAAAACAAATGCTGCTTAGCAGACTTCAAGGCCTTACTTTTCAAACAAGTGCCTATGTTTTTTTCTCCTCTTAAATAAAGCCAACCACAATGTAGGTTTCCGACTGCAGGGGAAGCGTCGAGCAAATTGGTGTTTTTCTGCCAGCGTCTTTTCCAAAATCTAGCTTTTAGGAAATCTAATTTTGTGGGTAAATTATTTTGCTTCCATTAGAAGGTCAGCCAGTTGAGCTGAAAACAGTTGAAACACGTGCACTTCAGTAGGCCAATGTTAATATGCCTTAAACTACAACATTAATAATGTTGACATTGATCTAGTACTCGATGGCCAAAGGTGATCAGCTCTGTAGCGCAGGGAGATGAACATTAGAAAAGTCTCTGTAGCCTAATAGTATTTCTTAAAACCCACTAAAGATTCTTGTTCAAATTGTAGAGACTGTGATCAATGGTAAGGTCAAAGTGCTAACAGGGACTCAACTGGCTAGTTGCTTTTTTGTTTGCCTTTTGATAGATATGCTTTAAAAGACCACAAAGGCACTGTTTCATTGACTGCAGCAGGAATGTCTGAAGTAAGAAAGCCATCAAGTCAGCCTTCTGGCTTTCTATGTCCATAAAATGTGCTTTGAATTTAAATCAGCAGCTCCTCATCTAAACTTTTATGGTCTATAACTGACTGGTTAGTGATTTGTAACAAGTAAACAAGACTAAAATGGTGAAATAGTCAAGTTCACAACAAGCTTCTAATGTAAATATCCACAGGAAGCAAGCCCAGACACCAAAATTGTGTCCTCAGTTTTATCTCTCAATGTTTCTCTTAAAATTGATGACTCAGAGGTAACTGCCACATCCTCCCTGCTACAAAAAATAAACAAACACCACGTCTTTTCTCTTGAAGTTTACATGCCACAAGGAAAGAAGGGCTAAATCCTGAACCTCTCTTTTATTATAAATTAAAAGTACATTCATTCGTCACAGAGGCCCAGCCAGAAGTCATCGCAGGCCCTAAAGGGAGAATAATGTCACTCCAGGATTCCCCAGCAGCACTGTGCATTAATGTTTATTCAAACAAGTCTGTCCAGCTGTCAGACACACAGCCCAAGCCAGGGCTGTCTCAGTGTGTTCATTTTCTCACATTACAAAGGAGAACATTCTACATCAAACAGGGTGCTTGTTCTCTCCCATTTGACTTTCTGTCTTTACTCTTTCCTATATGCAGTTTGTGTGTAGGTCTTATTTTCTTTCTGAACTCAGCTAAATGGCCAGTTGGACCAAGTACAGCTTGGAGATGAAAACTGACATGAAATGTGTGCTAACTTCTAACTTGTCTGATACTCAGTCTTGGACAGCAGTTCAGTCCTTCACATCAAAAGGCAGATATTCAGATAGCTTTCTGCCCTCCCAGCACAGAGTTCACAGCATTCCTGGCATCAAACCACAGCATCTGATCAGCAAAAAATGAATGCACCAAGCACCAAAATCTGTGCTTTAAAACCTGAAATTGATGCTTCACTGCTTTTAGGAAACCATAAATAAAAGCTGAGTAACAGGGCTTAAAGCTCGCCCCTTCACTGTACTTCACTACTTTGATTGCAAGTTTTCTTTTCTTTCTCCAATGACCTTTCTGCAAGAAGGGAATGAGTCAGGACACAACTATCTGACCATGGGAATGAGTGGGCTCCATCACAGGCTTTCTGCAATTTTTATTCCATCCTGGTTGTAAAGCATCTGAAAGCATCTTTTATGTGAATATATTTCTTCCCAACGAGAACTCCTGCTCTGCAGGGAGTTGCACTGATCAGGAGCTTCTCAGGGCATTACTATGCCTCTGAATACAAAGGACCTCAGCCCCAGCAGTCCTGCTCAGACAGTGACTGAATATGTTAAGGCTCCCAAAGCAGTCCCTTCTTGCAGCTTCACAGCTGTACTTTCTAAGACAAATATTTGAATTTTCATTGTTTGGAAAAAAATTCCAGAAGTGATAAAACATTTCAACTTGCTGACAGCTAATACTGAAGGCATGTCCTCCTTTAGATCTCTGGACGACTTCAACCTGGCTGTAACACCTCTTACTGCATAAGAAAGGTCTGAAACACGGATCTTTGGTCATCTGCTTGACAAAGAGCCTGGGCATCCTGAACATTACCTTACTCAGGCATCCAAAACCTCTTTTCCTCAGCTCCTTTCTTCAGCCTTCCCCAGCTCCATTGAATCATAGGATCATTTAGACTGGAAAAGACCTTTAAGGTCATTGAGTCTAACTATTAACCTAACACTACCAAGTCCACTGCTAAACTGTGTCCCTCAGCAGCACATCTACACATCTTTTAAATAGCTCCAGGGATGATGACTCAACCATGTCCCTGGGCAGCCTGTTCCAGGGCTTGACAACCCTTTCAATTAGCATATTTTTCTTAACTTAAGCTACTTCAGTCTCTTTGGTCCCTTAGACAATTACCATAATAGGGAAACCTCCAGGTAGATTTTTTTAAACTACTTCTCTAGGGCAAAGAATTTTGGAAAGAAACCCTGTTTTCTTCTCTGATAAGTGGCAGGATGGGGCTTTTGCTTTTGGTCTGTGTCAAAAGAGACATTTATGTGAAAATACATATGTAAAGATGACTTTCTTTAGCTTCAAGACAGCAAGAACAAGGTTTTTCCTCCTGCTGCTGCACAGAGGTCGGTTGCCAAAAGGCAGTGAGGAGGCCTCGCACAGTATAAAAGGAAATAGTTGTTTATGTTAATTTCCCTGACATCCCTTTCTGGGTGAAACCTATTAATAGAATAGCAAAAATACCTGCTGGCCAGGTATGTCAGAAGTCAGCAGAGAGTGAAAAACCAGCTACTTTGAAGAGAAAGAGACAGAAGGGCAGAGTACTTCTCATGCAAGCTTTGGATAATGCATTGTGAATGTTTGAACTGGTTTTTACCCATCGTTGTCCTCTCAGTTCAGATTGTGACTGCTCATTTCTGTCTTGTTAGAGAAAGTGCTTGGACTTTTATAAATTTGCAGGCAGGCTATAATTTTAAATCAGCAGTGCAATAATTCAATAATCTCTTGCAAATGAAGGATCTTCTGAGCTTATAGAGGTTAATTTGCTATTATCACTTACTCCTAATTCATTATTATGAGTGGTTGTAGTTATAATGTCACAGTGCAGGTTCATTTCTTCTTGTCTTGCTACAAATGCCATACAAATCTCAGCAACTAGCGCTTTGAGCCCTGCTTGGCTCTGCATTTGACATGCAGCCAGTAACCTTTCAGACTGTTCTCTTGCACAGACTCTACTTTGAAATAGCATCTCTTAAAATGTCCCTTTTACCTGATCTTAAGAAGCAGATTCTAATTATCTCTGGGTGTAAAAGTCAGATCATGTATGAAATTTTGACATTTCTCTTATTAATGCAGCCCTGACATTACCACACTTTGCTAACTGATTCCTGCAGATATAGACCAGGTGTTGAATAACTTCGATGTCTGCCTTCTGCAGTGTAGGTGGTTTATGAGGAAATCTGAGGGAGCTGGGGCTGATTAGCTTGGAGGAGACTTGAGAGGTGACCTCATTCATGTTTATAAAGATGTGAAGTGTGGGTGTCAGAAGGACGGAGCCAGGCTCTGCTCAGTGATGTCCAGTGACAGGACAAGGGGCAATGGGTTCAAGCTGGAGCAGAGGAGGTTCCACATGAACATAAGGAAAAACTTTTTCACTGTGAGGATGACAGAGCCCTGGAGCAGGCTGCCCAGAGAAGCTGTGGAGTCTCCTTCTGTGGAGACATTCAAGACCCATCTGGATGTGTTCCTGTGTGACCTGCTCTAGGTGATCCTGCTCTGGCAGGGAGGTTGCATTGGATGATCCTTTGAGGTCCATTCCAACCCCTAACATTCTATGATTCCGTGACTCTGTAGCTGATAGATTTCTGATTATTTTACAGAGTTCTTTACAGTGGTGTCTGAGCCAGAGGTGAGCACTAAACATCCTTCTGTCTCAAGACCATACAGTACTAATCTATGGGTCTAGAAGGGTCTCTGGAAATAGTGCAGCTGCTGCTGTGCAGCAGGAACACAGAATGCATGAACATCTACCTCCAAAATTCTCTAGGCCCATATTAATTCAGAGTGTTTAATTAATGCCTGGTACAATTACACAAGCTACCCTAATACCTGTGCTTGCAGGTGCCAGTTTTCTGGTTTTCCCTTTCATGTACCTGTGCATGATACGTCCTTGACTCTGAATATGGAAAAGCATCTTTGCTTTGAAGATTCTGCTGTTGATTCTTCAACTCCAAATGGAATTGCACACTTTTATCTCTCAAAAACTTCCAAAACTTTTATGATTATATTAAAACTTCACTGATGCAAAGACCCAGAGAAAGCAGCTGCTTCCATCTAAGTTCACTAAATTATCATACTTGGGTAGCATCAAACTCACTTCCTTTATTCCTACCAAGGACTAGAGGGATTGTACCCAAGGGTGAGTCTGTCAACTAATTGCTCATAAAAATTCGACTTCTGAAACACCTGCTCCACAAATTTTGTTTGCCTTAGCTTTTTGCTGCTTTGAGTGTTTTTAAACAATATGTCTCTGTTTTCCTTTTAATATATATTGTTTAATTTACCAGGTGATTTATTACCTTCCAGTATATGACAGGACATCTTGGATGGTGTGTTTTAAATATAAACCCATACTTGTGCTTTAATTTTAAGGATATACTTTTTAGTTGTAGATTGTTGGGGAATAAATCCTATTGTTATTCAAAACGTGTAGCAAGTAAGAATGAAACTAGTAGCTTGCTCCCTCACAGAATAACAGGATGGTGGGGGTTGGAAAGGACCTCTGGAGATAATCCAGTCCAACCCCCCAGATAAAGCAGGGTCACCCACAGCAGCTTGCCCAGGATCACTTCCAAGTGGGTTTGGAAGCTCTCCAGAAAAGGAGGCTCCACAACCTGTCTGGGCAGCCTGCTCCAAGGCTCCAGCACCCTCACAGGAAAGAAGTTTTTCCTCATGGTTAGATAGAACCTCCTGGGTTCCAGTTTGTGACCACTGTCCCTTGCTCCCTCATCTCCTTCCGCTCCAAAAAGTACTGGCAAGTGTTTATTGTTAGATCTATTCAAATAGGAGCCAAAGTCACTATGCTCTTTTGTTAGGCTTTCTGGGGTTCTTTTTACATTCCAGATCTATTTATCACTACCAATGTGTCCAATAGTAGAGTGAACTACAGCACTAGTTTCTTGACACTATTTTGTTATCACATTTTCAAATCAAACTATAGAGTAACTTTCCTGAAGACATGAAACCTTTTTGTATGCAGGAGATATGAGACTCATTCTAGGCCTGAATTAGGCCCAAATTCCCACCTCATCCCCAATGCACACTGTGATTAAATGCAGAATAAATGCACTAACTGGAGAGGGAACTGCTGGAAAGAGTTCAACAGACACTACAAGGATGGTTAAGGGACTGGAGCATCTCTCTTTACGAGGAAAGACTGAGAGACCTGGGGCTGTTTAGTTTGGAGAAGGGAAGGCTGAAAGAGGACCTTATCAATGTCTACAAATATCAGAGAGAGACTGGAGTGAGGCTCTTCTCAGAGATGCCCAGTGACAGGACAAGAGGCAATGGATGTAAATTCAGTCACAGGAAATGCCATCTCAACATACGACTTTTTCACTGTGAGAGCGACAGAGCCCTGGAGCAGGCTGCCCAGAGAGGTTATGGAGTCTCCTTCTCCAGAGATCTTCAAAACCTGCCTGGAGGCATTCCTGTGTGACCTGCCATAAGTGGTCCTGCTTTGCAGGGAGGTTGGACTCGATGATCTGTAGAGGTCCTTTCCAACCCCTATCACTCTGAGTCTGTGACTGCAGTGGCATTCCCAGAGATCACCTGAGATCAGAATTGAATTCACCTTTCTTATCTTTTCTTCTGAAGAATTCCCACCTCCTCTCTAGAAAGTCCCCAGAAGCTTTAGAAATCTAAACAGAAAATCGCTATTAAAGCATTGTGCTCCATCCTTTAAGTTACAAAAGAGGGAGAGAAAGAGCAGCAGTTCACCATGGATACTATTGATTGGAACCATTTAAAAACCATCTGAAATGTCACTGACATTTACAGCTACATTTCTTTTTTTAAAAAAACCAAAACCCAAACCACAGAAATTACACAGGTTGCAAGTAAATAACAGGAGATTGCTGATCTTGGCAGCTGTCATCCAGACGTGCCAATAAATTATTCATATCAGCTTGGTTTATTGTCTTGCCCCTTACAAATGGCACAGCACAGGTCAAAACAGAGAGACATTCAGAAATAATGAGTCCTGTTATCGGGACTTTTCCCCTGGAACAGACAGACCCAAGCACAATCAAGCAGCTCAGTGTCTGCCCTGGGGCTGGGACAGCCCTCAGACTCTGCATGGGCTGTGCCACCTCTCTAAATCTGTGTCCCTGTGCGCTCTCTGCCTGGTCCACTCTGTCCCTTTGCAGCAGCGAGGCTCAAGCTCCATCCTTCAGCCTGCCTAGTCTTAGTTGCAGAGGCATGAAACCTTCCAAAGCTTCACCCACTGCCAGGTGCTCTCCTAAGAGAAGTGAAAACCACATCTACAGTTTGTATTACGCCTCTGCCTGTGAAGAAACATCCTTCCTCCCTGTGGCAGCATCTTTAGGACTGGCAGAGCAATCACAGTCGCCAGCTAAGCACGTTAGGCTCCCTGGTGTCTTTAGGCTCCAGAAGCAAGCAAAAAGAGCTCCATGGATGGTCCCACTGACTGCACACCAGCACCCCAAAGCTTGTGGGTATCTCTGTGATTTTACAACCCTTTGTACCAGCCAGTGTAAGAAAGCAGCAGCAAATGCAGGTAAAACATAACCCACATGAAGTCTTTGTGGTAGAAAAGCATCAAGGAACACACATTTTTAAGGTAGCGTAAGTGTCTCCAAGACTCAAAGACCACCTTAGAGCACCAGAATAATAAACCATGACCTGCTAAACCCAAACCCTTGCAAGATATCAAAGTGTTTATTATATTAGCAATACCAAATGTTTTGGAGAAACTTATTACATCATTCCATGACGATTACTCAAGTTAGTGGAATGCAGTATTATATTTTCTCTCAAAAGCCAGAAAATTTCCCTGCTTACAAAGAAACATATATCAGCTGTGGCAAATATTGAAATCACACTTTATAAGTATTTTAGCATTTGAAGTCTCACCACTACATGAAATATAGGTAATTTTTCTTCTTGAAGATCAATAAAAGGTCTGTTTTCAAAATGACTTCTTATTGATTGAAGGGTCAGAAATGCCCCAGGTATTGATTGTCTGCATATAATCACGTTTTGCTCAGTAAGTTAACCTCCTCTACAAGTGAAATGAAAAGAGATCCACTATATCACTTAAGCAAAATATTTTCATTGTGTTTGAAAAATTGCTCCCATCAGTCACCAGTGTCTCACTGACACCATATTTTCTTCTTTTTTTCCCCCCCCCCCAAACCTCAGGAAGTGGATTTACACAGAGTGAACAGCCAGGACAAGCTTGGCCTCACTGTATGCTACAGAACAGATGATGAAGATGACATGGGTATTTATGTGAGTGAGGTAAGATTGAGCTGATTTCCATAACATACAATTTGTCTTCTAAACTGCAGTGTTGGGCATTTAAGACATTTATCTTCTGTTTGTACTGTGTTTGATAAACAACCAGAGTGGAGTAATTGAGGAAGTCAAATTGGTTTTCCTTTCCTCCAAAACAAGTGAAGTCCTGAGTCCACTGAAGTCAGACTTCATTATATTAACATTTAGTGTCCATTTTTCCCCTAATAGTCTCAGTATTCAGTTTCAGGTGATGTTTTCAAAGTATTTTTAATATATTCCCCCTTGAATTTTCATTCTCAATCACTCCAGAAACAATACGCATTTAAAAATACAAACCCCATACTCTACATGTTTTTATTTGCAAACATTTGGGTCCCATTTGTCCCCCTTCCATGAAATAAGTAGCATTTTATACATAACCTTTTTAGCATGCAGATTCATTTCAAATGAGTAGCAGCACTTTGAGGAAAGAAACTCAGCTAAATCTAAAATATTCCATTAAAGTGCATCACTTAAGACACCATCCTTCCTGCTCTGTATGCAAAAACTGGCTCTAATCAGAGCACTGTGGGGTAAAGCAAAATGTTACATTATGAGGTAACCTGATACCAGGCAAACATGATAAACCTGCATTCTCTGGAGACACATCTCAGGAAGAAATATCTTGGTTCTGACTTGATCATTTGAATTTGCATTTCACTTCATCTGACATAGACAAGGAAAGGTTCCATAATCACTAAACGTAGCAACCACAGACATAGCAGCAACAGCAGACACACTGGCTCATGTATCAGTCACACTACTAACACAAGGTTTACAACGGAGAGTAAATGCTGAGCTCTCAAACCTCCAAAGCACTTACAGTTCTCTCCTTTTGTAGATTGATCCCAACAGTATTGCAGCAAAAGATGGTCGGCTCCGAGAAGGGGATCGCATTATCCAGGTACGTGTGCAGAGAGTTTAAAGTCTCCTAGCAGAGTCATCTGCTGCAGTGCCTTTGGTACAGTAGCATTTTCACAAATCATTACCTCCAGACTGATATTCACATGCTTCCTCTTAAGCTTCTGAGACTATTTCTTCAGTCAGACTTTGACAATCCTGGACAGGCAAAGCCCCATATTGGCCCTACTCAGCAGGCTGAGCATTTTGTCACAAGATGCCATCCATTTCCAGCACATACAGGTTGGACTTGATGATCTTTGAGGTCTTTTCCAACCTTATTGATTCTATGATTCTATTCTGATGCACTCTCACTTTTAAGTCTTCCTACCACAGAAACTCTCCATTTTGGCCCAAGAATCACACTGGGAATCTCTGTTTCTTCACATGGGAGTTAGTCCTGTTCAGCAGGCTGAACACCCATTGCTGTGGGCTAGTCTCCCAAGTGCAACAATCCTACACCACAGGGGCTTTGCCAGAAGTGGTCTGTCTTCTGCACAGAAAATAACACAAGTAGAGCTCCACCATCCATTTAATTCTCTGGGGGCAGTATTCAGAGCCTCACCTGTCCCATACAAGGATGTTCCTGTTCCTTTCCACCCACCGGACCTGATGTTATGGTTCTGTCCTGCCCAACTCTCCTCCTCCTATTCCCATCCTCATAACAAGGCTCAGCAGATCACATGCACAGGTGCAGACAGCCTCAAATGTCCAACCCATACTTGCCCATCACTTACCAGAACAACACAGTTATAGGTGTGACCATGGACTGTGTCTGGCCCATGCTGCATTTACATCTCTCAAGCCTATCAGCTCTGTAGAGCTCACCTCAGCAGAATTTATGTCCCTGTGATGAGATTTCATTGTGTTGCTCTTTTGTTTAAAGATCAATGGCATAGAGGTACAGAACCGAGAGGAAGCTGTGGCACTTCTCACCAGGGAGGACAGCAAGAACATCTCCTTACTTGTTGCAAGACCAGAAATTCAGGTACTGTAGCAACAACAGAAAACCCTCTCTCCAGTCTTAATTAAAAGAGTTGCTCTTATTTAGAAAAAGCAGTTAGCATCTTTTAAAGCATTTTAACCTATCTAAATCTACCAAATCCACCTAAACCCCTATTCTACAGTTTGACTGGACATATATATGGCCTAGAATAATGAAGTTCAGCAGTCACAGGACTCCTCCATATATATTTTATATGGAAGTTCAATTTATAAGACATTCAGGGATTTATATATGCTGCAATGCTATTACAAACATCAGTGCAAGGTGTATGGATGGTTTCAAGCCACAGCTTTGAAGAACATACTGAACTCCTAATTCCTATAGCTATTGATTATTCATTCATTAAAACATCTATTATTTAGCCCCTTATACATCATCTCTTAATATAGTTAAATATTGTCAAGAAGCATCCTCAGCTGTAACACCAGGTTGAACCAGATCCCTTTGTAGAGCAGGGATTAGCACAACAAAGATGTTGAACAAACAGCCAAGAGCACTATTGTTTGATCTGTCTCTGCTCCTCCTGCTGTGAGGGCAGCCCTTGCCAGTGCACCTGCAGACATAAGATCAGGCTCAGGACTGGCCTGTTAGCCAAGAGGTTTCTGATCATTCCCTTGGGGATAATTGAGGCTGGGAGTGAAAAGTCCTACAGACCCCTAGCCAGCATTTTTCCCTCCATCCTTTGATGCTGCCTCACAAAGGGGTATGTTCAGACATTGGGCTATGGAGTGGTTTTATTAATTCTGATCAAGTAGCACACAAAGCAAAACCAGCCCAAGCTCTAGGAAGTATTTCCATGGATGAGACAGCTGGGTTTGCTTCACATATGTAAGGGCTGCTGAAGACAAAACTGTGCTGCTGGAGATGGAGGTGGCCGGGTGGGAAAGCAGGACAGTCAGTACCCTCACTTAGCACAAGAAGACGTGTGCTCCTTCCCAGCACTGTCACAGGAAGGAATCTCCTAGGATTTCCCAATTACCCTTCACAAAGAAAGAATATAATTTATGTCAGTCTTCATTCTTTTGACAACATTGGCTTGGTTTTTCCCTCCCTTTTCCCTTAGCTGGATGAAGGATGGATGGATGATGACAGAAATGATTTTCTGGATGACTTGCACATGGACATGTTAGAGGAACAGCACCACCAGGCAATGCAATTTACTGCCAGCATGCTTCAGCAGGTACTGCCATTGTGTTGTGCAGGGGTGTCAGAGCTTCACAGTGCACTCAATATTCCAATATTGAGCTTGACTGAGTACATTTGGTGTCTCAGATGAGATCAAGGCACAAGGACTTTCTGTAAAATCAAGATATTACATTACTATCCACAAACTTCATCTTGAGGACCAGAATGTTTAAAATTGTTATTGTTTTCCACTTTGCCCCTTACAACATGATCACAGTTCTTAGAAATCCACCCTTCTGGCTGTGGTCACTGAGAAGTACAAGCCAGGTGTGCAGTAGGTAGAGCAGAAAGAGAGCTAACTCCAATTTTGTATTTGGTTTGCATGCACAGACTGAAAACAGCCTGCCTTGCAAAATCTTAAAATCCAGATGCAGCACTCAGGCAAATGACTAAAATATGGTCTGTGATGGGAAGAAAGGCAGAGTTTATGCAGGGCCATAGATTTGGGTCTATATTCTCCATTGTTCTGCCATGATTATTACTCAGACACATTGAGAAATAGCTTTTCAGGTTTTGCCTAGTTCTGTCTAGAGTGTTTTAGAACTCTGCACCCTCTGTGGCATCCTTATTTTTTTAAGAGATACATTCTCACTTTGGCACTGCAGTAGAACTGGATACTTTTGTGCACTTCAGTGGAAAAAGAAACACTTTGAAAGTATGACTTCTACTGTTGTTGATAAATAACTGAAAAGCAGACCTCATGCTCTTCTGAAAAAGACATCCACAGTAGGCTGTGGATTTGGTCTCCATTTCTACAAGGTCTCAATAATATTATTTCCATGCAAGAAAAGACAAAGATATGAAAAATGAAACAGTTGCCCAGTTAAGAAAACTATTCAAGAATAAACACCCTGAAATGTTTTATACCTTTACAATAATTTCTCTTCCTGTCTTTTTGTTTTGCTGTTAGAAGAAGCATGAGGAGGATGGAGGTACCACAGATACAGCCACTGTGTTATC
Organism: Melanerpes formicivorus; assembly: GCF_026170545.1. Classification (NCBI taxonomy): domain Eukaryota; kingdom Metazoa; phylum Chordata; class Aves; order Piciformes; family Picidae; genus Melanerpes; species Melanerpes formicivorus. The sequence goes on along the minus strand of NW_027142380.1, from coordinate 8,001,293 downwards.
TAACCAGCACGAGAAGGACAGCGGTGTGGGGCGCACAGACGACAGCACTCGCAACGATGAGAGCTCAGAGCAGGAGAACAATGCTGATGACCACACCACTTCCTCCAACACTTTAGGGAGCCAGAAGAAGCTGACCTACAGTCACGACACCTTGGGAAGTGGCGACATGCAGTTCAGCAACGAGTCCTTTATCTCGGCCGACTGCACAGATGTCGACTTCCTCGGCATCCCTGTAGATGAATGCGAACGGTTCCGAGAACTGCTGGAACTGAAGTGCCAGGTGAAGTCTGCCAACCCCTACAGTCTGTATTACCATAACAGCACACTGGACATGAGCAAAAGCGACCAAGAAAGTGTTGACAAAGAGCTGGAGATGCTGAACGAGGAACTGCGCAACATCGAACTGGAGTGCCTGAACATTGTAAGAGCTCACAAAATGCAGCAGCTGAAGGATCAGTACCGGGAGCCCTGGATGCTGCACAACAGCGGGTTCCGAAACTACAACACAAGCATCGATGTCCGCAGGCACGAGCTCTCGGACATCACGGAGCTCCCCGAGAAGTCTGACAAGGACAGCTCCAGTGCCTACAACACAGGCGAGAGCTGCCGGAGCACACCACTGACGCTGGAGATCTCCCCTGACAACTCTCTGCGCAGAACTGCAGAAGGCGGTAGCTGTCAAGGTAGCGAAGGGGCAGTGGCGTATAATGTCTCCCAAAAGAATTTATTTGCTAGCTCAGAAAGTCACGAATCCAGCACTGCTAAGTGCCACGCCTCTGCTAAAGATCCCGACCTTGCCAAGCAGCTGGAAAGCAAGGAAAGGAAAGCCAGCGATGGAAGCAAAAGCCCTACTCATGGTCAAAAACCTTCTGGCTCCTATGTGTCCCCGTACCATCACTCTCCATACAAGCACGCTCATATTCCTGCCCATGCACAGCACTATCAGAGCTACATGCAGCTGATCCAGCAGAAGTCGGCAGTGGAGTATGCACAGAGCCAAATGAGCCTGGTGAGTATGTGCAAAGACTTTAATTCAGGCCAGAGCGAACCCAGGATGGAGTGGAAAGTCAAGGTCAGAAGCGATGGGACCCGCTACATTACCAAGAGGCCAGTCAGGGACAGACTGCTGAGAGAACGTGCCATAAAGATTAAGGAGGAGCGCAGCGGAATGACTACCGATGACGACGCCATCAGTGAAATGAAGATGGGCCGTTACTGGAGCAAGGAGGAGCGGAAGCAGCATCTAGTGAAAGCCAAGGAGCAGAGGAGGAGGCGTGAGTTTATGATGCAGAGCAGGTTAGATTGCTTAAAGGAACAGCAAGGAGCAGAAGAAAAGAAAGAGATGAATATTATTGAACTAAGCCACAAAAAAATGATGAAGAAGAGAAATAAAAAAATATTTGACAATTGGATGACAATCCAGGAACTGCTAACCCACGGAACGAAGTCACCGGACGGCACGCGGGTGTACAATTCCTTCCTGTCAGTGACTACTGTGTAATCACCGTTGCTAAATTATGTACATAAACCACTACCATTGGGGTAGGAATCAATGCCTCGTTCAATGTGGCAAGAGTTTTGTAAATAAGATACAGCCATCGAGTTTATGGTTCAAATACTGAACTCTACAACTGTGGGTGCCAGGATCTCCATGCTGAAGTGGAGAGGCAGCTTGCCCATCTCCTTTCAAAGGCAATATTAGCAGTGCTTTTTGGAATACTGATTGTACTTTTTTTACTTGTTACCTTTTACATGAAGTGGTGAAATATCAGAAATGTATTAACCATACCTACACAGGACTATACTCATTTTGAAAAGGTACCCGTGCTTCTCTTTACCTAAAAGAAAGCTGCAAAAATCCCCACAAGAGTAACTGCACCTACGTATTTTTTGTGAAACCATATTTTGTGCTATTATTTTGCTGTTGTTCACTTCTACACAGAGTGCTCTTTATCAGTATTTAGCTCAAGGTTTAAACTCAGAATTAGAGTCATTCTCTTGTAATATTTAACATTTATCAGACAGCAATTCTTAGAGTTATGCTCAACATTTTAAACATTTTTCTTTGTAAGGTTTCTGAAGCAAGCATATAGGTTTCATCTGAAAAGCCTGAAGCAAAATACACTATAGTGCAGCTTTAAAGGATTTTAAAGCATACTTGCAAATGTTGCAACCTATTGGACAATGTGCATGTACAGCTGATTTGTTTCTATAAGACAGTTTGTGGAATTGGGAAAGCCCATGGTAGTAACTGTTTGCTTTATAGATTTGAATGTATTGAATTACAAAAGCAGTTTCATGAAACCATCATTAGCTACAAACGTTAACAAGCAAAATGAAGTAAAATAAATTATTGTTTTATATTTCAAACTATTCTAACTTCTTTTGACTCCCTTCTGGTTTCAACACAGAGAGTATTCAGTTCTTGAGTGTAGCTCCTGTGCTGCACGAATGCCTGGAGGGCCTGCTGGAGTCAAACCTAACAATAATCTCCATCCTGACTTTGAGGGGGAATTTGGATTGAGATTTTCTTGAGGGAAGAGGCAAGAGAAAGTAAAAGAATCAGCAAAAGCAGAATCAAGTAATGCATGGCTTCAACTCACAAGGCATTTAAGGTGACCTGCGAGAAAGAAATGAGACTTCTCTCCTGTTTTGCTTTGCTTTGTGGTTTTTAGTGGTATTTAAAACCCACGTACACATTTCAATGTGGGTTCACATTAAGAACAGGCAATACACAAAAAATTGAAGCATATATGAATTAAATAAATATATAAATTAAGAGATGGTGAAAAAGACAAAAACTAAAAGTCACAGAAGTATCACGCTCCTTTTCTTGTTTTTAATTTCTAATTAAGACTTCAGATGTAAATTGGAGTATTCTGCTGGATTAAATCATGCAGGCTCATTATGGATAGCCCACCACGTTCTCCATCCCTCCCTTCCTTTTCCCTTGCCCACACAGAAAATTTGCTCCCAAACCCTTCTAAGCTTTTATTCTGGATTCTTCCATCATAACTCTGCAGAGCAAAAGTTATAATCTTAACAACAGGAGTGACAAGTTGGAAGGCAAGACATGGTCAGCTTCCCAATGAATATTTTGCTATAACCAAGAAGCAAACAAGAGACTTGTTTGGAGTTTGTTCCACTCCCTTTGTAGACTAGCACTGAATGTATGTCTACCATATTGCACTGTACCCAAAAAATGCATCTTCAGCCCATGGAAACCATCACTGCCCCTTGAAATCTCAGCTCTCATGTCAATAAGCCTCTGTAAATTTATCCTCAAATGATATTTTCCTTAGGGATAAAGCACTTGTGTTGCTGTAGGCTATGAAGGATTTTCTGTTGACTTTGTTAGAGCCAAGATCTCACCTACTGCCAGCCACTATCATCACAAGGGGTACAGCAGGGAAAATGTATGATTTCAACAAAATACTGCTTTTGGCAGAAGATGTTTCCTCTCTGTTTCTCAAAACTGTTCTGCTCATCCCAACTGTAGGTGTGAGAGCCACATTGAAATATTGTTTCTCCTAAAGTTCAGGTATTGAGATCCACAGACAGAGCTATGGGTAGTGTGGAATTACAGTGCTTAAACCAGGCAGGAGAAGAGAGTTAAGCCATCTTTAGTCAACCTGGTATTATTCAAATACTGAAGTAAGATGTGACATGCTCTAACGAGGAAGAATTATCTTCAGGGTGCTCCTCATAAATACAGGCTACTTTGGAATATCTTCATAGGTGACAGCTCCTTTAGGCGTCAGTTGTATAAATGCAGAGCATTGTATGCATGTGTGTAACAGCTGAAACTCAACTGTGATGTATAGAAATGACACCAAAGCATCAACAGTAGAAAATATACATTCTTTTAAGATGTTGAAATAAAATTATTGGCCAAGAAATATTTTCACACCTTGGAGTTTTTCCTCACTACACATTTGTTGGTATTTTGGTCAGTTAACAATCACCTTTCTCCTTTAGAACTACAATTTAGCTAGCATCAGTTCAGAGAATCCAGCAGTTATCCTGGAAATTTGTGCAAAAAACTATGCAAGCTGTAGATTGTCCTTTCTCTGTCATCATCTCACACCCTTTTTTATTGCTTTATCAAAGCAGTGCGGTGCTGAAAACTGAGATTTTGGGTCTTTTTGTTGCTTGCAAAGGAACATTGGAAGTGACCATCATGTCAGTTTAAACCTGACTTCATTACAGTGAAATGAATCAGACCAGAAAGCAGCCTTTGATGCCCAAGAGGAAATATTTCATGCAACAGCTTTTCTAAGAATTGCCCTTCAGTGCCTACCCCAGTGCTTAACAGCAACCGGAATTGGTGTTCCGGTTGCCCACGGGACAGCTCATGCAAGAGCTCTCCAGCAGCCACTGCAGAGCAACAGAGCCATCTTCACAGCAGAGTCCTGTCCCACAGGAAGATGCTGACAGTGTGGTGAGTTGACCATGGCTGAATGCTCAACTTAACTCCCCAGCTACTCAGACTCCTGCAGGGATCAGGACTGGGGTGTTCAAGAAACCTGTGGACGTGGCACTTCGGGACATGGTTTAATGGCCATTATGGTCTTAGGTTGACAGCTGGACTTGATGTTACAAGTCTTTACCAACCAAAACAGTCATATGATTCTATGTGCTCCTTACATTGGGGAGGCTCTTTCCAAGCAGTTTCTGAAGTTCATTTAAATCTGGAAGGAGCTAAAGAATGTGTTGCCCTCCTGAAATTACAAATTTTCATTTCCATCATCTTCCCTTTCCCTTCCTCCTCAGCCACTTCGCTGGCTGATACCCAACCCCAGAACAGCCTGTACACACAGGGAGATCCTAAACACACAAAGGAGAACTCTGCAATTGCCAAGCAGCCCAAAAGGTTTTACCAGAGCCCCTTACAGAGCCTGTGTTCACAGATCCCTGGAGGCTCTCACCCACCCATTACCCATTCCTCCTGTCCTGCACCCTGTCTCTTCTGCCACAGTAACAGTACAGCATGATATGTACAGCACCTCAGTGATCATCCTTTGCGAACACACGTCCCTTCAGAGATGTCGGCGGGACAGATGTTCTGGATACAGGTTGGTGCAGAGTTTGGCCTGATTCTTTGTAATGAAAATGGGTTGTGTCGACCTGGGGTCAGTTTCCCTAAATTGCTGATCATCTCCCAGACCTAAGATCTATAAAAATGTAAAATACTTCTTTGCAAATAGGGCTTAAATCAGCGTGGAATCGCCCAGTTCAGATGTGCACTGAAATGGGAAAGCCCTGAACCAAACCTAACAGCATTTTTTTGTAAATTAAAAGAAGAGAACTTGCACATTAGGGATGGCAAATAAAATGAGGTAAGACTACATATTGCCTAGGGACTACTGGTTGGAGAACTAATTAGGATTATAAACTGAAAGTATGTAAATTAACCAAATATAATTATCTGCTAGTGGCCTTTGGAAATAGGTTACAGGATACTTGTTAGCAAAATTGCCTGGAAGCCATACAAAGCAAACCATAAGCAATTTAAACTCCTCTTTTTGTTTCACTTTCAATTGTTTTTAAAGCAATTGTTGTGTTAAGGATTTATTGGAACATAAACTAATTAGAGAGAAAACTCAGAAAACAGAAGTAAGACAGGAACTGCCGCAGCAGATGCTGTACCTCCATCCCCAGGCTCCTGCTTTTATTAAATGTAAATTTGTTAAGGTGACAAAACAGCAAAGATGCTGCTTGGGGTTTCAGCCCAGCAGTTTCATTTCTCCATCAGAACAGCTTCTGTGAGCTTTCAGCCAGCGTTAATCTGGAAGAGTGGTGGCTTTCTCACACAAGTACAGCTTTTCAGCTCTACAGGGTTTATGAAGATGTGATCACTGTTCAAATGCAAACGTGCAGAATTAATGCCCCTTTTCTCTCAGTGTCTGTCACGACACAGAGCTCTACTAGGACCAAGGGCTTCTGTGGGGAAATCTCCCACCTTGTGTCATCAGAAACACAACTCTGGCCACTGGAGAAGCTGATGGTAGTCAAGACAGTGGTATATTTATTATTTTTTCAATATACATAAAGGGGTCACATATAAAGGTTAGCTGGGCTGATTTCCTGCTCAAGGCAGAGGACTTTAATACACAGCCCTGACACAAAGCCCACTTATGTGATCTTAAAGACTCCAGCAATCTCTGAGGATTTGGAACCAGACTATTAACTTAGATGGTTAATTATCCTGAACTGTACTAGTGAAGGATATGTAAAGAAGGGCCATTACAGCTTTCTATATCAGAGCACAGTTTGATTTTCTGCTGCCAGCCACACCTCCCACATACCTTTCAATGGTCATTGCTAAAAAAAATTAAAATTATATATACATATACACACACATGTATACATATGGAGAAAAATCAGCCTGAAGCCTTGCTAATAAAGTGTATCTAATATCCTCCAAGCTCTAGCCCTCCAGAAACTTTGGGAGATATGTGAGAGCTCATATTGCAAAGTAAATTATGCAACTCTTTCTGTTGCAGGACTGATCCTAAGCAAGTTAGCATGCACTGCTCAGAAGTATTCTTGTGTCAACTCCTCCTCTCAGTTGGATTCTAAACCTTCTTGCTGGAGTTCTAAAACCCCCCAAATACTAGAAACAGCCTCATTTCTGAAGCACTGAAAAATGCAATTGCCTGCTTTGAAAACTAGGTAGAAAACAAACCCAGAGTGAATTAAAAAGCTACATGTCTACTCCGCTGGATCCAATTTGGAGTACTGAGTTTCATCCCAGATCTGCTACCTAAACTACTACATCAACATCACAGATCCAGAAGCGTAATTGCAAAGCTCTTTGCTGATCAAGTCCAAAATGAAAATAAAGTTCTATCAGTTTCCTATGAAAAGCTGTGTCATCTTCTGAGACACCAAATGTTTCTTAGAGGAGAACTAATCAAATCAATGAATAACAACAGTAAGGAGTTGGTGACGCTACTCCAATTAGTGTACAAAAATGTAATGCCCATGTTATACAAATCAATGTAGCTCCACTAGAGTCAAAACCCAAATAAAAATCTGGGCTGATAGTCTTACTTTGTCCTCCTATGCAAAACCAACTTCATTTGTAAAAGAGAGCTAAACTTCTCCAAAACCTTCTTCGAGCACCTCTATGAAAAGTCAAGTTAAAGCAAGCCCAAACAGCCCACACCTGTTTCTGCTAACATGCTGTTGGCCTTCACTCATACAATTCTCACACCCTACTCCCATCTCTCCCCTGTCTCTGGGAAAAATGAGTCAGCTAAGACATAAAGGGACCAGAAACAATAGTCCCCACAGTTTTCCAGTTGGGTCTGGGCCCAGCTATGACTAGGAATCAACTACATATACATGAAATTACATAAGTAACATGAATTCATTAAAAAGCCAAGTCTAGCTCTACTTGTATGTTTTGATGTTGTGTTTAGTTCTTAAGGACCAAAAAAGGACTTAGTCCATCTCATGCATGATCTGATAAGCACATAATATCTCATGCTGAATTAGAAATCTGCCATGCTGGGACTGGAAAAACACCCCAAAGGACTGATATGTCTTCATTTCCACAGCACAAGAAGATTAAATGGCTTGCTCTGAAACGCAGGTAGGAGATGCTATTTAAAATACAACCCTAAAGAATGCCACTTGCCAAGAACCAAGGGGACAAAATCAAAATGCTGGCAAATCCTAAGCTGCAGAAGTGTAAAGGGGCACAATGGCTTGAGTAGCTAGGTCATGGACCACACCATCTGCCCACGAGAGAGTGCTTGGTCTGTCCTTTCAGATAAGCCTGCCAGGGAGGAACTTTAAAGGTAATTTCTTTGACAATCCATCCTTTTTATGTTAAGCAACTGCAGGGCCATGCAACAGGGAGTCCCATTAACTGAGAATAAGAACTTCTCTGTAAAAGTGAACTTTTGGTGACCTTCTCTGAAAGAAAATACTTTATCATATTGGAGCGTGGGCCTCCCAGGTGTCATGGCAAGGCTTAGACCAGGCAGGATTCCATTGTCCCTGTTAGGAGAGCTAGCTTTGATTTTCCATAATCCATCCTTAGGCTTAGCTGGGCTTTGTTAGCTTAGAATGCCATAAACAAAAGCTCCCCAAAAAGGCAAATCCAGCTATAATTGTTTAATAAAAGTAAATCAAAAGGCTGCAAATTGAAGGCACCCAAGGTTTGTCAAATTTTCACTTAACTCAAGTTAAATACAATCACCCAGCATTTGCCAGCCACGGGGCTTGTGCTGGCAGCCAGAATAAAAGCAGTAAGGTCACATCCAGATAATTTCCATGAGAAATACAGCTCCGTTATGCCATAAGGTCCAGTGAGTGCAGATGCCAAATATAACAAAACACAAAGCAAATTTTACAAAGTTGTTCCAGGAAACTCTTCTCTGTCCTACTGCATTTCAACTCTCATTCAAAGAAACTCCAAAGGCTTCTCTCCACAAACTGAACTCAAGGCAGAGGCTAGCTCTGCATGACTGTTTGGTAACAAACAGCTGAGCCTTTTCCAGTGTTTCCATTCCAAAGTCATCAAAGACCATCTCTAGTAAGGAAAGCCTGAGCCTTCCTATGTGTACACCCACACAGCTTCCTCCTGTGTCAGTGTTTCTCAACGAGGCTAAACGTTTTTGCTTCATTTATTCACTCCAGAAGTCTTTGTAGGCACCTCTCTGTGCATCTACATTACAGATTAATCAAAGCTGGAAGGAACCTCTGGAGATCACCTAGCCACATCCTCTACTCAGATGTGACATTAGCAAGCATTGCTAAACTCAGTATAAACAAAGAAGGTGCCCCTGAATGTATCTTTAAGGCAAAGCCCAAAGGTACAATGAAGCAGACACTAAAAGGGGGCTAATAGTTCCAACACAGGCTTTAACTCTCTTCTTCACAAGCATTTTCTTCCAGGCACTGTAACATGCTCTTCATGTCCTAGTCCTAAGAGGCTTTTTGTTAAGCATTGGCTGTCCTAATGCAAACAAAGGCAAGGTCTCAGGTTTTAGAAAGGCAACACAAGTGTCCCTTGGGGTGTGGGGCAGGGCAGTGCCTGTATTTATTAAAAGAGTCCTTTGGGTCCCAGAGCCCCAGTAAGCAGTACAGTGAGATCCATCAGTGCCATGTCCCCATCAACGACCCCAAGCACAGCTGGTTCACAAGGTCAAGAAGTTTGGGACAAGTCTCTAGCATGACACTGCAAGACAGTTGTACCACAGCTCTAAAGGTGGTCAGGCATGAGAAGTGGCTGTGAATGGCTCATACTTGACACACAAGACTTGGCAGATGGGTTTGTCTTTATTCCCTTGAAATATCTGCACTAGAAGCACACACACCCCATGCAGCCAGAGGAACCCAGAAGGTTACACGCCTTCAGGCATGAACACAAGGGTACTGTTCCTCTGAATTATTCAGGCTGGAAAATAGTCACATTATTAAAAAGAAGTAATAACCACCACATAACACGTCTGCACATATCTGAGTCACACAAGTGCCAGGTCTTCTCCTTCCTGAGCCCCACTACACTTTCTAAGTCCTTGTCCTTTGCCTAAGCATAAAAGGCACCAGTCCCCCAGCAAAAAAAACACTACCTGACTTTATAGGAGAAGCAGCAGACCCTGCTGAAGAAAAGTAGCTTCACTCAGCAGCATTAATAGCTTATATATCACACCCTCACACACAAATCAGAAACAAAACCCAGGCTAGAAACCCCTTTCACCATGTTTCCCAGTAACACAGCATCTGTCAGTTTTAAAACCAGGTCAGAAGAAATGTGGCAATTCCAGTTGCCTGCATGGGGCTGTTGAAGAGTGCAGAGAAATATTTGCAAATTAAATGAATGAACATCCATGTGGCTAAAGTGGTATGGACAGGACCAGGCACAGCTGCTATTTTGTCTCCTAACATGGATATTAGTGCCACCAGCAGGGGCACGTGAGCCCAAAATACAGTAATTGTGCTGAATAACCAGTGCCTGCCAAAGGGCTTGTATATTCCCAGCACAGCTTTAAACCTCAAGGCATCACCAACATTTCAGGCAACAAGGTTGCCTTAAAAATGTCGTTTGGATTTTCATCTTCTCCGCTGCAGCAGTAGGAGACCTGCTTCTGACTCAGGTTACCCATGTGCCAACCCACAAACAGCAGCAATGGACCCCAGCAAAGTACCTCATGACAGTCTTCTTTTTAACTATGCAGCAACCCCTCAGATATCCCTCAACCTTCCAACATCCTTCACACCTCCAACATCCCTCAGCCCTCACTTTCCTGGTTGAGTAGTTCAGGTAACAACAATCTTTTGTTCAAGCCAAACAAGAACATGACTTACATTTACAAGGTCAGTGACCATGTTTACCACTCATCTCCAAGAGTACTAAAATATTTTCATTCCTTTAGACCAAATAAAGAATTTTCACTTCAACAATGCTGACAAATGCAGCCAGCACATGGAAGGTAAGTCCATGCTCTTTGCAGACTGGTACATCAGGTAGACCTTGTGTGCTTGTGGTCCCCAGATGCATAATTGATTGTGTCAAGGAAAAGGGAATGATCTATTCCCAGGCAGAGGTACCCTATTCTTCTCTTCTGCAGAGGCAGAAGAAATGCTCCAAAGCAATTTATGCCCAATGAAGTTACACCATGCAGTAATGCTAAAATGAATTAGAATTGAGCATCCCCCAGTGAAAAGAGAACATTACAACAGGCAGCAGCCGCAAGCCTGTCACAGGCTCTGTATTTTAGCTTGTGGCTCTTCCACATCTTGGGCCAATCTGAAGTTTGTCCTCTGTCAGGAGTGGCAGCCTCATGGGAGGTCTCACTGCTGAAAGGCAAACCTTCACAACTGTCAGCTAGTGGTCAGATGTCAAGAGGAATTCAGGCAGGACAGGAGGTAACCAGCTAAAAAAACACTGGCATTAAATAAAGCATCTGTAATCTCATCCAACCAACACTGACCACAGTGCTGTGGCTGCTGTGTGTTTGCTCCTCCCTGCACAACCAAACTTCTCCTTCACACACATGGCCACAAAAGGACGTGTAAACATTGGCACAAAGGCCTTTACTCACACAGGCCACCAGGCATATAGAAGCACTACAACAGGTTACTCACAAGGCCACAACAGGTTCCACCCTTGCACTGACTTCTTAAGAATGAATTGAGGAGCAAGAAGAAGGGACCTGCCGATACATCAGACTCCTATGCATATCAACACACATGCCAGGACGCACAATGAGATGTTTCACCTCCTCTCCAAGGTGTTGCTAGTCTCTTGTCCAAGCAAATGTTGTCCTCTGTGTGGTACAGAAATACAAAGACTGCAGCAACACCAGAGGTGAGAACGGTTAAAGAACTGGACAAAGTGCAGGAGCAGGAAGAGCCTCTCTTCAGCAGCTGTGTATCACACCCCCATTCTGAGGACCCTTCAGAGTAAGTGAATCAGCTAAGCTTTGGGTCTTGCTTAATGTGAAGTTCTCATCTGAATGGGATGAGAGTTCAGCAATAAGATGATAAAAAAGAGAGGGTCGTTGGGCTATCAGGACAGCAAGAGAAAAAAAGGTGGGGGGAGGAAATGTTTTGACAAAGAAAAATGTGAATAACATGGAACAGTTAATGCACCCAGATGACCACTATTAGGAGCAGCAATGCAAGTCTGAATGAAGAGAAGATTGTGATGAGACAGGCTTACCACCTCAGGAAATCCCCAAACTCTTAATTCCTAGAATTTGGGAAGGCTAGCCCAGGCAGCAGCACTGGTTTGTATGTGCTTTTCAGAAGCATCTGCTAAACGGTAGGATTAGAGAAAAGAGACTGTATTATATGGACTTTGGGTTTGACCCAGGATTGGGTCATCACACCATCAATTATATATGTAAATAGGCCAAATACAAAAGGGCCCCTAGTCAGAGATAGTTTTGAGGTACCAGTTCAGATGACTTTCCAGAAAGGAGATAGGAAATCATAGAATGGCTTAGACCTTAGACATCATCTACTTCAACATCCCTGCCATAGACAGGGATGCCTCTCAACTAGACTCAGCTGCTCAAGGCCTCATCCAGCCTGGCCTTGAATACCTCCGGGGAGAAGACATCCACAACTTCCTTGGGCAACCTACTCTAGAGTCCCACCACTGAAGAACTAAGATCTAAGATTTCTAAGATCCAGTCTAAACCTACTCTCCTTCAGCTTCAAACCATTCCCCCTTGTCCTGTCACTAGACACCCTTAAGAAAAGTCCCTCTCCAGCCTTCCTGTAGGGTCCCTTCAGGTATTGGAAGACAGCTACAAGGTACCCCCAGAGTCTTCTCTAAGCTGAAAGCATTCACTTCTAGTTCCTCTCTGTGAAGAAAAGTTACTACAATCATTTAACACCCTACAAAGAATGACATCTCATTTGAAACCCAACTCAAACTTGCAGTGAAGCTGTAAACATGCTGCTTCTCTGGAGAGGAATACAATTAGATTTGTATAAAGACTTTTTTTAAAGGATGTTTTATTTTGCTGGATAGTCACATGAAATAATAGAAACTAAAATAAATCCTAAAATGCTCTAACACAGAATTAGGCTATTTAAGGATAAGCCTGGATTTGCAGAAAGCTGGGAAAACCCAGCAAAAGTAAAATCTCTGCCAACAGCTGGCTGACTAGTTCTGAAAGGAATGTGGGTACTCTTTGTAAGTTTATACTCTGAAAAACAGGGGCTAAGGAGAAATTTAAAGTGCTACACAGTATGAAATGGCTCAGTCCTTCAAAGCTAGTGCAAAACTCACTAGAAGTAGTGGATTTTTGATCAAGCCCGTACGAACAAGGATTCTTCCCACTATGGTAGGAAGATCAGGACTTGTCCCATCAGAGGCTTGCAACACCACAAGGATCAGCACAGTCAAAATCAAATCAGAATTTGATCTAGACTTTCATACTAGTAATTTCAAGCCATAGCTGAAGGAAGCCAGGCATCTTCCTCTAGAAGATGAATGATTTATAGCCATGAAGTCACCATCTCAGATCATTCCTCTCCTGACAAGCCTCAGCTGAGGCTTTATTTTCTCATTGACTATCTTTAATTGGTAAACTAGTTCTATTAGTTCATTGTTGCTCTACCCACTCACTTGTAAACAGGCCAAAGTATTGACAGAAGGAGTCCTCCCAATGAAGATATAAAGCTTATGGGTAGGGCCTCATGGGAGGAATTTCCCAGGCAGAGCTGAACAGAGACTGAAAGCTTCTCTGCAAAGATTTTTCCATTGGAGAATGTCCTCCTAAATAAGGGACCCAGGAGAGCTTTACTATCACAGCCCAGTCTGTCCATAACAAGCCAAACACTATCCTGCACTTGCAATGGTAAATATGACTTCAGCTTAAGTCGGAGAGGAAACATTTTACTGGGGTAGAGAGGCCAGGATATGGAAGGAAGATTAGCACTGCTGTTATGTGGATAGTGAGAAAATGACCAACAGTGTCTAATAGTTGAATCTCAATCTATGAGGCTGCGTTTTTTCTTTTCTCCTTTTTTTTTGCTTTTATGGCTTTCTGTCTGCTTCATGCCAAGGTGAGATACAAGCCACAACTTTAACAGCTTCAACCAAAGAGTTATGATAATATCAGATACTGTGGATGATGAGCAAATAACAGCAAAAAGGTAATGAAAAGTATATATTTACAGCTGTGCTATTAAACACAAAGCTATAAACATTGACAGCCCTAAGAGTAGCAGTTTCTATTGTCATTGATTAATGCCTTGTTTTGAAGAACAAGGAGAAGGTTAAGACAAGAAAGAAACAAAGAGATTTGGGTGTTTTGTTTTGCTTTGGTCTGAAAAATGACATGAGCTATTTTAGGTGTAATCTGCACTTCTGGAATATTTTCATATAAGGCAACTTTCCTAACAGGCAGAGAGATCTTATAGGGCCTTGGAATCATACCACAATGCACACCTCAGAAAACACCAATTAGCCAGTGTCCATGCTCACTAATGTACATGCTTCAAATTTGTTTCTTACAGCCCTTCCATTAACATCACTCTCAGCTGACAGTGCAGCCATACCCACCACCTATTCACTGCAAAATAGGGTTTCTTTTAACTCTTTGGTAACTTTTACCTCAAAGGTTTTGCTGAGAGGAAAATCAATCCAGCCAAATCAATGTAAAAACTTGGCAGTTTATGCAATTCATCATGATAACTGCTGATGGGAAAAAAAAAATCTGCTGCCTGTGATGGCATCACAGACACAGATGATGGCTTAAAACTTAATCAGAAGAACTCTTCCATGTCTGCAACAACCTAGAAGATAATACCTCTGCACCTGGCTCCATCCACTGTAATACTATGTTTTCGCTCTCTTCCTACCTAGCTACACATTCAGAGGATTATGTTTTTCCATTCCAAGCCTTATCCTCACATCTGGTTCAGAAAGGGAAAAAAATAAGGTCACACACTCTTAGCATTTCTGTAATGCTTCCACCCTCTTCTAGCCTGATAAAAAAGGAGTTTCGTTTCTGCTCTGAGAGAGCATAAAAGATTGGCACAATTCTTTCCTCCTACACTGCTCCCCTTCTCTTGAACTCCTCTTTTAACCTCCTCTCTTTAGCACCATATAAACAACACATGATAACCACCCAGGAAATCCAAAATTGCATCCCCTTGAGCTTCCCAGCACAGAAGAGCCTAGAGGTACTCTTTTTAATCATTTTAGATTAAAAAAGAAATACAGAAAAGAACTCACTAAAGCTGTATAAGATGGCAACTCTGAGAGTCACTCAGCCAAAAGGTGTGTGCCATTTCCTGGGGACAAGTACTGTGCTCTTAAGATACAGTACATGGCACTGCCTCGGTGTTCCACGCAGCATATTACAGTGGCAGTGTATCAGTTCTGCTGACCCACTGACCCTTCTCCCATTAAAAAGGCATCAGCTCTGCCCCCTGTTGACATATGCCATGCCTTTTTCTCAAGCCTCTGAGCCCATCACTTTGGGTTAGACTAAGCCCTCACAGCACAACTCTTTGCTTTTTCTCAGGCAGCCACCCCAGGCATTAGCCTGACTCACTGCAGCTCCAAAAGTTCTTGACGCTTGTTCTAATGAGCTCAGGCAAAAGGGGGCCTACAGGAAGGCTGGGGAAGGACTTCTCAGGATCTCAGGTAGTGATAGGACTAGGGGGAATGGAATGAAGCTAGAGGTGGGGAGATTCAGGCTAGATGTGAGGAGGAGGTTCTTCACCATGGGAGTGGTGAGACCCTGTTATGGGTTGTCCAGGGAGGTGGTTGAGGCCCCGTCCTTGGGGGTGTTTAAGAGCAGGCTGGATGAGGCTCTGGCCAGCCTGATCTAGTGTAGGGTGTCCCTGCCCATGGCAGGGGGGTTGGAACTAGATGATCCTTGTGGTCCCTTCCAACCCTGAATGAAACTATGAAACTATGAAACTATGAGACAATCTTATTGGTGAGAAACCTCTTCTTTTGCCTTAGCTTAAAACAAAATGAAACAAAACAAAACACAACCTTATTTATCCTGAACATCAGAAACACTCATTGTGCAATCCCTGCATATTACAGGAAGCATGGTGGCACCTCTGGGGATCACCCAGTCCAGCCCCCTGCTGAAGCAGGGGCACCCACAGCAGCTTGCCCAGGATCAGGTGGGTTTGGAATCATCCTGTTGTATATTGGAGGGGAGGGGGGGTTGAACTATTTTTGCATTAGGAGCAAAGATGCCCTGCCCTGTGGTCCTTCACCATGGCTTTGTGCTACTCCTGAAGGGAACTGAGGTGATGTTAGCTTTTTTTTTTTTAATAACCTGGATTGTTATTATTATTGCTGCTGTTGTTGCTAAAGAGCTCTAGAGGGAGATGTGGAAATAGTCTGCTCCCTTGTGTAATGCCTGAAATCAAACCAGAATACATCAGGCTGACACTGCCTGCCTGTTACTGCCCTAAAGCTTGTTATTAAAAAACAAACAAAAACAATTGCTGCACTACACCCTATTTCACCTCTCCCAGGATGGAAGGGCAATTTAACCTGATGGTGAAAGATAGACAGGATTCAGGGCTCCTTTACAGTGACTCAGGTCAGCCAAGATCACCACACACATTTAGATCCCAGCCTCTTTGGGATATAAGAAACGTGGGGAGCTCCAGGACAAACAGAATCCCCCTCAGTCACGCACTTCTGAGTGTGCACTGTTTGCACTGATACAAAGCAACTTCAAGAAACTTGGATAGATATTTTTTTTCCACTGGAATAGTTGTGGAATAATAAATTCTGAGCTTTCAAATGTGTTTTCAAAAGCCTGTCAAAGTAAAACTCTCCTACAGCATGACAACCACTGAACTAGTTTTCTATACCCTATTGTAATCATCTGAGGATAGGAATCTGCAGGAGATAGTGAACAAACCCAAACCCCAGTCTTGTGATTACTTAGAAAGTGGCAAGCTCACCACCCACAACACACAGGTTTTCTACAACCCCCCTCCCTCAAGACTCAAATATCATTCACATTGTCTACTCCCTGCCCTTAAAGGATGCTCAGAGCACCTAAAAAAAACCCTGACAGAACACTGATGTAGCTGTCATGATCAAAGAACATCACAATTTGGCCTCCTAAAAGAAAAAGAATCATTTCTCTTTGGACCTCATTCACACAGTTGTTTGCATGAAGGTGCTGGAAGTTCTGTACCTTTATTAGCATTTACATAATTTGGGGTAATTTGGGGTTTTTTCCTTCTCTGGCTTGGAAAAAAGCGAAGTCTGCAGAGCTGCATTAATCTCTGTGAATCACTCTCACCTGCAACTACTGTTCAATATCCTCTAAAGTGCCAGCACTGAAAATACAGGGTTTCTCCACAATAAATGCTTTTAAAATACCTATAAGGCCACTCTAGGAAGAACTATTATCATGGAATAATGATGCTCTTTTAGGATACGAACACACAGCTGTGCTTCATGGATTAGAACAACACCCCACGTGAACTGCAGCAGAAAGCTTCCTGTTCTGCCTTACTTTTACAGGCAGGAGGTTTCCTGTCCTCCCTCTCTCATATTTTAGGAAGTGGTTCAGGCACCTTAGCTAAAAATGTGTTGATAAGAATTGTAAGAGAATAAACAGCTGTGCCTTCCTTACTCTACAGCCATCTGTGTTCATGTATTTTTAATGAATCATTTTGGCTACCCACTCACACAAAATTGTGTTTGATTTGGTATTTGCAGATTTCCTCAGCATCAGACAACCTTTTCCTTGCTGAGAGGGGAGCTAACACAACCACCTTGCTACAGCAGGTCTGAACTGCCTGTCACAGGTGAAGAGAAGCACCAGGACTGTCTTCTCTAAGAAGAACAACAAGCCTCTCACAGCTGCACTGTCCTTAAGGTCCCACAGTTGGGTTTCACAGAGGCAGGTGATTCAAATTCCCAAGAGACTATCATCATAGGCTCAAAGACATTGTCAGCTGTACACGAGATGAGTACAGCTCCACAGCCTCACCACTTGCACATCTTTATTCATCACCTCTAGAGGTTCACATACAGACATAATACCACCTTACAGATCTTGTTGTGCATGCAGATACAAATTAGTGCACCATTTATTTCTCATAACAAAGCAAGGCCACCTATCATAGCACTTAAAGACCCACAGGAAGACTTCCCTAAGATATTAGGCAGATAGCAGAAAAGACTCAGAGAGAGCTGCAAGGATGCTGCATGGGGAAGAGGTCTGGATGAGACAGGGTCAGATTTAGGGACTGGACCCCATTCTCACTCGAGATTGACATTCAGCACTGCTGATACCTCTTGTCTGTGAGGACTGGCAGCAAGATCATGGCTAACATAGAAGTAAAGAAGTTAAAGCCTTTATCTCAGGACCTGCTTCCTTAACATATAGACAGGGAGCATTACCTAGATGGGAAGAAGCCACCACACTTCAAGAGAAAGCCATGAGAAAAAGGCTTCCACTGCAAAGAGCTACCCACCAGCTGCTCTGCTGATCTCCTCAGGAAGTCTCACATAAAGGGCTGAGATGTGATGGAGCTGGACATAGCTGAGGCAAAGAAAGCAGTGGGAGACCAAAATGTGAGGGTGAGAAAGGGATGAGAGGATGAGAGAATGAGACACAGGTGGGAAGCTGAGGCAGAGGAAGAAGGCCAGATGGAGAGTGAGGCTGAGAAATTAATAAAAAAGGGAGGGCCCCAGAAAAAAATGGAGACCAAATGTGGGTGGAGGGCTGAAAGTGGGCAGTGGAGGTTGAAATCAAAGGGCAATCACACCTGCTTTAGCAAGCCAGCTTTGTAGTCCATTACTTCCAAATTTTATGAACAGCCCCCATTTTATTAATGATTCCTCCTAAGACAGGAGAGAAGAAATGACAAACTCATCATCATGGCTTAAGCAAGCCTCTCTTTGCTAGTGTAATAATAACAGCCATGGGTTTACAACCCATTGGCTAAAACAACCAACAGAAAAATTAGCTCATTTGGCTGTGGCTACTGGAATGTAATAGATGGCTCTTCAGCTGGGATAATGGAGCACATACTGCAGTGATTAATGTGAAAAGCTGGGTGGTGTATAAACTGTTTAACAGAACAGAGCAATATGGCATGCAAACCAAACTAAACCAACCATAAATAATTTAGGCACTCTTGAAAAGATTTATGAAGATTTATTTCATGTATAAATCCTCTTTGCTGTAATATCAGAGAGAGAACAAGCATTTCTTTGGCTTATTTATACAGAACAGAATAGAAAGATCACTTCAGAAAGAGGAATGTTCCACTTCTCCACTCCGTAAGATATAATATAGCAGCATCTCGGCTACAGGTCTCCTGACAACATCAACAGTAAAATCATGCACACCAGTGTTACATAATTGTATAGCAAATATTTATTTGCAGGGTTGAGATTAATACAAGAGAAAAGAATGAACAGCACAGAACTGGGTCTCAATCACAGCTCCTGTGGGCAGTATTCTCTGCAGAGTGTCAAAACTGTGCCCACGCTGCAGGTTAGGGTGGGATCACATGTACCAAGCTCTAAGAAGTGCAGGGACTCTAGCAGTCAAAAGAACTGTCTATCACATAACTTCCAAGAGATGAACACAGAGCTGTTCACATTCCAGCAAGTTCAATTTCATGAACAGTCTTTGGTCATGCAAGAAATTGTAATTTCTTCATTGTTCAGACTTCATTCCATAGCAGAACTTGCTGTGGGATGCCTCTCTCTAACATGACAATACCTGCTGTTTGCTGTTCCAGTCCAGTGACCAAACAGCACACCTAAATGGGGAAGCACTGGGCCAAACCTCCCTGGCAATACTCCAGTGATTAAATCAAAGGCTGTGGAAATTCGTCTAGCAGTTAGATGCAATTGGATTTATCTTTCCAGCCCCATGCACTGCTGCCAAGCACCACGTGTTCCTTAATTTGAGCTCAAATTGTAAAGGCTTTGGAATCCTGACACACACAAATCAATCCATAAGATCAAGAGCAGCAAGCATGTCATTGTTTTCCCTGGGTGCTTTGAGGTTGCTCTGTAAAAGTCAGGCCAAGTTTAAAATGAATCATCAGAAACCAGAATGACTGGAGCTGAACCTTGTCCCACCACATCTCCTGCAGCAGAGCCTACAGCTCTGCTGTAAGCAGAAGAACCAGGATGCTGCCTATCATGAGCCACAAAGCTGAGCCCTCTCCCAGTCCAGGCTGCACACTGGAGGCACCTCTTGTGTCTTGCTGGGTTACACTAAAGCACTGGGAGCTGTACCCACAGACATGTTTGTTAGCTGCTGCACGTCACAGGGGGCTAAGGTTTAAAAACACAAAGCAGCATTAAGAGCACACAAGTATCACAAGAGTTTGGAAGACAGATGGGTTTAAATTAAGACTTCAGACATTTTCCTCCATTCCTCCACTCTGGACATGCTCTGTATGGAGCTCATGAGAAACAGGTTAACACCTTCAGCCTGGGGACGGTGGTGTCCCAGTGCTTACACAGAAGAGTTTCCAGCTCTCTCTGGAAGCAGGATATGCCTAAGTCTCATTTGAGGCTTGAAGGCTTGGTTCATGAGCAGAAGAACAAAGCCTCAGGATTTCACCCTTTTTATTGCTTAAAATGCCAAGAAAAGTTTAAAATTAATAGCGACCAGCATAAAATGTAGTAAGAAATAAAAGAAACATTTACTGCCTTAGATGCAGGCCTGTGCCCCTGACATTTCCATATCAGGGCAGTATTCTCTCCACGTTAGCAGCGGGCAAGCATAAAACATGCACTTACTGCAAACACCATGAATTTTTCTGTCCTCTTAAACTTAGCTGTGGAAGGCTGCATACTATAAAAATAGGGAAAGAGAATAGAAGACTCTCATTCTCCATAAGGCAATTACCAGGGCTGTCAGCGAGAGCAAAATTTACTACATGGAAAGGGTAAAGAGAAAGGAACGTGCCAAGCAGTTCAGAAAGAAGTGAAAGAGACTGGGTTGCAAGACATTTTGCCAACCCCAAAATCTGGTAGAGGTCATATAGCTGTAGAGCAACCTCCAAAAGCCCAGACGCTCCGCAGGTCTTTCTCTTGTATCCCACAAAAAGCCAGAACGGCTACTTGCAGGGCACATAGCTCTTCAGAAGCCCCTTCTCTAATGGAAGACTTGGAATAACAATACCAGATTCCTATGCAGTTGTGAGGTTATCCCAAAGTCATCTGCACAATTGGAAGACATGAAGGGAATTTTTTCCAAGAGACACCTGACTTCCCAGTAAGCCTCCCAGACTTCTGGGAGATGAACCACAAGGTTCCACTGCTGTCACCACTTGGAAGCGTTACCACATGGTCCAGGCAGAGCAGGTGATGAGCAGTGTGCTCTTATTCAGTGTTAGCACCCAGGGAGCTCAAAGGGAGAAGACTGCTCAAACTCAGCCAGAGCATCCTTGGCTCTGGGTGATTGGAAACAGACTTTCCATCACAGCTTGAAAAATCTTGCCATTGGTCAATAACACAACTCATGAGCTATGCTCCTTCTCTCTATAGACACTACCCTGCATCATCAGTCTTGGTTTTGACCACAGTGATGCTGCAAGAAGTAACTAAGCATCATTTCCCCCAATTCCTACTGTACTGGAAATCCAGGTACTGCTACTAATAATATGGAAATAATGGTCATGGCTGGAGAGATCCCTTATGCTTGGCTAGAGAAAGCATCTTCCATGCAGCTCCTCTGCTGAGTTAAACTGAAATAGTCATAGTGGAAACCAGCTGAGGTTCTGCCTGACAAATCTCTATTCAATTAATATTTCTTGACAGTGTAAGATTCTCTTAATGACTGACTGCTGCCATTTTGTTCAAAATGGCAAGAGATTTATAAATAAATAAATACTGGGGAAAATACTACAGTTTTGACATGAAAAGACACCAAATCAGCCCTACAACTTGGAGAATGTGATGCAAATTACAGAATAAGTACAGAAACTTTTGGCAAACTCCCAAAGAAAGCAGATGTATAGGAAGTCCCAGCCAAACAAACTTCTCACTGGAGTAAAAAAGGGAATTGCTGTTCCACGCAGCATGTGCTGGTGGGTTTTGCCCTTTTTTTTCCCCCCTAAAAAAAAAGATTCTCACTCAACCACAATGGAGAGATACTGTGGTGATGCAAACTGCAAAGCATTTTAACACTGAATTGTTAGTTATTGCGGTGATTGCTGGTATTCTTAATTTTGGATTCTCAGCTGACTCAGAAATTACTGTCCCCTGTAGACAAATTGTCATCTTTAGTGCCTGTATAGCTGGTAAGAAAAGCAACCTGCTGAAGAGCAGCCACAGAAGAGAGTTAAGCTGAAATCCCTCTTAAATTGCTAAGCCATTGTTATGAGAGATTGTACATAAATATTAACACCACTACTAAGCACTTGTGTTTCATATTCCTGCTTGAAGCTAGTTTTTATTGCTGAGTTGTAACTGCCTGAAATTAACACCCTACCCTAAAAATGCTGACAGGGAATTCATTGTAATAGTGCTACAAGGCACAGAACACCGCTACAACACTAATACCAGTCTATTTAAACTGGAAGGCAAAGCAAAATAGAACTCTGGGTGTTAGCATCAGCCAACTAGCCCTAGAACACCAAACCACCTGAGGAGCATCAATTCGACTGCCAAAGGTGGGCAAAGAGCCCCTCCAGCTGCCACAGCCTGAAAAATACCTACCATGGCTTGGCATTACTGCTTTGTGCTTGCTCTAAAACACTGCTGCTGCTGGGGAAGGAGGGTCAGTAGTAAGGCAGGATTCAACTGGATGCCGCAGATGAATCAACCTTTCCAAGTCACGCTGACTGCTTCTGGTTTTCAGGAAAGATGTCAACATAAAGTGACATGATCACCCTGACTTGGCACTGCCTTTATTTTCTAGGAGTTCATTTCTTTCCCTTTGATTTCTTTCCACAGAAACAGCTGATGAGAGGCAACTCCCATCCCAAAACAGATGGAAGAATGAAGGAGGATAAGAAGGGGAAGAGATGGCATTGGATGCTCAAGAAATTTCACTTTCCTTACACCTGTCACCTTCAGGCTCAATACAAGTACACTTGCAAGGAAATATTTACTGTTTCTAATTTCAAAGCTTTATAACATTTCTTCCTTAAAAAAATTGGTAGCAGAAATATCTGGAAAAAAAACTGACTCTCCAAACACACTGCTTTGTATGTATATTATAAACTACTTTCTATGTTTATTTTTTTCCACAGGACAATGTTGTTGACGTTACAGACACAGCCCTTACTTCCTCTGCAGCACAATCGCCCCAAAGCAATCTGAATCTTTCATACTGATCCCAAGTGAAACTCCCCTGCTGGTACACTCTGTTGCCAACCCCAAATTAAGTTCAGATTTGTGCACAGGAACCCTGGCCATAGTTTTGACAAACTATGTTTATGTCTCACTTTAGCCTGTTTGGATGCGGACCAAGCTGCAGCCCCAGGAGGAGGACCATTCTGCTCCATCCTTGACACCTCCCAGGCAGAGTTCCAACAGCTCTCACCTCACTGATCAAGAGGGAAAGAAGCTCACTTTTTATCCCCCTTTGCAGCCACAAAAAAGCTCATCAAGCAGTTGGCTGCCTGATTCCTCGCCACGAACAACTCACAACAGCAGAGAAAACTGTGACATGGCACTGCTGCGGTGGTTTTCCCCATTGCAATATTGCTGGTCTAGGATTTCATTCCTTTCTCCCAAGCTGGCATTGGTTATTCACATCATTTTGTGGCTTGGAAGAGTCAGAAGATGGGATGAAGCCCAGCTTTTCCACAATTTCTAGCCTTCTTTGCTTCAACACATAAATTAGTCAAGAGGCCTGATAGCATACTTGCTCCACTGCTTCCAGAGTCAGTTAAAATATCTTGCAAAAATTGCCTTGAGAACTTTCATGCGCACCAAAACTGGAATGCTTTGTCTGCTCTGAGGACTACCATCTCTTCTCAGCAATGCTGCTCTGTAATACACTACCCATACATTTCCAAGTAACCTGCCTCACATACAGCACAAGATTCTCTTTCCACAGGCTGGATAGAGGCACCAAGAGTCCAGCAGTGAGGTTTTCAAAAAGCACTTAGCTGCGTCCTAACTCCAAACCCTTCCCATTTCAGCAGGTGCAGAGTTAGATCAATGCTGTGAGTTACACTGATGATCGAGGCCCAAGTTAACTTAGCAGTAGTGGCAAACTCCAAAGGTTCTTGACTCCCATTAACCTGTGCAGCTTCTTTGAGTCACAAAGCAATAGCATGCAGAAGAGCTCTTTTATTCTGCATAGGTCATTCTGTATCAGATTTTGGGAAATACTTGGATTACCCCTTCTCTATTGCTATGGTCTAACTGCATCTCAAACACTGGGCCTTTATGCAACAAACAATCCCTGTACACACAACCTTATTTTACAAGGACTGCCTGATCACCAGTCTTAAAAGTTGAATTTCTGGTTTTGACCAAGTGGTTTGTAAAATGCCTGGAGAGAGGGAGGAAAAGAAAAACAGGAAAGAACAAAGGCAAGTACATTGCTGAGCTGAAGTAGAGATACTCAGCCAATACACTAAGTTTTTTGCATTTTGGATTCATCTGATCTTTCTGGCGTCTGAAAGAAAAGAGGAAGAGCTTAAAATTTCAATGAAATAGATAATCCATCCTTTGCTAACCCCTCCAAGTCACAGCATGCTCACCACCTGCTTTACTTTACACATGCGGCCTGGACTCAGCAGGGAAGAGTCTGTTGCAGTGAGGATTTCAATACAATTGCACAGGCAAACCTACAACTCAATTTTCAAGTGAAGAGGGGGAATGATAAATAAAACCCACTGAGAGTCATGTTTGCAACCATGAACAGCATGTTGTACACACACGCACCTGTGCATTTGCACACATAGCAAGAGCACACAGAATAACCTTTATCACAGAGGCTCAGGTATAGAGATAAACTATCCATGTACACAGCTCAGTGATTTGTCTGTTATAGGAAATTTAAACAACAAAATGCTCTGTCCATCCCCCCTCAAAGTGAAGAAGTTACTTTACCCACTCTTTTCCTCCGCTGCCTTGCTAAAGGTATGCCACACTGCCGTGCTGCCCAACGCTTTGATAACATCCTGATAAAAAACTGTGTAATCACAGAAATGACAAAAGTAATCCGGGAGGATCTGCAAAACCCATTATTTATACAGGGAAAGCTTTGGCAGACACTGACCTTCCCTTGTGTCCTCTCCTGGCCCAATGGCAGATAATCCACGCTGTAGTTATTAACAAAGCCAGTCCTATGAGCCCGATACAGTTAAATGATTTAGCACCTCCAGGTAAAACTTTTATACTGCATCTTAATTTACTACCCACTAGCGACCCTTCCTGTTTTATCAGTCAGAACAGGATAGATTAGATCTTCCACATAGATTTTATGGTTTGTCATTGAGGGAATTTATGATCTTAGTTGCACCTACTGCATTCAATGAGGCTAAGCCATGCAATAGTTGTCCTGTAGAGCACCACGCTTCTGAAAAGCATCAGCCAGAATACAGTTCAGGTTTGTGTAAAGCCAAGAGCCAAACAAGGCACACAACAGTAGCAAGGCTCAGACAGACCACTACTGTGGGAAGAGTTGGTCAGGGATTTCCCACCAAAACATCAACGTCCATGGTGCCGTGCTGGACAAGTTGGAAGTAAAAGGGCAGTCTGCTTCCCAATAGCTTGTGGGTCATAAATGAGAGCAGAAGTGCAGGTGGGTCTAAGGTTAGAAAACTGCAATGCAGGATTGCCTAGAGCTAGAAAATGCAATTATTTTCTCACCATGTAGTAGCTCCTGCAGCTTAGGGGATGGTGGGCTCTGGCTTGACTTTTTTTTTTTTAATATTAAAAACTTCATAACAACAAAATCTTTTACCACCAGTTTGTGGCAAAGACTTGAATCTGTCTCCTATACCAGATGACCACCTCAGCCATGAGGCACACCCCTGGTTTTTACAAGTCACTCTTGCTGACACTGTTTTGGCACACACAGAGAGTCAGCTTGGCCACAGTGGAGTTGCCCAGCAGAGCTCCCACGTTCCTGTTTGAGCTTACCTACCCAGACCTGAGCTATACAGCATGCACAGAGAATTTCAGCCCCACTGCACAGGACCTGTGGACATCCACAGGAGTACTGACAGGGCTTATGCTCACGAATCCCAGTCCATGTAAAAATACAAATTTTCCAATTCCAGACAGAGAAAACTTCTAGGTACATCTAGAGGATGAATCTGAGGAAGTCTTGATGTATGAACTTTAGTTACATTGATGATTGGAACAAAAGATGCTGTTAGAAAGGGTCTTTGTACTTCAAGCTGGCATGATTCAAAACAAACATCTTTCAGTAAGCAAAAAGAAAAACAAATATTCATTTTGACTCCTAGCACTCAGCCCTTAGCACTCAAACAGGAACAACAGCTGCCAAGCACCTCACATGGTTTGGTCCACAGCAGCAGTGCAAGCTAAGTATTGCAGTAACATTCTACTTGCAGAACAAAAGTGGCCTGTACACATTCCCCAGAAGGGTTAATGAAAGTATTAGAGCACGTTTCAGGGATTTGTTGCATTGCAGCGCCAACACTTTGTGCTCAAGGGATGAGAAACATGACAACAGGCAGTTGTAATGGAAGGGACAGGTGTCTGATTACAGATAATATCCTCATTGTTTACCGAGCCACATCTGAGCTTCCTACAAAGAGGTAAAGAAAACAGCTAAGCAGGTTGCAATGCGGAGAGAACTTTGCTTAATGAGAACCCTTGACTCCACATTTAATCAAAATAAGTTAGATTATGAGCAGCAGGGCAGTCTAGTGTGGTATATGTGCTATTAATCATACATCAAATAAGCTCTAGGAACTTATTACTGTAAAAAAAAAAAGGCACTATTCACTGGCAAGGTTATTGGAAATTCAATCAAAATAAAGAGCAAGCATGTAGCTTAAAACTGTGTTACATGAAACATTAAGGTTAAGTACAGTACCTGAAGCATCAACTATTATATATGCACATAAAATATCATACATTGAAAGCACATCTTTCAAGAACATGGATAAGACACATCAAAGTGAAATTTTACATTTGTAAAGTAAAAGTAAGAGAAATATCTCAGAGGCTACAAAACCAACCTCTTCTCTCAAAACCAGGTGAAATTGAGAGTACCTTAAGAGTCACCTCACTTATAACCCAATTATTTGAAAGGAGAAGCATAGCATTTGTATTTTATTTGGACATCCAACACCACTCTGAGCAGACCTCATCATAATTTGATTTTAGAGTCAGAGTCTTGTTTTGATGGATAAGCTTCTTGAAATTATTGTCAGCTCCCCAAAAGCTGTAGGGGAGCAATAACCTCTATTTGGTTTCAGTCAGAAGTGAGATTCATGTGTATCATTCCCTTGTCTAGATAGATCTAAATTAACCTACTGCAGTACTTGGGAGTCTACAAAACTGCCTTCTGCAACACTGCTGACTCCTCATATAAACATGGGGTAAATCTCTCCCAAAGAAAAATCTGCTATGGAAATACCTCTGCAACTCCAAGCAGTGTGATCCCATCAGAAAGCTCTGAAGCTGGAGGGGAGCCCACAAAATGCAGCTGTGCTGCTGTCAACCTGTGTCACTCTGAGTCTACCCTTTGGATTGTCTGGCCATCACTGCCAGTCCCTGCAGCCCACTCCAGCCCATGGTACTAGCAATACTCATCTCTCCTTTGTGCCTGCATCGGAGTGGCAGACACAATCCTCTGTTCTTCACTCACTATGACTATTGTTGCTCTGTAGCTGGTTTATTGTGTTTAAATTTGGATTGATCAATAATTCTTGTCCAAAAGCAAGTGTCTTCACAATTTTCAATTGTCAACTTGTGGCCTCCCAGAATGCAGAAACTGAGTTCATGAGGAAGGAGAGGACCTCTGAGCCTAGAAGCATAAATTTCTTTGAAAAACAGAAGACCCACAAGACACATTTTTTTAAATCCCACCTTATTAAACAGCTTCCTCTGGCCTTAATCCCTGCAGCTGATCAAAACTATACTCTGCCAAGGAACCTTCGTGGTTCTTTCTGCATGACTGAGGACTTAGGTTGTTAGTTTCCACTGGAGCACATGCAACATCTTCTCTCCACAATTCCTCCAGCACTGTAACGGAAGCTGATGGAAGATACACATTTTTATGTCCATCAGACATCAGTGCTAAAGGTACTGCTCAAACCAGTCTCTGCTGATAACTGAGGGATTATATTCAGTAATTGTTCTGAGTAAGTTAGAAAAAAACCCAAACTATCATAATTAAGTACAAACAACCCCTGGCAAACATCTACCCCATTTGCTCTTCCACGATATTATCCTACTACCACACTCTACCTCACCACGAGCAACAAGCAGCAAAACATCCCTTCATAGCATTCACTTATTCTAATCTATCTTTAATCTATTACTACCACTTTTTAATTAAAACCTACTTCTAAAGACAAGTCTGTGATTGAATGAGACAAGCACCTCTTTATTAAGGAAACCCTTCTAGCAATTCTGCATCCATGCAGTTGCAGTAACAGGGGAAATGCCAGTGGGCACAGAGCATCCTGTGCCACCCACTTGCTGTACTAGAAGGGATGTATCTAAAGTGTGAGAAACAGCTTAATATATCTTCATTGATTTTTTTGGCCTCCTCCTCTCCGAGACTCTCAGTTCAGATGCCAGAGGTTGTGCTGCTTTTTCTTCCATCATTATCTATTAAGGGCCAAACTAAAGTCATTGGCTTATTGTATAAATATCATGGCAGTGGTGTGTTTTGGTTATTATTCACCAGGATCAGACCTCAAGTGAGGGGAAAAGCTCTAAATTCCTTTGCCAATTGCCAGAGATATCAAGCACCCTTTTCACATATTGATTTTGTTGGTGTTATTTACTTTACAATAGTAGGAATATCCCTTTGCATGTTCCAGATATAAGAAAGCTAAAGAAGTAATCTATAGGAGTGCAAGATAGGATATTGAACTAGATTCCCCGAAGCAGAAGTCACTGGCAGAGAGGTAATATTTCAGAAGAGTGGAATTGATTTCTGACCCAGTCTTTCAGCATCCTGCATTCATGAGAGCTCATATTGGATGAAAACAAGTCGATACAAGAGGCATATGAGATTTAACAGGCTATGAAGTACAGTAGGGTAACAATGGATAATTTACACATGATGCTTAATAAGCAGCTGCAGCAAAGTTAGCTCTTCTTGTGTCAGTTTGCTTTTACTTTGCAGTTAAAGCTAAGTTTAGAGGATGATCTTGTTAAACCTAAGCCAAGTCAGCAGCTCGTACTCAGGCAGACCCCTCTGGTTCTAATGTGACAGTAGGCTGCCCAGCAGGAGACTGCCGTTTCTCTTAGTCAGGAACAGCAGCAAGGAAGGGGCACCCAAGTGGAAATGTGTAAAGTTTGGCTTCTGCCCATGAACGCAGTATGGTTAGTCTGACAGCTTCCTCCTCTGGGAGGAGCTGTAGTCACCTCATGGGAAACACACCCATGTGAAGGACAGACAACTTACCCCTTGCTCAGCTGGAAAAGTTGTTGGAAAACTGCACCAAACTGACAGCTTCTTGAACCTAACAACAGGTTTTAGTATTAAAGAATACACACTGAAGAGGAACATCACCATCTGGCCATTTCACTACTTTCTGTAGTACTCAAGCCTGCCTCTGCTCCTGGTTCTCCCTCAGTAAATCTTGAGCAGCAGCAGCAGCAACCTTTTCAATTTTACCCCAGTCTCTCAGGAAAGAAAAAAGGAGAAATTGGCCTTGCTCCAATTCGTCAAAATAATCAACATGGCTTTTCTCCCATAGAAATCCAAGCAGCAAGATCGTTATGAATAACTTTAGTTAATACTCAGCACTAACAGGCTATTTGAAATCAAATACCCATTCGTACATGAAACACCTTCAGTCTACCTCTTTAAGTAAGCCTATATACTAACAATGCCAAGTATTGTCAGGTTAAAATATGAGACAAATTAACCCTCATTAAGAATATGCACCTGCAACACAGCCTACCAACTGTGAAAAGGCAACTGCTCGCTAGATTTGCATCCGTATTGTCTTCACCCCTCATTAAACAGCCTGACTGAATTTTGCTGATCAGTCACTACCTGCTGTATGTTCAGCAAGAGGCATTTCTGTGGAATCACAACAATTTTGGGGGGGGGAAAAAAAAAAAGGAAGAAAAAAGGTTATCAGTCCTCTTTATTAAAAACAAAGACAGAACCAAACCACCACCCCTTCCTTACTCCCCCAAAAGAGAAAGCTTTATGCAAGATGTTTGGTTAGCCACAATGAATATTTTAAGTTACAAGAATAACTTTAGATTTTTTTGCTGGGGTTTATTTTTGGCTCAAGAGAACCCAAAATACATAAAACACTAGATGAAAGAGTGGTTACAACGTGACATGAAGAGTTCTAAAAATAAACAGGTCACAAAATCCAAGATCTCAGCCTGACAAAAATGTTTTCAAGTAGCTTTCGCTACTGATAGAAAAGTTTTTGTTGAATTAAACATTGCCCTGTATTGCTTTCACTTTCATCAGTTTCTAAGGGCATAAATGTGCAAATAAAGTATCAAATCAGAGGTGAAATGGCCCAGGCTTTGCTTCTTGTTTAAACTGTGCAGTAAACAGCATAGCTAAAAGGACATTAGCCCATTTAAACACTTCTAACCATGCAGTCTAAATGATATTAAGCTATCTGTAATACATTTAAACAAAACTAACTCAAACAGATGCTGCTTTTGGGTTTACTACATTTTTTCATATGTGAAGACCACCAGGTTTTAATTAATGATTCAAGACACAGATTCAGAACCAGACCTAGTACCAAGAAACACAGATATCAGACAATATAACAATGGTACAAGAAGAAATTAGCCAAAAACACTCTGCCAGCTTGTGCTGCATCATTCCTTTACAGTGGCTTTTCCACAGAAAAAGAAAAGTATATCATTAGCTGAAAGGAACCTTATCCCATTAGGTAAAGCTCTGGTCACACAGACCTACATCCTGCACATGTGACTTCAAGCACAGGAGCAGTTCCACAGAATGCAGTGAGGGCAACAACATAAAAACATTTAACTTGGTTTTTCTGTGCTTCTGCATCATGCACTGATGCTGTACTTTTGTTTTCAACTTATATTTAATTCACAGCTTGGAAAACAGCATTTCCTGTGGATTCCTTCCCAACCCCAGCACGCTTTTCAACACTAGCTTATAGTTAGAGTTCATCTGCTGCAGTGACTTGCAAATAAGACCCCAGCATTGTAGCACACACAAAAAAATTATGTGATTATTTGGTGAACAAATGGTCACCCACATTTGAAGCAACACCAACAAAACTGTGCAGCTATGTCTGAGGTTCTGAAACCACCCAGAGGAGTCACCTTGGAACAGGTGAAAGTAAAGGAAAGCTTAGCTATGATGACCATTCCTTCAACATGCCAATGTAAGTCAAGGAACTGGCACACATTGCAGCTCTGCAGATGGACAGCTATGCATACCTGGCTCACAGCATTTCCATTCCATCTTTGCCAGATACCCAGCCAAAATCAGTATCTTTCAGCCAAATTCACACAGAGAGCACTGCCTAGTTGTACTAATGCTTCACAAGAGGCCCACTGCTTAAATCAGAGCCCTCCCACTTAGTGTGTCAACCAAATCAGAATCACTCAACTTTACTGTCATCTTCCACATAACTGGCATTAGGCTACTGGTTGGAGTGATTTTGGCACAGACCCTTAGAGGCAAGGCTCATAAGCATCACCATCACATTCTCTGTTGGCTGCCCATCACAGAGGTCTGCTGCAATGCTCAGCTTCACATAACCCAAGTTCTGAAGCCTCCTCTGGATCTAAGCCTTGCCCTAATGCTGTAGTCTGTGTGTGGTGATATTTCTGTTTACCACTATCCACATGTCAAGTACAGACTCAGCCTCTTCATACCTTACAGTCCACCATGGATTTTTGTTCTGTGCTTTCCACACATCATGGAACTGGCTGGACTCTATGACCTTTAAAGGTCCCTTCCAACCTAAAGCATTCCATGATTCTATGAAATCAGCTTTTGGACTAACTGCTAAACTTCTACATTCATCTGCAATGAAGTTCTGTGCATATTCAATAAACAATGAGCCTCCTACACTGACTGTTAGAGGAAAGAGAATGTCTCACAGACTTCATGAGATTTTTGTGTGCATTTCTCCTGCAACTCATGGCATAATTAAGCTGAGAGATATAATACAGATGGATCATTGTCTGGAGGCTGGGAGGTGGGTATGTGTGTAGAAGTCATTGTTCTTTGATTTTCATTCTACTCAACAAACCCTACCTACCCCAAGTTCATCCATCAGCTGAATGGTTAAAGGTGTGTATTATCCAGGACAACCAAAGGAAGATTCTTATGTAATTCTCCACCAAAAAGTTCTTTGTCTTCTGTAGTCTTCAGATATATTATTCATGTACATCTCATACAGCAAAGTCACTAAGATAATATCCCAGCCATGAAAACAAAATATATATATATTGCTGCTTACATGATATCTCTGTGCTGGAGTCAAGGGCAAACTGCTTTTATTTAAAACACAAGTTATTGCACATAGACTTTTTGTATCTCTAAAGGTACATAGAGAGATCACATTCAAATGAGCTAAACCCAAGAGGACTGCTGACACCATGTGTGACTCCATTCCATAAAACTTCCAGCATATTATTGGAAAAAAATTCAGTCTTGATCTAAAACCCTCAAGCAACCACATCACTTCATTCTTTCAGTGTTTAATTATCTGCATTACTAAAACCATGTTTCTCCACAGGATCAGTCATTTTAGAAGCATACCAGTGCAGACTGAAGAGAAACCACCACATTTTTCCCCAACCAAAATGCACTGTTTGGATGAATGCAAATTATTTCCATGTTTCTAGAAGGCTGCAAATCTTGCTATAGGTGTTCACAGCTCTGTACTTTGCATTGACAAAACACTGCTCCTCTTAGACCAGCAATCATCACAGAACTTGATCTGCATGTTTCTGTGGAACAGGTATTTGCAAAATTGGGTGCCACCACGAATCCCAACAGCTTGCACTTCAAACAGGAGGTGAACTACCTTGGTAGTATGAAAAAGAAGAATATGACTCATACTTTGCTTTAGTTCAGTCAATTTGCCGTGCTGTTCACCTTTATCAATCCTCCTGGGACAAGGTCACACACTAATTCTACAAATGCATTGATGTTACTTGTTACTTCAGGGCCTACCCAAGTCCCTTTGATCTCTGTGCCTTCAAAGGTGGCACCAGACTATGTCTGTCTAGCTGATCTGTATGAAACTAAAAGTTATAATAATGGAAATGTACCTAAGAATGGAGCAATCTATTTTCTTGGCAGTCTTAAATTCAAGGCTGGATGTTTTTCTAAAATGGTACAACAGAAGTTATTGGCTTAGTCCAGAGATGGATGAGCAAGGGAAGTCAGGCTAAGTGATCACCAGTTCTTTCTGATCTTCATAAAAACTCTGACTGAGCTATACCATCAAGACCTCACCATTACACCCCATGAAGCAGAGAGGCTCTGGGTAGCACATGCAATCTGTGCTAAGAATACTGCAGTCAAAAGCTCATTTCTTTAACTTTCTCATATCAATCAATTGAAGAAAAACTAACAGCAGAAGTCACGTGTGTGGCTGCCTCTGTCAAAACTGAAGGCCCTGTAAAGGCTGTCAAAGAGCAAAAAGGGAAGAAGCAAGACATTCAAAGATGGCAACAAGGACAACAAAATAAAAAAGGTAAATACTCACAAAGCTCTGAAGTGACACATAAAGGGTCTATAAAAGGTCTAAAAACCCAAAATAACAACAACAAAAAATCAATTGAACTATCAAGAAAATTAAATCAGAGGGCAGACCAGTACCTTAGTACAAGAGAAATCCACAGCTAATGGAGGATAAGTACTATGATGTTATGTCTCAAAGGACATTGATTGTTGAAAGAAGTCTGACTCTATCCAAGATCCTGAGCAGAGCTGTGTAAGCAGTAAAACACCCACTGGAGTTAAGTACCTGCTGATGGGCAGGTAGAGACATCTTACCCTGCACATTCTTTTTACAGAAGGCTTACAGGCGATCTCATCTTCATAACTCTACTGTGTTTGGCAGCACCTTTGGCAAGCAGCCCAGCAAAAAGTGGGAAAGAACCAGGATAAAGTGTTAACATAACAGAATAACAGAGCTATAAACCCATTCATCTCATTTTCCTAGCTGCAATGGTGAACTTCTGCATGTGCACAGTTTGAATGTTTCTGTTTCCCTACTGGAAATCCCTGACAGAAAAAGCCATTCTTGTGCAGAAGCCCACAAATTGACTGATTGTATTGTGAGACACATGATCCCCCAGAATTTGATTCTCAGGACAAAACAATTCTGCAGGGAACACAAATCCTCCATTCTCCTGCTGAGATCACAGAGCAGCAGTTCATCTTGCACTTTCAGCAGTGTCAGAATGGAAAAGCCTGCAGGTACTTTGTGTGAAAACTCACAGAAGAGTTTTGCAATGAGGGACTAAAACAGGGTTTCAACTACTCTCTCTCTCTTTTTTTTCCTCCTCAGAGGTTATTTGGTGGTCAAAAGCCTAAATCTACAAGTCACTATAATGCAAACAAGATTGAATATTTCCTCTGTATGTTGGTAACATCCAAGGCTGGAGTTGGAATACAATGAATTTTGACTCCATACTCCATACTTGAAGCTGGAGATATTCAGTGAAGAGCTCTTCATTCAATACAATATTGAACTAAACAAGATATATGGATTTAGATAATGTGATCAGAAAGGAAACAGACACTATCTTGAAATAAAATGTCAGTGTTAACATGTGCTTGTGTGTTGCTTCTCTGCTGGCTGTCCCAGCTTTCTGCAAAGAGATTGCTTACAGCAAGAGATGCTTTTAGCCATTTTCAAGATACAATTTGCAGGAGTAATTGTGGGACAGTAAATTGATAGCAAAGAACAAATTAAGTAAAACATGCTAATAACAAGCCTCTTGCAGAGTAAAGCTCTTCCCAGCATTAAATAATAGCAGCAGGAACTGTTATCTCAGATGCCTATAGGATGCCTTTATGTGTAATTATGCGTTCATCAGCGCCACGGGTAACGGAAAGCAGACCCCTTGCAAGTGCCACATGAAGTGTAGATGAAGCATCACCAGACCTCATAAACCTGTCATACATGACAGTCTGACTGCCCCTGAACTCCATACATTATCTTTGGTTGGTTGGGTTTACCCACCACTAGCAGCAAGCCTCCCCATCATGCTTGAGACACCCTTAACAAACCTTTAGCTCCCAAGAACCCCATTTCCAGCAGCAGATTCAACCATTCCAGTCAGTTTTTGAGTAAGGATTTTCCCCTAACCACCAAGAGTTGGACACCATGTTTTGCTCTCACCTTTGTATCTGATCTTAAGGAATGATTAACAGAATGATCATAAGAATGTGAAGCACTAAAGGAACAGCCAACACAGCCAGTGACAGCAGCAGGAAGATGGACAATACTGTCACACCTGTGCAGTTAGGGGCTGGCCAAGCAAAGCTATGTGGTGAGGAATACTCTAGCCTTTGCTGTGGTGATTTTTTGGGGTCTTTCTTGCTCAAACCATCACTTTCTCCATAGTCTTTGAGGGTCACAACTGGCACAGGTACCCACTCCCAGTTATTACTCTGCATTGCACTTTAGTGCACAGAGGCTCTGTTCTGACCCAGGGTTTCCACTGAGCCTAAACCTAAGTGTGAAAGGCAGCACAGAAGCAGTCTGCACACCCCACAAAGGCACACCACTTACAATGCAAGTTAACAGATTCTCAATGGATGCTTAGGAGACACGACCTGCTGCAGTGACACACTAAATGTGACCTCAGGTTTCTGAGCCTGTTATGTATGCAGTAGAAGTGACAAGTGTGCTCCCTGAACCAGACAGCTCACTCAGAGGGTGACAAGCTCAGCAGAGGTTCTGGCTTCAGGTGGTCAAGTGTCGAGGGTGCTGATAAAGCTTGTGCAGGTAAAGAGAGACCTTAGCAGCAGCTCTATGGAATGTTAGGTGAAATATATATAATAAGAAAATACTTATAATTACAGATGAAAATTCATATTGCCTCATTTATGATTTTGCATCACACTACTTTTCACCCTTTCTCACCTATGATTTTACAGGTAAAAGCTCTGAAAGAATCCAGCAGAAATAACACTATCAACTTGTTAAAAATGAACATCAAAATCATTGTTGGTAAGGATCTGCAATAGCTGATAAACTAAAACTGAGAATGCCAGTATAGCACTCTGTAATCCTAGCCAGGCATAGATGTTGTCCTAAATTTCAGCTCTACCCTGTAGCACTGTGGCATGAAGGAATAGGACAGTCATATAACTAAGGATGACCTCATACCAAACAGAACCATTCAGAAATTCTCACAGGAAGAATGTGTTTAATTATCAATGTTGACAGTATGAACTGAAACCTGTCAGGTCTCAAATATGAGTAATGCTTTTTGAAGCACCATCTTTCTGCAGACTTGACATCATGAGACTGGCATTCTTGGTCTCTGGGGAGCTCAGACCATCCTGATGAATCATGTCTTTACTTCTGCCAGCAGTGCATTTGAGAATATCATGATGCCACCTGCCCATCTGCACACTGGAAGGCTCATGGACTACCAAAGCAGTTGCTATGGGCAAACCTGGTTTCCATCATAGCAATGTGGGGAAAGGAAGGTCTGAGCTATGGGTGAAATGCAGCCTGCTGAACCTACTACAGTTCATTTGCAACTTTCCATATCATGACTTTAAAGAGTGGTTAAAAGGTGCCTCAGTTTTTGCAGGTGGCATTGAAGAAGCCCCCACCACATTTTGGAAGACATCTTTCCAAAAGGACTCAAAGCTTGACAACCTGAAGTAGCAGTAAGAAATGCAGAGCATGAGTCACTTTGCTGGATGTCTTCATAGGAAAGATATAATGAAAAATAAAACTTATAACTGGAGTAAACCCCCCAAATATTTATGTTTTAGCTGTAAAATATTGAAAACCAGAACATTTTCAATGAGATAACTTACAGACCAGGAACAACAACCAGCAAGAGGAAGACTGCTGAACATGGCAGCAATACATTCTGTCTTTCAGGCAACATCAAAACAGAAATAAAGCACATAGCTTTAGCTCTAGAATTTCTATACAAGCACTGAATCCTCCTATTATGCATGAGCAGGTGGCACCATAACAGAAGCTTTTCCAGCTTCTTTATTCAAGATGTTGCATACCTGGGAACTGCCTTTCTGCAAAGAAGGGGCCAAAACAGTGAACCCAAAAGAAAAAAACAACAGCATTAGAGGAGGTCAGAAAGGAGCACTACACTGCTAAGACAACAGGGTTTGTCTTCAGTTTCAGAAGTCAAGAAGGAGCCAAGGAAAAGGAATGATGAAAGACAAAGGAAGACCTGCTGCTGGTTTTTGGCTTCTTCAATGTGTAATGTGGACAATGGCAAGTATCATTATTTCTTCATTCCTTTTTTTCCCCTACAGATCTTTTCAGCACAAATTTTCAGGTACAAAGCACTCATGAGAACTGTGTGAATTTTGTAACTTGGAAAGGGAAAAAAATTTCCAGGGAACTCCAAACTCAGTTTTTCTAGAGAGTTTAGATTCTCATAGTGGTATTAAATAGAGTTGAGAATATAAACATTGCAGTGGGACATGGTGGCTGCTGGACATTATAAAGGTGAACCTATGCTCTTCTATATCCAAAGGGACATCATTTTCTACATTATTTTACACATAGGGAAATAAGTGTCTGAAAAAACAAACACTTTTAGGCTTTGGAATGGGTGAAACTCCACAGCATTTTCTTTAGACTTAAGTTATGGCTCTTTAAAAGGAAATTCAATACAAGCACAGATACCTAATTACTTGTGAATCAGTCCTATATAAATATTAGACCATAAATTAGACTGTTTGAAAGTAATTCCTCTGCTTCCTGAGGTCTACTGAAAAATAAATTACAATAAAACAGCTCTCTGGCACAGCATAAAAGCCTTCATATTTTACCAGAGCTGAGATAATGAAAGATTCAGATGCTTTAAATTCTCATTGAGATTCAAAATCTTGGGAAATCCATATATAGACCCAAACACCAACTCCTTTATATACTGGTAACAGCCCTGCTGCCACCTTCAGAGCACTATTTTATGAAGTTAAGTTTATTAATCAAAGGCTCCTAGCAGAGGACAGACCCTTTGTCCCCAACTACTCTTCCACTAGGTCCTACATTTAGAGTTCTGAACTGGTCAGAATAGATCCAGGCCCCTGTTATTTCAGATGCATCACTTAAGTGCTGAAGCACCAGTGACAGATGGAAGCAGCAGTATCAAGAGTGTAGCAACTGAACTGCCAGACTCCAGAGGGATATACATATGTAGCAGGAGACTTCAAGTACCATTTGCACCACAGCATGAATCTTCTTCTTGTAATGGATCTTAACAGAACTGACACTTGGCATCATGCCGTTCTGCCAACGCCTAGGTGTGCTCTCACATGAAGCACTATAAATCTCCAGTCAGGAAAAGAATCCACTTGATTAATCTCCACCAGGATTTTAACACTGGCCACTAGAAAACTCCACAAAGGGTTCATGATAGATCAACAGAACTGCCTTGTTGGCAGGTGGATTTGCCCTAGCGATAGTTCAAGCAAAGATGCCTCTGTAACATCACATAAGGTTCTTGAACACAGAAACTTACTTTAGGCTTTGGTGGGTTCTGCAGCAGTAGCAGAATGTAGTTGTGCCACTGCTACCAGTGAAACTGAAACAGCTTTTGTCACTCCTTTTGAAGCACATACACACAGCTTCCTTTCTTACAAGTGATTGGTATTTCAGGGATACATCCACACCACGTAGCTAAACCAAGTGATGACTCTGATCTCTGATCCTGCCAAACGTTTTCTAAACAGCCTGGTCCACAGTGATGTGACAGTCTCACTCAGAGATGGTTTCTATGGCACTCATGGCATCCAGCTGGCAGAAAGGTGTAAGTAGTTACTACTGAACTTGTCTATCCAGTATTGATGCCACATACTTACACAAATAGCCTGCGTTTTCCTGTAAGAACTAAGACTGGACATTGATTCTTAAGATTACAGATCACCAGAAATCTGTGTAGGCTTATCCTTTATCTACACCCCCCAAAAAAAAAGTATTTACATAAGAAAATAATCCTAGGTAAAGATTCCTGTGATGTCTTCCAAAATCTCTCCATGAATATAAGCTGTGATCATTTTCACTTAACTCTAGCTGAGACTGCATGCATCACTTATACTGAATTAAGCTATGCTGATCCTGAATCTGATCCAAGAGTGTCCCGTTAAAAGAACTAAAGGTTGAGAAGGTAGTTAAAAAACCACACCCTTAATAGCTCCACACCAAACCATCACCAGTTATTTTAATGACAGCTAATGATCTCTACTATTCAGGAGATATTTTTCATAATGGGCTGTCACCCAGATGTGAAGTGTAGCAGCAATTTTATAGTCCTGTTCAGGGAGTTTCAGGGGAAAACAATAGGCAAATAAACTGTTACAAATGTCCACAATGTCCAGCTTCAGAGAAAAGCCTGTCACATCACAAACACACACACACAAAAAGGCCAATTTTGTCCATCTCAGTGAAAAACACCATTTCTAGATTAATTTGATGCATTCTGTACAAACAGCCTGGATGCCTCAAACCAATCATCTTGTTCAGAGATTACAGACACAACAGTTCAGGTCAGGCACAGCAGCATCTGTGTGGCTGCATTCTTAATGAAACCATTGTCTTAGAGGGGAGAGTAGCTTTAGTGTGTTTTAGTTCTTCACCCACACATTCGTAAGAGAGCAGGCTGATGTATGTGGGAATTCCTGGGGATTAAAAGTTTAAATGTTCTCTCTTGCCTTTTAAGATCCCTTCCACCAGGCTACTTCCAGAATACCATGCTTATTTAGCTGGATTGCAAATCAATTCCTGAGCAATGATCACTTTCACCAAGTGTCAATCACATCCTGTCGTATCACATTGATAGTAAAATTCAAAGTACCTAGACAGGAGGGGAATGCAGAACATAACTGCATTGTGACAAGGTGTGTCATATGCCAACAGACAAATGTGTTTACTAACAATCTGCCCTCCTGAAACAACAGCAGCATCAGTATGAACCATACAGCAAGACTGTGTGTGACCTATAGAAGTAATCCTAAATCTGGTTGGTGTCTGATGAGGTTGGAGTTTTATGGTAATCTTACTAATTCCCAGCAAAATTACTACCTCTACTGATAAGAAACACAAGCAGGTATTTGCAGATTCTAGATAGTCAACTAAGCTCATAGGCTAGGGGCTGATATTTTTAATTAAGTGTATGAGCAGTGCAATGAGAGCTCAATTAAGCTCTCTAGAGGTTACAGCCGTACAAGCAATAAAGCCACAATGGTGATGTAGCTTGCCACGTGCAGTTGGCACGTTCAATCCCAGCACACCAGTTAATCATTTTGATTTACAAGAACATACATGCTCACTACTAGGAAGGGTCTTGAGCTGCTCTTACTCTATGAATGCTACTCTGTGCACTCCATAGACTGTGGCAATATTCAAATCAAATTTCAAGTGAATTATCAGGCACTGTGGTCTGCCATTTCATTCTGCCTTTGCTAGAAATTAACAAATCTCTTTCTCTGGAGCTAGCCTCTATCATTTGAGCATGAAATATGACCATATTTTGTGATAAATTCTAGACAAACATCATCCATTTCCACAAGAGTTAAAAATCTCATACTCAAGCTGTAATCTCTCTGGTTTACAAGTTTGAGAAGAGTATAGTCAAATAATAAAAGAATCGTAGAACAGTTTGGGTTGGAAGGGACTTTTAAAGGTTATCTGCTACAATCACTTGAAAGAAACCCAGATTACAGTGGTCTTGAAATTCCAGTGCTAGGTAAGACTTGGTTTGGGTAGAAAGAAGAGAACTAAATCAGAGATGTGAACCAATTTTCACCAAGTTTTAGTTCACATAATACCTTAAATCCAAAACTGAAAGCCTAGAACTAATCTCACTGAAACCAGAGGGGAAACACCTTTTCCACAGATCAAGCAGGCTTGTGAAGACCCACTTCCACAAAGCCCTATTAACAGTATTAGGGTAGAAAATAGACCCTTGCTGGGTAAATTGCTGCTGACAGTTGGAGCTTTTCCAATGAAAATGTCTTATAAGCAATAGGGACATCTCAAATGAGAAGGATATTGGAAACCCTGCTCTGAAACAGCTGCTATTTCTGATGTTATCACCCCCTTGGGAACTCATGTCCTTGCACAAAGCACATTTTGCATGAACGAGCCATGTAGCTGGGTCTGGAGCTCTCACAACTGCTGAGAGCAGCTCGCAATCTAGTCTCAGTTGCACCCTATTTGGCTTCTCCCTAAAAGAACCCTTGTCAATCAAGGCTGTGGTGGGAAGCTGCCCACAGCCTGATGTCACAGGCATGGTAATGACTGCTGATGAACCTGTGAAATGCTAAATTCCTCTATTCCATTTCTCACCACTGCTTTCATGCACAACTGAGTTTACACAACAGGACAAACCACAGCAGCCTTTGGGAAGCAAACAGGATTTTGTCCCTCTTCAGAAGCAGTCACTGGGAACGCTGACATGTTCTTGCTTCCACCATTATGAACCCAGCTTTCAAACCCAAGTGGGAAGTTTCTTGTGACTGCTTCCATATTTTGTCCTTCCTGTGACTGGGTCATTTTTCCCCATTTTCCTGGGTTAGTGGCCTAGGAAACACTACCTTTAACATCTCTTATTTCAGAGGCACAATAGAATGGAAGTCTCAAATCTGTTTCCCTCTCACCCACAGCTTAAACACAATTAACTTTTCATTTGATGCATTCTTCCTGTCTGCACTCATAATGCTCCCCCAGGAAATGAGAGCCAATAAGTCCTACACAAGAGCAGGAGAGCAGGGTACTGACCAAATATTGTATAATGCTATATTATAGGCCTATGGGAAAAAAGTTAATTGAAGACCACAGATATCCTTTGGGAAAATGTTTAATATATTAGCTCTTGCAGCAGAGCAATACAATATAAACAAACCCCTCCTCTGGAAACTGAATGAATCACACACTTGGTGAAAAATAGCCAGCAAAATCCAACACTGCTTTTATTGGTCATTGGCTACAAATATATCTAATAAGACACACAAAGAGCACACTTAAAGAATATTAAGCTCAACAAACATGATCTCTACTGTGGCCCATATATCACCTTCCTGAATTGGGAAGCACCTTCACGTAGTTCAGGTGGTGTTTTAAGTTTTATAACAATAATAACAATTGATAAACATTTATACAAAGCTCCTAATGCTCAGTAAGCACAAGGAAAGATTCAAGGAGAGATCCAGGCTCCTAAACACTCCTAGGGTAGGAGCCTTGAAAGTCTAAACAGTTGTATCCAGAGACTAATTTCAGAGGGTCTCTCTCCCTGCCTAAATCTCCCCAAAGGGATGTACAACATGAATATTCTGTGAGGTATTAATTTGAAAGGACTAAATGCTCCAATATCCACACATTTTTGTGCAGAAGTGTAAGTTTATTAGCATATATTTGCAAAGGAACCAACCCAGTCTCTATGGAACCATTAAGAGAGCCCCTCACGGCCAAGTTTTCCTTTACTTGTTTACTCCACTGGACCCATGCCAAGTTTAAGCACCTGCATCATTACAGAAGTGTTGGCATTTGCATTTGGGGGCAAATAGGATGTTTGTTTGAAAATTAAGTGCCATTTTTATGCAACAGGCTCCAACAAAAACCACCTAAACCAATCCAAACCTCTCAGCTTTGCCAAGGCATAGGTACACTGATACCTATTCTCCTTGGATCTCCCACTACTCTCAGGAGCAAGATAAGCATTCAGAATTGTCCTGCAACAGCCT
Organism: Melanerpes formicivorus; assembly: GCF_026170545.1. Taxonomy (NCBI): domain Eukaryota; kingdom Metazoa; phylum Chordata; class Aves; order Piciformes; family Picidae; genus Melanerpes; species Melanerpes formicivorus. Next base: position 7,958,784 of record NW_027142380.1, on the reverse strand, counting down.
GTGCTGACTTTGCTCTGATGTGATGGATCGTATGAGAGGATGTCCCTAAGCATGCAAATGATGTCTGCCAGCATGTTTGATGATGAGAGAAGTTCCTCTAGACAAACCACAAAACAGGATAATATGATTTGCAGTGGGTGGGATTACAGCCCTTTGCTTCAGCACAGTCCCAGAGCATCCCAGGTGTCACTGCTCACTGGGCCAGTAGGTAAGTCTGACGCAGAGGTCCCAGAAGGGAAACAAAAACTACACAATCAAAAGTTGGCAGCACAGCAGAGACCTGTGTGATCTACACCTACATACAACTGCTTCTAGCCTTGGGAAGGACACACAACACAGGAGCAGCTCACAGCGTTTACATCTTGCATTAAGTTCCAAAACTCAAGGCAGAAACAACGGTCTGGAAGCTGAGCTCCAAAGCTGTGTATTCAGTGTAAGTGAAGAGTGAAACAGTTGGGAAGTGGCTACATACACACAGCTGAACCACAGGCTTTATTTTTCATTGTCACTGACTTTAAATTCCTATGTAATGTGCAGCTTGATGTTGTTCTAACTAGGACATGGGCACTCAGTGGATCTTGCCAGCTCTGATAAAGAGGTCACCCCCCTGAACAGGGTGCTAACAGGGTGTCATGACCCAGTGTTCTGAGCCAACCCTGGGCAGCAGGGAAGGTTGTGCTGAGATTCAGAAATTCCTTTGGAGTAACATAAAGCAAACAGACACCACAGGGCTGCTGAGTTGGGTTTGTTAGAGCCAGCAAAAACTCTTGGTAATGGATGGGAGCAGAGGGGAAATAGGAAGAAAATGGAGAGGGGAAAAAGAGAGAAGATGAAGATATCACCACTCTTTGGATCCAGTAACGACTTCACAGGAATAGTGCAAGTTCTTGGTGGCAAGTATACATTCCAGCAGGGTCTTCCGTGGTAAATGCAACAGCTGGACCCTGGAAGTTGCAGTCCTTTTATACTCTTTTGGTGGGAGGTAAGCGTGGCCTCTCCAAATCACACAGAGAGGTGTGCACCAGGCTCCTGCAGTGCAGTGTCTGTCACATGGCACTGTTACACACGGGTTTAAAGAAGAAATTCTTTCCTCTGCAGGACACTCTTTTTTCATTGACAAGACAGCAGCTATTAAGGCCATCTCTGTGTCTATTCAAGACCAGGTACTCACACCGTGTTTGAGACAACAGATTCGTTATGGGCTGTCAGCCCGGTCCTGCCATACGCATTGTTTTGAGACAACAGAGGACTATCACACAGGGATAACACCAGCAACACCAGGTCAGCTCATGGGAGTGTCTTCCTTTGTAGTAGCAGACAAACTCTTTATAACCATACATATCTGATTCTTTTTAAAAAAGCATGCATCTGCAACTGGGCCACCCACAAATTCAAACAAGAGTCATTTCTCTAGCAGGCTTTCTTCGTGGAACACACAAGACATAGCCTCTGTGCTAAAAATAAGCGTGGCCATTTACTACATATAAAGTTTTAACTTTAACTATAAACTCCTCTCTGAACAGAGCTACTGTACCTATGATGTATTAGGCAACAAATTGTTACTTACCTTTGCAATTACAATCACCTTTTCCAGCAACACTCAAATGATTGTTTCTCAAAATTAACCACATATGAAAAGAGCAATAAGCACAAAATGATGTTTCATTAAGACCACTAACGAATTTTTATTAACAATTCCATCAGATTTGAGTAGCATCTTCAGTATTTGCACGTGCATATGTATAATCTGTGTCAGATTTGTCAGCTTTTGATGGATGTTTTCACTCTCCGCATTATTATTGCCCCTATGTAGTAATACTGGCAACAGGGACCTAGTTTATTAAACCTTATGTTACATCTGCCACAATGCCCTGAGGCTGGAGTACAGTCATCTATTCCAAACACTATTCCCTGCAATTACACTTGATTGTTAACTGTATATGTTCAGTGTCACTTACATTTGATTGTTGCTGCTCTGAGGTTTTCTTCTGAAGAGCCATGCTTGAGCTCCCAGACAGTTAATGGGATTACACAGATCATTAGATCTGAAACACAAAGTAAAAGTTGCATTAATATTGCTAATAGTGGATTCAAATATCAGAGATAACAGACAACAGTATGGCTTTGAAATCTTTTGGCCGTGTGTTTTAGAGGCAGGAAGTTAAAAACCTGAATTGTGCTGCAGATAGGATGTGCTGGTATCACCCCAGTACAGCAGTGCCAAGCTGGCAGCCTGGCTACCTGCTGTGCCAGCCCTTCTGCATTCAGGCTGCACATACCACACCTTTCCTCCCACTGCCAGCTGCATCATCATCCTTCATCCTACAAATGACTGAACACAGAGAAAAGCCTAAAGAGACAAAGCCTGAGGTTTTCAGTAACTCAATCACACAGCGAACACTCATTTGTGGAGATGCACACACTTGGTGAACACACACTGAAAAAGGAGGGAAGGGATCAAGTCTGTCATTCACCTCTGATGTGACAAACCTCCAAGAGCATACCAGTGAAGAAAGAATACACTAACTTTCTTGGATGCTGCATCACTGAGCACATATACCATAAAGCAAACTTCTTCCAAGAGAGAAGTTACTTGAGGTGTGCTTACTCAAGGACAAGCAGCACAAATCTAGCCTGCCAAACATCAGCACAAAGCAGTGTGAAAGCTACACGCTGAGTGATCCTACAAGAAATAACACCAGGCAAGAGCACCCGCTGCACCACAGAGCAGTTAGCTTCAAGCTGCAGGGTAAAGGAGGGAACAAACCAAGAAGGGAGGTCAGCCCATCCACAGAGATTGAACAGAGGTTGTGGAGCTGCTTTGCAGCAGCAGCAGCAAACAGAATGTGCTCATGCCTCACTAAATCTGGCAGTTTAGCCTTGAAAGGGTGAGAGTAAGAGCAGAGCTTTGTGTGAAACTCACTGCTCTGCAGTACCGTGCACAAGTTCCTTTTATTTTCAACAAAGCCCCTGCAAGCCAAACAGCAAAAACAGGGAAGACATTAACTAAATGACAATATTTGCTTTCACCAAGTCAGAAAGTTCTTCACCATAAGCTAGGTAAATTTACACCTCAGGTACAGCAAACAATCAGCATAAGCCAGAGTAACAAAAACAAGCATCTGCCACTATCAAATTATTTTGTCAAGTTATGCTTAAGGGTTGATTGATGCACTTTTAAACATCAAATAACATTAATCTTGGAAGCTCTGAGATGCAGTCATCATTCATCAGTTCAACTTAAATTTTCAAATGAACCAGTGTGAGATTAATTAATATGGAAGCTGTCAAGATGTTTGTGTAATTATTGTTCTGCAGCAATTAGGAAGTGAGCTTACATTGTTTGTTAAAAAGATAGACAATTGCTAAGTCTGTTACCAATACTGAACTGAATTCCCTTCAACAAATTGTTACTTGTGAACACAGACACTTGCATATATATTTATTCACATTCTTCTGGGTGTTTGTGTGTACTGAACACGACAAGTTTGTGTATACTGAACACAAAGTTTTGAGTTGTTTCATATTCAGAACAACCACCAAAAAGGGGGGGGGGGGGGGGGGGGAATGCTTTGTAGTAGTATCAGAAGGATCAGAACAGCCTCCTGAAAACAGAATAATTAAATAATTAAAGTCATACCAACAGACAAGCAAGGATGGTCTAAGAAATATCAAGAGACTGAAAGCATAAATCATGATTACAACGCATATAATCTTTGACCTACACACAAGCTACAAGGTTCAAAGGTGGCATTGCATTATGTATTTATTGCTTGCCTAAGCCATTATTCACCAGTCTTGGTTTTAAGAGGTAGGTATGATGGGAGTCTCGTACAGGGAAGAATACATCATAAAATCTTCCATATAAAGGATGGTACAGCTAATTTATCTTCTGTTGCCTTCTTCCCAATTTATGGCATGGCAGCTTTCTACGAAATGAAGATTCACAATGCAGTGCAAGAGGAAAACAAAATTCAACCATTCCCAGAGCAGACTTTGCAATCTCCACAGCCCTCAGAAGACCTGCTCATCATACTGACAAATGAAAAAAGACAAGGACAGTAAAGACATGAGCAACAACACACAAAGCTATTCCAATACCAAAACAACACCATAAACTGACACATCTACAGTGATTAAACACAAGACTGAAGCAACCAATCTGCCTCTTTGGACACCAGCATCAGCTCCCCCATTAGTACCTGCTGCTATGTCAGAGCAAATACACCCCAAATCACATCCAAGCTTTTAACAACAACCACTCTGTTGCCTTGTTCCCTTTCTCCTATTCATTTCTTATAGCATCCTGCTCTCAGTGAACAGGGACTCCTGCAAAGCTGAAGTTTCCTGCACATTATAAGGAATCCATGAGTAGTATAGTTATCCTGACAGCCCTGTGCTGCTTTTGTCTATTTGTTCTACAGCTCTGAAGTACTCAGAGGTCTGTGCAGATTCTCTCTGTGCCATGCCAGAGATGTTACACTTTTGGAAGGCATAAAAAGAGCAGTGTGAGATCAAATCTCCACAGCACACCCATTACAGATCTAGAAAGACACAACATATATTAGAGTGAATAGATTCCAATAAGCAAGCCTGCTATTGATTCATTTTAAAAAGCAAATCCCTAATCAAAGGGTCATGTTTACTAAGTCAAAGTTGTCATGATGCTCCCCAGAATTATTTGCATTCTTTGAAATAAAAATCGATAGAATAGAGTAGAATAGAGTAGAATAGAGTAGAATAGAGTAGAATAGAGTAGAATAGAAGTTCAGCTTTTTGCTAAGTCATTTAAAGAACTGGCATCTTGGCTGGGGACAAACAACCCCAGCCAGCAAAGGTTTGTCCCTTATGGAGTATGTGAAATGCAAAGCCCAGCCTGCCTTTTCTCTGTTGATTACAAAAGACTTCTTATGAGCTGCAGGACATAGTTTACAAAGTTGTCTTCTCTTCCTACATTCCCTGGAACACAGGGTTAGTTAAATTGCCTAACGCCAAAGAATTGTCTTATTAGGACAAAACTGGATCCTAACCACTCCTATGCCAATATTCAGCTCTTTCCAGTAATACAAGAAAAACAGATACTAAAAACTAGATACCAGGCACCACCTACACCAGATACAACACAAAGTGATCACAAAGAGCATAAAAAAAACCATATTGCAGTGTATGCATCCTGTTTCTTCTGCATTCAACTCCAGCAGAGGAAGCAATTTCTGTAAAAATGAGTTTTGCTGCGTGGTTCCTGGCCTCGTTATCTAACGTGCCCTCAGGCAGTTATTTGTAGTATTTACATTTTTTACCAACTTATCAAGAGAAAATCCAATTGTTCCTAATGACAGTCACACTGTGTCTCCCCCATTCTCACATATAGGAAAGTGTTTATTATCCATTTGTAGTAATTAAGGCACTGATGTTATATGGATCCATAAAGCCAACTTCATTAAGCAAACAAAGGCGCTTTTTTCCCCCCCCACCCAACCTTACAACTGTAAAAATGTTTACAAATAAAAGCCCAGTTATAATGGCTAGCATGGTTTGGCAAATTTAAAAGAGTCTTAGAATTGGGAAAATAAAATAAAACTACAGTCTGTAAAGTAATTCTTTTTCCAGAGTTAGCTAGCAAGAAGTAAAATAATTAGCCAGCAGAAACCAGAGAGTGTTTGGCAATGTCTGTTTTTCTGTATTGGAGTTTTTCTTGTAAAGTGGTTAAGCTAACTGCTTTGTACAAATTCAAATCCACACATTACCAGGGGAAAAGAATCTTCTACAGCCTGTTAGGGACTTCACATTGTTTGCTTCCAATACTTTAAATACAAGTGACAAGGAGCTGCTGCTAAACGCCACTGCTTTCACCAGGGACTTGCTGAACAGTAATGTCAGATGAATGTAAGTTGAGGAACCAAATGATTCACCCAAATCAAAGTCTCTACTAAAAACAGCGAAAGGAACACACCAACCAAACAAAATCTGCTACAAAGTACACGTGGGCTAGATTTAATTACTGAGCTTCCTGGCTTTTTATCCCCAAAGGACAAACTGCACTGCTTATACAGAAGAACATATCTTACGTGACTGTTCTCGAACAGCTTTCTTCTGTTCACACAACACTCTGTGTTGGTTGGTTGGTTCTGGGATATACAATGCTCTAGAAGCCTCACTGGCAAAACTTTTCACCTCTTCAGCCTAATTGTCATTGTCTCCAATTACCCTGATAAGTGCTGTAAGGTAAAGAACCAGGGTGGGAATCAAATACCTCCATTAAACAAGCATGATTCAATCCACTGAAGCAAGTAGATGGTTCACTATCGAGTCAGGAACTTAACCCCCACAAACAGGACCCACACATCTGGCACAGCACATCTGTCAGTAATGCAGAGGACTAACAGGACTTTAGCATGTTATCATCACTAGATGAAATCCCAAAGCCCCTGAAGCCCATGGCAACATCTGCATCAAACTCTGGGTCCTGTCTACATCTCAGTTCTCAGTAGACACACTGCATAACCACAAACTGTCTGCATGAAGTTCTATTTCATTGCTTCTTGTTCATATGGAGGACCTCCAGAAGAAACACAGCTTTTCATTTCTCAAAATGATATCTTGCTTTACATCAAGTCCTGTGATGTTTTCTCTCCTGGCAGTGCTACAGTTACCCACTGCAGCAATTGTGAAATTAGGACTGGAATACTGTGCAAGTATTTTTCTCTCCCTAGCCATGCACTAAACCAAACTTTGTTCTGCTGCAAATCCCTCTTGTAGGTGCATATACAATTCCAAACACAACAGTCAGTGATTTTTTTTTTCCTTACAGAGCTGGGAAAAGGGGGACTTCAAGCCTCCACGTGGCAGAGTTGAAATGAAATGTCTGAAATGTACAGAGCTTTTGTAAAGGTGACTGAAACCTAGCAAGTTTGGATTTCAATGCAGTATGTAAAACTTGGATTGCATTTTCTGAAGTTTGCAAATCTTCCAGGAAGATTTGGGCTTTGGTTCAAGCAGATCTGGAGTTATTTATGTTTTGTTTGAAATAATGCCCAAAAAAATGATTAAGTAAGGTGTTCACCAAAACCTTCAATTCAGCTCAATGGTCTCTTTTTTCCAGCAAGATGAGTCTTAATGCAACAGGCATGGAGAGCTTCTCCACAGGTTATTGAGATAGCCAAGAAAAGAACATCCAAAGGCAATGGCATACAAAACAGCAGACACCCCAAGTGTCATGAAATGACACAGTAGAACAGCTTTGCACACATTTCTCCTGATTAATATGCAATTTAAGACCAGCTTACACTTCACCCTTCAGATTTAATAGTATCAGTCAGGGTTGGAAGGGACCACAAGGATCATCTAGTTCCAACCCCCCTACCATGGGCAGGGACACCCCACACTAGATCAGGCTGGCCAGAGCCTCATCCAGCCTGGGCTGAAACACCTCCACGGACGGGGCCTCAACCACCTCCCTGGACAACCCATTCCAGGGCTTCACCACCCTCACGGTGAAGAATTTCCTCCCCACCTCCAGCTTCATCCCATTCCCCCTAGTCCTATCACTACTTGATATCCTGAGAAGTCCCTCCCCAGCCTTCCTGCAGGCCCCCTTCAGATACTGGAAGGCCACAATGAGGTCACCTGGGAGCCTTCTCTTCTCCAGACTGAACAGCCCCAACTCTTTCAGTCTGTCCTCACAGGAGAGGTGCTCCAGCCCCTTGCTCATCCTCGTGGCCCTTCTCTGGACATGTTCTATACTTAAGCAAAGTACAGTGGCAGAAAGAGGTCTGGTACAGGGGAAGGCAGTTCCATGGCAGCATTTCTTTTTTGGTTTTCCTCTTTGACAACTGAGGGTGGAATGCACAGCAAAACAGGCACTAAGTTGGAACAAGTCTACATCTCACTGAAGTGAAATGTAAACCAGTAGAGAACTGTTGGGCAACTACTGCTGGGCAGTTTACCCTTACTACAGGGGTGGTCTTGCATCTTATAATGGTCATCCCAGCCCTCAGAGCCCCAGTCAATCACATCTTAAGGAGAAGGAATATTGTAGTTTCCATCTGAGGAGTGGAGACAGCCTCAGATCCCCTAGGCTGAAAGAGACGGGGTAGGCAGGACCATCTTCTGTGCAGGTTTTACTTTAACAGATAAAGTATTGCAAAGCTGCTAACTCCATCTTCAGCCTAATGAATCCAGCCACCACATGGTACAGCGACAGAAATAAAACACTCATCCTGTTTTCATGTTTGATTTTGGCATGCAGACTACAGCTAGTCCCAAGGAAAAGCCTTCCAGTACCTATCCCCAAGGATTTTGTAAGAGCAGCTAGTGAACTTCAGTGGTGATGGTACATATACTTAGTTTTTAGGAACCACTCCAATCTTCATTATAAAATTCTTCAGTATGAATGGGAGTGTATGTTTAGGATTTATTGTTCCTTCATTGCACTGCTTCATAATCTGCTGCCAAAAGTCATAGTCCATGTTGGATTGTCTATAAATCAAAAACTGTTCAGCACTTTAGTGTCATAATGCACATTACACAGCAGAAGTTGAATTACTAATTATCTATTTATATGACATTTTACTTCTATGAAAAAAGGTTATTTGCATATATATTAAATACAGTCAGTTTGCATTTAAAACTGCAGGAAAAGTTATGTATGAACATTCTGTAACCAAGCTGGGGTTTATACTTTCAAAAGAAGGAAAAAGAAAACAAAACCACCAACCAAGGCTGTGTTTCTCCAATACCTGTTCTTCAATCCTGATCAAAGCCTGTAAACAGGTATTAAATGCAGATAAAATACAGTTACATGATATTATTATGCTATTTCAGCTTCATGTTTTAAATTGCTGTGCTGCATCAAGAGTCTCTCCAGCAGCCCAGAGATTAATTAGTTTCAGTAAGGTTTGTCCACAGCAGTCCCTCCATACATGGACTATGAATACAGAGGCCCAGAATACGTAACTACTGAACCAAGGCACACATCATTTCCAACAAGCACAGACAAATGATATTAATCACTCGTGCACAAGAGACCAAGGAAGTTAATCTCAGCAACCAAACTGGCAGACAACATAGCATTTAGATGCTCCTGTAACTCATTTGATGCTGGTCAGATGGATGCACAGGAAGGAGACAGCCACACACCAAAGAACTGCAATGAGATCAGTCTCTACAAAGTTCCTGTGTTTGTCCCCCTACAAGATAAAGGCTAAACTTGTGGGGTACATGCTAGGAACTAAATATCCAACCCTCTTTCTGGATGGGAAGGTGGCTCAGGACTGAGAACACCTCTAATTGCATCTCAACCTCAATACTAAAAAGAGCTACAATTCCAGGCAAGAATTTCTGCAGTGCTTAGAATATAAAACATAATATAAAATTTGGTCCCTCAAAAAACTTCTCTCCACAGGTGAGCAAAACTTGCAGTATGAAACAGCATGCATGCCAGAATCGGTGTTACAAAGATGCTGAGGTACATCCAGTATCAAAATGAGCATTCGATTTTAAACACTTCATGCTTCCTAAGGAACAGTCCAAGGTTCACATGGAAAAGGGTCAGAACAGTTCTAACATCCCAGCTGTGGTGCAGTGAACACTTTTATAGTCTCTAGAAAGCCATTTAGTGAAAAATTGATAGTTTCTCCCTGCTCACGCTTGTCAGTGCAGACATTCTCCTTTGCAAAAGCCTTAAAAGTTCACATTCACATTAACAGTATTCTACCTCATAGGCATCACCCAGAGCCCTACCTCTCTGGCAGCCTGGGCTGGGGCCGGAGCCCTGCTCCTCACAGGAAGCTGTATATGTCACCTTCTTTCTCCCTTTACAAACAGACAGGTGATTTTATTTCCTTGTTTTTAACCAAACCTTCACATAGATTTATTCACATACAGGGGGCCTGATCTAGTCACCTCGTTGTAAATAGGCAAAGAAGCGCTGTTATTCTTAAACAGGGATAAAACTCACACCTGCTCTGCTCAAATGCTCAGCATGGTATTGCCAGGAATGGTACTTAGGAATATAACTACTCAAATTATTTGCTATAACAGTGCCACGCTATAGTTCCCAGCAGAATTGGAATTGCTGAATGCTCCAGTCTCCACGAGGAAGGAACTGCTAGTGTGGTACTTATATGAAAATTCACTAGGTTTCTGCTCTCAAGGGAATAGTTTCCTCCTGTGATAATGCTAAACATAAAACACACTGAGTTTTAGGGCTGATGAAAATAAATTTGGTGTGAATAAATGATTATTTATATAAAAATGCACAGTCAGGACATCTACTATCTAAGACCATAAAGTTTAACTATCTCACTGTGCTGCTTGTGAAGGCCATTGTCTGGTTGTGGCCACAAATATTTACTATAATTCTCTACAAGGATCCCTGCCTGAGCAGTGCATTTCATTATTTAATGGAACAAGGAGATAGAACTACTTTAGGAGTAAGCTGTCACTCATAGAAGACCTGCTCTGTTCTTTGGGATGCTGTTTGTTTCCCCTTTGCATTTGAAGACTACGTTTCCCAGTCCTCACTTGCACCATTACCAAGAATCTAGAACAAAGGAAACCTGCTCTAACAGAAACGGGCTTCAGCTTGCTTCTCACTGAGGGGCCTCCTGCACGAGTCATTGTCCCTCCTCTTCCACAACAATCTCTCTTCCAATTGAAAAGTCTTCAGAGGCCACGCAATATGAGGCAATCTACTTTGGAGATACCAGGTAACGCTTTTAAAAGCATGCCAGTGACACAGGCTGTTGCACTGATGAGACACAAGGGCTTGATGGTAAATGTTCTGGTTTCTTTTTATTCTCTGGGAAATCAGTACTAACTGAAAAGGCAGAAATGGGGAGAGTGGTGTGGCTTAACTTGCAGTCTACAAATCAAACACGTTATAAAACCTCCCTCCAAACTGAGAATCACCATTAGAAAAATATACTTCAGACAGAAATTTCTAGAAGGTTAAGACGAGCATGACAGTTGCACAGAGAGAGGGGAAACGCTTTTGACAAGTTTTCCTGCTAGAACCTGATTCAGCAAAGCACTTCAGCATATGTTCATGAGCTTTGCTGAATCAGAGCCCAGAAATGACACTTCTTTGACAGCTTCCTTATAACTGTTAGGAGTTAACCCTCTCGTGGTGACCTCTCCCCTCCCTCAGCTGCTCACACACATGATGGAACAGACATATGGCATGACATCCCCCTGCAGTGCTGGGAGACTCACACCTTACTGGAGGACAGCACCTATTTGCAAGTGGCATACAGCAGCAGATGCAGAGGGCTCTTCCCCTGTATTTCACACAGCACGTTCTGATCTGGCACAAACAGCTGAAATCTAAGGTGACTGTTTCAGCTAAACAAGGATTACAGAGCTGCTGTTTAAAAATCACTAAAAACTGCCTTAAAAGCTGTAAATTCTTCCTCTGTGAAGGTGGTGTTTCAGTAACACCGTTATTGATGTGTCTGCCCTGCTGCATGCTGACAGAATTGGTTATTTTGATAAGCATAAAGAGAAACTTCAGCTAGCTGTGTAGTGACTGCAAGTTATTTGTATTCCCCATTGCCCTGAAAAAGTTCATCTGGTGGAAAAGACTCCCAGGAATTTGTGAGGTGTGCCACAGTGCTCAAATGAACCTGCCCTACTATCTGAATTCTTCATTTTAAAGCAATCCTCTGTAGAGACAAATATTGCCTGTGAGCTCTGAGCTGCTCAAGCACACAGAAAGACTCAAACTTTTCCCAGCCTCTCTCCCACTCACTTCTATCATCCCAAGGGTCAGTTCTCTCTAGTAGGTTACTTCCAAAAAGAGAAACAGTTTGATGTGAAAAACACTCACCTGTAAAACCACTGAAGAGACTGATTCAGTGTTTGCAAGACACAGAACTTAAGAGTCTGCTTCCTACAAAGAAAAAAACCACTGCTGTTGGAAGATGTTCTTTGCACTTCTGAAATCAAGGTTTAACAAAACCCCCATTGATCAAGTAGCTAACCATCAAGCAACACATTTTATAGCCCAAAGTGATTCATAAAAGGAGCTAAAGAAACTGCAAGAGGAAATAATACCACAGCCTATGGTTTAACATTGGTAAGTCAATACGCATGGCACTTCTTTAAACCCCTGGCTCCTCCAACTCATGACAGCAGCCCTCATGCACAGACTGGAGCCTCATTCCCAACCACTATCCCTTAATACCTGTCTAGATACAGCACTTTTTTTTGTGCTATCATTTTAATTGAATACTAAAAACTAATAGTTCGCCGAAAGCAAGATTTACTGTAAGATATAAAACCAAAATGACAATAAAGCCATGCACATAAATTAAGCAAGAAGCCCTGTAATCTAGTCTGCATCAATGCTGTATTTTCTCTCCTGTCAATGTCTCATTCTTCACCTTCTCTGAAACACAATAAGTTACCATTATTGGTAAATATTTATATTCAGTTCTGCAGTGTCAAGGTACTGACAGTTAATAAAAGTCTCCCAAAAAATGTTCCCATCTTCCCAAGGCAACACAAATATTTATCACAGATGTCTTCCTGCAGGCTTCTGCCTTTGGGGGAATGGGCTTTAGGATTATCTTTACTCTTGTCTCAGCAACTTTTAGCTACAAAAACTAGAACAAATTAGGACTCTGGTAGCTCCATACACACTGGCTAAAATCAATAGCTTTAATTTTCGCATTTAAACCTACAATTTCCATCTGACAGGCTCAGCAGGTTTTAATGCACACAACAATTTACTTTTACTGTTTTAATTGTTTTTAGTCAATCACTTTTATTGCTTCTCTGCATCTGACTAAACAAATTAATAGAGCCATGTTCATAAATGATTACTTTGTGAAATGGCTTGATAGATACATTTGCCAGTTTCACCTTCAATTACTGCCAACATTAGTAATATTTATACCAAGAGGTGCATTTATCCAGGTTTTATAATTAAATGAGCAACAGGAGCAGCAATACCTAAAAAAAAATAAATTAAAAAATAATAATAATTTTAAAAGTCCTTTAATGAGCTCAAAGTATCAAATTTCATCTTTCTAGCAATATATCCCCAGGCCAATTGAAAACCGACAGGACCTGCCTGCATAGGTGGATGAAAAAAGCCTTTTCTGGATCACAGAAAGCCAGTCTGTTCCTGCCTAGACTGACACAATCTTTTGACACAACACAAAACTCAAGAGCTAGGATTACAAAGTTTGAGAGATCGAGATTTATTTCCTTATTTTGTCCCTCAGACAGAGGCAGCACAAGTCAGAACTCAAGGAAAGACTTGGAGGGGTCCTTCCTTGGCCCCATCCAACTCTGCTTCTTAGCCATCTCGGAGGTGGGTCAGGCACAGGAACATCAGGCTGAACACAAGACACAGCAGTGCCTCTTCCCTTCAGCAGAGTTAAACATGGCCAAAGATGGAAAATTAACCAATTTACTTATTAAAGCCATGATACAGTTGCCTCAACGCGCTTCTCCTCACCTTTACAGAGCATATGCTTTTTCCAAGTAGTCACCAAACTACTAAACCTGCAGTACTTCTGTGCAAGAGCTAAAAATGATTCTACGTTGGCCAAAAACTGCTGACATCAAACTAGTTTTTCATTTGATATTCCTACATAATATCACTCACATTCGATTTAAACCGTCATTGAACATGCGCCCCCGGAAGCAGCCTGGGTCTTAAGCTGTAGGAAACTGATAAACTGCATAGTGTGCTAGAAGAGCTTTTTACTATTCTTTTAGAAACCTGCATAATATCTTATATGAAAGAGCCCTGATCTCTGGCTGAGGCTGCTAGGTACTTCATGAATATAAACCAAATATATTAATCCTTTTGGTCCTTAAGCTACCAAGCCTATGCTCTTCTGCAACGAGAAAAATGATGAAAAGCTTTGTACGACAAAGTGTTTTGCTACACATGCAAAGTGCAGAGAACAAATCTGTTTATTTCTTGAGGTTCATGCAAAAACATAAACTGAATTTGTTTTAGTGTTCCCACACTCCTTGAATCAGTTACCCAGTCTAAAGGAATATCCTTTTTTATTTTGCTTGGTATATTGAACAGATCCTTGATCCACCGGCAGTCTTCAGAAAGCCACCCAAGGCTCCCCTCCCTGCAGTGAGGCAATGCAGTTGTTCCATAAGGATCTCTTTTTCTCATCAGGCAGGACAGCACCCACTGAAATATCAGACTGAGGACAACCATCTTGCTTGGATGACATAGCCCAGCGCATGTCTGTTGTTCAGGACTCTTTGATAAGGAGCTAGGTCTCAAAAAAGCTAAATCATCAAATCTTCTGTCACAGGTTGCCTCAGCTGATGCTACTCGGGGCAGAGATTGGCAGGAAGAACAGACAAAACAAGAGGTGGCAACAGCATCTCCACCCACGGCCAAACACACCCATTCTGATCAAATAAACCCAGCCCCCTTCCACCCCTGTACTACAGCAGAGCTCAACAGAAGCAGTCACACCAAAGCCTGGGCATACCTGTATGCCTGCAGAAGAGGACTACAAAATCACCTGAGCTGCCCTGTGTGGCAGCTCCTCAAGGCAACTTGCCTTGAAATGGTAACAAGGTGCAAGAACTCCACCTGGATTTCTGCAGAGATGTGGGTCCACAGAGCCCTTTGCAGAAGGATTCAAATGGTATTCAAGGGTGACCCTGAATTACTTTGCACAACACACAAAAACATGTACCATTGAATGGACCACTACAAGGTTTCAGGTGGCCCAGCTACAGGGTATTCCATGGGTCTATCAACTGATGACATCACCTCATAACCACTGGTGAAGAACCAACGGTACAGAGTTTTTAAAGGCCATCTGCCCAATATGGCCAAGGTCCCCCTTTCTGCACTCCTGGATTGAAACAGCCAACATGCTGTAGCCAACTGAGATCACCTGGAAGCTCTAAGTGACAATGTTCTGCTACTTCCTTCCAAGCACACCTGAGCATGCTGCTCCTCACTACCATTTGGAAAAGGTCCTTTACACAGAGGATTTTTGTGTGGACAGACAAGACCTCTTGAAACACTGTTCAAGATCACTTGTTCTACAATACCAATGGCTATCAACAGTTATTCCAATCACCCTTTCAGGAAGCAGAGCTACACTGAGGGTCAACCAGGCCCATGTTTTTAAACGGGACAGAAATCAACACTAAAACTTGCTGGAGTTTGAGAACTTCACTGCCTATCAAGATCTTTCCTTCCATCTCATCTATCTAGAACAGGAAGCACTTGATCTTATGCACCATGCCAAGAGACAGCAGCACCCCCCAAACACTCACTGTGCTTTTACAGAGATGTTACAGGGTGTATTCCCAACACAAACATCAATCCATCAGGACCGCACTCTGCTTTCTTCCCTTTGCTGAAGTGTCTAGCACAGCAACTCCCATGCATCACACAGTTCCCTTTACAGCAGCCAAAAGAGATGAAAAAGAATCACGTCCAAGCTATAAATCATATCAGCCCTTGCAATTAAACACATCCAAACTCCAAATCCCAGAAAACAGACTTTGTAATGGTACAACTGCCGACTGCATCTACCAAACACTTCACTGCTGCCCTTCAAACGTGCTTTCCATTTGCAAGCACACAGAAGGCTCTTTACTGCCAATTCCTCCACTGATGGCACATTTTATTGACAAAATACAGCTGAGCCACCTAAAGCAATTTCAGCTACAGAATAACCTTTCACACAAGAAGTTAACCAGCTCCTCCATCCGTTTGCAGTAGATTTAGATTAGCAAACACCAGACAGACGCATTCAGATCCTTTGAACAGCCTCATGCCAGTTGAAGGCTAAGGACAGGGTAATGTTATAACAGTATTTCATGCTTTGTGCTCTGGGAAGCAAAGCCTTTCTTTCTCAGAAGGGGGTTGGATTTCCACAAACTGTTTGATACACCTATGCCTTTTCTCGGCCATCTCCAGTTTCCTTTTCCTTTGTCTTCCCCTCCACTGCATTGCAACTTTTTTGGTTACAATTCTATACAGATTGTCTTTGTTTAAATAATGCTATTTAAAATAAATAAAGCTGTAAAAAGCACCAGATGTATACAAGTCTATCTAGAGCACAACCACTGGCACTGGAGTGGCTGCTTTTAGCAACTAGCCAGACAGGGGGAGGCTGTGCAGCCACAATCTGACAAGTTCACCATCAAATAAACACTTCCATAATCCAACAGAAAATTACACTTTTAAATGCAGCTGCATGAAATATTTGCTCTGTGTTACTTATGGGAGAAATCACAAAGCCTAAACCATGCCAAGACATGGAGGTCCCCATTAAAGAAACTTGCTAGAAAGTTTCAGCAATGACTTGTATTGTCAGGCTTCATCTGGCATTCCTGTCAAGCCTGTCCTTCAAGTGAGTCTGTCTGATCAAAGAACTCACGGTTGACCTCTCAGATTTTGTCCATAGATCACTCAAAGCACTAGTTTACTACCAGCTGCCCTTAACATCTGTCCACTGCTAGCTGCCGTGCCCTCTTCAGTTTAGCTTGTGTTAAATAATTCCAGGGGTGGGTGGGAAAGAGGGAGAGACCATACAGCAGCACAGTCTCCCACAAACTCAGACGTAAAGCGCACACCATGGCAGGCAGAAGAAAAGGTCACTCACACATCTGTACCAGTGTCAGAGGCTGCTGCAACCCGAGTGCAACTGAGCAGCGTTTGAAGTCAGCCTGCAAATCTGGAGAGAAACAAGAGACACCCACAAGTGCCAGTACCTACCACAGAAGACAGACAGGGCCTTGCATTATCAGATCACACGGTTCAGCTCCATTCTCAGGCTGAGGGCACGCACAGACGAGGAGTGCCAGACACCACAGCTAGCAGCCTGCCACTAATTGCACAAGAATGATAGAGCTGCAACACAGATCTGTCCCTGCAGAAAGGTGCTACATGGGGAAATTATTTTAGCCATGGGAGGCTGACTGACTTTTCTCAGACTTTTTAATTAACCCCATGCAAAAGAATTCAGCACTCCCATCTAAGAAACTTTTTACGGTTCATAGATCAAATCCACTCTGTCTCAGGGTGCACCACAAGTGGAAGCTCCTACCGTCCCAGATGAACTTTTTCCACAGCTCAGTTTGAAAGAGCAAAAGCTGATCATTTATTCCTGCAGGTTGGGAACTAACCAGAGGCACAGTTAATAGTAAGACTAAAAAGAAATCAGAGCCAGACACCACATGGAACGTGAAAAATCAACACCCTGGCCAGAAAACCACACAGGCAAGAGAATCCCCTTGTGTTCAGAAGGTAACCTGCACCATCACACATCATAGCTGGAAGGCTCCTTTCTCCTCACCATGCAGCTGCCCTGCGAGCTCAGATACTCCTTGCACTGCTGTTTGGGAGCATACAGATGCATCAGGTGGCCTGGAAGAGGCCTCATCCCATCCACCTGCCTATACCTTTTAGTTCACCTGCACAATATCATTTACTGGGTTTTTCTATGACACAATTAACACTATTTTTGTGCTTCACCTCACCAAAGAGGTCACAAAGAGGCCCTGTGTGACCCAGTGGTAAGAGCAGTCCCAAGAAACCACTACAGAACTGCTTGCTAGTGTCTCATGAGAAACAGATCCTTCTGTTGGAAGGTGAGTGTATTATTAGTTGCTTTACTCATTAACAAAAGCTGATCAAAGCCATGCTGGTCCCTGAAGATGTTCCACTCTACAAGCTACTGCAGGTTCCTAAAAGAAGACCGTGGTCTTAGGCCAAGCAGCTAATGCAGAGCAGGCAATTCTCTTTTTATCTTCTTTAAACAGTGCAGGGGAATGTGGTCAGTAATGGTCAGTCTGGAATTGCTTAGCTCAAACTCAGCTGGAGTCATTTCAGAGCTGGACTTCTTGCCTCCTTCCCCTTTAGAGGGGAATACACCTCCACCACGACTAAAGAGTAGATGCTCAGCACTAATTTGCCTCCACAGTCCTTCCACTTCCCATGGAGCACCACACTGCCACGGACAGGAGGCCTGGGCTAAAAGCCCCTGCTTTGTCAGAATGCACCTGACACTGCCCTACAGTCACAAGGCACTCTGACATAGAAGCCTCTCTCCTTCCAAAAGCAGATGCTATGATCATAGATCACAGAATTGGTTTGATTGGGAAAGATCTCAGTGATCATCAGGTCCAACCATCAACACTATCATGTCCATCAAACCACAGCCAGAAGTGCCACACCTGGTTTTTTAATGCCTCCAGAGATGGAGACCCCACTACTCCCTGGGCAGCCTGCCCCAATGCCCAACCACTCTTTCTTAATTTTGCCCAATACCTAACCCAAACCTCCCCTGGCACAACTTGAGGCCATTTGCTCTTGTTCTATCCCTAGTTCACTGGGAGAAGGGACCAACACCCACCTGGCTCCAGCCTCCCTTCAAGGAGTTGCAGAGAACAATGAGGTCTCCCTTAAGTCCCAGCCATTCTATGAATGCATCAGATATCCCTTATTGAGAAGGCCCACTTAAAGGTTCTGAGAACCAAGGGAGCTCTGCAATGATGCCCTGGTAATGCAAAACTCCTGTGTTTAGAGAACAGCCCCCTTTAAGCCCACACACCAAGATTTCTGTTTTCTGTGGAGTATTTTAGCAATGGTACTGCCAGATCTCTGAGCAGAGACTCTGCACCTGCTTACAATTTGGCCATACAGGTCCCTTTGAATACATTTATTTAAACAAGATAGCCAAGACCTGCAGTTAGAAAGCAAGATCTGAAGAGGAGGGCCTTTGGTGGACAGAGTAAAGCTCTGAGTTGAAAGTCAAAGAGAATGCAGAAAGGAATAAATAATCAAAAGAAGAGAAGCAGAAAGAAGCTGGCAAGACTCTGAGAGGCACAGATCTATCCTAGTATTCCCAGAGCACCAAGTAAACAAGGCACTCATTTTGTTGTTTAAAGTAGATTTTGTTCTAAATTACACTATTAAAGAAGTGCCTCATAACAAGTCTTTTATTGGCCACATGGCTTTAATTTACCCCTTGTACAAGAGAAGAGTCAAAGCTGGCTGGGTCCAAGAAAAAAAAAAAGAGCAAGTTTGGGCATCACCTGATAGTCCAGTGAGCAGTGCAGTCAGCCTGGCAATGAGACGAGTCAACATCCTGCTCCCAGAGCACCTGAAGCCACTGGGACTCATTTGTGGGCAAAGATAAAAAGTAAATGTGAAACACTTGAGGGATGTGGTCCCAATGGGAAAAGCTTAACACTAGAAATAGGTGTGTTAGAAAACTTAGGATACCTTGAAGTATATTCTGTGGAAATGGGATGGAATAAAGAAAGTTTGTGAAGAACATCGGGGGGGGGGGGGGGGGAGAAGAAAGAAAGAAAACCCACAAATGAGCAAACCAATCCTGAAAGGTAAATACATCGGAGAGTAGAGTTATCTTAAACACTTCATCTCTTCTGACACCAGACTGGGAAAAGGCTCCAGTCACTGAAAACAAAAAAACCCAACCACACAAACCAAAAACCCCACATAAAATTACCTGGAAAAAGAAGGAGAAGACTAATTAATTTCTCATTTGTCATGTAATTCATTGCCCAAGGCATCCTTGGCTCTCCAGATACTGCATCTGACGCTCAGATTGCAGGTTCTGGATTTGCTTTCTTTTGACTCCAAGGGCAGGGCAAATACACAACCATACCATCCTACTACCAATTGGACTGAAGCAGCTCAGGGCAACTTCAGCTAAGTAAAACAGAAACCTTCCAGAAACATTGAATTATATTGGGGGGGAAGAGTTCATCTGAAGAAGTCATCTAGTCCACCCTAGAGCTGGGCTCCACCACAGGGAAGAGTGGAGAATGATTTTGATAAACCTGGGTGAGCTATTCCAGCACATCACTTAACCCTACAACTACCCCAACACCTGGCCTCTTTCCCTATGGTCATCTAAATCCATGACTCTCTTTCCTAAGCACCATGGGGCAAAGAGAACAGACGACACCCATCAGACACTTCAGCAGACCTTTGCCACAGTTGCAATAACTCGTGTGATTTAAGGGACAGCAAAGAGGAAGATGGTGAGGAGCTTTTGTCAGCCCACGGCTTGGACAGCAGCACTCTGAGCTGGGTTAGGAACTGGCTGGATGGCTGAACCCAGAGAGTGGTGGTGAATGGTGTCACATCCAGCTGGCAGCCAGTCAGTAGTGGAGTCCCCCAGGGATCAGTGCTGGGCCCCATCCTCTTTAACATCTTTATTGATGATCTGGATAAGGGCATTGAGTCTATCATCAGTAAATTTGCTGATGACACCAAGCTGGGGACAGGAGTTGATCTGCTAGAGGGTAGAGAGGCTTTGCAGAGAGACCTGGACAGGCTGGACAGATGGGCAGAGTCCAAGGGCAGGAGATTGAACACATCCAAGTGCCAGGTTCTGCACATTGGCCACAACAACCCCATGCAGAGCTACAGGCTGGGGTCAGAGTGGCTGGAGAGCAGCCAGGCAGAGAGGGACCTGGGGGTGCTGGTTGATGGTAGGATGAACATGAGCCTGCAGTGTGCCCAGGAGGCCAGGAGGGCCAATGGCATCCTGGCCTGCATTAAGAACAGAGTGGCCAGCAGGAGCAGGGAGGTCATTCTGCCCCTGTACACTGCACTGGTTAGGCCACACCTTGAGTCCTGTGTCCAGTTCTGGACCCCTCAGTTTAGGAAGGAGGCTGACTTGCTGGAACGAGTCCAGAGAAGGGCAACAAAGTTGGTGAGGGGCTTGGAGCACAGCCCTGTGAGGAGAGGCTGAGGGAGCTGGGGCTGCTTAGCCTGGAGAGGAGGAGACTCAGGGGTGACCTTATTGCTCTCTACAACTACCTGAAGGGGGGTTGCAAACAGGCAGGGGTTGGTCTCTTCTCCCAGGCAGCCAGCACCAGAACAAGAGGACACAGTCTCAGGCTGCGCCAGGGGAAGTTCAGGCTGGAGGTCAGGAGGAAGTTTTACACAGAGAGAGTGATTGCCCATTGGAATGGGCTGCCTGGGGAGGTGGTGGAGTTGCCGTCACTGGAGGTGTTCAGGATGAGACTTGACAGGGTGCTTGGTTACATGGGTTAGTTGATTAGGTGGTGTTGGATGATAGGTTGGACGCGATGATCTTGAAGGTCTCTTCCAACCTGGTCTGGTCTATTCTATTCTATTCTATTCTATTCTATTCTTTAGAGCTGGGAAGCGATGGAGGTGTGGTGCTCTGTACCCCTACCCTGGATTTCCTGACAAGCTGGGCTAGCAGCAGGCTTGCTCTGCACTCCCCCACGGGATGGGCTCTGCTCAAGGACACAGCTACCGACCTGCAGATACAAAGTCATGACATTTTCCAGGTCGGGACAAGGGATGAGCAAAAACTTCCGCACCGCTCACCGCTGGTGCTGCTGCTCCTGCAGCAGTGCCCTGCTCACTGCCTCACAGCTGCTACTTGTTCATTCTAAAGCTCCATCTCCTGGAGCCGCGGAATGGATGCAGACACCGCTCAACCCTCACTTGAAATTCGGGGGCAGGCTAAAGAGGAAAGTTTGCAAAGATGTGAATCTTAAAGGGGCACAAATTCCAAGTCATTGAAGTTTTCCTGTCTGGTCAGTTTAAAAGAAAAGAACAAAAATCTGGATGCTCATCTAGGGGAAGCGGATTCAATTGCTCAGCACTTGAGAGCAGGGATTCCTGACAGGGTTGCTCTGTTTAATGTCTCATCACATCCCATTAATCTAAAGATTTAAGGCTATTTCCAGTGTAAATAAAGAAGAGTAATGATGACCGCTTTCCCTCTATTTGATTCATCCCCCCTCACGCCGTTGACCTTCCCACCACCGACATTTCGCAGACACCACAGACTGGCACTGTCCGGAGCGGTGCCCCGCTGGCAGCAGAGGCTGCTTTTCTCCTCAGCGGGGAGGAGCTGCCCGTCCAGCGGGCACACACATCCCGCCGCACCGGAGACACAGCCGAAGCCTCAGCGCCGGGGAACCACAGTGCCCGCCCCGCCGCAGCCGGGCAGCCTCTGCTTGAGGCCGCCCACAAGATGGCGGCGCGGCGGCTGCTGCGCGTTACCGAGGCGGTGGTGCGCCCTGCCGGCCGCTGACGGCACTGCAATGGCCAGGGCTTGTCCTGCCCCGTCCGGGCAGCAGGAACGGGCAGGACCAATCCCCGGCTGGGCCGACCTCAGCATTTTCAGGTTACTGACCCCAAAAAAGCCGTGACTTTTAACTCAGCCTTTTGTCCACAGGACTGTAAGACAATTTCAAGAAGCTGGGGCGTGTCCAGAGAGGGGCAATGTAGCGGGTGACGGGCCTGGAGCACAAGTCTGCTGAGGGGCAGCTGAGGGAACTGGGGTTGTTCAGCCTGGAGAAAGAAGGTGCGGGAGCCCAATGGCTCACACAATGTGAGACATACCTGATCTGAATAGGACGGAGTCTGTTGAAGGGGTGACATCGTTCTTTTTCTCTGACTTCTTAACTCTCTCTCTCTTTCTTCCCTTTCCTTTTTCTCCCCATTTTGCCTCTGCTCCAGTCTATTACCGAGCACTTTCACTGGGTCTAAAGAACCCCACTCAGCAGCCCTTTTGTGTTGCTTTGCTTTAATTTACTCCAAGAGAATACTTTGAAGCTTAGCACAACCTCCTCTGCTGGCTCAGGGTTCCAGGCTGTGACGGGAAGCTCAGAAGAGACCTCCTCACCCTTAAAAACTGCCTGAAAGGAGATTGGAAACACCCGGGGTGTCTCTTCTCCCGAGGAACAAGAGAGAGCCCGAGAGGAAACGGCTTCGAGTCGCACTAGGGAAGGGTTAAGTTGGACATTAGGAACGATTTCTTCACTGAAAGGCTTGTCAAGCCCTGGAACAGGCTGCTTAGAGAGGGAGTGAAATCCCCCTCCCTGGAAGGATTGAAAAGAAGTGTAGATGTGGTGCTGAGGGATGTGGTTTAGTGGCGGTCTTGGTTGTGCTGGGTTGTTGGGCTCGATGTTAAAGGTCTTCTCCAACCAAAACAATTCTGTGATTCTGAGGGCTGCTTGCCATTCTCCAGCCTGTTTTGCCTCTTTTTATCAGGTGTTTCAAATAAAACTTAATTGTTAACCACACAAAAATAGATAGTCAAGAAACAAATGCTGAAGGACACCTCCCTGCCCCATCCCACCTTGGAATTCCACTTCCTCTGTCCTCTTGTCACCAGTGTTCAAAGGGGTATGAACAAATGGACCAGGAAGACTCCTTGGACATCTTTGAAACAACCACAGAGCCCATGGCAAGTTGGGCAGCTCCTGATAGCCAGGCAGCTTTCCCAGCTCATTCGATCAGCTCTGTCACCACCGTGTTGCAAAGGCAGGTTGCACAAGCGTCCATAGGGCTGCTGCAAGACAGCCCCAGGGCATCTGTCTAGCCGATTGTTGCAAAATTCTAAGTGACAGTGAGAGGTGAATGGTACTAAATCTGCCTGAAAGTCACTGTGAGCAATGGGAGCAGACTGGCAGCAGGAGCTCAGCACTTGCAGTTTGGAGCTGTTGCCTGCTACAGTTCACATGAAACCTGCAAGAATGAGCTGCTCCTGTTCCAGGAATACCAATGTCCACTTCCCCAAGATGCCCTAACACAACCTAATGCACAATGACCTCAAAGATGAAGCTTGAGCCTTCTGTTTTCACTGGCCAAGTTCAATATCCTCATCCTTAACACAGTCTAAGATCAGTTTAAATCCTGTAGGTATCAATCCTTGGTCCAGTCCTGTTCCAGACTGGTATTAAAAAGGCAGTGCTGTAATAGCCTGAGAGTAGAGGCAGAGCACAGTGAAAGGAGAAGCACTTTCAAAGAAGGTAATGGAACCAGATGAGAACTCAAATAGATAGAGAGAAAAGGGTAATAAAGTTTGCATGATGTAGGTGGAAGGAAACAGGTACAGCACAACTGAGGCAAAAGCAAATATACGCTGCAGGATGCCACAGCCCGGAAACAGCTTCGGCAGAAAATGACTGGGCAGGCACAGTGGACCAGAAATTAGTCAGGTATCTCTTTGAGACATACACACAACACAGGGGAGGCATTAGTGGCACTGCTCAGGCAGCCTCAGCTGGCATTCTGTCTGGATTTGGATACAGCCACCCGAGGATGAGGGGAACAAATGGCAAGAAACAATGGCTCCAAACCACACTATCGGGGGAGGCTGGGAGTATGAGGCTTGTTTAGTCCTGCAGGCTGAAAATCGGGGTGGCAGGATAAACTAAAGAGCAAGCTGGGCACCAGCTGTGTTCAGGGCAAGTTTAGACTAGACATTAGGAAAAACTACTTTGCTGTGAGTGGTGAGGAGATGGAATAAGCTGCCCTGGGAGGTGGTGGAGTCACCATCCCTGGAGATGTTCAAGAAGCATGTGGGTGGGGTGCTTCAGGACACTGTTTACTCGTCATGGTAGTGTGGGGCTAGGTAGGTTACAGTTGGACTCACTCTTACAGGTCTTTTCCAGCCTTAATGATTCTATGCACTTCTTGTCACTTTCAGTCTGGGGTAGCACCCCAGCAGAATGATTCTCTGTACAGTAGGAAGAGCACAAAGGTGGAAGTAGATGATAGAGCCTCTGTGTGCACATTGGAGAGATACATCCTTGCAGTGAAACCATGCAAATACCAAATTATATCCATAAAGAATTTGCTGCCATGAAGATCCTTGAGGCAAATGATGATGAAAAGCTCCAACAAAAACTTACTAGTCAGGTGATAAAACTTAGGTCTCCTTGGTAATGGCAGAGATGTAACCAGGATGCCTTGGGTAACCCCCACCTCTTCCACACTTGTCTAACTGAAAAACATTGACCTGAGGCACACTGAGATGCAAATCACCTTTGGACTCTTCCTAAAATGCACTATGTGAATAAAACAATGGAAAAGGATCACAGAAGGGTGTTTGCTAAAGCTATAGTCAAAGGCTATAGAAAAATGTGAAAACTAAATGAACCAGCAGCTGGGTGCCACTGAACTACTGCAAGAAAAAACTCTTAGGTTCTATCATGCTTCAGCTTTGGTTTTCATCTCCCCACAAAGAAGCTAAAAATAAGGGCTGGATTCTTGTGTACCAGACTCAGGACAAGCTTGAAGTCATGATGCAGCTTCTGAGGGAACTGCTTAAGTGAAAAACATTTCTCACAGAGTAAAGCAGCAGAAGTGAGGTTTTTCGGTCCATTCCTTCCCTCCCCTAGGCTAGGCATAAACTGAAATGCAATACCAATTTATTTTTCCAGGAGCATTTCCTGCTGAAATGTTCAATAAATAGATATTGGGTGCCACAGACAAGAGATACCTCAGCCTTGGAAACCCTCAGAGCACAATTCTTCTATTAAAAATAAATAAAATGAAATTAAACCAAAAAAAATCAGAACTTTACTGTGTTGAAGCCAGCAGCAAATCCAAGAGGATTTAAAACTTAACTCTAAATCTGTCCTGCACCTGGTTAGCAATACAAGCAGCAGGAACAGCCCTTGTTCCAGAACGTTATAGACAGTCTCAGACACCCACGGGCAAGGACAAAGCCTCGCAAGTGGGGTACAAGGACACCCCTTAAGGATTGCCCTTTACCTTGTGCCATTGTATTTTCTGTTTAATTTCTGGTCCCATCTAACAGTAGTTTGTTTGTGATCAGAAATACCTCCATGAACACCACAGAGCAGCTGCTGCCTGATTTTCTGGGGTTTAACCACACGCTACCTTCAGGAGCAGGAGTACAAACAATTCTGTCTAAATGGCTGGAACAGACCCATGCTCTGGGGTGCAAGTCATTGTGGAATTCAGAGCAC
This sequence comes from Melanerpes formicivorus, assembly GCF_026170545.1. Lineage (NCBI taxonomy): Eukaryota > Metazoa > Chordata > Aves > Piciformes > Picidae > Melanerpes > Melanerpes formicivorus. The sequence goes on along the minus strand of NW_027142380.1, from coordinate 7,933,032 downwards.
CCAGATTTAGAAACATGCAAGCTGTGATAATAGATTCAGTGCTGCACCTCCACACACAGAGAAAAGCAGCTGCCTGCATCTGGAGGTGTGCAGCACCTCTGACAAAAGCTGGCTACAGCGAAACGCAGTGGGTTGGGGCTGGGATTTTTTTAATTCCCATTCTTAAAAAGGGGAATTTTCTCTCATGTAGCAATTGCAGTCTTTAAATGTGGGCACATCTTTAGGATGGCACAGCATGGCTTCCTTTTCTATTAGCCAACAAATCCCCTTAACTGCAGAGAGAACTAAACGGAGCCACACCTCAAAGTTCTTCTGCGAGTCCCTGCAAAAGTGGCAGTAGGGCTGCTAAAACAAAAGTATCAAAAGGTCACAAGTGCTTAAAGAAAGAGTTTATTGACAATAGCTTCACAAATAAAACAGTCTAAAAGGAAATTTCAGAAATCTCTAAACTTAGAAATTTGAAAATTTTGTTCTCATTGGCAAAATATTTGGAAAATAATAATAATAAAAAAAAACTAACAGGAAAAATAAATCCAAAATAAAACCCCAAACCAAACCCAACCAACCAAAGAAGTGTAAGATGTCACTGCTGTTTTTAAACTTGCCTGATTGCGACATTTCAGTTGAGTCCTAAGACACATCCAACCCCTCGGCACAAGGACAATGAGGCAGAGTACAATTTCCCTTCTGCAAAGGGGATCTCAGTCAATAAAATATATTTGGGGTTTGCAAGCATCTCCCTGAATCCTGTCTACTTAGATCTGGATAGGTAACATTAGCAAGAAATAACTGTCATACATACTCCACACTCAGCCAAATCATTCTGCTATTAGTCAAACCCCAGACTGCCCCAAACGATCCACAGCAGAGCGTGTGGTACAAGGAACCATCAGCATGCATTGTAGAGGCCATTTCTGTACTTCAGGTAGGTGAACTTAAAACAACCAAGAGAGGGACAATGCTGATAAAAATGTACTCAGGTATTTCATAACATTAATATTTATTGCTTTATATGAATACTGTATTGAAAGCCCAAGCATTCAGTTTACACACAGGAATTATACAATTAGATACCGTTTCACAATGGCAGTGAGCACTCATTACAATCTACAAAAAAATCTACTTTACAGAAATTTAAAAATCCTAAATATCAAAAAGGTACAGTTGAAGAAACAGGTATAAATTTGGCAGCCAGTAATCAGGACCGGGAGGTTGCAGCTTGCCTGTTGTTTTTTAAACGTGGGAACTGGAAAACATCGAATTTCAAGCAGTAGTTTGTGCTTTGAGCTGGTCTGACAAGAGAAAAAAAAACAACCAAAGGCCAAAAAAAAAAAACAACCCTAAAGGCCAAAAAAAAACAAAACCCAAACCCAAACAAAATAAACTAACACTGGCTGTCAAAGTGTTCAAAAATATTTAGTTCACTTCCAAAATGTTATACAAATCATGGTGATTTCTATGCACCCTTAAACCTTTCAGCTGTTTAGCTCAGGTACATCACTACGGTCATGTATGAATCCTTCCAACAGAGTGGTGTGATCATACCGATGCCACCTGCAGACCTCAGAATAACTTTTGAGGCTTCTCTGCCATATTCACAACGCTCCAAGAAGCCCTCAAGAGGCAAGTACCTGTCTGTGTCTTCCAAGGTAAGTTTCTTAGCGTATTTGCAAACGTTTCTTCTACAAAAGTTTAAGCTAAGGTTTTGATTACAACGTTCTCAACAGAAAGCACATTTGCTCATAAATAAACGAACTCCTTTCACTCAGGCACCTCAGAAGTATACAAAAGTGTTGTCATCTGAACAGTTCTCTTGGAATGTGTTTAACTCTGGTGTTCTCAACCACCTTAGTATTTCCAGGGTTTCATATGGGCCAGATTTCATTTGGTTGGTTTGTTGGTTTTTTTTTATCCAGAGGCAAAGTGCCTTGAGAGGTGAATTCAGTCTTTTCCTATAGAAAAAAGTATTTGCTGTAGTTCTCTTGTATAGAAACAGAAGAATAGACCACTCCCCCCTTAGAACGGTGAGGGTACACATACGTGTGCATGCGTGCATACATGTGTGTGAAACGGAACACACTTTAAACACACAACCCAAGGTTTCATCGTGTGTATTCGAATACAAATCTGGAAACCAGCATGAAACCCCACTACTTCACATGTCAAATGTTGAAACTGTAACCAAAAGGTGAAACAACTGCTAGAGCTGGCAGAAAAAAAAGACGAGACAAAGGGAAAAGAAAAAGAAAGAAAGAAAGAACAAGCTTCCTTGCTTAGGTACAACTAGGTGTGGTAATCTCCAAAAAAGTTGTCAAAATTATAATCACCTTCCAGTTTAAAAACTTTTATTCTAAATAAAAAAAACTATACACAAACCACTGATTTGACCAAACGAAAGTTCAGCGGTAAGCAGGCCCTGAAGGAGCTGGTATTCACAGTTCTTATCATGTACAACTCTTTCAAGGTTCAATCCATGGAGAAGTTTTTATTTTACAACCTGCTGCTTCTTTTTTTTTTTCTCTTTTTTTTCTGTAAAACTAAAGGTCCACTTTATTACATAAAATTATTTATACAGTGTAAAACCGGAGCCTTATGGAAAATACTGCATCTAAGGATTTAAATTAGTCTTGCTCCATAGGTTCATCTGCAACTTCTGTGGTTTCATCACTGTTTTCCATGGGGGTCTCTGATGAAATCTCTGGAGTTTCGCTAGTGTAGGGCCCTAACTCTTCTGTTCCACTGCAGTCAGCTCCACTACTGGCTGATCCACTGATTTCACTGTCATCCGAGTGTAAATCCTTCTCTGCTTGAGACTGATCAGACTCCTCCATTTGATTGCTCTCCTCAGAGGTGTCTTCATTCACAGTTGAGGGTTCAGTGTCTTTTTCTTGATCTTTTCTGTCAGAACCAGCATTTCTGGGAGACATGAAGGACTCTAGAAACAGGAAGAGTACAGCATTACTAAGGCATTTCTAAACGCACTTTCACCCTGTTACTTCTCACTCCCAGCTATGCTGAGCAACACTTCTACAGCACAGCCAAGGACAGGAAAAACTGACAATCCCTGTTTTTATTAGATGTAAAGCATGGGACAGCCATACTGTCTTAACAGATCATCAACAAAATGTCCAATTTTTCATGAAATAAACTTAAGCTTCAGTGAATAGAAGACACTAACAAGTAACTTTTTCTAGCTCCACCACATTGCTTCCTTTGTCTTCAGAAGCAGCCTTTGGAACTTCTGAAAAGGTGACTGTTTCAAATGGCCATCTATCATCATCTAGAGGAACATTTAACACATACATGAATCACAAAGGCTAATTATTTGAAAGGAAACATTGGAGATTGATCTATTTTTCTTTACATAGTCTCCTAACTGCAATTACATGTTTTTTAATTAGGTCCAGGGAAATTTTCACTGTTCTAATAGGATCTGGTGAGATTGTTACTCAGCCTCCTCTGTGAAAGAAATACCTTTCTGAAATGATGATATAAAGGCAGTCAAATGTAGATATGACCAATCTCCCTTCTGCATAAGGGACAAGAAAATCTGATAAGCTGAAGTAGGGATTCCTAAATTCTTGGTGTGTTACCAGCCTCCTGTTATTGACTGCCTGAGAAGACTTTAAGTGCCATTTCATACAGTTTTAAACAGAGATGTAAGACAAAAAAAAGTAGTAACAGAATTGCTGAATTATGGGAAATTGAAGTTTGAACAAGCACTTCACCTGTATGCACAGCTGGGGAACATGCAGCAATCCCAACAGCAAAGACAACCCCAGCTCTTTGGAAAATGCACCAAGACAAAGAAATCTGAAATACCTTCCTCCTCTTCCTCCGTACAGTGCTGTCTGGCACAAGTGGCCTCTTTTTCTTTATCCTGAGATGTAGAGGATGTTTCTGTGTCTTCTCCTGTGCCTAAAGAAGCTTCACTGGAGGCAGTTTGGTTAGGTGCATCTCTGGTTTCCCCTTCCTTGTCAAATTTAAGTCTTTTTACCTCATGCCCTTCTGCTTCTGCAGGATCATCTTCAGAGTGCTTATTTTTTACAGGGCTGCTCTGAGCCCCTTCTGATTCAGATGCTGGTGATTCACTACAAACAAAAGCAGTTGCAATTTTTATTGAAGAACAACATTCTGTATCTCATCACACTTCTAAAAAAGTGGCATCTACTTCAGGTTAAACACTGTAAGAGAACAGTAGAACTCACTTCACTTATTACATAACAGACCCTCAAACCCACTGACACCCCTCAGTGTCAGTGAAAATGCAGGGTGGTTGGGCTGCTCTGGGGGATCCAAATTACAGACAGCTCCTACTGTCAGGATCTGTGACAAACATTTATGACATATCTCATTGTACTTTAACATCCTGGTGCAAACATGGTAACTGTGGATTTCTAAACTCTATTAGTCACTCTTCACTTTTACTATATGTCCCATACACTGCAACTGAGGAAACTTGAGCTAATAGTTTTGTGGCTAGCCCAAACAGCAGGAAGCTTTCATCAAATCCTGCTGCAAGTATTCACATGCTAAGGCTTAGTTATGCAGATCTCAGGTGGTCATTTTCTTTTAAAATGTTTTTTAGATGTAAGTGAAAAAAAAAAGAGACAAACTAACCCCCAAAACACATTGCTCCTCACAAACCTGTGTTTTTTATCTTCTGTTTGCTGCAAGCTTGATTCTTTATGTTCCGTGCTGTCTGGCAAACCGTTTGTTGTCATAGGAGCTGACAAAGAAACCTTCGTCCGATTGACTGGTCTGGGAGTTCCAGGACCATTGACATTTGATCTTTAAAAGTAATAATAAGAAATTTAATCCATCCTTTTAGTAAAGCAATTTGTTCCTAATAAGCAGAAAGCAGCTACAACCTCGTCTTAAAAGATCACCCAAACAAGACAGAATAGAATAAACCAGGTTGGAAGAGACCTTCAAGATCATCGCGTCCAACCTATCAACTAATCCAACCCACCAAGCACCTTTACTATTTTATACTGAATAAAAAACCCAATCCTTGCCTACAAGACACAAACTGTGGTAAATGCTTTAAATAAAGAACAAATAATTCTAAACACTAAGGTTACATAGAGACCAAACGTGTTCATTTGAGAGTAAATAATGTGCATGTTCATGCCCCTTGTATCCCCCTTCCTCCAACATTCCATGTCACAGCCCATTCCTGAGGCTACGTATTTGGGATCAGAATAGGTAATATGGAGTCTGAACCAGCTATTTTCACAACTACCTTGCTGTTACCCAAGAGAAGTTAATTCCCAAAGCCACACATACCTGTCAGAGTACCCTGGTGAATTTCCTGGGAACATAACACCATTCATCCGATTTAAACTATTGGAGTTATTTTTCCTAGAACAAAACAAACGAGAAAATGTTATGAACAAAGATAACTTTAAATTACTTTAAGCTTAATGCACAGAATTCCCCTTCTCTCAACATAAACAGTCCCCCACTGCCAGTCCTCAAGGGGTTCTCTGCCTCTACATTAACCTAGGGAAACAGGCTGGCAGATGAATTTATAGCATTGAGGGGTATCCACTTTTCCCAGCCAAGGTGCAGGCCAACAGCTTACTGTCTGAGGCTAATACTGAGCTGTACCATGAATTTGGTTCCAAGTTTGTCAGCTCATTCCCAAACTACTACCTGTAACACTTGTCACACCTGTAACCACTGCCACTACTGCTGACTTAACTGCTGCCAATGAAAGTCAAACTCTGCACGGCAAAAGGCAGACATACAAAGAAACAAATGAGAGACAGGCACACACTCTCCTACGTACTAACACAAGCTTCATGTTTCACAAAGAGGTCATACTTACTCTGAAGATGGATATACACAGCTGACAACCATGACATTCTGTAACACACAAACAACATATTAAGAGTTAGAAACTTCAGCTCTTGATAACACCCCAAAATTTCAAAGAGTTACCCAACTTTGGTAACATCTAAGTATCTCTGCAGAAAACTGGGCTGAAAGCTACCAACAAATAAGAGACAGATATCATCTCTGTTCCTTCATTACAAGGTCAGGCCATAACTACACTAAAAGACAGTGCTTTTGTAAGTGAGTTTCAGTCATAACAAGCCCAGCACATCAACTGGCAATTTCTAACTGAAGTATCTCTGGAAAGCAAAGTATTCCAAAATGCTGAAAACCAGCCCTACTGTGCACAAGTCCTGCATTCCAAAGTGTATGAGCACTATTAGCTGTTTTTGGCACAGTCATATTTCAAATGTTAGTTTGTCCCTGCATAAACAAAGGGCAGGAATAAAAAAATATATTACTAATTTAGTCTGGTTTGCTTAGCCACTTCTCCCTCTTGAACAGCACTGCAAACTAAACCAATTTTAGCATCTAGAAACCCAGATTAAAACTTAGGACAGTTTTTCTCCTCACATCCAATACTTAGCTCCATTATACACAGGAGCACTTATCACTGGACCAGATACATTAACCCATATGAATGAGAGTTCTTCCTAAAACCTGAGGTGTGGTTTCACAGATCTCACTGTCATCTAAGAAGCTGTTTTGTGACATACCTGTCTTACCATCTAATTCCTGACCATCTCCCTGTCCCATTGTAACTTGCATGAATGCACCTGACTGCATCCACACTAACAATAAAAACCAATCCATTTACAAGTTAACCTTTCTTCTGCTGAACAGTCTGAGGAAGAATTTCAAGGCAGCTCTGACATCAGTACAATCCTAGATGGAATCAAATCCTGAAAGATCTCACTTGCTGGCATAAGCCATAAAATACCAGTACATGACATCTGTATACTTTTACAAAGGCACAGTCCTTTACACAGGAGGATTTAAATACTGAAACAAGAGACACTGGATCTAATCTGATCCCAAATTCTGGAGGAAGTGCCTGATCAAAAAAAAAAATCCAAATTATTTCAGTCCATCATTTGAAAATGTCTAGCTAGGACTTGATGTAAGAAATGACATTAGGCTCTCCACAAACTACAATATGAATACTGCACAGTGACTAGAAGAACAACAGTTACAGCCCTGAGATTTACTTTTATGTCTGTTTTAAAACTGCTTTTTGGTGTTTAAAAGGTATGAAAAACTCACACAGTTTGAGTAGCTATTAGATGGCTATGAGCCATAATCAAACTAGCAGGCCTTTGGGAGTGATTCAGAAGTAATTTAAGTTGCAGTTGTGACTGCTTAGCTATGTTCTGAGAAAAGCACATACCTTTTCCACACCTCTTAGGAATTTGTCTGTTCCTGTGTAATTCCTCCTAGGATCTGTTAGCAGCTCACAGAGTCGTTGAATGGTGAAGGGGATGCTGCAGTGAAAGAGATTCGTAACAGTTTAGTTTTATTTTTGGGTGTGACTGTTAAGAAACAAAATTATTGCTTTCTCTCCCTCACTGAGAAGGCAAAAAGAAACCAGTAGTGATTAGCAATATGGGGTAGTCAGTCAAGGCTTTATTTTTCCCTGTCTCATACACTGAGGTAACAAATCACAGTCTTTTGTGCTCAACACAACAAAACTCTTCAAGAGAATTATTAAATACATCATCCCACAACTCAACTCACTGAAGCAATGAGAAGCTAATCAGATCATCAACAGTAAAACATTTGGAGACTGTATTTATTATTCAAATATACAGAAATGCTATGAGATTCAAAACAAATTTGACTCACACACCAGAGGTAAAAAATTCCCAACTTGTCATTTATTTCATGTTTTACAGAATCCATTTACAAAAGAAACATTAAATGTTGTGTTGGAATTGGAACCATTATACTTGAGTTGTTACCAATGCTCCATTTGGTCACAACTGGACAGTATCTATCAAGGAAAGACACAGTAAAAATAACTAAACTCAAGTAAAATACATAACTCCATGACTTCCACACATTCTGTTTTCTGACAGGTCTGCACACAATTGATCCCTACTTATATGAGAAATGAGCCTTTTCAGACAAGCAGTTACCCAAGATGTCACACACTTTTCATTGTGAATTCAGTGTCACATTTTAAATGGAATTCTGTGACTTTGGACAAAACAGTAAAATCCTTTCAAAGTTACTTCAATGAAATAAAGAATCATGCATTTTTTTAAACTTTATTTTTCACAGATAACTACTTGAAGTTAAGCCATAAACACTAAAAAAGTTCTCCTAAAAGAGTATTTGATACAGTACAAAACTCCAGAATGTTTCCTGAGTGGGAATACAGCTGATCCACCAAATCCAGTGCAGTATCTATACAGATTACTTATAGATATGTATTTATTTCCTAAGGCTCTCAGACTATATCTCAAGCCTGGTTCATCAGCCAACACAGTATGTGTCTCAGGTTTAGTCCATTAGCTAAAAAGCACTATCTTGGATGCCCAGATCTACCACTTGTTCAGTGCAAACAGGTCAGCACAGCCATGATAATCCTACTACATAACACTTTAACTAAAAGCAACAGGAATCAGAGAGTGACCCCACATCTTTTTCAGAGCATTTACATTACTGAGTTATAAGTATCTCAGGTAGTGATAGAACTAGGGGGAATGGAATGAAGCTGGAGGTGGGGAGATTCAGGCTAGATGTGAGGAGGAGGTTCTTCACCATGAGAGTGGTGAGACCCTGGAATGGGTTGTCCAGGGAGGTGGTCGAGGCCCCGTCCCTGGGGGTGTTTAAGAGCAGGCTGGATGAGGCTCTGTCCAGCCTGATCTAGTGTGGGGTGTCCCTGCCCATGGCAGGGGGGTTGGAACTAGATGATCCTTGTGGTCCCTTCCAACCCTGAATGAAACTATGAAACTATAATCCTCAACTGGGAAACAGTAAGGGAACAGCTGCAATGCAATCACTAACCTTAGCCCTAGTTCCAGCACAGCTACCTGAAAACACACAGGTCCGTCATTTTCACTCTGATAGTTCATGCTTCCCCTTCCTATTTACCCTGAACTAGACTGTAACAACTGCTTTGCTGGATTTTTAAGATTGGAACGATGTGGAGAGTCAGAATTCAGCTGATCAATTATGAAATAATGTAAGCAGCACTCACACAAAGTAAGATGACTATTTCTAAAGCAAATGCTTTGACATATTAGCGCTTAAAAGCAAGGAAAACAGCAGAACCATGTGCTTTGGTATACAGGCAAAATACACTTTACCTCTCCCTATTTTGACCCAGAATACCTCCCCCCCACACACCCAACATTTGGTAAGTACAAACCAGAACAAACCAGGAGCAAGTGATCCTTCTATTTCAGTTTACTACATGAAGGCTCTTATGCTTGACACTGGTTCCGTCATTAAGCTCCTTCAAGCTTCATTAGCATCAGCCAAATAATGCTGCTGTTAGAAACCTTTGCTCAACCACTAATGATGTGATGTAATGATGTGAACACTGTGATGTTCAGCCTCTGCATAGTGCACTTTTAAAAGAACTCCCAGCTGTAGCTCAAGAATTTACTCAGTGCTAACTCTTCCACACAGGTATGTTGCTGCTTATATGTCTTGATTCTCATTGATGGCCATTTGGGTTTTGGGTGGAGCAGTCCACAGTTAGAGGCTTTGTACTATTGTAATAGATCAGACTGTCCATTCAATTTATTTCACAGAAGCAATTTAAAATTCTGAGTATTTTGGCATCAGCCAGATCTCTAAGACATCCTGGAGAGTCACTGCCTGGCTAATTTGTGTTTAGCTGTAGCTCAATGGAGCGTCTTGGCTACTTGAAGAATAAACATACTCAATGTGCAGCCTGCAATTAACTCCAGAAGTAAAAGTTGCCTTCTTATTTTACTCTCGACTATAAAAGGTTTAAACAACAGCCAACAGTAGCTCATTTCCCTCCAAAACTTTCCAGAGCGAATTGAACCTTCGGTTACTGGGCAGCAGATGGCAGTAGGTGTCACACTATTGCATCTTCTTGCATGCTACTTGTGCAACGTTCCCAAGTGTTTGTAGTTGGCAAAAGCCGAAGTTAACTTCACCTCGTGAATGCTTTCTGGCAAAATTGTCATTGTTTAAAAAAATAGTTCAATGGGATTTAAAAATAGAAATAATTGAAAGTGGTGTAGATCTAGACACGAGCACCAGCAGAAGAGTTTATGAGCAGTATGAGAGGTGATCTTAAATGCTCAGAAATTAGTTCAGTACATGAGCTGCATAAAGAGTCCTCATCTGCCTGCTTAAGGTAACCACTTAAAATTCTATACGAACACACTCCAAACTGCACTCCCTAGCACGCCAGTTCAGAATGAATTACAACCCCAAAATCCACTGTATGGACAGGACTCAACAGGGATCTGGGAAAATTACTTAAAACAGCTACATTAAATTGCAACAGAAACCAGCCCATAAATGAAAACTTGTATCTGTTTTATTCATACTGTGAAGACTCCTCTGTTATCTGAGATCCCAAAAAACTTACTTTGGAACTTTGTTTCACTAACAAAGGATAGCAAAAATGGCCAGTCTTTAGGAAATTCCTACTCTAAAGAAATTCTGAAGTGTAGGATGACAGTCTGGCTCTGCAAGCATATTGCACAATGTCAGGTAAGATACAGTAAGGCTAAAACTGTCAGTTTGTGTTTTCAGTAAAAGACAATTAATGGACAAAGGCTTGAAACAGGAGTCAGACATTCTTAAGCCATTTGACTTTAAAATTAATGTCACCATTAATTTGACATTTGCTTTGACTTAAAACCAGCAATAAACCACCACCCAGCTAGTTTTAATTAACTCTTTCCTTCACTCTTTTAAAACAAGCACCAAGAAAGTCACATCGAATAGCTTCCTTCTCTGCTATGGAACCCTGACATACAATCTAAGAGCTTGAACATATCCCATCACACAAACCCCAAACCTGCTGCTGTTACTTTTTTGGACACATCCCCACATGATTCAGCTTTCACAAGCATATTCTCACTGAAGGAGTCGTAGGATTTACTAAATTAACTGTTCTACAATCCTAGACTCCAAAACATCCTCCTGTGTTCTTTTCTTTAAGGTAACTAATGTATGCAGTTTGCTTCCTCCAATACCAGGCAGTTCGCTTCCAAGTATGAGGAAGCTGAGCACTCTTTAGTGTTAACAGCAAGAGGAAAAAAAGAGCACAGCCACAGAGCAAGCTCCAGCCTTGGTCACCCAGAGGTATGCTCAGTAGCCTTTGGAACAAGAGAAGATAACAGCAGTGCATTCATCAGCTGTCCCCATGTGAGAACATGACCAATTTCGTGGGCAGTGAAGCATTGAGAGAAAGCTGGGGGAGGCAGGAGAGAGGCAGACTAGGGCATAAAGGATAGGTTTGTTTTTACATTCCTTCAGTGAATTAGTCCAGTATAAATATTGGATAGCTGGGAACAAGCTGAATTTCACATTCTTAGAAATACCCTATAAGAGCAATTTGGCAGGGAAGGGAAGGAGAAGAGGATCTCTGACTAAAAAGACACTTAAACTGCAAGTAAGTAGCATGGAACATTGACAGTAAAACTTATTAACTCAGTATCAAAACATTATATTATGGATGTTTTAGTAGCACCTCCAAATTTGAAATTTCAGGATAAAAGGGAGGCAAACTTTATAATATGACCATAGACTGACAAGCTGAGAAAAATGCAGGAAACATATTTCAGGCAAGCACTGAGACCCACAAACTTAATGTCAGCTGAGCCATTCTGCTTGTAACCAAATTTAGAAACGAGGAAAATATAAGGTATTTAAAGGACACCAAATAAAAGACATTAAAAAGATCTTCATTTAAAATGAAACAAAAATTCCATAATTATGAAGCTAGCAAAGGGTGTAAACTCCTTAATCCAAGACACTGCCAGCAACAGGTTGAATACCTCCCAGCTGTTATCACTCATCTATACATCTGAATCTGGCACAATTTAACCATTCCAAACCAGGTATACCCTGCCTCCTGGTCATGCCGTGTTTATCACAGCTTTACCTCTTCAGAAGCTACCAAACTGCCACAGACAATTAAGGACCAGACACCAAAAGACTTCTTTCAGTTATTTATATCAAAATACATTGAAAGAAATCTACCTTTGCTACCTTTTTTACCAGCTAAATGCACATAAGCAGCACTATGCTTCATTGAGCTGTATTACTTAAAAACCAACTACATATTGCAAAATCTGAAGTGACTGACACGTCACAGGACGGCATCATTTTCATTCAAAGAATAATGAAGTTTGGAAACTACTGTTTGAAAACTCCCAAGATATGTTTTCGCTCCAGCTTAGCTATTTAAGGAAGCAAAATTAACACAAAGTGCAAGCTACTAAGTTCAAACCTGGTGAAATGCTTTTTGTTATCCTGATTTTAGAGAGCAAATGATACCTACCCATTAAATCCTTCTTGTTATCCTGATTTTAGAGAGCAAATGATACATACCCATTAAATCCTTCTTGTTATCCTGATTTTAGAGAGCAAATGATACATACCCATTAAATCCAGTGACAATTTTTAGAATTCTCTCTTTCATCTCTTCAAAGGGAATATATTCCACATTTGGATTGGGAGGTCCTCTTGGTTCAGGAGCTGAGGTTCTAAAATCATCCATTACTTTCTCCAGTTTGAAAATAAAATAGCCTTTAAACTGAGACCACTGAACCCTGCATAAAACACAAGAATGAAGACACGTGTAAGTCAGCACATTCTGCATGTAAACCCACAGAAAACCAACATAATTTTGTTTGTAAAATATTCGTGCTGACACATCAGTCCTAAGATAAATAAGGCAACTAATGTACTATTTTTCCCCCCTGAATTTAAAGCATGATAACCATTTAAATAATTACAGTAGAACAATCTTACACAAGTCAATTGCCATTAATAGGATAAGCCACATCCTTAAAGAACCAATATCCACTCACTAGTCAAACATGAACGTGAGATGTGTTTGTGTTCTGTATAATTCACCCATAAGCCCGTATGCCAACTGAAGTTTTCACTGAGCTCACAAGAGAAGGGAAAGCATACAAAAAGAGAAGTAGTTAAAAAAAATAATCCAAACCTACATGTTTCAAGTCTGGAACCACACAGGAATTGTACACAGCGTTATCTGCTTCCGTTGCAAACCCTTACTGAAAGGCCTTTTGTATTTAACTGCTCAAGTGTCCATGCCCCTTGAAAGCATTTAACTTCTCCAAAAGGCCAGTGCATTTTGTAGCCAGCTAGCACTTGGCTGGTGAATATTTGAGCAAAACAACTTTGACTCCTGAAAAACACTCCCACAGCAGTAAGTAATCTTCTAACATCTTCTGCCTTACAATTTAGTTCTATCATTTACAGAACTCTCTGTAGTGAAATGTTCAAGAAAGCATGTGTCTCACTGCATGCAGTGGAGAAGGTGGGAGACTGCTGAGCAAGCCCTTCTACACCAACTGCCTCACACAACAATCACAGAAGTAGTTTGGGGCCTCCTCTGGCTGGTACATTTGTTGGTAGCATGGGGAGCAACTTGAAAGCAGTGGATTTAGCTCAGTTACTATCAATTTTGTTCTATTCATGATGATGCAGAAGTTTTTACATCTACAGGATAGAGAGGCTAGTGGAGAAAGAAAACACTGGGAGAAATAAGAAACCAATAGAGAAAATTATCTTTGACGTTTTTCTCTGACACATGCAATCTAGAATGAACACAGGCTCAAATCAAACAAGCATAAAATCCCAAGCCCTAGACAGCTCTTCAGCTCCTGCTGAAAGAAATATGATTTAGCCACAGGCTGTGTTTCTCCAGGCTGTCTTTGCTAGTAGTGCTCACTTAAACAGCCCTCAATGTTTTCCACTCTACATAACAACTGACCTTCTGCCAGACTGATACAACTGTTTGTGCTGTGAACTTCACCTGGCGGCTCCCCAGTAAAGCAATGATGTTTGTGTTCTGCATGCTGTTCTCCAGCAGCAGTACTACACCACATACAAAACACCAGGCTACTGGAATCATGCTAGCTTCCTGTCACCAGGAAAGCAGTGACAGGTTACTGTTGCCTTAACTGTTACTGTGGTCTCAAAGAAATAATCAAGAGACAAAGAGGGGAAAGAGTGAATCTCTGTAGGTAAACCTTAGCTAAAATACATAACTCCTGTCTTATTAGGAGTCACAGATTTGCAAGAATTGGGGAAATCCAAGGAGGAAAGTAAACCTCCCTTCTCCTTTCTAATAAACCATTAAGCACTTCACAACAGAGGAGAACACAGGACCTAATGAATAATAAAACCGGAAACAAGGAGAAAAAGAAACAAGGTCCTAAAATGGAATGGCACAAAAAGGTTAAAGAGCATCAGTGAGTCTCACTGCACTATTGCTTCAGTAAGCATTATCCAGCCAAAGTAAAATACCATCATGTTTCCAATGCACATTAATAAGCATTACTACCACAAGCATTAAAACTACCCAACTCTGCAGTGCTATTACAGTGAGACCAAAGCTTTCGCAACAAATCAGATTTAATACATAAGCACATCACAAAAGACAGAAAAGACCCAGGAAATAACCCTATGCCAGAGTGAGATTACTCCCCACAGAGCATCCCAAGAGCCTCACTTCCCTCATGAAAGGAAATTCCACTACTATACTCAGCATTCTTTGATAACCCCACACTTCAGAAGTTGAACTGTTCTTTGCTTTCATTATTATTTCTTCCTACATACTAAAACTTATTTTTTCAGACTATTACCTGTGAGTGTTCTGCTGCCAGTTTAAAATGGCAATCTAGTGCCTTAGAGTGGCACCCACCAGCTCCTTACAGTGCTGAAGAAAGCAAAAAATGTAACACTTTTCCCTCCTATAAATCTAGAAAACTGTCTTATCTTAAACCCCTAGCATTTAATTAGGTTTCTTTGATTATAAAATGAACTTCTATCTGCAATACTGACATAAAAAGCATCCTTCATCCTGTATTTCAAACACTTAATGAATGACTGCTGAGCAGGTGATGCAGTCCAACTCATAACCAAAAGCAGCAGAGTCCAAGGATAAACTCATCCCGCAGACACAAGCCTGACTACAGCCAGCCCAGATGGAGTGAGGCCGGGTTAACATCAACTAAACCAGCTGTTGCTAGAAGCAGTGTAACCACAGTGGCAGGAGCTCAGGCCAGGCTGGTCAGACAAACTCAGGAGCTCAAGCAGGGTTTTTTCCCAGCACTACTGAATCCCCTACTGCTATGGCTGTGCTGCTAGCAGCTTGAAAGCCAAATGGCTGAAGGTAAGTGGTACGTTCACATTGCCATCACAGATAACTGCTTCAAAGTCACAGAGCTGTCTTGTGCTTCAAGAGCATTTTCTCCTGACCTGTGTTGCAATTTAGACATTAAAACATGATCCCATTTAGAGGGTCTTGAAGCACTTTCAGTCTCTACAACTAGTAGATGAACAGTTTTATCCCAGTACCACTAAGTTATGTGGGAACTGCAGCCACACAACAGGAAATATTTGCACCACAGAAGACTGAGTCAGCTCCAAACTCTCCAACAGCGTAGGGAAAATTTAGTCCTGCAGTGGCAACACAGCAGATTCCTGGAAGGCAGGAAGAAGGAGGAAGGTCTCTGGTGTCTAAATACATTTGCTTCTTTTAGGCCTGACTTTCCAACATTACCCCGAGATGAAGAATCTCCCTCTTCAGCACACCATCCTTCAGTTACCTCCTTCCTGTTTTTCCTACCAACCCATTAAGCAGCAGTCCCTCTTCCTCTTTCTTATCTCATATACTTCTCATTCTGTGCCTGCCAGGCTGCTAGGAAGCAGGCAGAACCACAATCCTACAGGAAGAAGAAAATAATTTAAAAGGGAGAGCAGCTCTGGAAAGCAGGTTTCTGCTCCTTCTGCTCTCATTCAGCTATACAAGTGCTCCCTTTTCTCTCAAAAGCCAGTCCAATCACCAGCAACAGCAGGACCTACTATCACACTATCAGACACTGACAGTTTGCCTCCTAGACAGCTGTGTACTGTGCCTTCAGTTTAAGCTAACTCTGAACAAGCCCTCAGAATAGAAATGTAATACACACACACAGGTGGATCAATAAAAGAATTTATATAACAGAATCTTACTTCAAGCAACATTGTATCTGTTAAAGAAACTTATCTACACTTCTGACAATGTACTGCTAAGTTTGAGCTGCTCTGAAACTGGTTAGAAAAGATGACACTTCAATCAGTCCACAAAACTGACAAGCATCAGGAAAAAAAAAGAATTGTTACAACAATTAACTTTCTCCTGACAGGAAAAAAAAAAAAAAAAAAATTAAAAAGTCACTGCTGGAGGGACAGAAAGATTCTCTTAATTCCAATTTACTTCAGCAGAAGCAATCAAAACTGTCTCAGGAAGAAAGTTGCCTTTCCTGTTTTACCAGTCCATGAAAATGGCATGAAGTTGGTTTCAGCCAAACTCTTGCAATTCATTTGTAACTCGTCCATAGAGAAAATCCATTCATACATGACAGGTAGAGTGGTTTACTACAGCACAAAAATTAAAAAGGCTTATCTGCTGATTATCCAAATGACCCACACGTACCTCTCTAGAAATGTTAAGTTAGGAGCCTACACTAAAAGACTGCTCGCTTAGAAAGCCAGTAACAGCAATGAAGAGAAACAAATGGCAAACATCTCTTTTCAGGAAAAGAAAAATCTTCCACACATATCACAATCTCCCCGAGAACAACACTGGCATTAGGATGCAAAACTAGCTATTTTAGTTGCTTTGATACAAAATTGTAACACTGAAAATGAGCAAAGTATGGTCAATACCCTCTGCAGTTAAATCAAGAGCCAAATAAAAGTAGAAAACCTCAACACAGCTTTATGTACAACCTCATTAAGTTTTATAAACTGGAAAATAACTGACAAACACTTTCATCTCTATAAAGAAACCAAACTGAAGCAAGTCCATGGAGAAAATACTATTCATGCTTTTCTCCTGAGCAGTCTTGTTTATAAATACTTCTCTTCCCACTCAGCATTGTTCATAATCAGCCTTTTCTAAAGGCATGCTTAGTTCTAAAACTATGCTTTTTCTGTCCACAACACCAGCTTCTGAATCTGCACTACCAACTGAGAGCTCTTTCACAGCCATAAGTTCTGTAAAAGTATCTTCAGGAAATACTTAGAAAATCAGTTGATCCTAAGATGATTCAGCTCAGTACACTTTCATTCTAGAGAATGACAACTTGGAAATTATATACATTTTGTGTGTACCTAAAGCATCTTTCACAACAGGTCTTTTCCAAATGAGACTATTCAAACAAAACAAAGAATCAACAACCAAAAAACCTGAACACACACACACACAACCCCATCACCAAGGAACAAAAAATATTACTAAAACCAAAACAAGAACCACCACCACTGCACCAACCACACAACACTAACCAGCATGCTGCCACCACCACCCCTACAACACAAAACCCCAGACCAAAACCACCACACATGAATGAATGAAAAGTAAAACAATAATTTCCCCCCTCACAAGCACAAAACCCAGAAAAGGGTCAGAATTATTAAGCAAAGACAAGAAATTTAAGCCCTGTGATGAGAGGCAAAGGAGTGCAAGGAAATTCTGCAGTCAGTACAACAACAATATGCTTATTTACTGAAGGTTGATAAGGTAGCAAAAATATTTTCATTGCACAGGGAAGAAAGAATTAAAAATAAAAATTTAGACAAAAGACAATCTAGCATTGCCAGAGCAGAAAAAGGAAGAACACAATCCTCACTAGCTCTGTTCTCTAATAAAAGCAAACTATTTCACACCTGGACTTGAGCTACATGATTTTCAGTTGGAACTAATCCATGACTACGGGTCAAGCCAAGCACCATCAGCCCAGTTTAGAAATGCACCAATTCCATTTGATAACAGCAAAGGGACAGAAGTCACCTGAGACAGGAAGCAGTTTAAATTATCTGATGCTATGCTTTGATTTAAAGGAAGAATTACTAGCATAAAGTTCCTTGCAAGGTACTATTGCTTCTCTACTAGCAGGATTTGCACAGAATTCATCTTCCCAAGCACACACATCAAAACCAAAATTGCATTTTACATGGAAATAATCTAATCCTATCATTCCCAGAGTGCAAAAGACTCTTCCCTGTTCCCGTATTTCCTGCTTACTCAAAATGTTTGTACTGATGAAACTGAGAAAGCAGCTTCTCCCTGACCACATTGCTTATTTCGAAAGAGAAGCACCCTCTGTCAATAGCTTGCACTATGAAGATAGTTTTTGTGCCAGAATTAATTGGTATTTTGTTTTGACCATTGGACAAGTTTTTATATTTGATAGTTTTGCCAGCTGCTATATTCACTTTGGGAGGCTTGAAATTTCAAAGAGAGCACAAAGCCAGAAACATTTAATGAAGCTGTCTGGGCATGACTAGACAAACATTAAAAGCCAATAAACAGTAGTAATAGTGAAAAGCAACCTGAAACTGAAAGTCTTGAACTCTGGAGAATCACAGCAAAACATTAACTTTCAGAGAAGTGGAGTAAGGAAAGGTTACACAGATGTAATGGCAACATCTCTACCTCCCCCACACAGTGCCCTCCCTAGTGTTTTTAAGAAAAACTATTCATGTTGAACAACTACTTTCTTTCTCATGTATCCAGTACACACTGGAAGGCCTTGTTAGAGCACAATAACTCCCACCATGGCGTGGACATTAAGTGCAGATTAGACTGCAAGACTCCACAAGTGCAGAAGACAAAGTTAAGTTACCTATCTCCCTTTTCAGCAACTGTATTAAAATATCAGATGTTAGTACATACAACTCACACACTTTAGACAAACTCTACAAGGTTTGAAGTTACCAATTTCAGTAAGACCCAAGGAAAGTAAGCAAGACAAAACCTAAAATTAGCTGAAGAACAGGAATTTAGAGGGTTTTGAAATAAGGCTACCTCCTGGAAAAGAAGGTCCTGCAATTATTTTGTAAATCTTTCTGGAATTGCTTCACAGATTACAGTTTTAATTAAGAAAAACATTATATAGAAGGGGTGTTAAGCTTCTAGAGACCTAGCTATGTACTTAAAACATTAAAGAGTCCCAGGAGTCCTGGTAGGATGTCTGTCTTCAGATTGCACAGTGTTTAAGTTCATTACAAAATTACTGTTTAAATTCAGAGGGGATGCCATCTATTTTGGAAAGATGCTGTATACCACAAAGAACATAAAATGAAAAGAGAAACAAAGGAGATCTACTACGGATTGTTCGTTGAAGAGGCCATAAAAGAACATCAGAACTTAGTACAAGAAGGAAGCACTTCCCTCTCCACCCTTCACCTACTATTAGCTTTCTGACAAGCAGGAATTAAAAATAAAAGCATAAAATAGTGGATCTATGATGCCAACACTTCATATTAGCTGAACTGATTTTAAGGTAAAGTTCTCAGAACACAGAAGGAAAGAACCAGAGGACAATCTCAGAGGCACTTAACACATAACAAGAAATAAGCATCACTTACATGACCTCCCCCCCAAATACTGACATTCATTACACCCCCACAGGGGCTTGCTAGTAGGAAACAGGTGTTTAAGTGCAATAACTTGCCAACTTTAATAACTGTTTCTTCTCTTTTATGCCTTACTCTGGAGCTCATAGCAGATGAAGATACACTCTAAAATACAGTAATTTCCCCAGACTGTCAGAAGCAAATATTAAAAGTTTCATTCAAAACAAGTTAATTCCCTTACTACTGCAGTTTAACAATGGGATCTCCAAAGTTACTTGAGAAGTGAAAAGGTGTAGAAAAAGAAGTGCACTCAGCAACCACATATCCAGTTCAAACCCGTGTACAAGATGGCAAACCAGTGTGCTAGTTTCCAGTGTGCTCTTCCCCAGCCTCAATGTATCCAAACAGGAATACTGTAGACTACATGGAATATGCCACCTCTCAAATCCCTCAGAGCCCATTCTATGCCCCTAGAGAGCACAGAGTTCATTTATCTCCAGCATGAGAAATCCCAGGGTGGTCCCCTTCGCCCAGACTGCAGAAAGGGCAGCACCAGGGAGTGAGCGAGTGTCGGGAGCCTGCCCAGGACTGACTGTCCCACTCCCTGTCAGCAGCACAGCAACCACAGCATGTGGCCAAGATGTCCTGTCCCGCTAAAGCTGGGCACAGGAATTGATGGATTGCAGTCCTCTGAGGGAAAGGAGACTAAGGCCACTCTTTTCCTCTCATTCATCTCCTTCCTCAGTTATCTTTGGTCTTTGGGATGAAAAGACAGTAGGCAGAGCTGACTCTTATTTTGTTGTTGTTGCTTTGTTTTAATCATGTTCTAATTTCACATATTGATTTGGCATAAACAAGGATACCTGGAAGCACAGTTACATAGAAGGGGGTGAGCAAGCTAAAAACATTGCTAAGATCTGCTTGTAAAACACAAACCCCACCCTGCTGCCATTTAACACTTAGTACAGGAATTAGTAGTTCTGTATCTACTACATAAAGATTGCTTAACAAGGAGTGCTCAGTGGTAGAGAAATGGCTTTCCATTTTTTCAGAAATTATCCCTTAAAACTCTGGAGAAGAAACTCAACTGACAAGAAGATTAACTGCACTGTGGTTCAGCAGGGATTTCATCACAGTGCAGAGAAGAAA
Source organism: Melanerpes formicivorus (assembly GCF_026170545.1). Taxonomy (NCBI): domain Eukaryota; kingdom Metazoa; phylum Chordata; class Aves; order Piciformes; family Picidae; genus Melanerpes; species Melanerpes formicivorus. The sequence goes on along the minus strand of NW_027142380.1, from coordinate 7,912,443 downwards.
GACGCTGCCCCACCACATCCCTAATCTTATACCTGGTCTACACTAAGAGGGGCAAGCCTGCTCTGCTGCACCCACACACTTCTGTGATCCCACACACAGGGAGGTGAGGCAGATCACTAATCTAACCACAAAATTAATGCTACAGGTGAGGAAGAGTAGCATGTGTAATGTGACTTGCAGAGAACAGAGCTGTTCTTTAAGCAGATGGACTCACATACCAGATAAAACTATGTATCTTACTTTTAATTTTAAACAGGTTTTTTTCCAACTTCCTGTGCTTTATTTTCATAATCACTATGTTGATGCAAAGTGTCATTCTCCTCCACACTGCTGCCATTTTCGCCATCCACACGGTGCAAATTAACAAGGGAAATTCCAAACTAGGACAACAGATTTACACAGGAAAGTCCCCTGTGCATCAATGAAGAGTTTCTTAAATGCTTCTGGCAAGCAGGCAAACCCTTCAAGCCATAATCAAGTGCTAGATTCTTTATCAGTGTTTCTGAATGAGCAGGGAGTTTTAAACTCGGGGTGACCCAGCACAGTGAGTTTACTGGACCACTGTGCTCTGCTGTGAGCTGCTGCTAAGAGAACTCTCTGGCAAGCACTCTTCCTGGGGGAGCACCCTGTTCACTTTCACCTGATAACTCATGTAAAATTAAAACACTCACATTTTATCTTCAGTAGGATTTGACCTGATGTTACCTTTCACTTTAATTAAAAATATACTGAAGAGCTCAAAAGAGGAAAAACTGGTATTTCCCACAAGCACAGAAGGTGCTTTTCCATCTTTGCTCACTGATTGTTGTCAGCTTAAATTGAGACTTTGCTCTCCTACTTGTGAGCATGATGAGCTCATTCCAGAACCGCGGAAACTGCAATACATTAGAACTACATCTGCTTTGGTAGTACAAGTGTTCACCTCTCTACTACTTGCAAATTACTACTGCTATTGCCAGGAACAACAAAGATTAAGACTTAGTTATGGAAACCGGCAGCTGATGAAGACATTAAAGGAGTATCTGTAATCATCAAGGGACTAATTCTGATCTCTGCTGATAAATATTCAGCTGACTCCAACAGAACACAGCTGTTCCACAGAACAAGAACTCTGAACTAGGGCTCGAGTTTTTCAAAGAGCATTTCTTACTGCAGTTCTCTAACTACAAACTCAAGAACCTTCCATTTTCTTTTATTTTAAAGACTAAAACTGACCACAGAACAAAAGAACAAGATTGCAATAGATTCTTCATTCAAGAATTAAATTCCTTAGAGCAGAGCTGAAAGCAATACACAAAATAACTGAACACCTTCAAAACTTCCACAAACCGCTGGTAGTGGCTTACCTATCAAGAGAGAAGTAGAAGTAGATGGCATTTTAATGCACTTTCCTTCTTCCAGTTGAAAATTTATTGAAGTTACCTTTGGCTGATAAGAATAAACTGGTGTATTGCCTGAACTATTCCACCTGTTCTTCCGCATTGTATACCACTATGTAAATTCTTCCTCTGATTTCTTATTCTTCATATGATCTCATTTATGCACATATTCAATAACACTTCTTATAAACATCAAGTGTTACTGCAGGTAGAACGATCACCCCAGATACTGACATTCCCATAAAGCACTCACCGACTACAAAGCTCTCCAAGTTCTGCAAACACAGACTTTTGGGTAAGCACTAAATACCTGCTAAGTCCTCCCATATGACCAATATCAACTACATTTATTTACAATTTTGTTACCTTTTTTCTTTTCCTATAATGCAGACAATTCACTAGTTCAGGGAACACACCAAACTTACACCACAATAGATGCAGACCATAGTACCTTCCTCTTGTCATACATTTCCCAGGATACTTTACTCCAATTTTATTTCTCTAGTTCTGAATAATTATTAATATTCTGTGAAATCTCTACCTTTACCTTTGTGTTAAATTTAGCAGCATCCATTGTGTTACATTAGCTTAAAATAATTTGAGTTTTGGGTCCTCTTTTAATCTGATTTATGATCTTCTAAATTATACTTAGGTTATGCAGGAAGTATTAAACACAGAATTGCTTGGAACACTCAGTAATCACTGTGTACAGAAACTGTTTTCTCAGCCCACATCTGCCTCATTTTTGTAGACGGTATCTTCAAGTAGGGACTGGATTACTACACATTTCTGCATCACACTGTGAGACTCTGTTGCAGTTATTGCTATGACAAACTACACCAGGATTCATTATTTTAAAGAGGTATGATTTCATGGACCATCTTCTTGAAATTTCCTTTTTCATCTTTGAACCCTGAATGCAGGACATTCACATCAGCCTTAGAATTGTCAATGTCACTTAAACAGCTAGCACAAAAAAAAAGGTTCAGGAGGAAGGAGAACATTTCTTTTCATCTGCTTTATCAAAGATAACTGTAGCTGCCTCTGAATAGCCCTAGCCAAACAGATCACTGACAGCAGATAAACATTATCTGTGTCAAAACACTTCCCAGAAACCACTTACATAGTCCAGCTGTGCTTGTAACTTGATTGACCATTTTGTTGACACTTAGAAAATCAATATTTATTTCAACTTGAACAATTCTGTTGATTATTCTTAATTTTTACTTATTTCTATTCCAGACATAATTTGTCTGGACAGATTAATGTTCGCTGAAGTACCTTTCAAGAATGATGCTGTGCACTGTGAAATGGAGATTCTGCAGGAATTCCAAGGCACAGTACAGAGAATATCCTATTCAATAGATACTGCATAGAAAAATAATCCGTCACATAAAGGCAGAGGATAACTCTCCAGCACTCAGGAGCTGGCAGGCAGAACACACAAACATTAAATATGTGACACTTTCTCAACAAGCCAAGAAGCTTAGGAGTCAAAATTTAAGTATTAAATATGTCTCACTTAGGGCATAAAGGTCTTCCTGAAATTACAGCAAATTAAAATTACTACCTCTGTAGGAGCCACTAATAGAAAAATAACTCCAAGTAATTTAAAAAAAAAAAAAAAATCACCATTTGGATAACTGCATACATATTTATATCACCTCTTCCATATGCAAACTAAATTCCACCTATCTACTACTATAGGACACTGAATTCACTTCAGGTATACCACCAGTTTGCACAGACAATAAGCAAAGAAGAAATGCTGTAACTCATCTAGTAAGTGTAGCTATCACTGTTAAATGACCAGATCACCTCAGAGGAGCAGCAGACCAGACTGAAATAATACTCTCAAATCCTTACTATAGCAATAAATCTGAGAAACCAAACTGAAGAAAATGCACCCTGTGCAACTATCTTTGTGTCTGAATTTACCTTGCACTTCATTCCTGTACTTGCTAGTTCATGCACTGTCCCACAGAAACACAGGCTCACTCAGGTCTGAAAGCAGTCCTGTCAGGAGCAGGTCAATTGTACTTCTGTTACCAAATCCTTCAAAAATGGAACAAAAGCCACCCTACTGGCTTCTACACAAGACAGTTCAGCTAACACATAGCAACCTTGGCCTAACAAACGTACCCTATCTCAGCGCCCCCATATACAGCCATTAGGTGTTTCTGTGTCATTGCACTCCCTTACCACTTCTGAGCACAGACTCATCAAGTGTAGCCACCATGGAAAGCTTGTAACCATCTCCTGGTAGCAGTATTTCTAAAACTGAGACCAGCTTTGGGAAAATATGTACCAGCCGTGGGGAAAAGCAGTCAGTCTGGTTTATCCACAAACCTGATACTCCACCACCCCCCAAATCAACCACCCTGCTTTGTCCTCTAAACTCTACATGCACCTATATATTGCCTGGCTCCTTCCTCCATACCATGCGGCATCAAGCATCAAACTTTCCAAAACTTGTAGGCAGGGAGTAAAACTCATTGGTTACAAGGTAAAATCAGGAAAATATCCTGGCTACTGTGAAGTGAAATTAAGAGCAGAACACCGCCCAAATGTCTGGGAAAGTACTTCAAATGAAACAGTAATGAGCAAAGCCACCTTGGAACAAGAGGCTTCAGACCCCCCAGAAAAGACAGAGGTAATAATGAGGCAGCCACTGTAGCTGTGGAGAAACATTACCAAGTGGTAAAGGTAAGACATGAGAGAAACTCTGTGGATGAGAACAAATCCAATTAGGCAACGCATGAGAACTGAGCTTGAAGAGTAGAGGAACGCCAACAGAATACTACTAAAGGTGATCATCAGAAGCACACACAACTCTATTAACTGGTAAAGAATAACTGATGTGGTGGAGTTCTGTGCAAAGTAAGAGTGAACTAACTGCAGGATGACTAGCAGGGAAGAAAGATGTACTCACCTATGTCTGCGTGTCGTTAGAATAGTCTCATTATACTGAAAAGTTAGCACTGCCATGAGGAGCTGCCTTTTGGCTTTCCTTACACGTGCATTTTATAGAGAGACTAAAGGTTATTAGGATCATCATTTTATGATGGTAATTAAGGTTTTGACTTGTACATTGCAAATCCCACTCCCAACAGATAAGAAGTGGCAGTGTTTAAAATAAAGCACTAAACATCCTGGGTTTCCCAAAAGAGCAAGAGATTTCATCTGTCTCACAGCTGGTTCCTCTGAAGTACAACAACTGCACATTTGAGACATAATTGTTTATAATATATGTAAGAGAGCAAGGAAGCCAAACTACCTTTGAAAAGATAAACCAGCAGGCTTTTCAAATGAGATTCCTGTTCTTTGGAGGCATCAGTGGATTATGAGATAGAAACCACAGTGTCAGTAGAATGGGAATTAGTGGGGACTAATTCCAACCACTTAATGGAACTGAGTTAGTGAGGAATAATAGTAGGAAACAATGCAAGGAAGTTTACTCAGATCTCTTGCTTCACCATGAACATGGAAATGGAAGAGGCCTCCACTAACAAAGGTATGCAGACTACTTTTTAAAAGTACTATCCTGTTTATTATGGCAGGAATTTGGGAATTGTTTTATTTCAATTTTTTAAGAAGTCATAAGGAACTACATTCCCCCAACAGTTTGGAAGATTTCCAGCTAATGGAAACAACAAAACTGCTTGTTAAACAAAACCAGAGCACATATTTCACAGAAAAAGAGCAGACTTAACTTTAAGCATGTAAAATGAGCTAAAGGACATATGGCTACAAATATCTCCATGTCTGGAACAAAAGAGGAAATTACTGTACAAGAGCTCGGCATACATCACCAACACACTAAAGCTACAAATGGGAGCTTTTTGTCCTGGACGGTGCTACCATCTCAACTCACAACTTCTCCACAGCTGGCAAAAATATTTCACTGCTGTAACAAAATAATATAAAGGCTGAAGTGAACCAAGAAATTGTTCTAAAAATGCTGGAAGGATGAAAAGTTTACTGCTACATGGAACAGTATCAAAAGGGTCAGAAACCAGTTTTGCCATTATCTGACAGAATTACAGTTATGTAACTTACCTTTACAGTTATATAATTTACTAAAAGCAAACTGTCCCTGTTCTACCTGACTGTGGATGAGGGAAGACCAATGCACCCTGTTGACTCAATTTTAGCAAGACATACAGCAAGGTCTTCCGCAGCATCTTTGTAGCCAAGACTGAATACTTACAGAGACTCTGTGGACCATCAGACCAGCACAGCAGTGGCGGTGGTCAACAGGGTCCAAAGTCTAATTGCAACCAGTTACAAACAATGCTGCCCAGAGTCAATACTGGGGCCAGTACCTGCGCTGGTAGCCAGGAAGCTGAACATCTGTCAGTGTGCCCTTGCTGTGACACAGGCTGCCTGCACGTGGCTTACATTTGCAGTATCAGGGAAAGCCATTTTACCCCTCTACCCAGCACTTATCAGTTCCTCACCACAAGGCTGTGTCTGGTTTGCAGTCATGCAACACAAAAGAGAGCAGAAGGCTGCTAAGATGGTTAACAGAGCTGCAGCACACAACCTAGGCAGGAAGCTGAGGAAGCATGTCTGGAAAACAGGCAGCTATGGTGGAAGAATCTATCTGCTGTCCTTCACCCCTGAAGGAGTAACTGCACAGGCAAGACAGGGCCCCTTCACAGAGGTGCACAAATGAGGGGGGGGGTAAGATGCAGTAGTCCCAGATTGCTGCAAGGGAAACATTTTCCCAGTGCATAAGGCTAAGCAGCGAAATAGGGAGCCAAACAGGCTATGGAATTGCCATCACTGGTGATTTTCAGAAATGCTGCACAAAGCCCTGATCAACCTAAACTAACTTTGCAATTGGTTCCCCTTGAGCACAGGGTCTGACTGGATGACCTCCAGAAGTCCCTTCCAGCTGAGACTGTTCAAGGATGATACTATAGATGTTCCTGTTTACTCTGCAATCACATGCATTAAACTTGACTGAAGAAACTTTGCAGAAAAACATTTCTGTTGGTGCTCAAGGAAACCAATGAAGAGACATCTGTCTGCAGGCTTAGATGAGGTGCAAAATAGTATTTCAGATATTCCAGGGAAACTCTAAGGGGGAAAAAAATGACTACACAAAGAAAACAAAACAGCAAAAAAAAAAAACCCACAGAGTGTATGTTAATGGCTGTTTACACTGCATTCAGGGCAAGAATTAGTACAGCTACATTACATCCTGGCCAGGCCAGCACTGTCTACTTAAGCCTAGAACTATGTTACACTTAATCACTTCTGCCTAAATACTGTACTTCTCCAAATTGTGGTACTTCACTACCTATTTCTGGATTCCCTCACTGTCAGTAAGCATCTGTATTATACTTTCCGCTAAAGTAAAACTGCACTTTATAAGTTGTCTGCCCCAGGGCAAGAGTAGAGGGGAAGGGCAGAGAAAACTGACATAAAATATGATTGCTTTTGTTTTCTAAGCTTTATTTTCAACTTTAGAACCAAAGGAAAATTCTCCATTTCCTTTCCAATTCCCAAATTGTATTTTCTTGAAGTACTGATAGGTTGGACACGATGATCTTGAAGGTCTCTTCCAACCTGGTTTATTCTATTCTATTCTACTTGAACAAATGGTTTCGAAACATTTTTGCTACTGAAGGAACACAGAGATTTCAAATTCACCAGGATTTCCTAAGAGGCAAGAGAAAGTATATTTTAAATACAAGATGGCAACTGATAAGTGACCCTCACTTCTATTCTTTAAGAATTCTTCACAAGGACAAAACAAAATATCTCACTTTTGCATGTCACTTCTCCTATGGCAGTGCTGTGACTTCTGTGCTGTCTCTTAAAGCTGTTTCTATTTCGCAAAAGAGAGCTCAGTGGATTTCTTATGTAAAACACAAGCACAAAAACATATCCTGCTTTTAAAGAGGCCTTTCAGATACAGAAAAGGATTAAGACTAATAAGTTTCCTATCTCTTCATTTTGCTCAGTTTTGCAAAACACATGGATCCCTTACAAACTAGAGAAAAGGAGGTTAGGATTTGGGCTCATTAAGGAAATTCCACGTTAGTAACTTAGTAAAAAGTCATAAGGAGTATGGTCACTCCCCTGAAAAAAGTCCCAAGACTGAACACAAGATCAAAAAAGGCTGAACCATAAAGTTTATATTCCACCTAAGGCTAAGTCTTACCATAGCAACCATTATGAAACAAAAATATTCTGAAGTAGCCAAGCAATCAAAGTTTTGCTTCTGCTCTCCTACAATAAAGGAAGTTTAGATTGACTTTTATAAATGCAGGCCATCATCTCCCAAACAATTAAATGAATAGTTAACTTTGTACAAGATGATAGCTTCAGCTTCAAATAGATGAAGTTAACACGTGACTGTATGATCAGCTTCTGACTGCAAGGTACTGATAAAAGAACTAAGTTTACACTGATAAGGTAACCAAATTTAGCAACATTTTTATTCCAAACCCTCCTTGTAAACAAAAAAGGCTTCTAATTACAATAAAGACACCCTAAAGAGCCTTATCATAGTTGCAGTGCTGGCTCATACAATGCTCACCCTTTGTTCCTTCCCTACACCACCTCTTCAGTTGTGCTGGGGTTTGACATACCAGTTAACAGGGACAGACCAAGCTGGATCAATGAATTGAACTTTGTTAAAAACAATACTGCTAAAAAGAAGTTACTTAAAACTGGAAGCAGTTTCCTGTGCTAGGTTACCATGTAGCTACAGACACAGTTGGACAAGCACAAGTGAAATGGTGACACAAGAGCTGTATTAGCCAAGAGAAATACTGGTAAAATTACAGCCTAACCTAGACCTGCATATACCTGTTCCTCCCTCACTCGGATGAATAAGCACATTGACACAAACAGGGGCAGGGAGGGACCCAACACCCTTACATGTTTTTAATCTGTTAAGCAAGCTCTGTACGCCACGATCCTTCTTTGATGGGAACATATTAATTTACTTCATTAGCACCCTTTCAAGCCCAGTTTACTAATTGTTGACAAGATCTGCTGCAACTATGCCCAGAAAAGGTATGCGGCATGGAAGGTGAGAACACCCTGCATTTAAACCAGGATACAGACTACAGTGTATCAGCTAAAAATCAGTGTTCATCAGGGGATAAGAACTGAGAGAACCCCCATGAACACTTTATAACTTCTCACACCAGCAACAATAACTCAAAACGAAAATACTTCGTATTTCACTTGTCCTTATTTGCCCTGGTACTTTTTGTTTGCTCCTTCAGGAACAGGCTGTGACTGAGTAAGACCCATTGTTTTTCAATAAATAAGGCTGCAAACCAGTTGTGTAAGTACTCCAACTTAACCATCCTTTTAAGTTGAGCTCTGAACGTCATAAAAATCCTAATCAGTGTCACTACAAACTATTACTTTGGATTTCACCTTTTTATTCCAAGGCAGCCTGTTAATCAGTGACTTAGATTTCTATTAAATGAAACTACTTCTACACAACCTGAAATAAAGAATATTCACCTCATGTTTAATTAACATGTGTTTGTTATGTTTGTGGAATCAGGAGCACCATTAGGAGTGGGCAAGCTGTAGTTGCTTAAACAGACATTAAGTTCTTCTACTGCACATCACCAATCCTTACATGAACATTCACCATGAGATTTTAATTCTGACTCATTTCTTCCTGATACTTTGATACAGAACACACTAATGAAAACAGAGATGTATTTGGTGAAGAAATACAGACTTTGGTACATAATGGGAAGTAAATTGAACATTATGGGACAATACTTCCAGGTGTGTCTCCAAATCATACTAGAAGATACTTATGATGCCTGCATTTGGCACTTCTAAAAACATTATTTAATGCTACTGAAAGTTTTAAGAATGCTACAGGCCTGAACAACAGCCAAAGAAAATCTTTCAAACACAGAAGGCGAGGGTCTGCATGAAGTTCCAGATGACAGATTCCAGCTCAGGGTTAAGCAATAGTTTGCACTAATTAAATAATAGTTAAAAAAAATAAAATCCCAAATGAAAATATTGTCAGGAGTTTATTCATTCCCAAAGTTTCACAGAGGAAAGACTTTTCCCTTATAAAAATCACATTTTAAAATTATTTTGGAATAGATTTAAGAGTGGCAGATAAAATAAAAACAGCCTAAAGAAGTATTTCAGAGCAGGAAAAATATTTCAAGCACTACGCAGTTAAAACACACAACAGTAAGCCCATACTAAAATATGTACTACACCAAAATACTAAACATTATAGTTGTGTATTTCTGCTGAGCCCAAGTCTTCTATTAAAAGAGCAAAGTACATTTCAGAACTTGTTTCCCTTTCAAAGCCATTAATTCAAGAAGTACTAGCAAGCTACCGAATAAAAACCACCCCAAAACAAAACAGAAAAGCAAAGCCTACAAACCTCTTACAAGTTAGAGGGCTTCTAGAAACCCGAACAAAGGCCCTGCGATCACTGGCTGCTAACAAAACACTGGTAAAAGCACACAGCTCTTACTGAAGCCTGTAGCCTGGCACTAGGCCTCAAAAACAAGGAGACTGCCTGGGAGCCAGAAAGTGATCAACTCTATAGCAACGCACCCAGGGAAGCCTTTCCCCTTCCTGCCAAATAGTGATCCCGCAAGGAAGTCACCCAGCACAGCTCCAGCGCTCGTCCCTGACAAGGAGTGAGGCTCCTTGCCGCTACATCTCACCTTCAGACAGAAATCCGCAAGGGTGAGCTGTGAAAAAAATTCCCGGAGCAGTGAAACTCTCCTGTGAGCTCAAAAACTAATAGCTGCTGAAAGTCTGAGCAGTTCCCAGGTGTCTCCTCTGCAGAGAGCACCTACGTGACTCTTCCCTCTTCTACAAACGTGTTTAAACACAATCATCACCCGGCATGGTCTACAAAGCCTAAGAAGAAATCATCTAAGCTATCGTCTATCTATCTATTAGATACAATGCACGACAGACACTACGACAGTACACAGCAGGCATTACAACAGAGATCTGAACTTTCCACTTAAAAAAACCCTGAATGTCGTGTAAAATGTAGGAAAAGCAACAGGTTTAACTGTGCTAACCAGGATCAATAAGACCTCACAGGCACCCCTGAGAAAAGCTGTTAGCTAAAACTAACCACCCCAGCAAATGAAACTAATCCATCTGAAACTAAATGGGAACTAAGAAAAGCTTATTTAGCACTCAGAAGCAACCTACAGATAAAAAAAAAAGAATCCAGGTGGCATCTCATGAACGTTTCTGCCTTTAAAGTCATATGCTACAACTAAAGATCACCAAAAAAACCCCAAAAGTCACACTTACATTGTCTCTCCAGTCTTAGCAACATGACAAAGAAACTGATCCAGTATTGGACACACTTCCTTCTTCCCTCTCTTCTCAAAATCTGTTGGTATGAGAATGACACAAAAAGAATAGTAAAAGATGTTAGGACAAAACAAAAATTCATAACAATTAGCGATTTATTTGCTTTAACAATCGGTACAGCTCCCACAAAAACATTTCCACGCTTTCACAATGCTGTAGCTGTTCCCAAGAGCTCCACCAGCTTCCCGGCCCTGCAAAACACTTAATATTTTCCTGTAGAGAAACTACATGCATCTGAGTAGCAAAAGTTGATTTGCAACTTCTTTTGAGCACCTACAAGAGAGAAAGAAGCCGATTTCCTCAGGCTGCACCCAGCAGGGCAAGCTCGCACAGAAGGGACCGGGGAAGGAAAAAGGAAAGGTAGGGGCGAGGGCCGGGGAAGGGCATGCGGGCGGGCATGCGGGGGGAGAAGGGGGCACCAGCACCGTGAGGAGCCCCGGGCCTGGAGGGGTGGGGGAGCCGCTGGGGTCACTAACCTCCCTCTGCTGCTCCCCCTTACGCAGCCCGCAGCAAGCCCGGGGTGGAAATCACCAGGGCAGCAAGGGCTCGGGGCTCACCTCTCCCCTTCCCCACCGGGAGCCCCGGGCCTCTCCCCACTCCGCGGGATCCCCCTCCCTCCCACGCCAGCAGCCTCCTCCTCACAGCGCGGGTACCCCGACCCTGGTCCCCCGCGGAAGGGAGCAGCCGCCCTCAGCCAAGGGCGCTCCCTCCCCCTGAGAGGGTCTCAGCTACGAAAGAGACCCCTAACCCCAGCCTCAGCGTGGGGACACCGCTTCCCCCCCCACCCCCCAGCTCTCCGCCGCAAGCCCCGACGCCACCTTTCAGAGCCTCCTGCAGCCTCTCGACGTCCATGATCCGCCTGGGCGTCTCCCCCCCAGCTCCGCTCTGCTCCCCTCCTCCAGCCCCCCCCCCCTCCCCACGCAGGAAACGGGCTCCAGCCGCCGCGCACACACAGAGACCCCGGGCTCAGCAACGCTCCAACATGGCGCCCGGGCCGTCCCCGTGCGCGGCCCCGATAGCCCGCCCTCCCCCTCCCTCCGGGGGGCGGGGGCGCGCGGGGAGGCGGGGCCGCGGGGCGGGCCCGGGCGGCGCTGAGCGAGCGGGAGGCGCGGGGGCCGGCTCCGGTGAGACGTCTCCCGCTGGAGCCCGCCCCTCGCTGCCGGGGGCGACCGCCCTCCGCACGCCGGCCCCGCCAAGCAGATCCTCGGGGAAGCGTGTGGGAACGCGGAGCTCCTGCCTGACTGGCGGGGCCTCCCTGCCCCAGCCCCTCAAGGAGCTTGGCCGCCTTCCTCTTCCCTCGCCCTCAAATCCAGTATCTGGTTATAAATAGAAATGCTGTCTCCCTTTTATTCTCAACAAGGCGCTATCTTCCCTCTTCCTTACTCTACCTACCTCTCCCACCGTCTTAGAATCATAGAATCGTTTCATTTGGAAAAGACCGTCAAGATCAGAGTCCAGCTATTACCTAACTGCCAAGTCTGGGGCCACACCACGTCCCTCAGCACCACATCTGTGTCTTTTAAACACCTCCAGGCCCAACAGACACTTTCATCCCAGCACGTTACCTGTGCTAGAATCGTAGAATGAAAGGCTGATTTGGGTTGGAAGGGACCTTTAAAGGTCGTCTAGGCCAACCTCCCTGCAGTGAGCAGGGACATCTTCAACTACATCAGATGGCACAGAGCCCTGTCTGACCTGACTGAGAATGTTTCCAGGGAGAGGGTATTTGCCACCTCTCAGGGCAACCTGGGCCAATGTGTCATCATCCTCAGGGCAAAAAACATCTTCCTTTTAGCTACTCTAAATCTCTCCTCTTCTACTTTAAAAGCATCACCCCTTGTCCTGTCACAACAGGTCCTGCTGTTGTCTGTCCCCATCCTTCTTATTGTCCCCTTTCAGTACTGACAGGATACAATAAGGGTTTCCCTGGAGCCTGCTCCAAGATGAGCAACCCAAATTCCCTCAGCCGGTCCTCCACAGCAGAGGCGATGCAGCCCTCTCACTATTGTGGCCTCCTCTGGACCCATTGCCACAGGCCCATGCCCTCCTTGTGCTAAGAAATCCAACCCTCACCTTCAATACAGCTCTGTGAAGGAAAGGTGAAGTCCAGGTAGCCTCTTGTCACTCCTTTCTGGACAACGTCCCTAGGTGAGGTGAGAGAGATACTTGATACAGAATGGGTGAACCTGGAGCAGAGGCCAGGGGCTCTCGCCCAGCAGACAGACAGGCATGTACAGGCTCACCCACCTCAAACACTTTGGTAGGACTGAGCAACACATGGTGGCTGTTCCTGGAAGGAAAAGGAAATGCTAATTTAGCATACACCAAAAGAAGTTGTAAATAAGGTAACCAAATGTCAATGCCAACTGTTATTCTGGGCATATATGGGGTGGCACATAAGCCATGGCTTGCTGTTAGGTAAGATCCAAATATAAACCTGGATCTTGTCCCAGTCTTCCCCTGAGGCCTGCCCTTACAGGCAGCCATGTGCACAGAGGTGTCCATCCTGCCCTGTGGGCACAGCCCTGGCAGCTCTCACAGCCAAGGTTGGGTGGGCAGAGCATAAGAGTGAGCAGATCAGCTGTCTACAGACTCTGCTATACCCTCTTGGAGGAGTCCCTAAAAAGATGGTAATGCCAGTGGCTGTACCAACTTTTCCACTCTCCTAAGTGCCATCTTGACAACAGAAAATCTCTGACATGGCTGTGTTTCTTGGAAACGTTGCTTAATGTCACAGCAAAGCAACAGAGCTTGTGGACCACCACAAATGGCTAAGAGAGAAATCTGGCAGCCATAGCAAGCATTCCTATGCTGCAAGCTGCTTTCTCCGACCCCTTGTATTGATTTCATCATGCAGGAGATGATCCATAAGACATGCAACTAGTTGTCTCCAGTGGCAACTGCATCATACAGAAACCCCAACTTTCATTTAAAATATGAATGGCTTATAAAATCAAGAACCTTTCAAGCCTTTACACTGTTGGAGGGCTATGTGACACTAGTACAGGGATTTTCATATTTACAGAGGGACTGTACAAAAACTGCGTTTCAAACTACCATGAAAGCCTTCATTAAAAGAATCAGACCTTACAAATAAGGTTCTGGATTCTTTGTGAAAGGGTACAATCAGGCAGAGGGGAGTTAATGAACTTCCACAAGTCTCTCTCCCTCTACCTGGTCAACAGGAGGAGGGCAAAGTGGCAGCATGAGTTAAACAAACCAACCTTATAGCACAGGCCTTGTTGTTCAAGACACCCAGCAAAGCCAAGTGTGGATTTTAATGGCATGAACCCTGCAATTCATGTGTGGGAGGAGAGAGCTGAGTCACCTCTGCAGCTTGAGCAGAAAGCCAAGCTGTGGTTGTGGTTCTAAGTGTGAGGAGAGCAGGGCTGGTGCTCCCCTGTGCTGTGGCACAACAGGGAGTTTAGGAAAAGCACCTCTTCCAAGTTTCAAAAGTAGTTTAGAGCAGGTACAAGTACCTCAGATTTAGAATTTTGGGTCTCTCATTGACCAAATACGAATAACTGGAAGATTTATAAAGTGCAAGTTCAAAGTGCCACTACTTCTAAGTGTTTTACAAGGGAATTGTGTGAGTTTTGTAGCACTGATTGATTCTCAGCTTCTTAAACAGAAAATTACATTCTCCACTGGACATCAATCACATGAGAAATCTCAATAATAGTTGGGACTTTTCAGTTTTCCTTTCTTGTATGTGTCTCTTGTGTTACATGTTCTCTTGCAGCCAGCCAGCATCATTAACTCTCTGCACCAAATGACCAGAGAGACAAAGACCCAATTTGCCCAAACCTCTAGAGGCAAAACCCCACAAACCCCAACCAAACCAAACCAAAGAAAATAAACCCCAGTGCATGAGACAGAATTAAAGCCATGGAGAGTTTAGCTGTTGGTTTTGTTTTGACCTCTTGCTCATCAAAGAGATGTGGACACTGTAACCAATTTTCTTTATTGGACATCACGCCTTTGCAGCTCTGCTACCACAACTCCTTCTGCCTCAAACGCTTGGTAGCACCTTCCCAGCATTAGACCTCTATTAACTGAAACTACAGTTGTTCTTATCAATAGATAATAACACTGTCTACAGCAAAATTATCAATATCTTCCCCTAAAACACCACTGAATACTCCATACAGTGAGCAAGTGAAAAATCCCTTCAGTGCAAAGAGCTGAATTGTGCAAAGAGTTAGCAGAGGACAGAGGCAGGTTTCAGAGCACATAGTGGATACTGGGCTGAAAAGAGCAGCACTGGGGCCTGTATGCAGGTGCTCCAAGGGTGATAAAATTCAGAGTACAGGTTAGCCCATCTCCTTTTCCATGAGGTCCACTTTAATGTTTTAAAAGAAGTATCAAAAATGCAGTCGTAACAAAAACACCAACTTACCTCAGCAAAACAGAAGAGTGGAGAGCAGACCTTTCCCAGAGCATAGCTTCTCTTAAATAACTCCCATACTCCAGCTGGCTCCATTGCCCCTCAGGGACCCCCACCAGCTCACGCTCCCAGTCCAACTTGCTCTTTGTAAGAATTCTCCCAGCTGATCACATGCTCTCAATTTTCAGTTCTTCCTCAGGAACTGCATTTCTCAGCATGATAGCTCTTAAAGAATCCCACCAGCCAAAACAAGCCTAGAGAGGCATAAAGATGGATTTTGAAGACTAGTACAGCCACACAACTACTTGAAAACCCTTGGAGAGCAAATCCAAATATCCTAAACAACATCCCATTTACGTGTATTCCCAAACCCAACAAAATTAAGCCCATAATGATCAATTTGGCTGTGTTGCCAGCCTGTTCTTTTAAATGAGCAAAAAACTTACAGTTGTTCCAAGAGGCCAAGAACTGCTGTGGAAAAGTGGGACAACGTAGTGATTCTTCACTAAAAAAGCAAGCTGCAAATAAAACCTAAATATACTTTTCCTAAACTCTTGTACTATATTCTGTACAGAAATATGGTCTTAATTTAACAGGTTGTAGTAGAATAAACCAACCTCAACCTCTTTAATGAGCACATTAGAGCCACTTCTTCACACTCACAAAATAAGAGGTGAGGTTGGTCCTGCTGCTTCATGGTGCAGTTGGTGTGCCTGCAGCCCTGTGACTCTGCATCTCTGCGAGTTACAGAATTCCTTGGCATTGGTCTGAAACACAGGCCCTGCTCTGAGAAGGGGTGAGCATTGGAGCTGTTCAGCCCCATTGCTTCTCTTCCTATCACTACAAGCCCTTGCAAAAAGTCCCTTCCCAGCTTTCTTCTAGGCCCCCTTCAGGTACTGGAAGGCTGCCCTAAAGTCTCCCTGGAGCCTTCTCTTCTCCGGGCAGAACAGCCACATCTCTCCCAGCCTGTCCCCATGGGGACAGCTTTCTGATCATCTTTGTGCCCTTGTCTGGACCCTCTCCAGCAGTTCCATGTCCTTTTATGGTGGGGGCACCAGAACCAGACATGGTACTCAGGTAAGGTTGTAACTGGGACTGATATTCATCAGTAGTGAAGGAAGCTGGAGAAGTAACATCCAAGTTACCTGGCATAGCTATGTACTGCCACCTTCTCATCTTTCTGAAATATCAACAGAAATCAGAACAAGCTGGAAACCAAGTGACAGCAACATGATCGTGGCACACTCTTTGCATACCAAAACACAAAGAAAGGAAAGAAGATCTACTGCCAATTTAAACAGATCTTGAAGAGACAAATGTGCAGTACCCAGAAAGGACATTCCTGCTTTTCCTGTCCCTTCCTTCATGCTGGTCCAGTTGAAATCTGTTAGTTTTGTGCAGTTAGTTCACAACAGCAGCAGGTCCCCTGGCATGCTGCTAATGCCAGGAGAAAAGCCACAGCATATGGAGAAAACAGAGGAATGGAGGATACTTGTATTGGGAGCCACAGGGGCTCAGCTGGGCTAGTTTATCTCACTGCTCTGGAAGCTCTTTAACTTCTCAGCAAACAACAAAATCTGATTCTTGAGGTTTAGGACTGAGACTTTTGCACAGAGTAATAGACTGTCCAATGCCTGGGCACAGATCAATGGGCCCAGTGCTGATTAAAATGATGGAGCCTAGCAGATGCTTTTGCTTTCAGTAATGAA
Source organism: Melanerpes formicivorus (assembly GCF_026170545.1). NCBI lineage: Eukaryota > Metazoa > Chordata > Aves > Piciformes > Picidae > Melanerpes > Melanerpes formicivorus. Next base: position 7,895,605 of record NW_027142380.1, on the reverse strand, counting down.
GCTTAAATTAGTTATCTGGAGATCCCTGACCTAACCTGACTTAATTTCATTCATTGATGTGTGACAGCAATTTGTAAGGCATTTCAACTCAGTTAGTACCAAAATTGATTGGTGTGCCTTGAAAGAACCTGTAGCAATCCAATACAATACCAAGCAAGAGAGATAATGCAGAATCCAAACAGTGAGAAGAGTGAGAAAATGAGAACAATTCTGTGTCTCAAGACCCACTTAGGGCTTCAGAAAATATTGTACGTCGATACACATCAAAGGATTTACAAAAGGAGGTTAGTGGGTTGGTTTGCTTTGCTTTTCAGTTTATAGCTGAGGAAACTGAAGTAAGGTACAATAAAATGACAGTTAAAAATGGTGTGTCTCTGAGCCATTCAGCATGGTAAAAGGTTTTTGCTGGTTCTTCTTTTTTTTTTTTTTTGTTTCCTTTGAAGTACCTCAGAGCCTCTTCAAGACAATTTATGTCCCTCCTCTGAGAAAATGACTGAAAATCTTTAATAAGCTTTTAATAGGTCTGGAAGACTTGGGAGTATCAAAAGATCAGAATAGCTCATGTGTGGTGCCTTAAATCCAGAAAAAGCTGAAAACAGAGAAATGGTGTTTGTGGGAGTTTGGGGTTATTTTGAGAGTACTCACAGTAAGATTAAAAAAAAGAAGAAAAAGAAAAGAAAGAAGAAGAAAACAAGACAAGTGTGGTTTGATAAAGATTCTAAGTTCTACCTAAATTAGCCACTAACCCCTACACTAACACACATCAAGTCCCCACCTATTTTTTCATATTAATCCCACAGGAAGCCAGTGCCAGAGCAGTTTTCTTCCCAAGCTGCTTTCTCACACCTTCCTCCCAGTACATCCTTAGCAGAGGAAGCTTTATGCAGACTGTTCTGCAACCTACAAGACCAGACTAAAACCAGGCTCATTTTCCACCTGCAGCTTCAGGTGTGAGGAAGCCAGATTTCAAAATAAGTTGCCCTTTAGAAATGCTGAGCAGAAGGGGAAGGAGAGAGCTGTTAAAGGTGAGAAGGGACCTGCTTTGTAATTTAAGCACCACAGCAAGGAATTCACTTCCTTCAGAATCATTGCATAATAGAATGGTCCAGGCCAGAAGGAATCTCCAAAGGTCATCTAGTCTGACCTCCCCACAGTCAGCAGGGACACCCCCAACTAGACCAGGCTGTCCAGGGCCTTGTCAAGACTCACCATGAATATCTTCAGGGAAGAGGCCTCAACCGCTTCCCTGGGCAACCTGTTCCAGCTTTGGGTAAGATATTTCTGCAGGAACAGGCCAGCTGATGTCCCTTTTTGCGTTATAAGAAGGGGGCTGTGTCATTTCAGTGTCACTGTTTCACTGTGAGCAAAATATTTCAGTTCCAAGACACTGTTACACATCCTTTGGACTATGCTGTAGTTTTCACAAGGTAACCTAAGTAGTTGTGGTACATCTATAAAAAAGTCAAAGTCAAAACAAGGTATTTTACCTCAGAAGAAAACATTAACAAAGTGCCTTGTTAATCTTAAATGCTGCTTCTCATTTTGGTGTTTTGCCTCAATTGCCATTTTCATTTCAAAGGAAGTGTTGACAGTTTGTTTTTCATTCCCATCCAGAATGAAAGCAAATTTCTAAACATTGCTATTTCTTGTGAAGCACAAATAGCAACTCCTCATCTGATGCCAACAATGGCTCTTTGGGAGGCTGCATCTGTATGGAACTCCATGTAGATACCTGCTTGCCTCAACAGCACAGTAGGGGAATGCTTCCAGACTCTGCATGGGACAACCCACCTATGTGTGCCACCCCACCCCTGGATAAGTACTTGGTGTCTATTTGTTGACACTCTATCTGATTAAGAGGGGCAAAACATCCTCTGAAAGTTGGCTCCTTTATGGTTACAGGTACCTGACTCTCAGGAATCTCTTCTTGAAGCAGTAGGAAAGAAAACACTGGAAATTAAATGATCAACAGGTAGTGCTAAAGCAAATAAAGTGTAGAAATTGATAAAATTATTAAAGTCTCACATTTTTGGGGGGTTAGTTGCAATTAATTCTCAGCTCTAAATGTCAGAGAAGATACAGAGTTCTCTCTACTAGGATCATATTTATGAAGATGAATATAAAATCATAGCTGAACTCTATTTAGACTCATGCTCCACGACTATGCAACAAGGATGTTTCCTAGAGTCCAAGCCCTATGTGGACATTGGTGAGGGCAGGGCAGAAAAAGACTGTTCCAGTAGGTCACTCAGCTGTAAGAAAGAAAGCTCCAAGGCCTTGTTTCAATGAACTGAGTTTATTCATCCCAACTAGAAGAGCTGCAGCCAACATAAGGAGTCCAGCAGACCAGCAACAGGGCTATGAGCAATCAGAGTTCAGGACCCTTCCTCTGATTCACCAGCAACAGGTAAATGCCCATCCTGTTAGCTGTTGCGGCTGTGTTATTTCTGCCTGGCCTGGCCCTACACATCTGAAAAACTGCCTTCTCGCCAGAGCAATGCTGAGTGAAGCCATGTTTGTGGGGGAAATCTCTTGGGTGAGGACAGCACCAAGCAGTTTGATTGTGGAGCACGTAACCACACACCACCCAACTACATGCCTCCTAGGGCAGAGGTGAAGCAGTACTGCACAGGGTATTGTTCTTCTACAGCTGGCCTTACCTTTTCTCATGAATATCATTGGGAGTTGTATTCTTGACTTCAAAGAGAGCGGCTGAGCCAACATACCACAGAGCTGAGCAAGTTGAGCAAGTGAGAAAACAATTTCACCACCAAGCAGGCAACTGGTTTGGCTGAATAGCTGGCAAGCTCCTGTCACAGTACAACCAGGAATGGCGCAGCAATGAGCATACAAGAGTGTGAAAAAATAAAATCCAAGGAGAAGGGAAGTGAAAACAACTACAAAGATATCAGGGGCTAGAACCTCTCTCTTATTAGGAAAGACTGAGAGATTTGGCTCTTTTAAAACTGGAAAAGAGAAGACTGATGGTGAGATCTCATCAATACTTAAAGAGTGGGTGTCAGGAGAATGAGGACAGTCTTTTTTCAGTGGTGTCCAGCGACAGGACAAGAGCTAATGGGCACAAACTTGAACATAAAAAGTTCCATCTAAACATGAGGAAGAACCTCTTTAAGGGTGATGGAGCACTGGAGCAGGCTGTCCAGGGAGGTGGTGGAGTCTCCATCTCTGGAGACATTCAAACCCATCTGGATGTGTTTGTGTGTGACCTCCTCTAGATGAACTTGCCTTAGCAGGCCAGTTGGACTGGATGATCTTCAGAGGTCCTTTCCAACCTCTACCATTCTCTGTGAAATGAGGCGAAATGACCAAATCCTCAAAGGAGCAGAAGGTAATGAAAAACTGGTAAAAAATAAGAGTAGAACTTTAGCCTCTTCTGAGAGCAGGTTGTGATCTTTGGTCTTTGGTCACTGTAACACAACTGGAACTGCAGCATGACAATTTAGCACTGTGAGAAACTCCATCCCAACCAGACCCAGGACACACACACAAATCTCCTGTTTAAAATGAAACTATCAAGAGCTTGCTTAAAACTTCATTTATTTGTGCTGTAAGCCAAAGGATCTTAATCCACAGAGAAATGCATTGCTAGGCCTCCTTGGGAGCTATAAACAATTGATGCACTTGTCAAAAATACAGGAGCAATGAAATGGCAGAGACTTCTTTACAGGTACACACTCCTTGTATACACACATACACACACACACACACACACTGAGCAGTTTCCAGTTCCCACCTGTAATTGAAATCCCTAAACCCACTTGTGCTGTGCAGGCAAACAGCCTAGAAAACCCCCTCACATGATAGAAATGATGCAACCAAATGCTTCCCACTTCAGCAGTTCTTTGCTGTACAATGTCTGATGCTGTCTTAAATGGCTTTGGGCTAAAAGGAGGTGCTCAGCAGCTCTAAAGACAAAGCCCTTGTTTTTCTGTCTTCTGCAAGTTCAAGTATAATACAGCAAATTAAAAACCTGAATATTTGAGGCTGATACAGCAAGGACGTGGTTAGGTTCTTCACTTGATGCACTGTGTCTAAGCCTCCTGACTACACAGAGCATCAAGCACTGGCTGGCTTAGGGCTTGTGCTCACAGAAGCTGGGCACAACTCTCTGGCCTGCACCCTGACCTTTCTCACTCAGAGTGAGAGATGACTCTTCTCCCTTTTCCCCCACACATTCCACATGCTGAAGTTTCTGATCATTTAAAGTATTTTTGCTTTCCCTTCTGCTATGATGGCCCTGCTCAAGGTGTTGCATCAGCAAAGGTGTTTTGGTTACACGATACCACTGGAAATAGCTAAAAAACAGGAGAGGGGAAGGGAAAATGAGAATATAAATTCTATATAAGTATTTACACATCCCATTATTAAAATAAATGAAGGCTAATTAACAAGGAATTAGCCATAAGTAGGAAAGACAAAATGAATGAAAACTGCTTTCTAAGTAAGATTAATAGTAGACTCAACTACTGGTAAGAAGCAAAATACAACATGGGTTTGGAAGCTGTAATAAAATATAAATTAATAACTCTAACAACAGAAGAAATCAAAGTTCCATAATTGTTGTGAAACACTTTGGAGAGCTCAAATTATAGCTTTTCTGCTCAGAGAAAGCACAGCAGGGGGGAACCTCCCCCATTCTTCCTGCCAGCTGATATTACATTAACAAAATTCTTCATGTTAAAGCATATACTTCATATATTTTAATAGCTGTTGAGGACATAACACAGTTCTAGGCAGAATGGAGCACCTCCTGTAAACATGAAAAAAGCACTGTTTTCATCTCTGATGGCTTTATATGCAATAATGCCTTTGTTTTGTAATGAATTCCATTCCTTCATTTTAATGTGCTCACAGTTGCAGGGTTCTGCTGAATCATAGCTTACACAATCCCAGGCTCCTGGACTCCAGAGGCTTAGCACCAGAGTTGCAACTCTCTGGGCAACAAGACTTTAGCTCTGCAGCTTACTGTGGCTTGTAGAAATGAGGAGTTTGGAGTGCCCAGCATGTACTTCCTCCAGTTTTGTTTGACCTACAGTCAGCTTTACCCTGATAGCTGAAATTAATGATCAAAAAGCAAGCTAGTATTTTGTGCAAGCTCTGAGTATTGCCAGCCTAAAAGCTTTGCCTGTTCTACATTAGGCTTACATGATCTTAAGCTTCTTGAAACAGCATTGGTGAATTGTCATTTCATTGCCTTCTGCCTCTGAAGTCTTCAAGGTCCATTTGGATTGCTTTCAAACTTTTCTCTGCAGCTAGAAGTATCAACCAAAATTTCAGGTACAAATAGAAAATGTTAAGGCAAGCTGTGAGAGATTGTAACACCTGCAGCTTAAATGTCTTCCTGGGTATTTCAATCCAACGATGCAGAGCTGCCTCTGTCATTTGCATGTCGATTTACACTCATGTGGCAGAGATTGCAAGATAACAGATCTGAGTCAGGAGCACACAGGAGCTCTCGATTAGAATTTGTAGCACAGAGAGGTGCGAACAACAGACACTTCTGTTTGTCATGCCTGAGAGCACAGAGCAGCAGCAAAGCTGCTAGGACCAAGCCTGCATGCCCCTTGTTGCAAGCCTCATTCTCAACACCTCCTCTGCTCAGATGACTCTCTAGTGATGCTGTTTGCTGTGCTATGCCATTCACCCAGCAGGCTCACGGACGTGTCACAGACACTTTCACACTCCAGCGTTTGGAAAAAGTTTGTTGGCACTTCGTCCTCTGCACCAGCTGCTTATCTGGCAGCTGGAGATGCCAGCCAGGCCTGCATTGTTCCCATCCCCCTTCTCCTGAGCTGCCACACAAGGAAAGAGGAATGTGAAAGCTAGAAGCACTGTCTTGGAGTCTTTAATTATGAAACTCTGCATCAGATCAGACTGGATAGGACAGAACCCCCCCAACTGCAATTCAGAAATCCTGGTTTAGCTTAAGAAGCAGACCCTTTGCCTCAACCACACCCCCCAAACGTTTCTCTCTAATAAACATTTGTGTACAGGATGTACAATCTGTGCCACTTTTCCTTTCATTACAGGAAAGCTTCATGCAGCTCACCCACCTCACCCCCCTCCTACTTTGCCTATTAAAGTCAGTATCTCCGAGGAAAGGCTTTTGTTGTTTGTTTTGCTGAACAGACCTGCAAAGATCAGTTTCTCTGCTGTTTCCTTCAAGCATTCTCCTGCACGCTCCCCTCAAGGCTTCCTCTTAGAAAATCCCCTCTGGGAGTGTGCTCCTGTCTCACTGCTCTGTAAGAGTGTCCTTCTTCACTTTCAGTTTCCCAGTGACTTGTCCCAAGCACCTTTCAGCTACAGTAAGTTTTGGTAAGCTCTTGTTGCTGGGTATCATCAGATGATCATACTTTGGAAATCTAGACTAAATAAAGAACTGTAAATAAACACTCAAGCCAGCTTGTACCCTCTTTCACTTTGAGGCTATTCATTATGACCCTAGCACAAAACTCTTGACTTCCAGAGGCAAAAGTGTCAGACAAAGACAATTCTGTGCCTCGGGTTTCTGGTGAAGCAAAGAGAGGAGTCAGAGGTGCAGCCTCCTAATGCAGGGGTGGAAGAACAGCTGTTGGTGGCATGTTACTGTTACTGTGCAGTAAACAGCAATTAAAGAGAATTAATTGAAATCAGATCAATAGTACCTGGCTTTGTACTCCTCATTCACAATATTCTTGGACTGTGTCTAATGTAATTAGTGCTGTCAAGGTAGGGAGGGAAGACCATGACTGTACCCCATGCAGGAAAGGCAGGTGCCACAGCTTACACTACATCCTCCTCCACTTTGTGGACACAGGTTTCCTATTTGTGCTGCAATTATTTTCCTTCTAATTCCTTCATGAGAAGCCCTCACAAAACTACTGAAGAGCAGAAGGGATAAATGACAATCACTAGACCATACAGTCAAGAGGCACTTCTATTCCTCTAATCCTCTTAAGTAAGAGAAACTGCAGGTCCTACATGTGAAGACTAGCAGGTAATAAAGCTTCAGACAGAAGTGCAATTTTAAGCAAATAATTTCCCTTTGCTAAAGTAAATTTTCCCTCATCCTATCACAGCAGTGATCTTTTCTGTAATTCAGCATTCCCAAGGCAGCCAAGAATATCTGCCCTAGCATTTCAAGAAGTGGAGTCCCTGGTGTCACCGAACTTCTTTGTCAAACCCAAGCACAGGACTTTGCCAACTTCCAAACAAGTTATAGTGAATATGGCTGTAGGACAATAACCAAAGTGAGCTTGCCAGCTGTCACCTCCTGTAGGAAGAGAACGAAAGGCCTAAGGACAGTTTAGGTAGACCTCTAGGATTTCCCCATGTTGTCATTTGAGGGGTTATTAGGAGATTAGATAAGGAAAATACATAAATTCTGGGTTTCAGTACTGGAGTTCATATGCTCATAGCATATGATGTTAGGAAAAAGTTCTTTGCAATGAGGGTGGTTGAGCACTGGACCAGGTTGAGGCCCCATCCCTGGAGATATTGAAGGTGAGGCACAATGGGGCTCTGGGAGACCTGATCTAGTTGAGTGTGTCCCTTCTCACTGCAGGGGAGTTGGACTAGATGACCTTTAGAGGTCCCTTCCAACCCAGGTGATTCTATGATTCTGTGCATCATTTGTATGCTTCATGAGATGAGGTGCAAGAGCTAAAAAGCTCTGTGTCAAAACACAGCTACATTCAGTATCTGTGGTTGGCCCCCAAGTAGACAATGACACGATTTTCATACACCTTCTTCATAGTCTTCTCAATTTGCTTCAGAAATACTTGTGGGATTCTCCCACATAAAGTGTGCACTGTATCCAGAAACTTAGACTGCAGAGGGTAGTACAAGGACTGGAAGAGATTGTCTTCAAATGGAAACTAAAGAAAAGAAGAAAAAGAAAACAATTACTAGTTTTCCCCAGTTACAAAACAGCATTATAGAAGCTTCTGTAAGATCCAATATTATATAGGTAGGTAATGACTTGTCCCTCTCCTTCCCAGAGGATCATCAGAGCCTATCAACTTCAAACACTGGTCTCCTTGAGTGGAGTTGTGCATGTGCAACATTCCCATTGGAAACGTGGACCTATGTCTGTATAGAAGCTTCTGCCTTCCCTGTGCCCAAAGGCTGTAGATGCCCAGGGAGGAGAATCTTGCATTGGGTATCTATGGATCAGAGCTGCAGTACCAGCAGGAAGAACTCCATTCAAAGTCTTTTCCACTTCCAGTATTATAGAAAAGCAATTTGTCAGCCTTTTTGGTTAGAAGTTTACTCTCATACAAAGGATTTGTTTAAACGTTTAAGCCCAGGCTGGACGAGGCTCTGGCCAGCCTGATCTAGTGTGGGGTGTCCCTGCCCATGGCAGGGGGGTTGGAACTGGATGATCCTTGTGGTCCCTTCCAACCCTGACTGATACTATGATACTATACTATGATACATACATGCAGTAAGACAGCAGAGCCCAAAGCAACCTTGTTGTTTTGCCTCTGATGGGTGCACAGGAAACCCAGCTGTGCACAGCCTGATCTGCTGCAGTGACCCTACCAAAGCAGTCATCTACACTGGAATGAAAGGACTGACCCCTGTAGAGGTGGAAGACTTACATCACGTATCACTTCATAGAGTGCCTTGAAGGTAGGCTGTTTGTCATCATGGTAGACACCTCTGTTGCCATGCAGAACAGAGACACCTTCTTCTTCTGCACCTTTGCAGTTGCTTCCATACATACAGTGATCAGGCCGGTAGTTCCACTGGCATGGGAACACATAGAGACACTCTGCCAGTGTCAGGAGGGGAAAAAAGAAAAGAGGTCAAACCAAAGTTACAGCAAATTGAACAGCAAATGTGTCCCTGTGAAACAGCTGGGATGGACAATGAGGAAAACTTCAGTTACTTCTTTTGCAAATATCCCAAGTAGCAGCTAGACACAGAAGCTTCCTTTCCTCAGGGAATCAGCACTGTTAGACCTCAACTAACAGAAAGAGAGGATAACACAAAGAATGAGTGTAAACAGAGAATGATTTAGGCTGGAAAAGACCTTTCAGATCATTGAGTCCAACCATTAACCCAGAACTGCCAAGTCCACTGCAAAATCATGTCCCTCAGCACCACATCTACGTGTCTTTTGCATCCCTCCAGGGGTGATGATTCAATCACTTGCCTGAGTAGCAGAACTATAAACCAAGGGAGGATTTTACAAAGCTACAAGTGACACAATCAAACCCAGAGAGCATTCACCAGGTGGCAAAATCCAGGGGTCCTCTGGCCTAGTAAGAATTTCTTGAGTTACACAAGTGACTGGAGCATCTCTCTTGCAAGGAAAGACTGAGAGACCTGGGACTGTTTAGTCTGAAGAAGCAAAGGCTGAGAGAGGACCTTATCAATGTCTACCAGTGTCTGAAGGGTGGCTGTCAGGAGGATGGAGCCAGGCTTTTTTCAGAGATGCCCAGTGATAGGATGAGAAGCAATGAATATAAACTCAATCATAGGAAATGCCATCTCAACATAAGAAAAACCTTTTTTACTGGGAGAGAGACAGCCCTGGAGCAGGCTGCCCAGAGAGGCTGTGGAGTCTCCTTCTCCAGAGATCTTCAAAATCTGCCTGGATGCATTTTTGTATGACCTGCCCTAAGGGGTTCCTCTTTGCAGTGGGATTGGACTTGATGATCTCTGAAGGTCCCTTCCACCCCCTGTGATTCTGTGACTAGGGAAGCACACCCAGCAGTAAGGGTTATGCAAAATCCTGAATCCTTATGTAGGCAGCATGGGAAACCTGGCAAAGTATATCCAAGGTTGCTGCTGAGGCCATGACAATTTGTTACACTGAGATACAGCAGAACACTAGGGGTAGTGTATTTTTTCCTCAGCCCTTCTGAGAGTCATCATCCATTAATTTCACAGGTCTAGGTTATTTAAAGAAGAGTTTAATTTCTCAAAAGGGCTTAAAACCTCCTTTCTCCTACTGATGCTTTTTATTCAAACTTCCTCCATACACCCACAGTATTTGCAATGTGCTTGTAATAAATCATCCCACTCCCTGGGACTTTTTTTGCCTCAAAACCAGAGTACAATGAATCACTGCATGATGCTGGCAGGTCACGTCAGGAGCACTGATGACTGAATCCTTCTTTTGGCCTTTCCTAGCTCCCCAGGAAGTCTGCAGCTGCTCCTGCATGGTTCTTGAAGAAGGGGGAGAAAAAGTTTCTGAAACATTTCTTCCCTTAAGGTCTCTCTAGCAGGAGAGTTCTCCAGAAAGGGTAGACTGTAAGTGGTTTCCATTCAGTTTGACCTGTCACACCTTCAGAATTGCTCCCCAGTGCTGCTCAGAGGGCAGGAAGAGCAGCAACATCAGAACCAAACCCTCTCACACTTAATGGGGATCCTGTTGGTAACCCTGAGCAGATGTCTGCAAATACAGCTCATCAGCAGGTCACTGGGGAAAGAGGATGTCATGAGGTGCTTATTAGCTTTTGTACATGCCACTTGAGTGTTCCTGATCTCCTCACTGTGATGCTTTGGTGCATTTTCTGGGTGTCACAGCTGGACTCAGACTCAAGCTGCTCTTTGGATCCACTCATCATCTCAACAGCCTTTGGAGATGGGAGGAAGGTGACAACTCTTCAGCCAAGGCAGTGTGTTTTCAAGCCAAGGCAGTGCATCTACAGAAAGCTAGTGGCAGCATTCCCAACTGATGCCTTCCCTGGCCAGTCCCCACAAGCCAGCAGTTTAAAAAGCCTGGTTTTCTGTTTTATTTGTGTCCAGTCCTGTTGTTTTCTTGTGCAGTCTGATGTTACATAGCTCATGAGAAATCATTTCCCAGTTAAAGACAAAGAGAGTGCCCTGCAGAAAGGAGGGCCAACATGTGCATTTGATAGAGACTGCTCTCATCCCAAAATGAAAGGATTTGTGCAACCTTAGTTTTTCCCCTCCACATATCGGTTAGCAGCTTGAGTTCAACTTCACAACTAATCTGGCTTCATCTTTTTCTTCCTAAAGTAGCCATAATTCCCATAACAGTCATTTCTTTGAGGGAAATTAATTTAGAATTTCATAATGAAGATTTATTCCACTTCATTATACTTTCCCTAGGACTGAGGGTAATACATGGTGTACCAGGGACACTGATGTTGGACATCTGTCTGCAGCAAACAGATGTTAGTTTCTTGCTTTGCTTTCACTCCCTCCTTCTATTTGCCTGGGTTTGGGCATATCCAATTACCTACCCTGTGACTCCTCAGAGAAAAGGAAAAGGGAACAGAATAAACAAAGATAAATCCAAACGTACTCTGTTCCTAATATCAGCTGAGGGAATAGGAAGTCACACAGGAAAGAAGGAAAAGCAAAAAAGAATGGATACTCAACATCCATTCAGAGGCATGAAATAGGGTTCTCAGCCTCTCTGGGAAGCATGTACTATGCTATGGTTCTGAAAACCTTGCATTTCTCAGATGTTACTGGGTTTGGAAGTGCCTGAAGCCCTTTCTATATGATTGCTGCAAAATTCTTACAAGGGGCTGCATTTCCAGAAACTGTCTCAGCAGCTGTGGTAGAAATCATGCCCTCTCAAAGATGCCTAAACTTCCAGCTCCTTGGAAATACACATTGAGGAGAACATGACTCCAGACTGAGGGAAAAAAGGACAAGCCAAAAGTGTGGCATGTTGTCCTGCTGAGGCTGGACCATTCAGCTGAGAGGCTGGAAGCATCCTTCTCCAAAAGTAAGTTTTAGGGAAGGAGCAAAAGTAGGGAGGGCAACAGTCTTAGCCAAGGTCCTTAGCCAAGGCTGGGTCCATATTCTGTTTCTATTAGCATTGTTACTGGTGTGCAGAAATATCAGAATCCAGCTAAATGTCATTAAATTGAGAGTATGGCAGTATAGCTCTTGAGAATGTTTGGCAATTGCACATTGAGATAAACAACCGAAACAAAAACATTTTTCCAGCCAGGCCCTGGTCCAGCACTGCTCTTAGGCAGACACACAACTTGAACTTCATCCCTGCATTTGTTCATTAATGTTCTACTGCCTTATTTTCTCAGAATCTCCAGAAAACAGATTCACACGTTCAGTGGCACCACGTCTGAGCCCTGCTGCCCTGCACCACTTTCAGATGTGTTTTCCCAGGTTGTAAATCCTGGGGTTGTAAATCCTAGGGACACTTACACATTAAGTTCATGGCAGAGTAAATGGTGTGTATTATAAATAACAAACAGCACTTTTTCTTAGCTTTTCAAGTTCAGGACAGTTTCTTAACATACTATGACACCAAGAATCATTACTTACCTGGGTTGAAGTAAAAAATTATGTTTAGCAGATCCTGATCTCCCCATGTAATGTGGTTTTTGTACTTCTGGTATAAGGGATACAACATCTCCTCCCAGCTCAAACCCCTGGGTATCATGCTGTTCTGCAGGACACAAAACCAGAGGCAACGGGTTAATACCCTGAACAGTGATGTGATAGATGACTCTGAGCATGGCACCCACATATTTGTCAGTCTGCTAAGCCATGTCAGATACCTAGGTGAAAAATGAACTGCCAGGAAATGTTAGACCTGGGCAGGGTTGGAACAGCAGAGCTGACTGTGCTCCTGTTTATCTGAACAGGAAAGCAAGGTCTCCTGGGTCTAGCTCTGATGTCAGCTCCTGCTATTCACAATCTTCCTATTCTGAGCAACAGGAGGGAGAAAAAGTGGACAGATGCAAAAATGCAGGGACAAGGTGAAACCTGTGGTATAAAACCAAGAAAAACTGCGAGCTAAGAGTGATCTTCCCTGGGAATCAGGATATTAAGAGCAAGGTTTTTTTCAGCTCAAGGTGTTCCTGTAATGGTACAAGGAATCCCCAGCCTTCACTGAGGAAGACCATTCAGGGTAAATAAAGGTTTTCAACAGATTAGAGAATATGTGCTCAATGAGACCAGTAGAGATTTTACAAATCAGGCTTTTCACAAAACAGGGGAGGATGCCAGGAAAAATTTCCCCTCCTGATTTACATCAATTCAGGGAGTCATTTGATCTGCAAGCAGGACACAAAGCTGTGTTTACAGCTGATGTAAAACCCCACCAATTTCTTTTGATATTTGCATCAAGCATGTGAATTTTAAAAGCAATAGAGTGACTGCACTGAAGATCCTTGAGTTTGTTCTGTAATGCACCCTTCCAAGGAAAATGATGCATTAAAGACTCCAGTTTGACTCCTGCTAACAGAGTGCTTCATCTGCAAGTTCTCAGCCCTCCAGCCTCTTGGGCAAGTTCCACTTGGTTCACTGATCACTCTCACCAGAATTGTTTTTAGTATCCTTACACAGATTCCATATATTTCAGACTCTTTGTATTACAAACCTTCTATAATTTTATGGAAAGTTTTCCAAGAGGTTAAAAAGGCAGCACTCATTTGTTCTGCAACAGCTGTGCTTCTTCTCACCTTGAACTGCGTGCTGCGTATCCGTGTTAAATTCATTAGCATCACTCCGGAATTGACTCCCGTTGGCCCATAATAAGGGTGACGTGCAAAGCGACTGTACCAGCCAATCTTTGGTATCTCGTGTTCTGGGGCCATGGCAGCTAGCTGTGTTGAGTTGAACTCTTTCAGGATGTGCCAGATGTCCTCGATGGGCCTCAGGAAGAGAACATCAGTGTCCACATAGAGGAGAGAGTCCACGTCCTTTAAAATGACCTTTTGGGTTTGCATGGAGAGGAGAGGATAAAGATAAAAAAAGAAATAGACAACAAAAAGGAAGATCACTGAGAATAGGTGCTTTTATTTTAAGCTGATAATTTGAAAGAAGTTATTGATTTATCAGCTAGATGTAATTACACACAGGAACAACAGCTAGCAGGTTATTGGCTTGCTGTTTGTTTTGTTGTGGGTTGCTTTTTACTGCATGGCAAAACAGCTATCAGACCTCAGCGGCTGGAATCTAACCTTCATGTGAAACAGCAGACCACTGATCTCTCAGAAATACCTGCAAGAACTGTTTAGTATCAGTTCAGAAGCAAACTGTAAGGAGGATACATTGATATGGCTTTGTTCTTTCTGCAACTGGTGGAACATATGGTGTCCTTCACAGACAGAAAGGGTAAGCTGGTGTAACAAAATCCTTTTCATCTCCATTTGGTATCCTTTCCTTATGCCTTTCAAATGACTGGTTTTGTCCTACTAGGAGACTTACATTCAGCATTAATACATATACAAATGTTTCACAGTCATTAAGAAAACACTAACCATCACAAAAATCTATGTGCATTCTTCTGAAGAAGAGAATTTGCTTAGCAAACAGAAGTGTCATATCCAAACTTAACAGGTGGGATTCCAAGCTCTGCTATCAGACTGCAGGGGGAATAACCAGAGTGTGGTATTCAATCTGTTCTTGTTGACAATGTTCCCCCTTGTGGCTATCCAAATCCTTACAAGCTCATTCATTAATTCATAAGTGCTTGCACAGCCCAAAAAGGCTCCCTAGTTGCTTGCACCAGTTAAGTAAGAAATATTAGCTAAAGCTGCTCATCAGCTCCAAATGCCTTTGTTTGGTTGGTTTTTTCTTTTTTTTATTTGCTAAAACTGTCCAAAAATTCCTGAAGGACTGAAATTTTCTTTGGTCTCAGCCCAAAGCCCAAGCCTGGAGAAGAGAATGCTCCAGGGAGACCTAATAGTGGCCTTCCAGTACCTGAAGGGGCCCTACAGAAAGGCAGGAGAGGCACTTTCCAAAGGCCCAAAGTGATAGAACAAGGGGCAATGGTTTTAAATTAAAGAAGGATTGGATGTTAAGAACAAGTTCTTTACCATGAGGGTGGTGGAACACTGCAACAGGTTGCCCAGGCAGGTAGTTGTGGAGACATTCAAGGCTCTTGGCAACCTGATCTGGTGGAGGATGTCCCTGCAGGGGGACTGCAGGGGGTTTGGACTAGATACCCTTTATAGGTCTTTTCCAACCCAAACCATTCTATCATCCTATGATTCCCTCTTTCTTTGAAAAGCAAGTCCAAAAGGCAGTTAATTCCCACCATGTGGTGGAACAGAACAAGCCCCCCACCACCCATCCACTTGCAATGACACCAAGGCCAAACTCTCTTGTTTATGCAGGTAACAATAAATTCTTTCAAAGGAATTGAGATTCATATAAATTGAAATGTATTGTGATAGAAGATTATTTGTGACACGGTGAACAACACTTTGAACAAGCAGGGGAGGGAAATTACCTTTCAGCACGCTCAACAGGCATCCACTATGATGCCAAATCCATGAGTTCCCTTAAATGAGATTTTTCACCTGACTGAACATTTTGGGATTCAGACTGACTTTTAGCCAAGTTTAACAAATCCCTGACCTGTATTTCTGAAACAGTAACTACATCTTCTTCCTACACAGCAGGACAAGCAGGCGAAGGCAAGTGTGTCTGCATTTGAAACAAAATCTATGCTTACATGAAACCCCCAAGTAAACAAATCAAACACAATCCTGATCACTCTGCTGGATGGAAGGTCAGAATAATACACCATTTTCCCATACAAAATACAAAGCAGTACGTGGAGGTCTCAAGAAGGGAGTAACAGAAGTAGTTCTGTAACACAGTAACAGCTCAGGGGTATGTATTTGCAAACATTAAGTATCCTGGAGTTCAATATTGAAAAATCCAACCAAAGAAAAACCAAACCACCCCCAAAACAACAAAACCCAAGTAACAAAAGACAGCTACTTTAAGAGTAAATCAATAGAAGGCAGTTGGAGAGAAGAGTTTTTCAGTGCTTGGATATTCTGGACATTGTATGTTGTTCTGCAGCACCTAAAAGCCTTAATTCATAGGGACTTACTGTGTGAAGTCATATAAAATCAAAGTATATTAAACCCCAAAAACCACCCCAAAATTGTGTCTGAGAAAGGAGATTTTGGACTGATTTTCAGTGCCAACAGCCTGTGGTACCAGAGACCTTGCTCCAGCCTCCTCTGCCCAAAGCAGATGCTGCTCAGCTGGGGCAGGCTCAAGGGCTAACCAGAGGGACATAAGTGCAGGTTCAAAGAGACACACATCTGACTCGGAGCACCAGCTGTGCAAGACAGGGTCTGGTAGCCTGAGCTCAGGCTTGCAGCACAAACCATGTAGAGGTGCCCGACTGTGGCTTCTGAACGGAATGATCAGGTATCCGGCTTTGGGCTCCCCAGTTCAAGAGAAACAGATCTGCTGGAGGCAGTCCAATGGATAGCTACAAGGATGATTAAAGGACTTGAACACCTCTGCTATGAAGAGAGACTGAGAGACCTGGGGCTCTTTAGTCTGGAGAAGAGAAGGCTGACAGGGGATCTTATCAATGCCTATAAATATCTGAGGGGTTGGTGTCAAGATGAAGTTGCCAGGCTCTTTTGGATGGTGCCCAGCGACAGGACAATGGGTACAAGCTGGAACATAGGAGGTTCCAACTCAACATGATGCTCCACTTTATAGTGACAGTGATGGAGCCCTGGAACAGGCTACCCAGAGAGACTGTGGGAGGCTTTTAAAACCTGCCTGAACGTGTTCCTGTGTGACCTGCTCTAGGTGACCCTGTTCTAGCAGTGGGGTTGGACTTGATGATCTCTAGAGGTCTCTTCCAACCCCTTACATTCTGCGCCTCTGGCTTAACTGTGCTTGCTGCCTCCTGCCTCTACAGGCATTTCCAGCTTGAAAGAACTGTGATTTTGGGGGTTTTGCTGCTATGCAGAGTATTCTTAGTAGATCTGTCAAAAAGTTCTGCACATCACTGGCTATATTTAGCCTGGCACTTTGCTTAAATACTCAATTATCTGTAATTTGATTTCACAACTGCTGTCTCCATAGACTCTCCCTGTGCTGGCAAGGTTGGCAATAACACACTACTTTGTAAACACACACTGGTGCATTGTCAAGATGTGCTACCTGATGGTCTGCACAGCCAGCATAGCAGATTATCAATTAGGCAAAATTAGGGACACATCACTAATCTTGATGCTAATGTAGCAGTACCACAAAGCTGAGTTACTAAATTGTAGTAAGCAATCATCTCAAGTTACAGAAGAGAGGGAGACTTTTGATGCTTGGCATCTATTCCCAGTGCTCTCACTGATCCACTACGTTGGATACTTCAGTGTACTCCAGAGGACAGCTATAATAGAGGGATATTGCTAATCTACCTTAAAAGCTCTTAAGCAGATTAAGTATTTTGAGAAGGGTTCTAAATGTTAGTTACTATTAGAACTAAAATCATCCAAAAATCCCTTAAGCATTTCATGATACTCTAGCTGACTGTTTTGGTAGTTCCAAAGCAGCAATACAGTGACAGCTGCAAGCCAGCTCTATGGAATCCAGCACTCATGAGACCAGAAGGAAGTTTTTCACCTGGTGTCTTAACATCCATGTTAAAGAAAACAGTTTCAAGTCACTGCTCAGAATGTTACCCTCCTAGGTTATATTTAGAGTTTCATTTTATGCTCATGGGAAGATCCACATCTTCATTATTCTGCCTCTGCAGATCTCATTGATGGTTTTATTGTAGAGTGCAGCAGGAGATTTAGGCTTGTGAGATTACATGGAGGATCAATTTGCTTGCCCTGCATATAAGTGGCAAATGTGATCAGATGTTACAGAATGCCTCTATGAAATGTTAAGATGTAGTACTCTCTCCTTTAATATTTCAGCAACCCAAGAGGATTCAACAAGTTGGGAATATGTACATCAGCCTGTCACCCAGGACAAAACAGTTCATCACTATGAGCTGCAGGATCACATCCCAGAGCTCTCCTTTTATCAGTGAGTTAAACCACTGAAAGATTCTCACACAGTTTTCCCTTAACACATTCCTCACACCCTCCAGTCCACTCTCACAAGCCTGCTGGTGCTGCAGGAGAAAGATTTCTTTGGCAAGAGAGGCACTTGTGAATCAAAGGCTCACATTCCACTCAGGCTTAGCATTATCAGGAGCAAGGCAATTTGCACAACTGAGGGCTAAACAGCTGATAAACTCAACTACTGTTCTCCTGGGGTCCTTCCTAAAGCCAGTCACAATTTATGCTGCTGCAGGAATAAATGCTTAGAACAGGGAAGGAGAAGAAAAAAAGCCTGCTGGTATTTAAAATACAAGTCAAAATAGTTCTCTAAACAATGACACCAGAAACCCTCCCCTCCTGCTCTGTGCAGTCTGCATTTCTGTTGTCTCATCTAAGGGGGAACATCAGAGCCTAGTTATTGAGCACTAGATAAAAATAATACTGGCTGATATTAACCAGGAACAGCCTAAGCTTCTGCCAGGCTGTGAACGTGAGTACCAGAAGTCCAAGTGGATGCTTGCCACCTCAGCTATTACTACAACTTATTTTCTTTACCATATCCACAACAGCTTGGTGTCAGCTGCAACTGCTCTTGGACAGCCCCTCCTGTTCAAAACCATAAACCTCAGCCTGACCACACACAACATTTTTCAGCTGCCCCAAGAGAAACAAATATTCACAGTTGAAGCTGTCTTCTGCTTTTGCTGAGACAACACGCGACAGTCCAATATTCCTCACCAAGAAGTTACTGGAGAACTTTGGCAACATGTGAGTGACAAAAAAAGGAACCAAAAAAGCACTGCCCAGCCTAAAGGACTCAGCATGAATACAAACCCCTTTTCTGTCCTCAGAGGGGTGATGACAAATTAGAGTGAAACCATTTCTGTGCTGAGTGTGCTAAAATACCACAGAACTAGGAAGACCGAAGAATTGTGTTTAGCCAGTGAACTAAACCACATCTGAGCACATCCTACAAACAATCTGTATGGAAGAAGATGACACTTCTGAAGTATTTTCCAGGTGATACAAATATTTATTCAAGGAAGACAGGATGCCTGCTGAACTTAGAGTTACTTTCAGCCCATCTGGCCTTTGTGCATTTGACAGCCCCTCCCCCTAAATGGCAGATAAACAGAACTGCTGACAGCACATATTTTCTCACATATGTATTCACAGTCTATGTATCTGGATGTGCAGCTGCTCCTGATTGTTTCCATCTGAGAAAGTAAAGATTTCTTTGCTCATGAGACAGCCATGAAGAAATCTGGATCATGTGAATAGCATGTCACTTTATTGGAGTCACCCCAAACAACTGCAATGCATAAGATGTTTTTGATGAGTGTTCTCAGTTCCACAGAAATCACTTTGTGCAGAAGTCAATTCCTGATATTTCTGCATATACAAAATTGTTACCAAAACTTACATATTTTCCAGGTTCACTACACAACAACAAGCTGTCCTGTCCTGTTAACCCAGGACAACAGTAAAGAATAGAGATTTTCAGAGGACCTGAGGATCCCAGGATATAGAGGGCTCTTGTGTGAAATCTGACTTTGAGCACACTGGAATTATTACCTTGAGGGCAAATGTGACAGACCTGGAAAAAGAAATAAAACTTGAGGAGAAGGGATTGCTGAAAACACCAGTCTGAGGGCTAACATATGGAAAAGGAGATAATGGGTAAAGAGGATATGATGACTACACACAGAAAAGAATGTTATTTATGGAAGGCATGCAGAATCTATCCTGCAAGCATCTGCCCTGAAAGAGCTCTCACTCTGAGTTTTAATAGTCTGAGAGGCCAATGGAACTAGAAACAAATAAGAAACACACATCCTTTGCTAGCAGGAGAAAAAGCCAGGCTGGATTTCTGTCTTGTTTTGGCTTTGTGTGTGTGTTGTTCGTTGTTGTTGTGTTGGGGTTTTTTTAAGTGGCTAAAGCACAGATTAAAATATCTTTAAGCAGATGTTTCAGCCTGACAATGGTTTTTACATCACACCAGCAAAACTTCCTTTCTGTGGAGTTAACCTTTTCCTAAAGCAACCTACTCAGAAATCCAGGTGCCTTACCGGAAGAAAAAGGCGCTGGGCAGCACATGGTTTGAATAACTTCTTCCATTCCTGAGCGTTTCCTACTGAGAAGGTTATTGGGTAAATGTGGTGTTCAAACTTCTTGGTGTGTGAGGAAGGCCATTCCTTTAACTGAAAGACATGGGGGGGAGGAATTAGACACCACATGCTATGTAGCTTTTTTAAAATACAAGCATGCAGAAGGAACTGATAAACCATGGACAGTAAAAAAGTGCTCGGCTGCCACTTGTTGACTTCAATGTCATTTTGCTCAGAGATCTGTGGCTTAGAACTCATTTATTTACTTCCCAAATGACCAAGACACTCACCTTCTTCTCAAATTCAGGCCTGAGGGAATCCTCAGCAAAGATGTGAAAACAGAGCCTCCTGTTGCTGAAGAGAACTGCTGATTTCAGCATGATCAGCGTCTCCTCCAGCCGGTCCCCACATGCCACCACTGCCAGATGCATGCATTGTTGCGATGACGGGGGCTCTCTTGCACGCTTCTGCTCTCCAAGCTTTCTGAAAAACCACAAACAGGCATAGAAAAAACACCGAGGTAAACATCAGGAAAGTCAGACATCGGAACAGGCTACCCAGGGAGGTGGTGGAGTCACCATCCCTGGAGGTGTTCAAGAAACCTGTGGATATGGCACTTCAGGGAATGGTTTAACGATCATGATGATCGTAGGTGGATGGTTGAACTCAATGAACTTAGAGGTTGTTTCCAGACAAAACAATTCTATGACTCTATGTCAGGGTTTTTCTTTTCCCTTTCATCCTGCAGGGGATCAGGAGGTTTTTTCCTGACTGACTACCCACAGGAGATGCAAGGGGCATTGCAGCTTTGTCGGTGGCACTGTTAAAATGACAACACAAAGAAACAGGCTATTTGGGGCTTTTCATGGTTATTCCAACACCTCTGGATTTGCAGAAATCACTGCAGTGCATACACAGATGAAACAAACTCAACAGCACCTCAAACCAGCCAACAATTTGCTCTGAGAAAACAATACCTTTTTATTTTCCCCCCCTAATTTAGAGGTGATGAAGCCAGAAAGAACTACTCCTCAGCCCAGAGGAGGCAGATTACAGAACCACATCCAGTAATTTCATCACCAGGCCCATACCTTTTGGCCAGACTGGAAGAAGACATCCATACTTAAAAAAAAATAAAATAAAAATCCACTCCATCCATATGTAAATTATCCTAGCAGTTAATTAATTTTGCTGTTAAAAATGCAAGCCTTAATCCTGCCCTGAAGGTCCTGGCACAGTTTCAAAGGGCCGCTCTCCATGTCACCCCACCGCACCCCGCAGACTTTGCTAAAATAAGAGATTTAAAAAACCAAACAGATTCACGTGTCCCAGATGAATCAGGAGCATAGCCCACAAGCAGTCAAGGGCCAAATGATGGGGGGTTTACTTGGCACCCACATCTGTGCAGGCTTGAAATTAATTTCAGTAAGATTACAGGGGTATCTGCATGTAAAAGGCACGCTGAGGGCATTTGGCAGCCAGAAACATCAGGGGGTTGTGGTTGTTTGGAGTGTTGAAGGCGTTTTGAAAATATGGCTTTTTGGGTTTTGTGTTGTGTGTGTGCCCATCAGTATGAGAGTAAAATCACATCCTCCAGCAACACATCTACCATTTTGTATTCACATCCCAACATAGATCACATTTATACTCCACTGGATGGATCAGTCCTGACAAAGCAACTAAATCAGAAGCATCATCATCATGACAGATGGGCAGAGTCCAGGAGATTGAACACATCCAAGTGCTGGGTTCTGCACATTAGCCACAACAACCCCATGCAGAGCTACAGGCTGGGGTCAGAGTGGCTAGAGAGCAGCCAGGCAGAGAGGGACCTGGGGGATACTGGTCGATGGTAGGCTGAACATGAGCCTGCAGTATGCCCAGGCAGCCAGGAGGGCCAATGGCATCCTGGCCTGCATCAGGAACAGTGTGGCCAGCAGGAGCAGGGAGGTCATTCTGCCCCTCTACACTGCACTGGTTAGGCCACACCTCGAGTACTGTGTCCAGTTCTGGGCCCCTCAGTTTAGGAAGGAGGCTGACTTGCTGGAACGAGTCCAGAGAAGGGCAATGAAGTTGGTGAGGGGTCTGGAACACAGCCCTGTGAGGAGAGACTGAGGGAGCTGGGGTTGCTTAGCCTGGAGAACAGGATACTCAGGGGTGACCTTATTACTCTCTACAACTACCTGAAGGGGGGTTGCAGACAGGCAGAGGTTGGTCTCTTCTCCCAGGCAGCCAGCACCAGAACAAGAGGACACAGTCTCAGGCTGCACCAGAGTGTGATTGCCCTTTGGAATGGGCTGCCCATGGAGGTGGTGGAGTCACCATCACTGGAGGTGTTCAGGAGGAGACTTGATGGGGTGCTTGGTGCCATGGGTTAGTTGTTTAGGTGGGCTGGATTGGTTGATGGGTTGGATGCGATGATCTTGAAGGTCTCTTCCAACCTGGTTTATTCTATGTATTCTATGTATTACATGTGAGTTCAAAAAAGCTAATCATTGACCACTACCAGTTCTTATCACTGAACACAGGACATCAATCCCTGTCCCCTCTCAGTGCACACAATTACATACATACAAGTGATCAGTAATGCTAATACTAGAAACAAAAGCTTTACATGAAGGGGAAAATTACAGTTAATAAAGCTGTCATTATCTCTTTCCAGACATGAAAATGCTGCTCTGTGTAACAGCAGTGTTCTATACTATAGACTTACCCACTTCTGTGCTCAGGAATACCAGCCATTGGTACTTCACTGACTAGACAAAGCAACATGTTTCATTAAGGGTTTAATGTCTTAGGCTTTAGCTTTAATTAAACCCCAATTTCATCAGTGCATAAATAATGGAATACTACGTCTATGTGAAGTGGTATTTACTTTCCAACCTATTAGTGTAAAAACCACTGAATTATTGAAGTGAATAATTAGCTGCTCACACAGATCCCCTTTTCCCCCCTTCTCCCTATCTCTTTAATGTTTCCTCTTAATTGAGTCTCTAAATCAAACCATATGCAGGATGAGAACTGCTTTGATATAGCTCGTGGCAACAGAATTCACTGGGAGAGAGACTAAATTCCCAGCTTTTATTGCAACATTTCAAAACTCAACATAAGCTTTTCTTTGCAAATCTGAGCCACAGTGAACTCTGTAGTGAAAAATCCAATATTTGTAGACAAGCACTTCCAACAAACAGACTCAGCGGCAGCAACCCTTGATGAAAGCAGACTGCCCCATAAGCCCATGGGAGCTACAGATGAACAAGAGACATCTTGTCTGCCAACAAAGACACCCCTCCCAGCCCCAGAGAATAGAGGAGAAAGCTGAGCCTTGGAGATGAGGAATTATGACTTCTGAAGGCCTGGGGTAAAAAGGTTCAGGAGCTTGCAATGGCCTAAGTAGGAATAAAAATCCCAGAGAAAGGGCACATGAGATAGTATTTGAACTACCTCAGTAGTAGCCTGGGATACTGAAGGCAACAGTTGGTGAGGACAAGTGGCAACAGGGTACAGAAGAAAGCTGGAACACAACATTTGATTCTTTTTAGTACGTACATAAGGAAACTAAGAGGACTATGAAAGCAAAGGTGAACTGGAAAGCAAGATAAAAGAATGTCATAGCAGGATGGATGCATTTAACAGCATTTTAGCTCAGCCTTTGCAAAACTAATGATCCAGAGAAATGGCTGTGCTGGCTTCTCTGGATCCTCTCTTGAAGATAAGAAGGCTTCCACCATGTGTCGTCAAGGGAGAAACTGGGGGTTGAAAGTTAGCTCATATGAGTGGAGCAGCTACTTCTTTTCTACCAGGGTTAGGTTGGGCTGGGCACCAGAAGCTTTCTTGTTCAAGAAGGCTTACTGGGTTATGAAAGTATTCAGTATTCAGTATTACTAAGGTTGGAAGAGACCTCAAAGATCATCGAGTCCAACCTGTCACCACAAACCTCACGACTAGAGTAGGGAGGACACTACTGCCCACTGCAGGCTTGAACCCACGACCTTCCCATTAAGGGTCTTATGCACTACCAAAGCCCTTCTCTAAGCTGAGGTTTCATAGAAGGTACACACTAAATTCTGATTCCATGCAGTGTGTCTCCTCTAATTGCCAATGTGTATCATGCAGTTACCAGTGGTTGATGCAGACATACTGGGAAGCTAAGAGTTTTGCAAGCACTACCTGCTCAGGTCTTACTAGACAACAAAGAGAACAGATGAAAGACATATCTTGTTTTAAAGGCTGGAGTATACTGTGGTAAATTGTACAAAGGATAAAATTGGTTACATAGAATAAAAAGCAAGAATATACTGCCAGATTATCAACCTAAGGTGTTAGTAGGCTTGGGACATAAAGAAGTTCTCAGGTAGTGGTTAAAGGGTAAGTGACCTCCAATTTTGGCTCTTTCAGTAATCAGCTCCTACAAAGCTTTGGGCAAGTAATTAATTCTTTATGCCTGTAGTTGTTTTACCTGTAAAATGGGACCAGTTGTTACAGCAGTAACAGTTAGCTACCTCAGGAGACTCCCAGGCACATTAAAGAGCACATCGATCCCCAGAGCACTACAATGGCTAGTAGCCAATTCTTCCTAACATTTATATGTGCATTCATTCATTTATAGTCCAACTTATTGGTTATGGATAGTCTATAATTGGATTTTACAGTCTAAATTGAATGTTTAAATGCATCTAAACCCATACAGCAACTTGGGCTTAAAAGTTTAATGTGTTTGATGTGAGCAAATAAAATCCCCTATGTATACAAGGTCCCAGTTGCCTTCACATCCTTCTAATTTCAGTAGGCAAATAGAGCTAGTCAATATATAAATCTAACTTCTATAACATGTCAAACTCTTTGCCCTCTTCCCTCTTTTACCCATCTGTTCAGCAAAAATTGCTTTCTGCTCTCCCTTACCTGCTGTTATCCTATTATATGACTTTAAAATTAAGCACTGTTGCCTAAGATTAAGCACTGCAGAAAGGATCACAAAATAACTACAGAAATTCCCAATGAAACAACTGAAGCCAGACTTGATACAACATAGGGCAACAAAACCTTTATAGCAAAGGCCTCCCAACAGTACAGACCGGCTCCCATCCAGTTGCTCACAGCACTTTATTTACTGCATACATTTTTTTCTGACAGGCATGGGTACTGGCACAGAGGAAGCCTGAGTGCTCAAGCACAATAGTGTACATTTCTAGGTCTTAAAGTTGATATCACATGCAATTTTCTTATTAGTCACAGCCAAACTGTCTCAAACATAATTAACCCAAAACCTGTCTAAATCAATCCAGATCCATTCAAAATACTGCATTCCCATCTCATTACAGAGCCTGCTCATCTATTCAAGCCTTCAAATTTATTCCTGAGAGACAATGCATGCAGATTCTCACAAAATGCAATACAGTTGTTAAGTTTCTGAAACCTTCTTCACATTGTGATCTCATTTGTTCTTGCAGCGTTAACAGAGTTACATTTAGGCATTGTATCAAAAGTGGTGATTCATTAAATAGGCTCCTCTCCTGACAGTCAGCACTGAGTCAACATTCCAACCTTGGCTCCATTATACAAACCACATTCTCTCACACCCTTTAAAACATAAATTAACAAAGCTTTAAATGCTTTAAAATAAAGATTTCTCATGTTAATGCAGAGGCACAAAATGGACTGTGGCTTTGTAGTTGCTGACAATCAAAAAACAGTTGAAGTTTCAAGCCTCCTTCTACTGCTCAACTGGAGAAAACCACTCAAAACCAGGATGGATGTTTGTATCTTACTCTTTAATCAACTGAGTTCTTTGTTAGACAAGTAGGAGGTATTTGGGCCTTCATCATGTTATTCTAGGCTATCAAATTCAAGCCAAATTGTGTGTGCACACAGCCTGCGAACAAAGAAAAAGTATCTTGACAGGTTGCCATATAGGAGATGTTTTGCTTTGGAAAAGTTACTTTCAGGGAACTAAATGTGCTGGCAAAGGTTTGCTTCCAGAGTCTTTGCCACGCTGGTTTAATAGAAAGTGTGGTCACATCTGCCCTTCAAATGTAAAACAACCCGTTTGCTTTTTGATGCTTTGCACACGTTGGTTTGGCACATACTTAGAATTCTTCAGATGAAAAAAAAATCTGTCTGAAGGCACAGGACTTGTTAATTCCAAAAGGAAGGATTAGGAAAAAACAGCAAAGCCAACCACAAACTTAAATGTAATGTTCATCTAGATTGGCAAAACATACCTGACGATGAAAGCAGGACACACATTTACTAATGTTTGCTAGGTACCAGCCAGCCAAGGAAACGTGATTAGATGAAGCTGTTGTCATGCAAGGATACTTCCATCAGGAAAAAGCCTGCCTTTCATAAAACTGAAAATCTATTTTGTCTTCTATTATCACCATGTGACTACAGCAAATAGCATGACAAAACTCCAGTTAAAAACCCATTCACCTTTTCTGCAACATAACTGACCTCGTAAAGCAAACACACACCCTAGATAAGCCTTTGATTATTTCTGTGTTCAGCCCCAAACCTGCATCCTTCTGACAAAATTACACAAATCAACTTGGCAAAACTGAAGTAAATCAATTCTTACATTCCCATAAACAAATCTCCGCTTGGCTTATTTGAATCAATCATGCAATCTATGTATTGATACATATACCATGATCGGATCACAAGATCTTACAAGGTCATAACCAGATCAGTTACCCTGAAAGAATCAGATGTCCAATCAGAATCAAATGTCCAATGGTAGGACATGGGGTAGCAAGTGTAAGCAGAGGCATAGGAGTTTCCGCATGAACACAAGGGAAAACCTTTTTTGCCCATGAGGGTGACAGAATACTGCAGAGGTTGTGGAGTCTCCTTCTCTGGAGACATTCAAGACCCACCTAGATGTGTTCCTGTGTGACCTGCCTTGGGTGACCCTGCTCTGGCAGGGGGGTTGGACTGGATGATCTCTATAGGTCCCTTCCAACCCCTAACATTCTGTCATTGTGTGAGATTCTGTGATATATGATCTCTCAGATCAAATTTAAAGGAAAAAATCCTCCTTTGCTGATAAAGAGTAATTAAAATAATTATTTCAATTGTGAGATTGAATAGGCAGCAACAACCCTTCACAAGGCCGCATGGATGTGCTTTATGGTAAGCATATGCATAGTCTGTTAAATCAATGGAGCAGTCAAATGCTGGATGCATAGGATTTCTTCTTCCCAGTATTCTTTGCTGCTACCTGGGAATACCAGGGCATGTTCTCTTCAAATCTGCACAGCCCAAGTCACTCCTATTTGCCATTTCTGCAAATGACTGAAGTTAGTAACTGCTAAAATCATTGCCTGTTTCTTCCACTCCAAATTCAAGTCCCTTGGAAACAGACTCACATTGCTTCTAGTGTATCCTGGATCAGGCTTTCTAAGCCAGGTAGATCCCACCACCTGATGCCTTCACACAGCAAGTGTAGACAGGATTCATTCCAGAATGGCACCCATGGGCAGGTACCTTTGCCCCCCCAAATCTTCTCTTTTATGTATATCCTAAATTAAATAGATCTTATTTAGTAATAAGTAACTGGACCCACAGTTACACAAACTCCTGATGGTACCAGTGGTGCAGAATCATAGAATCACAGAATGGTAGGAGTTGGAAGGGACCTCCAGAGAGCATCAGGTCCAAACCTGCTGCCAAAGCAGGATCACCTAGGGCAGATAACACAGGAACGCATCCAGATGAGTTTTGAAAGTCTCCAGAGGAGACTCCACAACCTCTCTGGGCAGCCTGCTCCAGTGCTCCTTCACCCTTACAGTAAAGAAATTTTCCTTCACGTTGAAGTGGAACTTCCCGTGTTCCCACTTGTATTCCTTGCCCCTTGTTCTATCACAGGACACCACTGAAAAGAGCCTGGCCCCTTCTTGACACAAAGAAGAAGAATCATGTCCTGCCAGGAGATGTGAGGGGGGAAAAAGTACAAGAACCAAGGCCCACAAACAAAACCAACAACCCCCCCCACCAAACCCAAAAACCACCAAACCCCAAACGACAAAAACCTACCAAACAACACCCAAACAAAGACCCCAACCCCAAAAAAACCAAACCAATCCCACAAAACAACCCCCCAAAACCTTTTAATAAAAGAGATGATTTAAATGCGGCACGCCTCACTTTTCCTTTGTTGTGTGGCTGACCTTGTAAAACAGTCCTTGCAAAGTCAATAAATGAAAGTTAGATAATGTCAAATTTTGGAAGAGGAAGATGCTCACTGAAAAGCTCATTGAAATGAAACAGTTGGTTACACTCCCCAGTGGTGCCATACTTCCTGGGCTCCTTCTTTCAGAGTCCTTCTTGATTTCCATGATAATCGCAGAGATATGCCTCGAAGAAAAATGACTTCAGGAGGTACAGTTGCTAGTGGAAATAATCCTGCCTTAATACGTGCATTTGAATTCTGCCCATGACCCATTCTCAGCCACAGTAAACATCTCATGCATTCAGTGGAGTAACAACACTTGGAAGAAACCAAGGGCTTTAATAAGTGAAGGAATAAGAGCTCAAAAACACAGAGGAGTAGTCTTTCATTCAGAACATCTCTGTGAAATCATGAATCAAAGACACAAAGACATACCAAGTTAATTAGATATATGAGGTCACGCTGACCATAATATAGTTGGAATGCAAAGAGAAAAACAGCCCTCCACCCACCAACAGCACCCTGCCCAGATCTTTTTCTGCAGTAATTAAATTTTTTAACAAAATATGCTGCCTGCAAGGTGTGGAAAGAGGAAAAACAAAGCCAAGACTGCAAACTAGTTTTTAAAGTTTTTGCTAAATTAATTTACATATAAAAAGCATTCAAAACAAAGAGCTCAAGAGCCTAAAATCCACCGGTGCCTCGCAGTTTGGAAGCCAGTGGTACCCCACAGGACCAGCCAGCCACCTTTTCCCTAGAGCATTAATGAGCAATTCGCAGAATCTCAGCTCCCGAGACTGACAGCAGCTCCTCAATGACTCCAGCCGGCGAGGACCACATTCCTCACACAAGCTTTCAAAACAAGGCCAAATCGAACAGAAAAGCCGGTATTTCCGAGGCTGTCCTCGCACAGGCACGCAAAAGAGGCATAGCTGCACTCGGACGCTGGAACCGGAGGCGGAGGTAAAATCTCCACGTACTTTCCTGGCATCTCTGGCGCAGTGAAAACACGCAGGCAAAAGTTTATACTTCCACAGACACAGTGATTTGCGCAAAGATTCCTAACCACGGGGCGCTGCCAGAAGCGAGGGAAGAGCGATCTGAGATAGGGAAGCGCTCGAGGGAACGGGCGGCAAAGCGACAGCAGAGAGGGGCCACAGCAGCCCACGGGCACGCGTGGGGCTGGGCACGCCTGGCAGCGGCCGTGCTCCGCGGGCGGACCGGCACTGGGCAGGAGAAGCCCGGCAGCCCCCCCGCCGAGGACTAGGACCTGGGACTGCCACGCGCGGGGCGTCGTCCGGACACGCGTGGGCCGGGCGAGCTCCCGCGTCCCTGGAGCGCGTAGGCGGTGCCAGCACCGTTACCTGGCGCTGGCGAGTTTACTGCCGCTCCTCGGCGGGCTCCTGCTGAGACGCGGCTGGCGGCGGGCTGGCGGCGCGGCGGGGCGGGCGGGCGCGGAGGGTGCGGGCGGCGGTCGTGGGGGCGCGGCGGCACTGCCCGCCAGCAGATAGAGCAGCAGCAGGCTGCCGAGGCACAGCAGAGCCGCCGCCACCTTGCAGGAGAGCCGCATGGCGCGGGGGGTCAGGCCGGCCGCCCGGCCCTCAGCCCGCCCGCCGCCGGCATCGCCCGCGGCCCGGCCCGGCTCGGCTGGGCTCAGCGCGGGGACGTGGCCGCCGAGCCCCGGCCCGGCTGCCGGCAGAGGGGCGGGGCGCGCCCTACCGTAGTATCTGGAGTAGCCGCCCCCGCCCCGCGGCCAGGCAGTGCCGGGGCGAGCTGGCTCTACAGCTCTCACCCGTCGCCACAGAACCCCCGGGAGAGCGTTCGCAGGCAGAGGTAAGGGGCTGGCTTTGTAAAAGTCTTGCTGTTTAATAACGCAGCCATCGAGTAGCGTCTGCCCGTTATAGGAAGAAAGCGGAAGGAAAGCAAGGCTCTGGGACCCTCACTGCCGGCAGGTTCTGTTGCACAGAGGTACCTTGGACTTGCAGACTCTGCGAGCATCTCTTGTGCAACTGCGCTCTGAAAGATGGGCAGAAAGAAAAGCGAGAGAGGAAAATGGTCTCCGCGGCATCTTTTATCTGTGTTAATAGGTAAACCGGTGCTGAGTTTCCCTCTGTTAATCACCTACCTATATGGCATTCTGGTCTCACCTGCCATGAAGGCCAGTTGTAGCACAATAAACCGCAATGCTTGTGCAACAGTGAAGGAGTACAAGCTTTCACTTTCTTTTGTGTGGCTCTGGACTTGTCCTCCTATGACTGATCATAGCCAGCCTTTTCTGCAACATCAGTATCACAGTACCGCCAAGGTTGGAAGAGACCTCAAGGATCATCGAGTCCAACCTGTCACCACAGACCCATGACTAGACCATGGCACCAAGTGCCACGTCCAATCTCCTCTTGAACACCTCGAGGGATGGTGACTCCACCACCTCCCCGGGCAGCACATTCCAATGACCAATGACTCTCTCGGTGAAGAACTTTCTCCTCACCTCGAGCCTAAACTTCCCCTGGCGCAGCTTGAGACTGTGTCCCCTTGTTCTGGTGCTGGTTGCTTGGGAGCAGAGATTGCAACACTGAACTTCACATAAATAAATCCTACTTAGCTTCCTAACCTGATTTATCACCTTTAAATGTGCATTATGACAGAAATAAGAACATTTTTTGCAGCTCTATCGAGATGGAGTACAAAGAATGAAGAAACCAGCCTTGGAATGGGGACAGCAAAGGACATGGACTCTCATGTGTCCCTCAGGGTATTAGTACTGGAAGTGACCCGGACCCTGCATGGCCAGGTTCAGCCCAGTGAATGCTGTGCAGTGCAATGACCACAGACTGCAAACTGACACAGGAGAAGGTCTGTGGGGTGATGCCCAGTTCAGCTCTCATCATGTCTCTCACCTCTGCAGAGTTGTGCTCTCTGCAGGGTGACTTTAGCTGTTAAAATAAATACTCAGTGGTGGAACTATCCTGCTAAGACCACCACTGACAGCACTGCTACTTGTGAGAAGCATTACACTTCAGACAGGTAACTGTGAGGGCTACAGGGACAAAGTCTCTTGGACTTACCAGTCAGGATCTTGCCAAGGCAAGGTATGAGTGCAAAAGGGTGACCCTCCTGCTGCTCAGCTCTACTCTGCAAACTCAGGTTGACTTTTAGGATCAATGTTCCAAGAGTTGGTCCTTCGCTACTTAAGTAGCATTCGCTGGGCATTGAAACCACGCAGCCACTTTGTACTGCTGTCACAACAAGCCTGCAGGAGTGGTACTTCAAAATGTGCTTTAACCTTGGGACTTATGCAAATGCAACAATTACCGTTTCAGAACTTCATCCAACTCAGATTCTGGTCAGATGTAAAAATACAAATGACTTCAAGAGAAAATAGCAATGCTAAACCAGAAGCTACAGAAAAACCACAATGAACACATGCCCCATTTTGAGAATGTAGGCACTGCATAAAATCCCACCAAACTTTATATGTAATAAAATTGTGCCAGCAGCAGCCCCCTGAGATCCTCAGCTCATACAAGTGTGTCATTCTATACCATCAATATATATTCATATATAAGACATGTCAGCAATGTCTACATAGAAATACTTCCAAGAAGGACACTGAAGTGCTGGAGTGTGTCCAGAGAAGGGCAGTGAAGCTGGTGAAAGGTCTAGAGAAAAAGTTTTTCGAGAAGCAACTGAGGGAACCCCTCAGCCTGGAGAAAAGGAGGCTCAGAGAAGACCTTGCTTTCTACAACAAAGGAGGCTGGAGCCAGGTGAGGTCAGTCTCTTGTCCAAAGGAACAAGCAATACGATGAGAGGAAACATCCTCAAGTTGTGCCAGGGGAGGTTTACGTTATACATTCGGAAAAGCTTTATCACTAAAAGAGTGGTTAAGCATTGGAACAGGCTGCCCAGGGAAGCTGTGGAAGCACCATCCCTGGAAGTGTTCAAAAAGCATGCGGATGTAGTGCTTAGGCACATGGTTAAGTGGGGGCGTTGGCAGTGTTGGAGGTCTTTTCCAACTGTAATGATTCTATGACTATGAAATACAGAAAACATTCTGATAGATTATGAGAGACTTTCCCCCCTTGTTTCCATGACAAGTACTTTCCTTTCTGCACTATTTTCTTTCAAAACAAGATGTCCAAAACTCTTTGGAGTTTTAGTGAGAGTTTTAGTGGAGTTTTTAGCTCAAACAAAATCAGCTCCACTGCTGGAATGGAACAGAATTCCACCACACAGCTTCAGACCAGTGCTGCTGAATCCACTGTGCTCTCTAAAGCATTTCATTTTGGCAGCAAAGCAGTGGACTGGCTGATGCACCAGTTTCTTCACTGAAATCAGCACATAAATATTTCTTTTACAAAGGAATTATTACCAGACAAAAAAGGCTGGGAGTTCTGAGGCTCTAAACAAACATAATTCTGAGCAGTCTTGGAAAATGTCAGACAAGAATAAACTTCTTATCTTTTGTAGACTTGTCTTTTGCAAATTTGAGCTTATCCAGAGAAGATGTTGCCTACTGGTTCATAATTCAGCTTCCTGCCCAACATTCTTACTGTAGATTACATTAGTAAGGTCCAAAAGTTAATTAGTGCTGAAGTTCTTTGGAAATACATCAGAAGTTCCCAAGGACTTCATCCAGGCCAAGTCAAATCAGCATCTGAAATTTGGAGTCATTAACTTCT
Source organism: Melanerpes formicivorus (assembly GCF_026170545.1). Lineage (NCBI taxonomy): Eukaryota > Metazoa > Chordata > Aves > Piciformes > Picidae > Melanerpes > Melanerpes formicivorus. The sequence goes on along the minus strand of NW_027142380.1, from coordinate 7,862,874 downwards.
AGATACACACACACACAAAGCATTTTATATGCCATGCCTCACCAGCTTCTGCATGTAAAAAACAGGGGCACAAGAAACTTTCAGCCAAATATTAAAAGCATCCTTCAGTTTTAGATCAGTGAGAATGACCTATTTTGAAGCAAGTATTTCTTTTTTCTGCATGTCAACAAAACAATCTGCAAAGTATTTTAACTGCTGATCCAGTTCTCTACAGAAGTGAAAATGTTTTGTTATGAAGAGATGTCACATTCAGTGGATTTTCATTGAAGGGAAAAAGTCACTCTTCACCAGGCTGGAAGATTGATTGTCTGTTGGTTGGGCTTTTTTTTTAAAACTTAATTAGCAGAAGTTATGTAATTATGTTTTTTTCCCCTCCAGGAAAAACATCTGAAAGCATTTCAGAGGGGGTAGGGAGAGAAAGAGATTTATCAGCATTTAAGAATGTAGAGAATTATCTGGAACCAGAATACCTTTCATGGTCTAATGACAGAAAAATCAGATTTAATTCCACATTAGGTGCTATATTTAAAGATAAGTAAATTATGGCTTTTAAACCAACTTTCCTGCCTTTAGCAATTTTTGGAGCTTCTTCTTGCATTTTCTCCTTAATACTGTGTTTCTTGTGCTTCATCAGGGTCTGCCTCTATTCGCATTGTCAATCATGGCTGCACTTATCCACTGCCTTAAAAGGGACTTAGTTAATTAGGAATTCCTGTTCTGATAGTGCACATGGGATCGCACTTCTGTTTACTCTGTTTCTGCAGCGCTGCACTTCGATGTATTCCAGGTTCTTGAAATAATTTTATTCTTACCACCACCATTTAAATTACATTAGTTCCAAACCTCCTGTTCCTGTTTACTCAGTTCTTAACTTCATTCTCTGCCCTCCAGACATATTTGTTCTCACAGCATGCTTTACTTACACAGCCATTTTTTGTGTTCTAAGCTGTGAGACAAAGGATTTACATTCAGTAGCCTCTTATGTTTAAGAAGCTGTACATGGCCATATCAGATGCCTGTATTTTTAGGTACAGCTACAGCTCTCACGAAGGAGGAAAGAGACGAGTTTACACAGGCAGCACCCCATCTTCTCATGTTGGTAAGATTTATCAACCATAGAATCCTAGAATACCAGCTTGGAAAGGACCTCATGAATCACCTTGTTCATCCTTTCTTGGGAAAAGCAGAGTCTAGGCAAGATGTCCCAGCATCCTGTCCAGACAAAGCACGTTAAGTGTCCGGTGTTGGTGAAGCCACCACTTTCCTAGGCAGACTATTCCAACGTCATATTGTCCCTGTTGTGAAAAGTTTTCCTCACGTCTAATCAAAATCACCTCAGGAGAAACTTGTACCAAGAATGACAGCAGTTGAGGGTTAGGGTCTTATTAAATTCTGCTTTCATCTGCTGAGATCGTTAGACCTGCCTTGAAGTAGGTCATCAGGGCCACCAAATCCTCTCTTCTGTTACAAAATGAGGCGAGCGCGGACGCTGGCAATGTCCCCCCGGGCCGGGCCGGCCCAGCACCACGCCGTGAGGGAGCAAGGGGAAGGCCGGCGCAGAGCGAGGGCGGAGGCTCCCGCTGCCTCCCGCTGCGCTGCACACCGCCCTCGCACCAGTCCCCCGTTCTGAAGTCTCTTCCGCTGCTACTCTCCTCTGAAGGCGGGCCGTGAGGAAGAGGCGGGCCGTTAGGGGGGTGGCTGAGCCGTGCCGAGCCGGCGCTCGTCCCACCGGCGCTCCCTGCGCATGCGAGTCCCCGCCTCAGCGCTACGGCCGCGCGCTGAGGGCAGGCGGCGGCGGCGGCGGGAAGCGGGGTGGTGAGTAGCGCTGACTGCGGGCGGGCCGGCCGCTGCTTCGGCGGGACGCGGCTGGAGGGAGGCTTAGAGCAGCGGTGCCGACCCTGCTGGTAGCTGTGTCCTCGGAGGGCTCTCTCTCCCCTCAGAGGCCTCGGTTCGCGGCTCTTAGCCGCGGTGTGTGTCGGCTGGTGGGAGCCTGGCTCTGCTTGCTGGCTCGCCTCCCCTCACCGCTGGCCGCGTGGTCTTCGCGGCGTCTCCTCCTGTCCCGCAGTGGTCGGGCGTACGGCTGGAGGACTCCGGTCTGTGTCCCCCGTGGGACGGCGTGGGAGTCGGCCTGTGTTTGACTGAGTTCAGCGAGTAGCGGAGGGGAACTCGTGTCTTAATTTGAGGGACCAAAGCCTGTGTCCTCTGTCCTGCCAGCCCCTTGCTACGACAGGAACATTGCAGTTCTACATGCTGCGTCTCTTCTGTAGTGCACAGTGGTGGTCTTACAGAAAAGTCTGTGCAGCTTAATTGGGGATACCTGGTTTTAGGTTTTGGGAATTGAATTGTGGTGGGATGGATTTTGGTCGTTTCTAGGCAGTGGTCTGAAATACCTGGAGTGTGTGTGTGAGCCTCCACATTAGTTTGGGGTCATTGATTTGTGTCAGGGATGCCAGAAGTGCAACAGAGCTGAGAAGCTCTGAGTGGAAACAGCTGGACCCGGCTTTGGGGCTGCTGCTGAGTGTTCTGAACCTCTTGGGTAAATGAAAGTGTAGGCTGGCATATCAGTCTCGAAGGATTTAAACGAGCTGGTGAGTATTTCTTTTATTCTGTGGTGTTAGCTTGTGGTACTCAAATAAGAGATAAGTCCACAGAGATGTACATCATTTTGCAGGTGTTTCTTCTATAGGTACAAATCCATAAGCACACCACAATTTCTCAGTTTGAAAATGGTGAGACTATTGCCCTGGAATCAAGTGATACAGTGAAATGGGGAATTTCACTTCCATATACCTGTCAGTTGAAGTAGGTTATTCATGTGAATTACTTACATGGGGAAAAATTAATCTGTTAATTTATACCTGTTAATGGTTAATGCTCCATGTTTGCTGATGAAGCTGTTAAAATAGGGATATGTTTAATAAAGATAACTGTGAAAGTGGGGAGTAGCATCTTTCCACTGTTTTGCAGTGATCTGTTCACTAATGAGCTGTGGAGATCTAACATCTGCTATGTGTGAAATGAGAAACAACAATTACAAAAAAGTTGCCAAGTTCTAGGAGTGAATTTAGTGTCTTTTTTTTTCCTGTGGAATACAATAAGATGCTTTCCTGTGCTCCAAATGCTTGCATTAATTTACCTTAACTTGTTTTATTAAGGTGTGGAGAGGTGGTGCTTTCAAATCCTTGGTAACATTTTGTTTTGGTGCTGTGGTCTTGATTTTTTTTCTTCTCGAGCATGTGAAAGATAATTTTGTGAGCACCTGAATGTTCTTACAGAATTTTTTGAGAGACACTATTTACTGTCATAAATTAGAAGCTACAATAATCTTTTCTTGTTTTCCTTTTTTGACAGGGCCACCGAGCTAGTGGTTGTTTTTCCTGCTGGATTCACCATGATAACTCCAGCTTTTGAGCTGAGCCAGGATCCGGATTTTCTCACCATAGTAATCAAAGTTCCATATGCTAGAGTTTCAGAGTTTGATGTCTACTTTGAAGGGGAAGAGTTTAAATTTTATGCTAAGCCATACTTTCTCAGGCAAGTAGGGGAAGGATTTAAAAGAAATGGAACTTCATAAGTAAAAGTCTGTAGAGAAGGAACTTCATTTTGGTCCCTTGAGAAGATCCCTCAGCTGCAGGTTTTACCCTCAGCTGCAGGTTTTACCCTCAGCTGCAGGTTTTACCCTCAGCTGCAGGTTTTACCCTCAGCTGCAGGTTTTACCCTCAGCTGCAGGTTTTACCCTCAGCTGCAGGTTTTACCCTCAGCTGCAGGTTTTACCCTCAGCTGCAGGTTTTACCCTCAGCTGCAGGTTTTACCCTCAGCTGCAGGTTTTACCCTCAGCTGCAGGGAATTGTTTTTATGGATCAGGCCTCTTTGTTTCTAGGCATTAAATCATGTTAATGGGAATTTAAGTAAATACTTTTCTAAATTTACAATAGATTTTTAATGGTAAAATGGCCAGACAATTTTCTGTATGTAATTTGTGTGGTATAAGTGTATGTTTTCTGTGTGGAGAGCTGGATACAGTGTATTTGGTGAGGAATGGATTTTGATGCACTTGTAATAATGTAAAGGTATAAAAGTTGAGTGAGTGGAAGTAGGAAGCGAGGTTCTGTGCCATAACCTTTCCCTAGGTAGCAAGTTCCCCACTGTGCTACAGCAAAAGAACAAGAGGCAGGCAGTCTCAGTATGAAAGTGTTAAGAGAACCTCTGACATGTAAGAACTGACAAGCTATTAACCTGTTTCCTGCATTCCTGGACATGTTCCTCCTAGATACATTAGCAGACCACAAGAGTTTTAGTAGACTGGTAGGATGCAGTGACTTAGTTAATCTAAATAACCAATACAGGAACTCTGGATGAGTTCTCATAACTTGTCACAGCAGCATAGTTTAGAGTTTTAAAATTCTAGAGTCTTCCATATGTTACACACTGTGCCAAGGGCAGCACTGCTGTGGTGACTATGACCTTCTCCAAGCTGGCAAACCAGGATCTGTAAACTTCGTGTATCAGCTGCTGATCTCTTGTGCCAATAGTTATGGAAAAAGGTTTTGGAGTACATGGGGATTTAACTGCGTGACTTCCATTACCATCAAAAGGAGTCGTGTAGTTGAGGCCTTATGCTGCTTTTGGAACATGAAAAATTTAAGGATGTTGCTAGGTCTTGTAGGAAGAAAATTAGGGAGGCAAAAGCACATTTGGAGCTTAGACTGGCCTCTGCTGTGAAGGACAACAAAAAGTCCTTCTATAAATACATTAATAGCAAGAGGAAGGGCAAGGACAACCTCCACTCCTTGGTGCACATGGAGGGGAATGTTGTAACAAAGGATAAGGAAAAGGCAGAGATACTTAACACCTTCTTTGTCTCAATTTTTACTAGCAGGACAGAATGTCTTCCAGACAGCTGGCCTGCAGAGCTGGCAGAAGGAGCCAGGGAGCAGCATAGTTTTCCTCTGTTCCAGGATGGGGTAGTTGGTGGTCTGCTCAGCCGCTTGGATCCCCACAAGTCCATGGGACCAGATGGGATCCATCCTAGGGTGCTGAGAGAGCTGGCAGAGGAGCTGGCCAAGCCACTCTCCATCATTTTTCAGCAGTCCTGGCTCACTGGCGATGTCCTAGAGGACTGGAAGCTGGCCAACGTTGTGCCCATCCACAAGAAGGGCCGGTTGGATGAGCCAGGGAATTATAGGCCTGTCAGCCTGACCTCAGTGCCAGGCAAGATCATGGAACAGGTCATCCTGAGTGCAATCACACAGCACTTAGAGGATGGCCAAGGGATCAGGCCCAGCCAGCATGGATTTAGGAAGGGCAGGTCCTGCCTGACCAACCTGATCTCCTTCTATGATCAGGTGACCCGCCTGGTGGATGTGGGGAGGCCTGTGGATGAAGTCTACCTGGACTTCAGCAAGGCCTTTGACACCGTCCCCCATAGCAAACTCCTGGCCAAGCTGTCAGCCCATGGCTTGGACAGCAGCACTCTGAGCTGGGTTAGGAACTGGCTGGAGGCTGAGCCCAGAGAGTGGTGGTGAGTGGTGTTGCATCCAGCGATCGGCCAGTCAGTAGTGGAGTCTCCCAGGGATCAGTGCTGGGCCCCATCCTCTTTAACATCTTTATTGATGATCTGGATGAGGGCATTGAGTCGATCAGCAGTAAATTTGCTGCCAACACCAAGCTGGGGGCAGGAGTTGACCTCGACAGGCTGGACAGATGGGCAGAGGCCAAGGGCAGGAGATTGAACACATCCAAGTGCCAGGTTGATTGGCCACAACAACCCCATGCAGAGCTACAGGCTGGGGTCAGAGTGGCAGAGAGGGACCTGGGGGTGCTGGTTGATGATAGGCTGAACATGAGCCTGCAGTATGCCCAGGCGGCCAGGAGGGCCAATGGCATCCTGGCCTGCATCAGGAAGAGTGTGGCCAGCAGGAGCAGGGAGGTCATTCTGCCCCTGTACACTGCACTGGTTAGGCCACACCTTGAGTCCTGTGTCCAGTTCTGGGCCCCTCAGTTTAGGAAGGAGGTTGACTTGCCAGAGCATGTCCAGAGAAGGGCAACAAAGTTGGTGAGGGGTTTGGAACACAAGCCCTATGAGGAGAGACTGAGGGAGCTGGGGTTGCTTAGCCTGGAGAGGAGGAGACTCGAGGGTGATCTTATTGCTGTCTACAACTACCTGAAGCGGAGTTGTAGACAGGCAGATGTTGGTCTCTTCTCCCAGGCAGCCAGCACCAGAATAAGAGGACACAGTCTCAGGCTGCGCCAGGGGAGGTTCAGGCTGGAGGTCAGGAGGAAGTTTTACACAGAGAGAGTGATTGCCCATTGGAATGGGCTGCCTGGGGAGGTGGTGGAATCGCCATCACTGGAGGTGTTCAGGAGGAGACTTGATAGGGTGCTTGGTGCCATGGGTTAGTTGAGTAGGTGGTGTTGGATGATAGGTTGGACGCGATGATCTTGAAGGTCTCTCCCAACCTGGTCTGGTCTGGTTATTCTATTCCTATTCCATTTCTATTCTATTCATTTCTATAGGCTGAGATGTTAAATTCCAGAATTTGTTAGGCATGCAGTGAGGCATCTTGGTTTTGTTTTGTGGTTTGTTGTTTTTTTGCACACAGATTGACACTTCCTGGAAGAGTTGTGGAAGATGGCAGAGAAAAAGCATCTTATGATACAGACAAAGGTATTAGTTAATGTTATCAGTATATGTATCGTGAAAAATGCAGCTAAGTCTCCAACAATTTCTATTTTGCTACACTGGAATTGCCTGGAACTTCAGTGAAGTATTTGATACTTTAAAGAAATGTAAAGTTTATCCTATGTTGTATTTAAATCAAAAAATAAAGCTGAGGATTTATTATACCTATTTAGGCCATCTTTAAGCATCAAGGATGTGTTAAGAGCTGTGGGAGCTGTATCAGGATTAATCTGTAAAGAAGGCAAGGTAGTGCTGAGTAGAAAGGAGAGAATCCTGAGGCAGTCTCTTAGCTACATCTTAAGAGAGTAGACATTGGCCTTTCTCCACACTCGAAGGTGTGTACTCGAAGGTATTTCTGGAATTCAAGTATGTAACTTCTGAAATGAATGTGTTCATTAAAAAAAACCAAACCAGCACTAAAACCTGTAATTTGCTGCTAGCAAAGTACTTGACTTAATAATCAGCTTGCTGAGTGTATTTTCCTGTCCTCTTCTGTTGATTACTTGATTAGTGGAAGGATTAAAAATAAAACAAAGCTTCTTTTTCTATTTGTTTCTGTTTATATGCTGTGAGTTCAGAGAGCACAACTGCTTAACTATTTTGTATCATTATGGTTTTTGAATTTTGTGTAACTTCTGAAGTAAGGTGCACAGAGATTGATGCCTAATAAAAGTGCTGCCTGCAGGGGTCCCATCTTCTGCGAGCCTTTTTCTGTAGAGGGGAAAAATGCACATTTTTGTTTGTCGTGGTTGTTTTAACACAATAACTATATTCTGACTTTCCTTTAAGGAACTTTTACAATTCAATTACCTAAGGAGATTCCTGGCCAGTATTTCGAGGGACTGGACATGCTAACATCTCTTTTAGCACCGAAGAAATCAAGATCAGCAAAGCCTCTAGTAGAAGAGATAGGTATGACAAAAATTACCTTGTTTATATTAGTAATACGTGTGCATAATGAAATAATTCTAGCTGATAGGTAGCAGGAACACATTATTTCTGTTTTTCTAACCCAAAGTATGAGAAGGATGTGAATAAATCTGGAAGTATGGATAAGCATGGAAATAACTGTGGGGTAGGTGATATATATAGCACCTCTGTAGGCTTTATATTGCTCTGAAATACGCTTAACAGATGCGAATCCTCTGTAGATCTTTGTACCCCTCTAGTGGCTGTATCCTACATCACACACTTGAGTCTTCTGCTTCCCATACTCCGGCGCAGCTGGACTCTCAGCTCAAGTGACAGCAGCTAGTTAAAACCATAGGTTCTGGTGGATGACTTGTTTAACATCAGTATTAACAGACAGGAATGTTTGACTATCTGAGTTTAATTTTGTAATACTCAACCTTAAATTATTGATAATATCACTTTGCTCCTGGCAGGGATCTTTTAACATCCAATTCTGACACTAGTGGAACCATTGTTTCAGTCTTTGAGGGAATGTACTTTAAAGCTTTAGTGTTCCTGATTTTTCCTTTTGAAAGCTGGAGGATTTGGAGCAGGACCTGTGGATTGCTGCTGTGAAGATGTCTGTGTGACCCAGTGTTGTAGAATTACTGACAAATGGAGTAAAATGAGACAGGCTTAAGGTGTGATCCGTGCTTGCCTTTCTGTTACATCATGTATATGTTGTATGTAATAATTTTCTTTCTGACCATACAACGCATACAGCTGCCTCTGCTGACTTGTCTGAGGAGGAGGAAGAAGAATTTGACTGGGAAATAGAGCAGACCCCTTACAATGAAATTGCAGAAAGCTCTCTACCACCAGAGTACTGTTACGGATTTGGGAATTTGCGGTCAGGGGTGTTCCAGCGGCTGCAGGTAGAAGCATTTTTGCCTTTTTCCTGTCATGAAAGTTCTGGGTCACTTGTTGGGTGGGCTTCCTGCTTAATTCTGTAGTCAGGAGAGAATCATTAGGTAGCTGTGACAGAATATTCTGCTTTTGCATGTAGTAGTATAGAGGAACCTTTGTTCTTGCAGAAGTAGGGGGTGGTTGAGGCTGAGTTTATTCTGTAGCAGAGTCAAGAGCCTGACCTGTTTCTGCAATAATGGCAGTGTTAGAAAGGCCTGAAGGGGGTTCTTGGCAAAAATGGCTTCTGGAAGTGAGCTGCTATCACTATCACAGTTCAGCTGCCTGTGAAGATGTGGAGGAAAGGCCTGGATGGAGTAGGCCATGTGAATAGTTCTGGCAAGCTACAGTCTACAGGCCGTTAGCATTCTGCTGTTAACACTTTATATCTGGTGTTGTCTTCTTAATAAATAAATTTTGTGAATCATAGCTGAGGCTTGGTCCTCTAAGTGTTGTTCCATTTGCAGGATGAGCTCAGTGATGTTATTGACATTAAGGATCCAGACCAAACTCCTGTCGATGAACGTAGGAGGCAACGCCTGGCAGCTGAGGCTGCCAAGTTTGACCCTGACCATTACCTGTGAGTATTGATGTATTTCACTTTGTCAGGTGAAGATACCTTGGTTGAAAAATACTCACTTTTTCTTTTCATAAGTGATTGGTTTTAAGATCACTTTTGGAAAGAATGGAATCACAGGATCATTAAGGTTGGAAAGGACACCTAAGGTCATCAAGTCCAACCTTCTACCCAACATCTCCATGACCACTAGACCATGGCCTGAAGTGCCACCTCCATTTGTTTCTTTTTAACACCTCCAGGGATGATGACTCCACTACATCCCTGGGCAGCCTGTTCTTATTTATCTGTTTCTTTGTCTTGTCACAGTAGGCCTTAGAGGATGTGTGTAAGCAATGTCTTGTGTCAGTGTCACACTCTTCTGTTTTGGGGTTCTCTGCTGTTTAATTACTGCTTAAGTCTGTACCCAAGCAGAGACTGTTGTGACTGTTGCAAAACTTTGTTTCCTAGTCCACCTCTTCAGATGAGTGGCCAATACTTGCCAGCATTTTTGGATTGTAGATATCAGAACTTTGTTTTTCCCTGGTGAAACAAGCATTACTGAACCATTCTGGTCTGTAACTTCAAAATTACAAAGTTTTTCTCTAGGCCACTTTGGGTTTTGCTTTCATCTCCTGAAACTTTTTTCACAGTGGAATGAGAAAGAGTTTCTTTGTGCTTTGCATGACTTCTTGTTTTGCTTTTTTTTCTTTTTTCCCTAGAGCTGATTTTTTTGAAGATGAAGCTATTCAGCATGTTTTAAAGTACAAACCATGGTGGATTGATGCTCATAAAAAAATGATAGCCTTGCAGAGAGAAAGTCATCAGGAACATGACACTCAAACACTTGGTGAGAACAAGCATATATGTACACACCCCCTCTGTTGCTTGGGTGATAATTGCTGTGGTGATACTGTTTAGGTTATCATTCTTTAAGCAAAAATTTTGGTTTTAACCTACTATTTTAGCTCTTAACTTTTATTCTTAGAGGAGTACTGTTACTTCTGTCCTCAAATAGCATTTTTGTGTTCTCTGATGAATAGTTACATGTTATGAGACAGTTGGGCTTGGAGCACTTGGCTGTTTATTACAAAGTGGTCATTTCCCTGTTAGTTGTGTAGTGTATGAACTCTTTTTAATCTGCAGAACAGATTTTTGGAGGTAACTGTTCCTAAAGGCCATTCTGGAATTTCAAGTGTCTGTGAAGAAAAAATTCCCCTTTAAGGCTATGCTGTAGTCTTTGAGATTTCAGAGGAGCTGTCAGTGTCAGTAAGTCATGGCATCTGAAATCAAATCAAACCCATCTTTGTGTAGTGATTGTAATAGCTAGAAAATAGGTCACTTATTGCTGGTGCTTATCAGCTCTTCACTTCAGAATTTTCAAGGAGCTGTTCTCCCTTTCCTAGTTGTATTTTCAGTGGAAAAAGTAGTCAAGACTGGATTTTGTGCCTGCTTCCACATATGGTGCAGGCACTTCACAGCAAGTTTTCAAAGAAACAGCTGTGGAAGATTGTGCTAATATGAGCCCTTATCTCTGTCTTCTGGAGGATGTTTTATTTACACAATGCAACAGAAGTTGAGGGTATTTATTATTCTGCTGCTATTTTTATGCATCCCAGAATTTTTTCAGAGGAAAATCTTTGTGTCCTCTCAGAATGGTTTAGATTGGTAGATGACCTTGTAACAACACTATTACCAGCCATCTGAGATTACCTTGCTGTACACAGTGACTACAGGCAGCAGTGCAAGTTGCTGTTATGAGTTTTCTTTTATTGTCCTTTGTTCATTTCCTATGTCTGAAAATCCTATATTCCTGAAGTAGATAATGATAATCCCTTCACCAGAAGTTCTTAACAAATATTAGTGCACTAATAATACCTTCACTTTCATATTTTCTACAGGAGAAGAACAATAGAATTTGGGTAACTTGTGTATTTTACTGTGGGTGTAATCTGATCTTCATTACTGGGCTCTTTTCAGCCTCTCAAGTCAGAAATTGTTAATTACATTCATCATAAGCATTTGATTTAAAAGCATTGGACAAAGGTACAAGAGGCTTGAAAATATAATAATGAGGGGTCTTTGTTTGTTTTTATCCATTCATTCCTTTGTAAATGGAACACTGCTAATGTTTGCCTATGTTAAGAAGGATAATGAAAAGGGAGAGCTGCAGAATGTGATTTTTGTTGACACAAAATGGGTTTACTCCAAAGTGAGATTCTGAAGGAAAATGCCCATATGTATGTGGCTGGGGTTTAAAGGCAAAACCAACGGACAAATTACTCAAAGGCCTGACAAAGCTGCTAAGGAAAGTGAGGCAGAAAACTGGGCTACATAGAAGGTCATCTTTTCTCTGAACCACTTGTTAGAGCAGATACATATGTCCTAAAGATGATTTAAAAACAAATAAGTTTAGTCTGACCTTTGCACATCTGAGTGAAGAGGCTCCTGTAGTTTTGTGGACCTTTAGGAAATGTAAGTAACGTAAGAGGCCATCTGGTGTTTGGGTTATATTAATGACAACATCCGACCCTTAGAGAAGAACTCAGTTTTGGTAACATTCTTACTGCTCTTTGTCTGGCAGCTGCTTCTGGGAATGGTGAGCAGCTGAATGAGGATCTGAAACTGTTGGAGGTACTAAAGCTGAGTGAGTTGCGGTGAGCAAAACCACCATGAGGGGGAGTACAGGTTCCACTTGAAGGTCTCTTATGAATGGAAATACAAAAGGGCAGGCAGGAGGTGGGTCTGGGGTGTTGGACCTGGAATCTAATCATCAACAGGATGAATTCCCTGTGGTTTTGTGGTTCTTTTATGCTCTGGCCAATCTAGCTAGTCTGAGTTACAGATTCAGGAGCCCTTAGAAGCTGGAGGCAGTTTGACTGAATATCTGCATTCATATGCACTGCAGCATTCTTGCTTGGTAAGTGGAAGTGATATAGCAAAGGCACGTAAAAGGAAAAAGGACTGTGTCAAATGAAGGACCTTCTTGAGAAATCTCATGTTATTTCCACTAGCACTGAGGAGCAGTCTGCCTGCATTAAGCCAAGATGTTGCTATTCAGCTAGAAGGACAAGCAAACTGTCACTGGTATTAGAGTGCGGTTGTAGTAAGGAGCCTTTGAACACTAGTGTTTAGCTATAAAAAGCCAAAGGGTACTCAAGCACCGAAGCCCTGGGGACTCCAATGTTATATGTATTTCACTATGTTTCAGGGTGTTTTATGAAGTGATATGTGCTGATTCTTTGAGCCTCTGTTAGGCACACATTGCCCTGCAGGTAGGTGTGAGGTCAAACCTTTTGTCTTCTAAAAATCGGATACAAATGTCCCCTGTTTACTTTTGAACCTCTTTAAGGGCATAGAGGAGGAGGAGTTGAAACCTTCGTGCAGTTTCTTTTTATTCTTTGTGTAAAAGAGGCATGAAGTGAGGAGTACCTAGAGTTCTCACTCTTCCTGAGTCCCAGATTTGTGTAGGATTTCTTACTTCTCCTGAGTTCTGAATTTCTGTTAAAGAAAGCATCTAAAATAAGGCAATTTCTGTCATCTTTCGTGATGGGGACTTTAAAGCATACTGCTTATGGAGAGACTTAAATACCAGGGTGTTTAAAACATGTGCAACTCACAGCAGGTGCACTGCCATGGCCAGCTTGCAGAATTAGTTGTCTATCCTGTGTTAAGGAAGGTTTTAGTTTTGATTGTGTGTGCTGTCTGAAGCTGTTACATGAGAGCATGGAAATTGAGAGAGGTGATGAAAATCACATAGTGTCAGATGTGCAGCACTGTGTGCTGGGGAAGTCCACCCCCCTCAAACATGAAAGGATGTAACTTTACAGAGGGTTGTTTATTGAACTTAAGTGACTGGTAAGACAAGTTAGAAATGGTAATGCTAAAGCTGATAATAAATCTACTGTTGGGCTATTTGACACCTTTAGAGTTCCTGCATTTTGTGCTCTGTTACTGCTGCCTTTGGGACAGTCCCTATCCACACTCCATGGAATCAAGAAGAGGGAAGTGACTCCTCGAGTTACTACACAGACAAATGAGTTTAATGTGGGAAAGTGATATAAAAAATTAACAGGTTCCTTAGGTTTCAACTATCTTTAGAGATATATCTGCCTGGATGCATTCCTGTGTGATCTACTCTAGGTGATCCTGCTCTGGCATGGGGGTTGGACTTGATGATCTTTCGGGGTCCCTTCCAACCCCTAGCATTCTGTGGTTCTGTGATCTTTCCTTACGCAGAAACACTGAATGAAGGACAATTTTTGGTTTCCTCTTTCTGCTGATTTATACTGATGTCCTTTTGGTCCTTTATCTTCATTGGTTTCTTGGAAGCAAAAACTTGATTACTTTTGTATTTATAATGTCTTTGGCTGCAAGGAACAATTAGAAATACAGATTGCTGGAGGGTTTGCTCTTTTTTTTCTTTCTGCATGGCATTAAGTGAAGTGAAGATTTTGTGTGGCTGATTACTGCTTTTACTCTCTTGCTTTCATTCCTGGTTATTCTCTCTTTTGTTTTTATATCATCAGGGTTTTTTTAATGTCTCATTACCAAATACATTTTTTAGATCAGCTCTTTTCATTAGCATTTAAAGTCTTCAGCCTTCAAGTCCTTACCTTGAATCTATTTTTATTTAACCTTTTAACTTCTTCTCCAGCTTGTGTGCATGGTGTGTGTATTTTGGCATCTTTTAATTTTTTCTTTTATTGTCTTAAGTGTCTCTTTTGTTTGTCCTTTTTAACATTTTATTGTATATTGTCTCTTCTTGCCCCTTGTGGGGCTTTGTTGTAGTCTTGTTTTACTGCCTTTGCAGTATTGCTGAGGGATCAGACGAACTGGAGAGCAAAAGTCACCATTGTGAATGTAGCAAAGTATCACTTTTGGAGTGGACATTTCTGAAGCTGAACGGCCCAGATTTTATTCATAGTTACAATGTCTAATGCAAGTCAAGTAATACTCCATAAAGCCTGACTAATTGCACAGCCTTTCCTGTGAGGGAATAAAACTTCTGGAAAGCTTGCTTTCTGCTGCTGCTGAACATTAGAGCCTTGCTTCTACAAATTCCAGATGAAAGGTTTTGTATTTTGTAACAGTCACGTTCAACTTGGTTAAAAGTTCATTGCTACTCTACTTCAAATTGCACAACTGTAAAAACTCCTTTTTGAGGTAACACAATCTTCAAAGGCTCAGCCTGACATATGTATGTAATATAACATTGATATGCTCCAGGGATAATTTGTTTTCTTTAAGGTAACCTGTCATGCTTCCAAATGACCATTCCTTCTCGCTGATCTCTTTAGAGAATGAGAGACTATTTCTTTTTAAAGATCCACCTTTCAGTCGGGCTCTGCTCAGATACATACCATTACTGGTAGATTCATAAGTTTAAGATGAACCATTTTCCTTTTTTTATCAGATTTCTGCAATTGTTCTGTCTCCCTGTTCTACTCAGTCTTCCAGGCCTTTGCAGTGTGTGTACCTCCCTGGCACTGTTCTACTACAGTCCAAGTATTTTTCATGTGGGGAATGATTGCTTCTTTATTCATGCAAAATTCTTGCCATAGAGATGATAGATCTCTATTGTAAAGGAGCTTAGATTTTAAAAGGTAAGAAGAGTAAGACATGGAAGAAAGAACGATGTGTGATTTTGATCTGGTTTGTAGGAAGTGCAGAGTTGTTGAAGAATAATGACAAAAACTAGTTTCAAGGGAGTTGTGAGGTCTAGGAAAGACTGTCCCAGTCCAGTGACTTTATGGAGAATGGCTGGAGGAAGAAAATCAGAAATGGTAGGGAGGATATGTGCTGTAAAGGTTGATTTAAGAATTGGAGAAGAATGGGGGAAAAAAAAAGATGGCATGTGAGGGTATTTCTTCCATGGATGGAAGAAAAGATATTTGTGGGGGAGCTAAAATGTGAATGGAAGAACTGTAAAGAAAAAGGTGGGATGGACAAATCAGACATGACTGATTGTGGTTCAGAGTGAGTATAGATGTGGAGACTGCTTTGTTTTTAGGACATTTAGTTCACCTCTGGAAGAAATGGGGCTTGTCTGATCACAGTCTCTTTGATAGAGCTTTAGGGGTTCTCAAAGCTGGCCATGTCCTCCAAGTTCTGCAGAACTGGCCCCACACACAAGCGAGGGAGTGCTTTTATTGACCCTTCAGTGCTATCTTTTTAAAAGTTGTAGAGTCCACAGGAAGAATATATTACCAGTGTCAGTACTGTGGAAAGTTGTAGGGGGAAATGCTGATCCTCAGCAGAGCCTTTGGGCATCCTTCTAATCACAGTAGTGCTGCCTTTCCTGCTTTTCTTAGGAAGAACTTGAATTGTTTCCTACTGATTAAAATCAATACGTAGCCAATTAATCTGCTGTCTACTGACTAATCTCCTGTTTTAACTGGTGTTGCTGATTGTTTACCTTACAAGCATAGAAGTACATATTTAAAACCTTTAACACTGTAGCACAGTATTTTAGTTAACATTAAAGGAAAAAAAAGAGCGGAGATACACAGTTCTGCTTAGATACTTTCTTTTGAGGTAACTGTGGTACTCAAGATCTTCCTTCACAGGACTGTGAGCCAAGACTCTGCTCTCACCAGAAGGCTGGACCAACTGATTATCAGAGATCCATCCTGACATACTCATCTGTAATTCACCAACTCTGACCACTGAGTCAGCTATCTGTCTTGATAACACATTTTATCTAAGTGCCCTTAACACATTTAGAACCCTAAGAGCCACAGCAGTCTTGAGATACAGATCTCTCACTGGCTTGATTTAAGTGATGGGATCAGCAGTGTGAAGTATCAGACTGTAAGAAAACAACCTCTAGCTGTCAGACCTCATCCTCCCCTTTGGAGATTAAACTGTGCTTCATTGACAGCTGGGTACTGTAGGGCAATTTGAAATATGTTTATTTTAACATGAGGGATGACTAGTTGAAATAAAGGAGGTGGTTAAAAATGGTAATTGCTGTAGTATCATCTAACAGTAACTTTATGTATGAGATGAATTTGATTCCTTTAGTAACACATATATTATTGCAGAGTCATGGTTTAGGTCTTGACAAATGTATGAAACATTTTAAAATCTAACTTAAGGAGAACTTGCAAATTTAAGTGCTTTAAG
This sequence comes from Melanerpes formicivorus, assembly GCF_026170545.1. Taxonomy (NCBI): domain Eukaryota; kingdom Metazoa; phylum Chordata; class Aves; order Piciformes; family Picidae; genus Melanerpes; species Melanerpes formicivorus. The sequence goes on along the minus strand of NW_027142380.1, from coordinate 7,846,654 downwards.
TAGCAGCAAATGCTGCTTTGCATTAGGTGACTGTTGTTCTACAAATATTAGATGAAACATTAACACAAGTGCACAAAAGAGTACAGGTTTTATAGCACAGAAAATGCAGTAATTTTGCTTGCTTTGTTAATCTTATGCTATGTAGTTTTTGAACTGGGAATACAAAAAGGTAGGTAGTAGTTTTGCTGTCTATGAGTTCCAAGCATAGAGTCACAGAATTGTTTAGGCTGGGAAAGAACTAAATGATCATTAAGTCCAACCATTAACCCAGCACCGCCAAATCCGCTGCTAAACCATGTCCCTTAGCGGCATATCCACACATCTTTTAAATCCCTCCGGAGATGGGGACTCCACCACTGCCCTGGATAGCCTGTTCCAAGACCTGACAGCCCTTTGAGTAAAGAAACTTCCTAATGTCCAGCCCTAACCTCCCCTGGCACAACTTGAAGTGGTTTTCTCTCATCCTGTCATTGCTACTTGAGAGAAGAGACCAACACCCACCTTACTCCTAACTCCTTTCAGGGTGTGAGCATCTCCCCTGAGACTCCTTTTCTCTAGGCTAAACCACCCCAATTCCCTCAGCTGTTCCTCATGAGACTTGTGCTCTAGACCCTTAACCAGTTTTGTTTGCCTTCTCTGGACACCCTCCAGCACCTTAATGTCTTGAATAATTTATTACTCAAAAGCTTTAGGGAATGGCTAGATATTTATTTGTAAAATTGGAGTATTTTCTCCAGAGAGAGAAATGTTATTTAGAACACCTGGCACTTTGCAGTGAGTTAATGAACATCTTGTAAAATCTATCTGTGGGAATTGTCTGGTATGCCTCTTGTTTACTGTTGGGTAACAGATTGCACTTCCTGTGTTTGTGGTCCAGTTGTTTGTGTTGTGATGCTTCAGAGAGTTTGCCTTTTAGAGGAAGGAAACTTCTCCTATGTTTTATGAACTTCTCTAGGAGTTTATTTTGCTTTCTGCTTGGGAGGGAGATATGGTTGGCATTTGTATGTTCCTCTAGAATGTGGATTTGGGAGAATCTGAGAAATGCTTGTTATTAAAACTTCAGAAAACCAATTTTTTGTTCTTTATTTTTGCTATCTTTATTGGACCATTTCTTCTCTCTTATCAGAGTGATTAATTTTGATCAGTTATGAGACACAAACTTCAGGTTGTGGTTCCTGGTTCAGAAGAATGGATTCTCACTAGTGGGTTCAGTGCTGAATATAATGAGTTTCAGAAGGAAAAGCTGTGCTCCTAATTCAGGTGCAGCTCGGCTGCTGACTGCAGCAAGCACAGGGGGGTAGGTGTAGAAATAAGAGAGCTGACCTGTTTAATGGCTCTTCTGTCTGTGATAGATTCTTCTGTGCTTTCAAGGAATTACATAGCTGCTTTGTTACAAACTTCTTTATTCCTGCAGTCATCAGAAGTGTTTTCATGCTTCATGAATTTGATCTGTAGTGATCTTTGCTAAAAACTTCTGGCTGTTTGCTTTTCTGATTTTCTTTTCCACCTTCAGCCTCAGAGCCTTGCTTCTCCTTTGTGCTTCTCTTCAGGGTGAAAGTGCCACTTGAATGTGATTTTAGAATAAACTGTGTTGTGGAGAGGGTTTTCTAGTGAAAACTAGCTGAGATGGGAAATGCCTTTTCTCTTTCCAATTGGACCTTCAAGCTGTAAACACCCCGTTGTGATACCTCATTAAACCACCCTCCTGTAGCAACACACAAACTGGTTCTATGTCTTTCAGAAATAATCATTACCTCTTTTCAAATGTGCTACAACACTGCACATCTGGTTTTAGGAAGAATTCTGATATGAATGGCAGAGGTGAGTCACTGAAGAATCAGTGCCATTTGAGAACTTACAAATGGGCTGGTAGAATCTATATTCATCATCTGTATTTGTGATTTAAGGGCTAATACTGAACTGCATTGCATTAACAGCAAAGCAGAGTTAGAGCTGCCATAGTCTTGCTAAATTGTCACTTTGTGCTGGATCATGGTGAGTGGAAGAAATTGGCTTTCTTGAGGTGATATAAAAGCTGGAATTTCTTCTTTTTTTCTGTGGGAGCATGTAAATAAATGGATCTGGCTTGATGCCAAAGAAATGTTTAGCTCATCAAGAAGTTTCCATAGGAATTTAAATCAAGGTTTTCATGGTTATGAAGCTGATAGAAACATTAAAAAAAGTTCATAAAGGAAAACATTTGAAAATGTTTCTCTTAATTTGTAATTTTATGTCTGGAGATGAGGTGTGTGCATATGTACATGCCTTTGGCATCACAGGCATTGCTTTCAAAACATGTAATAAAATTAGAAAGCTTGGAGGAAGCTCCTGGGATGAAGACCACATGTCTGACAGGCAGACTGTGTCCCTGAAAATGTGGATTGTGTGAAATGATGATGAGCAGTGTTTAAGGAGAAACATCTATAAGCACACTTGCAATCATCATCCTGAAGATAGAGGAATATGCAAGGGGTAAAAAGGAACTTGGCTTAGTAGCAGTTGTAGCCTTTTCTTTCTGTAACATGCACCCCCTCCAAGGATTTAAATGCCCCTGTCCCAGGGGTCCAGGGTTATTCCCAAATGGCTCATGCAGCTGAGAAAGAGCTGTGAGAGAGTCTGCAGAAAAATAAGAGCAGTATAATTGCAGGTAGGATTGCTGAAACAGGACCTTTGATAGCTCTGGGATTCCAGAGGCAAATACCTATGCAAAGACCTAAAATCCTAAACTGGAAAAACTGGGAATCAAGTGTGGGAATTGTTGGGTTATCGGTTGAGTTGTTAGCACTGATGAAGCTGGTGGAAGGTGACAGCTCAGCAGTGTTCAAGGATCTGTCTCAGGGAGCCACAAGGACTTAACCCTTCCCAGCCACCTGCCTGGCTAGAGAGGACTCTTCAGGTGCTTTATCAGGGGTGATGAACAGGTTAATACTTAGCCAGTATCACATGCTCATCTTGGTGTTAACCATTAATTGTTCTACATGTTACTACACCTTGCCTTCAGCTTTTCTCTGCCCCAGCCAAGTGTGCCAGAAAGTAATGACTCAAAGGGGTGATAAAAGAATAATTGAAGGGAATTTCAGTATTAATTGTAAGGTTTTGGGTTTAATCCCACTCCCCCTTAGAATAAACAATTAAAATTCAATTAGTTAAGGAGTATATCTTGTCTCTACCTCTGGCACATAGGGTTTCTTTTGAGAGTGTAAATGAGTTCCTGTCCTCAGAGAAATCTTGTTCAATGACTGGTATTTTATACTCGGGCTGGCTCCAGTGTTACTGGTGCTCCAACAAACTGTGGAGTGGGACTTCCTCAATGCAACACAGCATCAACTGTCAAGCTAGTAACAATTTTCTCCCATCAAGTTACCTTATTCCTGTAAATTTCTTCTGTGATGTGACTAAAAATGTGCTCACTACATCTCTCCCATTGAGTAGATCAGAGCCTATTGACACGGAACACCTGCACTGCATGCAGCCTGGGTGAAAATCTCTTAGCTCTGGCTTCTGGCTGTTTTAATTGTACTAAATGGCTCCTTGATTTACTTCAAGTTTGTAGAGATGGCTTCTAGTCAGTTATCTACTTCATCTCTACTGCTATTTCAAGGCAATTCTGCCATCCTTTCTGAAGTGTTTGAAGTGTTCTTCAGAAGGTTACCATTCAGCATTCAATATCCATGCCCATACTTTCTAGAGGAATATTTTGATGCATTGTCACAGCATGCCAGCTTTGTTGCCATCTTTCATATGCATCCCAAAGAGAAAGTACTGGGTAAGAAGGGTTTTTTGGGTTGGCTCAATATAGCCATTCCGAACTAGGTGAGGTACAGTAAAGATAAGCAAAATGTGATGGTGACTGATAGTGGCTACCATAGGTCGTTGGAAAGGAGATGCAGCTGTCACACTAGTGTTGGTGGGTGTAGGATTTTGAACCTTCTTCAATCTTCCACAGACACTGGAAGGATATTATCAGACAGCATAAATGCAGCTGCTAAATCCTAAACAAAGCTCCTAAATCAAGCCTGGGTTATGAGTTGAAATTCAGAGTTTTATAGAATGGTTTGGGTTGGAAGAGACCTCAGCGATCATCTAGTTCCAGCCCCCTTGCCATGGGCAGATTGCTCAATTGATGAGACTTGGAAATACAGCATTGTACCTTTTCTTCCCCCCCTCCCCTTATTTTTCCCCTTCTTTTTCCTTTCTTTTTTTCTTCTTGTTTCTTCCTCTTCTGTTTCTTCCATTTTTCTACAATTAGACTGAATGTTTGCTGTCTTGTTTTCTTATTTTTATCCCATGCAGCGTGGACTTAGACTTCAGTTTACCAAGATCCTGAATGTGCTTTTATATCTATATGAGACACCTAGGCACCCACAGAAATCCTTGGCACTTTCAGAAAGGTTCAATAGTACCAATGTGTACATGCAGTACATTGCAGGGCTGGAACTTGACTTTGAAAGGAATATATTAAGAATTTAATCAAAGTGAAAACTGAAAGCAGGAATGATTTAGGCTTTTTGTTGAGTGATGAGTGACTTGTGATTAGTTATAGGCTTCTTTTTAAAGGGACTATTGAAGTAGTATTACCGCCTATTAAAATGAATGTGCCAGCTTTAAATTCATAATCAATTACCTTTTTACTTTTTATAGTTGTCTTCTCTGAGGAGGAGAGAGAGCAGATGAGGAAGTTCACAAATAAATCTTATCTGCTGGATAAAAGAAGCCGTCATCGTGTATATCTTGGTTTAATTGATATCCTGCTGGCATATTGCTATGAAATCTGTGTCAATGAAGGAGACAAGAATGTAAGTCCAAAAAAAACCCTAAACCATAAAAATTGAGTCTGTTTAAGGAACCTAGCTCTGGACTTTGTACTGACGTTTAGGAAACTTGCCTTTTAAAGTGAACTTACCTCAAAGCATTAAAAATACATAATCGAGTAAGTTAAAATGAAAGACTTTAAATCTCTAGATTGAGCTCTTGGGATGTATGTGGGGTGGGTCCAGGGGAGGGCCAGGAAGATGATTAGAGGGCTGGAGTACCTTGCTTGTGGGGACATGCTCTGAGAATTTAGGCTGTTCAGCCTGAAGACAAGGCAGCTTGGGGGAGACGTTAGGGTAGCCTTCTAGTACCTGAAGGGGGCCTGCAAGAAAGCCAGGAATGGACTTTTTACAAGGGCTTGTAGTGAAAGGATGAGAGGGAATGGATTGACGCTTGAGGAGGGCAGATTTAGACTGGAGATTAGGAAGAAATTTTTTTCAGTGAGGTTTTAGAGACACTGGAACACGTTGCTCAGGGAGGTTGTGTTGCCCACTCTCTGGAGGTGTTCGAGGCCAGGGTGGATGAGGCCACGAACACCCTGGTCTAGTGAAAGGTGTCCTGTGGCAGGGGGTTGGCACTAGGTGATCTTTAAGGTCTCTTCCAACCTAAACCATTCTCTAGATCCATGATTTAATACAACTACAAAATATTTCTTCTTGGCTCATTTTACTTGGAAAGGAGCAGAGTTGTGGGAGACTCCAGGCCATTCTGCTTCTCTGATTTGGCTTCTGTCATAGTGTGTCTTGACTCAACTACATGCAGATTTCACAAAAGAGTTGTGCTTTTTTTTTATTGCTGGTTCTGGTTTTGGAAAAGTTCCATAACAGGTACCTGTATTTGTAGTAACACCACTACTGCTTTGGAGAGTCCAAGAAGGGATGGGAAATCGTTGTCTGTAGGTCTGAAATTATGTGTTCAGTGTTTTACATAGGTTACCTTTAGAGGCCTTTAACCAAACTGATGGGGGGTTTTTTGGTGTGGATTTGTTTGTATATGTATTTTTTAAGCTTATACACTGGCTATGGAAAGTACTTCTTGAGGTATTCTGGAAACTAGAATGAGGCATTTAAAGGTGGTTGGGTTTTTTTTGTGTTTGTTTTTAATTGACACACATTTTAAAGAACAAAAAAAAATCCAAATGCAGAGGAGTTTTCTCCTAGTGTTCAAGCACTGAAGGGAAGTGGGAAGGCATGTTTCCATTTTCAGGATTCTGGTGTTTTCCCATCTCTTATACAAAGAGCAGCCAGCTTTATTTTGTGTTCTGCATCCAAGGTTTTTCACAGGAGATAAATAGCAGAATTTCAGAACTGATTCCCTGCTGTCCTTTGGAGAGCTTTTGTTTTTGAAATGGACTTGCTCCCCAGATAGAACTTTGTGCCTAGCGTCTCCTCTGCTGATATTAATCAGTGGGATGTCTTCTCAGTGCTTTAAAACAAAATATTGAAACATACAATCAAAACCATTCCATTGTAATCAGCCTGAATTGTGGGGCATGGGTTTTAAGAATGGCAGGCACAATGTTCAGACCTGGCCACATAACATTTTAATAACACTGTTATTCAGCAGAATAATCTGGCATGGTGGTTGTATCATGTGTTAGTGCTGCACAAAATTGCAAAACCATGAAGAACACAGTTGTACAATTCTTTGCAGCAACTGTGTGGTAGATGTGGAGAAAACACAGTGGCTTTTTTTTCCCCCCTTTTAAATATTTTTGGTGGGTTTTTGTTTTGGTTCCCCCCCCACTCTTTTAATAGGAAAACCAAGACGTTCAAGCCACACAAATCTTTACTTGAGCCAGGATTAGAGATGGAGGCTTCCTGGCTTTTTGCCCTGCTCATCCCACTAGACCACAGTACCACAGAAATACTGTGAATCTGTCACACTTCAAGAATAATGACATTTTACATGTACTGCTGGCTTTAGGACCCTCTCCGAAGGCCAAAAGTCATGAGCTGCTTTCAGGAAACAAGGCATTTTAGCTTGAGCTTTGTTGATTTAAGTTTCTGGTTTTTTGGTGAAAAGGGACAGAATTCCACTAAACTACCATTTTCTGTGATTGCTGTTACATTTTAAAGGCTTTTGCTGCATGGGCTAGATACTCCCAGCATGGAAATCAAATCCGTTATTTAACATCTGCATTGCAATATAAGTTTTAATGCTGTCCTGTGGCCATTTGAATGCACATAATATAATTACTGCCTCATATTCACAAAGGTTCTTAAATTGCTGCCAGAATGTTATCTTAAACAGTTTGCCAGCAGTCTTGAATGTTGAATTGGATAATACTTGTTTTATGGTCTTCTCTTAAAATCAGGTTGAATCATCTTGGAACATCAGGAAACTGAGTGCAACGTTGTGCTGGCTGGAGGTGAGTTAAAACTTAAAGCTTTGCATTGTGTTTGCTGGATTGGTTCTGATATTTTATATTGCTTTTGTGGAAAGTTTATTGGCATTGAAGATGACTTAAGTATGTTGTTTTTATAATAAATATTACAAGAAACTGACTCTGACATCTGGGCTTATGAGCCTGGAATATGAGCTCTCACCTGTCTGGGTGCTGGGCCGCCTTCTGTCCCACTCTGGAGGATAGGCACAAATTGAAAGCCGCTTGTATGCATGCCGTCCCTAGCTCTTGGGCTTGATTCACAAGTTCTGACCTTTAATTAGGAAGTAACTGTAATTATTCATCCCATATGTCCACAGTACATGCATGCGACTCCATCCTTAGGGCAAGCAAATACAGCCTTCTGTCTCCTTGATCAAAAGTCACAGATATACCTTCCCATTTAACTGGCTAAAGTGTGTTGAAATAGAAAGGGCATAAAGGGCTTGAAAGCAGGCAGTGTAATTTCTTAGTGTGCTTGTGTTGGGTCCTACCTCAGATACAGGTTTTAATAACTTTTGGAGGTGGCAGGCCTTAATAAAGCAGCCTGTTGTTTGCCTCTGGGGGTTTTGACTGCTGAGCCTTTTTTCAGCCTTTCTAGTTCATCATTCTGCACTTCTAGCTTGCACTTCATCTCAAAATCAGGTGGCTTCTGGCTTCTTTTCCATTCTGATGTGTGTCTTCCAAGATTTCTAGTAGTGGCAGAAGAGAAGGCTTCAGGGAGACCTTAGAGCAGGCTTCCGGTACCTGAAAGGGGCCTACAAGAAAGCTGGGAAGGGACTTTTTGCAAGGGCTTGTAGTGATAGGATGAGAGGGAATGGAGTGAAGCAGATTTAGACTGGAGATAAAGAGCAATTCTTTGCCGTAAGGGTGGTGAGAACACTGAAAGAGGTTGCTCACAGAGGTTGTAGATGCTCCCTCCCTAAAGGTGTTCAAGGCCAGGCTGGATGAGGCCTTGAGTGACCTGGTCTAGTGGAAGTTGTCCCTGCCCATGGCAGTGAGGTTGAAACTAGAGGATTTCCAAGTTCCCTTCCAACCCAACCCATTCTTTGAATCTGTGAACTGGTTTCCCAGTTCTGTTAGTTTGATTTGCAGTTGAATGTTCTGCAGTAGCAACAGAGGAGTGCAGTTGAAACGTGGCGATTGCCTTAACTCTTGAATTTGTCTCAGATCCATAGCCAAACACAGAGAAGGAGTTTGCTGCATGTGCTTATCCTATAATCTAGCAGCTCTTGGCGCAGCCTGTGCCAACAGTATATTTCACACCCAGAAAATTCAGTCTCCTGGCACCAAGCTGTTAATAGCTATATCTGTTCTACAAACCATGTAGAGGCGGGTGTTTTCATCAATCTGTAAACAAAATTGCCTCAGCTGTAGTTTGTTTGAACTGACTGCCATTTTGCTGTGCATGACATCTACACACCTTAGACTCTAAATATTAAATGATAAAACATAAATGATTCAGATGCTTGCTGGTGATCCATTAAAGTGAAGAAACAAAAAATGGGTTGGGGGAGTCACATAATGCCAAAAAGTGCTGGCTGTCAGCAAAGTGTTTTTAGTCATTTTAATAAATGGAGGGCTCAGGACAAAATGGGTGGTTTTATTTGAAGTCATAGATGGTAAGTTTTGTCTTGAAAAGTGAAAGCTGGGAAGGAAATTACTCTCTTAAAGTCCTTAATAACTCATTAATGCCTCTGGCCTGAGTAAATTAGAGGTCTTCCTCACTCATAAAGGAGGACGATGAACTACTTTCCCTAGGCAGATGTATTTATCCCTGTCTTGAATATCTCTCATTTTCATGAAAGGCAGAGTCATGTATAATTTTTAAAGATCTTATATGTACACATGTATTTGGTTAATATCATATGGTTTTAATTTTTCCTTTTTCTTAAAAGGCTTTTTATAGCTTCCCCTTAATATATCTAATAATGTAAGACAGATGCAATTTATTGCTTTAATCTAAATAACGGCAGAGTCTTGAGTTAGATATTTTTATTGTTCTTATTTTACTTCCAACCCACCAAAAATCGCTGGACTTCTGTTAGCCTGCCATGCACACTAAATTGGCAGTGTCTTGTTTCTATTTAACATGCTGATTTCCATATCTATTAAAATACAGATTGATTTTTTTTCAGAGGCATACTATGTTAAAGTGTTGGGGTTTATTTTTATTCTGCTATGGCTTTTTTTCCTTAAAGGGAAAGAAACAAAATCCTACTAGTTTATATCAAAAAGTTCACAGACTGATTCAGATTCTTCCCTGATCTACACAGAGTTTCACTAGTATTCATGATGTCCTGGTATCTTTTGGGAGAAGAGTGCTGTGCTATCCTCTACATAGACATTTTGGACTAGTGACACGTGCCTTCAATGACACAGTCATGATACTGCAACTAGGTAAGTTTTTTAGGGGTGAAAAGTGATGCTTACATAGCCACAATGCTTGTATGCCTGGGGTTTCTAGTAAACTTTTATTCCTTTGGTTAGTTTCACCTAAACTTGCTAGAGCATCAACATTCCGAGGCATCTTGGGGTTTTGTGAAAATGGAGCTGGGGAGAGAAGGGAGCAAAATTAGCATCCAGGAAAGAGCCCTTGAAGCAGCTGATGTATTAGCCAGGGATAATGCAACTGTAGTGTAAATGCAGCTGTATTATTCACTCCAGAAAATCTGCTTGGAAGAAATGGTATAAATGTCACAACAATGTTTGATCAGATCTTGTATCATGATAGATCAGGATAATTCAACCATGATTTGTAAAGCTTTATGGAAAACATCTTCTAGGTATTTTTCTTTGTGCTGTATTTGTCTGTGAAGAGGCATTTTTTTTTTGTTGGAAAAGAACATTTTAGTGAAGCTTTGGGTAAGGTGGTGTAATTTTTTTAGACCTCATTCTAAAGGTGTCTATTTTATTTCAAAGCAGGGTCACTTATTGTTACAAGTACAGCAGCAGTCATTTGTTCTTTGTGTTCTTCAATTACCTGGCTGAAACCCTGTTAAAAGAAGACTGAAAAGATTTCTGATAACTTCCATGATTTATCTCCATCTAAGGGAACTTTTTTCAAGCATCATCTTCAGTTGTTCCAGCTGTTCTGTTTAAGTCCTACTCATCATACATTTGCAAGTGGAAGCCTGGGCAGCTTCCCTGCACGATTTACTGTTTGGAAGGGCTATTATTTTAATTTAACCCCTGTCAGGGATGTTAGGATTTTGACAGAGAGGAGGCTTGCCCTAATGTTGAATTCCAGCTCTCTTTGCCAATTTCTTTTTCTAGAATTAGATCTTCTGTTGTTTTGATTTATTTTTAAACTGAGCCAGTCCATTAATTACTTTTTTCCTGCTCCAAATAACAGTAGTTGATATCGAGCCATCTTAATTCCTAAACTGTTCCGTTGTGTGTGCCAGTTCAGCACTGCCATACAGAATCACTCATTGGAGGGCAAGAGGTGGTTTTGTGGTTTCTATTCAGTATTACAGTTCTTTGTAGGATTAAGGCAGAAGGGTTGAGATGACTCTGTGTTAAGTCTAGTGGGAAAACCCGAAGTCCTGAATTTCTATCAGCATTAAAACATGTTTTGCATCATTGCTCTTTTAGTACTTTCTATGTCATTTTTTTCTTTTAGGGTCAGAGGCTTAGGCCTCTGATTTTGATATGTTATCTTAGTTGCCTGTTTGTTATTAGGAGAATAAGACAGCTCTAAATAACAGCCAAGGAGACCTGTTCACAAAAACCCAGCAGTGAATACCACAAAAATGATTCTGTTGAGAAATGAATATTAATTTTAAACCTTTTTTTCTTTAAAGCATAAAGAAGTGACTGCATGCTACACATTTGTGTCTTTGTTTCACATTCAGGAGTGGAACTCCAATGATTTTAATGACTGCAAATAGTGCTTTCAGCAATGATACTCTTTTTATACACTCCCTCATTATCCTGGACAGCTTTCATATAATAGTGGAAATTTTCAAACATGCTCATTCCTGCTTCATAGTTTATAAAATGCTTTAGCTTGGAAGGACCCTGGAGATCATCTAGTTCCAGGCCCCCTCCTGTGGGCACGGACACCTCCCAGTAGACCAGGTTGATTAAGATTTCATCCAGCCTGGCCTTGAATACCTCTGGGGAGCGGCATCCCCATCCTCCCTGTGTAAACTGTTTCAGTGTCTCACCACCCTCACTCCACTCTAAAGCAGTCCTCCTCAAGTTCACTCCATTCCCTCTCATCCTGTCTCTACAAGCCCTTGTAAAAAGTCCCTTCTAGGCTTTGTATGTAGGCCTCCTTCAGGTACTGGAAGGGCATTCTAAGGTCTCCTCAGAGTTGTCTTTTCTCCAAGCTGAATAGTCCCAACTCTCTCAGCCTGTCCCCACAGGGGAAGTTCTCCAATTCCCTGATCATCTTCATGGCCTCCTCTGGATCTGCTCTAGCAGCTCCATGTCCCTCTTATGATGAAGTAGCCAGAACTGGCTGCAGTACTCCAGGTGAGGTCTCATGAGAGCAGAGTAGAGGGGCAGAATCACCTCCCTTGTCCTGTTGGTCACACTTCTTTGGTTGTGTCCCAGGACATGGGTGGCCTTCTGCCCCACCCTGCCAAACATCAATATTAGTATCTACTAATGCAAAAAAAAAAAAAATTGATGGTTCAGAATAACTTCTACTGTAAGTCAGGTAGTGAAGGTTTCAGGGGAAGATATATTCTGTCCCCACTTACCTCCACTGGTTTATGTTGCTGTTTGAGTGTGAAAAAGGAGACTTCTGATAAGAAGACTGAAATCATACAGCCCTGCCAGTCTTTCAGGTATTTTAAGAGGCTGGTACCTGAGAGGTGAGCTGTTTGCTTTGTCTTTTAATATTATGATGGAAGGTGTTATTGGGAGTGAACCTTCAACCATCCAACAAAAGTTTTCAGTGGTTTGGTAAAGGAGGTGACATCTACAATTATGGCAGTGTCAGATTTCCCTCTCCATCCTTCCTTGCTGGACACATGGCTGCTGTTGCCTCCTTAGCCTCTGCTTCCAAAACACAGCAGCCTCAGTAGTGCTTATTGTCACGGGCTCTCTGTGTCACCCATGATGGTCTTGCTCCAACAACAAAGTCCCCAGCTTCTCAAGGAGTAGTTTGGCTCTGCTAACTCTTTCTCTTCTGGGATGGGAGGTAGGCTAGCCTTGTTTTTTCTGACCTCAGTGATTTGCCTAACAATGACTGCCTGCCTTATAAGAGAACTTTATTTTATTGATGGTGAGAATGGTTGAGAAGCAGTGGCAGAAGTTCAGAACTGCAGCAGGTCTGGCATCATTCTGTGCATGTCTGTGCTGTGCTGGTTGCCTGGGAAACGTTGCAAGATGGGGCGACCGGCCGCCTCCACAGAGCCGGCCGGCGAGCTTCCAGACGCTGAAGAGGCACATGCAAGCCTCAGGAAAAGGGGACATGTGCCTCTTTCAACTGGAGTTGTTCATGGTGGAGATGAGGACACTCCTGAGTATGTGCTGTGATGATGTCTGGGAGCTGCCTGCCAAGCAGACACCCGTACATTGCTTACTTCATGTGGACATAAATCTGTTGGGAGGGGCATTAGCAACTTTGCAGTGTAGTGATAAAAGTAATGATGAATATTAAGTTCTGGAAGTTCTGGGGCTTGTATCAACTTAGTGTTTACTGTTATGATGTGTGTACAGGGTGAAAAGTGCTAAGTTTAAGTAGACAACTACCAAAGAATTGGGAGAGAGAAAAGATGAAGTTATCTGTCTATAACCAGGAGCAGGGGGGGGTGGGGTGGGTAGTGTGTGTCTGTGTATTCTTAAGGAAATTTCTAGATGATGTTTGTACTGCCAGGGTACATTGGTTCAGCCAGAATACTGCCTTGTTCAGTGGAAGCTGAGCCATGCTTTTGAGGACTTTCTGGTTTTACACAATACTTAGCCAGCAACACAATGTGCAAAGCATAGTAGTCATAGGTAGCATTAAATACCCAGTTCGTCTGTTTGTTTAGTGGAAGTGATGATGCTTCACCAGTTTGGCACTACTGCAATATATATGTGATGGACATAGGTAAAAGTGACAAGTAACAGATACTGAATTCACATCACAGGTTCACAGAATGGTAAGGATTGGAAGGGACCTCTGGAGATCAAGTCCAAGCCCCCCTGCCAGAGCAGGACCATATCATCTAGCAGGCCACTTAATAGTGCCACAAAACTATTCCTTGTCATGTAGGTGCCAGAGGACTTGCACCTAAACTTAAAAGGAAAGATCAATATGAGTTGACCTCATCCTGACTTCAGGTTTCTCTCAGGATGCTGGTAACAGAAACTGGGATGTAGTATAATAACATTTTGATAATAATAAGCACAGTAAACTAATGTATTTAAAAACAAGTAGAGACTTCTGATGGGATGGAATTGTAAAGCCTCAAGTGATGTGACTTGACTTTACAAATATTAGTACTGCATTAGTGGATCCCTTCCAAGCTATAGGGTACTGCATTTTAAAGCTATTAAGGATCCTTGTGTGTGGTTGAAACACTTTTCTATTTTGAATGGAGACTTCCTGCCAGAGTGTTAATTGTAAGACAGAATGCATTAAGCTGATTAATGTGGAGGTCCTCAGCAGACTTTTCATGTTTTACTGGTCTGTAATACTTGAACAAAACTGTTTAGAATTCGGCATGGTTGTCAAGCATAGCTATAGGATTTAGCTGCTCCTTGGGTGAGTTTAATAAAGGGAAGGAAGTGGCAGCTATAATGTTATTCCCAGCAAAACGTATGTACTGCATTGGACACTTAACTGACAAGTTTCTCAGGTGTGTTTTTATGTCAATATGTGGAGTCTTGGGGGTGTTAGTGGGTGATTAAACTCAGCATGAGCTGGCAATAGTTGCTTGCAGACTGGAAGACCAGCTCTGTCCTGGGATACATCCAAAGAAGTGTGACCAGCAGGACAAGGGAGGTGATTCTGCCCCTATGCATAGCTCTCATAAGACCCCCATCTGCAGTAGTGCATCCAGTTCTGGTGCCCCCAGCATAAGAGGGACATGGAACTGCTGGAGCAAATCCAGCAGAGGGCATGAAGATGATCAGAGGGCTGGAGAGCCTCCCTTGGGGGGACAGTCTGAGAGGTGGGGGTGTTCAGCCTGAAGAAAAGGTGGCACTGGAGACACCTTAGAGCAGCCTTCCAGTACCTGAAGGGGGCCTACAAGAAAGCTAGGAAGGGACTTTTTGCAAAGACTTTTAGAGACAAGATGAGAGGGAATGGATTGAAGCTTGAGGAGGGCAGATTTAGTGGAGATTAGGAAGAAATTCTTTCCAGTGAGGGGGGTGAGACACTGGAACAGAGAGGTCATGAATACCCAGGCTGGATGAGGGTGTTGAGTGACCTAGCCTAGTGGGAGGGGACCCTGCCCATGTCAGGGGGTTTGAACTAGATAATCTTCAAGGTCCCTTCCAAGCTGAACCATTCTATGAATCTCTGAATACTAATTTGGCATTTGCCATCTATGAGCTAACAATGAAGAGAAAACATATTTGTGCTCTTGTGACACAAAATCTGCCTAACTTCTTTCCATTCAGCAGTTAACACCAATAGATTTAGGATGATAGGATTGTCCATTAAAACCACATAGTACTTTTGCCTAGCTGGGTAAATGATTACCAGGATTATTTCATTTAAAAATCTTGTCTTGTTTTTAAGAATGATGTTGTTCTCAATTTTAATTGAGATAGTGAAGTTCAGTTCATCTTGGTAGAGGAATACTTCTCCTTTTAAAGTGTGGGGAAACATAGAAATGTGTAGGAAAAATAATGTAAAATAGATTGAAGTGGACTGCTGATTTTTTTTCTGTGTTTCCAAATAGGAAGCACATAGGAAAGCTGGCAGAAAGTAATGAAGATTTAAAATCAGTAGGTTGTTATATGAAGTGGCAGATACGGAGCTGGGATCAAACAATAGCCTTTTTAGAAGTAATCTGTGGAAAGGAACTACTTTCCTCTCAGAAAAAAACAATGGATTGCTCCTTATATTTGGTGTTCCATCGTGCAGTGCTTAGCTACGTGAAGCAAAGGAGCTTTGCTCTCCTTGACATGTCTTCATCTTCTATTCTGTGCCTGTCTTAACTCCACTATACAGTGAAATGACAGTCCTAGGGCTATAAAAGGAGTATGACTTTTGCAAGCAGCACATTTTGGGTTTGCTTTAATAGACAACCTTTCAGTGAGCTGCATTGACATAACTGACATAACTGCCAAAAAAGCTCCTTGGCTGTTCATCTCTTGGCTTTGTCAGTGCTTTGATCCACTTCTCTGTATGGATTCACAAATACTTGCACTACTACATGACAAGGAGCTGTGGAAAGGTGAGGCAAAGGAGTGCAACAAGGAGTACTTAAAGCAGTGTAAGTAATAATACTACTGAATACAGAACCACAGCTTGAAAGTTAAGACCAGATGTCTACTGAAGACTGAAACAGTTACCCAAAGACAGAACCTGCAGTGTGGGATTTCACAGGAATGGGCCAAGTATCATCTGTATGTTATGGGATATCATACACTAAGGTTGAAATAGGGCTTGGTCTTCAGCTGTGGGTTTTGGGTGGGGTTTTTTTGTTGGGTTGGTTTGGTTTTTTAATTCCTGTGGTAAGGAGTTAAATGCAGTTTTGTAAAAGGACTTCTTGTTTGTAGGATGCACCCATAGGATGTGTAGTCGAAAGCAGAAGTTTGCAGTCTGCTGTGCTGTGTGTTTGCCTGTACAAAGGGTTTTCTAGGTTATTGCCTGGCTGGGTTTTCAACTTCTCTGCTCAGAGGCCCATTAAGCTACTCTAATCTTAAACTTCAGGAAGAAGAACTGCTTTTTATTGAGAATTAGTTTTATCAATTTACAGTGTTACCTGACAGATGAGTAACAACAGTGGATGTTGTAAATGGTTTTAGGCTGGCAGCTTGACAGCTAGAACCTTAAAAATTAGTGAAATGTAGCATTTCTTTTTAAAAGAGCACACTGCTTTTTAGTCAAAATAGTTAAGTCTGATGAGCTTGGCCTGACAAGTGTTGCTGGTGATGCAATCTAAAAGTTCCTCAGCTACATCTGGGATTTTATATTTTCTTTCCTGACTTCTCTTCAGTTGTTCTTTTCCAAACAAGTAAGGTGTTGGAGTTCTGTTTGCCATGGCTTCTTACTCTCCACATTCTTTTGCCTTGTTTCTATCTTCCACATCCTTTAATTTTCACTCTGGTCTGTATTTCTTCAGTACTGAATTACTTTAAAACAATTAAATGTTGTGCTTGAACAGCAGGGGGAGTTCTGCTCTTTTTTGGGTTTTGGTGTGGTGGTTTAGTTTTTGTTGGTATTTTTTTTTTAGATCTCTAAAATGTAATTTCATCCATGTTCAGGTTTCATAGCCTAGGAGGAGCCAGCCTCTTGGGAGAGGGTTATTAGATTCCATTTGCAGTAGTGGCTGTTTTCATTTGATTCCTTCCCCCCCACCATTAAACAGTGAAAATGATAATTAGCAATTTTGTAGTGTTCCAGCACTTAACCCTTTAGCCACTTAGATCAGAAAACTGAGAGGAATCAGTTCTCTTCTTCATAAACAATGGCTGCACATGAAGAAAGCTTAACTACAGAGGGACTTCTGGTTGTGAAATGAGAAAATGAATATTCCAGTTTTTAATCTTTTACTGCATCCAAAGAGTAGTGATCAATGCCTCACTGTCTAGATGGAGACAAGTGACAAGTGTTGTCTCCAGGGGTCTGTACTGGGATCAGTGCTGTTCAATACCTTCATCGATGATACAGACAGCAGAATCGAGTGAACCCTCAGCAAGCTTGCAGATGATACCAAGCCGAGCAGTGTGGTTGTTAAGTCTGAAGGATGGCATGCCAGCCAGTGGGACCTGGAGAGGATAGCTGAGGAGAATCTCATGAGGTTCAATAAGGCAAAATGCATGATCCTGCACCTAGGCTATGCTTAACCTCCTCTTCACCAACAGGGAAGGGCTGGTGGGTGATGTGGTGGTCAGAGGGTGTTTGGGGTCCAGTGACCACGAGATTATTGAATTCTCGGTATTTGGTCAAGCTAAGAGGGACAGCAAGAAGACCTCCACTCTGGACTGCCGGAGGGCAGACTTTGGGTTACTCAAGGAACTAATTCAGAGGGTTCCTTGGAATAAAGCCCTTAATAATAAAGGAGTCCAGGAGAGCTGGACCTGCTTCAAGGAAGAATTGTTGAAGGCACAGGGACAGGCTGTGCCAATGTGCCGGAAGATGAGCCGCCGGGGCAGACGGCCAGCCTGGATGGTTAATGAACTTTTAATAGAACTAAGGGAAAAAAAGAGGGTGTATCATCTTTGGAAGAGAGGGGAGGCAACCCACGGGATGTTTAAGGATGTTGCCAAATCATGTAGGAAGAAAGTTAGGGAGGCAAAAGCACATTTGGAACTTAAACTGGCCTCTACTATGAAGGACAACAAAAAGTCCTTCTGTAAATATATTAATAACAAGAGGAAGGGCAAGTACAACCTCCACTCCTTGGTTGACATGGAGGGAAATGTTGTATCAAAGGATGAGGAAAAGGCAGAGGTACTTAACACCACCTTTGCCTCAATTTTTACTAGAAGGACAGAACGTCTTCCTGACAGCTGGCCTGCAGAGCTGGCAGAAGGAGCCAGGAGCTGCACAGTTTCCCTATGTTCCATGAGGAGGTGGTTGGAACTCTTCTCAGCAGCTTGGATCCCCACAAGTCCATAGGACCAGATGGGATCCATCCTAGGGTGCTGCGAGAGCTGGCAGATGAGCTGGCCAAGCCACTATCCATCATTTTCCAGCAGTCCTGGCTCACTGGAGAGGTCCCAGAGGACTGGAAGCTGGCCAACGTTGTGCCCATCCACAAGAAGGGCCGGTTGGATGAGCCAGGGAATTAGAGGCCTGTCAGCCTGACCTCAGTGCCAGGCAAGATCATGGAACAGGTCATCCTGAGTGCAATCACACAGCACTTACAGGATGGCCAAGGGATCAGGCCTAGCCAGCATGGATTTAGGAAGGGCAGGTCCTGCCTGACCAACCTGATCTTCTATGATCAGGTGACTGCCTGGTGGATGTGGGGAGGCCTGTTGATGTGGTCTACCTGGACTTCAGCAAGGCCTTTGACACTGTCCCCCATAGCAAACTGCTGACCAAGCTGTCAGCCCCTGGCTTGGATGGGAGCACACTGCAATAGGTTAGGAACTGGCTGGAGGCTGAGCCCAGAGAGTGGTGGTGAATGGTGCCACATCCAGCTGGCAGCCAGTCAGTAGTGGTGTGCCCCAGGGATCAGTGCTGGGCCCTGTGCTCTTTAACATCTTTATTGATGATCTGGATGATCAGTAAATTTGCTGATGACACCAAGCTGGGGGCAGGAGTTGATCTGCTGGAGGGTAGAGAGGCTCTGCAGAGACCTCAACAGGCTGGACAGATGGGCAGAGTCCAAGGGCATGAGATTGAACACATCCAAGTGCCGGGTTCTGCACATTGGCCACAACAACCCCATGCAGAGCTACAGGCTGGGGTCAGAGTGGCTGGAGAGCAGCCAGGTAGAGAGGGACCTGGGGGTGCTGGTTGAAGGTAGGCTGAACATCAGCCTGCAGTGTGCCCAGGCAGCCAAGAGAGCCAATGGCATCCTGGCCTGCATCAGGAAGAGTGTGGCCAGCAGGAGCAGGGAGGTCATTCTGCCCCTGTACACTGCACTGGTTAGGCCACACCTCGAGTACTGTGTCCAGTTCTGGGCTCCTCAGTTTAGGAAGGAGGTTGAGTTGCTGGAATGAGTCCAGAGAAGGGCAACGAAGTTGGTGAGGGGCTTGGAACACAGCCCTGTGAGGAGAGGCTGAGGGAGCTGGGGCTGCTTAGCCTGGAGAGGAGGAGACTCAGGGGTGACCTTATCGCTCTCTACAACTACCTGAAGGGAGGTTGTAGACAGGCAGAGGTTGGTCTCTTTTCCCAGGCAGCCAGTACCAGAACAAGAGGACACAGCCTCAGGCTGCGCCAGGGGAGGTTCAGGTTGGATGTTAGGAAGAAGTCCTATACAGAGAGAGTGATTGCCCATTGGAATGGGCTGCCTGGGGAGGTGGTGGAGTCGCCGTCATTGGAGGTGTTCAGGAGGAGACTTGATGGGGTGCTTGGTGCCATGGGTTAGTTGTTTAGGTGGTCTTGGATTGGTCGATGGGTTGGACACGATGATCTTGAAGGTCTCTTCCAACCTGGTCTGGTTTATTCTAAATAAAGACTGGTTTATTTATTCTAAATCTTAGACATCAGTGCAGGATAGGGAATGATGAAATTGAGAGCAGCCCTGCAGAAAAGGTCTTGGGGCTCTGGTCGATGAGAAGCTGGATGTGAGCCAATGTGCACTTGCGGCCCGGAAGGCTAAGGGCATCCTGGGCTGCATCAAAAGATGTGTGGCCAGCAGGTTCAGAGAGGTGATTCTGCCACTCTGCTCTGATGAGAGCTCACCTGCAGTACTGTGTCCGGCTATGGAGCCCCCAACACAAAAGAGACATGGACCTGCTGGAGCAGGTCCAGGGGAGGGCCACAAAGGTGATCATAGGGCTGGAGCGCTTCTGCTGTGGGGACGGGCTGAAAGAGTTTGGGCTGTTCAGCATGAGAAGAGCTACATTTCAATATCTGAAGGGGGCCTACAGGAAGGCTGGGGAAGGACTGTTTAGAAGAGCTTGTAGTGATAGGATGACAGGCAATGGTTTTAAGCTGGAGAAAGATTTAGATTGGACATAAGGAGGAAGTTCTTTATGGTGAGGGTGGTAAGATAGTAGAACAGGCTGCCCAGGGTTGTGGTTGAGGCCCCATCCCTGGAGACATTCAAGATCAGCCTGGATGTGGCCCTGGGTAGCCTGATCTAGTTGGAAGTGTTGCTGCTTACTGTAGAGGGGTTGGACAAGGTGACCTTTGAGAGTCCCTTCCAACCCAAATGCAATCTGTGAATTGATCAGCTGTATGTCAAGTGGCACTTTTTTCAGCCCAAAGAGAAATTTTTGTGGAGGCTCATTTTGCCAAATTTCTCTGTAACTGAAAGAGGTAGGAGAAGTTCTGCTGCATTCAGAGCAGTGATCAGAGCTTAGGTGATGGAATCCCTCATGTTGGCTTGCACAACTGCTGGGGCTTCTGTGTGCTTGACCCTGCTGTGGGCAGTATTCCCAACCTTATCATTTCCCAGCACAGGTATTTGTGTAGGCACAGAAACAGCTTTTCTCTTCAGATAAATGATGGAGCACAACTTCTGGTTATTTGACAGTTCCTTTTCAGCTTGCCCTTTAATTTTTTAAATTTTTTTAATATTTAGTGCAGTGTGTGACTGCTTAGGTTTGGGGCAGCACAGTTCAGAGAACTGGCAAAGCTGGGGGAAGGGGATTCTTCAGCTGTAGAGAATTACACGCATGACTGTGCCTTGAGGCTTTGGTCTTGCAGAAAGATTCCTGCTGAATGCAGAGGCTCCACATCCAAACAGATATGGGTACTGAAGGGCATAGTCATATTACTGCTGTTCTGAGACTGAATCAACTTCAAGTTGCAAGGTGTTTGTAGATAGCATGGATATTAAAGCCTCAAAGGTGAGAAGATGAAGATTATCTGGTGTGATTTCTCGTGAATTACAGAAGTAAACATCTCTTCCCAGGAAAAGCTGCGGTTTTGAAGTGCCTGCTGGACATTCACAAGATTTTTAGGGAGAATGACCCAGCCTACATTCTTAATGATCTCTTCATTACAGACTACTGCATCTGGATTCAAAAAACCAAGTAAGTTCTGAAGCAATTCATGATGTGGGGAATGTTTTCACCATGTTTCATCTATGAATGAGATTCAGTGAAATCAAAAGAAAGGCTCTCTCCTGTAAATGGAAATGTGATCTCTCTTTCATTGGGCAACCTTGGCTATCCAGCTGTTATTAACTATGTAAGTAAAGACTTTCAGTGCCTTTTTGTTTTTAGTGTATGGATCTCATTGTGGAAAGGAGAGAGAAATTGAAATTTAAATAAAAATGTGATTTTTTTTTTTTTTGTGTTGTTGTTAAGGATTTTGTGTTCTAATGGTTTTGGGGGGAAAGAAAAAACCCAGTTCCTGGGGAATTTTCATTCTACTGTGATCTTAGGAAGAGAGATGTTTATATAACACTTATGTAACATTAGGAAAAAAGGATGGAAACAACTGCTAGCTCAGGTTAAATTTATAACTTCCAGTAGAATTGGTAACTTCCAATTCTGGGGGGATGCACATGCAAACCATTTACATCTGCATGAAGCAGCTGATTTATAGACTGTAGCAGTTGTACCAATTGATTATTAACAGCAAAATAAGTGTCACAAATCTCCGTGTGCTGTGCACTCTTGCCCTGTGGTTGCTTGCCAGCTCTTTCCCTGGCAACGTGCTTTGGCTTCCACTTCACTTGAGAGGAAGCAGTGACTCTGCCACTTCCAGATACAGTCACTGCTCTTCAGCACTTCTGTGTTTCACCTGGGCTCTTTCAGTGGTTGTCAGTGTGGCTTTGCTGATTTCCAGTCTGGGGAGCTTTGCAACCAGACACATGTGCAGCATGCCTTAATGGTTTAGGGGGGAAAAACAAGTATTAGTAGGAAAATGGTGAGAAATTGATGAAATGAACACAGAAATCTGCATGTTAAAATCTTACTAAGCTTCATATTGTTCTTGCCAGATATATTCTGTTTCTCATGTAGGTTGTTTTCTTTGTCCCTCTCTTTTTGTCTTTGCAGCCTTCTCTGAAGGTTCCCAAAAGTACACATATGAGCTGCAAGTAATGCTTCTCTGCAAAGGAAGGCATTACCTATACAAACACAGAAATGCCATTGTCATATTTGATAAGGCAGCAATACCTAGACTCATAAACCAGTGGTTAATAATAGTATTTTCATTCCAGTTCAGTTTGCTGTGAGGACAGGCTGAGGGAGCCGGGATTATTCAGCCTGGAGAAGAGACCTAGGTGGGGGGACCGTAGAGCTGCCTTCCAATACCTGAAGGGATTTGACAGGAAGGCTGAAGAGGGACTTTTCAAAAGGGTGTCTAGCAATAGGACATGGAGGATTGGTTTAAAGCTGATGGAGAGTAGGTTTAGGATCTT
This sequence comes from Melanerpes formicivorus, assembly GCF_026170545.1. Classification (NCBI taxonomy): domain Eukaryota; kingdom Metazoa; phylum Chordata; class Aves; order Piciformes; family Picidae; genus Melanerpes; species Melanerpes formicivorus. The sequence continues at coordinate 7,824,346 of NW_027142380.1, read as the reverse complement.
AGGAAGAAGCTCTTCAGTATGAGGGGTGGTGAGACTAGAATAGGTTGCCAAGGGAGGTTGTGGATGCCTCCTCCCTGGAAGTGTTCAAGGCCAGGTTGCATGAGGCATCCCTGAGAGGTGTCCCTGCCCATGGCAGGGAGGTTAGAGTAAATGATCTCAAAGGTCCCTCCCAACATAAGCCATTTTATGATGATTTAATGAGAGACTATGGGGTGGAAAAAAATAAGTGTACAAGGCAAGAGGCAGTGAGGGGATACAGAGGGAACTTGGTAGTAATCATGATCAGAACAGAGAATATGAAAAAGAATTAAGCCAACTTGCCTAGGTTGTATATTTAGGTGTGATTTTTGCCAGTACTCCTTGGAGAATTAACGGCCTTCAGTTCATAGCTGCTTATTACATACTGCAGAGATTGTTGATTCTTCTTCTCTGTGTGCTTTCAATAGCTGTGTTCCTAGAGATGACAATGCACAAAATTTCTAAAGCAGCTATAGATGTCTTCAGATGTTTTGATTCATCAGTTCTGATTAGTTAGAGGAACAGCCAGTTCATTTTACATGGCTGATTTTGAGGAGGCCTTTTTTGGCCACACCTTAAACACAAGCATGGGGAAATTCATGTTCAGGTTGAAAAAGTGCACTAAGGGGAAAAGGAAAAAGTTATTTCATGCATCTTTCACAAAGAAATGATTCACAAGGCAGTAATATCACTGCTGCCCATATCAATGAATATAATGTCTAGCAAGTCAGTCATAAAACCCAAGGCTTTCTTTAAACACTGCAGGGGAGAATGTATGGTGGATATAAGTGACTGATACATGAACACATTTACTCCCAGACGCATACATTATGTACCAGTTAAGCAGAACTGACAGCTTCTGGAAAGAGGGCAATTAAGCTATCTTATTGTCGTAATGACATGGCACAATAGTTGTCTGTCATTAGGAGAACAAGAGAAAGAGGAACTGCAGAAACCATTCCTATTTTTAGGGTCTGAATCAGAAAAGCATTTAACTATGCGCTTAAGTCATTCGTGTTCAGTTTAACGATGAAGGATGTTCTTGAAGCTAAGGACGTGCAAAGTGAACAGGAATATCTGGCTTACCTTGAAGGGAACAACAAAGCTTGCTTGTCATTCCAAAAACACTAACAGAATGAGAAATGGGTGGTGGCTTGTCTGCTAAGGACAAGGCTTCCCAGCTCCCCAAGGTGAGCAAGGAATCTGGAATGGAGGGTGGTACATCCTCCATTCCAGAGGAGGAAGGTTATGAAAATTACCTGAGAGGAGGTTGTAGCAAGATAGTTCTACCTAGTAACAAGTGGCAGCATGAGAGGAAATGGCTTCAAGCTACACCAGGGTAGGTTTTGGTTGGATATTAGAAGAAACCTCTGCACTGAAAGGGTTCTCAAACATTCAGATAGGCTGCTGAGATAGGTGGTTAAATCCCCATTCCTGGAGATATTTAGAAGATGCAGAGGTGTGTTGCTGAGGAACATGATTTAGCAACAGGCTTGACAGAGTTCAAGAATAGTTGGACTCAATGATCTTAAAGGGTTTTTCCAACCAAAACAATTCTATGATTCTATGGCATCCCTCTGGTAATTGCCTTAGTGGTGAAAGAGTTTTGGGAGGGGAGGGTATTTACAGGCATTTTTGTGGTGGTCTTTCAATCAAGTTATTTGTGTATCTGATCAGTCTGGATACTGCCTCTGTTTTGTTTCTTGGCTGTTCCTTACTCTGTGCAAGCTTCATTACCTGTCTACATTTTCTCCTGTTATTTCCTAGCTTAGTCCCAGTGCACTCTCAAAATGTGTGAAGAGGTTTTTCTTTTCTTCCCCTCTTTCCCTGGTGTGTGACCAAGTCCTAGTGGAGGTTGGGGTCTTTTTAGCAGTTAAAACTCTCTGCAGGTTCTCTTCACTGAAAAACTGAAGCACTTTTAAAATCAGTTGGAAGGAAGCTTTCTAGCTCACCTGTACTGGCAGAGAAAAGCCTGGGAGCTGGAGGTTTAGAGGACCAAAAAACCCAAAAAGCTTGGCACAGACAAAAACATAAAGGATGTATCAAACATACCATTGTATTCCAGAGTAAGCCTCCAGGAGATGAACACTACTGATAGGTACTGGCTTTTAACTACTCAATGTGGAACAAAAACCTTATAGCCAACAGTTTGTCAATAGCTGATTGCAAATTTGGTTTGAGATCATAATTTAGCTCTGGCTAAATTAGATGAATAAGTGAATGTGTCACTGGGCTGGCAAGAGATGATTTATTTTAAGCACAATGTATCTGGAATTGGAAATGATGAAGCTGCTGAATGAAATGCATGCAGGTGGCTAATAGTCAGTTGGGTATGATCAGTATGATGAGTACAAGCTCGTTCTTTAATTCTAAGCACTTTTTAATTTCAGTGTAGTGCAGGCTTTTTTAGGGAAGTGCTTTCAATCAGGAACCTGTTACTAAGAGAAAAGTAGATTCCTAGAAGTCTTAGGCAGTGCAAGATAGTAGCAAATGTAACCAAAATTTTGTCTGCAACCTTAAAGCTAGTTTTACCTGCTTTCGAGGTTTCTAGTATCTCTCCTTGAGCTGCCTGTGCAGTTACTATTAATACTTTGATTTGTCACAAAAAGTGACACGTCAGATCCTTTTAACGGTTCAGTAGGCTTTGAAGAAAGGGAGCATGTTGCTCAGCAAAACTTACCAGAAAAGAGGGAAAAGTAATGCTAACCTGGGTAACAAAAGCTAGACAAAGACCTGTGGAGGCAGCTTGTAGTAAATCTCAGCAGGTGGTGTCAACATTTATGTTGAAAAGCCAGATGCAGCCAGATGGAAAATTGCATCTTTAACCCCTGAGGTCATAATGACATGTCATCACTTCATTTGATCCCCCTGCTAAGTGAGCTTATCATGCACCCTGCTGTCACTTCTATTATTACTTTCATTTCCATAATAAAACCAAATTTAATTTGTCTGCTTTGCATACTTTTCTTCTTTAGGTCAGAGCTTTTACAAACCACTATGATATGTATGGCAGCCTCTCCAAGGTGAAGTTATAACTGAATATGCATTAGAAGTCTCAGGTTTTTCTCTGCCTTTCACACCTTATTTGAAGAACATGAGGAAGGAGAGGAGGAGCAGCTGTGGGGAAACCCCTGGTTGTCTGCTAGGAACAGAGCAATCTAGATGTCGGTCTGTTACAGGAGAGCTTTTTCCCTTCTGCCAGAGGAGAGTGGTGTGCCCATGACCACCCCATAGGAGCTGTGTCTTTATAGAAGTCAGAGTAGCTTACCCACTGACTCTTGCTCTGCTGAGGTTCCTTTGTGTAGCCTGATGTCTTTCTCCAGTGTTTTGTACTCCCCTTTGTGCCAGCCTCCATTCACATTGCTTTTAGTTGGCCACTGTTGTACATACATCCCTTCTGGCAGCTTGGCTGCTCGGCTGCTGGCCATAACACGTGGCTTAGGTGGAAGGGTGCACGAGGTCCTGTGAGTCCTTGTGCAGGCAGGCAGTTAAGTATGTGCTGTTCTGCAGCCCTGCAGAAGAGAACAACTGAGCCCATGTGATTTAAGATATTTTTACCTAACATTTCCATACATGTTTAGTTTTAAACCTGTACCCCTGTAGTATCAGTATATGTCTATTTTCTGTGTTCCTGGTGGGAGGTGAAGCTGTTTGTGTTCCTGGCTGTTCTCCAGGGGTTCATAGACTTGCTTATGCACAGTTGTATTGTTTACTTCTCAAAGTTTTATGAGTGTGATGAATGCAGGAGAAGGATGTTAGATTCTCAGGTATTTGTATTCTGTTTTTCATTATTGCTGTTTTTCTACTCTTTAACCATTTCACCTTTCATTCATGATCTCTTCAGTTGCAAGAAACAATCAAGTCATTATTTGTGTTGCTGTTGCAGTAGCTTCAAAACAAGCAGTGAAGGAGACCTGTATGTTAGAGAGATGAGCTGTTAAGTTGCCTCATTGTGTCCTGTGGAACTGTATCTGCAGCTTGATTTGGGGTATCAGTGCATAGGCTGCTTTAATGTCTGTGAGCTCTGTAGTTGCACCTTCATGTATAAAAGTCTGTTTGCTCTGCAACCTAAGACCAATGCAGGTGTAGGTGTAACGCCAGTTCAAGCATGGACTATTTGCTTTAAAGTAAAACCCAGGATTCCTGGTGGCATTCATACAGTCTTTTCAGTAGCTGCTAAGTCAGATCTTCCTAAGCATATTTGCTTCTCTTGCTTTGCAGGTGAGACATACCCTAAAAGATAGGCTGGCTTCACAGGGCTGTGTTCCTTTTCATCTCTTCTGTTACAATGGAAACCTAGTCCTTGTTACAACATAATTACCTAGTCTGAAGCCAGCAGGGAATTGCTGCTTTATGTGTAGGGTGTGAAGCTCTCTAAATAAATGTGGGATTAATTACATTCACAGCATGTCATTGAGGTGATGAGACTGACTCTGATTGTTCAACCCCCCCTTTTCTTTTCTCTAGGTTTTCTGAATTACTGTTTTAATCAATATAGTGTAATGTGGGCCTTGATGTTGAAAAGGCATTCAAGAGCTCAAGTCTTTCAGGAAAAGAATAAGATCCATGAGATGTAGGATTTTTACAGCCTGTGTCATATGGGATTGTAAAATGCACAATGTAAGGAACCCAACTATCAGCATTGTAGTTACAATCCATTGCACTGGTTAGTTCGGTAGAGGGAAGTTTTCTTTATATTCCTTCTGATCTCTTTCTTTAACTGGCTTTAAAAAACCAAAAATCTATTCTACAAGTCAGCATCTCTATATTTGCAAAAAAGACCAAGTTTGAGTGTTTGAAACAGCCTACTTTTGGCATTTGGCAAAGCTTACATTTGACAGTTGGAGTGGTGCTGATGGCTTGACTGCTGTTGTGCCCATTTAAACACCCTCTAGCAGGCTGCACCTTCAGATGCCTCTCTTCAGATCATGTGTTTGCATAGCTCTATAGGTCTGTTACTAATTTCCATGCAGTTCTCTCCTCTGTAGAGCATCTTATTTCCCTCATATCTTGTTACATATAAGAGCTCACCCGTCCCCTGTGCTGTGCTCTGCTTGCTTGTAGGGCAAAAACTATTTGAGAACAGCCTTCCTGAAAGAATTGCCTTCAGCTTTTGCTAGCTTTGGGGAGAATAGCATCTAAGATGGAACATCTTTAAGGGTCTGTAGTCAAATATTAGGATCTTCAGAGAAAGGTAAATAAAATTTTAACATACATTCCAGTTGTGTGTAAAAAGTATTGGTGAAACAGATCATTTAGCTGCAAAATTAGGAAATTTGATCCACTTATTTGCTAAGAGGTGGAAAACTCTTTGAAGTGTTTCACAGTATGTAGAAAGCACACATGTAGGCTGAGGAAAGAATGGCTCAAGAGCAGTCTTGAGGAGAAAGATTTGGGGGTGTTGGTTGATGAAAAACCCAGCATGGTTAATGGAAGTCCAAAAGGCAGCCATGTCCTGCAGTGCATCAAAAGGGGTGTGACCAGCAGGACAAGGGAGGTGATTCTCCTCTCATGAGACCCCACCTGCAGTAGTGCATCCAGTTCTGGTGCCCCCAGCATAAGAGGGACATGGAGCTGCTGGAGCAAATCCAGAGGAGGCCATGAAGATGATCAGATTGCTGGAGAACCTCCCTTGTGGGGACAGGCTGAAAGAGGTGGGGGTGTTCAGCCTGAAGAAAAGGTGGTACCAGAGCCACCTTAAAGCAGCCTTCCAGTACCTGAAGGAGGCCTACAAGAAAGCTAGGAAGGGACTTTTTACAAGGACTTGTAGAGACAGGATGAGAGGGAATGGATTGAAGCTTGAGGAGGGCAGATTTAGAGTGGAGATTATGAAGAAATTCTTTCCAGTGAGGGTGGTGAGACACTGGAACAGGTTGCCCAGGGAGGTTGTGGTTGCCCCCCTGGAGGTGTTGAAGGCCAAGGTGGAGGAAGCCTTGAGCAGTCTGGTCTAGTGGGAAGTGTCTCTGCCCATGGCACTGGGCTTGGAATTAGATGGTCTCTATGGTCCTTTTTATGGGAAGAAGAAGACTAGGGAAGGTGTGGGCCCCCTCAGAAAAGAAAATGGTGACATGGTCACCTGTGATGAGGAAAAGGCTGAGGTACTTAATAACTTCTTTACCTCAGTCTTCACTGCAAAGGCCTCTAGCCACACTCCTGATGTTATGGAAGTCAAAGCCAGGGACAGGGAGGAAGAACTGCCCATTGTAAGTGCAGATCAGGTTCGTGATCATCTGAAGAACCTGAAAGTGTTCAAGTCCATGGGACCCGACGGGTTACACCCACGGGTGCTGAGAGAACTGGCAGATGAGGTTGCTAAACCCCTCTCTATTATATTTCAAAAGTCATGGCAATCTGGTGAAGTCCCCACAGACTGGAAAAGGGGAAACATTGCCCCCATCTTCAAAAAGGGTAAGAAGGAGGAACCAGGGAACTACAGGCCAGTCAGTCTCACCTCTGTGCCTGGAAAGATCATGGAACAGATCCTCCTGGAGTCACTACTCGCTCAAAAGAATAGTGAAGAGGTGATTGGGAACAGTCAGCATGGCTTTGCCAAGGGCAAATCCTGCCTGACCAACCTGGTGGCCTTCTATGAGCAGGTGACAAAATTAATAGATGAGGGGCGAGCAACTGATGTCGTTTACCTGGACCTGAGCAAAGCCTTTGACACTGTCCCACACCACATCCTGGTCTCCAAACTGGTGACACATGGGTTTGATTGGTGGACCACTAGATGGATAAGGAACTGGCTTGATGGCCGCACCCAAAGAGTGGCTGTCAATGGCTCCATGTCCCAGTGGAGGCCAGTGACAAGTGGAGTCCCTCAGGGATCAGTCCTGGGACCTATCTTATTCAACATCTTTGTGGGGGACATGGACAGTGGCATTGAGTGCACCCTCAGCAAGTTTGCTGATGACACCAAGCTGTGTGGTGCAGCAGACACGCTGGAGGGAAGGGAGGCCATCCAGAGGGACCTTGACAGGCTGGAGAGGTGGGCACAAGCCAACCTCATGAAGTTCAATAAGAGCAAGTGCAGGGTCCTGCATCTGGGTCGAGGCAATCCCAGGCACAAATACAGGCTGGGCAGTGACTGGCTGGAGGATAGCCCTGAGGAGAGAGACTTGGGGGTGCTGGTGGACAAAAAGCTCAACATGAGCTCTCAGTGTGCACTTGCAGCCCGCAAAGCCAATCAGATCCTGGGCTGCATCAGGAGAAGTGTGGCTAGCAGGTCGAGGGAGGTGATCCTCCCCCTCTACTCAGCCCTGGTGAGACCCCACCTGGAGTACTGTGTCCAGTTCTGGAGCCCCTATTACAAGAGGGATGTGGAGGTGCTGGAAGGTGTCCAGAGAAGGGCCACGAGGATGATCAGAGGGCTGGAGCACCTCTCCTATGAGGACAGACTGAAGGAGTTGGGGCTGTACAGTCTGCAGAAGAGAAGGCTCCGAGGTGACCTAATTGTCGCCTTCCAGTATCTGAAGGGGGCCTACAGGAAGGCAGGGGAAGGACTTCTCAGGATATCAGGTAGTGATAGGACTAAGGGGAATGGAGTGAAGCTGGAGGTGGGGAGATTCAGGCTGGATGTGAGGAGGAGGTTCTTCACCATGAGAGTGGTGAAACCCTGGAATGGGTTGTCCAGGGAGGTGGTCGAGGCCCCGTCCCTGGGGGTGTTTAAGAGCAGGCTGGATGAGGCTCTGTCCAGCCTGATCTAGTGTGGGGTGTCCCTGCCCATGGCAGGGGGGTTGGAACTAGATGATCCTTGTGGTCCCTTCCAACCCTGAATGAAACTATGAAACTATGAAACTTTCCAAACTAAACCATTCTATGAACCTATGAAACTATTTTGTGCATGCCATTTATGCAGCTGCTTCTTCTTGGCCTTTTTATGGTGGTTGTTGCTGTTTGTTTTGTGGTGAAGGGTTTTGTAAAGCTCAAAATACTGGAATGGAGGGAAACCAGCCTTTTTTAAATCTTTGGCTCCCTTTCGGTTTTTTAAGCTTCTTGTTGTGTTGATACTCATGAAATCTTATTCACTCTTCATGGCATTGTCTTGTTCCTAGGAATAACTTAACTGGTATCTAAACTCAGGACTACTGCTAAATGAGGGGTGAACGGAGTAAGTCTTGCTGGCTATGCACTTCCACCATTAAAATACTAAATTCAGACAGTAGGCTTCAGGAAAGCCTGAAAGGTTTTCAAATTATGTACTGCTAACATGTTAGTTTATTGAATTTTTTGGTCTCTGATGAGGAGAGGAAGGAGTGTATGAACAGAAGAACTAATCAGTGCTTGAAAGCATTCTCAAACGTTAGAGGAGTATGCTAATTTTCAGCTGTTAACCTCTTGGATGCAGCAAGCATGATTCAGAAGAACAAAGGCACCAGCAGTAATATATTCTGGCTGAAAATCCTGCTTCTTGGCTCTGTGGAATTGAACTGATTTGTACAGCGTGTGTAAAGCACTTCATACAGTTCAGACCTTAGGAAGACTGCACCTCATAGTATTGTATTTTGTCTGCATTACAGTTTCAGGGTGAACTGTGCTCTGCTTTGGCTGTACTTCAGGTTTTACTTTACCTTCATTTCTGCCCACGTTAACCTTAACTTAGTGATGGCTGCAGTCATGCCAGGTTTGATAAAACTCCAGTATTCAAAGTAGGTGCTGCAGAGAAAAGCCAAATAGCTTTTATGTAGCTGCTTTGAAAGCAGCCTTGCTATTAACATACACTTTTAGTCTGTGTTCTGGTGTAGCCAGTTATGTTCTTTATCAGACAGTTTAACAGCCCCATTGCCACTGTTGCAAAATGCCTTATTTTGCTCTATTTTGTGCTTAGAGGATTACATTTTTCACTATGCTGCTTTAATGGTATTGTCCTTGTGGATACACTGAAGCCACTTAATTCTCTTCTTTCCACTCCCTGGAAAACAAAACAACTTGTTGGATTTTGAAGATTTTTAATTTCCAAGCTTTGCTCTTTCAGTTCAGGAAGACCCATGCCAAGTAGAAGGGATCCCTGAGAAGCTCTCGGTGCCACTTGTGATCCCAGCTTTTCCACAAGCACAAGAAGAAAGCCGTCTTTTGTCTGGTTGCTTGCCCCTTATTGTCCTGTGATGACTTGCTGGAGTAGCTCATGACTACAATCCCCAATTAGTGTAATTCCTTCTTAGCAGGCTCTGCAAGCTGGTATTACTACTGCTGGCAGCTAGTTCAGCACGCAGCACTGCCTTTGCTTACTGCTTTGAGTAATCTTGCTGCGTTAGGTTTGCCTTTCATTCACTTCTTTGGTGGCCTGAAGTGCTGTGTTAACTTTCAAATGTCCCTGCTGGTTTTCAAGCTTTTACCAATAATGGGAGTGGCCCTTCAAATTATCTCTCTGCAGGCTTTTTGAAGTTTAGTTTATGCATATTTCAGTTGACATACCACCAACCTCAGGCGTTACTGATGTGTCAGTATTCCAGAAAAGAGAAGCACAAGGACCAAAACACCCCAACCAATCAACCAACGAAACTGGAACCCTCACAAAAACCTGAAAACAACCTGGGAAAACACAGGTTAAGTTTTTATTGCTTTTTAAAGTTAAGATCACCCATTGTTTTCAGAGTTTTAGTTTCAGGGTGTTTAACAATCTGTAAGAATAAACTACCAGTCTTTTCAGATAAAATGTTTTGGTGACATTAAATGTTATTCATTTAAAGGTAGAAAATTAATTGCACAGACTGACCCCAATTGGCAGTAGGTACTTACCTGAACAAGATGCATTTTAATACAATCAGGTATAAGATGGCATGTTCACAATAAAAGATTGTAGATCATAGTTACGGATTGGAGAATGTAAGCTAGTTGAGGGCAGCTGTTCCAGAAAAATAGGTTGGTTTGTGCTTGAGAGCAGTTTGAACCTGAGCACCTACTCATCTCTGAGGGGGCAAGAGGGTGAGTACAGTCTCCAGCTGAAGAAGCAAAGTGCTGTCACTTAGAAGGGTCATGACCTCAGACTGCACCATTTGTGTGCCTGTGCACACAAGCACAGACTAGAATAGAATAAACCAGGTTGGAAGAGACCTTCAAGATCATCACGTCCAATCTATCATCCAACACCACCTAATCAACTAACCCATGGCACCAAGCACCCTATCAAGTCTCCTCCTGAACATCTCCAATGATGGTGACTCCCACCTCCAGGGGCAGCCCATTCCAATGGGAAATCACTCTGTCTGTGTAGAGACTAATTCTAATGTCTGTTCAAAAGTTGTTGAAGAATGGTGAGAACTAGGGGGGAAATGGTTCTGTGAATGTCCATCTCTGAATGACATATGGTGAGAGATTGGATGAACTCAGTAGTTCATTGGTAAGAAAGTTGAAGATCAATTTGGACTTGTCTTCAAGTATGATAGGACAGAGATTTGGGGGTTTAGCCATTGTGTAATACAACAAAGAAGGATTGCAAACAAAATCCATCTAGTTCAACAGGAAGAATTCAGCCAGCAATACATTTTCACATTCTTCTAGTGAAGAGTAATTAGGAGTTGGCTCATTCTCCTGTTCCCTAATTCTGTTCTGTCTTACTTGTTTCCATCAAAATAGCAGAGCTCAAAAAAATACCTCATACTTCAAACACGAGCTATAGGGCCTGGTGCAGGAAGGAGTTGAGATTCTGTGCAATTTATTATGCTACTAAAGCAGTCTTTTGCAATCTTCTAGGAGGAGATGCTATCATTTTCCTTAAAACTTAGATAAGGGTTCACCAATTTATCAAAGAGTACATTGACTGGTGGTGCCTGAATTTGGTAGAGAACCCAGATTTATTTCCATCCCAAGTCATCTGCTCTTAATCCTTAGATCAAAGTTCTTTGATTTAAAAATAGTAACTAATAATTTGCAAGCACATTATCTGTCTCCTCTTTCACTGTTTTGATGCATGGTTTTAATACAGTTTCTTTTTGTTTACTGTCATCTCAAGCTGCCGTGCCTCTCATTAAGTGTTGCATCTTATTTAAGGCCTGAGCTGTCACTTCAATTGTCTGTAAAGCAGTAGGTGAAAGGAGAGCACATTGTAAATAACAATACCCAAGTAATGTAATACTGACTTAAGAGGCTTAAAGCAAGACACTGTTTGCCCTGAGGGCTGAAAAAGGTGAAAGACAGGTGGATACAATACCAGAAACTCCCCTTTATATATGTTTTAGCAAGCCCTGTAAAACATGGGTCTTTAACAAGGGATTTAATCTCTCCTCCCAGCTGCTAGCTGCAGTTTCCTTTGATGTTTTTCTTCTCCTTTCCTCTGTTGTTTTCTTTTTATTTATTCCATCACTTTTCTATAGCTCATACTCCTTCAGGCTGTGTCTGAATGCACCTTGCTGTGGGTAGAGAAGGCAGAGAAGAAAGCCATTTTTCCCGCCTCCCCTCAGGCTACTGCTTTGATTTTTCCCAAGTCGTTGGGAGGCAGTTCCTATCTGCCTACAGAAGGGTCAGTGATCTGTGTCATGTCTTTTCAGTCAGCACGTCTCAGCTGACTCCTCTTCTGTTTTGACTAGGGGAAGGATGAGCTTGTAAGCAGGTGGAGTGTGCAGCTGTGATCAAAGTGAGAAGCTGATCTGCAGGCTGGTAGTGTATCCCTGTTTTGTTTCCAGCCCTGTCAGTACCCAGCTTGGTCTTTTCCACCTGCCCCATAAACCTCAAGATAACAGAGGCAGAAAGAGAGAGAAAACACATTGGATGAGATAACTTAGGCTGTGGGCTACTGCACACCCTCCACTATTCTCTGGGGACTCCTTGGAAGAGATGGATGCTGTGGGCCAGCTGCATGACTCGGCTTGTGTGGTCTGCAGGTTTCTTTGTCCTGGTCAGGAAGCTGGATCTAGAGCCAGTTCAGTGGGAAGTGTTAGTATTATTATTAGTTACTGTTATTCAGAAGAGACATCATGCTCTGGAGCATCTGATACTAGGTGCCCTACAAACACTACAGGATTGGGGAGGAGAAGACTGGAGCAGGCAATTAAGTGAAAATCCGCTTTCCTGGCAGGAATTTGCAAGGTGCTGAGATTTGGTGTCTTTTTATGTTTAGATTGAGTTGAGAATGGACCCTGAGTGGGAAGGCTACAGGTGGTCTTTTCCCTTCAAGTGTTAAGGGTGTCAATCAAGTGATGGAGCAGTGTCAGAGTTAAAACTCCGATCAACCTCACTAGGACTTGTGTTGTTTGGTGGGGAACTGCTTGAGAGGGTACTGCAAAGGGCTACGAAGATGATGAGAGGACTAGAAAACCTTTCTCATGAAGAAAGGCTGAGGGGCTTGGGACTTTTGAGCCTAGAGAAGGCTGAAAGGGAATTTATTGCTGCTTATAAATACTTAAAGGGTGGGAGTCAGGAGGATGAGGCCTGGATTGTTTTCAGTGGTGCCCATTGAGAGGACAAGAGGTAATGGGTGCAAACTTGAACATAGGAAGTTCCATCTAAGCATGAGGAGGAACTTCTTTACTTTGAAGGTGGCAGAACACTGGTTGTTTGAAACCCACTTGGACTCCTAACACAGCTTTGAAAGTGCTATCTCCTGGATACCAGCAATGATGGTGATGACCAAGTTCTGGGTAATGGCTGTTAAGAAATTTGAGGGAGATGGAGCTAATGCAGCACAATTGGGGGTGCACAGCCAATACTTTCACATTCCAAAATCTGCTCCTTCCTCTGCATGTTTTGTGGCAAGCTATCCATTCATCTTTCATTGTTTGTATTTGTCATATGTAACTCAAAACTTGCCTTTGTTAGATGTTTAGACTGGCTGCAACTTACTGAAACTATTTTGGCAACACTGAGCTGCTTCTAAACTCAGTTGAAGTATATTTAAAACATCTAAATACTGCTCAGCTTCCTTTTATAGTCCAATATTAATTCTCAGTCTGTTTTCTCTTAGGAATATTTTCATAGTATCATCTCCATAAGTAAGCTGTCTGTGGTGTGTTTGTGTTCAACTTATCAAGAAGACCAAGTAATGGAAGTAAGATGTTCTATTGGAAAGCTTCACCCCTTCTTTTTTTTTTTCAGTATTTATACTGAAGTTCAGCTCATGCAGTATTTAGATTCACTATGCAAGCAGCTCTGTGGAATTTCAGAATAAATATGGAGGGAAAGTCAGTTGGAATATTCCTATTTATTAAATCACTTGAATGGAGATGGTGGTGCTGTGTTTTCTATTTGATTTATGGTTAACAAACTCTACTACTTGAAGCTAGGTAGAGAGAAGTTCGTGTTTACAAGATTGCAATTTGGATTGCAGTGTATCACTCTTTTAGTTTCAGAGTTCACCTAATGCCCTTTGAAAGCCAGAATTCCAAGATGAAAGCATTCTGTGTTCCCCTTAAACCCACTGGATTCTTCCACATCAGCCTTTGTTTTATGGTGCAGGACTGCTTTCTGTCACCTGAAGATAAGTGGTGGTGTTCTCTTGTCAAATGTAGTCTCTTTATGCTGGATTTCTGCTCTTCTCTCAGTTTGAAGTGATGACATCTTGCTTACATAGAGATCTATTTTCCAGGCTTCTTTTTGAACCCAGTGCTCCATTTTTTATGGTGTGCTTTTCCTTTATTTAAGATACAGTGAACTCTTTTCCAGTCTCCACTTTGTCTGATTGCCTGCATGGGAGGGAGGAAAAAATAGTTTCTTTAAACTTCCCACAAACCCAAGCCTTGTGCCCTGATCTCTTCACCACACCTCTAGCAAGCAAGAAGCAGCATATGCAGTAACTGGTTTTAGCACTGGTCAGCTGGTGCCTGCTGCACCCTCCTAGTAAGCAAATGCATGGTAGCTGTGTTCTGCTGGCCTTTCCTTCTGGGGTTCTTATTTGTACCTTGGCTTATTTTCATGAGATATGTAGGAATGTAAAGATCTTTTCAAAACTCTGGTTGGCCTTAAATTTAATCCAAGTTGCCTGATTCTTCCTAGAGTTAGTAGAATGGAAATAATTAGCAGTGAGTACAGACATGGGTAGTATAACTATGTAAACCTAAGTTATTTAGGCTAAAAATCAGAATCCAGCCTCCTGAGAAATGAAAAGAATGAATTCTTACCTGCAGTTGCATCAAATCCCTTGAATTGACTGAGCACTCTTTATTTTAGCAGCTGGCTTTTCATGAGGAAGCATGGAAATTAAGCAGTCTTCAGTGCTGTGTTGTGGAGATGGTTTATTTCTTTCCTGGGAAGACAGTGGTTAATCTGGTACTAAATCATCTGAACAAATGTTGCATTATTTCTCTCGTGTTTACCCTCGTCTGTCTGTCTTCTGCAGCAGATAATGGAGTGGATTAGTTAAAGTTTAGGTCAATTTTCACCTGAGCCCTGAAAAAAAAATGGCCCCATTTCTTCTTCACTAAGGTATTAAATCCAGCTTTGTTCTTGTATTCTCTTCCATACTCATTGATCAGAGCTAATGAGATTTTAATGGAGTTATTTATTGGTTCTGCCTCTTGCTATAAAAATGTATAATAAACTAAGCCCATGAAACTGTGGAATGGAGCTGTTTGTGTTTATCTCCCTGGTTGTTAATTGCACTACCTGTTCTGGGCTTCTCTCAGAACTCATAAGCAAAGTAGAGTTACAATGAGCTTGCCAGCTAATAAAGGCTGGGAAGTGATTCAGTAAATGCTGTATGTTCATCTTTCCTTTTAACTGATACAATAAGAGGTGCTATTTTTGAAAGGAGGTGTGGAAAAAAGGGTTTTAGACTTTCTTGTTCATTAAGAAGCTGTGGTATTTTCTGTGCATGGCACAAGCATAAAAGAATATTTCCTGTGCTTTGCTGGATGAGGGCCTTTTGCTTCCATGGAAGGGTTGCCCTGTGGTTCAGGTGCTGTGTGTATTTTCTTTTCCACTTCATGCCTTGAATTTCAGGGTAGTGTTGTTACGCTTTCTTAAGCTTTAGCCATGTTGCACTATAGGGAATAGTTGTGTTCCCAGAGCTGGATGAAATAAGATCTATGCATAGTTTCCCTAAGCTTGTGGGGAATTGGGGTAAAGGCATGTGTAAGGTACACTGCAATATAACCAGAGTAAATTTAGGTTTGCTGTCATAGAACCATAGAATGGTTTGGGTTGGAAGGGACCTCCAAAGGTCCTCTTGTCAACCCCCCCTGCCATGAGCAGCCACATCTTCCGCTAGATCAGGTTGCTCAGAGCCTTGTCAAGCCTGACCTTGAATAGCTTCAGGGATGGTGCCTCAACTGCTTCCCCAGGCAAACTGTTCCAGTGTTCCAGCACCCTCATGGTAAAGAACTTGATCCTAACATCCAGTCTAAATCTCCTCTTCTCTAATTTCAAAGTATTGCCCCTCATCCTATCACTACAGGCCTTTGTAAACAGTCCCTCTGCAGCCTTCTTGTAGGCCGCCTCCAAGTAATGGAAGGCTGTTATTAGCTCTTCTCAGAGCCTTCTCTTCTCCAGGCTGAATGACCCCAGTTCCCTCAGCCTGTCTTAATCTGCAGCAAATCAGTGTAGAGTAAGGCAAAGAGGTTGTCATGTTCTAGCATTTACCAAGACTATGGACTGACCTTCTGTTAAGAATTTCTTTCAGAACTTGGAGTATTTTTGCTCACCAGTTCTGAACTTGCTTTCTCAGAACTATTTCAGTGTGGCTGGAGGCCATTGACTAGTGTGGAACGTAAAGCATGCATTAGGAATAACCTTGAAAGTGAGATTAAAAATGGTGAAATATTGCACCTCGTATAAAGCACATGCTAAAAGTTGTAATTGAGTCTTGCTCTCTTATCTCCAGACTCTGACACTCATGTTCTTTTCTAATCCCTGACTTTAAAAGAGTAGCTCCAGCAAATGGATGATGTGTTTAGTGTGATGAGTTTATTATTATTGCAGCTACATGTCCATTTGTAAGGATTCTTTTCCTGAACTGGAGGATTTTTGTGTTATCTAATCTCATTGTTCAGCCATTTATCCTTTCTTGTGCATGTTGACTTTAGATGTTTCGATGTTAATGAGGTCTGCTTTTGCATTCAACACCACCATTGTTATCACTTCAATGTTTTACCACTCAGGGTGGATCAAGCTTAGGCCCTTTCATGTCTTGAATATTTTGTTAAAATCAAATTGTCTTTCAGTTCTGTATCATAAGTCTTAAATAATTATATTATGTTTTTTCTTCCTATCTGTCTGAAATTGTGTCAAGAGTGGTGGGATGTTTGACTTGTCTTTCTGAGGAAAGCATGCTACTGCTGGTCTAAAGCCCCGAAGTTGAAGTTATGTTACAGTAATTCAAGGGTATACCTCTCTCCCCCGGCTTATCCTTCCCTCCTGGGAGTCAGAATGTGTTTACAGGAACTTATTTATGGTGTTGCCTCACAGGATGTGCTCAATTATCAACTTCAGGAGACTTTCCCCAAAGACTACCAGCTTGGTTGCTCAGGCAGCTGTGCAGGACTAGATACAGAATTGACCAGGTTGGAAAAGATGGAAGCTGACACCTGGATTTTAGGAGACCAATTTGTTTTCTTCTTCAGTATATATAAGAATAATTGGATGCTTTGCCAGCGTTGTCATTCTTATAGGAGCTTACTTTCTTATCTTTGATACCATGTTTGGCTGTAACTTGTCGAGCCTTCTGCCTCAAGAGAGCTTAAGCAGTAGACTTACTGCCATAGGGATATTAATTTTCATCAAGATCATGACAGAGTTCCTGTGGGAAGTTAACGTTGGCATTATCAAGGGACTGAATGTTGAACAATGTCTCTTCGTACCCCTTTTGTCTGGGCAGATAAGGCTTAGACTGAGAGACAGTGATGGATGGAATCCAGCAAGAACCGCTCTGAGCAGGAGAAAATAAGATGATCTGAAGAGTCTGGAGAGCCTGACCTTCTTGCAGGTGCCCTTTTGTTCACCAGTCACAATCCATGCAGAAACTCCACTTGTGTCCTATTGCAGCCTGTCTTCAACCAGTCTCGTGGCAAGGCAGGAAACTTCCTTCTTCCTTATAGTTTAACTGACATCTTAGTGTCTTGCAGACACTGAATGTACACGTCCACTGTATCTGAACTACTGAGGCTCTGCTTTGGGAGTAATACCTGGTGATGTCTGAGATAATATTAACTCTAGAATTGTCTTAATACTTACAGTGCCTCTGGCTAAAAGAATAATTGTGGGAAATTGTAAGCAATGTTGCCAGGTATGTAATTTGGAACACATTTGAAGTGGTTCTACTCTTGGCTGGATTGCTTATCTTACCTGTTTTTATCTAAGAAAGAGAAAGAGTCTGTAAAGCTCTCTCCTAAGTCATGAGTTTTGCCAGGCCTTGCTGAGAAAGATGTTTTAAATATAGACTTGACACTCTGAGCTTGATTGTTTCTCATGCAGTAAATGCAGAAGTTTAAGGCAGCTGGGAATATCTGGTGATCCAGCAGGCAGAAAGCCTTTTGCTTCATGCAGCAGCTTTGCTGTTAGATGGGTCTGATGTGTCCAGAGCTCCAGCTGAGTGGAGATAAGTCAAGTAACTGCCCTTTTCTACGTATTTGTCAGCCCTGCTGAGTGGCACAGCATGATGCTGGTTTGTATTTGACTGCCTCTCAAGGAGCTGTAGGCCTATGAAGGACTGTCTGCTTGGAAGTGAGACAAGCCCAATTTCATCTTTGGGGGAACCTGGGACTCTGCAGAGGCACGTCTGCACTTGAAGTGTCTACTGCTCCTTTCAGACTTGTTTATCTTGCCTGTAAGGCTTACAGATAATTAACATAAGGTGTTTTACATTTAAAACAGGTCTTGTCAGCCCTGTGGAGCCAAGTTGGAGCACTCCTAGCTTGGAGGACTGATTTCCCATTGTAACACAGTGAATACACCCTAATCACATTCAAACAACATAATATAACAAGACTTCAGTTGATTCTAAGATTAGTTAGGTTTCAGCCTGGTTCCAAGACCAGTTAGATCACATTCAAGCACCTGGCTGCTAACCAAACCTGTTGTCAATGGTTTTGATATGCAGGTTCCCATGCTTTGTTGCTTTTGTGTTGTGCCTGGGCAAGGACAGCTCAGTCTGCCATGGCGGCACTGGTGCACTGCAGGCTGACTCTGATCGAGTCAGGGTAAACAATAGGAAAATTCTGTTGTGTTTTGCCATGTCTTACACCTGGCTTACACAGTGTACTTCAGAAAAGTGGCTGTTTGTATACTCTGTCAAATGCAAAACCAAACTTAAGAGGCTATAGAAATAATCCTTCTATTGCTTACAAAAGCAAGCTGGGGCTTGTGCCTGTACTAGCAAAGCCACTTTTCATTCCACAGTGAAATGTTACTGACTTCAGCTTGGAGAGGCTATGCTGCCAGTGTGACTGTTTGCTGCCATGTTTACAAGTGCTCTGCACAGTGTTTTACATACACAGTGCCCATGCCATGACTGATTATGCAGTGCCACCCATCATACAGAACGAGGAGCAGGATGCTGATTTTCATATTTCCACATTTTCTTTGTTTTGGGTTTTTTGACATAACTAAACTACTGAAGCAGAAGAATTGGATGTAAGGCAAGTACCAGGCAGATGGAAAGGCCTTGGCCCATTAACACTTTTTCTTTAAACCTTTTCCCATTGTTAGTGTTGTTTCTGACTGATGGACACTCTATACAAAAGCATAACTATTTTTTCCCAAATGCTCACATAAATAGAAGATTTTGTGCCTGGATGTATCCCATGAGTCCTCTATTTATTTTCTTACTTTCTGTGGCTAGGTTGACCTTTGTCTCCTTCCAGCTTACATGAAATCTGCCTTGGAAACAATCAAATCCCTAATGTCTGCCTTCTGTGAGACACCTTTCTAGTAGCTTCACATTCTGAAGATAACAGCTATCTTGATTCATCAGATCCTAGGGCCTTCTATTCCTTGGGACAGCAGGTAGAACCTGAGCCTGTAGAAGCATTAGTCTTTACCTGGACAGGTTGTGTCCTGCTTTTCTCCCACTCTAGCTTCTGCTTGTCCCTCAGCACTGCTGTTGGTCCCTCTCACCATCACTTCTCTTTATGCTGCCACAGTAAACCTCTAATGAGTTCTCTTTCCTGTTGCCATAATCCTCTTCTTTCTGTCCTTCTATTATCCATCTCCCTTTATTTGCTAAATCTCCTTTGATTCTTTGCTCTTTTCACCCCACTTTTACTCTTATAATCTGAGATCAGTAGAAAAAGATACTTATATTTTTTTCTTCCAGCACATGGAGAAGCTCTTCTGTGCCTAGCCAAGGATTACAGTAGTTCTGTCTTGAAATTTTCAATTCCAGACTACATGGACAAGCCCTGAGATGCCTCTGCTCTTATCTGTTCCTCAAAGCTATACATTAAACAAAACATGCATCTGATCAGTTTAACCTGTAATTAAACATTTTCCTTAAGCAACTGACATCTTGATAACTAATAATTATCATGTGTAGCACCTTTAAAGCCTATTATGCATGTTTATGTAAGAACACCATTACCATAATAATAAGATATCATTACCACAAATGTGCATAAGGAATGAGCATGTCTTAAAGTAATCATACAATTCCATTAATCATACTTGAAAAATTAAAATATTTGCTGTCTAATCTCCAAAACACTACTCAAAAGATTTGGGAAACAGCAGGACCTGTTTACTGCAAGACTTCTTAACACATAGCTTGTTTTGGGTGTCTCGTTTTTGCTGCCTGAATTGCGGCTAAGGAAATCCCCAGCTCAGAGCCCCACAGTTGAAAGCGTTTCCATGCTCTGTTTTATGCTGTTTGCCTTGAATGAGTGAGTTGGTTTTTTTTTAATCCAGTGAGTGCTGCCACCCATTCTTAAGGAGTGCATTTCACACCAGCCCTAAACTCAGTTCTCCTAGAAATTAGCTAATTGCCTTAAACAAGATGGACTGATAGCTAATTGTAATGTTATTAAGCCTCTTGCAAGGCAGGAGGGGCGAAAGAAATAAAGCTGTTGTTCAAGTGCTCTTTATTTCTTGTCATAGAAGACTGGAAAACCAGGAAGCAGTTTCCTGGTTTTATGTGCAAATTCACCAAGAGTGAGTTCTGAGTTTCTCATATTGAAATGTTGAGCTTTCTGAACTGTCCATTTGTTTTTCTGGAAGAAAATCGATGACCAGCATGAAAGTTAGTAAGAAACACGTAGCCTGCTAAGGAAGCTAAGCAACTGAAAAGGGACTTAGTCATGTGGTTTTCATCAATTATTAGAAGATTGCTGTTATGGTTGGCCTAACATGATCTGTAGGGGATTGGTGGTGCAGAGAGAAAGAAGGCTGTGCAGGTCTGTGTGAAGCGTGCACCCTGAAATATGCTGGTTGGTAGTTCATGAGCTGTGTCCTTGTGCACAGTGCTGCTCCGTGGGATCACTGCAGTGAGGCCAGTTGTAGAGGTTAGGGGAATAGGCAGAAATGTTGGCTCTTTGCAGACATTTCCTCATCCAGACAGAGTTAGTGCTGTTATTGGTAGAAGGGAAAAGCAGGCTGCTTTATTAATGTTTTGGTGTTTTTTTGGCTTTTCATGCAGTCCTTTCTAAGTAAGAAGTGTGTCCTCTCTCTGTGGTTCTATTGACATTTCTGAGTTAAAGGACTAAACGTGACCCAGTTTTATGAAATCACTTGTTGTCATTATTTTGTAGTGCATTTTGATCACTCAGAAGGAATTAACCCAAGGTTCTCAGACTGAGTGATTTTTGCAGTTCTACAGGTGTCCAGTACAGTGATGTTTGTAGCTGCCTTTTCATTCATTCTCTTTGAACTCATTGATAAAAATCTGCTTGTGTAAAGAGTCACCAAACACTTACTGCTTTAGTGAGGCCATTTTTATCTGTCCTCTGTAGGACCACATCTAATTTAGTAATATAACTTCTGTTGAGCCAAATGAGTGGATCACTGTGTGTTTTCTTCCTTAATACCTGGCATTAAGTAATCTGGAGATCAGTGAAGTATTTATCCATGCCAAAAGGTACATGATGCCACACATCTCCTTAATCATTCAGTTGTGACAGGTCTCTATATCCAATGTGTTAGCTGATTTATAAGGCAATAGTAAGAGAGGAGGAGAGGACTTTAAAGGAGTAATTTCAAGGACTGAGAGTATCTGCCAGGAAAAAATATGTATGAAAAATTAGAACAGCAGAAATAGGGAAAATCCCAAAAGTACGTCTAGGATGGGGAAACAGTGACAAGATTTGATAGAAGAGATGTGAGGACCACCAGGACTTTCACAATTGATTTTCTGCCTATAGTGGCAGTAGTAAAACAGGTGGGTGAGACTGAAGCAGCTGGAGCTGAAGATGTATCACCGGAGGAAATTGTTGTGTCTCCAGTTCTTTACTCATGGCTGTCAATGAAATTACAAGAAACTAGAAATAAAATGGGTATAAAGCAGGGTTCTTTGTCACAAGGCACATTTAGCTTTGGGAGCTGGTTGTGTTGTTGTGGACAGTCAGGCAGTAGGGCAGGAGGAAGGATTGGATCTTCATGTCATCAGCAGCTCTCACAGTGGAAGGGAGCACAGGCACATGTGTCTGTAGTTAGAAGTGAGGAAAGAGATGGTTTCAAAGGCAAACCAAAACACTTTCTGAAAGGGACATAAAGTGGTGTATGAGCAGGGGTATAAACCAGCCTCTCAGCAGTGTGCTCAGGAAGCAGATTTCTCTGCAAGGCAGTTACTCTATTACCACCTATCTGCAAGGCTTCATGAACCTTTCTATGCATCACTTCACTGCTGCTGCTTTCTCTTTAGCTACGGAGAAGACTTTCTTTGTTCCAAATTAAGTTAGCAACTTCTCAAACCCACCATAACTTTCCAAGAAAAGTTCAAGTTCTCAATGAAAAAAAATGAAAATAAATAAGAATGAATGAAGTAAGCAGCTCTTTACAACTGGGCACCCATGTTTATGTTACATCTGCTAGGACAATGTTGTCATTTAATTCCTAGCTTTAGATTTTAAAATCCTGAAGATACAAATTGTTCTCGGCTGCTTCACTTCTGGGGCACACTTACTACTTAGTTTTCTGGTCTGTGGGTTGAACTAAGGCAGTTCAGTGTGTTTTGTTCCTAGCTCAGCTTTTCAATGTAGCACACTGTCTGTGAAATGTGTAAGACTCTGCACTGGATTTCCCCTTCCTCCGCTTTTAAATACAATTCCTTTAGGAGGAAGAGGGGAAAAAAAATGGAGCGTCTGTGTTATACTGAGTAATTATGCCCCCTGGGAAATAGAATATAAAGATCTTTAAAATCATTCAACTGAGAGAACAAGCACTTTAACTTTTGCCTCGCAGGAGTCATGTATTACATTATCAGCTACTTGCTCCTGTGTCAGTGTGTCATGCCTTGCAGGTTAGCAGGTTTGGCAGAGGAAATGAAACCCAGTCAGTTACTGCAGGATTTATAGTAGACCTGCTGTTGCAGGAAGTGGTGAAAAGTTGATTGATAGTCTGAGGCAAAACTCTACAACAAGAAACAGGATGTATGTTTGTTATTTTAGACCCATTTTTCCCTCTGCCCCCCACCCCTCCATTTCAAGGCAATCTTTTACTTTTTGTTCTCTCTATAAAATCCATGATGCCCTTCTCTGCTGGAGCATGTGCTGACTTCAAAACACTTGAGGACATGGAAAGGGCTCTATCTAAGACTCAAAGCTGATGTCTCATGCCTGCTTCATTAGAGGTGTTTATCTGAATTGGTGTGGTATTTCTGTGGAATTACATTTCAGCTGAGTTAACAAGTGAAAGGTAAAAGGCATCTACAGGCAGAATATTGAACGTCATCTGTCATGGGTGCACCGAGCTAGCTGTGAAAGGAGAATTTATCACTGAGATGGATTTGATCAGCTATGTTCTATCGGTTCATCTGCATTTAACAAACATACCTGGAGGGGTGGGGGAGTAAAGCAGAAGGATTTTGCTGCCAATAATCCAGGAATTCAATGCCAAAGGCAGCAACCCTGAAAAGGTTTGTTCAAAAATCCACCTTCCCTGACTGTTCACTGCTGAAAACTCTGAACAGCAGTATCTTGTCTGAAGGTGTTATTGAAGACTCTCAGTGTGATGATGTTGAACTGTGGGAAAAGTTCCCCCAACTAATAGTGATTATGGGGGTTTGGGGATTTTTTTCCCTTGCAGTATCTACTTCTAAAGTCCTAACTGTAGAAGAATGTTGTTTGCAAGGCAATTATATAGTAGGAGTGTTTCAGATTTGTGTTCTTGTTATCAAATGGCAAAGTTCTGTTTGTAAGGTTAATCAACATATCTTGTTCTCTGTTAAAGGTCAAAAAAGTTGGCTGCACTCTCTGACTCCTTGCAGAAAGCCACACTTGCTAAGTCCCACATAGGATTTGAACTAGAAGAGCTGGAAGCAGCAGCAGTGCTGGTACAAGAGGAGGAGAATGTGTTAAAAGCTGCTGGCACAGTTTCTGAGCAACAGCTGCCTTCCTCTGAGTCGGAGACAAGTGACTCTGAAGAATCTAGCAGTACTTCATCATCTGAGACAGAAGGCTCTGATTCAGATGAGCAAGAGTCCTCAACCAGTGAAGATGGGAAAATAAATTCTTTACAAGGCACGCTTCAAGAGGAGAGGACAGCTCCACTTACTGACTGTAATGGATTAAGGCAGGGCACAAACACTTCGGCGACTGAAGTTAGTGATGAAAAATCAAGGGCTGCTTTGCCTTCTACATCTGTTCCTGGGAAATTGATAGAAGAATTAGGAAAGCAAATGCAGACTGCAATTAGACTTTCAGAACAGCCTGAAGGACTGGCTACTGCAAACTGCATTTTAAAGGAACAAGAAGAAAACTGTGTGTCTGAACCTGGCAGATGCTCAAAAGATAGTACCGAGAAGGGAAATTTCTTGGAGGTGTCTTCAAAGAGAAGCTCATTGCTTTTTCTCTGCGGCAGAGATGAAGACAAAGACTGAAGGACCACCTTAGAACATGATGTGACCCACTAGCAGCACAGCCCACTGCTTACAGTAAGCTGTTCCCAAGGCAGTCCTGAGCTGCAGAAAGGAGTTGATATTTTTCTTCTTTGTTGTGTGACAGTTTGAAGGACAAGACTGCTTTGAAAAGAACTGATACGACTGTGTGGTAGATGGCCACATAGTGAGACTTCTGTTTTCCTTCTCTGATTCAACAGTCTCAGATTTGCTCTCTACATGTAGGAATGTGCTATTTCAGTAAACTTCTAGAAACCTCTTTTATTAAGCTTATTTGGTACTAGAATGATGTCCTGATAAAATACAACTGAACTGAGGAGCAGCATCACTTCAGTTATCTTTAGCTGTTGGGTTTGTGGGAAAAATATCTTCATTATGTTTGTATCAACCTGTTTGGGACATTGCGGGTTTGGGGTTATTTGAAGTTATAGATAATAATTTGAAATAGGGTCTAAAGAGTGCTGAAAGATTATTTTTTAAATACATAAATATTTCCTAATTTTTATACAAAAGAAAGTAAATCTTCTCATCTGTGTGGGACGGAGGGCTCGGGGAGCCGGCGGGACGGAGGGCTCGGGGAGCCGGTGCCCGCGGGATGGAGGGGTGGGGTTGGGGAGTCTGCGCCGGCGGGACGGAGGGGTTGGGGAGCCGGCGGGACATAAGGGTTGAGGAGCCGGCGGGACGGAGGGGTTGGGGAGCCGGTGCCCGCGGGACGGAGGGGTGGGGTTGGGGAGTCTGCGCCGGCGGGACAGAGGGCTTGGGGAGCCGGCGGGACGGAAGGCTTGGGGAGCCGGCGGGACGGAAGGCTTGGGGAGCCGGCGGGACGGAGGGCTTGGGGAGCCGGAGCCCGCGGGACAGAGGGGTGGGGTTGGGGAGTCTGCGCCGGCGGGACGGAGGGCTTGGGGAGCCAGCGGGACGGAGGGCTTGGGGAGCTGGAGCCCGCGGGACGGAGGGGTGGGGTTGGGGAGTCTGCGCCTGCGGGACGGAGGGCTTGGGGTCTATCTTCTGCAGTTCTTACAGAAGCTATTTCAAAGTTTTGTCATGTATTTTTGTGTTGTTTTTGAACTCTCACTACATGTGGACACTGCTGTTGCTGTTTGCAAAACTGAAGTCCTAGTTCTTATGTATTTCTGCATGTGCACTTCATATCACCACAGTAATGTTAACCAGGGTGAAGAAACAACGTGGTGTAGTGGTCTTGAGTATAGGAACAAATGCAAACCTGTGCTGTTTAGACCTGGCTTTGTTAGTCCCTTGTGTAACTTCAGGCAATTTAGTGTTGCCTTTGTATTATTAAAATAATCCAGTCAGACAGTAGGATTTGTGCTAACTTCTGTTAACTTGTAGATAGGCTCATGGAATCAGGTGGCTGCTGCAAATTATATGCTGCTATTCAGTCAGGATTGGGGGAGGGAAGCAGGATGGGATGTGGACCACCAGGTTTGATTTAGCAGCCTGACAAAACAGGATTACCTGATTCATGCCTCTGGAGGAGTAACTTTTCAACCTTTCTACTATTAAAAAGTGTTTAAAAACCATAAGTTTAAAGACTTTTATTCTTCACCAATGCTACACCCTGCTGGAAATCAGCAGGCTCACTCTGTTCTGTGCTGACTCCTCTTCAGTGAGAACTGCAGCCCCTGAGCTGCCAATAATTTTTATGTTCTTAAATACCTACCGGTCGCTTAATCATTCTCTGTGTTCTGTTCCCCAGGGGAGGAACCTTTCCCATCTTGCATGTCAGTGAGCACTTACTCTTCTAAATGCTAGCAATAAAATCCCCACTGTAGCTGCAATTATGCAGCATATGTCTGAGAGGGGGAGAAATGTGTTAAAAGAGGAGGAAAGAAGGTAACCCTGCTCCCTCTCTCCCCAAATTACATGTGTGAACTCTGAGACTTCCTTCAGCTGAATGTGGGCTGGAGAAAGTTCTGAGTGCAACTTAGCAAATGCACATGGTGAAAAGCAATAGGTGTTTGTAAGCCCCCATCTTTGTATTTTTCTTCTCTATTCTCCCATCTTGTGGCAGACTTCAGGACAATATTCCTCTCTTTTCCACAGGCTGATGACCTGTAGGGCCTGTCTGCCTCTTCTGAAGCGAGGACATCTTTAGTTAATCTTTTTGAGCTTTGCATGCCTGAAAGCATGGTTTCTTTATGCTGTTTGTGAGCCTTTTCCATCTGCTTGTGTGAATCTAGTTTGGATGTCAATCTGTTCAGTGTCTGTACAATGCAACGCTACAATACATGGCTGATGCGACCATGGCTCACACCTAGATGTTAGCTCCCAGATAACTGTGATGTCATTGATGTCCTCACCTTTGAGACCTTGTACATTTGTGCTCTGTTTTTACCTCTGAAAACTTAGTGGTTACTGTTTTCTTCAGAATCACAGAATATATTTGGATGGAAGAGACCTTCAAGATCATCTAGTCCAGCCTTTGATCCAGCACTGCAAGGAAAACGCCAAACCATGTCTCTGAGCACCAGGTCCACATATTGTTTAAACACCTCCAGGGATGGTGACTCCTTCACAGCCCTTGGCACACTGTTCCAATGTCTGATAACCCTTTCAGTGAAGAAATATTTCCTAATGCCTGCTTCCCCACTGCTCTGCAGCATGCTGCCTTGCCTTTCGTGATAGCACTGCTCTGCTGATGTTCATCATTGGCTCTTTGCAAGACTGTTTACTGGTTGTGGAGGTGATAATGACTGTAGCTTGTTATGTATTGATTGATAGGAACTTTTTGTGGCCTTTGTAGAGGTGGGGTGGGAAGTTTTTGCATATTGGATAATAAGAATTTCACATGTGGCTGCCTCATCCAGCAC
Source organism: Melanerpes formicivorus (assembly GCF_026170545.1). Taxonomy (NCBI): domain Eukaryota; kingdom Metazoa; phylum Chordata; class Aves; order Piciformes; family Picidae; genus Melanerpes; species Melanerpes formicivorus. Next base: position 7,797,592 of record NW_027142380.1, on the reverse strand, counting down.
TCTCAGGATGAGCAGGGGCTGTATGAACAAGAGGCCTTGCTTCTCCAAAAAGAACACACAGACAGTTGAAGCAAAATGGAGCTCTGAGCCTTCTCTAGACAAAACAGGCTTGCTAAATCTATGAGCCACAAAGACTTGGGAGAGGCAAAAAACTCCCAAACAAATCCCCCTACCATTGTTGACCCCTCAATCCCATAAGCTGCCATAGGTTCTGAAAGAAGTGAGTGAACACCAGTAAGGAATAAAACTTACATATGGATGAATCTATGGATTCATCTATGGACACATGATGGATGAATCCATAGAAATTGTTATTCAGGTTTTCCAGGCTGGAAGTTTGTTGATACAGGAGGAGCTCAATTCATGTGTAGTCTGTTCTTTTGGTTTTAGAACTTGTTTCTAGTGCCCCTCCACAGCCCATCCACCCAAACTTATTTGTAGCACAGCCAATGCTTTGTTTTAGCTTATAATCAGTCTGAAGACAACTGCAGTGTCTGGACACAATTCCTATTGGAAGTCTGAATGCAAGCTAAAGCCCAGAAGGGATTTGCTGGAGGAGGGGAGAACAGGCTGTCTGAGGTGTACAGAGTTGGAAATACTTGTTTAATGTCTTGTTATTAATCAGTTAACTTTGCATTAGAGGTTTAGGCTAAGCAGAGTGTTTCGTCCCAACTTTATCTTGTGGTGCAGAGCTCCTGTGAAGCCACAGGAAGGTGACTCCAGTTAACATCCTGACACACCACTGCCACCACAGACTGTAGTTGAGACAGCACCAGCCTCTGTTCTTACCCAGAGTCAAGTGAAGGCACGGTCTTGTTCTCAGCTTCACATCTTGTCAGAGGTGTTTGTGAGCTGCCTGGAGTGCTGCTCTCCCTGGTAGGTGAACAGCAGCAGCCTGGATTCATGCCCGAGGCCCTGGGGGAGTCTGCTCTCCATCCTCGCTGCTGCCTGGAGTGCTGCTCCTGCCAAGTAGAGCAGGAGAGGGATCTGCAGGCCCAGCTCATGCACATGTGCCAGCTCTGCTGCCTTGAGCTGCCTGACTGTAACAGAGCCCTGCTAAAGGAGAACAAAGGGGAATCTGATGCTTTCAAGCTTTGGCTCTACTGCTTGGCAGGACCAGGGGCCCAACAAAAGGTGTGTGTGCAGAGCAGGGGAGTCCAGCAGCTGGGTGCCCTTACCTTAGGGAGATGCTTGTTCATGTAGTGCTTTAAGCTTTTAAAAGCAACAAGGGAAATACTGGAAACAATTAGTAGCTAAAACTTTTTCTCTCCTATTTCTCCACGGGGATGTTGTCACCCACAGAGCATTGTCACCTTTTCATTTCTTTCCCCAAACAAAGAAGGTAGGGTTGAATTGATTAAATAATTGATTTCCTCTCCCCTCCCCCCGCCGTGGCTGCCTCTGGTTTTTTTGGGCCATTCCAGCCAGCTTTCTGAAAAGTTTTGGGCTCACAGAGCAAAAGAAGAAAGCATCGATTAGACTTGATTTAGTACAGCAAATGATAGATATGGCAAATAAATTGATTCACAGCACTGGAGTGAAGGGGGCCAGGCAACCCTCGCCGTTGACACAGCTGAGTATTGTCAAAGCCAGAGCCAACTGTCTCAAGGCTGGAGAAAACAAACAGGGAAACACATGTCAAACAGATAAATAGCTCTGCTGTTTAGAGCTCTCCGTGGAGGCCATTTGTCTCCAAGATAAGGAAGAATGCACTCCAGGGCTGTGAGAAGATAAGCTGGGAGAAGAAAATGAATATGGAATTGCTACTCAGGCATTTACACAGGGAGCAAGCACCACACCCCCACCCCGGGGGGCCTCTGCAGAGAGCAGGGTGCAGCACCCAGGGAAATGTCTCCTGGCCTAGCAGGCTTTTGTTAACTATTTCAGCAGTAGATGCCATTTTCACCTTTACAGCATGCAAAGAAGTGGGACTGGTGTCAGTTGTCTCAGCAAGTCACTATGGTATTGGCTGCCTGACACAGATCTGTTATTCTCTCTTTTAGTGGTAAGTGGGCTGCTGCCTGTGGTTGTGTGGGCATGTGTGAGACATGATTTTGCATTGACACAATAAATTTGGGTTTGTAGTATTGTGGTACCCATAAATCATACTATATCTGTATTCTTAGGTTTGGAGGAAGTGACAGAACTGCTTTCTCACACAGTGTATTTGCAGACCTGATGTGGATTGTACCTGAAAGGTGCTTGGTGACGTTGGTTTGTGTTTCATTGAATGTTTTCTCGTGTTCAAAAGCCACAACACAGTGGAGCACAGTTGGCAGCATTTTGGTGGATGTTTGAGGACAAGAATCACAGAATGCTAGGGGTTGGAAGGGACCTCAAAAGTCATCCAGTCCAACCCCCTGCCAGAGCAGGATCACCTAGAGTAGGTCACACAGGAATGCATCCAGGTGGGTTTTGAATGTCTCCAGAGAGGGAGATTCCACAACCTTACTGGGCAGCCTGTTCCAGTGTTTTGTCACCCTCGCAGTGAAAAAGTTTCCTTATGTTTCCATGGAACCTCCTCTGCTCCATTTTGCACACACTGCCCCTTGTCCTGTCACTGAACATCACTGATAGTGTCTTTCTGACACTACCCTTCACATCTTTATAAACATGAGTGAGGTCACCCCTCAGGATCTTCCAAGCTAAAGAGCCCCAGCTCCCTCAGTCTTTCTTCACAAGGTAGATGTTCCACTGCTTTCAGCACCTTTGTGGCTTTGCCTGGACCCTTTCAGGCAATTCCCTGAGGTCCTTCTTGAACTGAGGGGCCCTCACTGGAGATGAGGCTGACCAGTCTGTAGTTACCTGGGTCCTTCTTCTTGCCCTTTTTGAAGACATTTGCTTTTTTCCACTCCTCAGGCACCTTTCCTGTTCTCCACAGCTTACCAAAGATGATGGAGAGCGGCTTAGTGACCAGACCCTCTCTTCCCTGTTGATGTTCTGAGTGACTTTGCAAATAATTTTCCCTGGTTTCACAGAGGTACCAGGTGTGAGTTGAGAAGGTCCACATTTTGGAAGGGAATCACAGAAATACAGTAAAAAGGAATAAAGCTCAGGTCTGACAGTGGAGACTTTTCCTGCAGCTGACTTGTGCTGAGCAAGGAGTTAAAATCTGCAGGTTTTGATGTATTCTTAAATACCTTTTTGTGTGTCAGTATCCCAGTGTCTGGCTTAAGGCCATTGGTACCCCAGGAGCTGTGTTTCTCACCCACACCAGCTGGACTCACTTCTCCTTTACATGCCTGAAATTCAGATAAACCTGGCTAAAATTAGATACCAGAAACCTTAAAATAACAAAAGGATGCACCTGGAGGCTTGGCTCTCTGTTCCACTGTGTATCAATACTTCTATAAAACAGACCTCTTAGCCCTCTGCCCAGGGGGGTCTGAGAGACTTCATCACCACTTGAACAAGACTTTGGTGGTTGAATCCGGAAAGGTCTTGTTGGGTGATCCCTGGGCATGGCCTTGCTTCCATTCAGCAAAACAGGATAAAACCCACTGTGTTTATGGGAAACTTTCTAGCACTGGAAACATATTCCTGGTGTTTCCTCTTGGCTAGCAGATGACCTTTGAAGAGCCCAGAAATGCAGTAGCCTCTCTCATTCTCATCACTGATTTAGCTTGCGCCATTCTTCTCTGTGCATGACCTCATTTTCAGCACAGAACTTCTTAGTCCTAGGCTAAGTTGCTCTTGGAGGTCCCATCTCTGTACATCACTCCCCTGCTCACTTCACCTGTTCACAGTGCATTTACCCACAGCATGTCTGCTCTTTACATTGATACATTTTCCTTCTCACACCTCTGTTCTGCCACTTGGATGTGGTGAGACCACACCATCTGCCTTTCATGGGGTGGGAGCTGCAGGGAGTGAAGGAGAGGGGAGAAGCTTCTTGGGAGGGATCATGGAGCCATTGTTGACCTTAAAGCTGTGCCTAAGGAGTAATAGGAGGAGAAAGTTCAGCAGCAGGTTTTGACAGGAGCTGTGTGTACTTGCCCTCTGCCAGCTTTGGCTTTCCACAGAGAGCAGGGAGGGCTGCTGCTTACACCAAGGATTTTGCAGTTCTGCTTTTCAGCCTGGTGTCAGTGGTAGGGTGAATGGCAGTAAACATCATTCTCTCTAATTATGGATGGGTGAGAGATTTGGGAGTATAACTCATAAATGGTAATGAGATGTTGAAGGCATAAATCAACTGCATATCGAGATGAGAACAGACTCCCCTCAGCTGTGCTCCAAACAGGCCAGGTAGTGACCTGATTGCAGCACCCTCCCTCCAGGCCTGTAATTACTTTTCATCTGGTGCCCTCAATTTTTTGGCAATTATGCAGAAATATCCCATTTCCTGTGGTAAATAAATTTGGTTTCGTGTTTTGCCTTGATGTAACTCCTCCCCCTCTAATATGCTGCATTGTCCATTGATTTGCCTAATTATGTGTATTACAACTGCATAAGGCTCTGGGTAGCAGCAGGGGTCTGTGCTGTGGAGAGGAGGAGGGTGATTGCTCCATCTGTTCCTCTGAGCTGCCGGGAGAAGCGTTGGGAAGTGAAGTGGGAAATGGAGGGAAGGAATTACCATTTAGTGCAGGTGCCTCTGGAAGGGGAATCCCACTGCCAGGTGCTGGCAGGCAGCTCTCCTGAGCTCCTTGCGTGCTTAATTACCCTATAGTGAGCCTTCCCATCTCAAATTAGAGCAGGCAATTGCAACTGAAGTCTTGAAACGGAATGGGGAGTGGAGCAGTGCTTAATCTATTTCACTACGGAGACCTACATTTCTCATTCAGCAAGATTCACGCCCCATTCGGCCGAATTTAAAAGCAGTTACCTGGAATTAGATGATTAATGTTAACATCTGACTGTAGAAGTGTAAAAGCAGACAAGGTCAAAGCATCTGAGCCTGCACATTTGGGTTTCAGCACTGATACTCAAAAAAAAACCCCAAACAACCAAGGGCTGTGGGTTTAAGAAGTTGCTTGGGACTGTTGGAGCCAGAGCAGGGAGTTCCAGGCAGAGCCCAGGGATGAGCTGTCATTGCTTTTCAGTTTTTACCATCCTGGACAAGCAGCTTAATGCCTGCACAGCTGCTTCTCCCTTTCAGGCTCTGAGGATGGCTGATGGATCAATAGTGGCAATAGGGTAACGTGTTGCTCGCTCTCCCGCTGGTTTCTGCCAGGCTGCTAACAACTGGGAGCGGGTAACTCGTCAGATCGGCTTGTCTGTTAGCCCAACTGGAAAAGATCTGAGAGATAAAAATGGGCTAGAACGTGTCCTGTGCCATCCTAATGAGTAATGCACAGGGACTGTAAGGTCCTGGGAGTAATGCACTTGGGAGGGGCAGACTTATCAAAGTTGAAGTCATGGTGGGTATCCTGTTGTGATTTAAGTTGCCTCAGGACTTTTCTGTGTGTTTCTGCACCTTGAAGCAGAGCTGCGAGGAGTTACACACAGAGTGCATCTGTGCAGGGCTCCCCAGTTCAAAAGGGGCAGGGATATGCTAGGCAGTGTCCAGCAGAAGCTAGGGGGATGATGAAGGGACTGGAACCATCTGTCTGATGAGGAAAGACTGAGAGCCCTGGGGCTGTGTTAAGTCTGGAAAAGAGAAGACTGAGAGAAGATCCTATTAATGTTCACAAATACCTGAAGGGTGAGTGCCAGGGAAAAGGGGCCAGTCTCTTTTCTGTGATAGGACAAGGGGCAATGGATACAAAGTGGAGCACAGGAAGCTCCACCTCAACATGAAACACTTCTTTACTGTGAAGGTGATGGAGCACTGAAACAGGCTGCCCAGAGAGGTTGTGGAGTCTCCTCCTCCGGAGACATTAAAGACCCGTCTGGGGGTGTGACCTGCCCTACGTGATCCTGCTTTGGCAGGGGAGTTGGACTCAATGATCTCTGGAGGTCACTTCCAACCCCCACTATTCTGTGATCTATCCTAACTTTGCTGTACCTGGCAGATTACTCAGGAGTTGCTAGTCCTGTCATTAATTTAGGAAGTAAATCGTCTGGAATGATCACATTACCAAGAGTACAATAGAAAGTGAAGACTTTTGGTCCATCCTTCCAATCACTTCCCCATCCTGCTTTATACCTGCCCTGACTGACCTGTCTGTGCCTGGTCCCTGTAGCTGGAATAAAAAAGTAAGCTGCAATTGCCCTTCCCCAAGACCTGGTGTAAGTTACAACACTTAATGTGCTTTTCTTCCTAACTGCATGGTACGTGTGCCCTGCTGAGGCCAGCAAAGCAACACCGTACCTGCTGCTTTAGGAAAAGGCAGAGGTGAAGGCACAGGAGCAGAAACTGGTGTGCCTGGGAGCTTGTGGTGGCGCCACGTGGGAAAGATCATGGCTTCATCTGACACCAGCCTGTGTCAAAGTCAGAGTTGTGAGGATCATCTAGGAGAGCTATGAAACTGAACCGAGGTGCCTGGCAGCACTCCAGCCATTCATCCACAGTCTGAGGTATTAGGCAAGGATTTGGAGTGGGGCGCCGGCGGAAAGTTCCCTTTTGTCCTCAGATATCCGACAGCAAACCTCATCAGTCACGGTAGGGGAGGATATTCAGGGGCTCTGAGAGTAAGTGGAATAAGGCTGTCTAAAAATTGGGGAAAATATTCCAAGAAGATCCTGATGCTAATGTGATTATGCTCTCAAATCCACAGGGATTTGAGTTATGAATAATTACAGTGATACGTCTTCTCTGACTCCATTCTTTATTGTTGGAACAGTAAGCTCATGGAACCTTAATACCAGGCTCTTAATGACCCTAATGAAAGTCCTAAATCACACTTTTCTTACCCCACCTGCTGGGGTGTCCATGACTATCTATCAGAGAGAGCAAAGGAGGCATGTGTGTGCACATGCACCTGGGGGGTGTGCGTGTGTGTTAGTCAATTTGCTTTTCAAAGTGGCTAAAAACAAAAGTCTGAGGAGTTCCCCCTGCGAAGTGATTTCCCTGGGTGCTGCTCAGTTCACAGCCTCTGTGCTAACTGCTCCTCGCGCTAATGGAATCCTCTCACCACAGAAAACATCGTACTTCAGATCTGAAGTGGTTGGCAGAAGCTGTAATTGAGGTGTGAAGTGACTTTCCACACAAGAACCTGCCTTCCAGCGCTGGGCTCCTCGCTCATCACCGCCGAACGCTGCTAGCAGAACCTCTTCGGCTGGTAGCTGTGGCTACAGGGGGGGCTCGGAAGCCTGTTTCCATCCCTGCCATCCTGTTTGGATTGCTGATCCCCCCCAATTTGTACCTTAAATCCCTTAAAATAAAACAAACCTGGAAATGCTATCACACCCATTGCTCTGAGAAATGTAAGAGAGCATAATATTTATCGTGTAAATGAATAGTTTTAGCCCCAGCTTTCTCAAAACCAAACTGCAATTAGTGTTGTTTTCATTCTGAAATACTGGTAGCAACTAAACCAGGAATTCTGAGCCTTAGAAATATGGTTTGAGATTTATTTGCTATTTAAATACTAGTAGCAACTAAAGCAGGAATTCTGAGCCTTAGAAATATGGTTTAAGATTATTTTTTTGTTTGAGGAATCGTCAGCTTTATTAATTTACTGCAGAATTTATAGGGAGAAGAAGAGAAACTGAAGAAAATAATGCCGTATTCAGTCAGCAGGAGACATGATTCAAATTAATCCAAGGAAGCAAGTGAATCCCAGGCCAGTCCTGGAAAAGAATCAGTTGGATTTTGGGAAGTCATGGGAAGATATTTTCATTGATAATGTGATCCAGCCCCTGACGCATGTGTTCGCTGCATGGGAACGCAGGAGGCCTTGTGGTGGGAGCACCAAGCCCCCAGTGCATTGCCTGCTGCCTTGGATTCAGGGATCAGTGTCTGCCTTCCCCAGAGGCCTCTGACCTAACCAGGCCCTGCAAGAAGGTCTAGAGTTGCAGTATCAGGTTTTCATGGCTGCTGATGTTATTTTAATACAGCCCTAAGTTCCTTGAAATTAGCCAGATATTTCCACTGGATCCAACCCCAGGCACAAAGGAGGAGAAAAGGGGTTGAGGAGGAAGATGCAGGGGTGATAGTGTCTTCTCCCAAGTAACTAGTGACAGGATGAGAGGAAGTGGGCTTAAGTTGTGACAGAGGAGGTTTAGATTGGACATTAGGAAAACATTCTTTACTGAAAGAGTGGTCAGGCATTGGAACAGGCTGCCCAGGCAGGTGGTGGAGTTGCCATCCCTGAAGGTGTTCAAGAAGTGCGCAGATGTGACTCTTCAGGATATAGTTTAGTGGTCATGGCAATTGGTTAGGGTTGGACTCAATTATCTTAAAGGTCTTTCCCAACCTTAATGATTCTATGATTCTATGAAGGATAAGTAATTTTGATTCATTGTTGCTCACTTGAGTGACCACAGGCACCCCCATTATGCTCTTGGCACCCTCTTCCCTTTGAATGGAAATGTTAAGATCTCCTTGCCTTGAGCTGTGCTCCCCAGTGAAAAGCATGGAAGAGATGAAATCTGTGTTCATGTTCTCCTTTTGTCTTAAACTGACATCCTACTTACAAATCACTTAACTTATAGGTTAATCGAGGGTGTAGAGTCACTGGGAAATCCAGTGTGATATTGGAGAAACCCAGCAACAGGTACAGGCTGTAGCTGTCAGTGCCCCACTGTGATAGAAATATTAGATGGATGGTTTATAGATTAGGGAAAATGGGATGGATGACTGACAGCAGTGGGGGGAAATGTAAGTACCTGGAGATGCTCAACACTGGAAATGTGGTTTGAGTGCTAAACTGACCATTGCATTATACAAGTCAACTACAAGCGGTGTGGTAAGCAGATGTGAGCTCCAGGGAGATTTTAAACTGGTGTCATGCATGTGTGAGGTGAAACAGAAGAAGATATACAACACTCCCCTGGAGAGCAGGAGCTGCACACATTGGAGTCCACTTGGATTTGGTCCATGACTGTATTGGTGTGATGGTGTAACTCCACTCTGGGGAGCTGGATGCTGTCCTGCTGCCTCCTCCAAGTCCTGCTGCCTCCCCAGATTGCTGGTCTGGAGACACCTTCTGCTCAGGAGAACCCCCCATGAGTGAGCAGACATGGCAGCAGGCAAAGGGCAGGTTTGCTGCCTGAGATAGAGAACTGGAGCTGGCTTTAATTTATCCTAAATATACAACCAAAAAGTGTTAGTGTCATAGAATCACAGACTGGTTTGGGCTGAAGGGCACCTTTAAAGGTTGTCTAGTCCAACCCACCTGCAGCCAGCAGGTTCATCTGCAACTAGTTCCTCAGAGCCTGACCTGAAATGTTTCCAGGGCCTCTACCACCTCTCTGAGCAACCTGGGCCAGTGTCTCACCACCCTCAGTTTAAAACTTTTCCTCCTTCTCAGGTCATCCTGGAGCCTTATCTTCTGCAGGATGAAAAACCTCAGCTCTCTCAGCCTTTTCTCACAAAAGAAGGGTTCCAGCTCTCTGGTCACTTTTGTAGCTCCTCTGGCCCTGCTCCAATAGATCCATATCTTTCCTGTGCTGAGTACTCCAGAACTGGACACTACTCCAGGTGAGATCTTGCCAGAATGGAGTAGAGGAGCAGAAGCCCCACTCTTGACCTGTTGGTTATGCATCTTCTGATGCAGCTCAGGAGATGGTTGGTGTCTGTGGATGCTGGCAGTATGTTCAGCCACAGGTCTTCTGGGCTGTGCTCAAGTTTTCCAGTGCACACCCTGAGCTCCAGGAATTCCAGGCTTCCATAAGACTTTCTGGTGCTGCTGTGTGCTGGAGAAGGGCCATTTGTGAGGACACAGGCACTGTACTCAGGTGATGGAGAAAAGAGTCCTTTGCTTTTCAAAGTCTGTTGTGGCTGCTTCTGTGTTGCCTCCCTAGCCTGACCTTGTGTCCTCACAGCAGCCTGGCACAGCAGCTTGAATTGAGCGAGAGGCTGGGAGCTCTGCCAGAGGTGAGACCACAGCTTTCCTGGCCTCTTCCCTCACTGTTAACGTCTGCATCTTGCTTTGGGGAAGGTTGACAGGAAAAAGTGGACACACTCAGCTTAAACTTAGAAACAAGCTACTGAACCGTGAATTCCATCAGCTCCAAGAGGTGCCGAGGTGCCAAGGTGTCCAGCAGTGACCTCTGCCCACTGCGGGTGGGAAATCGAAACCCGGAGATTTCACAGGCAACCAAACGCTGAGGCTTGACGAGCAACCCAAAACAAACTGAAGGCCTCCATGAAAAACTTTCCCAAGTCACCAGCCTGCGTTTTCACTCCACCCTTAGCCCAAAAGCAGCCCCGGGCAGTTGTTTGCTGGCTGAGATGAGCATGTGGGCGGCTTTGATCTCGGCAGCTAAACCAGCGCCAGCGTTTCGCTCTGCACAAACCCGCCCGTACTCGCCACCGGCTCTGATTCTCTTTTCCCGTTACTTTTCCCCTATTGCCACAACAATTAATTAAGAATGGTTCTGCTGAACCCTGTTGATTCATTTGGCACTTGGAAGCTTAATGAGGTGTAAACCTGCAGACTGCGGCAGCGCTAGGGCTGACACGGTAATTTATATCAATTGGGGTGATTAGTCCAGGTCCTCAATCACCGCATTGTTTCTCCCTGCAATCTGTCACAGCCCTAACAGGGGGACCTCAAAGCTGGATTTCTCTTACATTGGTGGGTAATGTTCTGGAGGTGCTGCTAACAAGGAAAGTACAACTCATGTGATGCTTTCAGAACAGCAACATACAAATTGCTGTTGTAATAACGTGTACTTTTCACTCCAGAGATGACGGAGATCCAGCCTTCAGAGCTGCGCGATTTGTGTTTGCAGTTACAGCAGCTGCAGCTCTGGGGCGCAAACACCCACTGCAGGTGTGGTGTTTTGGAAGGGTTTTCTTTTGAGACATACCTAACACCTGGCTAAAGGTCCTCGTTGCTTCAGACTGTTAGGAGCTTGCTGGGAGAGGGCTCTGCAGATGGTTTTGTGGGTTTTGTGTGCACTCTGCCTTGACCAAATTATTCATTGGTAAACTATTAGTTCTGCAAACTCAGAGCTGGGACGTTGGACCTACCCGAGATTTCTTCTCCTTTCTATCAGCCGTAGCAGAGGGGTCAAATAGAGCAGAGCAAAGGTTGTGTGACATCTGTGCAACCATGCACACCTTGGTTACGTCCTGGGCTGCACCAAAAAGGGTGTGATCAGCAGATTGAGAGAGGTGAGTCTGCCACTCTGCTCTGGGGAAGCCTCACCTGGAGTACTGCGTCCAGCTCTGGAGCCCTCAGTACAAGAAGGACATGGACCTGCTGGATAGGGTCCACAGGAGGACCACAAAAATGATCGGAGGACTAGAGCACCTCTCCTATGAGGACAAGCTGAGAGAGTTGGGGTTGTTCAACCTGGAGAAGAGAAGGGGCTGGGGAGGCCTTATAGCAGCCTTCCAGTACCTGAATGGGACCTACAAGAAAGCTGGGGAGGGACTGTTTACAGTGAGGGGACAAGGGGCAATGGTTTTAAATTAGTGAAGTATAGAGTTAGATTGGATGTTAGGAAGAAGCTCTTCACAATGAGGGTGGTGGAACACTGGCCCAGGGAAGTGATGGAGGCCCCATCCCTGGAGACACTTAAGGTCAGGCTTGACTGGGCTCTGAGCAGCCTGAGTAGTTGGGGATGTCCCTGCTTACTGCAGGGCAATTGGACTAGAAGGTCCCTTCCAACCCAGTGCATTCTATGATAAGTGATACTGCATCCTCTTAATGTCTATAGTCCAACCAAAATGTGACTCTTCAGAGTCTTGGAAATAATTTTGTTGGTGAGGTCTGACAAGAAATGGAAGGAAATGCTTCCTTTTGGCAGCCTAGGCTCAGCAAAGCCACCAACAATGAAAACATAAATCAGCAGCCACATCTCTGCTCTTCAAAAGGAGTTGTTCTAAGGGTAAGCATTCAGATAGGTGGTGTGGATGTGCAGGCTCTGGTTTCAAAGTACATTGCCTGTTGCGATGTCATTTCCAGGTATCCCCATATACATGTGCCTTGTTTGTGCCCTTCCTTGTGTGAGGGGCACTCTGTGAGCCACCATCGCTGCATCCTGGCTTGGGGCAAGGGCTGGGACAAGCATCAGGAGCAGTAGTGAAAGCTGCTGCTGAAGGCAGTGTCAGAGCACAGCAGGACGTGCGAGGAGTTGCTGTGCACAGCGACAGTAAATCAGCCCTGGGAATGAGGAGTGGTTAACAGCAGCCTGATGGAGTTAGTGCAGTTTGAATGGAGATGGTGCTCTTTTGTTTAATTGCTTTGGTCTTATTCATGGATAAAAAACATGAACAAACCAACCTCCTGCCCCCAAACTGAAACCAGAAATGTGAGGAAGTTGAGCTACCCCAAAATCAAAGCATTCCCTTCAGATGAGTCTCTAACCAGGTTCCCTGGGCACACAAATACATCTCAAAAGCATCACAATTAAGGTAAAGATCTTTTTAATAGTTGCAGAACCAGCAGGAAACTTGAAAGTTGTTTCTTAGGGCAAAGAAAATCTGTCAGAAATCCTGCATAGTCAGTGTTAATGCCTTTAAACCGAGCAGTGAGGCACAGACAGATCCATTTCTGTACCAGGACTCTTCTCCACCACTGCAGTTGTGTAAACTGATTTTAGCACCCTTTCTATTTTCAGTGCAAAGAGTCCTCAGAGTAAATGAGTTTTTGACCTGTAACCACCAAGAGTAACATTCACTTTGGGGCCTATGTGTAGAGAAATATAATTTATTTTAATGATATTTAAACTAATGAGCTTGGCTAATAGGTATCTTTGAAGCCCTTTATGGGGGTTCAGTGGTGGGACAACATGCCACTGGGCACAAATGCTCATTTACTCTGCAAAATGTCAGAGAATGGCCCATCTATTAGTAAAGTGCGTTCTGTTTGATTTTTAAAGAATATATTTCCATAAATTACCATCCAGAGAAATAAAATAAATCAGCCAGCTATTCAGTGAAACCTTAAATGTTAATTGAGAGTCACGGGAGTGACAGGAGCCAAAGGACAGAAGGGAGTTGGGGGTGCAGAGCTGTCGGGATGGCTCCACTGCTCAGAGGCTGTGTCGCCCTCAGGGTGCCCTGTGCCAACAGGTCTACCAATTCTTTCACCTCAGGTCTCTATTAACTTCTGCTGATGGGGACCCTGTCGAGAAACCTCCCTGGGGCTGGGCAAATGTCCTGCCACCTTGACCACAAGCTGCTGAGCGGGCTGGGCTTAGGTGGCTGCTGAGGCTGCTCCCTGGAGCAGCTTGGACAGCCTGGAAGTGAAAAGTGAGCCCAAAGGGAGGAGAAGGATTGAGAAACTGTCTCAAGACTAGAAAGATGATGGTCAAATGAATCACCATGGCTCCACCCTGAGTAGTGCTGGCACTTGGAAACTCCATCATGTGTAGGCTGATATCTGTAAGTGTAGCTATCTTCCCTACAGACCTGGTTAAATTTTGTGTGTCATGATTGTTCCTTTTCTCTGTGTTTAATTTCCTCAATGCCAGCCAACCACTGCTAGCTTCCTCTGAGAGACTATAGTTTCTATCACTGACATATCAGTGACCAGCTTGAGCTGGTCACATTTGCATCATCCTCAGAATTTTCTGGGACCTGGGAGGGAAAACTGTACCCATAAAATCATTGCTTCAGGGAGCACAAGAAGAAAACAGAGCTTGCAAGGTCTGTTTTCCTGCCCTCAGGCAGGTTGATCTGTGTCAAATTCATTCTCAGCAGCTGTTTACTTAACTGATTCTTGAGCTCTGCCAACACTGGAGATCCCAGAGTGTCTCACTGCCATTGCCATTACAGTTTTGTTTACAGCCCATGGCATGGATGTGCTGTTATCCAAGTGCTTCATAACAAGAATGGCAGGCTTCTTATCCTCTCGTTATTAGCAGCAGCACCGTGAAGCTCCTTTGTGGCTCAGAACAGCAGCAGCAGCAGAGGGAGGGGGTAAGGGCAGCAATTAAATCTGTGTGAGTCCTGTCTGTGGGCAAGCCCTGAGGCTGCTCAGCACCGGAGCAGAATCTTGGATCTGAACACCTCCCCCCCCATCTACTTTCCTCTTCCTTCTGTCACGTGAAATGGTTTGGGTTTGTGCCATCCATCCTCCTCCCAGCTGTCAGTCCAGGGAAGGAGTGAGCAGCACCGGTGGTCACCAAGCAGCTGGCTGGGCTGCTCTGCAGGTAGAGCTGCAGCACCTCTGAATGCCAGCAGCCTAGGTCTGCACTGAGCAGATGAAAGATTATAGTGATCAATTTGGTGAGAAGGGAGATATTTCTCCATCTGTCTACCCTCAAGGCTCTATTTCCTCATAAACCATTCCCCGAGACATCAAGAAAATTGAAGCTGTTCAGAAATGGAAAAGATAGTTAACCCACAATGAATGAATATCCGATAGACTGGCTGGCTCTCCTGGAACAGAAGGAAGCAGCCAGCTGAGCCGATGCCTTCCTGCAGCAGGCTGGGCTCTTTAGGACAGCAAAGTGCCCCTGTAGCCTGTTGTGTTCACCCTGCATTGCTCCTCTGCCAGCCACACCGCTCAGGGAAGCACGCTGCAAGCTCTCCTCCCCCAGCGCTCACAGTGGCCTCTTGCCTGCACCACCCAAGGTGGGAGGGGGCTGAGATGCAGCTCCAAAACTCAGCTGCTGTGTTGAGCCCTGGCCCTGTGCTTAGTGCTCATTAGGAAGGCCTGGGGCTGATGGACTGGTCCTGGCCGGCTTTGGCAGCTGCCATTTCCTCATTTGGAACATGGGCTCCTGGCCCTGAGGCTCTCTGCTCATTTAGGAGTCTAATGTAGTCTGATTTTATTTTTCTAAGGCATTAGCAAAAGATGAAGCAGAGAAGACATTTTAAAGGGTATATGTTTGTGAAGCTTTCATGTCCTGTGCTTCAAATCCTCTCAGCTTGATTAACACTCAGTGCAAACCGGCTGGAGCAGGAAGGTCACCTCCAGAGCTTGGGTGCAGGTTTCCAGGTGGGACCTCAGGATATTGTGAAGGCACCTGTCTCTGTTTCCCTCTTGGAGCTGGATAGATAGGAGGGATGTCATCCTGTGTCCTCTTCTAAGTATGCCCCCATCCCTGCCCTGTTTCTTGCAAGGAATTTAACTGTCTCCTCTCATCACTTTTCAGGCATGGCCAGGAAGCAAGAGCTGGAAGATACTGTTGTTCCTTGGAGAGGCTGGGAGCTGCAGGGAAGCTCTCAGCTTCCCTCTTAACCCTGCTCAGCCTACAGATACTCCAAAGCCCTAAGGAAACAATGGCTCTGCATCGTTTTATTTTTGCCTAAAGCTTTGTTTCTGCCAGCAAAACTTCTCCCACATGTCCTGATCTGAGTCTGAGTGGGCAGCCCCCAGCAGCTGGTGCTGTCTCCCACCAAAGTTCAGTGACAGCAACTATGGCAGGGAGGCCAGAGCTGCATCCTAAAATAGTTGGGGTCCTCGTGAGATGATGACTGGTGACCAGATTCTGAGGGAGTGAAGGCCACATGTCCTACAAAATCACCCCAAGCATGAGCTGTAGGCTTCTCATGAGGGAGAACCTTGTGGGAACACCTTGCTCTCTCCACAGCCCATTAAATATTCGAGTGAGGGCTCAGCTCTTCCCCCAGGCACCATCCTCATCCCCCTGCCAGCCCCAGCCCAGGGCTCCCTCTGGGCTTTTGGATCCTATAATGCAAGTGAGGGTACAGAGCAGCAGGCTATTGTAAGCAAGAATGCAGGACCAGTCCTTTTCCTACCAGCTGTCAAAAAGTATTATTTAATCTCAAATAGCTCTCAGTAGCTTTTTTTTTTCTGTTGGTTGTTGTTGTTGCTGTTGTTTCCTCTAGTTTGTTTTAAGAAGGTTGTGGAGTGTGAGAAAGCAGGAAGCAGTGTCAATAACACAGTGGGTTTGTTCTTTTCACAGACACCCTTTGAACTCCCTTTACTCTGCCTCCCCTCCAGTTACATTTACACACCCTATAAATAACCTCCTAGTGCTTTGAAATGCTTTTATTAAAGCTAAAAGGGATTTTTTTTCTCTTCCAAATCCAGTGTTATTTTCTGCATTATCTGTAGACAACCTTCAGAATAATTATTATAAATGGCCCTGGGGTTTAACCCATTTCACTGTGTGTGCTCAGTGAGAAGGAAAGCCCTGCATAAAAGGGGCAGAAGCTTGCAGAGGACATGATGGATGTGACGGGACCCCACTGGTCCTGGGTCTCCTAGCAGCTGTGTCTGTGGGGCAAGGGAAGCAGAGGCCACGCCTGGCCTTAGCTGCCTGTGGTCTCCTTAGGGACAGCTGCTGTGGATGGTTGCATCTTTCTACATGAGTCTTGCAGTCCCTGAAGACCATGGGTCTGTTGGAAGGCACGGGGAGTAACACTGGGGGTGTGAAGATAAGAGGACGAGATTTATGGCTGGCTCCAACCCAAAGCATTCTGTGACTCTATGATTCTTAGTGGAGAGGCTGCAGGTATGTTCATAAGCAGTCTCCCCCCAAGCCCAGCCTGCTCTGCCTGAGCTCCTGGAAGATGAAATGTGTCCTCTCTGCATTCTGGTAAGAGAACTAGGGGCAATTCCTCACTCTTGGGATGAGTTCAGCACAATCTGACTTTCTGGGATGGGTATTTCTTTGGCTCAGTTGTTACTTTAGGCTTCATCGTAGTAATTCTGTGAGCACCCCTGAAAATGTTCAAGTCTTCCACAGTAATTCCCCACTGCATGCATTGCTGCCAGTGCTTGTTTTCCCATGCAAATTAGAAGCAAAGCAAATCTTGCAGTTAGGCTTCAGGACCTCTGCTCCTGGTCACCTTCCTTCCTACTGCTGTCTGTCCCTCGCAGAGCAGTGAATCCATGACAGAACCACCCTCACAGCTTTATTGACCCTCATTTCTCTCTTTTCCTAGTTATTTGGCTAAAGTAATCTCAAAGTCTTGGAAGAAGTGCTTGGTGAGGGACTTCATAATGATATTTAGTGATAGGACAAGGGAGAATGGTTTTAAGCTGAGGGAGAGTAGGTTTAGACTGAATCTAGGAGGCGGTTCTTCAATACTAGGATGATGAGACTCTGTAACAGGTTGCCCAGAATGGTTGTGGATGCCCTCTCCCTGGAGGTATTCAAAGTCAGGTTGGATGAGGCCTTGAGCAACCAAATCCAGTTGAGAAGTGTCCCTGCCCATGGCAGAGAGGTTGGAATAGAGTCTCTAAGGTACCTTCCAGCCCTTCCATTCTGTGATAAGTTTTGCTATGTCTCCCGGAGTCAAATCACTGGAAAACCACCCAGTCCCATTAGTGCAGCACTTAATGACAATGGATGAAGCTTTCTGGAAATGTAATGAGCTGTGAGATAAGACCACTCCTACCAGCCCTGCAGCCTACAGAAGTATTTATCTCTGCCTCTTGTTATCTCTCTGAGTGATGAAAATCTTGTCCACCGTCACTGATCTTCAGCCTTCTCTGCCAACAGGTTGATCCCATTAGGCAACTGCCTCAGCTGTGAGAGAGGAATGAGGGTGATGGAGTGTCTCTGCTGGGCTGCTCAAGGAATGTCCCTTGCTGCCACCTGGCACAGATTCTGATGAAGGACAGTGTCAGCCTCAGATGAACTGCATCTCTACTCAAACCAGGATACCAGAGTAGCCTCTGCTACAGTGCTTAACACACCCAGCTTTTAGTGAAAGATTAAGGTTTGGTGCAGAAACATTCCTCAACAGGCACCTGAGGCTCTCAGAGCACTTGTCCCCTCCATTGTCACCAAGCCTGGCCAGGCACTTGCTTACATTTTCTGGAGCAAAACAATTCTTTGCCCTTCAGTTCAAAAAACAAAATACAGTGCAAAAAATTACTTAGATTGGAACCAACAGCAAAGAAATCAGTAAGTGTTTGTGCTGTCCTGGAGACTACACCACAAGGTCTGTCATAATTTGGCTTCACTGGCAGAAATATATTCCCGGGGGGGATTTATGAGGATGTGACTAGGCTGCAGTAGTTAACTTGCTAAATCTAAGCAGAAACCAGGTCTGTCCTGTTGCCTGCCCGGTGCGGGATGCCCAGTTCTGTCCGGACATCCACCACCCACCAGGGATATATGTTAGGATTTCAGAGCAGGTCAGCCACCTCATGCCCTCATGAGTGCTTTCATGGAAGACCCAAGGAGGTGGACAAATGCTTCTGAGTGATTTAGAGGTGTAAAAAAAAAGTTATCACTTCTCTCCTGCACTCAACAAAATGATTGCATGAGCATTAATAGCTGAGAGCAATGTGATGGGGGAGCTCTGCTTAAACCATGCTCTGCAGGGATTGACTGGAGGTCTCTCTTCTGGAGCCTGTGGATAGAGACATCACATTTATAAAGCAGTTTCTTTGCTTTTCTTCTAATAATAACCTTTTTTTTTTTCTCAACTGCTTCCCCCCAATCTATTAATTCCTGAATCACCGGTGGCTCCAACTCCTCAGCTGTGAAACTCATAATTTACCATGGTGACCTGAAAGTGGGAAAAATACTAATTTGAAAGTCAGAAGATGGCAGAAAAACCCCCAACCCAACCCCACATTATTGTGAGATAATTGAAATAATTCTGTTTGTGAGCTTTTTTTTTTGGTCCTGCTTTGTTAATATCTGCAGCTGTCCAGTTAAAAAAGACAGCTCCTTAATATGTAGTGTGAGACTAGGGAGTTAAGGAGCCCTTAGCTTCATTTTAAATAGAATAAAATAGAATAATAGCAGCAGCAGTGGGTTAGACATTCTCTGATCCATTTCACACAGAATCACAAAGGTTGGAAGAGATCTCAAAGATCATCAAGTCCAACCTGTCACCACAGACCTCATGACTAACCCATGGCACCAAGTGCCACGTCCAATCCCCTCTTAAACACCTCCAGGGATGGGGACTCCACCACCTCCCTGGGCAGCACATCCCAATGGCTAACGACTCTCAGTGAAGAACTTTCTCCTCACCTCGACCCTAAACTTCCCGTGGTGCAGCTTGAGACTGTGTCCTCTTGTTCTGGTGCTGGTTGCCTGGGAGAAGAGACCAACCCCCACCCGGCTACAACCTCCCTTTAGGTAGCTGTAGAGAGCAATAAGGTCTCCCCTGAGCCTCCTCTTCTCCAAGCTAAACAATCCCATCTCCCTCAGCCTCTCCTCAGAGGTCTTGTGCTCAAGGCCTGCACAATTGATTTAAGTGTTTTGAGGTGGACACTTTCGGCAAGGTGAATGAAAACAAAACACACCAAAAAAAAAAGGCTCTTGGGGAAATGTTGTTGTTGCCTAAGAATAAACCCACCAGTCCTGAGATATTTTTCAACACATGGTTGGTGCTATGGAGAGAGAGCATTTTGGAGGAGCTGAAGGAAGGAGGGATTTTTCTGACCAGTGTGCTGCAAGCCTGGCAGGTCATTTTCTATTCTCCATGTAGCTTGTGCAGGGGAGTGCGAGCGATGAAGGGCATTAGCTAAATAAGAGATGATTTAGTGGTGATGGCACTGTTGGTCTGCGTATCCCACAGCTGCTAAATTTCAATATCAACTCCATAACTCTGGCTGCAGAAAGGAGGCAACGTGCACAAGAGACTGTTTCTGAATATATTTCCCCCCTGCTCTCCAATAAAAGGCACAAATAATAGCATATTTTTCAAAGTGCAAAGCATTTTACATTGCAAATAGTTACATTACATTTACATTTCGCGGGTGAGTGGCTGTGGCTGCTGCTCGCCACATCCTCGCTGGTGACACTCCAGCAGTGGAACATGATCTACTGCCCACTGCATTGCCCAGGATTAGAGGGGGCTGAGGGCAGAGAGTGGGGACCATCTTCCACAAACCTTGCCTTCAAAGTCAAAAGGGGACAGAGTGAAAGCACAGGAGATCAGGTGCTGGGGGAAGCTTGTGCAGCTAGGTTGTGATTTTGGGGCAAAGCCAAGGGCATGCTGGTGCTGGAAGGGCACAATTCCTGTGCCTTTAAGGCAGGGGGTAGCAAGACACCTCCTGTTTTTATGGCAAGAGGCAAGCAGTGTGCTCCTGCTTTGCAGCAGAGAGCCTGCAGATGTTGGTGCTTTCCCTCTAAAGGTCAATACTCTCCCTGTCCCCGTTCTCTCCAGGGATAATCGATGCCATGCAGACGCTGTGTTGACAGTTAACGCCTGCCACGGAAGGCTCATTTTCTGCTGCTCCTCATCGGGACATGGCTGCAGTCACAACCCAGAACAGCTGCACGCCCTCCTGCCATAGGTGACCTTTTCTTGTATGTCACTAGAGACAATTTTAAGGCACTCCTTTGGGGAGCTCACAGGTCAGAACCCTTTTGGCAGTTACAGGCTTCCTGGTTTTCCTGCCAAATCCTGACTGTACCTCCCCTCCTTGTCCCTGCAGATTCTGCTGTGCCTGAGGCCATCAAAACAACCTCTGTGTGCTCCCTGGGGCATGGTATGTTGTAGGAATGAGTGTCCATCCCTATGGCCATGGCCATGTGCCTCTGCAAAGTCCCTGTGCCACCAGTACATCACAGGAAGAGTGTCAGGCAGGAGCTCAGCTCTCTTTCCCTGCCTCCCACTGCTGCAAGAAAATGCAGGGATTTTTTTCCCCTCTTTTCTTTGCTTATCTGCAAGAGCCTCAGTGACTTTTCTGGTCAACCCCTATCGTGCTCTTTCCACTCAGCACATTGTTGCATTTCTAGTCTCCAGTTTCATTGTTTGTCATTTCTCTGTGTTAGCTTTGGCACCTGCTAGCCCAGGATATGTGCTTGAGTCAGTCCTTACCTGGCAGGGATTATTCCTCATGAGTTGCAGTGCTAGCATTTACCATCCTGGCAGCCTTGAGATCCTGCCTGATGCACGAGGCCAGACTGAGTCACAGCTGGATTTGCTTCCATGGAAAATGAGAGGCAACCTCAGAAACAGTGCTGGGGTCTGGTCTCATCTCCCAAGACACAGAAGGACAGAGGTGCTGTCTTGGGGAGCCCCAGTGGGGATGTTTCTGTCCCCCAGCCTGGCCCAGGTACAGTACAAGCATCTATTCCCCATGGGATTTATCTTGCCGTGGTTCTGTCCAGCTGTGCCCACACTCACAGATTAAAAACCCACGTGGGTTTGCCAGCCTGTGCTGCAGCCATGACTTTGTCAGTGTGCAGTCATGGCTGCAGTCCTGCTCATGCCTGCCTGCAGGGAATTTGCTCTTTTATGGGTTTTTTTTGAGACTCCTGGGAGAGATCTTCCATTTTATGACTCCTTTTTCTGCAGGCTGTGCTCCTGTTCCCTGGAGCAGTGGCACCATGCCACCAAGCCATGAACTGTTCTACCAAGCCACTCACTGTGCCACTGAGCTGTGCAGCGCCATGGGGCCAGCTCCTGTTCACAGCCTCAGAATCTCAAGAATGATCCCTCTGTGAAAAAAAGGCCTTGAGCAGCTCCTTAATAAACTGGTTGAATGTATAAAGAATTTAACTGTTGTGTAATTTCCTGGTAAGCCAGCAGGTCCCCTAATAAACGCAGGAGCGTCGTGCTGGCTCCCAGCCAGAGCTCAGGCCTCCCTGGCAAGTTGCCATGTGCCAGCTCGTAAAACCCTCCCTCACCATCCCCCCTTCCTGTCCCAGGACCCCTGTGGTGGCATATCTAGGTAGGGAGGTCCCCAAGAGCCCCCTGAGTCTGACTCAAGACTTGTTACCCCATGCTGTGTGGGGAGGTGGTGCGGGCTGGACGGCATCTCCTGGCCTCCACGTCCACATGGCTTTGGTGACAGAACCAGTTTTCCTCCTCCGTGTTTGCATGCACATGGGGTCAGATGGTTTCTGGTCTCTGCAGCAAACCCATGGGAAATATCACCAGCTTCTGGGGTTTCTCTGAGTTTTAGCTGTTTCTCACCTTTCCAGCCAGGGAGGGAAGTGTGGAAACCTGATTCATCCCATCCTTGCAAACCAGCTCAAGATCCATCAGGGAACCAGCTGAACCTCAGGTGCTGAGTTAAACCTCCCTGTGTTATAAACCAAAGTCATGGGTTTGGAGGCTTGATGCAGATACCTCAGCCTTTAGGGTCTGATCCTGACGGCCTGATGGCTCACCATAAAGGCTCATCTTTTCTTTCTGCATATTAATTCCCTTCAGTATCCCCTGAGCTGGTGCCTTCCCTGTGGATCTCCTGGCTCTCCTGGCTGAGGGCACCATGGCTGACCTGAGATGTTGCTGATGTGCTGTGTCTGTTGGGGTGCTGCAGACACCCATCCAGCCCTCTCCCAGCCATGTGCTGCTGGCCATGTGCTGGCCAGCTGATGGAGGCACACAGGCTGTGCTGCGTTTGAACTGGGGGGGAGGTGGGACCAGAATGCAGCTTCAAAGGCTCTCAACCAGTTGCCAAGAAGTTCAAAGTGGCAGCACGAGGCTGAAGCGATCCAGATTTGGGTTTTATTCTGACCCTCACCAGAGTTTTGATACCTTCCTTTCTGAGCTGTCAGGATGTCATTCTGGGGTGTGGAGGGCTCCCCCAGTCTGGCTGGCCCTTGGTTTTCATACAGGTCGTATGTTTGCTGCAGAACCCCTCTGGCCAGCAAACGCAGGGTGCTGATGGCCCCTCCTCTGAAGCCCCGAGAAGAGGAGGAGGCCGGATGCCCATACGTGTGAAGTGAAACCATCTGGTGACAGACACACAAACAGACATCCCACACTGTGTGAGCCCAGGCCAGGCTCTGTGGTGAGGAGGACAGGGAGAGGAAGACACAGGAGCTGGGCTCCATGAAAACATCTGGCATTTCCCAGCTGGCTGCTGGGACCAGGCAGATTGGGCATGCTCTTCTCCCTGCGCTTCCTGCTGCAGGTCCACCATGGAGGGTGACATCTGACCTAAGCTGCCTGCCCAGAGGAGTCTGGAAGGGTTATCATGACAAGATGACCTTCAAGGATCCATTCCAACCCGATGGATTCCGTGAGTCTATGTGGTGGGCATTAATTATGGTCATCCTGTTCTAAACTTAAAGGCTTGTAGTGTTAGGATGAGGGGGGATGGCTTTAAGCTGGAAAAGGACAGATTGAGATTGGATATTAGGAAGAAATTCTTTACAAGGAGGGTGGTGAGACACTGGAACAGGCTGCTCAGCTAGGTTGTGCCCTGTCTCTGAAGGCATTCAAAGCCAGGTTGGACAGGACCTTGAGTAAGCTGGTCTAGTGGAAGGTGTTGCTGCCTATGGCAGGGTGGCTGGAACTAGGCAGTCTTTAAGGTCCCTTCCAACCCGAACTATTCCATGATTCTGTGATCTTAAAGGTCTTTTCCAACCTAAATGATTCTTAATTCTATGTTTTACTTGTTTTCCTTCAGACTTTCTACACTTATAAACAAACGTCCACTTGGGTGTGAACTAAGGTTAAACTACAAACCACGGTTTGATGCTGCAACTGCATTAAAACAAAGAGCAAAGGAGGTTTCCTGCCTGCACTGGGCCCCGTACAAAGTCCACTGGAGCTGATGAGTTTTCTGCTAACTTAGTGGACTTTGGACCCTGCCCTTTGCCACACACTTCTGAGTGCTCTAGGAAACAGTGAGTGCCCTGTGTGTAAGAGAGGGAGCTGCTGGGAAGCCCCTTGTGTTTTCCAATTCACAACAGTTTGGTTTTAGTACTGGACACGTCACTGTACTAGCACTTGTTTGTTTGGGTAGGTCAGATGAAAGCACATCCAAAATGGTTCACCTTATTTCTGAAGGAGAATCACTTGTAAGGGTTTTTCACAGCATTTGAAAAGACCTACTGGCCTGGATCTGCCCAAGAAATGCCATTGTGCTGGGGATGATTTTAGTCTGTTTGGGCAATTTCTGCCAAGCCAGAGAAGAATCACAGAACTGCAGAATGGTGGGGGTTGGAAGGGCCCTCTGGGGATCATCTAGTCCAGCCCACAGGTTGCCCAGGATCACACTGTCCAGGCAGATGGAATCTCTCCAGAGAAGGAGACTCTAGAACTCTCTGGGCAGCCTGCCTCAGGGCTCTCACAACAAAGAAGTTTTTCTGCATATTCAGATGGAACCTCCTGGGTTCCAGTTCACGCCCATTACCCTTTGCTGGGCACCGCTGAAGAGTCTGGCCCAATTCTCTTGACACCCATCTTGATAAGCATTGTGAAGATCCCCTCTCAGGCTACTCCTCTCCAGGCAAGAGGATCATCATGCTGCTTCTGCAGCCTGCATGCTCACTGGAAGGATTTATTTCCCCTGGGAACTTGGCTGAGCAGGGGCTGGCACTTTTGCATTCAGCAGTTCTTCCACTAAATGCACAAGAAGGTAAGATCTGCTGGCACCTCTTCCTCTAGGAATGCTCTCAGACCCCCAGTTTAAATTAATTTCTCATCAGCTAATCACTAAAGTGCACATTTCTGTCCTATGTTAGTGGAACTGACCCTTCCAGGTAAGCCCCTGCAGATGTTCACCACGCAGGAGAGCGCCCAAGCAGCCTAATCTTCAGAGCACAACTTGTGGCTATGATTCAGTGGAGGATTTTGTTTGCTATTTCGTGCAAGACCTGCGTGTCCCTCGGTGCTCACTGCATTTCTTTCCTCTTTCCAGGCAAATTGCAAATCAATCCCTTCGCCTCGCTCGTCCTGCAGCTGCTTGCTACAAGCACCTTGCGTGGCTGAAGGTTTTCTTCAGATGCACCATCTCATGGGAAATCAATTGTGTTTTTGTTTGAAATCACTCAGAAGGCAACTAGTTATCCATACTTCCCTAGTTTTGCTTAAGTGGCCATCACCTCCTAATTGCCATCACCTCCTAATTATAGTCTCCCTTTTTTGCTTTTCTCTTTTTTTTTTAAGTACTGTACTCAATTTACAGCCTAATTACCCTTACCTTGTTTGTTTAATGAAGCTTATATAACGATTCCTGTGATCCTCAGGAAACATTGCACTGGGATTTTAGTTTTGGTTGGGTTTGGGGTTTTTTTGTTGGTTGTTGGTTTTTGTTGTTGGGGTTTTTTTTCCCCCCTCCACTTTTTAAACTGTGATTTTATATTAATGTTTTATAACCTCAGGTTCCTAATCATAAAGTCATAAGGAGTTTAATTGATTTGAAACTAGCCATGCCCTGAAGTGTGTACATGTCAGATTGATTCAAATTGATCCAATGTGTTTAAATAAAGCTCGTGCCAAAAGCGCGCAGCACCTTATGCTGCCAGATATTTGCCCAAAGCCCTCTGGTAACTTAATTATGCTGCTATCTTGGTATAATAAATTATTGACTAGGACATGTTTTTATGTGTGTTTGTTGTACTTTGGGAAGCCAGAGAAATCCTCCAATCCCATGAGACAGTGGCAGGCACATCGTGTTGGAGGCAGCCGGTGCGAATCCATCGGGTCCTGTTGCCATTGAAAGCTCTGTGGAGGGCTGAAGCTCTGGTCCTGGCTCACTGCAGCACTCTGCAAGTGTCTGCTCACATCCTGGTGCCTTTTCACACTTCAGGTTTGTTTGGGCACACTAAGAAGCTCCTTTTGCTGTTTAAAGAAAGGAATGAGAGTGTGGCCAGCAGGTTGAGGGAGATTCTCCTCCCCCTCTACACTGCCCTGGTGAGAAGGACACATCTAAAGTATTTGTTCCAGATTTGGAGTGCCCAGTTCAAGAGAGAGGAGAAACTACTGGAGGGAGTCCAGTGGAGACTACAAAGATAATGAGGGGAGTTTAGCATCTCTGTGAGGAGAAAAGGCTGAAAGACCTCGAGCTTTTTAGCCTGGAGAAGAGCCGCCTGAGAGGGCATCTTAATGCTCAGCAAGAGCTAAAGGGTGGGGAGCAAGGGGATGAGGACAGACTCTTTTCAGTGGTGCCCAGTAACAAGCCAAGGGGAAATGGACACAAACTAGAACCCAGGAGTTTTTATCTAAACATAAGGAAACACTTCTTTCCTGTGAAGGTGGCAGAACACTGGAGCAGGCTGCCCAGAGAGGTAGTCTCCTTCTCTGAAGAGATTGCAAACCCACCTGGGGTGATCTTGGGCAACCTGCTCTGGGTGACCCTGCTTTAGCAGATGGGTTGGACTAGGTGATCCCCAGGTGGGTTTGCAAACCCACCTTCCAAACCCTACATGGTGGGATTCTGTGAATATGTTGTGGAGCCAGGCCAGAGCAGATGCAATGGCATCTGATTTCAAACAGAATGGTCAGCTTGGAAATCATGTGTATCCAGTCTGCCTCGTGTGACCTTTATGCAGGGACCTACAAAGTGTGTTCAGACCTGATGGACCCAAATGATATCAGACTGTAAACTCTCAGATCTGTCATTCAGAGAGGCAAGCAGGGTCTGCTAAGGCCACAGTCCCCAAGTAATTCCTGCAAGCTATAAGCAGCACCGCCTCCCACGAGATGCTAAATTTGGCATCTCTGGCTGAGGGATGCAGCAGCTATTCCTGCTGTTGAAAACACCCAAGGAGTGCCAAAAATCTTTGCTGGATAAACCCTCATGCAGAAAATCCTGCTGACAGGTATGAAGGAAAAAGGCAAGGTGGTCAACAGCCATGCTTTTGGAAAGTGAGATGTGATCCATGCAACTCAAGAAGCAATCAGCAACATCAAATGCTTGCTCACCTCAACCTGCCTGAGCAGTGCATGGGTCAAATCACGCCTGGGGCTGTCTCCCTGGGCCCCATCCTTGCCTTGGAGTAATTTGCATGCCTAACAAAGCCTGGCAGGCTGATTTACACCAGTACAAATTTGTGAAGTAAAATGAAGACAGTTTAATCTAGAAAGATGACAACAGGTTTTTGGCTTTAATTAGAACTCAGTATTACTGCTGGGGTTTTATTTATTCTGTAGCTGGATTAGATTTTAATAACATAGGTGCATGTGTTAGTACAGAGAGGTGAGCAGAGACAGAACTGCTGAATAGGCTCAAACACAGCAAAGTTGATTACAGTGACCTGGCTACAAGGAATGGAGTCATTGCATTGAGCAATTTTTAATTTAGAGACTCATCCTGATCCTTTTTGTCATCACACCACTGTGAAGAAGTCTGTGCCTGTCCCCCTGGAGCAAAGCAGCCAGGATCTGTGTGCCTGTCCCCCTGGAGCAAAGCAGCCAGGATCCGTGTGCCTGTCCCCCTGGAGCAAAGCAGCCAGGATCCATGTGCCTGTCCCACTGCAGCAAAGCAGCCAGGATCTGTGTGTCTCACCCCCTGGAGCAAAGCAGCCAGGATCTGTGTGCCTGTCCCACTGGAGCAAAGCAGCCAGGATCTGTGTGCCTGTCCCACTGGAGCAAAGCAGCCAGGATCTGTGTGTCTCACCCCCTGGAGCAAAGCAGCCAGGATCCATGTGCCTGTCCCACTGGAGCAAAGCAGCCAGGATCCGTGTGCCTGTCCCACTGGAGCAAAGCAGCCAGGATCTGTGTGCCTGTCCCACTGGAGCAAAGCAGCCAGGATCTGTGTGTCTCTCCCACTGGAGCAAAGCAGCCAGGATCTGTGTGCCTGTCCCACTGGAGCAAAGCAGCCAGGATCCGTGTGCCTGTCCCACTGGAGCAAAGCAGCCAGGATCTGTGTGCCTGTCCCACTGGAGCAAAGCAGCCAGGATCCGTGTGCCTGTCCCACTGGAGCAAAGCAGCCAGGATCCGTGTGCCTGTCCCCCTGGAGCAAAGCAGCCACGATCTGTGTGCCTGTCCCCCTGGAGCAAAGCAGCCAGGATCCGTGTGCCTGTCCCCCTGGAGCAAAGCAGCCAGGATCTGTGTGTCTCTCCCACTGGAGCAAAGCAGCCAGGATCCGTGTGCCTGTCCCACTGGAGCAAAGCAGCCAGGATCTGTGTGTCTCTCCCACTGGAGCAAAGCAGCCAGGATCTGTGTGCCTGTCCCACTGGAGCAAAGCAGCCAGGATCTGTGTGCCTGTCCCACTGGACAAAGCAGCCAGGATCTGTGTGTCTCTCCCACTGGAGCAAAGCAGCCAGGATCTGTGTGCCTGTCCCACTGGAGCAAAGCAGCCAGGATCTGTGTGCCTGTCCTCCTGGAGCAAAGCAGCCAGGATCCGTGTGCCTGTCCCACTGGAGCAAAGCAGCCAGGATCTGTGTGCCTGTCCTCCTGGAGCAAAGCAGCCAGGATCTGTGTGTCTGTCCCACTGGAGCAAAGCAGCCAGGATCTGTGTGTCTCTCCCACTGGAGCAAAGCAGCCAGGGTCTGTGTGCCTGTCCTCCTGGGGCAAAGCAGCCAGGATCTGTGTGCCTGTCCCACTGGAGCAAAGCAGCCAGGATCCGTGTGCCTGTCCCACTGGAGCAAAGCAGCCAGGATCCGTGTGCCTGTCCCCCTGGAGCAAAGCAGCCAGGGTCTGTGTGCCTGTCCCACGGGAGCAAAGCAGCCAGGATCCGTGTGCCTGTCCCCCTGGAGCAAAGCAGCCAGGATCCGTGTGCCTGTCCCCCTGGAGCAAAGCAGCCAGGATCCATGTGCCTGTCCCACTGCAGCAAAGCAGCCAGGATCTGTGTGTCTCACCCCCTGGAGCAAAGCAGCCAGGATCTGTGTGCCTGTCCCACTGGAGCAAAGCAGCCAGGATCTGTGTGCCTGTCCCACTGGAGCAAAGCAGCCAGGATCTGTGTGTCTCACCCCCTGGAGCAAAGCAGCCAGGATCCATGTGCCTGTCCCACTGGAGCAAAGCAGCCAGGATCCGTGTGCCTGTCCCACTGGAGCAAAGCAGCCAGGATCTGTGTGCCTGTCCCACTGGAGCAAAGCAGCCAGGATCCGTGTGCCTGTCCCACTGGAGCAAAGCAGCCAGGATCCGTGTGCCTGTCCCCCTGGAGCAAAGCAGCCACGATCTGTGTGCCTGTCCCCCTGGAGCAAAGCAGCCAGGATCCGTGTGCCTGTCCCCCTGGAGCAAAGCAGCCAGGATCTGTGTGTCTCTCCCACTGGAGCAAAGCAGCCAGGATCCGTGTGCCTGTCCCACTGGAGCAAAGCAGCCAGGATCTGTGTGTCTCTCCCACTGGAGCAAAGCAGCCAGGATCTGTGTGCCTGTCCCACTGGAGCAAAGCAGCCAGGATCTGTGTGCCTGTCCCACTGGACAAAGCAGCCAGGATCTGTGTGTCTCTCCCACTGGAGCAAAGCAGCCAGGATCTGTGTGCCTGTCCCACTGGAGCAAAGCAGCCAGGATCTGTGTGCCTGTCCTCCTGGAGCAAAGCAGCCAGGATCCGTGTGCCTGTCCCACTGGAGCAAAGCAGCCAGGATCTGTGTGCCTGTCCTCCTGGAGCAAAGCAGCCAGGATCTGTGTGTCTGTCCCACTGGAGCAAAGCAGCCAGGATCTGTGTGTCTCTCCCACTGGAGCAAAGCAGCCAGGGTCTGTGTGCCTGTCCTCCTGGGGCAAAGCAGCCAGGATCTGTGTGCCTGTCCCACTGGAGCAAAGCAGCCAGGATCCGTGTGCCTGTCCCACTGGAGCAAAGCAGCCAGGATCCGTGTGCCTGTCCCCCTGGAGCAAAGCAGCCAGGGTCTGTGTGCCTGTCCCACGGGAGCAAAGCAGCCAGGATCCGTGTGCCTGTCCCCCTGGAGCAAAGCAGCCAGGATCCGTGTGCCTGTCCCACTGGAGCAAAGCAGCCAGGATCCGTGTGCCTGTCCCCCTGGAGCAAAGCAGCCAGGATCTGTGTGCCTGTCCCACTGGAGCAAAGCAGCCAGGATCTGTGTGCCTGTCCCCCTGGAGCAAAGCAGCCAGGATCTGTGTGCCTGTCCCACTGGAGCAAAGCAGCCAGGATCCTGAGGGTGGTGAGACCCTGGCCCAGGGTGTTCAGAGAGGTGGTAGATGCCTCATCCCTGGAACCATTCCAGGTCAGGTTGGACAAGGTTCTGAGCAACCTGCTCTAGTTGAAGATGTCCCTGCTCACTGCAGGGGTTTGGACTAGATGACCTTTAAAGGTCCCTTCCAACTTAAAGCATTCTATAATGCTGTGATTTACGAAGTGCTTTGAGATCCCCAGGTGTGAGGAGCCCTGACTGTGACTGTGCCTGCATGCAGCATGGACGAGGCAGCCAGCACTCGGTGCTGTGTGAGGATGGACATCACAGGCAGCAGGCAGCACTGGCCTTACTGGAGTCACTGGTTTCTCTGCAAGAATTCAATCCAATGCCATGCATCTGGAAAGGAGACACAGATGAATACATTTTATCTAGGATTTCGTGTCTGGTTTTGTGGAGGTGTTTCAGCCGCTGGTATGAAAAGCCACAGGACTGCTGTGGAGATTTTATTCATCACAATGAATTTTGTCCTGCTTTGGAACATTGCTGTTAAAAGCATCTGCTACTTCCCTAACAGGAGAGATCCATGTAAATCCTGGCTTAGATCATCATCTCTCTGCAGGCCAAACAGAGTCGTCGTGCATTGATTCCAGAGGAGGATTCCCCACGGAGCACTCACATTTGTGCTCCCCGTGTCAAGGCAGCCCTCTGTGCTGGGTTGTGTAAATCACACAGCTCTGCACTGACTGCCCAGTAAAATACTGGAGCTCCAGAA
Organism: Melanerpes formicivorus; assembly: GCF_026170545.1. Taxonomy (NCBI): domain Eukaryota; kingdom Metazoa; phylum Chordata; class Aves; order Piciformes; family Picidae; genus Melanerpes; species Melanerpes formicivorus. The sequence goes on along the minus strand of NW_027142380.1, from coordinate 7,767,222 downwards.
ATAATGTGCATGGCTCTCAGGAGAATACTTTTTATCAATTGGCCCATAAAAGTTCACCAAGGAATTATGCACACACCAATATATCTCCAGCCTCCTCCCACTGATGATGGCATCCATTTGGTAGGGATGAAATTGAATTTTAATTTGTTCTCCTTCACACCCAGGGTTTTATTTTCTGGGTGTATATATGGGGCTTGCACAAAGCAATGGGTCTGCTGGGACCTTGGTTACGTGCATCACTACTTTTCATGACCTGGTGGCATTGGCCAACAGCAAATATCAGAGACATTACTCTGTATATCTGTGGCCAGCCAGCTCCAGTTGCAGCCTCCTGAACATAGCGTGCCTTGTAATCATTGCTGAATCAATTGGAAGGGACAGATTTCCCTGGGTGGCCATGGCAGCTGTAAGTCCCCTTAGCACCATCCACTGCCCACGCTCTGGCATTTGCAAGCACTACAGGCAGTGACTGTCTCTATCTCTATGCTCAACTCGAGATTTGCACCAATTGCTCGTGCCTGAGGACATCTCTGTACTGACTGCATGGCTCTGATGGTCCCTGAGTGCTAGCAGTGAAGTGGCCCACACAAAGCCTGGGCTGCTCTGCCAGCATCCTGGCTGCTCCACCCATGGGGTACATCATAGAATCATAGAATTGTTCTGGTTGGAAAAGACTTTTCAGATCATCAAGTCCAACCATCACTGCAGCACTGCCAGGTCACCACTGAACTATGTCCCTCAACACCACATGGCTTTTAAATTCCTCCAGGCATGGGGACTCCACCAGCTCCTTGGGCAGCCTGTTCCAGGGCTTGACAGCCCTTTTGAGGATGACAGTTTTCCTGATGTCCAATCTAACCCCCCCGTGGTGCAACTAGAGGCCTTTCCTCTTGTTCTACCACTTAGTACTGGGACAAAGAGACCAACACCCACCTGACTCCAACCTCCTTTCAGGGAGTTGTAGAGAGTGAGAAGGTCTCACCTGACCCTCATTTCTCCAGACTAAACAACCCCAGCTCAACTGCTCCTCACGAGTCATGTTCTCCAAACCCTTCACCAGCTTCATCAACCTTCTCTGGACCTGCTCTTGCACCTCAATGTCCTTCTCATAGTGAGGGGCCCAAAACTGAACCCCATATTCAAGGTGTGGCCTCACCAGTGCTGAGTGTGGAGGGATGGTGACTGCTGCAGTCTTGCTGGCCACACTACAGCTGTTTGAAGCATCCCCACAGGCTGTGGTCCCAGCCCTGCTGGCAATGCCAGTGTGTGTTGGGCTGTAGCAAACCCTCTTTGCAGTAACAGCAGGGGAAGACTCGAGCGTAAGTCCCCATGCTCTTCCGCATCCCCTGGAGAGCCTGGGGCTGTTGGAGGTCTGGGGGGGGTGGGGAATGCTTGTCACAGAGGCAGGCTTTTCCATGAGGCTTGTGTCCAGTGGGGCAGCAGCATACCCTGGCCCCTCCCAGGACCTGACAGGCAGACAAAGTTGAAGGCGCAAAGGGATATTGACCCCCATGGAGCTGCTGAGTGTTGCCTGCAGACGAAGGGGTATTGCACAACTGGCACCTGGTCCCTGGCTGTCCCCCAGACTCCAGCCTCCGGGATCCAGCCTAAAGTCCTGCTGGACCCAAATGCTGCTCTTCCTGGTGCCCAGTCAGACTGCAGTCTTGACAGGTGATCTAGGACAGGACATGTACAGCTGGATTGTAAATTCAGCTCGCTCTCTCTCTCCCCACAGAGTGGGGAGAGCACCAGGATGATTGCAACATCCAGTCACACTCCTCCATCCTCTTGCAGCTACACAGTGTGATGGCTGGAAGAGCCGGGCAGAGGTTAGGCATAATGGCAGGGTGAGGACAGGATGATTTATCCCAAGTCACTGCTGGGCAGGGGGATGTCTTTATCTCCACTGAGACCCACAGCTGGCTGATGGAGCACAGCTCTTTCTGCCTCGATAAGCACACGGGCAGCATATATAATTCTTGCCAAGGTTTCCTGCTAACCTAAACAGAGATTCTGCAAACTTTATGTGCTCAGAAGATAAAAGGTAATGAGACTCCATACATTTCCTGGCTGAGCCCCTTTACCAACCCTTCAATTGCTTCCCAAATGCCCTCTGGTAACCTCTCCATTAGAAATAGATTGGAGGTCTTAATTCTCCTCTTATCACAGACAGTGCCCCGGGGAAAGAGTCATGTCCTTCCCCTCCTGCTCTCCGGGGGGGATTTGCTTCCCAGGCAGGTTGTAACCCAGAGCAGGTCTTGTGCTTCAGGCTGTAATGCACGCAGATGGGAAGGTGGCAGGGGCTTGTGGCAGTTCATATATCTGCACTGATGGAGAAGAATTAAAGAAACAGGAGTGCACTGAAAGCAGGCGATTGTATTCCTGAGGTCAGGCTGCTACATTTTTATTTATCATTTAAAAATAATATCTCTGCTGCCCTTTCAAGCCTGCTGAAATCCAGCCCTGCTGGTGCTGGCCTTCATTCACAGAAAAGAGCAATTTCTGCTCCTGGTGAAACAAAGATGCCACCAGCTTTTGGGTTTGTGGTTCAAAGCTGCTCAAATCTCAATGATCTTAAAGGTTTTTCCCAGCCTAAATGATTCTATGATTCTATTTTAAGCTCCTTTAAGAGGCAACCCTTCTGCTGTGAGAATAGCCTGAGACAGTTGGGGTTGTTGAGCCTAGAGAAGAGCAGGCTCCAGGGAGACCTTCATGTGGCCTTTCAGTACTTAAAGGGGTTGATAACTTTTTAGAAGGGTCTTTTGTGACAGGACAAGGGATGGTGGCTTTAAACTGCAAGAGGGAGATTTAGACTAGAAAGAAGGAAGAAATTGGTTTTTTTTTGCTGAGGGTGGTAAGACACTGAACCAGCTTGCTCAGAGATGCCCCATCCTTGGAAACATTCCAGGCTGGTTGTGGCTCTGAGCAGCCTGGTCTAGTTGAAGATGTCCCTGGGGGGAGGTTGAACTAGATGACCTTTAAAGATCTCTTCCAACCCAAACCAGTCTCTGATTCTATGCTTCTGTCATTCTGTGATTCCCTGGTACTAAGCTGGTACCTACCCTTTGTGCCTTGTCTCTGGAGCAGCCTGGGAGCAGGTCTGTGTTGGGTCTGGCTCTGGGGAGCTCTCTGCTGCAGATCATCAGTGTCCTCACTACGCATTGGGGCCAGCTGGCAATACCTGTTGCTGCTGAAGGCTGGGATGTGTTTCATATAAATCCAATACACAAAGCTGGCAAGGCTCTAGACAAGAGGTGTGCATCCCCTTTCTCAGGACTTTTCAGACGAGCAGGTGGGCAGCAGTGAGGTCAGCACTGCACTGCTTGGGGAGAGGATATGGGGAACCCAAGAGACCCCTCCAGTCTGCCACCTGATGGGCTGAAGCAGTCCCCTGGAGAGGCTCTGATGTTTCAGATGGATTTAACAGGTTGTGCTGCTCAAATGGCTCGAGAGTCTCTGCCCAAGGCCATTCTGCTTACTCTGAAGCCTGGCAAAGCAGAGCTGCTCTTCCCGAGGCATTGCAATGCAGCGGGCCAAGTGCCAGCATCTCACCAAATGACTATTGATTTTCTAGCAGGGTGTCTGCATTGTAGGCAAGAGAACTGCTCTTTAGGCTGGCTCATGTTGAGAAGAGGAGAAAAATCAGCCAAGTGTCACTTAAAGACACCAGTTTGCCTTGCTGACCCCATGCACGCTAGGTGCCAAAGAACTCTCCACTTCCGCGGGCAGCAGCGGGTGTCTGTCTTGTCTCTGCATAATGCTGAATGAACACTTTAGGGACTCTGCAGGCCAAGGAGGCACCCTGGGCTTTTTAAATTGTTTTTTTTTACTGGATCTATGCTCATGGGTGATGGTGCAAAGGTGGCTGAGGACCTCCTAGGGTGCCTGAGACATGCCTACAAATATCTAAAGGGTGGGTGTCAGGAAGAGACAGGGTAAGATGTAATGGGCATAAACTTGAACATAGGAAGTTCCATCTAAACATGAGAAGGAATTTCTTTCCTTTGAGAATAGCAGAGCACTGGGACAGGCTGCTTAGAGAGGTGGTGTTCCTGTGTGATCTGCTTTAGGTGATCCTGCTCTGGCAGGGGGGTTGGACTTGATGATCTTCAGAGGTTCCTTCCAACCCCTACCATTCTGTGATTCTGTGTTGCAGCAAGGGGCTTGTGCAACACCTGAGAGACACCCACCTCATTTTTGGTCACTGTCACTGCTCAGAGGCTTTGTGTAGTGAGTTGCACTTCTCAAGGTGCAGCCAAGAGTTGCGTAAGTGCTGCTGATACCCAGCAGTGCCTGTTGCTATAACTACAGCGCTCACAAATTCAGCCACAGGCGTGGCTCACAGGCAGCTCCCAGTGTGGCAGGGCACAGGAGGGCTTGTTTGGTTTCATATTTATGAAGTTGTGTCTTGAAACCAAATTGTGCTGGGTTTGTGTCTGTGTTTTGGAGACCTCAGAAGGAAACTGGATTTCCAGTGTTGGGGCTACAAGGCAGCAGAGCAGGGAGGATGTCCTGCAGCATCTGTGATGACCCCAGTACAACCACAGGACCAACCGCCAGCAATAGGCAGCTTCATTCCCTGTGGCTCTTACTGAGAATGATGCACTTCTGGGCCGGGGCACTGAAGCAATCCTCTTCCAGCACCTAGAGCCATTTGTCTTGCAGAAAGTGCTGTCTCAGTTTCCCCTGCAATAAACTCACACATGGTACAAATGCAGCTCCTCTCCTTGTCTGTTAGGAAGATATGGTAAGAGCAGATCTGAGCTCTGTGGACAGTCCTGTCTCCACTCCTCCTTCTGAGTTCTGCCCAAACTTGCTGGAAGCCCCTGCTTGCCCCTGCCACAGTTGCTGCTGCTCAAGGACCTCAGCAATCAAGTTTGACTCCTGTTGGTGCTGCTGCCTTGGGCAAGAGGTGGCTTGCCCTGACAGCAATGCTCCCAGCAAGATCTGAACATGATGTGCTGGCACAGGTCCAAGCTGGCATATTTTGCATGGCCTGCTCAAATTCCCCAGTCTCAGGCATAGTCTAGGGGATACTTTGCAGCAGAAAGAGTCCTGCAGAAGAAGGCAGAAGTTGGTTCTGCCTTAGCAAGAGCTTAATCAGGAGTGATGGCCAAAAGCTGCTGTTTCTTCCCACTCGTTCTTTAAGCCACAGCTATGTAGGGGAAGAGGAGAGATGCAGCCTGCAGAATCTCCCCCAGGGCTGCTGCTCCGCTCAGCCCCAGTTAGGTCAGTGGGCTGCGAGAAGGACCAAAGAGGAGGAAACCCTCTGCAAAATGTGGCCAGGGTGGGGAAGTTTGGAGCAAGTTTTAGCTGCTTAGCATCAGCTATTCCTCTCTACTACAGCAGAGCCAAGGTGGCTACTCTGCAGGGCTGGGTGTTTGCAGCTGCTCTTTGTTAGGGAGACCAAAGGTTTCCTGGACTAAATAAAGCCTCTGAATTGACCAGCTCTGTAGCTCGAGGAGATATGCACCCTCTTGCTGTGAAGATCTGAAGTGGGTAATGACTCCACTTGGCTCATTTAGCCTTTGCCTAACTCCAAATAATTACAAGCCCTGTCAGCCTTGTTCTTGCAAACCCCTTTAAGTTTTTTCTTTGGAAAAGGCTTTGCTGGCACTAAACATAGAGCCTGTGAGCTTCTCTGAGCCGTTCCAGGAGAGCATCAACTGAAGGTTGCCAGTAAACCAGGCTGCAACTAGTGTGGAAGGGCTGTTTGGTCTGGAGCAGCAGTGCCCAAAGCAGGGAAGGTGCTGATGGCAGCCAGCAACTTGATTTTCCTCCTCTCCTTTAGAAGGAGAGAGAGAGGAAGAGGAAAGCACAGCCATGCTTGGAACATCTTTCCACTGCACCTTGAACTGAGCAGTGAAACTGCACTGAGGGATTAATTTTTGGTGCTTCAGGGCACTGCTCACAGGGGAACTGTGGGACATAAATTCCTCTCTCAGGCTGAGTGAGGGGGGAACATGAGGCAGTGGAGATTCAGTCTCCTCCCGAACTTTTCAAACCATAGGGAACATGCTGCCCCAGGCCACCACTCTGGTACTGCTCCCACATCTGCTGGGTGACCTTGTGCACAAGGCAGCTGTTTGTCATGGGATTGGGGAGCTGCTTGCAACCCACAGCTGGAAAGAGCTGGATGAGAGGCTTTTTACTCCACAGCCTGGGGAGTGAACAGGACAGTGATGGTATTGAAATAAAGGCAATTTGCACGGTGTGGGCAAAGGAATTTTATGGCATTAAGCAGCTACCAGAGTTATGAAATGGGTCTGGCAATGGCTTGATGTGATATGCTGCAAGCTGGGGGAAAGCATGGCAGGATGATCCAGGGATCAGCAACTCCCTCAAAAGATTCAGTATGCATGCCTTAATTGTCTGCAGGACACAGTGCTGCAGACAAGAAATGACTTATTTTGTCTCCAGGGCTTTATAAAACATGGATGCTGTTGTCTCCTTCACTTTAAGAAGGGCTACAGCACTGGTGGAAGCTGCTGGGGTAGTTTAAAATGCCAGTATCCACCTGGTAAGATGGAGAAGGAGCTGTGCACGTTGTCAGCATCACAACCGAATTTCTACAGCACCGCGGAATAACCAGCATCACCCAGTGCTCTGCAGAAACAGGGAGGTGTGTGCAGGGCGGCTGTGACACCGAGATGTGTTGATGAATGTAAAATAGTTATTTAGCAAACCGCCAGAACTGGAGGCTAACTGATGTTAAATGGAGCAGCTGTTGGCTTCTATTTTCCTCCAGCAGCTTATCAGAGATCATCTCTTCAATCAAAGGCACTTAAAAAATCTCTGACAATCAATTCATATTCTACTCTGTGCCGGGGAGAGAAGAAATACTAATAAAAGACCTCCCATGATTGCCTCTGTAATTTCCTTTGTACAAGATAAGTTTAGGTCCCAGTTCGTAAAGTACAACATGGAGGACATTAAGTTGTTGTTTTATTCAGAAAAATGCTGCCAGCCCCTAAAGAATTCAATTTTGTGATTCATTAAACCTTTATTCCATGTCTCCAGATCATGCTCTTTGAATACATAATCCCAGACAGGCTTGATTGGTAAAAAGATAATCCTATTTTTAGCTTGGAAAAACATCTATACAAACAGCAAGGAAAACTTCCATGGCAGAGCATGGAGAAGATATAAGATCCTGCGTGGTGGGGTAACAACAAACCGCTCATTAAAGCTGACGGCTTTATAGAAGCCAGCCGGAGCCAGGGAAAAGACCGTACATAAAGGCATGAATGGCACTTTGTTGTGTCGTTATCCCCCATTATTCATGTCCTTGAGGTATCTCCTGCAGAAGAAAAAGTGCAGGTTGGGATCCAGGATGATGAGTGAGACTCTTGCTGCTCCCGATGAAGTGGGAGCAAGCTCCGGCAGTGATGAAGGCTTGAATGTCCAACCAGGATACAGGAGGAGAAATGGTGGTCTGAGGGTGTGTGAGGAAGCTCTTCTCCCCATGGAAATGTCAGAGGGACATTCCAAGGGGCTTTGAGGTTGAGATGAGACTGCACTGCTGTGGCTTCTTTTACCCTCTGCACCACAGCAAAACAAGTTCACTGTCTCTTTGCTGCTTGGACCTGTGCTTTCCTCTTGAAGAATGAACTGGGGTCTGCAGGTTTATTGCCTTTTCATCTTGCTTAAGGTCTTGACAAGAAGGCTGGTTTGAAGCTGAGTGCCCCAGAGAGCTGGGAACAGGCTGCTTGGGATGCTTTGGATAGCAGCTCTCCCTTGCTGCTGAAAGAAGCCTGGTAGGAAAACAGAAATACACCAGAAAGCAGGCATCAGGTGAGAGATATTCCCTTTGTCCAGAGGTTTCTACTTAGAATCCAGACATTTGGATGTGCTAGGTTGTAGGTAATTGTTAAGTAATGGGAAAGCAGATGTTTGGGGCCATAGTCAGCACAGCACTTGGGTATCTGCTACTGCTGTAGGGTTTGCAAACCCCAAATGCACATCTTCAACTCTCTTACTCCAAGAAGAGGAGGTGTTGTTTGTGTTTTATTTTCATATCAATTAGAGATGAAATTAATGAGCAGGGAGCCAGGTGCTGGCAAAACTGCACCTGCAATGCCTCTGCTGCCAATATCTGCCCTAACCACCTTTGGCTCCCTAAACCTCTCCAACTCCTTGGGCAGGTTTGGAGTTTTACTCTGTGATAAGAATTTTTGAACTGGGCAGTGTTGAGCACACGGGTGCAAGCTCCAGGAGCCTCCAGCCTGGGGGCTGCCAGGCTTCTAGGCAGTTCTTCAGATTAAATGCATGTGGCTTAAATAAGATCCACGGCAGCCCAGCAGCTGGGACATCACAGCCACAGCCATCACTTCTGTTTGGTCCCTTTCCAGGCACGGAGAGAGGCTGTGCGGGTGCTTTATACTGTTGGGGGGCACTGGGGCTGGAGGATGCTGGGGTGCCTAGTTCTCCCACCCGGGCCAAAAGCCCCCCCATAAATCCCCAGGATCCCTGTGCACCCATTCCTGCCTTGCTTTCTGCCAGTCCTGCTGGGAACAGAGCTGTTTGTGTCTCCTGATTGATGGTGGGCATAAAACCCTTCTGCTGAGACGAGCGTGGTTTATTGCTCCATAATTCATTCCCCGGGGGAGGTGGCTGCCCTGTGCCCCGACCGTGATACCCGGCTGCGGTGATATACAGCTCCAAGGCCACCATGTGCTCCGTGGTTCCCCGCGGTGGAACCGGACTAGGGGTGGGGAGGCAAACCCCTAGGGGCTGCAGAAAGTGCTCAGTCAGGAGCACCTCCGCACACAGTGCCTCTGTGCGTGTGTATACACAGACATCTGAAGACGCTCTCTCTCCCCCAGGCATCCTGCTCAAGAGGTGTGGGGGGAGCAAAATCTTTCGATTAGCTGAAACTTATCCTCTGGGGCATGCAAAGAGCTGCAGCCTGTGGGCATCAGCAGTTGTGTGAAGGCAACAGGTAGCAAACCCCGCCGCCGTGCAGCGAGCATCCCATCACCCGCCTCATGCCTGACCTTTATCTGCCTGAGGAAGGAGAGCGATAACTCACCGGCAGCACTGCCACCACCGGCTTAATTGGTCTCATCTCAAGAGCGAAGATAAAGGTCGCTCCGTAGCTGGGTTCAGCCAATATGTTCTCCACATGGACAAGAAATGTAGCTTTTGTGTTAGCCATGTGCTGAAGTAGGGCTTTTCTTCCTTTTTTTTTCCACGGGGTTTTAAACTTCAATGTAGCTAAGCACCAGTCATTAAAAAATAGCTCCAGCTATGAGAAGAAGTTATGGTATTTATAGGCAGTTAAAAGAAATTGCTGCTTCCCATTTAATGCTCCAGTTCAGCAAATCACTTAAGTGCACGGTTAAATTGCAGCTTGTGATGAATCCTCCCCACGTTCAGCAGAGCGTCGCCGCATGTGTGCACCTTCCCCTTGCTCTTGGAGGGACTTCTGCGTGCTCCTCAGAAGGGAAAAGCAAAGATTTATGGGCTTCACCTGGGGCCGGGCTTCACCGAGGCCGTTTATGAGCAGCAAATGTAGAGATATGGCATCAAAGCCAATTTATTTATGCAAAACCACGTTCCTTTTCTAACGACAAGACAATTGTGGGAAGTGATCAAAGAAGGTTTGAAAGTTAAGGTGAAGGCGTTGCTTGTGGAGCAGATGGGAGAGGATGTCCTCACCCGCTCCAGCTTATCTGCTTGCCGCTGCTGCTCACAAGCTAATATTGACATGGGCTCCCAAACCCCACGCTTAAGGGCACGGCTTGTTTAAGTAGTGGTATTTAACATAACAAACACCGTAATCATTGTATCAACACTATTGCCTGGGAGATCTTGCATATCTGAGAAGGCTTTCAGCCCCCTGGAGCTGGCTGCAGGGAGGGCCACTGCTCTTGGCATGACTTTGTTAGTGTCCTCTCCTGACCCTGCTCTTGCAAGCCCAACACGGTAGTGCCCAGCAACCATCTTCTACCGTGCTTCCTCCACCGTGTTTCTTCAGCTAGCCCTGGCTGAGCATCCACAGAAGCACTGAGGAGGACACGGGGTTTGGGAGCTAGTGGCTGGCTCCTGCCTGACACTGGGCACCAGCAGCACACTGCCCATGTGAGGGACATCTCTCCTCCAAGAGATTGGGGGGATTCCATGATGCTCATGCCCAGTGCAAGCAGCTGTGGCCTTTCTCTCCAGATGCTGCTGCTTCTAGGCAAAAGGTCTGAATTCAAAAACCCAGTTCTGGAGCAAGGAAGCAGAAGACAGGGACTGGATCAATCATGGAGGTGGCATAGAGGTAGGGTCACTGGAACCCAGCCTAGCAAGGACATTACCTGGGGAACCCCCACCACATGGGGCAGGGCCCCAGGCTCAGGTGAGGGACTTATTTACTTCCCAGCAGGAAAACAGGGAATGCTGGCTAAGTGCTCTCTAAATCCTGCACATTAATGGAGCTTGCTCTGCTGTTTACCCACTAAGGTGCCAGGGAGGACAGTAGGCAAGGAGGGATAGGAGAATGTGGGGAAGGAAGCCAGTGTGTCCCTGCACTAAGGAGATCCCCTTCCTCATCCCTCTGTGTATGTGTAGGGATGGCAAAGCACATTTCTGAAGGCTGAGCATTGCAAGCCCACCCTGTCTGACTGTCAATCCTGTCAACACAGAAGAGAGCATTTCCCCTGCAGGGTAACTCCAGGCGAGTGCTGGCTTTCAGCAGAACGTAAATGCCAGGATAGTCTCAGCTGGTCTTTTTTTCACTCTCCTCTTGGGACCGAGGTGTGGAGGATCAAATTCCTCTTCCTCCTCCTTGGTAATACAGCTTATCCAAAGAAATCCTGTTGTTATCCGAAGCAATCTTCTTGTTATCCAAAGAAATCCCCTTGTTCTCTAGAGAAATGATGTCCACAAGAACTTGGCACTAACAAGCGGAGCTGGTGCTCATCCTGGCCAGTCTGGGAGGTGAGAGTCTGGCAGCTGCCCAGCACAAGCAGCCTTCCTGCCACGGTGAGCAGCCTGTGGGGACAGCCACCAGCACTGGCCTGGGATTCACTGGGGTTGAGGTGAAATTTGATTGCTTCCTTTGCAGATGGCAGTAAGGCTGTGACCCAAAGGCTCGGGAACATCTCCGGTTCCTGAGTGTGCTTCCCTTCGAATGCTCGATGCCAAAGAAGACAAGAAGCAGCAGCAAGGTCCCAAGATGTTTTGGTTTCATGACGCTGGTGTCACTGCTGCTGAAAGCTTGTAACCATTTGTCTTGGAGGCGGTGAGGGCAGCCCTGCCTCAAAAGGGATAGGTGATAGGGCAGACATGCTTTGGGCTGCCTGGGGGGGACATGTGCATCCACAGCCACTCCTTCAGACATCTGTTAAGCTTTGAGCCCCGGAAATCCATTATTAAAACCTCTCTTTGACTTCAGCAGGAGCAGGATTTCATCTTTGGGCTGGGTTTTGAGCAGGGAAGGGATTTCAGCTCAGGGAAGCTGGGCTGGACTAGTCTTTTGTGTATGAGCTTCAAACATCTTTCACATTCACTTTAGCTTTACCTGTGTTGAACCAGGAAATAAATAATGCATATGGGAAGTAGGGTAATGCATTGTGGCACCGAAACCCTGGAGATGACTGAATAATAAATAAAAGCTTCTTTCCTTTTATCAGTGGCTTATGTCCTCACTGGCTGAGTATCAAGCTGGGCAGCCAGAAGAGCAGTGTAAGGGTGAAGGGAGAGGAGAGGGAAAGGCAGCAGGAGCACAGCAGCTCTGCAGGAAGCCCTCAGGACTTCCCAAAAGCAGCAACGGGCTGCCACTGGTACCGCTGGCTCAGACCTGGCCCTGGGGAGCCACAGTTAGCAGCCCCTCTCTATCCCAAACCCTCCTGCCCTGCACCATTTTGGGGTGTGCCCAGAGAGAGCAGTGTCTTACCTGCATGGTGGCTTTGTACAAGGGCTGCTCATCATTTCACACAGCTGTGTCACACAGGCTGGGGCATAAGATTTTGACCTGCAAAGCAGTGTTCCATTGGCAGGGGACTGTGACCTGCTCATAGGCAAGTGCTGGGTCAGAGTTTCGGGAGTTTTGCTCATTGCTTGACCAGGGGGACCCATTGATGCATGCCAGGAGAATGTCAGCACCTCCAATATCAAGAGAGAAATCCAGTTGAAAGTTCAGAGAAAAGTGTTAAATCCTGACCTCTGTCAAGCATGGACCCATGAATGGCAGGAAATGCTGGGAGGGACTGTGGGGAATAGGAGGGTGGAGGGGAGAGTTTGAGTCTGAGCTGAACCCCAGGAGGAGAAACTGCATGTAAGGACCCAGAAAGTACAAAAGGAGGAACCAGCCTGCAGACCAGGACAACAGGGGCTGTGTGTGCATCCTAGCAGCCTCTCAGCCTCTTCAAACAGAGGATGGATGTCTGGAGCTGAAATGAAGCGTTGGCAGCTGCAGGCACAGATTGCTTCTCTCTCTGCACACCCATCTCCAAACCCTGTAACTACTTTGTTCATATTTAGGTTGCAGCAAAGAAATGTGTTTTCTATTTAATGTTTTCTCTGAGGAGTGATCCCAAGGTAGGGGGTGGATGTTTTCTGGGTCCCCCAGCCCTCCTGTGTGCTCCTGGAGGGTTTGGCCTCAGACATCTGAGCGATGGAGCAAATAGGGGCTCGCCCCATGGATCTCCTCAAGGAAGGAGGCACAGGGGGATCCTGAACCACCTCCCTAAGAAGTGGAAAACGTGGAGAAGTTTGTCTTTGTGAGACCTGCTGAAACCCTGATCATTCCTGCAACTCTCTGCTGCCGCTGGAGTCAATCGATGCAGTTTGTTTGCCTCTGGGGCAGAGGGTATCGATCCCCTTTGTTTCCCTCCCTCCTTGTGTGATGCCAGGTGTCTGAAACGTGTCCAACTTGTGCTGGTGCCAGGCCTAGTGGCAGCTGAATTATCACCTGGGTCACCCTGTTGCTGTTGGAAATGCACAATGAGCTCTCAGCTAAGAGAGAGAGAGAGAAAAAAAAAAGAAGTCAAACAAAACCCTGTAGCAGCTGCTCAGCAGCCCTGGGCAAGCAGGCCCTTGCTGTGCAAGCTGGACAGCCCAAAGCATGGCAGGAACAATGCCCTGATTCCTGTGCTGGCACTGCTCACAGGAGGTGTCCCCACTTCTTTCACCTGGGGACCTGTTTGCAGGGGCTGGCTCTGTGTGGGTGCTGCACCCACGGCAGGTGGCTGTGGTGGCTCTGGGGTGGCTTTCTCTGCTCAGCTCTCCTCCTGACAGCTTCACTCTCATTGTTAAACAGCTTAATGCAATTCCCCTGCCAGCCTGGCTCTGCAACAGGTACCAGCTCTAATGAGGATAACTCCAGGGGCCACGTGCTGTGTCTTGCCAGCTGACTGAGCCTTTGCGTTCAGCTGCTCCCAGTGTGACAGCTTGCTCAGCAAGGTTTGTGCAGGGATTAGGCATGCTGCTGGCAGGAGAAGGGGTCTGTGACCCACCTTTGTCACCAGTGGACTTCATAGAATTGCCTGATGGGAAAAGACTAGATCATTGAGTCTATAACCTACCATCTCCCTGTACTGTTAGACCATGTCCCTAAGTGCCTCATCCAAATGTCTTCTAAATACCTCCAGGGATGGTGACTCCACCTTGGCAGCCTGTTCCAGTGCCTGATGACCCTTTTGGTAAAGAAATGTTTCCTACTATCTGCTCTGAACCTCCCCTGGTGCAGCCAGAGAAAGTAACAGGATGGGGCTATTTGTGTGGGTGCTGTGGGTGCCTGAGTGTGATCTGTGCATACACAGATGTATGTATTTATGTATGGATATGTCTGTACAGTGTATGTGCCTGCTGGGGGCATGGAGCAGCAGCAGCCTCCCCTCCCTCAGGCTGCTGGACCCAGTACAGGGTATTTTCCTCTTACAGGACTGTACCAAGTGCTTAAAAACATATAGTCAGTGCTGGCAGTAGTGACAGTCATCTAAGAACTGGGGTTCTAAAATAATAACTATTAGCTGCTTGCTCTGTTTTGTGCTGTGGTCAACTGAGACTATGCAAGGACAAGGCTTTTGGGGTAATTTGGGCAAGCAAGAGAGGGCCCCATGCATGACAGTGACATGCCTGCAGGAGTTGGAAATTTTAGACAAGTTGGTTATAATTATTTTCCTAACCAGCTAATGAGAAGCAATGATGCCGGAGCCCTTTGCACTGGTAAGAGGCAGGTCTGCTGGTCACTCTGACGCCAGCTGAACCTAAGCTGCCAAAAGGGCTCAACCCATGTAACTACAGCTGGAGTTTCTCTCCTATTTGAGCAGAGAGGTGACCTGGCAGCATCCCAAAGCACCCAGCCTGTGGATGCTGTGCACCTCCTAAAACTGACTAACACACCCACAAAGCTCTTGGATACCCATCCCTTGAACAGCCCAGATTCAATGGCAGTTGTTGGGTACAGCTCCAGGAGCACAAATGAGCACTGAAGTAGCAAAGTTTGTTATTCTAGCATGGTCAAAACCATCAGGAGTGCCCCTGCTAAGGCTGGAGAAGCAGGTTTGATGCTTCCTTTGATACACACCAGAAGCATCCACAGAGAGTAAGGAACATTCATCAAGCTCCTGAAGCTCACACTCGCACGGCTGATAGGAGCCAGCTACAAGTGTTTATATATACTCGTGCCCTCCCCAGGGGAGCAGAAAGGGGATTTTCTGCTGCAAGGAGGTGATGTGTAAGCTGCAAGTAAGTGTGCTTGGGCTGGAACTACTGGACTCTGTTCTCTATTGCTTGGGTTGAGTGGTGTGACGTGGTGTTGCAGTCTTGTAGGGGTAGGAAGGGACCTTTGGAAGCCAAGAGCAGGTTGCCTAGGATGGGTTTGGAATCTTTCCAGGTGAGCACATTCTGCAATCTCTCTGGGCAACCTGCTCCAGAGCTTTGGCATCCTCAGAGGAAAGAATGTTTCCCCTATGCTCAGATGGAACCTTGTGGGTTCCAGTTTGTGCATGTTGTCCCTTGGCTTGTTGCTGGGTACTACTGAAAAGAGTTTGGTTACATCCTCTTGACACCTGTCTGTTAGATATTGATAAGGACTGTTAAGATCTCTTAGTCTTCTCCAGGGTAAGCAGCCTGAGGTCTCTCAGCCTTTCCTCTGCAGAGATCTTTGTAGCCTCTGCTGGACTCTCTCCAGCAGTTCCCTGTCTCTCTTGAACTGAGGAGCCCAGAACTGGAGACAATACTTCAGCTGTGGCCTCAATAGGGCACTGTAAACAGGGATGAGAACCTCCTTTGATTTCTTAATACACCCCAGGATACCACTAGTCTTCTTGCCCCCAAGAGTGCATTGCTGGCTCATCACAGTGAATTAGTGCTGGAACAACTGGCCAGAGGAAGCTGAGCCCCAGCAGGCAGAGAGCAGCTCTCTGCAGGTGTTACAGCAGGCTAACTCCATCAGCCTGGGTAGCAAGGGAAATCCCAAACCAAGAATGAATTCTCTCTGTAGCATCTAGGCTGCTCGGCCACGTGGCTGTCCCCAGCACTTACATGCCTCAATAGCTTCTTGTCATTTTCCTGCGGGAAATAGCAGAGAGAGCCCTCCTCCTGTGCTGTGTGTCACCGAGGAGCTCACCATTTCCCTGCACAGCTGGGAACATCTCTTAGCAGTGCCAGGCGTCTCACCCCCACAGAGTGGCTCCCATGCTGCAGTAGTCAGGAGATTCATGGCTCCTGGGAGATGCACAGCCCTCGGGAGTAGCCTCTCACAGATGTAGTGATACCGACCTGATCCAGGCTGCCGGCTGCGTTGTGTCCCCAGGCACCTTCTCTGTAAGAGAGTGTGGGAAGATGAGTGGCACAGGACCAGCAGCACTCACTGCTGGGTGGTCACCACACTGGGGCTGGTCACCATATTTGTCTTCTTGGTGCTCAGCCGAGCATCGCGTTCCACAGCTGATTTAAAATCCTGTGCACACGTTATTGCTGTTCACCAAAAGGTATTTTGACAGGGCTCTGTGATACACTAATTGGAAACAGTCACTTAAAATCCACATCTGAAAAGTGTTGTGAAGCTGAGGTTCAAGGAGTGCAGGTTTGCTACAGACGCTAGATTCCTAAAGAACAATTTCCCACACCTAAATAATGATGTTTTCCATCATGTTACATCCATTAGCTATAGCTTGGCAGTTGCATCCATCATAATATGCTATTTCAGGGAAATAAATGAGTGTATTTTTCTCTGTGAGAACCAAGGCAAAAATATCTGGCTGCTGAAATATTGAGCAGGTTGCTACAGCTAGACCAAGTGCAGATCTCTGCTCTAATACCTTGATTCAGCCATTAACATCCAGCACAGACTAGGTTTATAATCTTCTAACTCCAGAACTAACATGTTCATAGTTACTACTTATTAAGTTTGCTTTTAAACTATGCAATTAGCCTTCCAGCAATGTTATTAAACGAGATCATGACTCTGCCAGAACCAGCCTGCCTGTATTTATAGCTGTTCCTGATAGCCTCCTTGTCTTGGGGAGGTGTCTGCTTTCCCCTTGCTTTTTAAAAGCATTTCAATTGAATTTCCCAAGTTGTTCCCAACCGTACGTGTGTGCCAGCAGGTCCCTGATTCTTCTGTTCCTGACTTGAGGAGTGCATTTCAGGCAGAAGAGTGACACAGCTCCAGACACATATGGCTTCCCTGGTCTCCATGTGCTGTTGATGGGAAGAGCACTGACATTCCCGTCGTACTCCATCAGCGTCATCTCTGCTTTGCATTGGAGCAAGATGTGCTGCTCCGGTGGGATGAGCCAAGGAGGAGGAGCGTTGCACTGTGCCCTGAGCAGCACCCCTTACATGAGCTCCTTGGGTGTCCCTGTGTGCCTGTCCTCTCTCATTTTTCCATCTGTAAACTGGAAATTAACGTGGTTCATCATCCTTTTCGTGGAGACTAACAAGTACCTGACATCCTGCGAGCTAAAAGCAACATCTTGCCAGTCTGAGGCACCTTATCCTGAACCTCCAAGGCCAGTGGGACTTGAAACAGATTTACCACCCCCTGGAAGAAGGAGATGGCCCATCTGGGGTTGATTTAAAACTATCCCAGGCTGCAATTTCACTGCATCCATGAGGCTGCTGATATGAAACTGCTCCTTGCTTGGGAGGAAGAAGAGAGAGCAAACTGGCTGCCAGATGCTCTGAGCCCTCCAAGAAATGGTGCATCGTCTGCTGGGGTGCAACCAAATTGTGGGATAGGTGGACAATACTGCATGGGAACAAGCAATCAAGTATACCACTTCTTCCAGACTCTGGCCACAGTATTTGCCAGCTGGGAATCCTTTCCCTGACCAACAATGGGGAAAAAAGTGTGCTGAGGATTGTAGTGAGGTGTCACTATGCTTTGCTGTGGGACTGACAGGTGATGTGGTATGGAAAGGGGTGGAGAACCCCAGGCTGATTGATAAACATCAAACAAACAGCAGAGAGTTTGGAAAATGTGCCAGGCAGGGTTTTTTTTTTTCAGTGATATAATCATGTTATTAAAAAAGCTTGATTCTCAATGAGCCTAATCAAAGGGAAGTTCCTGAACCTCAGCTACAAAGCAAGGCCCCATACCGTAACAACATGAGCGCTAATCTCAGAACCTTTAATGGACTACATGAGCAAAGAATGCTCCTGGGACAGCAAAGCAGGCCACATACAGAGTGAGTGAGAGAGACACAGAGAGAAGCAGGCTCTGGAGTCAGAACCTTCCTCTTACATGCTGGGTGCTGAAACAAGGGAGGCGAAAGACCAACAGGATCTTCTGCTTCCAACAGTGCTGCTCCCATTGATTTCTGCAGCAACGAAATTGGCCTTTAGTCAACCACTGTGAAGTTTCCTAAAGAATATTTGATGGATGGCACCTATCAAAACTTTTAGAGGGAGGAACAGGTACAATTAGCAGCTGCATACAGGATCTCCTCTGCCATTTTTCCTTGACATCATCAGCAATTACCTGCACTAAACATTGCTGCTGCGCGTGGGCTTGTCAGTCAAGAGGCAGCTGAGACCCAGAACATCAGAAATTCACTGTCATAAACTTTGATGCCAGATTGAGGAATAAGTACTATAAGAAGGGGATGCAGCATCTGCAGGACTCTCTGTCCCTCCCTGTGACCTTGCAGCTGAGGATGGGGAAGGAAATTACCACGGAGCTGTGCCATACGTGCCAGCTGAACACACCAGTACTTCCAGCCCTCCAGAAGAGCCATCCCACAATTACCTTATGTGAGCCTGGCAGTTCCCTCCGCTGGAGAGATACAAGGTTATTAAGCAAATATGATTAATGAATAAAAGAACCTCTGGCACGCTGGAACGAGGCTCTGAGGCCTGTCGGGCTCCAGGAGGATTCGTCGGCTGGTGCTTTGGGAACCACGTCAGGTTTCTGCAGTAATATGATTAACACGCTGTGTAATGGACTAAATCCATCCCAAGTGTCCCTCTGGTTAAGCCTCTGCGTGGACACCTGGGATGAATTTGGCCCTTTTACATGGATGCGCTTGACAAAGCCATACTGCCAAGCTGGAAGAGAGGAGGAGCTCAGTTACTGCTACAGCCAGGAAGGAGGTGGCAAAAAAGGATGGAGACGAGGGATGGATCTGGGAGGGATGTGGAACAGCCCCTGCCCTTGCCACCCTCTTAGAGCACAAGGAGGGCTGCAGGGTTGGAGCAGATGTGAGCTGAGCACATGTGCCTGCCATCTCCATGGCCAGCTGCCACACTGTGGCACTTCCCAACCAAAGCTGTGGGACTTGGCCACATGCTTGTCTGCCATGCGGTGCTGCTGTCCCCGGTTCCAGGAAGCACAGAGCTGCCAGACCTTGCTGGCTGGAGGAGTGAGAAGGATGGGGAGCACTGCTGTCCTTATCTGTGGGGCCAGATTGTGAGCAGCTGTGGGCAGATAAAGAGCGATGGAGATAGGCTGGAGGAAGGCGTTTGCTTGCCCTGCAAAGCAAACTATCTCTCCCTTTTCCTAGTGTACTCTGGCAGCAATGGTGCTGCCTTCTGGGCAGAAAGTCTTCTCTGCTGCAGGGGTAAAAGCAAGGGGATGGATGATGTAAGAGCAGGAACTTGAGTGATGATTTCAGTTTGTTTGCAGACTTCTGCTTTATCTCACTCTGTCAAGGCTGCTGCTGCTTCCTACCTCCCCTTGCCTGGGATGGTTGACCCTTGCCAAACAGCAGTATGGCCAGGAGCAGCCCCACACAAGCTGCACCTCAACAGCCAGGCTTGGTGATGGGCTTTGCCTCACTATTGCAATGCTCTCTCATAAGTAGGCTCTGTTCTGCTATAGTGCCCTGTGCAGCATTAATTGCAATATGATATTTCTTACCCACTCCAACACACCTTCTGTTTTGGGTAGGTTCCATGTTCTTGTGGTGGTTTAATAATTCCCAGCAATTACCTTTGTTTTCCAGGCCTTGGATAGTTTCATGCATGTGTTCACTGTGGTCCCTTACAGTTTGCTTTAGTCTCATGATTTCTGAGTGATCGCAAGGAATCGAGTTGTTTAGAGCAGCTGCCTAGAAAGGGATTAATCACATCCAGACCTCGTTAAAATCCTGTTGCCACACCAATTCCCCATACTTACAGAACCTGACCACAGTGTGAAAATTGATATTTATGCTGAGGAGTGGCTATGTGCTGCCTTGTGCACCATTCCCTGGTTCACTGTCCTCTGGGGTTCAAACCTTGGGGTTGCATCCAGACTTGCTGCTTGATTTCCAAGCCCCCAAAATGAAGTAAGTGCCCACCCAGGCCTCCTGGCACCGAATGTGATCAGCAGGTTAATGCTTCTGGATTCTGTGGATGATCAGCCTCCAGCTTTAAGTTAAATTGCCTGGTTGTTTGCAGTCTGAGTCCTGCAAACTTGTTGAACTGGATGAATACAGTAGCAGAACAGCCAGATTTTGTGATAGGGATTAGAAGTCTGCTGCTGGGCATGATTTAAATTCATTCCTTTCAGCCTCTGCTCTCTCTCTGTCCTGCTGGCTAATGGGGGACAGCCTCAGCACACAGGTGACAGATTTTCAGGGAGGCTCAGACTGTTGGGGAAAGTTTTTCTGGAGATAAGTTGGCTCTCCAGGCTTGCTGGGGACTGGTGGTCTTCTCCCTGGGCAGCATGTCCTGCAAATGGTTGAAGAAAGCTCCCTCCCCAGGCCCGGGATGGGTTTTAGAGTTTGCTGAAAATGATAAAAGTCTCTTAGTTACCAGAGTTATGACACAACAAAAGAGAAGATTTTGTGATACTCTGTACAGTGGAAAAACTCTGAAAAAGTGTCTGTTGGCTTTGAGAGTGGCTTGCTCCAATAATCTTAACAGATGGACGGCTGCTCGCAGCGATGTGGCTGGTCTGCGCTTACAACCCTTTAGCTCCCGTGGAGACAGAAATGTTTGGTTAGGAAAGAGCAAGTTCTGCCTGAGATTGTGGCTATGGCCTCAGGGACATAGGGGGTGCAGGCAGGAGAGCGGGAGCCTGATGGCCCAAACCTGGCAAGGCACAGCCTACCCAGCCCCATGTGGTACCCAAGGCACTGGTGTGACATTTACACTCTGCAGCCTTTCCATGGGATGCTGCTGAGGCCTGGGTGGAGCATCATGCTGAAAAGGATGCCAAGGAACACTCACTGGAGCAGGGGCAATGAGTACTAAGAATTTTAATGATTCTGGTTTGACCAATAATGGATCTGTTAACGCAGTCTCTGCAACTAGGAAAGACAGGTTTATTTCTGTACCTCTCAGGAGACAGGCTGGAGCTATTATAAAGTTATTGAGCTATTATTATATCCAGGTATTAAGGCTGAACGAAGAACTCAAGTGCTGTGAGGGTGTATAAAAGAGAAACCTCAGAGGTGCAAAGAGAAGTTAGGGAGGTGATGGTTAGGCATTCATAGTGTGAAGGGGCTGCTTTAGCTAAGGGACCAAGCAAAAATAGAGAAGATAAACCACAAATCATCTTTGAGCTCTCAACAAGGTGTGCAAACCATTTTCTTCTGCCACATACAGCTGATTTGAGAGGGATTCCCACAGGGAGGTGTGCATCCTGTTCACTAGATCTCTAAGTGTTGTTGTGCTCTGCACTGTGAGCAGAGACCAGCCAAGCTCTGAAACTCAGGGAAAAGCCCACCTGGGACTGCACTTCTTAGAGACCTCTGCAAAAATTATGTTGTAGTCTGCAACACTTGTGTATTCAGTGGGAGTGGAGTGAGCGTGCAAAGCCTGCAAAGTCCAAATTCAGCCAGCTAGAAGAGGGAAGCTCAGCGAGAAGGGAGGATTCTAGGTAGAGCTGGCATGTGGAGAGCATGCCTCAAAACCCAGTGTGGGTAGCTTCTTGGAACTGAAGCTCTAAACACAGTGGGATACAGCAGCTGGATCTTTTTCCAGCAATCTGAGCATCCACCACAGGGAACAGAGCCAGGGATGTGACACACGAGCACGAAACGTTAGTCAGAAGGGACAAGTGGAATGTGAAAAACCACCAGGAACTCCCAAAGTGGGTCAGATTCCTTGATGCATCTAACAATAGAAGCAAGACAGGAAGGGCAGGGTCAATCTGGTTGCATGCACTCCTGTGCCTCCCAAAATCTGGCCTCTGCTGTGGGCCTGACTCCGTGGCGGGGAAATTCAAGGCAGGTGGCTGCCATGGTGGAAGCCAGAGCTCCGGCTGCGCCTCCTCCACCCGAGCCTGCCTGGCATAATGTTAGCTTCACGCCTGAGTGAGGAGGATGGAGCTTATTAAACTTGCAAACCTGCCTTGTGCTAGCCCTTGGGTATTTAGGGCTGCCGGGTCTCTGGGGCAGGATGCTCTAATGCTACTTTAACGCCACATCTACCGCAACGAGGCCTCCTTAATTGGCTTGTGGTTCCCACCAGCACTGCAAGCAAAGAACAAGCGATGGAGAAAAATCTGCCAGCACCACAGCTACCGCTGGGCGCTGGAGCATCATTAGCTCACGTGTCATCTCTCTCCCCAGAGACAAACAAGCTGGGTAGCCAGAAAGGTCTGCAGGGAGGATGAGCAGCAAAATCCAGGCACAAGAAGTGGGGGGATGCAGGCAGTTCTTGCCCACAGGGCATCCCCCTGCCCAGTCTGGTTTCTCCCCTGAGTTTTCAGTAGCATGGGGGAACTTGTAGTGAAATGTTCTTTCCTTTTTTTTTCTTTTTAAATAATCCTATATTTAAAACCCAGCCCCACTCCTCCGCTTTAATCACTTTAAAGCAACCCCAGAGGAGCAAGACTTGGGTAAATAAATGTGGGAACCAGGGGAGTTCTTGAACTGTTAAAGAAATCAATATAAATCACAGAGTAACCTTGCCCTGATATCTTCCTTATCACCTCTGAGGCTCTACCTGCCTTTGTCTAACAACAATCTCAGTTAATTAGATAATTAATCTAATTATCTAATTAGGTGGAATTGCTAATAGCTATTCCACCTAATTAGGCCAGTGGCTGTATCTCAGCAGCGGTGATTCTCTCTTTCTGGCTAACCCTGCACCTTCTGCCATGCCTGAAACCAGGCTCTGACACAATTCAGGGCTCTTTGTTTGCTTTAACCAAAACCACCTGGAAACAGTTTTATGTTTCTACTCAGGCTCTCCTTGAATGAAAGCAAGGTGGCCACTTGGAAAGTAGAAAAGGAAGCACTCAGCAGAAGATTAATTTTTTTAGCTATGAATGCAGGAAGCTCTTCATTTTTTTTAATTCATTCTCCTGGTGTAAGATTAATTTTAGCTCTGATCACAGCAACCTGTTATGAATTGGAGGGAAACATATTGCTCTGAGGCTGGGGAAACAACATAAGCAGCTTTCCCCCCCTCCTTTTATTTGGACAAGTTTAGCTAACTCATGGCTGTGGTCCCAAATACAGTCTCTTTCCCTGCAGAAACATGAGATGTTCTCTTGCTGCAGCTTTCCCATTTCATCCTATGGGAATGGGATAACACAAGGGAGCTGGGCAGAATTAGAACCAGCCAGGGGATGTTGGTCCCACTGGCAGCACAGTCTCACTGCTCATGGCTGCAGGGATGCTGCAGCTGGCATCACCATGACACTGCTTTTGGACTGTCCCCTCAGGAGCTGTGGACTCCTTTGGGGCTGCAAAGCTGCCATATGGCACTCATGGGTGCTTTCCTCCTTGATGCCTAAATTGGATTTAAAGCATTTTTGTACATTCCAAAACAAATCTACAGTTGTTTGCAGCCAGACCTGGCCCTGAGCAAAGAGCAATGTGCTCACACTTCGTACACAGAGCTCTGCTCTCCTGGGATCCCACCTTATGCACCAGCCTAAGTGCAGGAAAAGACATTCAGCATCTGAATAGTCAAGAATTTAGATTCTTCCATTGCTGTACATTGCTGGAGAATCTCACTGGAGCCTCTCTGATGCCTACAGTCATGGCAGGCACCATTTAGTATGGTGCTTGGGGAAGGAGGCATTTGGCTCAGAAATCAGCCCTGAGTCCCTAGGAACCCTGGCTGGATTCTGGATGAGGTAAAATAGCCAGGAAGGTTTTGCAAGAGCATTTCTGTGGCAGACCACTTCTCTCTCCTGGAAATGCTTCCTTCCTGTAGTGTTCCCAAGTTAATCTGCTGTGATAGCATCTAGACCTGTGATCTGCTTCTGGGGAGAGAGTCCTGCTCCTGCCTGCATCCTCCTGCGTGACTGGGATGATGGGCAACAGATGAACCCATGGCTTTTCATTTTGCTTTCTCTGTGTTTTGCTGGGATTTTTCATTTGGTTGAAGTTCCTTTGGTGTGTGTATATATATATATAACTGAAACACCATAAAATGTCTCCTTAGGGTAGTTTGATTTGTCTTCAAAATAAAAAAAAATAAAGCTATATATTATATATTTTTGAGCTGCTTGGAGCAAACTTGTCTCAGCATTCTCATTTTGAAACCTCCATATTGAGGTGTTTATTACAGCATCGTGAAAATTCACATTTAGCTGAAACTTGGCAAATGTTTCTTTGGCTCGAAGCAAGCTTTCTTTTGAAGGAGTTTACTATTAAGTGTTTAGGAGTTGGGTGGCTTGTTTTTTTTCTTTTCCTTTCCTTTCCTCTCCTCTCTATTTTTCTTTTCATAAAGCAACACTTTCCAGAACTGAGTTCAGAAGCTATAGGCCAGCTCTGCAGCAAGTGTGAAAGCTGCAAGTCAAGCACAGAGTTGCAGCCATTCATGGTTTGTTGTTTGGTTTTTGTTTGTGGTTTTTCTTTTCTTTTCTTTTTTTCTTTCCCTTGACATCTGTTACAGGAATGGGAGGAAGGGAATTCAGCTGCACTCCATGAGAAAAGAGGCTTTTTTTGTTGTTGTTGTTTTGGTGAGTCCTGAGTAGCTGCGCTCCCACCAGATGCCTGTGATCCTAATGCCAGCTGCACAGAGCACAGCATCTCTGATTGCCTGGAGCTGGTCCTTTCACACATCCCAGAGCAAGCCAGATTTGCTGTACCTGGAAGAAAATTGAGAGCACAGCAGGCTTGTTGCTGTTCTGTGACTTAGATGTGTATTGAACGATGACATCCCTGGCAAGGGCTCGGGTCATGTTGTTACAGTTCCACTGGAGTAAATACAGTTACTGCTGGTTTGTGCTATGGCCTCGATACTGATGACAGAGCCTATGCTTTGCTTTATATTTACAGGCTTTCCCTCTTTTTCAGGTGTTCAGACCCATCTTGAGATTTTGAGCAATCTGCTCTAGTGGAGAGTTTCCCTCCAGTGCCAGGGGGGGTTGGAAATATGTCCAGTTCTGGGCCACTCAATTTAAGAAGGACATTGTGACTCTTGAATGTGTCAAGAGAAGGGCAATGAGGCTGGTGAGAGACCTCGAGCACAAGCCCTGTGAGGAGAGGCTAAGGGAGCTAGGATTGTTTATCCTGGAGGAGAGGAGGCTCAGGGGAGACCTTATTGCTCTCTACAACTACCTGAAGGGAGGTTGTAGAGAGGTGGGGGTTGGTCTCCTCTCCCAGGCAACCAGCAAGAGAACTAGAGGACATAGTCTCAAACTGTGCCAGGGGAAGTTTAGGCTGGAGGTGAGGAGAAAGTTCTTAACAGAAAGAGTTGTTTGCCATTGGAATGTGCCGCCCAGGGAGGTGGATGGAGTCACCATCCCTGGAGGTGTTCAAAAAGGGATTGGATGTGGCACTTGAAGCCATGGTTTAGTAGTCATGAGGTGTTGGGTGACAGGTTGGACTTGATGATCTTTGAGGTCTTTTCCAACCTTATTGATTCTATGATCTTCAAGGTCCTGTCCAACCCAAACCACTCCATGAATCTATGAATCTTTTTCAATGTGAGGAAGTGTGGGCAGACAACCAGGTTTCTAAAAGCCATGCTAGAAAGCTGCATGGCACATAGAGCCAGAGGCAGGTGTCACTTACATGGTTCTCTGTTGGGCCACAAGCCTTACTTCATCCCTGCCCTGCATGCAGGACTTGTGAGGAGGCAGCAGATGTGTGCACAGAACTCTTGTAGGGATGCTCTTCCACATCCTCTATTTTTGAATGCTAGGATGGGTGTGCTAGGAACTGGTGTTGGCAATGGTAGGAAATGGCTGTTACTGACCAATATTGGGTCTTGGCTGGCCAAGGGCACTCAGTGGCATTGCTTCTCTTTTGCCCCTTTTCAGCCTGCAAGCTGTGAGATGAGTGAGGATGAGTATGGGCAGACAGCCAGATCTCAGGCAGTGCTTCAGCTGGGCCAGCCATAACAGCCTTGTGCCTCCATATGGAGGTGGGCAGCCACCTCCAGAGAGAGCCAGGACCTCCCTGCTGTCTGAAGTGATTCCTAACCCTGAACCCAAACAGGATATCTTCTGATATGTTGAAATACTGTAGAGGGTTTTTTTTTCTCATTTTCCCCCTACTTCTAGTTTCTAGCACTAGTCAGAAGGAGAAGTACCCAAGTCTCAGGAGTGAGCCTGCTTACTGTGGCTCTGTCTTTCAAGCTTGGGACGTTTGAGGAAGTCTGATCATCATCCTTACCCTTGCTTGTTTAGTAGAACCGAGGGAGTTCCCAGTGCCCTACCTGAGATGACTCTGCTCACAGGACTCTGCTGGCTGTCTGCCACAACAGTGCTCACTGGAACAGGAAAAAGTAGCATTGGTACCTCTGGTCCAGTCTTTCTGGTGCTTTGTCTGGTTTTGCTCTCCTGTTGAAATTGCCACAGCAGAATCATGCTTGTGCTGTGAAGACACCAACCTGTCACCACCCTTTTGTACCACTGCAATGCTTCAGGCACCTTGCTGGAACATCTGTGGTTGGACAAGTGTGAGTTGGGCTTCATCTGTACTGGGGCTTTTCAACCCCTTCCACAACACATAATTTACTGAGGTGACTGAATTGCAGTGTTGACTTTTTGGTTTCCCTTCCTCTTTCCCTACCCCATATTATCCTGTTTTTTTTGGGGGGGGTGGGGGGTGGTATTTTATTAGATTTACTTTTTGACAGGATGCTGCCACATATCACTGCTATGCAGATGTTACACAGACCTATTTACCATTTTCCACTTGCCACATCTCATTGGTCTGTTCAGTGACTGTGTCCCTCCTCACTATAGGCTTTGATGTCCTGCAAACCACCTGGAGCTGAACAATCTAGGTGCTTTTTCTTGGTTGCCAGCATCTAGCACAAAGGGAGAGGCGGATTTGGAGACATTGCTTGTTTCTATGGATAATAATCAATAAGGCCCATTAGGGAGACAACTACATACATCACTAAACTTTGACCTCTGCTCTGCGGAGCAGTCCCAAGATGCCTATTCATATGCTGGTGACATCCAGATTGCACTATTGCATAAAGCCTCTTTGCTTGGGAAGGGATTACAGATTTAAATTGCACAGTCTTTGCTATCTGTAGAGTACAGCATGCAGGATGCTTAGCTGCAGCCTCTAGTTTTTGTTGGCTTTCTTTACTACTCAGCCGGTTTATATTTAACGCTGTTGCACACACAGCTTTTTGTGCCTCTCCACCTTTTCAGGCTGTTTTCTACCCCTGTCTGTCTGGCATTTTAAGGGTTTACAGACCCTAGAGATTCTTGGCACTGGCTGTTGCTTGCATATTGCTCCTCATCTTTCAGACCCTTTTTTTTACTACGTTGTTCTTCAGCAGGCTGTTTCTGATAGAAAGTTTTTGGCTTGCCCTTTGAAGTTCCTGATAGTCGGCATTTGATCACTTGCTAATTCAGTTCTAAAACTATTCTCCAAAGAACCCCTGAAAGACTCACTATAAATAGATCATATT
The DNA here is from genome assembly GCF_026170545.1 of Melanerpes formicivorus. Lineage (NCBI taxonomy): Eukaryota > Metazoa > Chordata > Aves > Piciformes > Picidae > Melanerpes > Melanerpes formicivorus. Next base: position 7,740,018 of record NW_027142380.1, on the reverse strand, counting down.
AAAAGAACGAGAGGAAACTTTAAAAATACCCTTATTTTGCTGAACAGAGGAAGCTTTAAGTTTTCTGGGAGGAAGAAGCCACCTAACAAATTTAGAAGCACATGGGAAATCCCTGGGTGTTTGGGAAATCCATTGCTAGGCACAAAAGCTGGATGAAGAGTTTTCTTCTCCCTGTACCTCTCCTCTTCCTTTGAGAGGGCATCTCTGGAAATCCCTTGGTTGGAAACAACTCAGATGAGATTACTGGTGTGGGTGGGTGAGAAGGCAGAGACAGGACTCTGATGACAGTGAGAGGTTCTGACCTCAGCAGGATCAGAGGGGCAGGATGGACTGTGTGAGCTGCTCTGTTGTGCGATTCCTTCTGTAAGTGATCAAGGTCCATCTTTACAACGAGTGCCTTTGCTCCTCCCACTGAGAGGCTCTTTCTGTTCTGTTCTCCTCTGAAGGTTAGAAACAGATGTCTAGTTTCCAGCCTACATGTTCAGCATAGATCAGTTGTGCTCTTCATTCTTGTCTTTTGTTGCTGCAATATGCTGCCTCCTTCCCCAGTGTACTTTAAAGAGTCATCATATCCCCTCCCAGCTTTTGTTTCCCCAGGCTGAACAAGTTGAGTTTGTAGAAACCCCTCTCATAAAGTAGGTTTTTCATTCTTCTGACCATCTCAGAAACTATTCTCCATGCTCCAGCCTGACTGCATGTCTTTCTTCAGCTGGAGAATGGTAAATCCAACAAGATTCACCTGTGCACTGTACAGTGCCATTATATGCCTCCTTGTTTCTGGTCACTGGTACTTCTTCTGACAGCCCTGATTGACATTGGCCTTTTCAGGAACTAGGTCACATCAGCAGCACACAAACACCTGAGACAGGTCGTCTCCTTCCTGTGTGCCATACCAATAAGCTTCTGCTTTAAGTCAGGAAGTTTTATGAGCATCTAGCTGCCTAAGTCTGTATTGCATCCTATTTCCATTTTGCTCTCTCTCAAAGTTGTTCTCACGACATCTTGCTTCTCATCTTCAGGTTATAAGCACAATCCCTCCTTTTCCTAATGAGATCACTAAGGAAAATATCAAATAATGTTCACCACAAGGCAGCTTTTTGAGGAGCTGTACAAACAATCTTCCTCCAGCCTCACAGTTCTGCTTGCTTCATCCCTTGCCTACTTTGCCATGCCTGTGCTCCCAGCGCAACTGAAAATGTCCCACCTGACCATACATCCAAGTGTTTAGTGAGGTCTGGAAAACAGAACACGGTGTGCTAACTCTTCCTTATCACTTGTTTCTCTCCCACAATTGTCAGTAAAGTCTCTTAGCATCCCAGTATTAATCTTGTTAATTCAGTACCTTTTGCTGGAGCCTGCATAAATCTCTGTGGTGCACCAGGGCCATCCATCAGCCAGGCCTGTGTTTACACAATCCCTAGCCCAACACTTTCCCCCAAAAGCTTATGAATTCAGTCCCGGACACGCTTTCAAAGGTGCTGTCAAGTGTTAAGTGAGACTTCCTGACTCTTGCTGGCATCAGCACCTGAAGCCGATGGCAGTTAATGCTGTGCTTTGAAAGCAAGAGAGGATGCGGTCAGTTGGCCACTAGTGCCTCTGGCCAACACATGCTTTCTGGTTTGGTATTCTGTTTTATGGTGAATACTTCCAGGCTTCTGAGCAAAGGCTCCTGCTTCCTTTGCCAAGGATGCTCTGACGGTATGGCAAACATTGTTACTTTGTGTGAAATCCATCAGCTTTCACACAGCCCCTTTTTCTTCCACTCCTTGATATCTTCTCCTCATCCTGGATACCTGGAGAGGCCAAGCACTTTTAATCTTCTTTGGCAGGACACAGCAAAACGAATGCTGGCTCTTGAAGTGATCTAGTGTAGCTGGTTCACCATTTCTACCCTCAATTGCTCATTTCCTTTTCTGCCCACTTCTACTAAAAGGTGCTAATTGTGTGGTGATACGCAACTTCCCTGCCCCAGAGAGCCACACCATCACTTCTGCTCCTTTTAACTCTGTCTAAGCTAATAGAGAGACCTGTGTCCTGAGCCTGGTTCTAACTCCTGTGTAACAAGTTCCTTATTAAATCCACAGAAAAACTCATTCACTAGTGGTTAGACTTCAGGCTGCTCAGGGCAGCAATCACTTCTGAGAAGTTACGCACATGTGATGCAAAATGACAAAAATGTGCTGTTCCCGCAGTGACCAAGGGGGCTGAGAAGCTCAGGTTAATGTTTCTACTTGGCATTGAACCCCAGGCACGAATACTGACTTTGGTTGCATGTGTAGCATCCTAGTTTACTTCTAAAGCCATTTATATGACGGTCTGGGTGCAGGGAATTACCCCTGAGCTCATGACACCCCAGATTTTGGAGGTCTCACTGTGCTGAACAGGCTGCTAACAGGATTCTTAGATGCTTCTGCCTGTTAGCATCCCTGACCAGCTGCTTTGTGAAGGATACAGACTGTTGGTTTGGGATGTCAGCTCTTTTCAGGGCTGAAGCAAGGAAGCAGGAGCAGCTGTGATGCTGCTGGGGTGGGAGACCGTTTATGCAATGGGAATAAAGGGTGATAGGTATGGTACTGAGGGACATGGTTTAGTGGTGACTTGGCAGTGCTGGGTTAACAATTGGATTTGATGATCTAAAAGGTCTCTTCCAACCAAAACGGGCTGGGATGCAGAGAGGTAATAATGCTCCATCTGTCTTATCCCAACATTTCCGTACCTGACATGAAGGACATACTGACTCCCAGCCAAAGCTTTGCTATGAAAAGCCATTTGTGCTTGAGGTACCAGCATGGGATGTGACAGACAAGTTTGTCCTGAGAGGTTTGTGCCCTGCTGTCATGGCTGCTGCGTGTGTCCCAGTGCTGTGTCTGTTGTGCCCTGGAAGCACCTTCAACCAGTGTCTCTTCAGGAGGTTTTTGTTGTTAAAATTACACATGGTGCAGGAAGGGAAGCAGTGGAAAGAAGTGGGTTAATAGAATCTTCTTGCAGTTGGGAGTGCTCTCAAGCAAGCCGTTGCACACAGTTGGCACTGATGAGAAAGTGGCATCTTCTGGAGTCAAGGGTGGGAATGTCTTCTTCAGGTGAATTTACCACCAGCTGAATGGCACTGTGGGGTCTAAAATGGTTAGCTGGAATGAGATTGGTTTGAAAACCTGTGCCACAGATCCATGTGTGCACCTATAAATTCTCTCCAGACTGCGGGAGTTAATGAGGAGGAGTGCTCAACGGCTTGCCCAAGGCTGCCTGGTGAGCATGTGATAGCCTCGACTCCACTAAAAATCCCTAAATGCTCAGTGGGGTGCCTTGCTCATGCCACACTGGTGAATTTCAAGGCCAGCAGGATAACTTGCTGTGCTAATATCATGGTGTTGAAGAAACACCCCATCAAGGCCACTGTCATTTAGTTTGACTGTACTTTCAGCCCTGATCTCTGGCAATGGCTCCTGTCTGGAAGGGTCAGCAGGGAAGTGCTGCCTGCAGGATGCAGCATCCTAAAGGCTCGATTTGGATCCAGCTGTGAGCCCACCACCAGCCACAGCACTCCTCCAGGAACTGTCCATGAATGTAGAGACACCCAGCTGTGGCTTGAAGTGTGTTTAACAAATTGGGAATAATCAACCTCCTGTTGCTGATACAGGATTGAGTGATGTCACACTATATAGGGTTGCCAAGCTTTCAGCATGTGACTTTGGGAGCACTATTTGCTGCGGAAGGAAGGCTTCCAGGGGAATTGATAATAAAGGATGTAGTAGGTATTTGGAAAGAAAACAACTTTTGCTATGAAAATATCACATCAACCCTGAAACTTTTTGAGGAGAGAAACTGCATTCTAAAAATGAGCTGCAGCTTCTTCACAAGAATTCTGTGCCTGTGCTGGCTGTCGCTCTGCTTGACGCAGCGATGGGGAGCTAAGAGAACTAGCTGTGGCAGAAAACAGGAGTCAGACTGCTTAGATCTCCTCTAGAGCCAAAATGTCAGCACTTTCTGCCTTTCTGTGCTTCTTCTCAGGTTCTCTGCTGACCTCATCTCCAGACGCTGTGTTCTTGTTGTCCCAATAAGCATCATTTCCATGAAGTTCTGGTAGCGATTGCACACCAGGACTCTGCACTTACCAGACCCCGTGAGCACTGCTGAGTTACTGTTCCCACACAGATTCCCAAAGCAAACGTTACTGCTGTAATCTAAAAGAGCAAAAATGTTTGGAAAACAGCAGATGCAACGGGAAAATGACACTTCCTACATGTGATAATTCTGCAACCTTAACTCTGCCCTTGGAGTATGTCTGCTTCTCGCTGTATTGTTCAGGAACTTGCGCGGTGTAGAAAAAAAAGTCGTTGGAAGTCTTCCTGTGTGCAAATCACAGCTAGAGCAGCTGTCAAAGGTGCCACCAAGGGTTAAATCACCTGTGGCGGGCCGAGGGGGCTGGGTAGGGTAAGTGGATTACCTTAAATACAAGGAGGTGACTGACAGCATGATTTGGCTGTTAAGATGGGCTTTGGTGAAGGGGGAAAAAAACATCTCTGTGGCTTGTGTGCACAGATCATTAAAGTTTTAAAGTGCAGGACATGGTTATGTTTCCCTTCTGCCATAAGCCACTGACACTGGTTTGTTTCGTAGGTAACGTTTTTCTTTATTTTTAACTTGTGTTCAGCTATAGGTTAACTGTGTTCAGACTGTCCCTATCCTCAGCTTGTAGCCCTTGTCGTCATGCAAGGCACAGCCCTGTGCAGCCCACAGGCATCCCTCCTGCCTGTGCTGTTTGCTTGCCTGGGCATGAAGTTTTCTCTTCAGTTGGCTTGGCTTAGTCGCCAGAGAGAAATTGGGAAAGCTCAGTGAAAAAATGTGTGCCCTGCCAGGCTTGCACTTGCGCAGCTAGGAGAGGTAGAACCAACTCTTGTCTTTACTCATGGCTCATTATCCCTGGCCTTCCCCACCTGTTCACTGCCCCATCTCCTGCTGCTGCTGAGGAATCAGCCCTGCACAAGAAGCAGCTCAGCAAAGAGGGCAAGGGCTTCCCCTCCGAACGCTGCCCTCCAGCTCACCAGTGTGTCCACAGGCCGAAGGGGGAGGGAGGAAACGCGAGGCAGGACTGCACCTTTTGGGGAAATGTCACTTCTTGCCACCTTGAGAGTTTTGCAGAACCGCTGCTTATGCTTTTTGGTGGAGTGGATAGATCACTGAGGGGTTGACCAGGGACGTTTCCGGAAGGCTAGGGCAGTGCTGTCAAAATGCCTTTGGCACTGTACGGCCTGACCCGAAGTGGAACGGAAAATCATAAAAGAGGCAGCCGCGGGATTCGTGAGGGCACAAAGAGCCTGTCCCGAGGAAAGGGCACGGAACAGCAGTTTGCTCCCGGTTGCTGCCCAGCCCTACGGGGTAACTTCCACCGCAGCCGCCCGCGGGGCGAGGCACGCTTCGAGCGCCCTACCCCTCACGGAACGGGCCTACGAAGCCCCGTCCCCCGCCGCTGGTACCTGCTGCCCCTCCCGCCGCCCGGACATCGCTCCCGTCCCGCGGGCAGGATGGGGCCGCCTGGCCGCCCTCTCCTCTCACGGGCTCCCGCCCGCAGCAGGCCACGGCCTTAGCCCCCCACTGCCCCGGGGGGACAAACAGGCGACGAGACCTCCGAGGGGGAAGGGACGGGAAAGGAAGGGGCCGAGAGCAGCCAGCCCTCCCACCGCGGCAGGGTGCCGATGCGAGGGACAGCGCCCGCAGCGCTGAGCGGAGGGAAGGAGAGAGAGTGTGAGGCGACCCCGCAGGGGCTCCCGGCCGGGGGCGGGGGTGGGACCCGACGGGGAGGCGGTGCGGCGCGGGGGGCGCTCCCCGCCAGGGCTGGCGGCGGGGCCGCCCCCATTGGCCGCGGCGCGGCAGCGAGCTCCGCCCGCCGGAGCGGCGCGGCGCGGGGAGGGAGAGGAGGGAGGAGGAGGGAGAGGGAGGGCGCCGGGCTGCGCTGCGCTGCTAGTCTGGAGCGGAGCCTGGCAGCGGCAGGAGCGGCGGCGCGGGGGTGAGGAGCAGCCGGAGCCCGCTGGACGGAGGCAGCCCCGTCCCCCTCCCCTCCCCCTCGCCTCTTTCTTTGTGCGCAGGGCAGGGGCGGCCCCGATCCATGGTCATGGGCGACAAGAAGAGCCCGACCAGGTGAGCGAGGGGCGCGGGGGGCGCCGGGGGCGGGCGGGGAGAGGCACCTAAGATGGAGGGAGCGCGGCGGGGGCCACCCCTGCCCCGCCAGCGGTGGCTGGCCCGGCTCGGCGCTGGCGCGGCGGGAGGGAGGGGATGGCGGTGGGTAGGCCCCTGGCTGGTAGTTGCGTGCGTGTGCTCCGCCGCGGGGGAAGGAGGGGGGGGACGCGGCGGCGAGGGGCTCCTAAGATGGAGGGAGCGGGCGGGGAGGGGGGCGGTGTGCCCGCGCCGCCCCGCCAGGTAACGCGGGGGGCCGGGGCGGAGGGGGGGACGGACGACTGCGGGCGGGGAAGGGCGGGAGGGAGGCTCCTAAGATGGAGGGAGCGTGGAAGGGCAGCAGCAGCGGCAGGAGGAGGAGTGCCGGTGTCTCCGTGCCTGCCGCCGGTGCCAGGGCTGGTATGGTGTGAGCGCAGCCATGGCGGCTCCGCTCGCTCGCACTCCCGCTCCGCGCACTCGCTGCTCCCAGACAAAGGGAGGTTTAACAAGGTGGAGGAGGGAACGCGCCTCCCAGCCTTCAAACTCTCCCACCCACCCTCCCACCCTCCTTCTGCGGGGGGGGGAAGAGCGGCCCCCGACGCGGTGCGGGGGGCACCGGGGGAGGTGCCCGGCTCGGCTCGGCTGGGTTCGGCCCGGCCCGGCCCGGCTGGGCCCTCCCGCGGCTCGGGGACTGGGCCGGGGGCGGAGCGCGGCTCCGCTCCGCACCTCTGCGAGCGCCGGCCCCGGTAGGTGTTTGTCGGCTGTTCCTGGGCGCGGGGCGGGGGGAGGAGAGCAGGCTCTGGGTTTCGGGGCTCTGTAACATGGTTTCTCATGTGTGTGTTTTCTTTCTCTCCTCCTTCTCTCCCTCCTCCTCCCGCCGCCTCTCTCCTCCTCCCCAAACACACACGTACACACACGCGCTTCCCCTCTCCCTCCCCCTCCCCAAGGCCGAAAAGGCAAGCCAAACCTGCAGCCGACGAAGGCTTTTGGGATTGTAGTGTGTGCACCTTCAGGAACAGCGCCGAAGCCTTCAAATGCAGCATCTGCGATGTCAGGAAAGGCACCTCCACAAGGTAGGTCCGCACCTTTCTGCACGGGTTTTGCTCCGCGCTGGGCTGTTCCGACTTGTTGATTTATTTCCTTTTTTTTTTTCCCTGCTGTTGCTTGGATATCGGCTGGTTGCATGCCCCCTTCCCTCCGGTGCAGTCCCTTCTGTCCCCGTTCAAAAGCTTGTGGATTTTAAAAATTCTCTTTCAAGCGTTTAATTGGAGCTGGAAGACATGTTTCATGGATGTGGCAGCGACCTGGATCTTTTTGTTGTTCTGTGCTTTTTTTGTTGCTGATGTACAGAAGACCTCTTGGAGGTCCACAGCAAGCCAGAAACGTTCTGTCTGTGGTTTGGGGCAGATGTCTTTTCTGTGGTTTGGGTGGAGGTTTACCTGTGTTTTCTATGGGAGTGTAGAAATGATTTAGGATTAGGGAACCAGGAAGGAAACGTCTGAAACTAAAGACGCTATGAGAACAACAACTGCCTTCCTGTGATGTTGATCTCTTGGTGTCTGTTGTCATCCAAAAGGAATCGGCTTTGTGCTCAGTGTGGGAATGGTGCAGATTTCTGAAAGCTTTAGATGTCAGGTCTCTCTGACTGCCTTGCTCTGAATAACTGGGAGTCTTTGTGAGGTGATGAAACTGACAGAGTAGTTAATTTAATCTCAAAAAAGCCCCCCAAAACTTGCACTGTTTCGGTTAATGGGTTCAGAAAATTTTGCCTAGAAATACCACTCGGTGCTAAATGAAGCATGTGGTGCTCTTTTTCTGATGTGCTCTACCGTGCTGACTTCTGGTTTTGTTTATATTGTACCTTCCAAATTTGAGTTCCCATTGCTCTGTTCTGCCAAGGAAGTAGTTCGTAAGGTTCCCGTTGTGGAAGGCATTTTCATTTGAGTGAAGCTGTGTATTGAGATGCTCTCATCAGCAGGCTGTTTGCATGACTTGGCTGTCTTGACTTGATTGACAAAGGAGGTGAGAGAGCATTTGGTTGGTTATTGTTCACAGTGTGCTGTAGACAATGTGAAGTGCCTACATCTTTAATGGGAAGCATGCTTTTGGGCTGTTTAAACTCTCTATGAATTACAGCATCAGAGTGTTGTAGTGCTTCACTGTGTGAGTTTTGCCATGCATGTCAGTTCCAAGTATCTCCAGGCTTCTCATAAAATATGCAGAGGTGTTGAACTTCAACCAATTTTAAGCAGCATAGTTACAGCAGTGAATAAGGTTGAGCTTTCAGGACAGTAGCTGATTCTTCACTTATCCTGTTCAGTCTCGTTTTGTCATGCAACTAAACCTTCACAGCCCTCTCGATTTCTGTGTGTTTCTGTTTTCCTTGGCTTCCTTGTTGGCTCAGGTGAAAGATGCTGATCCTGCAGGCGCCTGGTCTCTAACTGTGCTGCTAGAGTGTGTAGCCTTGCAGTCACCACAAGTTCTCGCAGCATCACGTCGAGCCATGTGCATGGGTGTTTGTAGGAGGAGAGCCTTAATGAGATGTGGGAACCCATATGGGTTGTATCTTGTGTCAGACTCGATCATTCTCATTTGGCCACCATGCTGATGTTCATTTTGAGAGCAGCAGCTTTCCCTCACATGCTCTTACTTGGGTGTCTTTTTGTTGTGTGGGCTTTGTTTTTTTTAAATGACAATTTTCAAACTGTTGGTTGAGGTAGTAGGATGTTTTGCCTTTTAGAAGGGCTGTTAAGGAGGACAGCAGTGGATGATTTTGGGTTAAGAGCTGTAGCCTTACTTGCAGATGTGATGCTCAGGTCTAGAACATTTTAATTCCCTTTAGCTTTTAATGAATCCTTATGAATGGCTTCTAATTTTAATTCACTTAATTCATCAGCTTTCTATTCAGTTTTGCTGCTTTTTTAAATTGCTTTTGTTTGTGGAATTTGAGAAAGTATTTAAAACATTCAATGGACCATCATGTCGTCTTGCATATTTATATCATGCACGAATAAATAGCACTGAAAGCTGGAGCGCTTGAATGTTGTGAGGGAGCCTCCTGTGTTGAGAAGACCTGGGAGGTCAGAGTTCTTTGTTGTGGTATTGCTTTGAGTGTTACAGTATGTGACGTACCGGTTGATGCTGGGGAAATTCTTGTGAACTTGTTTAGAAGAAATGACTGATGTGAGGATGCTTAGTGAGCTAGGACTGATGATTTATCACTTGAAATGGAAGGTATCTGATGAGCTTGACTTTTAAGCTGCTATTTGATGAGTTGATGACACTTCTCCACGTTTAGAACTGCCCTACTTCATTAAGGCTTGCTTCAGTCCCACTTACCAGAAATTTTATCAGACTCACTTTTTACAGACCTAAACAAAGTTCTGCAAGAGACATCACAGATAGATATGGTGAGGCAACTGCTTTTCATCAAATTACTGTGTGCAATTACAGCATGCCCAGGGTTTTTTTTTTTGGGTAAGATCTGGTATGACCTACTTTCTCCCCCCCCTCCAGCGTGAAGCTGGTTATTTGCTGTAGAATTTGTTTGGCTGATAAATATTCTCTGATTTGAGAACGAGTTAGGACATTGGCTAATTCTCACTGTTTTTTCAGACTCGATATAATCAGTTGGTGTGTGGGAGGGGTGGCTGGCAGCAGTTGGAAGTTTTACTTTCTCAGATCCAACTATCACCCTTTCCCTAAGATCTCATAAAAGGAGCTTCAAACACAGTGAGTTTTAGAACTGACCTGCCAAGACAAAATCGCTGTAGATGCTAAACAGTTAACTTGCCCCTGAATCCTTTTTCGAGGGGCTGTTTATAAATATTTCAGTTGCACTTTTAAATAAAAATGAGGTCAAATCCATCTCCAGAGAATCAGGAGTTGTCGTGCCAAGATTACATTAAACCTGTAGTATTGTCTTGAATACTGGATGTGTTACACTATGTTACTAACTCCCTTTCCTCAACCTTTCTTGCTATTTTATGGTTAAACCTCATTACACTCTATTTAGCCAAGTACCTTGAGTCTTTCCTACCATTTTCCTTCTGTGAGGATCATGGCAAAGATAAAAGCTGTGCTCAACACACCGTTCAGGTGGGCAGCATGGTGATTTAGCTGGTTAGCTTGGGAGTGAGCAGTGGTGATGTGTTTGCTGGAGTGTACAACACCTTTTGTCTTTCCTAGAGGTTTTTGTGCCTATTTTATGGTGCAGGGAACTCAGTCGCCACTTCCCCTTGCTTCCTGTGGCTCTCCTGGTGATTTGCTTTCCTCACCAGCTCCTGCACACAGGAGAAGGGTTTGAATTAAAACTTCTGCTGGGAAGTTTTCTCCACAGACACATTCCCTTCCAATAACTATTACTTCTTCAAATGTGGAAGGAAAGTTTACTTTGGATTTCCTAGGAATTTGAGGGCAGATTTTGGCCTTCTATTTCCCATTATGGGGAGCTGTGTGTTCCTGTTGGAAGGTAAGCAGTGGCTCCCTGGCTCCGTTTGTTTTTCTTAATTGTTTTCTTGCTTCTCTGATAGTTTACATGTGTTGTGTTACTGTACACCTCTTGTAGCTGCCTCTCTCAGGCATGGCCATGCAGAGTGTTTCTGCACAGGACTTCTTTCAGATATCATTGTGGAGGAGAATATTTCCCTCTCTGATTTCACAGAGGTGGTTAATATTTTCCTGTAGCTTTCCTTCTGGATAAATGGGCAAGTGGTGTAATGTGCTGGAGCTTCTCAGATGTTAATTTTTCTCTAACTTTAGGATAAGTGCTTTCCTTGCCTGAACTTCACATCCTCTAGCATGAATGTGCCTTGATTACAGAGAAGTGCACTAAAAAAAAGTTAGGGGAAGATGCAAGAGCAACAGCTGGATGTCTGGCATGTAAATTAACAGAACAGTGGGACTTCTGAGTACAGAATGAACAACTTGTAGTGTCTATGTCCTCTGCAAGGCATGCACTTGAGAAGCATTGCTGTCGTATCTGTTGCTTATAGCTGTGTGGCTTGGAGTTTGCATCAAGTGGTTTGAGCAGAGGTTTCATTGTGGAGCTCCAGTTGAGCTTGTCGGTAGTGCTTCGCTCTTCTGCTATCCTTATTTCTGAGGGGAGGCAGAGCTGAAACTATTCATCAGAATTTTAAACTTATTTTTTTCTTGTGTGGAACAAGTGTCTCAGGTATTTACCTTCGGTCCCCTTCAGTTCTCCAGAAAATTCCTTTGCACATTTGCAGGATCTGTGTTGGCACCTTGAAGGACGTGAGCTACTGTCTGTGTCACTACTGAAAAGTATTTTCTTGTTCTGCATCCAAGCTGGGCTGACCAGAATAGACACCAGATAGTCCTGCTATTTCTGGAATGAGGAATCAGGCTCATGATCCTGACCTCCATACAACTAATATATGCCCTGCTTATTTGCCTTCTATTTGCCTGACTGTTCTTCTTAAAATGCTTTCTTCGGTGTGTAGCTGTGCTGTAGGTTGGAAGCAAAGTGGTTAATTTAGTTCTTTTCAGTTACATAACTTACACTTGGATTGAGGTGGGCTTTATTTAGCATCACACCTGCCCTTTAAGTGGGTTATTTTCTGTAAAAATGGAGTACATGACTCCATTGTCTTGAAAAAACTGTTGTGGAAGAGATGTGGGTGCCTTTACTTTGGACTATACTAATTGTCCATTTGGATCTATGGTTAAACCATCCCTGTATTTCCTGCTGATCACTGAAGTTAAATGGCAGTTGCATCAGGTGGAGGGAGGCATGGTCTGTACCAGCCTGGAGTTGTGGCAGTGCTCCAGGAGGCCATTGAGGTCCTGGAGATGTGCCTCCTCAGGGACTGTTTTGCTGCTAAGGGATGGGAACAGTGTAATTCTGCCTAGCTGGGTTTGAGTGTGGGAATGCACAGTACCCATTTGCAAAATGTTTGCCCATGTGCAAGGAGTTCTTGAGATCTCTCTGGTCTCCTACCTCATTTACCAGCATTGGTCAAAAGTTACTTTCAGAATTGGTGGATGAGTACTTTTGCTGCCTCTGGCAAACCCACCAGGGCGGGTGAGCTAAGGACAGGAGGAGCCTTTTGCAAACCCAGTACTTTACAAGCAGACAGTGCTGATGGTTCGCAGCAAGCCTGAAATTCCAGGGCTCTGGTTTGAAGATACACTAAGTTTGACTTCATGACTTGTGTTGCTGTACCCCAGGTGCCTCAGCCATGTGGCCTGGGGTATTGATCCATTCTAAACTGATTACAGATTTGTGCTACACTTCTTAAAACTAGCGTAGAGATAGTGTGTGAGACTTCATCTGAGCAGATGAAGCTGTTCAGCTTCAGATTAGCTATTATCTGTCATCCTGGTGCAGGCATGACCCTGGCATAAGATCTGTGTCTTGTACTTGGGCTGTTTGAAAGAAAGAAGAGTGGTGTCCTGATTTGCTCTTTGCTGGTGTTTGGCTCTGGCACTAATGATCTCATTACCATCACCGCAGGATTTCTCTTGAGTCTCAGCACCTCTGGGAAATCATTCGCAGCAGGGAGGATCCTCAGTATCGATGTGCAGCACCAAGGCAATACCCCTTTGCTAGGATTACAAATTTGGGTACCTGAAGTGCTGGAGGTGACATAGCAGGTAGTGTGGTGGCTGCTGTGACTCACTTTGTGCCACCTTTTGTTTCTGAAGGTCCTGTTAAGGAATAGTATCTGTACCTGTCGTGGTGCTTTTTCTTTAGGGGGATAAAAAGACCTCTTTGCAAAAACAAATGCAAAAGTTTTAACGTGGATGAGGTGTGTTACAGTTTTTGCAAGGAGATTACCCATTTGAGTTTAATAATCGTGGGTGGCAGGGTTTAATACCAATCTCTGATTTCTGTTGGAGATTGTATGAAGATCTAATAGATAGCTGAACACGCTCAGTGCTGCAGTTTATCACTGATAACATGCAGTGTGGATATTACTCATTTTCCCCTTCCTCCATAGGCTGCTTTTTTGGGAGATGGAAATCTAAATCAAAGTGTGTATGTGCGTGTAGGAGGAGAGGGCATGCAATGTTCTTCTAGTGCTGTAAACAGACGTTGAGTCCACTGGGATGCTGGCCCCTTGCTCTCGGCAGGTCCTCTCCGGGAACTGGTAGGCAGAGGAATGCAGAGCAACTTTCTCTGCGTGCCTTTCTTGATTGCCCTGATTGTTCCATGTTCCCATCCGCTGGCTGCGGAGGGGCTGCTGCTTTTGCACGACTGCAGGACTGACTGATGTGTGTGTTTGCACCCTGCTTGTCTAGTGGGTGGAATCTTGCATGAACTGAAAATCAGAAAATGTGCACTGTTGCTTGGGGTACTGGTTGAGAGGAGGGAAGTGATGGATGCGAAGCGTGGTTCTCTGGGGCTAACTCTGGCTCCTGTGAGATCTTGGCTGACTGTCCTGTGTTGCATGTGAGTGTTCCCTAGCAGCTTGTAGTGCTGCAGGGCTCGCTCTGTTTTGGCTGAACTCTTAGGTCCCTGAAAGCAATGCCTGAGACTCAAGATCCATGAGGGGTGAAAGGAGTCAAGAAATGTGCTGGGGGCTGGGTGAATTGTTTTGGCTGGCTACATCCAGCTTTTGTGCTGTAGCTTGGACACCCCTGCTGTAACTCCATGCCAATTCACTGCTTGATGGTGAATCAGGTGTCAGTTGTGTTCTGGCTGCTGTGAGACCTGCTCTGTTTCAGCTTTGCTGTGCTGTACCGGGGTGCTGCTACTTTCCTTCCTGCTCATATTCAAGCGAACAGACAGGTCCTTCCAGGGTGAGAAAAACAGAAGTGTGGGGCACTTCTGGGGAGTCCTGCTGGTGTGCAGGAATATGGAAGTGAGGTGAGGGATGCTGCTGGCAGAGTGCTCCTGCTTGTCTCTTATTCTGTGCATCTCTTTGTGTCTGCCTATTTTTTCTTGTGAGGAAACCCGGTGACCTGTTTTGTGGGATTTTGGGTGGTTCTGTAGGTTAGTGGGCTCCAGTCCCACAATGTAGGTCACTCACAAGGTGTGCTGGAGTTCTGTAACGCATAGCTCTGGCCCGAAATAAGATTTGTACAAGCTCTCTCTGTGGCTGTGCCTTGCACCTGTGCTTTATGTCTCTGCACTGGCCTCCTCCTTCACAAGATGAAAAGGGAAATGTGGGCATTTCCAGAGGGAGGGCCTTACAGGAGGCTTTGTGAGTGTCTCAAGTGTGCATATTTCAGACAGGTGAGGGGCAAAATCATTGTGAGCTGCTGCTTGCTGTTTAAGAACACGTCAGAAAAATCAGACCACCAACACTGAGAAAGCCATCCCTGCTACCCTAAGCAGATGTCTAGGGTTACATGACAGGACAGAATGGTGTGGAAATACCCTCATTACTTGATGGAAGTTACTTCTACAGCTCACACATGCTAAATACATTGATTGTCTCTTTGTGCAGACAGATTTCCTTCACATCAGCCAGAGCTCCTTTCACACTTTTTTGGTATGTCTGGAGGTAGGACCAAATCCTTGACATGGCTCTTCCCATAAGCCAGCAATTAATTAGGAGCCTGTTCTCTGTAACAGAGTGCTAATTGGTACATCAACAAATCCACTCCCTGTTTAACATGGGAAAGGCTGTAATTCTGACTGGCTTGAATATAGATTAGAGGGAGAGCATCACTTCTTGCTGGTGTGGGGGATTTTTATTGGACTCTCAGGTATCTGTATCTTCAAAGTCTGGTGAATCTCAACTGCTTCCTAGAAGAAGCAAAATGAGCTGGCTAAAGATGGGCATTACTTTGATTGTCTTGTATTACTGAAGTGCTGCCTGTGTTTCTCAAAGTTAAAAGCATCCCCACAACCTATCTTCTGTTAAGTAGGACTGGAAATGCATGAGAAAAAAGGGTTACAGTGATCTAAAGTGTGGATTGTGAAACCGGGAGAACTGACTCTGAACCATGTGTGGTCTTATTTGAGGTGCTGACCTGGGATTGTGGAGTAACCCCCTATGCTGCAAGGATCAAAGGACTAAAACATTTTTATCATGTTCTTTACTGCAGAAGCCTTGTAGTAGTCAAATTGATTTTAACCTTCTGACTGATAAACATTTTGAAGCATGCATTTTATGGCAATCTGCTGAGAGCTGAAGTGTTCCATATTTAATGGACACACGGCGTCTGCTTCATGTCAGTTGCTACGTGGAGGTGCAAACTTCCAGAAACTGTGTTTACAGCTTACATGGGAATATGGACATGGCCACATGGGCAGTGGTTAGAGCACCCTTGGCAAGCTTGCCAGTGACACAGGGCTGTGTGGTGGGGTTGAGACGCTGGAGGGAGGGGATGTCATCCAGAGGCACCTGGGCAGGCTTGAGCAGTCAACCCGTGTGAGCCTCATAAAGTTCAGCGAGGCCAAGTGCAAGGTCCTGCACAGGGGTTGGAGCAATCCTAAGCACAAATACAGGCTGGACAGAGAATGGATTGAGAGCTGCTCTTCAGAGAATGGCTTGGGGCTGTTGGTTGGTAAGAAGCTCAGCATGGTCCCACAGCATGCCCTTGCAGCCCGGAAGACCAGCTGTATCCTGGGCTGCATCAAAAGCAGTGTGGTCAGCTGGTTGAGGGAGGTGATCCTGTGCCTCTACTCTGCTTACATGAGACCCTACCTGAAGTACTGTGTCCAGCTCTGGGGATCCCCAGCGTATGAAGGACATGGACCTGGTGCATCAAGTCCAGAAGAAGGCCACAAAGATGATCAGAGGGCTGGAACACCTCTGCTGTGCAGACAGGATCAGAGGATTGGGATTGTCCAGCTTGGAGGAAAAAATTTTCTGTTAAGCCCTTGTGGAAGCCTTCCAGTAGCCAAAGAGGTCCTACAGGAAAGCTGGAGAGGGACTTTTTGCAAGGGCATGTAGTGACAGGACAAGGAGTAATGGCTTTAAGCTGGAAAAGTGTAAATTTAAATTAGGAGAAAGTTCTTCACTGTGAGGGTAGTGAGGCACTGAAACAGGTTGCCCAGAGAAGCTGTGGATGCCTTCTCCCTGGAAGCGTTCAAGGACAGGCTGGGTGAGGCTTTGAGCAGTCTGGTCTGGTGGAAGACATCCCTGCCCAAACCATTCTAGGAGTCTGTCTTCAGAAGTTCCAGAAACATTTTAGTATGAGAATTTACCAGATTGGTTGTCTTTACATAAAATGGAAGCACAACAAGTCACTCTTGGTTTCTGTTCGGGTCTAAACAAGGAATAAATGTTTAGACTTGTTTTCTCAAGCAGATTGTTGTTTGGGATTTCCAAAGTTATGATGGATTGCTTGTAACATGTAGAGGTGCTAAGTGAGACAAATTCCAAGCCTGAGATAAAGCTGCCTTCTTTGGATTTATATTACTGAGTAGACAGATGTGAGACTGATCATAATCTGAAATCTTTTTCCTGAGCTAAATTATTTTTGTGCATATAGAACTAGGTCTGGATAGTTCATGTGCAGTAATTTCCTATGGTCAAATCAAGGAGGTGGACAGAAGGTGTAGAAGTACTGGAATTTGTTAGCTTCAGTGATTGCAGAATGATTTGGGTTGTAAAAGTGATGCTGGGAAGTTGGTCAGAACTCTTGCCTGATCAGTGTTGAGCGTGGGCTCCCCCCCCGTGTCCTGGTCCCAGACATGGCAGTGTTTTGAAGTTACAGGGGCAGTCCTTCACTGAATAGGAGTACTCCCTTTTAGACTTTTTATTATCCAAGTGCTAAAGAAATGCATGGGAGGACTTGTGTTTTCTTTCACTCCTATCTGCAGGTGTCACTGGGGATGGTATGATGATGTTAGTGTGATTTGAGCCCACATGAAAGCCACTGGAATATTCACCCCTTAGCAAACCAGCAAGTTAAATGTCCTTGAGTTGCCACTTTTTAATCTAACACTCTGTTTTAATTTAATCAAGAAATTAATCTGTGGTAGGTGTTTCATTCCTTTGTTAAGAAAAAAAAAACCCACAAAAAAAGACTAAAAGCCATCTAGATTAGCAGAAGGACATAAATCTTACTTGTCCTTGTTGGACAAAGCATGCATCTCTGTCCGGGGTGTTGGAAATGTGTGTTTCTGCTGAAACATTTGGCTCTAATTATATGTCTTGGAGCTCTTATTCTGAAAGTGCTTTCACTGTCTTTTCAGAAGTGGTACTGAGCACTTTCTCTTCAGCGCTGAGATTTCAATAAGAGAGGCAATACATTGATGGACGATGGCCCTGTGATGGAGTCAATCAGCCAGTGCAGTCATTTGTCTCCTGGGGATACAGGGTAGAGCACATCATTAGCAGCAGAATGGGAGGCTTTTTTTCCTCTGTAATGCTAATAGGGTGAGGAAGCTCTGGCGGGTGCCTGTTTGCTGCTGATGCTCGGTTTATTACAGGTGGCTTCTGGAGTAACAAACCCATTTTCATTTGTTATCTGTAACAGCCATGGGTGTGGATCCATTTAACAAAAATATTTAATAAACTGTAGGAAATGTTTCCAGTTCGGCATAGCATTAGCAACTCCTAGACATGTATGATGTAAAGCTGCTTGCCATAAAAATAGTGAATTACTTTGGGGGTGTCGTGCCTGTTTCACTGGTTTTCCACACACAAAGCTTGACTTTGTGTAGGAAGGACTGGCAGCTGCCCGATGGCAGCGTGGGATTCGAAGGACCTTGTGTCTTAATGGCAGGAGAAGTGTTGGAAGTGAAGCTGGTGGGCTGCAGAAGTGACTCTAATAGCGTCTGACGGTGCTGGGCTTTGTCAAAGCAAAAGGCAAAGCACATGGCAGTGACAGCAGGTGGCTTGTCCAAGGGAACGTCTGGGTGCTGTGGCAGCAGCAGTGAGTTAGCTTAAAGGTAGCTTGGTATATTTCAGGTGGTGGGCGTCATCCGGGTCGGATTTATAGTTTCACAATGGAATTGTAAATGTCGGCAGAAAAGAGGGTTCTGGAGAGCTGGTGCTTGTTGCTGGGTACCCACCAGTGCTGTGAGCAGGGGGATGGCACCCACGGCACTGCTGCATGTGGGGACATTTTCCCGCTCCCTGTTGACTCGCTGTGAATGTGGACAGTAGAGCAGAGTAACTCACATGCATAGGTTTGCCTGTCTGCAGAGGAAATGTAGTAAGAAGTCCCTACCACATATAGCTTAGGGGAGGTTAAGTTAATTTTTGGAAGGTGCTTTGAAATCCTGGAGTGTCTCCTGAAAACTGCAGGTGAAGTCAGACTTGGAAAGTGATGCTTGGCTTCCTTTCTCTAAACTATATACTTTAAAAATAATGCTGCAAGTGCCATGAGAATGAAAAAAAAGAAAAGGTTGTTCTTAAAGAATTTCCAGCATACTTGGAATTTCCAGTTTGCCATGCTTTAGGAAGCATGTTTGTGCTTTTTGATGAGCATCAAGATGGCATAATTGACGTTCGGGAATTTGTTGTTGCTCTGAGAGTTGTCTGTAAGCCATCCAAAGCTCTGGAAACAATTCAGTTGGCATTTCAGCTGTACCAATCAGAAAGTGGAACTATAGCAGAAGAGGATTTAGCTCATGCTCACTGTCACAAGTGTGTCACAGATTAATGTTGCACATCTTTTTCGAGCTGTAGATGAAGAAGGAGGGGAGATTACATACGCCGACTTGTACAGATTTGCTGAACTGCACCCACGCTTTGCAGAAGACCATTTGCTGATCAGCTGGGAGCTGAGAGTGACTTGGAGACTTCATCTCTTTCTGCTCCTAATGGTATCTGTGCTGACTTCAGCCCTGTCAATGCTGAAGATAAAAGCAAGCCTCTGTGGAAGAACCTGAGTTAACACTACAACTGTTACAATCTTCTCCTGGTGAGAGGGTTGTCCTGTCTGTTGGGGTTTTCCTAAGTCACTCCCACCTCCACAGTGAACACCAGTTTTGTGTGTGAAAGCATTTCTACCTTAAGAGCAAGGGCAGCAAGAAAGCTGGTGATGATACAACTGCTGGAATGGAGTGGAGGGTAGGCTTCACACTTTGTTTCAGCATCACGTACAGCGATGTCTTCACTCCTAGAGCACCAGAGCAATGCCAACAGCTGTGTGCTGTGTAGGTACAAAAGGCATGGGTTTCTTGCACAATGTGGGTTGGCAGGGTAGGGAACACGCTTACCCATGGTGTGGGAACACAATACTTTGGCAGCAATTAAGACACATTAATTAGAAATAGTTATTAGCGGATGTGACTCAAGTTAGTTGTAAGTTGCTTAACTTCTGAGGTCAGGAAGATCTGATGCGTCTGAGATGTACGTTATTAGTGTCCATGGGACTGTGGAGCTCTTTGGGTTGTTGCAAATGTGTGTTTCTGCTGAAACATTTGGCTCTCATTATGGACAGTCTGTAATACCAGAGCTCAAACTGTCACATTTTGCTGTTCTTTAAATGGCAGTGACAGTTTTGCAGCATCTTTACAAGCTGGGACCACTCATTTGCATTCAGAAGTTAAGACCTCTGAGGGGTTCGTTGAGGCTTCTTGGCTGCATTGGCTGGGAACATAAAAGTGTGTGCTGGGAACTGCTTGCTTTAGCAGGGAGATTGGATTAGATGAGCTCCAGAGGTCACTTCCACCCCTGCCATTCTGTGACTTTCCACTGCTGTGCTGGGAGTCACTGTTGTTTAACCTGCATTCAAAGAAGTGATGGTGAAACTATAAACAAAAGCTTCCTTGTCTTTTTGAAGAGGATGGGGTTTTTTTCTTCTTTTTTCTAATTACAAGCTAACTAATTTGACCTGGACAGGCTGGAGAGTTGGGTGAGGAGAAAGTGAATTAAATCTGACAAGGACAAGTGTAGAGTCTTGCATCTGGGAAGGAACAGCCTCATGTACCAATATAGGTTGGGAGCTGACCTGTTGGAGAGCAGCTCTGGGGAAAAAGATGTGGAGGACAGAAGGGTTCCCTTGACCCAGCAATGTGCCCTTGTGGCCAAAAAGGCCAGTGGCCTTCTGGGGTGCGTTACAAGGGCTGTGGTGAGTAGGTCAAGAGAGGTTCTCCTCCCCCTCTACTCTGCCCTGGTGAGGCACATCTAGATATATTGTGTCCAGTTCTGGACCCCTCAGTTCAAGAAGAACCTCGGGGAACTGCTTAAAAGAGTCCAGCCACAAAGATGAAGGCAGTGGAACATCTCTCTTTTGAGGAAAGGGTGAGGGAGCTGGGGCTTTTGAGCTTGGAGAAGAGGAGCCTGAGGGGTGACCTCATTCATGTTTATAAAGATGTGAAGGGCAGTGGCAGGAGGTTGGAGCCAGGCTCTGCTCAGTGATGTCCAGTGATGAGACAAGGGACAGTGGGTGCAATCTGGAGCAGAGGAGGTTCCACATGAACATAAGGAAAAGCTTTTTCACTAGGGAGTGACAAGCTGCCCAGAGAGGTTGTGGAGTCCCCTCCTCCGGAGATATTCAAGATCTGCCTGGATGTGTTCCTGTGTGACCTATTCTGGATGGTCTTGCTCTGGCAGTAGGGTTGGACTGGGTGATCTTTTGAGGTCTCTTCTAACCCCTAACATTCTGTGATTCTGTATAATTGATACAGAAATCAACAAAGGACAAGGCAGTGGAACATTGTGCCCATCTGCCACCTATCTAACCTGCACAAGCATGATCACACCTTCATGTTCAGCAGATGCATTTTTGAAGATGTAAGGTGAGAGGACAGCCTCCCCACTTGTGCTTGGAAGAGGCACTGCCTCTGCCAACAGCCAGGCATGTCAGGCAAGTCATGGAAAATGGCCCATAAAAAGCACTCATCACAATTCTGTGCCAGTTCTCAGGGGTTTTCCTAATGTGCAAGGAGAATGAAGGATAACAACTAGCAGTCGTTTGGTTTGATTTCCATCTTTTTTTCCCTTCTCAACTGTTTGGTTTGGGTTTTTTTTTGCATGGTAAGTCAGACTGACTTTCCTACTGGCACTCTGGATTCAAAGCCCTGACACAGTACAGCTGTATACTACACTGACTTGTTTTTCCAAGGCTGTCACAAGCATGAGTGGTGGTTTTTTACGTGAAGGCGTAGAGCATAAGGAACAGGTTTACTTAGTCACAGCTGTGGGAATATGAGTTTAATAGCAGTTGGTCACTTCATTTCTGACTGTGCTAGCATTTGCAATTCCATCTGGGTTCGACAGGTTGTTTGATGCTCGTGGAGAATGTGACCTTTTGCTCTTTGCATTGATTTTTCTGAATCGTGTCCAGAGGCTGCAGAAGTCAGTGCAGCACTTCATTGCCAGCTGCAGGGGCTGGAGCTGGGCTCGGAGACCCCTGCACCAAGAAGAAAGGGAGTAAGCTGATATGGAACTTAACATGGTTATCTCTTGTGATCTTGCTTTGTTCCAAGGCTATATTTTTCCAGGGTGATGTTTTTAATAGATAAAAAGGAATTGAGAAATGAGTTGTATTGTATAAAGCCCTAAATGGGACTCAGGGGAAGAGCTTGGTCTGTGTCCATGTAAGCAGAGGATTCCTCAGACCACTCAGAGCTCTTGGTTGTCTTGGAGCCTTTACAGTTTGAACAGGGGCTGAGGCTGCCAGAAGTTGGAATCTAGGCTTTTTGGGTGTGTTTTGGGGGTATGTGGGGATTTGTTTGTGGTTGGTTTTGTGCTTTGGTTTGGCTTTGTTGTTGTGTCTGTTTCAGGATGTTTTGTTAAAGTCTCATAGATGGTGACCAAACTTTTTTAAACAAAGAAATGAAATACACAAAGTCCAATATCCCACATCTTACAAGGCTCTAGTTCTGAGTGAGCCTCATCCTTGTATAGCCAGCTGTGTAAATTTCTTGGGTTGGATGTTAGTGTACAAATACACCTACATGCTCACTTGGATCCAAAAGAACCTTTTCCTCTTGCGTGGAGTTGTATCCATGTCTTTGCTTACAGAACTGGAAGATTCTTATTAGGTGAGACAAGTTGGTTCTCAGTGGTTTGCTGCTTTTCCTCCCTGCTCTAGTTCAGAGTTTTAGTATTAGCAACTTTTGAAGTAAGGTTCCTCTTGGAAGAATTTCTGACTTGAGGCAGGAAAAGTTTTCTTACCAGTCTTGAGCTGCTGGGACTATTGTGTTTTTGAAATGCTATTCATTGCTTCACAAAACTGTTACATCTTGAATCATGCATAGCCTGAAGAATGTCCTGGGGGTAGGGAGATAGAAATAATTGTTTAATTGGGCTGCTCTGCTGTGCAGCTGGTAGCAGTTTGAATATATGGAAAGGACTGATGTTATTTAGTGTTTTACTGTAACAATTCTCCAAGTCCTAAGCTGAGCATTTATCTTAGTAAAATTTCATGTGGTGTTAAGCAAGACAGGCAGATGTGTTTTGACTCAAGCTTTCAGCTTGTAAATAGAAAAGATTCAGATCTCTCAACTTTTAAAAATGTAGTAATTATGGTAACTGAAGTCCTGTGAGAGAGTCTTCCAAGGGAAGCAATTTCCTACTGGAAGGAGAGAACAATAGTTAATAACTATTTGTAAACTTCATTAGATTTATGGGAAACTGTGTCTTCAGTGGTTGTTAGCAGAGATAGCAAAAATCCAAGCAATGTATCAGCATTGTTTTAATTAAAAATATATTTGTAGTCTCCTGAAAATGCACTTTTGACATGCAGGCTTGAAATGGATGTGGCACTTGGCTTTTATACTCCGGGAAAATACGCTCTTGTGCTCAAAGCATGCAGCAAAAGCAGCCCCATGAAAATCAATTAGAATAATAGAGTAGAGGCATTGCAAAATATCATTACAATAGTTAAGTAATTATCCCACTGCATGACTTAGCAAGAGGATAAATAATGCATGTGGAAGAGTGTTGGTGCTTGCAAGGAGGATTCGTGCTGCAGAGCGGATGCGAAGGGTGAAGGCTGAGCATGTGTTTGAGGAGAGGGCCTGCTGGGTGCAGTAACTGATGATTGAAAGCTTTCAGTGCCTGCAGTAATGAAGATGCAAGTGGGACCCAATTTTGTGCTTTTCTTACAAGATGGCCTTTGGGAAGCAATCTTCCTTTCCTATGTTGGCACAGCTTGACTCCAGCTGCTTCTTGGAGCTGTCCAGCTGGTTGTGGGTGGGTGGCTGCTCAGCTCTGGGGTGCAAGCGTAGCCATCCTTTGGTGGATTGCCTTTTGGATTTGGGGAGGAGTTTTGTCACAGTCGGAGAATCACAGAATGGTAAGGGTTGGAAGGGAGCTCTAGAGATTGAGTCCAAACTGCCTGCCAGAGCAAGATCACCCAGGGCAGGCTGCACAGGGACACATCCAGGCAGGTTTTGAAAGTCTCCAGAGGAGACTCCACAACCTCTCTGGGCAGCCTGTTCCAGTGCTCCCTCACCTTAAAGAAGTGACTCCTTGTGCTGAGGTGGAACCTCCTGTGTTCCTGTTGTTCCATAAACACAGGAGTCCCGTGTTGCTGCCTTCCCAGGGCAGCTTGTAAGGTGTGGAAGAAACCCAAGATGGTGCTACCTCACCTGTTCCACTGCTCTTAACATCGTCTGTGTGTGACTACTCTAGGTCTGGGCAGCTCCTTGTCTGTTGTTTGTCGGGCTGAGGGAGCTGCTTTGTGCATTAATCACACAATGCAAAGCTTGGAGTCCTTCCAGCAGCGTGTCCCAGCCCCTGACCCAGCTGTGAGTCTGGGCAGCAGGAATATTGGCTGGGGTTTGGGTTTTTTTCAGTGGACAGATGAGAGCTTTCATTTTTATTTTTTTTATTTATGTTTTTTGCCTTCCTTTCAGCTCAAGCTGAATACTCCAAATCTGTCAGTTGCTGCCAAGAGGATTGTACTTTGGGATTAGTGAGCTACTGGAAGCAGTTTGAATCATTGCAGTTAAAAGCACGCTGCACAGCAGTGTAATTAATAGTTACATAACATCATCAATAAGCTTAGGAAAGTAGAATGTAACTCGGGAAGAAATTCAGCCCAGTGCAATCCCTGCATCACCTGAGGACCACTGTGCGTTTAAAGGGTGGTGTGTACTCCTTTCTGGGGTGGTTACTGTCAGGGCAGGCTTGCTGCTGTTGTTGGTTTCATCACGGCACATGTGGAAGCACCTTTTTGAGCCTTTCCCCAGCCTTTCTTCTTCTTGGATGCCTTTCTCCCTGGGACCTGGTCAGATTAAGATCCCTGCTCACCTTAGGCTTGTTGGAGCTATTCTTGGCTCCTGTGATTGCCGAAATCCCTAATTGCTGTGTAATTATGGATGCTATGTGAAACAACTCTTCAGCTCCTGAGAATCATTTGAGTTTTCACTGTTGAATTTTTGAATAGATATTTGAGGGGAGTTCTGCAATACCTTCCTGTTAACACAGGACTAGTAAATGTCTGGCAGCTCTTTACCACTTACGCTTTTAGGGAAGCTGAAATGCTTACTGAGATTTCCAAAGCAGCTTCTCTTCTGTGACAAGCTCTGACCTGTCTGCTAAAGCTGTGTATTTCAGCAAGGCAGCAGGAGAGACTGTACCTGAGCCCTTCTGTCCTGTGAGTTTTGAACTGGAGGTGTAATCTTCCCAGTTGTTTCTATGAACTTCTGTGAGTATCTTAAGTACACAGAGAGGCTGATCAAAATTCTGAGGTGTTGCTGTAATTCTGGATGAGTCTGATTAAAAAACAAAGTCATTATTATTCTCTTGGCTGACTGGATGCTTTAATTGTCTTAAACCCTTAACTCCCAACACCTAAAAAGACTTTTTTTCTCTCTTAGTTGATGTGCAGATGTGTCACTTGGAGACATGGTTTAGTGGTGGACTACACAGTGCTAGGTTTGTGGTTGAACTCTTATGATCTTAAAAGGACTTTTCCAACCTAAATGGTTTAATGAAAAAAGGGAGAATTAATGCTGGTAAAGAATTTAGTATTTGCTTTGCTCAAAAGGTACCATATCAAACATTGGTGATTAATTAGAAGATGATTTTTCTGTCTAAAAAGAGCAGCTTTATATTCAAATGTGATAGCTAGGCAAGTGTAAGGCTGCCTGCCCTCCTGTTTTCTATCTACATTGCTTCCCCAAGTGTCAGTTTGCTTGATATTTGCTGCCATTGACCTTGGATAATTAAGAAGAAACTCTGCTGTTCTGAGGAGATAAATGCAGCTCAGTTGATGTTTGGAACGTGGCTGATTAGCTCAGTTGTAAAAGTGTAATTTTATGTCTGTGGCTCCTGGCAGGATGAATGCTGCCTTTGCAGAACTTGATGTCCCTCTTTTCTGCTCCATGATACCCATCTGAAGTTGGTGAATATCTCCCAGGACTTCAAAGATCTGAAATTTGCAATGGACCTCTTCAATTTTCAGTGAAAATTAATGTAATAGGGGCTTCTTTTATTTGCTGGATCACTCTCTCACTTTCAGCTTATTTCCAGCGCAAATGCAAGGCTGCAGTTGTGCACAGGGTGGAGGTTTGCTATTTCTAGCCAGTGTGATGGTCAGAGGAGGAGTTGGTGCATGTGAACTTCCCTCTTCAAGAACAGGGTTGGTGTCAGTGTTGGCTGTTGAGGGCTGCAGTGCACTTGGGATACCACTCTGTGCTGGGGGCTGAGTGAAGACAAGAGAAACACCAGAGGAGAGGCTGAATCAGAAAAGCAACAAAAAAGTAAGAAGTGAAGCAAATTTCTTTTCAAGCCAGTGACAGTTATTTGTCAAAAACCAAAGGTAGGGGGCTGGTGGCATTAGGGGCTGCTTGCCAAATCCCTTGCTCTTTTACTCTTTTTCTGTGCTGCCACTTGGGCTTCACTTCTGATTTCTGTGTTACTTGGACCATTGTGACTTATGCTCGTGTGAGGGCTCTTCAGGTTTTTAAACATCTCCATGATGATCACCAAGTTGCATGGTATTTTGGTGGGCTTTTATTCTTGGGTTAGTACTGCTCTAGTAATGGAGCTGCACAGACTACTCTAGGCTGAAGATGGCCAAAAAGTTAAAGGGTGTTTCTTGGTGTGGTTTTAAAACATTACTATTATTTAACCCAATCATTTTAGGACTAGAAGCTGTTCAAATCAAAGCACAGCTTTACAAGTGTATCTGCACCCATGCTGGGTTTTGTTTTAAAGCTGGTGTCAAGCTTTTTACATTCTGGAGAGATATTACTGAGGTGGCAAATTGGGTGTTTTGCCAGGTTGTCCTTTGTTAACACACAATGGGGCACTGTTCCTGGTGGGATCTTTGGGTGCTGAGGCAGTATCAATAATTATCAGGCAGCTTTGGGATGGCATGCTGCTTTTACAGGCTCTTTTGCTTTTGAAGCCAAATCTGCAGCATTGAAAATCTTCAGGACTTTGTAATCTTTCCCTCTACAAGGGTATTATTTATTTGGGAAATTGCATAATACTTGTTATGCAAGCAGCCTCTTTTCAGCCACTGTGTAAAGTGCATTACAGAGAGAAGTGTAATTGTTTTATCTATCTTTTTAACTTTTTTTAAACTCAGGCAGCAAGTGGCACAAAATAAATCCCACAACTGAGATGTTTTAATGAAGAGAGGTTTTAATGAAGGCTTTTTTTCTGGTACCACAGAGGTAAGGCCAGAACTGAAAGCAGCTCCAGCAAATGTTCACACCTGCTTCCACGAAGAAATTCAATTCCCACCATGCATCTGATGCTGAGAAATGGTGATTGAGTGGACAGGCTGTGCTGTGGATAAAATCAGCATAGGTCTATTAAATTGAAATACATTTTCCCTGGAATATTTCTAGTAAACAACATCTTGCAGGAAATCTCTCCATACCTTACTTTCCAACGTCTCGTGTGAGGATTTACTGCTTGCGCCAAGTCCTAGGTCCTTTCCCACATGTCTGTGCCTGTCCTCAAATAACTCATTTGGTAGGCTTCTCTCCTTTTCATCTGCAGGCTGGTGCGTGGTCTTGTTTTTGAGATTCCCTGAGAATCTGGGTTTAAAAAAGCAGGAGTTGATACAGTGGAGCCTTGCTGGGGTTGTAGGAGGACGCTGGAGCCCTCGTCCTCTTCTCACCTTCTGTGCACGCAGCAGGACTGGTGAGGCTCGATCGCTACTGTGTTAAAATACAGTGTGGCTGCTTCCCAGCTTTGGGAGCGTTGCAGGTTTCACATTCAGATTTTAGCTGCGTGCCTTGGATATATCTGTTCAGTGGAGAAAGGGCTGTTTCATGGAACTCAGGAGAGTTACTCACTTGAACAAAAGAGACTTAAAATGAAGCTGTTAATTGTCACAGCCAGTGACTTTTTCCTGTGCATTGCTGCCAACTGAGAGTCTTTTAAACTTGCATCCGAGGTATGAGATGACTTGTGGCCTCTTATCTGCGCCTCCCCGAGTAAGGGAAGCAGTCATTCAATTATGCTCTGTAATTAGTGTACTTCAATGGGCAGGCAGGTGTTAGTTATTCATGGGCTATTTCACTGGCTCTTACTTTTCCCGGAGTGTTTGCCTGCAGCTCTTCTGCCATGGATTCAGGTCCCGGGTATTGGGGATGATCCTGACCCACCCTTACTCCTTGTAACAGGTGGGCTGCTCTTGCAAGGTGCGAAAAGGAGTTTAGATGAGCATGAAAACCAGTCCAGCTGATGTAAAAATGTCTTACCCAGGCTGAAAGAATTTGAGAGGTGCTGTGACTCCAATGGTGTATGAATATTTAGGGTAACTTGCCCAGTTTTACATGGTAGCCCTGAAAGCAGGCTTGCAAGTCTGAGGATCAGGTTTAGACTGGTGATGGTTTAGACTAAACTTTATATGCTCCTTTAGAAATTGTTGAACTTAAAGCCATCGCAGCCCCAGCACTGCTGTTGCTGCTGCTTTCTGTAAAGTGCATTTATAGGTGTTGCAGCACCCAAAAGGTTTACTCATCACTGAGTGCTTGTAACCCAGGCAAGTTGTTTGTGCTTCTGTGGAGGGTGTGCCCTTACAGGGTAGAAATAGTTTAACTGCACAGAAAACTTTGCTTCACTCCTCTGTAAAATTCTGAAAGGAACCTTGAGACTCCTTTTTCTTCTGTGAGTGGACCAGGAGGGAAAAAAATGACCCAAAGTTCTTGCTGATTGAAAAGCAAAAAGAAAGGAAATGTGAAACAGGATTTTGTTGCTGGAACCTGTCCTGTGAAAGTGGTAGATGGTTGTGTCTGTGAAGCTGCTGTGGTGGTTTTACTTGGTTTTGAGGCAGTGAGGAAATAATTTATGAAAGGTTTGGGTCCTGGTTTTCCAATGGGTACCGTGTGTGGGCATGCTTCATCTGCTGCTTATTAACAGGCCAGCTTCATTAGAGCTGATGATTCAGGGTTCTTTTGATAAGCTTATTTTCAGGCATTTTCTGTCACTACGCGTCAGTCTCTGAAATGGTAGCCTTTAGATTTAAATGAGAAACACCTTCTCTTGGGGGCTTCTTTTATCAACTGATGTGAATCTGTTTTGGTGGAATTCCTGTTCTGGCTGCTCCTGTAAAGACCTTTACTCAAGAAGAACAAAGGGGGCTGTTGTGATGGAAAAGCACTGTTAAGGCTGAAAGGTGTAACCACCCTGTGAATGGACGAGTGGCTGTAGAACAATTCCTGATTATTAAGAGGGCTGTAGACACCTTAGTGCAAGCACAACTTCCCAAAGGCAGTAGTAGATCAAGGCTTGAGCTGTCAAAATTGTGGCTTTCCTTGGAAATCCCTGGAGAAGAGCCCTATCATGGATGTCAAAATGAGCATACTCATGTTCAGTATCCAGGTTTCCTGCTACAGATGTCTGCTTAAAAGGTTCATGTTGTTACTCGTCCTTCAGCCTCCAATCCTGCAGAACTTGGTCCTTCATGTGCCTAACATAGAAGTCATTCACTTGAAGATAGTGGAATTGATATCACTGAGGTTAAACTTCAGTGTAGGATGAAACATCACTGAAGCATAATTGTCTGTAAGCAGAGCACTCTGTCAGTTCCCAAGCACTTGGTGACCATGCTAGGCATCTCCAAGAGAAGTGTTCAGCCTCCAGGGAAGGAGCAGAGAGACTTTTAAGTTGTGTGAGTAGCATTTAAGCTACATCGAGCTTAGATTGTGTAACTCAGTGGCTTTTTTCTCTTCACCTTTATACCTTCTTTAAGCTTAATATGACACTGTTATACAAGTGGGATTTTTTTCAAGCAAGCTCTGTGGTGATTTGCTGCCTTTCTTTCACAAAACACTTCAAGCTTCTTCCAAGTTCAGAAGGACACAGCTACCTGTGTTTCAAAGAGCAGCATGGAGTGGCTGTCTGGGTCGAAGACTGCTTCTTGGTTTTGGATAAAGCCACTCGCCCTGCACTGCCCTGGCTGCCCCTGGGAGAGGAAAGAAGCTGAATAAACAGGGAAACTGTGAAATAAACAGAAACAAAACCAAACCTAGCCCTTGCCTCGGGGCGTGGGCTTGAGTTAGTGAAGCAGCTGTTTCAAAATTAGACTTTCTTTTGTTAAAAGGAGGCACATAAAAGCTTTTCTGCTTTTGTTTTTGTGCCATCATGATAATTTCCATGCATTTCTCTGTTACTTGATTGCTTTCAGTTTCTTCTGAGGAAACTTACTTGAAAAATGAGCAGTTGTGTAATTGCAGCATTGAGATGGTTGCTTCAAGCTTTCCTGCCTTGCTTACCATCAAGCTGTCTGGCAGAAGCAACTTGTCAGGTAGTGAACTCAAACCTACATGTTTTTCTGAGTTGCCACTCAGTCTTCAAAGATGTTAAATTGATTTTTGGGGTTCCAGGTCAAGCTGCAAATAGTTGGGGGGGGGGGGGGCTTCAGTTTTGTGACCTTCCTTACTGGTGTTCACAGTGAGCACCAGAGCTGCTGCTGTACTGATGTCAACCTGTCTGGCTTTTCGTGTGTGTTGAGAGCTGGTGATGGGGATAAGTGGGTTTGAAGAGCTGGTGGCAGGAGCAGGCAGAGCTGTCTCTCATGTGGGTAGCATGGACAGATGGGGAAGTCTTGTGTTGGTTTAGGATCCTGGCACTTGCTGCTGCAACTGACCTCAGAGATTACGAAAAGAGAAAACGATGAGCAAGTATTTTCTGGGTTTTGTTTGGGGTTTTTTTGTAGCTAATTTGTATGTGTGGAACTGCTCACAAAGCTATGGGAACTCCTAAAGCTTTGGCTCTCTTCACCCCCCAGCCTTGGTGCAGAGCAAGGGTACAAGCCACTTCGGAAGTGGTTGCTCAACCCAGTCCACACTGTTTTCCGCAGTGCCTTTGAGTAAAAACAAGGTTCTGTTTTTAGCTTGCTTTAACTTGGAAATTCTGGAGATAAGCAATTAGCTGCACAAATCCAGGAAGAAATTAAGAGGAGGAAGCAACAGAACATAGTAGAATCTCACTGAGTCATTTCTGTAAATCTCTAGAAGCAAGTATTTTCTCTCATCTGATCACCAGTGTGGTGTAGTCCTGGGGCTCAGACGAGCCTTTGTTTTCTTCTGCTGTCCTCATCCTCAAGCAAGCAACTCACTGTCAATTTCCCCATAGTTAAATGGAAATAAACCTAACCAAGGGCTGTCTGGATAAATACACCTGAGACTGAGGTGTCTGGATATTGTGATGCTGAGAGCTGGATGGTATGCTTAATTCAAACCCAAACCCAACAGAACAGGGCTGCTTAGGAATGCTTTTCCAGACTTCCCTTTAGTTGCTTTGTGCTTGCAGTTATAATTAATATGTATTTATTAGCATAAAAATGGGTTTGTAATATGTTACCTAAAAATCTCAGTATTTAGGGTTACAGTTTTGGTCTTTGTCTTTCTCTGTTGAGATCATTCACAAAAGCTCTGTAAGCTGACATCAGGTATAAAATAGCAGGTCTTGGTGTGTGTGGGCAGCATCTGTTGCCTGAGGAGGTTGTAGAGTGTGTGCCATGTGCTGTTCTTTAGCTTTCTGTTGTGTTTTGTCACAGAGGAAGTGAAACTTCAGCTGTTTTGCATATATCTTTTCTTCTGTTTCCAAGTAAGATCTCCCTTGGCTTCTGCATTTCATTCATATACAACCTAGTTTCACTTTCATTACACTTTTTAGTTAGGCATGATGTTAAATTTGCATTTATTTGCTGTTTGCATGTTGTGTGGTATCTCCTTTTATATATTCATCTTGTAGGAATTTACAGTGGGTTTTACAGGGCTGATGTATTGCCTTGTGCTTGGAAATACCACACTGTATCTTTTCTGTAGAAAAATGCCCAAGCCACATTTCTTCCTGCCCCTGCCTAAATGCCAGGCATAAGTACAGTTTAATAGCACCCTCTTAAACTGATGGGTGACAACTGGCTTGGTCACGACTCAGATTGAATCAGAGGGCTGGAACACCTCTCCTGTGGGGACAGGCTGAGAGAGTTGGGGCTGTTCAGCCTGGAGAAGAGAAGGCTCCAGGAAGACCTTTTAGAGTGGCTTTCCAGGGGGGCTACAGGAGAGCTGGGGAGGGACTTTTTACGAGGGCTAGAAGTGATAGGACAAGAGGGAATGGATTGAAGCTTGAGGAGGGCAGATTTAAACTGGGTATTAGGAGGAAATTCTTTACAGTGAGGGTAGTGAGACACCAGAACAGGTTGCCTAGGTAGGTTGTGGATGCCCCTTCCCTAGAGGTGTTCAAGGCCAGGCTGGATGAGGCCCTGAGCAACCTGGGCTAGTAGAAGATGTCCCTGCCCATGGTGGGGGGGTTGGAACTAGGTGATCTTCAGGGTCCCTTCCAACCCAAACCATTCCGTGAATCTGTAATATGGACTCAAAACTGAATTTTCATTGTTGTTTTACAGTTGACAGAAGGTGGGTTACAGGGGGGGAAAAAAGGTTACAAAAGTCTGGAATCTTGAAATGTAGCTCTTGAGTCATTGCAAGGCAGCAGCAAAGTGAGGACAGGTGTTCTGTACAGGGAAGCCCTGTGCTGACCCTCCAGCCTTTGGTTAAAGGATCCTGATGCATGCTGTTGCTCTTACCTTACCCATTTGCCTCTCAGAAGGCAGGCAGTGGCAAACATCCAGACCCTCACTTCTGTACCTCTTTCTCCAGCAGTGCTGGGAAGTGTGGTAGCTGGAGGTTTTGGGAGCCGCCGGCCGTTGCTATGCTGACGCCGTTGGGTCCCGCTCGGTCCCGAGACTCTCCAGATGACATAGTGCATTAGGCTGACAAAGCCACACGTGTTGCGGGTCAGGCAGGCTGCCAAGTGCTCAGCCAGCGGGGAGGAAAGGCATTAGGAATCCCAATAATCCACACATCAGTCTCCGTGTGCTGCCTGGTCAGTGGAGACCGAGCGAGTGAGCTGCGGAGAGATTGTGGGTATTAAGTGGGATGGGTAATGAAAGGCTGTGCTGGCGCTGATGTGAGACTCTTTAAATGGAAAATGACTTTAAATGATGGTGCCAGGGCAGTTGGAGTGATTTGCAGCTGGCACAGGTTCACAGCAGAGCGTTTGGGGAGTCTAACCACTTCTTTAGGATGGAGCACCAGAATTGTTTTGAAGAATTAAGGAGGGGGAGGAAACCCCAACAAAGAACTACCAGCTGAATTTACTTGATGCTTCTCCTTGGGGCTTGTAGCAGCGTGGTGGCCATGCAGGATTTTGGTTCTGTGTGTTCATGTATATCTGTGTGTAGAAATAAATGAAAGCCATGTGAGTGTGTGTAAAGCTGCGAAATAGCAATCATCAGGACAGCACCAGTGGTAGGACACTCAAAAATACAACAAAATGAAGAGTTTTAGGTTCAAGATCACCTTATCCCAGAACTGTATAGAAAAAAGACAGTTTTGTCTGTACAAGTCATTAGCATTGGTACCTGCAGGTCAGCAGTTGGCTTGCAGAGGACTTGGAAATGTTTCTGTTGTTTTAATTATTACTGGCTTTTTGTTTTGTAGGGGGGGTGCTCTCTACTAATTTTGGTTATAAGGGCAGTTGAGCTTCCTTGCCCTACAACAGGCACACAGAGATAGCTCACACTGGAACTTTTAAGTAGGGAACCAACACTTTAGTATGTTTCTTCTAGGGCTTCCTAGTTGGGGGAGGAAGAGCTTCCAAACTGATTATTGTAATAATTGTTTCCTGACACATTTTGAAAGCATCTGGGTCAGTTCCACATGCCCAGGAGTGATAATTCTGAAAGCAAAAGGCTCAGTGTGCTCAGGCTGCCTTGTTCCCACAGTGCTTGAGCAGCAGCTCTCTGTGGCAGTCCAGTGCCTGACTTCTCTGGTTATCCTGGACAGCAGTTTACCTGTGCAAGATTGTCATATGTTGTGCCACCTGGATGGAGCTGGACACCCCAAACTGTCACTGCTTTGTCTGTGGCCAGTTCTCTTGATTGTGTTCGGAGGACACAATGTGGGGGAAGCTCCTCTCAGGACCTGATGGCCTGTTGAAAATGCACCTCTGCCTGCCTCATCATCCTTCAGAATGTCTTTTATTTCCTCTTGTGTTTAGAAAAGCAAATGGATCTATTAAGCCATTGGTAGTGACCGTTTCACCACAGGATGTGCTGGGACAGAGGTACAAAGGAGTGGGTGCGTTACCCCTTACTGGTACCACTGGGTACCAGCTCCCTGTGCTGCTGCCTGCTGCTGTTGGCAGAGCTGGGGAGCCGGCAGGGCACTGTCCACTCCACACGGCAGCAGCTCTGATGTGTCTTCTCAGTTTGGTAGCTGCTGCAGATTGGAACTGTGCTGGTGATGCTGCATTCCTGGTTGTTCAAGGACTCTTGAAATGTCTCTTTTATATGAGAGGAAATCCTGTCATTGCTGGTGTGTTGTTCTTTTGTTTTGGGTGTTGTTGTTTTTGTTTTGTTTTGTTTGTTTGTTGTTTTTCTAATGAAAAGGGTTTGCTTGCTGGGAAACCTCAGTTTCTCTCATGTAGATGAAGCCTGCAGTGCCTGCTGTGCCTGGATTAAAATTCCTGCTTTGCTCAGGTGGCTTTTTCCCCCCCTTTTCTTTCCCTTATGACATCCCTAGAGATTTGGAGCCAATTGAGACTATTCAGCATCTGTTGTAGAAATGGTAGCTTTTTCTTCTGTGTGAACTTGGTTGGTAAAGGATAGAAAAGTCTTTTTATTTCCTGAGTGCAACGTGTTCCAGTGCTGTGCAAGCACAGTGAAAAGTTACTTTGCCACCACCAGCCCACCCCTGCATTGCCAGGGAGCTCTGCAAGTCATTCAGAGTTTCTTAGTTGCTCCTAAGCAAAGCTTTCCTGCTTCTTTCCACAGGTTAGGTCATTGGGGTTATCTGCAGTACACACATTAAGTACTATGCTTAAACAACTGGAAATGCCTTTGTGTAGCTCTTGCTAGTGACCATCTGTAATGGGCTAATGCAAGGGCCAACCTGCCTGGTTAGGAGCTCACAGGTCCATAAACTGTTTAGTCCTGTGAGTACTGATCTTAGGACAGCATTTGAAAGGGCAACAGTGACTGCAACAAAAAAAACCAACCCAAACTCTTGGTCTGCCCCAGAGCTGATCCTAAAACTTAGAGTCTTAAGTTTTAAAATTTCAGTCTCCAAGCTAATAGAAATTCACCTTGTTTCAAAGTTAAAATTTACCTTCCTTTCACTAATAAAAGGATGTTGCAATTGTGTGGTCAAAGCACAAATTCTGGAGCTGTGGTATTGGTGTGCAGCTTCAAACCCCAAAGATACCTTGTTTAACTCTAGCTGTACAACAAGGTTATGCTGGAGCCTCAGTATTTAAATGTTGGTGTTTTGTAGACATAAATGGTATTTTCTCTTAAAACAAAAATTGAGAGGCCTCTTAGGGAGTGGCCCTGGGTATGCAGTGCCACATTATTAGGCATTGTATGTTGATACCTACTCACAGTTGGAGATGCTTGAGCGTGTTAGGAAACGCTCCTACAGCTCATCATCCTACAAGGTAACAACAGAGGTTTTCGCCTGTGCTTATCCAGCAGCTCACTTTTAAGAGGCATGATTTGGGAAATGAATTTTATTTTAGTTTCAGTACAAATTTTTGGGGAGGAGACCAGCTTCAGAATTCAGCTGATGTCTCATACTTGGCACGGAGGTCATATTACCAGCATCTCTTCTTTTGCTAGCTTCTTTTCCAAGTTTGGTCTCTCTCCTGCTGTGATTTTGAATCAGGAAACTTTAGTGTCCCAGAACCTGGGGACAGATGCTCCCAGATGGAAGGTATCAAGCTGGATTAAAGGATGGTGCATGAGTGACAATTTCCATTTCTCCTCAGGATTTCACTGTCTGGAACAGAAATATATAGATATATTAATAGCAGTATTAAAATGCATCACTCCAGCTCTGGTATTCCTAGTTTTCAACTGCAGCCAGAGTTGCTAAAATTATTCTCTTCCTCAGATTTTCATTATTTTAATCCATAATACAACAGCCATGAATAGCTGCTTGAAGGAATCCACGTGTTAAATTTTCATCAGGCTTGTTTAAACCCTCATGCTGCCAACTGCACCTTGTTACTCACCAGGAAGTTTTGAGCTTGTTCGCTTTCCTCAGGATTATACATAGCTTAATAAACAGTCCAATAGGAAGAACTATTTAAGTAATTGGTTTTGTTGTAAATCAGAGTGTTTTACTATGCACATCTTGGTTGCTGCCAGCTTTATGAACTGTTTTCAGATCTTTTTGCTAGTGAGAGCAGCTTATTTTTGTCAAGCAAGTAAAATGGCCTTAGTTTTATCATCGCTCTGGTGGTAGCAGGCAAGTAAATTTTGTGCTGAGATCAGTGAATTTTCCATAACAATTTTGTAAGGCCTCATAAATCACGGCACATGGGTTGTTTTGCAGGAAGGACTGTCAGTAGATTGAAACACCAAAAGCAGCACAACAGATTTTACCATTTCAGTGTGTAGCCTGCCAAAATATTGATTTGAATTTCCAGTGATGGACTAAGCTGAAGCTCTGAGTAGGTCAGTAGCATGATGAGTGGCAGTTGCACTAAATGTCTAGGAGGAAGTTTGTTCAGCGCTTGTAACATGTGACTAAAATGATTGGTGACCAAAGAAATTCACATGCCTGAGAAAAATGATTTGGTAATCTCAAGGCCATCTTCTCAAGTTTGGACTTGGTGTGACCTTTATGGTTGCCTCTCATTTTGCAAACACTTGGTTGTGGATTTTGTGTATATTAGCACAATTTTTCTACTGCTGTAGAACTTCTTCCCTATAAATGCAATAAATGAATAGGAGGCAGTGCTCTTTTTTGAATGCTTAGCTGTGGACCTAATCTCAAAGGCATGAGATTCAACACATCTAAGTGCCGGGCTCTGCACATTGGCCACAGCAACCCCATGCAGTGCTACAGGCTGGGGTCAGAGTGGTTGGAGAGCAGCCAGGCAGAAAGGGACCTGGGGATACTGGTTGACAGTGAACTGAACATGAGCCAGCAGTGTGCCCAAGTGGCCAAGAAGGCCAATGGCATCCTGGCTTGCATCAGAAATAGTGTGGCCAGCAGGAGCCCCTGTACTCAGCACTGGTTAGGCCACACCTTGAGTCCTGTGTCCAGTTCTGGGGCCCTCAGTTTAGGAAAAATGTTGAGTTGCTGGAATGTGTCCAGAGAAGGGCAACAAAGCTGGTGAAGGGTTTGGAGCACAGCCCTATGAGAAGAGGCTGAGGGAGCTGGGGTTGCTTAGCCTGGAGAAGAGGAGGCTCAGAGGAGACTTTCTTGCTCTCTACAACTACCTGAAAGGTGGTTGTAGCCAGGTGGGGGTTGGTCTCTTCTCCCAGGCAACCAGCACCAGAACAAGAGGACACAGTCTCAAGCTGCACCAGGGGAAGTTTAGGCTGGATGTTAGGAAGAAGTTCTATACTGAAAGAGGGATTGGCCATTGGAATGTGCTGCCCAGGGAGGTGGTGGAGTCACCATCACTGGAGGAGTTTAAGAAGAGCCTGGATGAGGCACTTAGTGCCATAGCTTAGTTGATTAGATGGTGTTGGACTTGATGATCTCGTAGGTCTTTTCCAACCTGGTGTATTCTGTGTTCTAACTACTAGTCATGGTAAGCAAATGCTTAGGCAGAGGGTAAGAATTATTGAATTCTTGTTCAGCTGGAATTTAGGGTGATGTTGCAATTGGGGCTTGATGCTGTTTTAATTTATTACACATTGCAATTTCTTTTTTTTTCAGCAGGAGAGATGTATTGTGCTCTTTTTTCCTTCATTTCTGCCTATTTTTTAAATGGGCCATTAAAAAAAATCTTAGTAAAAAATAGTTTTTTTTTCTTGTAAAACAGTGGAGCAAGACAGCATCTGAAAAACTAATTCAGGCTATGTGCTCTTTTGTCTTCGATTTTATATATGGTCATAAATCAGAAGTAGCTTTTGCAAACATAAAGAAGTTGTGATCCTTTGGACAGTTCTGCTTCCCCATCAAACAAGGCAAAACATGTTTGAAGTATGGCAAATTTGGTGAGTTTGCCAGTTCTTCAGTCATTTTGCATTGGCTTAGAAGTGTGAACTTTATGGACTTCCTCCTATTCTGGTCCTTAAGAGGTGTTCTTAATTGTGGAAGTCATTCTGGGAGGTGGTGGTGCCCAGTGACAGGACAAGAGGTGTGGGCACAAACTTGACCCTAGGAAGTGTTTAAAAGGAGGCTGGGTGAGGCACTCGGTGCCATGGTTTAGTTGATCAGATGGTGTTGGGTGATAGGTTGATCTCAAAGGTCTTTTCCAACCTGGTTGAGTCTCTATTCTATAAAATGAGGAACTTCTTCACTTTGAGTGTGGCAGAGCACTAGAGCAGGTGGCTCAGAGAGATGGTGCAGTCTCCTTCTCTGGAGTTATTCAAAACCCTCCTGGACACCATCCTGTGTAGCCTTCTGTAGGGGAACCTGCTCTGGCAGGTTGGTTGGACCAGATGATCTCCAGAGGTCCCTTCCAACCACTGTCATTCTGTGAGATGACCACAGATGAAATCCTTACTCAGAGTACCCAGCTCTTCAGTGCTGCCTTGCTGGTGTGTGTGTGCAGATCTGGTTACAGACAGATCTACATCTAGATGTATGTGGGGAGTCATGCAGGTTGGCTCCACAGCTTCACGAGGGCTGCAGCCTCTGCCTGTAGAGTCAGGGACAGAGCTGAGACTGTCAGGGAGCAGTCATTTCTCATCAGAGCAGGCTTCTTCCAGGGGTTTGAACTAGGCAGAGAAAGCAACTGCAGGGTGAGCATCTGCTGGGCGGCCTCAGGGCTTTCGCTGGCGCTCGTTAGCTTCTGCAGATTAGATAGGAAATTATCTCCTGTAGCAGCTTAGGTGCTACAGATGAGAAGGTGGGTGAGACTGCCAGCACTGCACGGGCTTCCAGACAAGCTCTTACTATGAAAGGAGAAACAGAGCAGTATTCCTTCCAAAACTTCAGCATGACTTCTGTTCTGCCTCCTGCAGACACACAGTAGGTTAAATTTTACGGTATTAGCACTTAAGTAAACCTCAGGCTCTCTTCCAATAACTAATACTCATCTTTGTTATTCACCATCACTGCTATTTCCATCCACACTCTGGTGTTAAAGAAGCATGAAGAATAACTTCCATTTAACTCTTCCTTTTGCTATCTTGTGATTTCTGATTGAAGAGCAGCAAAAGGAAAGAGTTGTTGCCCTTGCAGGGAGACCTTGTAGGGATGGCTCTTTGTTCTCTAGAGTGTACAGGAGGTTTTGTTTGCTGCTGTCTTGCACTACCATCTGTGGAGGCATGTCAGAATGAACCTGTAGTCCAAAACACATCTCCTTCTGAATTTTGTAGGGTTGTGTGCTAGAGAAGGACAAAGATCCAGGGCAGTAAGATGAGCAAAACCTGTGAGACTGGGTGGAAAAGACACAGATTTGTGACTAAGCTCATGTTCAGTACTTTGTTACCAGGCAGCCCAATGTGTGATTTATCAGTTTCTGTTGAGGGGAAAAGAAAAACACAAACCAGAAGTTCTGTGCAAGGTCTGTATACTTGAAAAAATTCAGTGGTGCTTCTCCATTGCAGCTGTTCCAACAAATTCCCAAACACCTTCATTCTCTGGTGGCTTGGGGCTTCTTTCTTACTGGTGGCCCAGTAGGTCAAGTCCACCTCTGCAAGGAGCACCATGTAAGATGTTTCTTGCTTAGTTTGATAGAATGTGAATGGTCCTGATGTGCTTTTACATGTGCATTTGTGGTAGTGCCAGCAAGCAGTATGTGGAGTTTCCATTTCCATTCTGTGTTGGAATGAGCCTGGTTGAGGATGCCCCTGCTTACTGCACAGAGGGTTGGACTAGATGACTTTGGGAAGTCCCTTCCAACCCAGACCATTGTATGAGTCTATGAATGTTTGGAGGAATTTTGTGACTGCTCAGCTTTGGGATGGCAAACTTCTGATCAAACTGCTTCCAGAAACCTCTTTTGGCCCTGACTTCAGACTATTTTGTAATGGCATTATACAAAAGAGCTATAAAAGTACTGAAAAACCTACTACCCTATGCTGTTGAGGAGCCACAGTTTCAGAAATCAATTCTGGGACACATAGTACTGGGTTTGTGATTTTTAACATATTTTCACTAAGACTCTGGGTATAAAGCTCTTTGTATATGCTTTGATTTGTAAATAGGCCTAAATAATTAAAAACAAGCAATGCTGGGGCTCCTGTAACAAGTAAGAATTCAGGATTCTTTTTACAACCACCACTGAAAGAGCTTCAGCTCCCCCAGAGTGGCACAAAGGCAAACAGTAGTGCCAGTCATGTTGTGTAAATGGAGGTGACAGCTTGCACTTCCCTTAATAACTTTCCTGCTCTTAATTTGATTAAAAAAAAAAACCAACAGAGGAGAGAGGGGGTTGAAAAAAAGCAGGTTTTCACCCTAAATAGCAGGCAGCTGGCAGCTTTGTGAGACCACTAAATAGTGGGTACTGCAAGTGAGTTTGAACTTCTTCAACATAAGTACTGGGCTGGGGAGGGTCTTCAGACTGAGAAATTAACTGAGGTCTGTAAGCTTCCGGTGGACAAACATGAAGTTTAAAGCACCCTTCTCCTGCAATCTGAACAGCTCAAGGTTTGTTGTCATAGCCAGAAATAGCTATCCCAAAGCTGACTCTCCTTTATCTCTGTACTGCATATTCTTGGCCCTTCCAAGGAGATCAAAGACAGTGGGGCTGGATGGTCAAGGAGGACGTTGTACCATTTGTGGGAGGCTTTCTGAAGTGACCATGCACTTTAAATGGATTTAGTTTCTTTTGTGGTGAACAGTTGTTTTGTTTGTGTTGAAGCTCTTATTTTCTCTCATGCTTTTCCCCAAATGTTCAGCCTTAGTGCTTGGAGCCTTTTAAGCATGTTGCTGTGCACTTCTCTCTAAGGTTAGTAGCAAGTGCTGTTTTCTTTAGCTGGAAGATAACCCTGTCCTGCTGGCAATGCTGTGAAAAGCCAACACCTGCAGCCCACAAGTGGGTGTTCCTTAGATTTAACTTCTGTATTTTTAAACATCTGTCTTCTAAATCAAAGCACAGCTTTAGCACATCAGCGTGAAAGGAAAGCTCTGTTCCTTCAGCAGAATGTGCCTCAGTCACGTATTGCTTGCCATTTGCCCTCCAGGTTTTACTGTTTTTATCGTTGCCTTGTGGCCTTGGACTACAGGGAGAACTTCTCAGATGAATGTATACAACTTCCATACTGCTTTGCAGTTGTACACTAAGGACCATTCATCCATTCATCCTTTTGCTTGTTGCTAAAAAGGACCATGTGCTCATAACAAATGAGCTGGGAAATCTGCATGCGAGAGTAAGCGCTTGGCCCATCGTATTTATGGCTCAGTTTCTCCAAAGCTTTGCTCTTCTCTGGATATAACATTCTTTTAAGGAGATGTTGATTTTTAATATGTTCATGGGTTAATTCCTAAACTTGCTTTAGAGTATCCCTCAGAAGTCTGCTTATTTCGTTATTGTTCTGGCACTAGCTGCTTTATAAACATGTAAATACTTTTAGTCTCGGGGGTTTTTGTTTTACTTTGAGCAAAGGCACATCGATGTGTGGCTAGGATTATTAAAATAATCTGGTACTCCACGCTGCATGGAGTATGAAACACATTTTCTCAAAGAAACAGCGAGCCACGCCGAGATCTGCTGGTATCACTGCTTCCATCAGAGCCAGAACAGCATGAAATTACCCAAATCCTCGCTACTTCACGTTACATGAGGCTTTTGACTCTGAAATCCCACTCCATGCCACTTTCATTCTTCTGATAACATAGCTGTAGGAAAGTAAGAGCAATTGTAATTAGATCCACGTTGCTGGGGATTGCCGGAGTCCCTCAAGGTCTCGGTGTGTTGCTGCGGGTGTAACACCAGCCACGTGCCTTCCCAGTGTCTGCAGGAGGCAGGTGGCTTGCCTTTTCTTCAGGCAGTGGAACCAGAGAAAGCCCAGAGAGATACAGAAATGAGGGTCACATTAGAAAATACAGTGCTACTTATCCTCTTATATCCCTGTTGAAATCCAGGTCTGAGTAACAGTCGAGTGTTGGATGTCAGGTGATTTGTGCTGCTCTGCTTCAAAGCTTGGTTGCAGGGGTTAGGAGTGGAGCAGCAGAATTGCTGAGTGTCAGTGCTCTGGATTTGGTCCTAGGACACGCATTGAGATCCAGAAGTGATCCATGGCAAGATGCTTACCAGAAGCTCTTGCATCTATTCCACTTCTCAGGAGCCAAAGATCCCGTTTATTTAGAATGGAATAAACCAAGCCAGGTTGGAAGAGACCTTCAAGATCATTGTGTCCAACTCATCAACCAATCCAACCCACCCAAACAACTAACCCATGGCACCAAGCACCCCATCAAGTCTCCTCCTGAACACCTCCAATGATGGTGACTCCACCACCGCCCCGGGCAGCCCATTCCAATGGGCAATCACTCTCTGTATAGAACTTCTTCCTAACATCTGACCTAAACCTCCCCTGGTACAGCCTGAGACTGTGTCCTGGTACTGGCTGCCTGGGAGAAGAGACCAACATCTGCCTGTCTACAACCTCCCTTCAGGTAGTTGTAGAGAGTGATAAGGTCACCCCTGAGCCTCCTCTTCTCCAGGCTAAGCAACCCCAGCTCCCTCAGCCTCTCCTCACAGGGCTGTGTTCCAAGCCCCTCACCAACTTTGTTGCCCTTCTCTGGACTTGTTCCAGCAAGTCAGCCTCCTTCCTAAACTGAGGGGCCCAGAACTGGACACAGGACTTGAGGTGTGGCCTAACCAGTGCAGTGTACAGGGGCAGAATGACCTCCCTGCTCCTGTTGGCCACACTGTTGCTGATGCAGGCCAGGATGCCATTGGCCCTCTTGGCTGCCTGGGCACACTGCAGGCTGATGTTCAGCCTACCATTGACCAGTACCCCTTGGTCCCTCTCTGCCTGGCTGCCCTCCAGCCACTCTAACCCCAGCCTGTAGCTCTGCATGGGGTTGTTGTGGCCAATGTACAGCACCTGGCACTTGGATGTGTTCAATCTCATGCCGTTGGACCCTGCCTGTCTGTCCAGCCTGTTGAGGTCCCTCTGCAGAGCCTCTCTACCCTCCAGCAGATCAACTCCTGCCCACAGATGGTGTCAGCAGCAAATTTACTGCTGATCGACTCAATGCCCTCATCCAGATCATCAATAAAGATGTTAAAGAGCACAGGGCCCAGCACTGATCCCTGGGGCACACCACTAGTGACTGGCTGCCAGCTGGCTGTGGCACCATTCACCACCACTCTCTGGGCTCGGCCCTCCAGCCAGTTCCTAACCCATCGCAGTGTGCTCCCATCCAAGCCATGGGCTGACAGCTTGGCCAGGAGTTTGCTATGGGGGATGGTGTCAAAGGCCTTGCTGGGGTCCAGCTCCACAGCCTGCCCCACATCCCTTATGAGGATAGAATATTTGCCGGCACATTATTTCTGTGCAGGGCTGTTACTAAAGGTGGTAAGGAGTATGTGTGTGCATCATTTATGATAGCTAATGGTAAAAGCCTGGGTGCAAAATGCACACTCAGAATAGGCAAATACCTTTCAGCTCTTTGATGCATCAGTCTGTCCATCCTGCAGAGGTCATGAATTATTGTGCAAATATCTGCTCCTGTGATGTCAGCTACAGTTTAATGTGAAACAATTCATTTTACTTGACATAACTTTGAAAGCATCTGGAGGTGTTCAAAAAAAGGATTGGATGTGACCCTTGAAACCATGGTTTAGTTGTTGTGGGGTGTTAGGTATTAGGTAATAGGTTGGACTTGGTGATCTTTTCCAACCTGGTTGATTCTATGATTGATTCTATGATGATTAAGTTAGTTTCATTGCTCTCAGTTTAGAGAGAAGACAATCCTCCTTATGTTGGGGAAAAAAGAGAGTAACGTTCATTTGTTTGTCACATCAGTGTTGAAACTTGATGGTTGCATCTTCACTCAGGCTGCCACTTAAATTAGGGGGAAGTTGTCCAAAGCATAACTTACCTTAATGTTCATGTAGAAGGCAACATACCCATTTCAGATACTTGCATTGAAATTGTTTTCTTGTAATCATAGAATCATTAAGTTTGGAGCAAGTTTTGGATATTGTGGTTACTTTACTCACTAGTGGTCACTATGGTTTTGGTTTGCTGTGGTTAAAAATGCACTGCTCTGCTTGCTTTGCTTGGCTTTTTAGTAAAGGGCTTGTAACCATTGTGTCCTGGCTGTAGTGGCAGTGTGGGGCTTACTTGAAGGAATTTATTGCTGCTGTTGTTACTACCATTAGTATACCAGTTGCTTAATTTACCTGGTTTTTAACGCTCCTGAGCTTGCTGGCCAAAGAGGAATTGGAAGGCTGTTGGGTTATTTGCATTATTTAAATCTATTCTATTAGGAGAGCAGATCTTAAATGTGCTTGGTGTTGACCAAAGTCTTAGCAGCTCTCTGCTCCCTTCCTCAGTGGGGTAGGAGAAATCCCATCAGCAGGGCTGACCTCTCTGCTTCCCACAGGTCCCTGCCTGCCCACGCTGCTGCCAATTCTGCTTTTAGTTTTGGGTTTGCCCTTACCAGTGATGTGTCAGGAGGAATATATAAATGTGGGTTTGGAGAAGTTGTGCTGGTTCTGTCAGTGGCTGGCCAGAAAATGATAAAACTTAATAAATGTAGTGTGCTGTCACAAGCACAGATAAGCAGCGGAAGAGCATGGGGCGAAGTGTCTCTGCAGGAGCGCTGTGAGGCTGGGCTTTTGTTGGATTCCAGCCTTCTCCTGGGAGGTGCGGCGTGGCTTATTTACATACTTTTTGATTTTGGTTGAAGCTTCCATTTTAAAAGTTGTGTCTT
The DNA here is from genome assembly GCF_026170545.1 of Melanerpes formicivorus. Lineage (NCBI taxonomy): Eukaryota > Metazoa > Chordata > Aves > Piciformes > Picidae > Melanerpes > Melanerpes formicivorus. Next base: position 7,695,770 of record NW_027142380.1, on the reverse strand, counting down.
CATTCAAGCAGTGCAGCACTCCTCCAACAGGAACAGCAGCTCAGTAGCTGTGGAGGTTGGGCAGAAGGCTTGGAAATAACACCACAGGCAGGCACAGCAGAGTCGTGCAAAGCAGCAAAACTTGAAGGTGTTCTCAGGGTCTCAATTTGGAATTTCCCATGAATGGCTCAGGTTTCTGACTTGGCTGGTTGTGTAAACAGCAAATAACTGTAAGCCTGGGCAGAAGTGACAGCTTCATGCAGTGAGGTTAATCGAGTCTAATCATGTAGGGAGATGGTATCAGCCCTCTCTTTGAGGTTTTCTTGACACTTTATCTCTTCCCCCCACTCTTTTTTCTTTTCTGTCTTTTTTTTTTTCCTTTTTTTTTTTGAGTAGACAGCGGGTTGCTTGACACAAGCTACTGTTGCCAGCTTTTAGTGTGGCTGCATCAATCTAAAAATCTTTTCCATGTAACCAACCCCCTTTTTCTTACATGTTTATGCTCAGTCATGGATACAGAAATGGCTGTATGTGGGACTTTTAATGCAAGGATGCTAGAGATCTTCCCTGTTTTGTGGAACAGGTAACTGCAAAATGTTTCAGCATCTTACTTATTTATGACCTGCTCTTTAGCCTTCTTTGTTCATGCAGAATTGCATGCAAATTGTAGCTTAAAACGGGGTTAAGAGTTTCTATGGGTGAAAACTCTGAATGCCAGCAGCTTTGGGATGAGTCAGGGGCCTAACTGCAACCTGTTGAATAGACTTTATAATTAGCTGTGGTAGTGAAATTAAATCTTTGGGTATATCTGGCTTTATAGTAAGAGCACTTTGGTACCATTATGCGTGCTGAGAGAGGCTTACTAGGTCCTTGGATTTTCCTGTGACAGGGGGCAGAACTTCTCTGGGTGTTCTGTTGTCTGTGTGCAGATGATACATGTGATCAATCTCGGTGTGTGTGTGTTTGTTTGTTTGTTTTAAACATGTGAACTGCTAAGTAGCATCTTAAAGTCTCTAGATGTTTGTAGTAAAAATTAGATGCAGGTGCACAGCTCTGATGCACAACCCCTTAGGTTGCTGTTCTCCAGTTGTAGACTCAGTGATACTTGTGTGCCTCTTTCATTGATAGTCTGCTGTCGTCTGATCTATATAGAAAATGTGAATCATATTTATGACCAATATAATGCTATGGACAGGCTTGAGCAACTGTTGCAGTTAGTATTCAGTTCATAATGGACGACTAATGGAGCTGATGACCTGGTTTTCTTCCCCCTCCCCACTCTGAGCTGTGTGGACACAGGAAGCATAGATCTTCCTGGCATGTTGAAGGAGTTGAATCGATCATGAACAGTCAGAGTATAAACTGCTCTGATATGCCAGGCCAGGAGGGAGAAATTTCAGGTTGTTAAGATGAAAGGACATTGGAGTTTGCACAAGGAATGCAGGAGAGATGAAGGGACCGATTTCTGTGGGATGTGAGGACCCATAGTTAAGATATTGGTTACATTTGAAGCTGCCTTTTTTTTTTGTGTGTGTGTGTAAATCATAATTTGAAATGGAAATAGTCTTTGAAAGCCAGTTTGCTTGTGTATTTTGTCTGAGCACTGCTGGGCACTGAGACAATTGTGTGAGGATGGTGTGTCGGAGGCTGGCACAGCATTCCCCCATGGCAGCGTGAATGCCCACTTGTCTTCTGTGCTCCTGCCAGCAAGCTTCAGTCCCAGCCCCTGGGACAAAGTCATCTCAGTTACCTTCTCTTGTTCTTTGTTATTTGTGTGAGATTTGCTGCTTCAGGGAATCAGAAGCTTGTTTGAAAAATTAAATTGAAAGCTAGGAAGGAGGCTGATGTTTATCAGGAAACTTACTTTTACCACACTCTCTATTCTTTCTCTTAAAATGTAGCCACTTTGCCAGGCATGTCTGGCAACTTCTTGAGAACTGCTTTTTTCTCTCTTGTCCCCCCAAAACTGGTTGTGATTTCATGACATTGGTGGAAGAAAGGGAGCATTATACTTAGGAATGTTGGACGAAGCTAAAAAAAATTGATGAAACAGCAATTCGGAGTATGACTTCAAAAATTTCTGTCTTGCTTCGTAGCAGCAGTAGTACTGCACGTTAAATAAGGCCATCTATTTGAGTCTTTAGAAGTGGAGCAGTCTTCCCTGGTTGCCCAAATAAATCTTCATACTGCTTTTGGTGAAGTCTTTTTCACTGCATAAGATTGACTCTAGATCTCTCTTCTTATTGTCATTACAGAAAGCCTAGAATAAACTCTCAGTTGGTGGCACAACAAGTTGCCCAGCAATATGCAACCCCACCACCACCTAAGAAGGAGAAGAAGGAGAAAGTGGAAAAACAAGACAAAGAAAAACCTGACAAAGAGAAGGAAATTAGTCCAAGTGTCACAAAGAAGAACACTAACAAGAAGACTAAGTAAGTTTGAAGGCTGTGCTGTTTCACGCGGGGTGATTTCGGTAGCGCTGTGCACTGATGAATCGGGCAGGTAAATAACATCACGCTCTGCCTCTTCCCTCCCATTCTTGCAGACCAAAGTCAGATATTGTGAAAGATCCTCCTAGCGAAGCAAACAGCATACAGTCTGGGAATACTACAACAAAGAACAACGACTCAAATCACACTTCAAGGTAACTTTATACTAAAGTTAAACTCTGGGTGTCTGAGAGCTGTGTTAAATAGCAGCCACCTCTCTTTGATGGACAGAGGTCAAGCAGTGCCTGACCCACAGGGTCTGCCAGTGTTATTATGGCAAGACCATCCCTAGCTGTGAGCTTTCTTTGTGTGCAAGCCCTCAGACTCTGCTGGTGAGAACAGACTCAGGTATTGCAAATAATTATTGCATTGTCCACTCGGTTTTCCTTCCTCTGCTGAAATAATCATTGATTGGGCAGTAATGCTTTTGGCTGTGAAATGCAGTGGGGGGAAAAACATTAACCAGCAATTGCAGTGGCCTTTATCAAATCCTTATCATCACCTGATAGCAGTAACAAAGGTTACTTTTTCACTTCCTTATCTGTAATTCAGCCACTGTAATTGCCAAGATCATTTTCCATGTATAGGAGAATTAAAAGGCTGCATGACCAGATTTGCTAGAGTCAACACAAAGCATGAATGGTTGGTTTCATGCTCATCTGAGTTTCAAACGAGTCGCTATTGAAGAGAGGTTTATTCCTACTCATAGAATGTTAGGGGTTGGAAGGGACCTCTGGAGATTGAGTCCAAACCTCCTGCCAAAGCAGCATCACCTGGGGCAGGTCACAGAGGAATGCATCCAGACAGGTCTTGAAAGTCTCCAGAGAACCTCTCTATAGAGAACTCCACAACCTCTCTGGGCAGCACCCTTCCTGTCAAAAAGTTTTCCCTCATGTTGAGGATGAACTTCCTGGGTTCCAGTCTGTATCCACTGCCCCTTGTCCCATCACAGGACATCACTGAAAAGAGACTGGCACCCTCTTGACACCCACCCTTCAGATATGTATAAATATCAATTAGATCCCCTCTGTCTGCTCTTTTCCAGACTAAAAGGCCCAGGTCTGTCAGTCTTTCCTCACAAGACAGATGTTCCAGTCCCTTCTTCATTCTTGTAGCCTCTGTTGGACACTCTGTAGTATACTCTATATATAAATACAATAAAAACATAATGTATATTGTGCAGCTAGGAGCCTGGCTGATCTGTAGGAGCAGGACAACTTTCTGAAAGCTGTGTTAGAAGCAAAACGTCCATGTGCACGATCCTGATGTTGTCTCATGTTGATGCTCATGTCTTATGGTGATGCTCCATGTCTGTTTTCATGAAGCAGCCTCTTGTGCTGTACTTCTTAAATCCCAATTTTAGCATCAAAGAACAGGGGTTTATATTAATGGACAAAGAGATTTCAACTGGGCACTTTGCTTCTATGGGCTCTAAGAATTGCGTCTCTTTAAACTGTGCTGTAATAAGTGTTTGATAGTAAATCCACATGAACTGAAGCAGTATTAGCCACAAACAGTTGTAAAGCACATGGGTTTGCACTGCTAGTAGTGGGAACAGCTTTTAAATCTTCCTCAGTCCTCAAAGATCAAAGTGTCCATTCCTGATTTGATTAGAGAAATAGAGTTTCATTGCAATGGTATTTTTCTCTTGTCCTGTTCTTTTTGAAATGGTACTTATTTTGAGACTTAGGATGCAGGAGACTTGATGTATTTGACTAATGACATAATGTTAAATTGACAGATTAGATCAAATAATTTTTTTTTACTCCTTGAAGGAGTCACTCTGTCTACTGCAGAGTCTTTTAGTCCCTGGTTTGTGGCAAGCTCTTGTCATTCCTAATTAATCCTTAATAAAATCAGGTCTAGCTGGTTATTTTTAATGGATACATCATCTTCAGTTCCTAAACTGGATCTTTTCCTGCACTTCATTGCCATCAGGAGTACTGTCAAGATTGTTAGTCACAAATTATATGTTAAGACTTTTTTCATAGCCAGATTTCATAATTGGTTTGGGGTTTTGTGAGTAGTTTTTGGTAAATTTTCTTTTAAGGATCTCTGGATTTTTAAGAAATCCTGTTTGAACTTCTTGGATTCCATGCCTGACTAAATATCTTGGTTTATTCCATGCCTTCCAGGTTGACTGTTTTGAAGCAAGTTTCTTATTTGGCCATAAACCTTATAAACATGAACCATGAGGGTGTTTAATTTTGCAAAATAATGTGAATGGGCCAGTCCCTTTGCCTTCTATAGGAAACAAATTGTATGCATGTGCTGAAGAGATTGTCTGGAGGTTTGCATCTGTGCTTCATCTGCTCTTTGCACAGGGGAGATTCCTAAAACCTCCTGCAGAAATGGTTGGAGGGCTCACTGTTAAAACTGACACTAATAATATGTTTGTAAGCCGGACTGTGGAGGGATCTTGTATCTCAGCCCTGCTTGCCCCCAGTCCTTCCATATTACTTAGTCATGACATTTATAGGTGCATGGGGAGTTCACTTGAAGCTCTTGGTGCATGCCTTATCTCAGAGGCTGTTAGTGGAAGCCTTTCAAGGCAGAACTTAATGAAGGCTAGGTCATATCAACTCCTTTTTTTCTTTCTGGCTGACTATCAGTGCTGACTTCTGATAAGCAATAGTGGGAGTGCATTTTCAACCCTGTAGAAAGGTGGAGACTGTAAAGTCTGTTCCAGTCAGTATTTGCACCAGCATTTTTTGGCAGTTTCTGAGTACAAGAGAAAACAAAATGACCCAGGCAAATTACAGGAAGAGCTGGGTTTCCTAGAGGAACTTGGGGCTTAGAGAGGAAAACGCGTCCACGTACTACGCTTCCGGGAACACTTGCTGCTGCGCTTGCCGCCAGTGCGCTGGGGGCAGCCCGTGGCTGCCCAGGCACTTATCTGAAAGCCAACGGAAACCCCAAAACTTGCTGAGCTGGCTGCCCTTTTTTGTTACCTATGAGCAAGGTGACATCATTTCATCTAGCCTGTGGTTACATGTTGAATTTGCCGGCTCCTGTAAGCGTGTATCTACAGCACGTATGTGTGGGCGCCTGTCTCACTGATGCGGGAATTTATCGAGCGCAGCTCTGGGTTTGAAAAGGCTGCTCACCAAAGCAAGGGGCTGTTGTAAGTAGGAGGTTTTACTGGCATCATCCCAGTGCAGCAGTATTTTAATTGTGTTTTCTATCTATTTTTCTAGTGGTACTTGTTAAAAATTGAGTCAAATCTCCTAGGGGGGGGATATGAAAATACTATTTTTGGTTCAGTAACTTTGTTTTTGGTGAGAAGTTTGCAGCAATACAGCTGCTCTGTTTTGGAAGCTGTGCATTCATCCTTAATACTTCTTCCTTGGATACCACTTGGGTAACTAGTACTTAAGGACTTTACCCTTGTTAACTTAGCACTGCAAGCCATTGAGCAAGCATGGCAAATACAGTCAGCTTAATTTCCTCTCTTTTTGTTTGACTGCACCAGCCTAGTGCACTGTGGACGAGGGGGAGGAAAGCCAGACTGGTTTAAAAGCTGGAGCTTGTTCCCAAAGTAAACTTCCCCCCATCCCTTGGAATAAGGCAGTTCTCAGCAAGCTACTTCTCACTGATGTGTAAAGACACTCCTTTTTAATTTCCCTATTGGGAATATTCCACTGCTAAAGCCTGACTCTCAATTAGGAGCAAAAGCTGTAAATTGCAGCAGTAGCAGCAGCTGACTTGGAATTTGCTGGTAGCTGGAGGAGGGTCCAAGGTTTGTTGTATCAGAGCATTGGACCAGCCCCTGAAGTGTGCATGAATGTCAGCTTCCTAGAGTCTAGACCCTTATTAGCTACATTACTAATTGAATGATAGCACGGCATGCAAATTACAGAGATAATCCTGAGCTATAAATACCAGGGTGCTCTTTCCTGGTGGTTCTGAGTTTCTAATTTATTTTTTTTCCTTCCTTTTCTTTTCCTCCCCCTAACCACAAGCACTAGCAGCAAGAAATACCGTTGCACATTCTGGGTTTTATTTACAATAGCGCCTGTTCCAGAGGGAACATTTTGAGTGTTTTTATACATAGGCTGATTGGGCATCTGATTTGTATAAGCTCAAAGCAGTTGAAAGAGAAGCCAAGTTGTCCTAGTGCCTGTGTTGTTTGCAGCTGCGGAGTTCCACTATGGGAATGAAAGAGCCGTGGTCAAACGCTTTCATGTGGTTTTGTATTGCAGAGTCACAGCCTTGTCTCATAACATCAGGGCACATGATGCGATGGGGAGTTGAGATAAGAGAACTCTTTCATCTGCCCCTTGGGGAGAAGATCCTTCAGCCTGTCTGGCTCCTGTCCGCTTGGCTCTGCTGTGGTGTCCTCCTTTCTGGCAGAGCTGGAGCAGGGATAAGTCCACAGCAGAGCACCCTTTGCAGGGCTCTGTGAGACAGGTTTTTCCTCTGGGGCTGAATGTGCTGCTGCAGCCCTGGCAGCCCAGGCTGTCGTAGGGAGCAGAAGGTCAAACCTTTGTCCTCCACTGTGCAGCACTTACTGCTGCCTCACTTCTCCTCCCAGTTGCTGCCATCTGTGCAGGCGAGCGGAGGGCCAGTCACACCGTGTCGTCGAGTGCTTTTCTAATAAACTTTTCCTTTCTTGCCTTATTTTTATCCCTTTTATAAATATTTTCTCCTTTTATTTTAGACCCAGACTGAAAAATGTGGACAGAAGTACCGCACAGCAGCTGGCAGTCACAGTGGGAAATGTCACAGTAATTATCACAGACTTTAAAGAAAAGACTCGCTCCTCTTCTACGTCGTCTTCTACAGTGACCTCCAGTGCAGGATCAGAACAACAGAATCAGAGCAGCTCGGGCTCTGAGAGCACAGACAAGGGCTCGTCCCGCTCCTCCACGCCAAAGGGGGACATGTCGGCAGTCAACGACGAATCTTTCTGAAAATTGCACATGGAGTTGTGGAAACTATGAATCAGGGTATGAAATTCAAACACTCCACCTGCCCATGCTGTTCAAATCCTGGAGAGCCTCTTCCGAGCTTGAACACACAGACACAGACACACACACACGCACGCACACACACAGAAACACACACACACTCTCTTTTGGGACATCGACCTCTTACTGATGCAACCAGGATAATTTCTGCTTGCCGTGGGCATCTGGCCACCAAGGAATTTCTCACCCTAACGATTACTCTTGACACTTTTATGTATTCCATTGTTTTATATGATTTTCCTAACAATCATTTATAATTGGATGTGCTCCTGAATCTACTTTTTTATAATATCTGCTGTGCACAATTTTCCATGAACATTACAACTTTTTGTTTTGGGGGGAGGGAGAGGGTGGGGAGGGAAGGGGGCTTTATTTATTGCATTCACAAACTCCATCCTCTTTCAACATATCCTTTTTAAGTTCAGTTCTTCTTCCAGTTATACTGTGTACTATCAGTTTTGATATAAATTATATATAAATATATATATAAATAAATATATATAAAGGGTTATTTGAAACCAATACATGGAAACGCTGGTGCTTGAAACACTGTGAAGTGAAAAAAAAAACAAAAAACAAAAATAATTAATAATTGAACAGTTCAAGATCTGGGACAGTCCCCTTCTGTGAAAGTACTGAAACTGAAATGGAACTGGTCTTAGGTGAAAAGAGTTCCTGAAGGTTTGAACCTGGATGGGACCCGTTCTCTCTGTTGTTCCTTCCCCTTTTCTTCCCTAAGCGATGGCTAAAACATACTGGACACACTGTTTTGATTTTGATAGCTTGGGATCTGAAATGAGAAAAGATTGCTCCAGGTAGCTTGTGTTTCCACAAGGGTAGCTCAGATTGGTGATGTGGGAGTTCGTGCCCGGCTGGAGCATCAGCAGTCACAACCGGACTGGTGTTGGCATGCCGCGGGCGCGCGAGTGTCGCTATATCGTGCGTAGCCAACCCCCCAGATGTCTGGTGATCTTAAATTTAATGAATTTCACCTGCCTGCAGCAGTGCCCGAGGTAATTTTGGAACTGGAGTGGTTTGCTTTGGGTTGGAGGGCAGCAGGGAGTGATCATGGGTTGAGGGAGCAAGCTGGTGCTCCTTCCTGCTGGCGGCACGTGGGTCAGTCGTCATCAGCCCCCTTCTGCCTGTACCCTGCGTGCTGTTGGGGTGACTCTTCTTGAAGAGCATCCGTGTTCCAAGAGTGGTTTCTGAATGATGGCATCTCATCCAGTGCTGATATTGGGATGGCAGTATTTGGATGCTTCTGGGTCTCCTGCTGTGGGAGCAAAAGTAGGGAAAAGCTTCCATGCTGGCAAAGCGAGTGACACGTGTGGCTCGTGCTCATGACCAGCATCTCCTTCATTCTTGTTCTAAAGCTATTCAGACTGTGATTTCTTTTCCTGGCCTGTTAGTGTTGCTTTACAGTTTACCTTCCATGCATTATCCTGCTAAAACACTAGGCTGAAGAGGTGAAACAAACTGGGGGGTTTTAAACAGCGAAACAAACCCCCAAACCTCTCTGGCTTTTCATCTTTTTCTTTCGTGGCCCCAAGGGTGCTTTGCAGTAATTTCAGGCACAGTGACTGTGGCTTCATTTGACATCAAATGCATAACTTCTGAGTGCGAGGAAAGAGGGCCACATTCAGACAACTTCGTGCCAGCTTCTTATATTGTGAATGATTTGCTTCGTGAGAGTAATTTCTCTTTGTGGAGGCAACTGATTGAAGATTTCTTTTAAAAATATAAAATCTGTGTGGTTTTGAGTAGCAGACGTAGGTTCCTTTCACACTGGTGACAGAAATGTGTGAGAAAGGGATCAATTACAGCCCCTCCTCGAAGGTACGTCCAGCACCGGTGCCTTTGCAGCAGTGGTTTTACTCCGGATACGTTAAGGTGGGCACCCCGACTTAATTCTGCTTCTATTCACAGTATAGGCTGTCTTTATAAGCATTTTTAAAAGTATTTATTAAAGAACCAAAGGAAACCAGATGCTTCCTATGAGCATCCAGACAATTTATTATACATAGTTTTAAATACTATGAATTTCTCAATCTACATTTTAACATTAGTGGGATATTGCAAAGACATTCCTTTTTCCAGTTTTTACTATTCCTTTAAGGGTCTCAGGGAGGGTAAACTGGTCAGCCATATTTATTTATTTTACTGAAATGTATTGGAATAATTTTTTAAGAGAGATTTTTTTGAAGATGCCCCTTGAACTTGTATATTTTGCACTGCTTTATAAATGATCCATTATCGATTAGGCTTGCGTGCATCTCGGCCGCGATCCGGCCGAGGGCGCGAGCGAGGGGCCAAGTCCCTCCGGCTTCAAGCGGGGGGCTGATTCTGGTGCTTCAAGTCAAACCCCGCGCTCGCCGCCTTCGCTGGATCTGGGAATTTGTGCAAAAGAAAAAAAGAGAAAGCATTGTGTGTACCAGGAAATTGCTTCTTTTTCAAGTGAAAATGGACCTGTAGATCAGTTTAAGGAAAAGCTTTAACGCCGCAACCAGCTACTCATGGCTACTGGTAACGTTGGTAACATCTGTCTCTTTGGGCGTGCCTCCTCCATATAAAGTAGCTTGCTATAAATAAGTGGGGAAAAAAAATTTCTTTGGAACAAGTGACCTGTAATTCTGCATTCAGTAGGAGTTGCTAGCAAAGCATTGGACCTCCCCAGCCTCATCCCTAGCTGTTGTGTTGTGCATTTGAAGGGTAGCGTTTGCTTTTACGCTTAATTTCTGACGTTGGCGTCCCCGCAGCACACACCCACGGGTGGGATTGCCCGTGCCCGTGGTTGGGATTGCCCGTGCCCATGGGTTGTCCCACTGTTGGGGTGGGGGGAGTGCATTTAAGAACCAAACCAACCAAAGCACTAGTTTAGGGGAAGGACCAGATTTGTGGTGTTCAGTGGCACAGAAAGCAGGTAAGTAAAGCACAGTGTTAACGTTTGGGAAGTTTCAACTCTTTACCACAGACACACACACACAGACACCAACCCAGCTTGCCTGACTTGCTCAGTTTGAGGTAGTTTGCAAAGGAAAATGACAGCGTTTTACACCGCCAGGCTATTTAATTTGATTGGAACACTTTGCTTGTTTCAAATCGGGACAGACAGAAAATTGGGCAGCAGCTTCCGTGAGTTTTATTTCCACACTGAGATGTTTTCACCTGCCTTACCAAGATCATTCTCAGTCTACTTTTTTAAGCTCTACCATAAACTTAAATTATTGAAAATTTATTAATTGCTGACTATATAATAACCTTTGCTTGTATGTAACCGAATGGTTTTAAGAGCCAACATTTAGAGTATGACAATGGAGCTGAACAGTTTTTAATGCGCAAGCAGTTCTGTTCTTGTGTATGACTTGTAACCTTAATTTACTGTGTAAAGATGGTTACATTATTTCCTTAGCTTTGTTTGTTGGAGACAAATATAGAATGCTTGTTTAAGTATGTCAAAACATAATCTTATCTTGTGGATTTTTATGTTAATGTATTATACGAGCTCTATTTTTCATTTGCCCAGAAAGACAGCTTGTATAACGCTTCGGAAAGTTCCTCCGCTCTGTAAAGTCCTTTAGAGCTGACAGTCCTGTTTAGGTTTGTTTTTAATCTTCATGCTAAAGTGTCAATGGTGGTTTTTTGTGAACTGGTCAGAAATTCACAGGTCTTAAATGTTTTTTGGGAAAATTTATATTGGACACTGCTCTTTGTCTAGCAAATAAAGAAAAAAAATGAGAAAAAAAAAAAAAAGATGTTAATATATTCCTGTTACTGGCATGTGCACGACTGTTATTAGAAGCCACTTTATCATTTTCCTGCTTTAAATAGAAATGTCTATTTATGAATTCTGCTTGTAGTTTTTTCACAAATAAAATAGTAAAATTTAATTCCATCTGAAAGCTCTCTTTTTTGGGAGATGCCAGGATTCAGAACAAGCGGAGAGTCCCCGCTGCTGGACCTGTTTGGCAGCCTTGCACGTCTTGCCCCCGCTCGAGCACCCCCACTTCTGCAAACACGGGTAGAAAACCTCAGCCAAGCCACCCCATCCAGTTTGTTCCGTGGGGCTAAGGACATAGGGAAAGTTTGTGGTGCATGTGTCTGCAGAACTTGGGGGCTGGTGCTTGGAAATAATCATTTCCCCCCTGCTTTCTGTGGCAGCAGCAACAGCGAGGCTTGGTGCAGAGGATGCTGGTGGGAGCCCTTGGGAGTTCCCTCAGCTGCCTTGTGCTGACAAATTCCCATGAGTAAAATTATCAAAACTTAATTCAGAGCCTAATTGCATTTTTGTAGCGTAAAACTAAGGGTATTTTGCAAGCAATGTTTTGGTCCTCTGCCTAGGAAATGAGGTGATGAGAATTACTCTGTTCTTTGTGGTTCCTATTTCCTCCCCGACCCAAGATGGGAGCTGTGTGATGTAACTGGTCAAATATGAAGCTGAAATCTGACAGCCAAGGCAAAGGTAAAATAGAAAGAGGGGGAAAAATAAATAATCTTACTCTAGAGCTTTTTCTCAGGAATGTGAGGACAGTGCCTAACCTAAAAGCCATTTGAGTATTTTTGTGCTGGGGGAAGTGTGTGTTACAACCAGAGGTTGCTTGGAAAAGGCACTATGCAAACAGACTCTGAAATGCTTTTAACCTCAGCTGGAAATGATCCACAACCCTTTGTGCCAAGAATAAGAAGAAACAGGAAAGGTAATGGTTGTTCTACAGACCTGAAAAGCACTTGCTTGGCATGCTGGATGAGTGAGTGGAGGAATGATTCTTGCCTCTGAGTGTCTAGTCCCTGGCCTCAACTGTCAACGAGGTGGAGGTGCTGGATCGGCTGCCTGGGCAAAGCAGCAAGAGCAGCAGGGAGCAAAGGAGATAGGCTTCATCTTCATCGGGATCCACCAGGTGGACGTTTAAATGGACCAGCAACTGATTTCCATGGCAGCACTGGTACCTGCTGAAGTTGCCCACTCACCACTTCACTGGGATTGTTGGTCAGTCTCCTGGGCATCCCTTGCCTTGGAGCCACGTGAAGTGAGAGCCATGTTCATTGTTGGAGCTGTGGAACTGATCCTGCTGTGGGGGAAGAACCATGAAGGCTACAGGGACAAGGGCAGCCAAGGTGTGTACTGGACTACATGTTGTGTTGAGAGGTTTGTGTTTGATCTTGTAGAAAACCAGCAAGATCTGGAAGGGAGAGAGAAAAGTGGCTGCAGTTTGCACCTAGATTCCTTGATGGCCTTTGTAGCTGTAGTAAGGACAGGGACACAGTGAGTCTTTCTTCCTATCTTTCTCTCAGCTGTTTCTTTCTGGAGTATTTCTGTGCATGAGTTTTGCTTGTCTCTTGCTGTCAGTAGGTGCAGTGAGGCTTGTTTGCTGCTTTCCAGCTTACCATGACCGGTCACTTGGTCTGGAGCCCTTTTCCACACAGGGCAGAGGCCGATACTGATCCCAGCTGAGCCCATCTAGTGGGAAGGCATCGGAAACTTCTGCAGGGTCTGCTCTTTGCTGATTTAGGTGTCTCAGCAAAGCAAAAGCTGCATGCAGAAATGACCAGTAACATCAAAGGGCTGGAGCACTGTAAGTCACATCAGCACAATTCTCACTTGCAAAACTTCCCTGTGGCATCTCATGGAAGACTCTAAATGAAGAGCACTCTCTACTTAACTGATCTTCAGCTACTATTAATACTGAAACTAGAAAAGAGTCGTTCTGCAGCCAGGTCTTGTAGTGCAAATCTCTCAAGTACTTGCCTTAAGTCCCCTGTTGCTGCTTGAACAGGGATGGCTCCTTGCAGAGCAGTAAATGATCTGGCAGCCCTGGCTGTTCAGGAAACATGGAATGCAGGAGCCAGTAATGCTTCCTAGATGAGGAATCGCGAAACAAATACTTCTTTGTTCTCCTCTGTCTCCATACCAAGAAAAACAAGGAGAGAAAAGAGAAATTGCTCTCCACCATGACTATTTATAATTTCCAGGATCCTGAAGATTTCATGACTTTCTAACAGTTCTAATTTTTTTCCACCTCCCCCCCCCCCCAGCATTAGGAGTTCTCAAAATTGTTCTGATGTACTTGAGAGGCTGTTCCAGCACACACATCACCTATGGTCACTTTAAGCTAGAAGAGGGGAGATTTAGACTGGATATAAGGAAGAAATTCTTTACAGTGAGGGTGGTGAGACAGGTTGCCCAGGGAAGTTGCGGATGCCCCCTCCCTGGAGGTGTCGAAAGCCAGGTTGGATGAGGCCTTGAACAACCTGGTCTAGTGGAAAGTGTTGATGTCCATGGCAGGGGGGTTGATCTTAAAAGTCCCTTCCAACCCAAACCCTACTATGTTTCTGTGATTCTCCTGCAAAATCATTCTGAAGAGGACCACTAGGAAGTTCCAGTGTGAGAATCCCCATTGCTCTGCCTGTGCTGCTTTGGGAATCACCCCCCAGCCTCCCACCAGCAGGTGAGGCAGAGGTGTTCAAAGCCTGTTAACACCAACAGCACTCGCGTAAACACCATGACATTCCCAGTGTAATGCACACTTGATCACAGCACATCAAAAGCTTTTAAGAAGTATTAATTAGCCACAGCTACTGGAGCTGGCCAGAGCTGGAGATCTGAAGTGTTTAAGCTGCTCTAAGTTGCTCTGAAGTCTTGGAGGGGGGGTGGGAGGAACAAGTCTGGGAGCTGAATTTGTGTATGAAATATCCCTGTGAGCAGGAGGAAGCTGGCACACTGCAGAAACAGCACGTGGTTGCCCAGGTAAGAAGAATGGGAATGAATAAAGCTGGAGTTTGTTCCTCCCCTAGCTGTGCTGTCAAGGCTGTATGATTCATGATGCCTGGGAGGTTCGGCGTGGAGTTGGCAGGAGGAGGTTTTCATGTTTGTGTGTATATTTCAGGAGGGATTAAAGCTCAGAGCCATGTAGAGAAGCAGGAGAACCACTGAGATTTTAATTCTGTCTTCACCCAGAGATGAATACCCATCAAATACAGAGTCTTGCACTTGTGTAATCTTCAGTGCATATTAGGTTTTACATAGGTGTAGAGATACTGTGGGTGACATGCTGCAGATGGGGTCATGACTTATCAAAAGTTGTCTCTAATAGAGGTTTAGTCTCCTGTTGACTCTCTCGAGGAATCAGCACCATGAGCCAAGTATAAACAGGGCCAACACTCCCTCACACCCTCTTTAGGTGGTTATTACTGTCCTACTCTGCAAGTTGACTTTGGCAGCAGCCAGGCTGTTTGTGCATATGTTTTGCTTCCCAATTGGGTTTATAAAAATAAGATGAAGAAAGGGCATGGAAATTGTAGTTTTCTGTTAAACATATTTCCTGCTAGTCTAGGGAAGACAAAACTATGGGATGGCAGAAGAAATCTAGTTAGGGCTCAAGGCTGATGCTGCTCCCTGGGAGAGTCAATTTATCTATCCAATTTTTTTCTCAGATCTGAAGAGATGTCTGTCAGCTGCAAGCTTCCCAGTGTTGGTTGGAAGAGGCTTGAGGAGCCTGGACGGAGAAGCTGCTCCACAGCAGGGGGAATCCCAGGAGTAAAGGACTTTTTCAGCTAAGCCTGTTGTGACAGGGATTCAGAAGAAATATAAAGAAGACACTTTTTTATAAAGAGGATGGTGAGACACTGGCGCAGGCTGCCGAGTGAAGTGGTAGAAGCCCCATCTCTGGAAGCATTCCAGGTCAGATTGGATGAAGCTCTGTGCAGGATTGGACTAGATAACTTTTCAAGGTCTTTTCTAACCCAAATCATTCTATAATTACATGGCTTGCATCTTTCAACATTTCTCACATGCACATGTGCCCCATTCTTCATCACCTGCACTCTCCAAATCTCTCCGCACAACCCTTGTGAGAGGTCGAGGCTCTGGAAGAGAGCTAGGGCTGCACCCAGACATTAGCAAACCTGAGAGCGGAGCCTGGAAAAGCCTGGCAGCATCCCTGCAAGCCCAGGATTTGTGCTTGCTACCAGGAGCTGGAGGGGATGGAAATCTATTTAGCTGCTCCTATTGTTCTCCTTATTCAACCCAAGTTCTATTGCTGTGAAGTTAAAGCAGGAAAATGTGGACTGGAGTTGCGGAAACGCTCCCTGGAAAAGGAATCTGCTGATTCCTGCGGGGTTGAATTGTTGCGGCAGCGGCAGGCATGATGGGTGTGTGACAGCCTCTGACAGTCATCTAATTGGGAGTCACTGCAGCACAATGGCACGGGGAGGATGAGTGATGGGAAACTTCCCTGCCTGCAAACGCTCCCACTTGTGATGACACTCGGAGGGGGAGAAATCCTGGGAGAGGCTGCCAGGGGAGTCGGATTTGGGGAATCGTGTGCAGGCTGCTGGCTCTGACTCAGCCCGGGCTGCTGGCTGCACTGCCTGCCTCCACATTCTGCTCCCAGGGGGGTCTGCCATCCCCACTGCTCCCAGGAGGGCCTGCAATCCCCTTGGCCTTTGCAGCATGGGCAGGGCTTCTTCTGAAGCAGCTGGAGAGAAAGGTCCAGCTTCAGTGTTGCTCCAGCAATAACGGAGCAGGCTTGGGGAGATGGCCTCACTGGCTACTCCTTGCCAACAGATTTGCCAACCTTACCACTTGCTTTCTGCATCATTTTGTCACACTGAGCAGGACCAGTTATGCTTCTGGGCCTTTCTGAGCCCATCTATCCTCTTGCAAGTCCTATTAGAGTTGCCAATTATCCCTTCCTTCTGAGCAGAGCTGTAAATCCCACAGATTCATGTGCCAAAAGGTTTCATCAATCAAAAGATGGAGTTAAAGGCGACGAGTTACAACAGCTGGGAGGTGACTCTGATTCCTCTGCCTGTGGAGTGGCTGGGGGTTGTGCAGGATGTAGTACTTGATGTGCTCCATGCAAAGCAGGAGGGTCAGGACCGCTGGGCAGTGTTGCACAGATGGAGATGAGAGCAGTGATGAGCTGACACATGCTCTTGTAGAGGTGATGATTCCCCTGAGCTGAGTGTAGTGGGCTCACTGTGCTCTGCCTGTCAGCCAGACAGCTGTAACCAGCAGAGAAAGGCTTTTTATCTGAAGGAGGACTGCGGGTCAGTGGCTCTTTCCTACCCCAAATCCATACACCAGTGGAGGAGCAGGAGCTGGAAGGAACAGGACCTCTGGCCTCCTGGCTAAAAGTGGGAGAAGCTAGGCCACCATCACTCCTCATTTTGGTGAGGAGGCTCTATTGGTTCACTTGAGCTATCCTCACTGATGTGTTGACTGTTGCATTTCACACATGGGTAGGAGGCATCTCTGTGCAAGAAAGGGCTCTGCCCCTTGCTCTGCTGGACAGCAGGAAATGTTTTCCCAGCAGCAGATTAACAACCTAGTTGTACTGAATTAATGACTTTTCTGGTGCTCAACAGGTTCTCCTGCAAGTTAGGTTTGCCAAAAGGATGTTGATGTTCCTGAAAGTCGGGACAGTGGAGTGAACCTCAGATCACTGGATTTAAGTGAGGAATGCTCTGGGTGATTTTCTCATCTTTAGCTAGCACTAACAACAGTATTCAACATCTGGACTAGGGTAAATGGTGAGGATTTTTTAACTTAACTCCTCTATTTGGGAAGAATGTGTTTACTGAAGGAGTGCTGAAGCACTGGCACAGGCTGCCCAGAGAAGTGGTGGAGTCACCATCCTTGGAGGCGTTCAAAAAACGAGTAGATGTGGCGCTCTGGTACGTGGTCTAGTGGTCATGGAGGTATTGTGTAGAAGGTTGGACCTGATACTGTTAGAGGTCTTTTCCAGCCTCAATGATTCTGTGATCTGGATGATTTCCAAGTCACTGGCAAAGATGTTCTTGTACAAGCAGAGAGTTGGGAGCTTGGAGCTCATGACACTGCTGTGAAATCTCCTCCGAAGGAGAAGGGGAGGCTACCTCTGCACTCTAGCCATCCCTGGGCTGTCATAAACGTTTAGACCTTGAGATGCTCCTGCTGAGACATTCACAGGCTGCATTGTGTGATTTTGGCCAGTGCAAGCAACACCACCTGGGAGTCCAGGGAGGAGGGGGAGTCAGGGCTCAGCCTGCCCAGCTCTCTGTGTGTGTAACTGTGCTGTTCAATGGATTAGAGAAAATAATAAAATAAACAGTGGTGCTCTTACCTCAGGCTATCCATTAGGAGTGTGATTTAGTGCAGGGAGGGCTATAAAGGCAGTCGATAAATCTTCCATGCAGCCCAAATAAAATCTCTTGTGGGAGGAGAAAGGGCCCTGGATAATGGGGGAAGGAGGGAACAGCCCTTGCCCCCTTGTCTAATTAGGCTGTCCAGGAGAAGTAGATATAAAATAATAAATCTGCAAAGCCCAAATCTTCACAACCTTAGGAAGGACTTCATCCCCTTAAATTATGAGGCTAAGACCTCATTCAACAATACTTTGAAGGAGATCAGCTGGCTAAGGGCTCGGGCTCTGGCTCTGTGTGATTACAGCACCTTCTGAAAGAGCTTGCTCCTATTCCCCTTGAATGATGCTATTTTTAGTCTCCTTAAATTCTAGAAGGTATTTCCAAGTGGGAAGCAGAGCAGAGAATATCAGATCTTAACTCTGCTGCATGTAATGATTTCTGTGAAAAGGAGGGAGAAACATTTGAAATGGCTTCTATTTTGGTTTTGACACCACCAGTGTGGTAGCTGAGCAGCTGGTGGTGCCTGCAGCCCCCAGCATCCTGTGGGTGATGGGACATGGGGGGCAGAGGGGGTGTGTGTCATGCTGGCTCTTTCTCTCATGGGGTTCACAGGTTCTGCATGGAGCCACAAGTAGCTGGGGATGTCTCTGAGGGGCTGCAGAGAAAAGGTGATGATGACAGGAGGAAAGTGAGGAATCTCTGGTTGACCCCCAGCACAGGAGACCTCTCTTGTCTAACCCTTCCTGGGGCCCCACTTGCCTTTGCAGTATGGTGGGGAGTGCTTTGATCCTTTTCCCATATGGGAGACAGAAGCAGAGAAGGACTTAATTAGATGCAATTTCCTCACCAGCCATAGCCAGAGCTGCTGAGGCAGCTGGTGTAAGGTTGAATAGGAGATCTATGGCCCACCATGGCCAAAAAGTGTAGGTGTCATGGAAGATGCCTTAGTCTTTGTGTCCTGTCCTGCTGAACTGCAAAATGCTCAAAGCCTTCCAGCATAATGCCCCCCAAAAGGCTGCAGAGCTGAGGGCTGGACATAGCTGACCCCTGGATCTCTGTTGCAGCTACAGGATGGAAGGAGTGGTTTGGGCAGAGGGTGAGATGGGATGGACCCCAGCTGGAAAATGCAGCCTAGGATTAAATGTCATGCAAGGGGGCAAATAGGGACCAGGACCTATGAGTCTCAGTTCTGGTTTGTGAACCTGGCCATGTGGGTTTGGATGCTCAATGGGACTTTTATCTCATGCTTGGTCCCTTCTGCAGCCTCAGCTTTTACTTCTGTCTGTGCCCATGCTCTCCAAAGCTGCTAAGCATGGTTCTGTGCTGGGCAGAAGCATCCTGCATCACTTGAACACGAAATATAAATCAGAGATCAAGTGAGTTATGGTGCTGTGCTGCTGCTCAGGCAATAGGGAGTCTTTAAATCAATCAGCCTCCAAATAAATAAATAAAGTGCACCAGACATGCTGGAGTGCACAGCTGATTCCTATCAGAGGCAGTCATTCCAGTCAGATGCTCTGCAGCTTCTCTGCTTCTCAGTCTGTGTTACCTGGGCTGCGGAAGTCACATGAGACAGAAAGCAAAATTTTCTTCAAGCTTTCATTATTGGTGCCAAAAAGCCCCATTTCATTTGGCTGCCACATGCACAGTGCATCTGTCTCAATCCATCTGGATGTCAAGGGCTGAAGGAAAAAGGCTTTGGGGAAGCAGGTCTGCGGAGTGCAGCCACCTCAGTGGTGTTGACCATGCAGATGGGGTCAGGAGCTGAAGTGGATTCAGCTCCTTGGGGAGGATTGAAGGGTCCTGGCCAGCTTTGCATGTTTGACCTGCATGAACATCCCCGCGGCAGTGTGGATACCTGGGTGAGCCAAAGCCGAAGGAGTTCCTCATCCCTTGGAGACCCTGGGGACATCAGCCTGGGAAGCAGCACTGCTGCCTGTGAGAGCCTGGCTGGAAGAGCCCTAAAGGCTCCTGCACTTAAAAGACTTGACTAGCTTTCCTTTCAGCTTGAGAGAGAAACGTTTGAAGTGTTTGATCTTTCTGGGCTGCCGTCTCCCGCCCGCAGGCAGCAGGCTCCGGAGTGCAGCAGCTCAGGTGTCTGTCGGGCATCGTTCTGCTCCAAGGAACCTTGACTGGGGCATCCCTGGCACTAAGGGTGTCCTCTGTGCAGGAGAGCCCCAGGGCAGGGAGGCGGTCAGGTGCTCTGGATTACCTTTCCAGCTGCTTCCCAGCCCTGGGGATAGCTCCAACAGTAGCAATGAATTTGGGCAGCGGAGGCTGGGCTGGGGGTCAGTCAAAAGCTGTGGAGGGGACCAGTGTGACACAAAATGTGCTACCTATGGAGATCACTGGCTGTGTGACAGGTCGTGCTGCTCCAGCAGACTGGTGCTGGGGGTTTAGTCCCTTTCCCAGGGCAGCTTTTGTCACTCACACCAGTTCCTAAGGCTGGGAGTGCCCATTTCACTGGTGCTTTGCTTTGCAGCTGCAACGCTCTGCCCTTGTGCATGTCCATGGCTGCTGGTGCTTTATAAAGGTAAGTGAGCCCTCACAGATATGAGGCTTCTGGCATGGCAGAGCTCTCCTCTGCATGAGGAGAGCAGCTGGGGTCAGAGTGGCTGGAGAGCAGCCAGGCAGAGAGGGACCTGGGGGTGCTGGTTGATGGTAGGCTGAACATGAGCCTGCAGTGTGCCCAGGCAGCCAAGAGGGCCAATGGCATCCTGGCCTGCATCAGGAACAGTGTGGCCAGCAGGAGCAGGGAGGTCATTCTGCCCCTGTATACTGCACTGGTTAGGCCACACCTCGAGTACTGTGTCCAGTTCTGGGCCCCTCAGTTTAGGAAGGAGGTTGACTTGCTGGAACGAGTCCAGAGAAGAGCAACAAAGTTGGTGAGGGGTTTGGAACACAGCCCTATGAGGAAAGACTGAGGGAGCTGGGGTTGCTTAGCCTGGAGAGGAGGAGACTCAGTGGTGACCTTATTGCTCTCTACAACTACCTGAAGGGAGGTTGTAGACAGGCAGAGGTTGGTCTCTTCTCCCAAGCAACCAGCACCAGAACAAGAGGACACAGTCTCAGGCTGTGCCAGGGGAGGTTCAGGCTGGAGGTCAGGAGGAAGTTCTACACAGAGAGAGTGATTGCCCATTGGAATGTGCTGCCCATGGAAGTGGTGGAGTCACCATCACTGGAGGTGTTCAGGAGGAGACTTGATGGGGTGCTTGGTGCCATGGGTTAGCTGTTTGGGTGGGTTGGATTGGTTGATGGGTTGGACATGATGATCTTGAAGGTCTCTTCCAACCTGATTTATTCTGTTCTATTTAATCTGTCCTGAGGAGACCTGGCAGCATTATTTCACTGAGTCAGGTTCTTCTCTTCCTTGAGTTACTCCAGGAGTGTGTTGGACTGAACCTTGGACCAGTGAAGCTGATGCTTTCTCAACATCTTGCAACAGAAGATAAAGCAATTGCAACACTGGGGATTCTGGATGGCTTTCCAAAGCTTTAGCCCTGGGAGAGGACTGAACTGAAGCATCAGTAAGTTATTTTTCTTCTCGAGCTCCACTTATGACTTCAAATATTAAGGATGGACCAGTTAAATCTGCTCTGCACATAATCCCCTGCCCTGTCCTGTTCAGTCAGAGAACACAACCTGTGCCACAAGCAGGAGCACTGATACACACAACCATACTGGATGTACACATTGTTTACCCACCTAGACCACAGCAACTCTGCCTCTCAGGCCTCCACACCGTTTTGGCACGTTCCTCCTCCAGCAACACATCCCAGCCCTGGATGGCAGCATAAATCCTTCTTTGCAAATCATTGACCCAAGAGGTCATAAAAGTTCCTTTATGGTCTGTCAAGACAAGCTTGGTTCTTTACACACACCCTAAGTCAGCATAGTAAAACTTTTATGATGTTTTTAATAACAAGAGCTACTGCACATGAACAGCAACTAATTTTTAAGGCCATGATGTTTCAGCTGAGATTCTTTTTTTCCCTTCCCCCCCACCTCCCTTGTTGGAAAAGCACTTAGGTCAGTGCTTTCAGAAGTGAATGCCTGGAGCAAACCTTGCCTTGATGTAGTGGTCTAACTTTTGCAAATACTGAGTACTCCCTGAAAGGAACTTCTGAAATCCAGGCTGCTTTTCTGGTGGCATCTGGGCAAATGCAGAAGCTGAGCTTCAGGTTCATCTTTTTAAGAGATTTGGACCTTTAGGGCTGCACTGTGACATTATGGCTTCAAGAAAATGAAATGCATCTTTGGTTGCAAAACTGTCTTCAGCATTAATGTGTGTGTCTCAAGTAAAACAATCAGCGTAAGGTGAACTGAAAAGCCTTCCTTGGTCAAGGTCTTGGCTTCAGGAGGGAGTCAGGGGCTGGGATGAAGGAGCACATCGCTGCCCATCACTGCCAGTTTGCACTGGGCAGAGGGAGCTCTGCACCTCCAGTCCTTTGTGCCAACTCATTAAGCTGATGTATCTTTACCTTGAGTCTAGGACACTAAGTTAACCCCCACCCCAGTTCATCTTCCCCTAGCCCATAGGGTCCACATTGCATGTCTGGAGCCTCTGCCCCAGGGTTGTACCTTCTGGCTGTGCTTTGAGCGTTGAGCCGCAGCAGCGTGCCATAAAGTAACTCTTCCAGCCTGCTTCTGGCTCCAATTTCTCAGCCCTGCCTCGGGCTGCCAAGAGGAAAAGGGGAATAATGAGGAGTTGAAAGCAATATGGCAAGGTCTGAGTTACCCTCCGACGCAACTGCTGCCTCTGCCTGTCCCCACGGCCCTGTCTAACCCCCTGCTGTTGCCAGCAAACCCAGACAGTTGCACGGGGCAGCTTTCTGACACTCCAGGCTTGGCACCAGCCCCGTGCCAAGAAGCAAGGAGGCAAAACAAGCCCCACTGGGTGCCCTTGGTAAGCAGAGCATCCAGAATCCCGGCCACTGCCACAGGCAAGAGAGGAGGTGCAGGGGGCCACATGCCATCCAGAGGCACCTTAGCAATTGATTAATGATGTTGCTTCAGGAGGCTCAGACTGCTGATCACTACAGATACGGCTTCAGTCCTCCAAGGCTGCTGCAGCAGCCAAGCATGCTGACAGCCACCACTGCCCAGTGCCAGGCAGCTGGGGCCCAGGCTTTCTCAAACTGGGATCATTTTTCCTGCCCTGGGACCATTTTTCTTGCTGCTCTGGGAAACGAGATGCTTTACCACTTCTCTCAGCTGTGGTGCATGTGGGTCTGGACTGGGCAGAGCTGATGGGATTTGCTGACCTGGAGAAGGGAATTGGATGTTTTTGTTGTTGGTTGGTTTGTTTATTTTTCTAGGGAAAACATGTTCTTTGAGTTCTGCGAGGTCTGAGCTGTCCTGGCTTTGACCTGGGCAGCCCTCAGACAAAGTGTGCTGGATGCTCTCTCTGTGCCCTTTAATTACCTGGCAGGAGTGACTGTGCCCTAAATTCTCGCCACAGCAGCCAAGGGCTTGTTACTTTCCTTGCCTGCAATGGAGCCTCAGTCATTTCATTCCTTCTCCTTACTCATGCACCTAGTCAGAATCATAGACTGGTGGGGGTTGGGAGGGAGCTCTGGAGATCACCTAGTCCAACCCCACTGCTAACACAGGTATGCTTAGATCAGAGCCTTTCCCCATGTGGACTTAAGCTTACTTACTTACTACAATGCAGCCATTCTACACAGCAGCCCCAACTCAGAGGTCCACATGTATCCCCTGAGCCCACCTGGTGGCAGGGACATGGGGTCTGTGTTCCCAGGGGACATTCCCATGCAAGCCTTGGGTGGCTGCTCATTGGAGCTCTTAGCCATTAACTCTGTTCATGCATGATGAGCAGATCAGCTCCAGGCACAGGGGTGTGAATTGATCCTGGGACAACCAGCACTGATTTTCCAGCCCTGACAGCAGCAGGGAGCAGAAGCAGAGAAGGGGTTGGTTTAGGGCAATCTTAGCACATTTTCACAGATCATCTGGGTTGGTTTTACTGTTTTGTTTAGGGTTTTGTTTTTGTTTTATGAAAGAGTGTGCAGGAAGGAAACCCTTCCTCTCTGGGGTTTGTTGCTGGACAAAGGAGGTGGGACAGCTGGGGGATATCATGAGCTGTGATCTAGCATCTTGGGTGCTACATCACAGGTAAACCCAGAACCTGGGGTGCTGGGATGGAGAGGGATGCTCCAGGTTGTGGTCCCAGCTGTGAGGGCAGATGCATTTGGGGTCTTGGCTAGGTACAGCTGGGCCTCCTGGGAGAGCAGCTGGAGGGTTGGAGCCAGCAGAGCTGCTCCAGTTCCTCACAGGATTTGGCCTTCTTCCCTGCAGCAGGAACGCTGCTGAAGCACAGAGCAGAGGCTGGGAATGCTCAGGGGAGCTTCGGGGAGGAACTGTTGCTGTCGATCTGTTAATTAAGATTAATGTGCTAGCTGATAAGGATGACTCTGCACCAACTGCTATTAGAAGCCAAGCTCCTGCAAGGCAGTGAGCAGCACGTTCCTGCTTCCTCAGCAGTTGGAGGCCTCTGTGGTTCAGCCTGAGGTTTGGAGCAGAAAGTGAGGTGCTGCACTGCTCCCCCAAATGCTGGAGTGCAGCGTGGGCAGACTTGCTCTGCTGCTGGGATGCTTCAGAGCTTGCTCCTACGCTGGCTTGGCAGAGGAACACGTTTTAGCTTCTCAGATGGTGTCAAGGCAAAGCTTTGCATCCTCTCCTCCTAGGCATCGGTGTCAAAATTTCTCTACCCAAAAGGAGCACAAAATTCAAGGGGCAACAGGCACAAACTGGAACTCAGGAGGTTCCATTTGATCATGAGGAAAATCTTTGTTGTGAGGGTGGCAGAGCCCTGGAGCAGGTTACCCAGAGAGGTTGTGGAATCATAGAGTCATAGAATCAGTAAGGTTGGAAAAGACCTCAAAGATCATCAAGTCCAGCCTGTCACCCAAGACCTCATGACTACTAAACCATGGTACCAAGTGCCATGTCCAATCCCTTTGATTCCAAAACTACTTGGACACTGTGATCCTGGGCAACCTGCTCTGCATCTGTATTTCATGCCCTCTGAGCTGAGGTCCCCAAGGAAGCTGGAAGTGCCTTATACGGTGCGATATGATGAATTAGGGTTCTATTTGTCGCAACCATCAGTGCACGATTTCTTGTATCAATGCCACAGCCACTGCTGGCCACTCACCTGCCCCAGCCCAGAAGGGACCTACTGAATCAACAGCTTTGTGATCCCCAGGTGAGGGTCAAAAACATCAGCACTGCTACTGGAACTGGGACAGCTTCCATGCCTGCAGGTAAGCACATACTCAAGGCTTCAGCGCACTGCTGCTTGCCAAGGAGCTCATTTTACTTTTCTTTTCCCACTCCTCTGCCTTAATAGCCTCCTTCTGCTTGGTTTCTGTGTCTGGTACCATCTGGATTCAAGGACTGAACTTTGTGTAGTCCCTGGCCAGCCTGATCCAAACCAAGCATGTTTGTCAATGCTTCTAATTCCAGTTTTTTGAAGCTGTTGTTCTATCAGCAACAGGTAGAATTCAAAGGGATCCTCCCCAAATCCCAGATGAAACCCCCCTGGCTCAGTCCCTTCCTCCCTTCACTCATTCCAGCCCTGACTGCTCCTGCAGCCACTTTCGTCTCCCTGCTGTTCCCCACAAAGGCCTCTGGCACCATCCCTAATGAGTAACCACTAATTAACTAATTAACCTGTAGCATCTCCCAGTGCCTGCCAGCAGTGCAGGGGACAGGGATGGCAGCCACCCTGTCACACTGTCATGTGATGCTGCAGGTGAGGACAACTAGTTAGAGGAACAGCATCAAAGGGTTCATCTGGTATTGAAGATGGTGTTTGCTGTTAGGACAAAGATCTTGTTCACCTAACACAGCAATGTGTCTTTGTAGCCAAAAAGGCAAATGGTATCCCTGAGTGCATTAAGAAGAATGTGTCCAGCAGGTTGAGGGAAGTTCTCCTCCACCCCTACTCTGCCCTAGTGAGCCCAGTTCTGGGCCCCCCAGTTCAAGAGGGATGGAGATATGCTAGAGAGAGTCCAATGGAGGGGTTACAAGGGATGATTAAGGGACTGGAACATGTCTCTGATGAGGAAAGGCTGAGAGACCTGGGGCTGTTTCGTCTCAGAAGACTGAAAGGAGATCTTATCAATGTTTACAAATATCTGAAGGGTGGGTGTCAAGAAGAAGGGGCCAGGCTCTTTTCAGTGGTGCCCTGTATTAGGATGTGGAGCAATGGTCACAAACTGGAACACAGGAAATTCCACCTCAACGTGAGGAAAAATGTATTTCTTGTGAGGGAAACAGAGCCCTGGAGCAGGTTGCCCAGAGAGGCTGTGGTCTCCTTCTCTGGAGAGATTCTAAACCCACCTGGACGTGTTCCAGGGTGGCCTGCCCTACATGATCTTGCTTTGGTAGGTGGGTTGGACTTGATGATCCCCAGAGGTCCTTTCCAATCGCTACCATTCTATGATTCTATGACAACATCACCTTCGTGGGAGGAAAAGCCATTTTCCTGCCAGAAAAGCAATTCACTTTGCATCAAAGATGGAAATTACTATATTTTTATAAAACTTAGGAGTAGAATCTGATTGTGGAGCCTTTATTATCCCCCCCCTTTTTTTTTTCTGTCTCTTTGTGGGCACTGTTCAATGGCCCCGCCAGCATCTCCATCCCACTCCCAATCTTCATCAGCTGCAAAGCTGAGCCAAAGTCTTCTTGACCTGAGGGGCTGGAGTCATGTTGAGCACAAACATGCACAAGTCACACAGGCAGAATGAGATCCCCCTTATTGCTGCATCCTGCACAGATCAGTAGCTCGTGGTGACTGTCAGCTTCTTTCAGCCAGCCCTAATTGCCTAGCAACGTTGCGCTGTCTCTTTGGATGCAGCCTAATTCGGTTTCTGGTCACCCAGAACAAAACCTTGTGTAGGCATCTGGCAAACAGAGTGATGGACAGGTCATGGTGGTCTGGTGGAGCACCAGGCATGAAGATTGTTTCAGCAAAATCTGTGCTCATGCCTGATTTGGGGGTATTTGTGATGAAACTGAGTGCAAAATTTGGGTGAGGGGTCTCCGTAGCATCCCTTCTGCCAGCCCTGCTGGGTGCTGGGTACCACCTGGGCTGCAGCTGAGCCTTCCAAGGAATAACCCTGGGTGTCAGTGAGGGTGCTTGTCTGGCCAGATGATATTTGGAACTGATGGATCCACAGCTGTGTGGGTGTGGGGCCCCGTGTGTGACACAGCGTGTGTACAGCTGGTCCTTCCTCTGACCCTCTTTCATCCTTGCCTTCTGGCCAAAGGAATGGGAGAATATGATGATAGCTGTGGTGGCTGCAATAGGAGAAGAGAAGAGGAGCAAGGAAAAGAGTGACATTTCTCTAGCCCAGGGGAGCAAAATTTCCAGCTCAAAAATCTGAAAAATGTGGCAGCTTTTCACTGCCAGCAGCCTCTCTGGCAACTGCATCAGTGGAAGGGTTTTAGTCATAGCTGCTCTTATGCCTGTAAGTAACTAACAGCGATGCCCAACAGCATGCTTGGCTTTGGGGAACTGATTCAGTGGAAAGTTTGAGTACCATTGTTGTGGGTTTTGTTTTTTTTTTTAAAGCAAAGCTATGACTTGGCAGGATAGGTTATGAAACCTTAATTCTGGCATTTACTAACCGGTGAGCATCTGGCGTTGAGAGCCAAATACTGGCCCTCACCCATGCTTCCAAAGCAGGATCTGCAGAGGCAAAGCACTAAGTCTCTGTGAAAGAAACTAAATGCTGGTGCTCATTTAGAAAGGATTTATAGACGGCAGCATGTAGCTCAATCTGGCAATGAAGAGATGAAAAATGCAGTGTGAGACGTGGATGGGTGCAGGACCCGGGGCTGAGGTTTGCTGTCGTGCCACAGCTATACTCTGTGTGGCAGCTCCTCAGGCTGGGGGACAGCTCTGTGCCCGTACCCTGTGTGGCAGCTCCTGAGGCTGGGGGACAGCTCTGTACCTGTACCCTGTGTGGCAGCTCCTGAGGCTGGGGGACAGCTCTGTACCTGTACCCTGTGTGGCAGCTCCTGAGGCTGGGGGACAGCTCTGTACCTGTACCCTGTGTGGCAGCTCCCGGGGCTGGGGGTCAGCTCTGTGCCTGTACCCTGTGTGGCAGCTCCTGGGGCTGGGGGACAGCTCTGTGCCTGTACCCTGTGTGGCAGCTCCTGGGGCTGGGGGACAGCTCTGTGCCTGTACCCTGTGTGGCAGCTCCTGGGGCTGGGGGTCAGCTCTGTGCCTGTACCCTGCATGGCAGCTCCCGGGGCTGGGGGACAGCTCTGTACCTGTACCCTGTGTGGCAGCTCCTGGGGCTGGGGGTCAGCTCTGTGCCTGTACCCTGTGTGGCAGCTCCCGGGGCTGGGGGACAGCTCTGTGCCTGTACCCTGTGTGGCAGCTCCCGGGGCTGGGGGACAGCTCTGTGCCTGTACCCTGCATGGCAGCTCCTGGGGCTGGGGGTCAGCTCTATGCCTGTACCCTGTGTGGCAGCTCCTGGGGCTGGGGGACAGCTCTGTGCCTGTACCCTGCATGGCAGCTCCTGGGGCTGGGGGTCAGCTCTGTGCCTGTACCCTGCATGGCAGCTCCTGAGGCTTGGGGTCAGCTCTGTGCCCGTACCCTGCATGGCAGCTCCTGGGGCTGGGGGACAGCTCTGTGCCTGTACCCTGCATGGCAGCTCCTGGGGTTGGGGGATAGCTCTGTGCCTGTACCCTGCGTGGCAGCTCCTGAGGCTGGGGGTCAGCTCTGTGCCCGTACCCTGCGTGGCAGCTCCTGAGGCTGGGGGTCAGCTCTGTGCCCGTACCCTGCGTGGCAGCTCCTGAGGCTGGGGGTCAGCTCTGTGCCTGTACCCTGCATGGCAGCTCCTGGGGTTGGGGGACAGCTCTATGCCTGTACCCTGTGTGGCAGCTCCTGAGGCTGGGGGTCAGCTCTGTGCCTGTACCCTGCATGGCAGCTCCTGGGGCTGGGGGTCAGCTCTGTGCCTGTACCCTGCATGGCAGCTCCTGGGGTTGGGGGACAGCTCTGTGCCTGTACCCTGCGTGGCAGCTCCTGGGGCTGGGGGTCAGCTCTGTGCCTGTACCCTGTGTGGCAGCTCCTGGGGCTGCGGGACAGCTCTGTGCCTGTACCCTGTGTGGCAGCTCCCGGGGCTGGGGGACAGCTCTGTGCCTGTACCCTGTGTGGCAGCTCCTGGGGCTGGGGGTCAGCTCTGTGCCTGTACCCTGCGTGGCAGCTCCTGAGGCTGGAGGTCAGCTCTGTGCCTGTACCCTGCATGACAGCTCCTGGGGTTGGGGGACAGCTCTGTGCCTGTACCCTGTGTGGCAGCTCCTGGGGTTGGGGGACAGCTCTGTGCCTGTACCCTGCATGGCAGCTCCTGGGGCTGGGGGTCAGCTCTGTGCCTGTACCCTGCATGGCAGCTCCTGAGGCTGGGGGTCAGCTCTGTGCCTGTACCCTGCGTGGCAGCTCCTGAGGCTGGGGGTCAGCTCTGTGCCCGTACCCTGCGTGGCAGCTCCTGAGGCTGGGGGTCAGCTCTGTGCCCGTACCCTGCGTGGCAGCTCCTGAGGCTGGGGGACAGCTCTGTGCCCGTACCCTGCATGGCAGCTCCTGGGGTTGGGGGACAGCTCTATGCCTGTACCCTGTGTGGCAGCTCCTGAGGCTGGGGGTCAGCTCTGTGCCTGTACCCTGCATGGCAGCTCCTGGGGCTGGGGGACAGCTCTGTGCCTGTACCCTGTGTGGCAGCTCCTGAGGCTGGGGGTCAGCTCTGTGCCTGTACCCTGCATGGCAGCTCCTGGGGCTGGGGGACAGCTCTGTGCCTGTACCCTGTGTGGCAGCTCTCAGGGCTGGGGGACAGCTCTGTGCCCGTACCCTGCATGGCAGCTCCTGGGGCTGAAGGGTGGCTCTGTGGCCGCAGTGCCCACAGGAAAGCAGCTATCTCATCCCACAAATTGCCGTGGTTCTCTCGATGATGCTGAGCACTGCCCAGCTCCCTGGGGATCTGCTGGAGCTAAGCGTGTGCAATGACTTCAAGTGCTCAGTCTGGGGATGTTAAAATTTAATTATAAGCAATTTCATGTGGATGGGTGAGAGCCTTTTGCTGCTGTCATTGAGCTCCCTGTCTCCCACCAGAGATGGCTTGTGCCACAGACTTTGCTCCCACACTGGCTCCCACACTGAAATCTCCAGAGGTGCTCAAGTCCCAGGCTTGGAGCCAGCTCTCTCATCCAGCACCAGCTGAGGAGCTGAATTTAAATCCTGAGCCAAAGTTCTGGGGTACAGTGATTGAAAGGTTTCCTTTGGGCTCATCCCAAACTGAAACCTTCAACCAAAATATCACCAGTCAGCACAGGAGCTTTGTGCCATCTCCTCTGCCTGAGCTCCTCTCCCATCCCCTCTGTACAGCACCTCTGGGTCCCATCCTGCACATATGCAAACCTCTGGCACCAGCTCGTTCTCCAGAGCTCTGCAAAGGAAGATTTTTCTTGCGCAGTGCTGTGGCCTGGGGCACTTAATTCTCTCAGCACCTGGGTTTTACCCTGCCCTGGCTGCTCACAGGGGGTGGCTCAGAGAACAAGGGGCTGGTTTCAGATCTTGCCATTACATCCTCACATTCAAGAATTACTACTACTAGTATTTCCAAGGAAACAGGGACTCACGCTCCTATCTTTTATGTGATTTCTCACATCCGGAGCTTTTCACGTGACTTTGCTGCCTATTTTTAGCTCCTCAAACATCTCTGCCAGGATGAAAGCTTTAAAGAAAACCCACCCTCAAAACAGATGAAAGGGACATTTGCTTTAATGGCAAATTTGTCGCTGTGACCCCCCGAATCCCCACGTTTCAGCAGGCTGGGGAAAGCAAGCACAGACCCAAAGCTGCAGTTAACCGTTTCCTTGTTTGCTGTTCCACCTTCAAACAGCAAAGACTTGTTGTAAAACAGAATTGTTTCTAGAACCAGATCCACCTACAAGTCATTTAAAAGCCTCCTACCTCAATTTTGCAGGTAAAATGTTAGTCTACCAGGAACTGAGAGGAGGGATTTTCCCCTCCATCTGCTCCTTGGATGATTTGTGGGAGGACAGAAGCCACCCTGGCTGCTTTCCCTTGTGCCATGAACTTCAGGGTGAGGTGGGTGGTGATGGGACCTGTTTGGTTCTCATGGGCTTGGGGTGACTGTGGTCATTGGCTTGGTCCTGTCCTGCCTGGTCCATGCCAGCAGAAGGGATGCAAAATGTGGAACTTCTGCCAAGTGCCTTGCAGAAAATGGGTTCAGCCTGGTGCTTCCCTCCCCCCCCCCCCCCCCCCCCCACCCAGCACGGGCTCCTGCCAAAAGGGAGCCGGCTCCTCTGCAGTTTTGCCAAGCCTGTGGCTCCCTGTGAGCCCATTTGGCATCTTGAGCTGCCCAACTGTCACCTTTCCAAACCACCTGCAACAAACACTGTGCAGTGAAAGGGCTGTCAAGCCTTGGAACAGGCTGCCCAGGGAAATGGTGGAGTCACCATCCTTGGAGGGATTTCAAGGATGAATAGATGTGGTGCTTGAGGGAAATGGTTTAGAGGAGACCTGGGAGTGCTGGGCTGATGGTTGGACCTGATGATCTGAAAGGTCTCCTCCAACCAAAACAATTCCTATTCTATGAAAGCTTAACAGTTATATGATTCCCAAACCCCTGCTAGCAAAGCCCATGCAACATGCACAATTCCACGTTGAATGCTGCAGAATGGGCAGGATTCATCCCCTATCAGCTGGGCAGGGAGGCAGGGGCGAGAGCTGGGAATGTGAAAAGCAGCACATTTCCCTCTACCTTCACTCCTGTCTTCTGCTTTTGGCTTTTAAGGTGACCTGCATCAGCTATGAGATGGGACTAACCCAAACGACTTACTGGGGCTGGAATAAACTTTATTCACAGAGCCTGTGCAGCTCCAGTTTTGTATGGTTAGAGGAAACCACTGAAGGGGGGACAATGGCCACTCTAAACCATCACAAATCAAGTGCTGAGCACAGAAGGCAGTGGGAGATGGAGAGGGGAAACTGCCAGAACAAAGATACAAAGCCAGTCTGAAATTTGAGAACCTGTGAGGTGAGAGAGCTCCAGCACAGCCAGGAGAAGTTGGACTTGCCTGCCCGGGACTGACTCTGCACCATTCTGGTGAGTGAGGCTGGTCAAAGCTGGGTGAGATGAGGCTCAGCTCTAGAAAGGGCCCTGAAGCCATGCTGGCGGCACCTTGGTGGGGTAATGGGGAGATGCTAGAAGCCTTGCAGGAGGTGATGGCGGGCAGGGACATATCCCACCAGTGGGCAGCCCACAGGAGTTCTGTGCTGGGGCTGCAAGGTTGTTGCAGGGTTTGTTCTGAGTTGATGGTGTCCTCTTTGAAGGTGGCACCCAATCTGGAGCTAGATAAAAAGCATCCTCTTTTTGTGTCAGAGAGGAAATTGAGGCAGAGAGGTAAGAAAGTAAAAGGCTATATCTATATTTAAGGAATTTTGCTGTACATCTCAAATGAGGTTTCTCTGAACGTTTCTTCTTCCCTACCTCCTCCCAATACTTTGGGGCATTTCTATAGTGAAGAAGCAGCAGATTAGGAGCACAAGGAAGAGCAACCATCAATCACCAGTGAGGAGGTGCAGCAGCATGTTTCACTACAACCCTGCTAGTGTGGTGGAGGGGAGAGCCAAGCTGGAGTGGTCCTGTTTGTCCCTCTCTCTGCAAAGCACAAACCTCCAAGTGGAAATCCAATTCTCCCTCAGCACCTGTATCTGGAAAACCAGCCATAAATTACACATAGCTATATCCAGCTATTAGAGCAGGAAGAAAAGTTGTTTTCATTTTCACAAACTTTCATTTCCATTTTTGTCTGAATTTCAGCTTGGTTCACACTTGCTGACCTGCCTTATCAATTAAAGCTATTCCTAGCTCAGGCATTTCAGCAATTGGCATCAAAATCTCAGACCAGCTTGCTTGGTTTCTGTCCCCAGAAAACTCCAACTACAGTAATTTGCCATCAGCCCAGTCCCACTTGCAGCACCCTGTAGGTACCACATAGGAATCAGGTGATGTGTGAAGCCCCAGGTAGGTGATCCCTCCCAGGAGATGCTGGACCACTGAACACAGATTGGAACATCCATCAGACCCTCCCCATTAACCCAGAGCTACACATAGATGGTGCACCTCTCATGACAAGCCCTGATCTGATGATGGCAAATTTATGCTGAATGAGTCAGGACTAAATTTGTTCTCCTTCCAGAGCTTTCCTTGCAGTCTGTGGCTTTTCTTGGGCTCTGCCTGCCTGTTTCTGCCTCTGGCTTTAAGGTCAGAGCCATGGGGCCATCATAACTGTCAGGGTAATGGTAGGAGCCTGTTCTTGATGACAGAGAGGGAAGCATGGAAGGCTTCAGCATTAGGAGAGGCAGAAAGGTAGGGGCTGCTGGTCTGGAGGAGGGGTGCAGCTGAGAGCTGGAGGAAGCTGCAGCTGGGTGAGTAATTGAGGCTGCTCCAGCTGTGGGAGGTGGAAAATTTATAGGTCCTCTTGGTATTTGCTTTTCTTTTAAATGCTGGTCTCCAGGGCAGGGGCTCTTTTGTCAGGCAGCTCTGCAGAAAGCACTAAAATCCATGGTGGAGCAAGATTTAGACCTGCCTGCCTTTAGCATCTCATTAACAGGGCTGCAGTTAAGGGCTGTGCTTAGACATGGTCCAGGCAGATCTCTGCTGAGTGTTGCCTCTGTGGATTACCTTTCTGCCTGGGCAGTCAGGATGAGGAGGAGCCTCTGCCTTCATTTTAGGGATACTTGTGGCACTCAGCGTTCCATGTCTCTGGTCTAGGGCGAGTCCCTTGCAGGGAAGAGGCAGCTGTAAGTGCTGCTGAGTGCTACAGATGTATTTTAACCTTTCCATGCTAAAGCTACAAAACTGTGGAGACCCCGTGGACCCTTGTCACACACTTCTCCACCAAAGGAACAGAGCTAATTGAGATGTGACAGCTTGTGAAAGCAAACTGCTCCTCAGCACCGGCTGGAGAGAGTGAAGCTGATGAGCAAAACCTGTTGCTTTGAGAAGCTCCTGGAGGAGCATCACAAGTGAGTAAACGGTCTCCTGTGTGCAGAAGAGGGAATTGGGGCAAATGCCTGATGAAGGCCTGAGCTTTTTGGTGGCCAGGATGACTGGTTCCTGGGATAAGCCTTTGTTAGGCACTGAAGGACTGCAGGGGCACTGGCTGAAGTAGGCAGATTGTTTGGGACATCTATCACGTGATTTGGAAGAGAAAGATGAGTGGGGTGATGGGAGAGCAATCCTGAGTGCCAAGATAAATGGTGAACTCCTTGTGTCTGAGGTAAACTAAACTGAGTGAGAAGGATCTCCTGGCTGAGCTGGATGAAGGATGGACCCTTTAGCAGGGCTGGAGGGAATGTCTTTCTTCCTTGAGGATCATAAAAGCATTAAAAAAACCCCAACAAACCACAAGAAACCCTCAAACCCCAGACTTAAAGAAACTCCCAACATTTTGAAATGAGGTAAGGTTATAAATCTTCAAAATCCATCTGATCCCCAGGGAATTGTGCAGAGGGACTCTGTGCCAGCTGCTTTTTCCCGTCGGGTCCCAGCAGTCAGCCAGCAGAGCAGCTACCCAGCGTGTGCTGGTGCCACGCCAGCAGCGTGCTATCAGGATGACATCCTGAAGATAAACGAGTCCTATTATTGCCTTCATTCCCAGGCAGTCCCCTGGGGCCCACGCACAGCTCCAGCAGCTGCTGCAGCCCCAGCAGCACGGTGGCCAAGGCACACAGGGCTTCTCTTGCACTCCTGTGTGACTCTGCCTGGTTGTGCTGGTGGTGCCTACGAGGGCTCTTCACTTGATCCCCTCTCTTAAAATCTGTACCTGTGCTTTGGGAGAGTGCTGAGACTGTGCTGAGCACAGTGTCCCTGCCAACAACAAAGCTTCATGCGGTCATCTGCTGGGATGGGAGATGATATCTTGATGGGGGCAATCTATTTAGGAGGGCCTGTTGTGGCAGGACAAGGAATGATGGTTTTAAACTAAAAGAGGAGAGGTTTAGACTGGACATAAGGAAGAAACCTTTTACACTGAGGGTGGTGGAACACTGGCCCAGGTTTTCAGAGAGGTGTTAGATGCCCCATTCCTGGAATTGTTCCAGGTCAGGTTGGCTGGGGCTCTGAGCAACCTGATCCAGTTGGGGATGTCCCTGCTGACTGCAGGGGGGTTGGACTAGGTGAGCTTAAAAGGTCCCTTCTAACCCAAACTAGTTTGTGATTCTATGGTATCTTCTGTGGTGGCACCTTCTGCAGGTATTCTGTGTGGCACCTTCTCTGCCAGATGTGCACTGGATGGGCTAATCCTCTACTTAAATTCTACAGCTGGCAGAGCAGAGAGAGGCAGCCAAGTACTACAGCATGCAGTGGTGCTGTGAGAAACACATCTGATGCTCTTCTAATCTTTCTCCTCACCTCATCTATCTTTTTGCAGGGGAGAGCTGTGCCCAGCAGGCATCTTTCTCACCCACTGGACCGAGAGAGCAGGTGAAACTGGTTCCTGGCACTCTACTGTCTCCAAGGGTTGTACAAACAGAAGATCTGCTGTTGCCTGTCTCTTCCCAGGCAAGCCCACCAGAGTGCTGCTGGTCAGTGCTGCACATGGGGGTTGGGCTCTCCTTTATACTGTCCAGGACTGACTGCTGTGCTTTCCTCATTGCTGACCAACAAAAGATGGGTCATTGGATGTGAAGCACTGTGCACAGTCCCCTGACTGCCTCAGCTGCAAGGAACAGCAAAAAAAGCACGACAAGAGTTCAGGCTTGTTACTGTCAGCATGAGTGGAAAACTGCTTTGGGGTTAAATGACCCCCACAATGATTAGGTTTAATAAATGCTTAGAACTAATGTGCCTTAATTAGTTCCAGATAAATCCTTTATGGAGGTAGGAGCTGCCTTGGCTTCCTAGAAATAAAGATGCTTTCTGCACAAAATTGAGTCCAGAACGCGAGAGGTTTGACTTGAACTCAAGAAGATTCTTTTCTGTGAGAGTATTTGAGCTCTGGTACAGGCTGCCCAGAGAAGTTGTGGAGTCTTCTTCTCTAGAGAGATTACAAACCTGCCTGCATACTGTTCTGTGCAACCTGTGTGGCCTGCCCTGGGTGAGCCTGCATGAGCAGGGGGGTTGGACTAGTGGATCGCCAGAGGTTCTTTCCAAGCTCTACTCTTCTGTGGTTCTGTGATCCTGGCTTTCAGACCCCTCCCCAGGCAAAGCGATCTCCCAGCACATTCACACGCCTTCCAGACATGTAGTTTAAACTGATAGGAGTGTACAGGTGAGCTGGGGTTGGTGTCTCTGCCAGACAACCCTGTCCCTGAGCTGGCTGCCATCCACGTGTGACTGTGTTACCAACCTCCTCCAGGCTGCTTCCTTGCGAGCTTGGGGGAGTGGCACAAGCAGCCCAGGCTCAGATCCAATTTATCAGCCAGCCAGGGGCACAGGGCTCAGCTCCCCACCCTGGGGGCCAGCTTCACATCTGGGGGATGATGAGAGCCCAGAGATGTATCAAGTGGTCTGAGCCGTTTAATTCTATTACTCACAATCTCTGAAGAGCTGCTTTAGACACCCTTGACCTTCTGCTGCAGAAGAGATCAAAGCAAAATCTCTCTGCAGTGATACACTTTATCTGATTCCAAGGGGAAGCATCCAATGAAGTGCTTGTTTTGAAAACATTATTTCACGTTGTGCCCTATTAAATTGTTGACACGTGGCCCTCTGGCTATTTGGCATTGGTTGCACTCAGACACTATCTACAGCATTAATCTAATTTTGCCTTTCCTCATTCTTTATTCCTTGATCTTCATATTGTACTGTTTAGCAAATCTGTTCAAGGCCAAAATCATTTCAAGAGGAAGTTTGATAAGCCAGTGGAGAAGAACACAGAGCTACACAGGGATGGTGTCTTGAGTCCCAACTCCTGGGACTCAGCATCTTGGAGTGATCTGGTTTAACTAAACTTTGGTCCTTCCCTCTGTGGATTCACATTTCCTCTGCTCACTAGCTGAGGCAGGAGGGCTTTGTACCTTTGATGGATATTTGAATTTTGGGGTCAGTTTTCATGCCCCCTTCCTTTATGGAGTTGCAGAAGGGATATAGCAAGGGTGGGCACCTGAAGCTGGGGCACAGACACCTGCAGGCACAGTGGGATGGGCCTGGATGTTCCTATCCCCTGTCCCCATGGGTGACATTGCTCCATGGGGAGGTGGTCTGTTTGATCTTCTCCTGTAGCTTTTGCTACAGTCCTTTGTCTGGATCACCTTCACATTTCAACAGCTCCTGTGACGGTTCAGGGGTACGGATGATGGTCTTCACCCCTCTTGAGCCCTCTGCATCCTATGCTGTGATGATATTTTCTGGGCTTCTTCTGAAGGAGATATTTCTTCAACAGGGCTGGACTAAAATTACCACTTTGTTTGCTGTAAATCCATTAAGCCATCAGCAGGGAGAAAGAGGTTTCAGTGCCTTTCAGCCATGAAACCAACAATCTGGAGAGAAGAATGTTTGCTACCATCCCTCCAAGCTGCTCCGTGCCTTGGAGGGTTTATGTTGTGTATTGAGCCATATTGATGCTGTGTTCTCTTGTGATAAACCACAAGATTTGGTGGGGAGCCTGCAAAAGTGAACCTTGCTGTGTTGGAAGCACGCTCTTGCCTGCTTCCTTGCTGGATGCGCTTGCTCTTCATGTTGGAGCAGTATCTAGATTGGAACCAGGTGAAAAAATGTCCTCAGAAAGCTCCCAGTGGGAAAAAAAAATATCTAAGAAGTGTTTCATTTTGAAAGTCTAAACAATCAGCATTGTTAAAGTTTTCCATCACTATCTTTTTTTATGCAATCTTAGGGTTTTTTTCCTGTGCTTACCAAAGGGCCAGCTTTCAGCAGCAATATGTGTCTCCTGGGACCAAGTTTTCATTAGAAGAGCATGGAAAAGCTCCACAGAAGAGGACCAGAGGTTCACAAAATGGGAACAAGACTTTTCATGATTTTTTTTCTCCCCCTAAGTGTGTAGTTATTTCTGGTGTGGCTACAGAGGATCCCTTTTGTGCTGGTGCCTGCATGAAGAGAATACAGAATTAACCAGGCTGGAAAAGACCTTCGAGATCATCAAGTGCAACGGTCACCCAACACCATCTAATCAACTAAGCCATGGCACTAAGTGCCTCATCCAGTCTCTTTTTAAACATCTCCAGGGATGGTGACTCCACCACCTCCTTGGGCAGCCCATTCCAATGGCCAATCTCTCTTTCTGTGAAGAACTTCTTCCTAACATCCAGCCTAAGCCTTCCCTGGTGCAGCTTGAGTCTGTGTCTTCTTGTTCGGGTGCTGGCGGCCCAGGAGAAGAGACCAACCCCCACCTGGCTACAACCTCCCTTCAGGTAGTTGTAGATGGCAAAAAGGTCTCCCCTGAGCCTTCTCTTCTCCATGCTAAACATGCAGCAACCAAGAAACCATCCTCGAAGAGCTGCAACCGATAGCATCTGCACATGGAATTCTCCAAATGACAACCTGCCTACCCTGTCAGTCCCTTCAAGAGCTTTAGACAGGGAGCCTAGCAATTTTCCTAAGACTGGAATGTATATTTATACTTTCAGTTGCTACTAAACTGTCATGTGAATAATAATAAAAAAAAATACTTACTCCTGACAAGATAAGAAGACCCAAGCTGAAAAATCTTTCAGTAATATGAAGAGCTGAAGGGACACCTCAACAAACTGGATGTATTTAGCACTGCCTTGTCTTTTATTTTTTGACATGCAAGCAGTTGAAAATATAGACACAATTAAAAGGATTTGCAGAGCCAGCCTTACACTACAGACACTGTTTTGCCTTATTTTTGTAATGAATTTCAGGATTTACACTCATGTACCAGGAATCTAAATAAATGTCCATGGTTTGTTTCTTTTCTGCCTCCTCTGCATCGACTTTGCCTAAACAGCTCTATTTGTCAGTGCAATGCTGGCCATAAAAAAAACAAAGCAGCAAACTACCAAATGTCCAGTGAAGCTGAATGGTCCTTTAGGTAAGTGGGTGCACTTAACAGTTCCTCATTCTGGGGGTGGTATCCCCCTTTATCACATATAAACCATAGCATCTGCAGCCATGGTCCGGATTTACAAAGGTTTGTAAGGCTCAGAAGGAATAGACAAGCATTTACTAGGATTTACAGAAAAGCCTAAGTGAGAGTCTCAGCTCCTCTTGCCTTTCCACAAGGGCTAGGTAGCTTTGGTAAGTCTCTCTGTACATCTAGAAGTCTAAACATATTTAGAGAAAGGAACAAATCCTTCCTTGCCCTATTATCATATAACCCAAAACCTGGTAGCCCAAAGGACAGGAGAGATGTTTTCTAAGTGGAGAATGTGACCCCTGCCATTCAGGTGACATTTCTGCAAATACTTTTTCATGTAAGCATATAAGAAATTTCATTTTATTGTGTACCAAAAGCAAAGTGTATCTTGTGAGTGGGTGAAGCTGTAGGACATCTGCAGCTGAGCAGCTATTTGAATCTCAGTCACCAGACTCCTGTGTCTATTCTCTAACCAAAAGATCAGCCTGTGAATAAACACCAAAGCTACTTGGGAAGATCTCTCCTCCCTGTCTGCAGAAGACAAACACTGAGAGCTAAGTCTAGAATGATTCCTAGGTGAATCTGCCTTCCTAATGGGAAAGAACACCATGAAGTCAACTAGAACCCTGCTTTTGTAAAGGTAAAATTCTTAATCAGATGTGAAGGGAAAATCAGTGCTCCAGACACAAAAGTGAAGATCAGATCCAAAACTAAAGAAGAATCATAAAGACCCCAAAAGAAAAAGTGAGGAGCTAGATATGAAAAGGATATTAATCATGATGGTTCAGGTAGTGTCCTGTTCCACAAGTCCCTCTGTACAGTAGAGTGTCAGAAAGCAAAAAGTTACTTGGTATGGATCATTCTTCACTCCTTATGCTCTGCCTCATTCTGTAATTGTCCATGGTGAATGGTCCATTGCTCTGCTCTGGAAGTGCTGGTCAGGGCTGAACATCATTAGCTCTGGTGCGGCAGTTCCTGTTTCTGCAGAGCTGGAAGGTCCCTGTTACAGGCTTTGCTGGGGCCCTGCCAGATACCAGGGAGCAGAGCAGAGCTCAGGCTCTTACAGGGCTGTGGAAGGAGCTAAATGCATGGCTTCTTGGAAAGGAAAAAATAAATAATTGTGGTGGAGTGCCTGGTTGAGTTAAAAGTAAATCTTAGGAAGCAAGAGCAGAATACAGCTCCTTACATCTAGGTTTAAAACTAATTGATGGCTCTCCCTGAGCACACAGACCTGTCTTTATATTGAGCCTGTAAAGAAAAGTTCCCTGAAAGTCACTGGAGACAAATAATCCTTCAGGAGTCACTGCTGACACAGAATTATATTTTCAGTCATTTTTCAGTTGTGTGCTTCTCCATCCTGTCACATTAGTTTGCTAACACTTCCAATGCAACAATGAGACAAACAGAGCATTGTGCTGGTCCAAGCCAAACATTCATCTCTGCTTGGCACCAGTTCAACAGGCCTGTCAAAACTCCTCGCGAGCTGGCCAAAGCTCATTAACAGTGGTTGGATGCATATTTAGCATGGAAAAGAGCTTTACCCAGGGCTCTGAGCAACGTGGGGATGGAGCAGGCAGGAATGAGGAGGGATGGTAGGAAGTGGGGAGGGGGGTGTGTTCCTTACAGAGTGTTTGTACCTACGTTGGGATAAAAGGAAAATGTGAATATCTATTGAGGGAACACACTTCAAGGCAGTCTTTTGTACAGAAGAGAAGGGAATTGCAAAATCCCTGGGCCCAATGCCAGCCTTAAATCTGCCTCAGAAGAGGCACCGATGTTATCGCTCCTCGATGTGCAGGAGCCTTTAAGGTTGGTCTCTCTGGAGTAGGAGCAGATCTGCTGACTTGAGCTTTCCTTCCCAGCCAGTGCTCAGTGGGCTTGGAGGCATTTGGCTGGAGGCTCCTCTCATTGGTACACTGACCTCATTTAAATCAATAGAAGGGTCTGATTTTGGGGAGTCTAACAAAAGCCCATAGGAAGCATCCTGGTGGGGGGGCACTGGCAGGAGCCCCGGGCAATGTGACATACCTGTTCCGTCTGGGAAGCTGGAGGGAAAACTGTTTCATTGTGGAGCCTGAATGTTTGTGTTGCCTTCTGGCACTGAGCTGATGTCAAGGAGAGAATGATCAGGCGATGAGTGACTTTTTCCAACTCATCTATGGTATTCTCATGCTTTTTGGACTGTCCAGTTTCAGTACTTCTTAGCCGAAGTCTCTTTCATCTTCAGGGATGCTGTTGTTTTGCAAAGGCAAATGATCAAATAATAAAAGACATTTACCTCCAGACATATATACGTGAAACAGAAGAAGAAATCTTTTCCCATTTCATGTTGCCATACATATCAGTGTCCTAGTAAATCTGAGAAGGTCTGCTCCTTCATTTGTATCTAAAATTCCCAGCACTGTTCCAGTAAGCACTCACTCTTGGACAAGCAGCCAGAAAAGGCAAAAAAAAAATGATGAAGAAGGAAAAAGAGGACAAGAAAAACACCACCTATTGCTCCCTAAGAAAGCTTTCAGTCTCTACATTGAGATGATCCAATATGAGGCAAATAATTAAGATGCTGGAACTGAGAAAACCTTTAAAAAGACGATGAAAGAAGCCAGTCACAGACTAATTAACAGATTGCTTGAAGCAAATGTTAACAATTAACTGATTGAGTATTTCAAGGTGTGGTTCATTTGAAGCCTAGCAGCTCTGATAGCTTACTTATTTTAACACTTGCCTGCTTGCAAACAATGGCTGTGCTCATTCAGCCTGTCTCCTTCTACTTCTTTCTGCTCTGTGAGTTCTTGAAGGTTCTAAGACACGGTCCTTAAACTTACAGTGTTGCCTATCCTGACCTCTTCAAGCAATTCAGGACCACCCAGGACTGTGGTCTCTGTGCCAGGATCTGCCTTTGCCAAGGTGAGTGTCTACTGAGAGCTCTTTGAAAGATGCTGAGAGGTTATTGCTGCTGGGTTGATTGTCATAACTGTCAGTCAATTATCAATTGTTGAGCTCCAGTGTCTGTGATTTTAAAATGGAAATTACTTCTGCTGAGAAGTGCACAGAACTACTAGAAGTGATTTGAGGTCTGTGAAGACTGAAGGAGTTCAATCTTCCTTATCTATCTAAGAGCTTAATGAGCATGTCTAGGGGTTTGGTGATCTCCTGGATAAATGTGGCGGCTTCTGATGGATAGGAGGTGAAGCTGAAAGAGAAGACAAGGTGGCTATTTCACCCTGCATGTTAGCACTCACTCCTGGGGCTGATCTACCTGGGGACATGATGGGCAGTCTGTCTGCTGTGCTTATTGCTTCAAGTCTGGCTGGGAATGAGCATGTGGCTGCAGGCCAGTATGGTCAGGTGGAAATGTAGGGTTTATTATATATTATTTATTTTTCTCATGGAATCACACCAGAATGGAGTGTGGAAGAGAGACTCTGGAGGCCATCCTGTCTAGCCATCCTTAAGGTAGAACTTCAAACTTGGATTAGGTAGCTTTAGTCTTGTAATCTTCTTCATGTAAAGTCCCTTTTCTGCTGAGGAATAAGATCTCATCTTGTTCCAGGCCTTGGGGAGTTAACAAGCTGTAATGTTTCACTTCCACAAACTGGAGACATGAGAATTGAGAAGCCATCCAGAGCCGGGTTTGCCTTATCTCCCTGGCCTCTGGGTGACTTATTTTCTCCCTATGGATGAGCATTGCTTTCTTTCTATGTAGTTGAC
Organism: Melanerpes formicivorus; assembly: GCF_026170545.1. NCBI lineage: Eukaryota > Metazoa > Chordata > Aves > Piciformes > Picidae > Melanerpes > Melanerpes formicivorus. The sequence goes on along the minus strand of NW_027142380.1, from coordinate 7,653,382 downwards.
ACACTTACCTGACACTCCATCGGTGCTGGCCCGTGGTTGCCGTTTTGCTGGGTGTGCTCAGCAAATAAAAAACCCAAAAAGAAAAAAAAAGGTGCCTTGGGGGGTAGCAGAATTTGGCAAGGGTAGGAACCCTGCTGTGCTCTGGGTTATGAAATGTTTTCCTGCCCTCACTTCTCAAGGGCTTATTATCGAAGGGCTCCGGGCTCAATTAGACTGTAAAAGCTGCCTGACACTGTGATTTATGGCAGCTTTCAAGCGAGTGCTGCTTATCGGCTGCCGAGCGTAGGAAGGGCCCCGTGCCTCAGCGCCGTGCCCGCGGGAGGGAGCGTGGCTCTGCAGCAAGGAAATTCAGCTGGAGGCATGGTCCAGGCACCCGAGGAGCTGGACTCCATGCAGAGCAGGAGGCAGACAGAAAAGGTGCAGCCTCTGATGGATGGCCAACGGCACTGCTGCTGCCTGCGCACCCAAAAGGAAAGGGTTTGCAGAGGCGCTCAGCTCCAGCACGCTGTGTTTTGGAGCTAAGGGCTCCTCCTGCCTGTCCCTTCTCTGGGGCTTACTCCTCAGACAGTCCAAGCCCTCTGCCTACGCGGTCAGAGAGAGGTGACCTCACTGCTGTGACTCACATCGTTTCCACTCTGGCTTCCCCAGCTGGGACTGGGTTTCTCAGCCCGTGGAGGGGCAGTGAGGTGTTTGACAGCTCTGTAGTTAGATGCTCTTGTGACAAGCTTGTTCTTAGCAGCTCCAGGTTCAAGGTTCCTTTTAAATGTATTGTAAATTGATACTTTTTTCCTCCTTCCCCCCTCTCTCCCCCAGGGTTCAAGCACCTCAGTGTGCTCTGAAAGCAATGCCTGGTGACTAAATGTTCTTCCACAGTCTCATGCCATAGTGTGAAGCTGCTGGCTGCAGCGCAACATCTGTTAAGAATCTAGTGATTACAGCTAGCAGGATTTTTCACCTTAAATGAGGTTTCTCTAAACTAATCTGCATCTGCATAGTTTTGCTTGTGGTCTTCCAGGTGATGGGGGAGAACATAGCTGCAAGGCTTCAATCTCCTATGCACCCTTATCCCAAGCCACTGTTGAGAAGCCTGAGTGGACCAGATGCAAAGCAAAATCTCTGGGGGAGTAGCACTTAAAAATCTAAGTCCACTTAACATTGCAGTTAAAATAGCAGAATATAAAGGATACCAAAAGGTAAAGTTCCAAGACTGTTAGCTTGACTGTGTTGCATATCCTGTGCATTTTTTATGATGTGAACCCTAATACACACATTTTACCAAAACCCCTAGGTTTAATATTGGGTTGCTTGTAAAAATGCATTCCACAACATGTGAGTAACACACAGCCTGGCCTGAAGCGCAGCAGGGGAGTGCAGGGCTGGCACCTGCAGCATTGAGCTGAGCATCCCTGGTCCTGTATGGCCATGTGTAGTGGGCCTGACCCTTTTCACAACTTGTGTGAGACTGGGCTCTGGTGTATCATTTTAGGAAGCTTCTGGTGCTTGCTGAGTTGAGGCACTCCCTTCTTCCAGCATGCAGATTCATTTCTACAAGTATTTGTGGGCAGATGCTATCTTGCTTCAACACCACCTTTCCACCCCTCTGCTTGCCTACAAAAATGCATCAGAGCTGGCTTGCTTTGGTATTCCCAGCTCTTGTCTTCATCACTTGGTTGTTCTGAAGCACAAACCCCATGTCATAGAACACCGTGGTATGGGCCATAAAGCCCTTGCCCCAAAGAATTGTAAATGGCTCCAAACTAGAACATTTAATCTCATATTTTACAGTCACAGTAGAGTTGTTGTACATTTAGGTGTTTTGGGGGCATGGAGAGGGGACCCCAGGTAGTAACTGAAGTTAGTGTCAATCTGAGGAGCAGAAAGATGTAGCTCCAGACAGATACAAGGGAAGGGAATGTTGGGAAGTGACAAAGGGAGAAAAAGTTGGGGACATTTGGGACAGTCTGAGTGTGGGGACTCTCCCAAATTAAATACAACAATGAGATCTAAACCAGCACAGAAGTAAACTTTTTCTCTGGTAATAAGATTTGTACTGGGGAAAGGGACCAACAGTAAAGGATTTTTAAAGGGCTACTCTGAAGCTTAAGACTCTCAAAATATATTACCTCCTCCTTCAAAGAAGCTGACTTTATTTTTATTTTTTAATAATGCAATAATTAATAACAGATTAAATCTTCATTCCATTACAAATACTTTTGCACAGTAACAACAGAGGGGAAATCTCTGGTGGTACATAAGAGGAGGTAATTTGAACTAAAAACTGGATGAAGTGTACTTTACTTCAGAGCTAGCAAGACTATCCACCCAGACTTTTCCTTTTTGCAGGCTGCACATTTGATGAAGCCCTGTCTGAAAAGCTGTAGCCTGTCAATGTTATCCAGTTCTCTTGTTTCATTTAGCCCTACAATAATTGCTATGAAAGATCAGTGCCTGTAAATTAATTTGCAAAGCCTCTCCAGCCTCTGAAGCCATCTGCAATGGGATTTGCTGCCAGTGGGCACAGCTTGGCCGGTTCCTGGGGTGCCAAGGGGATGTAAGTGCTCTGCAGTAAAGGGGTTTGGCCAGAGAGCATCACTACATGGTCCAGCTTGAAGGGTCTAGGGGGACTTGTGTGTCTTTAAAGTCTCACCTGTTTCTTCTTCGCTGGCTTTCTCGCCCCTCCCTGCCTTCCTTCTCCCCAGTGGGAATAGAACTCCATTCCACAAGCTGGAGTTGCTCTTGCACCTGCCCTGGGCATCCTGTGAAACCTGAACTTGAGCTTTCTGCCCACCTAGGGATTTCTCAGAGTGTGAATGGTGAAGAAGAGTTGCCTCCTCCCTCAGCGTGGGCATAGTGGGACAGTGAGAGAAAAAAGTGCTGGCTGCTCTGCAGGCTATCACCAGGAGGCTTTTCTGTGGCAATTATCACAGGGGCATCCAACAAGCATGCCTGCTGGTGTGGAACATGCTATCTCCTCTGGAAGCAGAAAATTTCAGTCTCTCATGCTGTCTGACTTGCATCTCTCCCGAGCATTAAGATTAGCTCAAAAAAGAAGTGTTTGTGAAGGCAAATGTAAGAGCAAAACTGCTTACTCAGTAAAAAGGCATAAAAAGCACAAGGGAAGGGGGAAGCATATCTATGGACCTTGAACTTCTGGCATATGATGATGCTAAAGCACATGTCTGTGATGTTTTTTTCACTAATATCCTAAAAGTGCCAAGTCAGCATGGGCCAGGGTGCAGATAAATGTGGGGCTGATGAATGCCTGCATGGAGGAAGTGTAGCTGGAAACCGTATGGGCAATAAAAAACTGTGGATAGGTACTTCTCCAGCAAAGTTCCTGTTAACCTGGGGGTTCTCTGATCAGCCCTTGGTGCAGACATGCCTCTGAGGGCTGATGAGTGGCTGGGCTGGGCTGTCCCTGTCCTGGAACCAGGCTACTGGTATCACAGTGCCTTGTTTAAACCTCACCTGGCTTAGCTTCACATTAGCATCCAGTGCTCTTAATGTATCAATAACAAAGTCATGGAGACATAGAATGGTTTGGGTTGGAAGGAACCTTTAAAGGTCATCTAGTCCAACCCCCCTGCAATCAGCAGGGATGTCTTCAATTGGAGCAAGTTGCTCAGAGTGCCATCCAACCTGATCTGGGATGGGTCCAGGTTTGGGGCATCTACCATCCCTCTGAACAACCTGAGCTAGTGTTTCAGAACACTCGTGGTAAAAAATTTCTTTCATCTAGTCTAAATCAGTTGTCTTTTAGTTTAAAAGCATCACCCCTTGTCCTGTCCCTGTCTTTCCTATAGAACCCTGTAGGCACTAAAAGTCTGTGGTAAGGTCTTCCCAGAGCCGCCTTTTCTCCAGGCTGAATGACCCCAACTCTCTCAGCCTGTCATTACAGCAGAGGGCTTCCAGCCCTCTGATCATTTTTATCACCTCTTCTGGCCCTACTCCAGCAGGTCCAGGTCCTTCTTGTGCTGAGGGTTCCAGGACAGGACCCAGCACAGCAGGTGGGGTCCCAGCACAGCAGAAGGGCAGAATCCCCTCCTTCCACCTGCTGCCCATGAGTCCTGAGTGCCCACTCAGGCACCAGCCATATCATCGAGCACATTGCTGCTGTTTTCCAGGGCATGTGCTCTCCGCTGGATGCAGAGGCTGTCAAGTCCCATTAAGTATCAAATGTTTATTAATCACCAGAGTAAACTAACACACAAACTGTACAGAGCTTGTTGGCAGGAAGACAAGCCACTGCTGTCCCAAGGCTGGGATAATTGATGTTCCTTTCTTTTCCTGTACTACATTTTCCTTCAGCTCTGCAAGAGTTAAACTCCTTTGGCACGTGTGTTTGTGTGTGCATGTCTCTGTATGTGTGGATTCCAAGCCCAGATTATCTAAAGCACCTCGTTTAGTGGGTCACTGTGGAATATATTTTGAAGGAGAAGCTGAAGTTCACATCTGTTTGACTGGCACAAGGTTTTCTCAGCAAAGAGCACCCAGCGAAGCACAGAGCAAGGCTGAATTTCTGCCCCTATTAAAGTCAATGAGAGTTTTGCCACTGACCTTGCTGGATCCAGGCTTTCACTCCCTGACTACACAGTAGCTGATCCAGCCCTTTTGTCCATCAATCTCGTTGAAGCAAGCTCTGCTATAAATCCCTCCTTGAAAGAGAAGAATGGGCATGACTTCAAAGTCTCTCCTTGTGACATTGCCCTGCAGAGGCTGGTCCTGGCCAGGAGCAATCTTTTGTGGGCGATGTGGCTTCTGATGGCACTGCTCCACAAGTGACAAGTGACTTTTTAAAGGAGTCTGTAAAGCCATAGATCTGTTAGAGCAATAGCTGTGTGCTGTCTGCAAGCATGGAGAATGTGGAAGATTATGGAGTGATCTTTGAAGCAACCTGCTGGTTTGCAGCGAGCCGGGAGCAGCTTGTGGGATTTTTCAAGAAGTATTGGCTTAGTCAAAGTCTTATTCATAATGTGGATGCAGTGTTTGGGTGAGATGCTATCTCTGCACCAAGGATTTGTTCGGTATCACCTGGTCTGAAGGGAAAACCATGGAGGGCAATTGATAAAGCAAAAAGGGGATGCAGGTTGCGTATGACACCAGCTGTGGGGGACGGCAGCAGTCCAACCCACCAGGAAAAAGCTGCCTGGGCATAATACTGTCTAGAGAGTGATTTGCAGAGCTGAGGAAATGAAGGACCCCAGTGGTAGGGCAGGCCATTCCCACTTTGCAAAGGGCTTTATCCAGCTCTCACAACATCCTCAGGGCTGCTGGAGCCTTTTTTCCCCCATCATGAGCCCCCCGCTGACTTGTGGGCCTCTCACTGGCAATTTGGGCAGAGTCTGCTTTGTTATTTGGCTTCCTGCTGTTCTTTTCTTTCCTTCTCCCCCCACCCCTTTTCTCTTTTCTTTGAAAGCTTTATTGCAAAGCATTAAGTCGTTTCCCACCTCTGTGCCTCTCCCTTCCCAGACCTCTCTTCTAAGTCGCTGGAGTATTTTTCGCCTATATATTTAAATCTACCTAAATAATATTCACCCTGCTGTCACTTCTCAGCTTATAAAATCACCAGATTGTCTGGAAAATCAGAAGTTAAAAATATTGCAGTTTCAGGTTCCTTTAGTCTGTTTTTTCACCGCAAGATCCACGTTTCCTGTCTCTATCTGGATGCTCCTAAGCAGCACTAGCCCCACTGTTTACTGAAGGTCTCGTGTGGCTGCATGTGATGACCAAGAGAGAAGACAGATGCTCAAGTCTTGGCCACTCCTGCCAGGTCCCAGACAGTGCTCAGATAGAGCTACTTTAGAAAAATAATCCAACTTTGCACAGCAGCTGAAATGTTTGTACTCTGACCTTGTACATCTAGAGACTCAGCTGGGTGAATCCAGGAGCACTTGTCACTTCCCCATGCACTAACACTGGCTGTTTTCCTGCTCCCAGCTGCCCCTCTCCCCAGATGCCTTCGTTTAGAAGTGGCTTAAATTAGTTATTTTTTGACGGTCTGGGGTCCAGTGCTGCAACAGCACTCTCTCTGCTAGCACCTGTGTTAGGTACCTGGGCTGTAGGATGGAGCATGACCATCTGTGATGTCCAGCAGGAGAATTGCCCTGTCTCAAAGAATGAGGCAGAGCTACAGCAAGACCTTGTGACAACGTGAAGGCAAAACCCATCAGGATTTGGGCTGATGGGTGCCTGCTCTCAAAGGCCACCCTTGGCTTGGTCACAAAGGTGATGTCTGTAGACCATCTGGAGGTGTGTAAAACCCTCCGTTGTGCCTCCTGCTCACTAAGAATGACCCACTAGTCTCCTTGCTGTGGGGATGGAAGAGCATTGCTGCAATAAGTTTTTGTGTTAATTTGGGTGGGATAAATGAGCAAATGGAGTAAAAAAATGTTGCAGTGCAAACCAGTGACATGAGGTCCAGGGCAAATGTCTTAAGAGCTTTACTTGCCTCTTCCCAGAGTAACGATGGCCATTATGAATCATTTGCTCCTTTCATTAAAGTTTCAGCAAAAAAAGAAATGGCTTCAGAATTTCAGATGCAAAGTACTAAATTGGAGGAGAGGACAGCTGGAGAAAGCTTTTCCAGAAGAACGCTCTTTGGGCAGCCCTTCAGATGGCATTAACTGTCATCTTCAGGGAAAAGCTCACTTAGGGCCTGTCTTATCAAAGTCTCATATTGTGTCATTTAGGACAAAACAGTACAAATCTCCAGAACCAGGAGGGGAGAATTCAAATGGGTAATGCAGTTTCCACCCCTGCCTCCTTCCAGCTCAGAAAGGCCATTAGCAGACTGGAGGCACCGTTATTATTCCATCCGTGGTGAGGTCCCATTGCCGACACAGGAGTGATGCTCTTGTCTCCTTCTCTTTTGCAGGCATGGCTTTTATTTAGGCTTTGGGTGCTGCTATATAGATATTGATTTTATTATTTTTTTTTAAATCTTTTGGGGGCTAATTCAGTCAGCCTCTCATTCTTTATCCTTTTGAAACCATTTTCTAAGGGGCACTCTTGCTGTGGCAAGAGAACCTGTGCAGCGGGAGGCAAGACCCTCCTGGGAAATCTCTGCTGACTTCAGATAGACCTTAATTTATTTGATAAAGGCAAAACTGTAAACAACCTAATCTCCCCCTCAGGCCTTAGAAGTCCTTCTAATTATTAGCACCAGAAGGAAGCTGAGTTAGATTCCTTCTCCACTGAGCTGGAGGGATTATAGCTACTTCCAGGTCTCTGTCTCTTCAATTTTTTAACAGTAGCATGTTTGGATCTATTTTGGTAATCAACAAGAAATTCTAAGTCCTTGCTGGATGCTCCTGGTTTGCTGGGTCCATGAGCACCACATGCTTTTTTGGATGTTTGGTTGAAGCATATCCTGGGTCAGAGTTTTTTGGTTTACCACTTTCGTTGCATCTCAGAGAAAATAAGGGATGTAAAGAAGGTGTGTGGAGAAACTCAGGAGTCTTTTGTGCCCTCTTCTTCCTTTTGTTCGTTCCTCCCAGGTACAGGGTTCTCTTTCTTCTCAACCTCTTTTTATCTCAGAAGCTGAAATATTCACAAGTGGGAAAAAAAGAGAAAAAAGTAAATGCAAGAGGTAAACCTCCAGAGTTTGAAGCCTATAGAGCTGCTGAATAAGCCAGAGCAATGTGAAGGTAATGAAGGGGGATAAAGGATGTCTGTGTCTTCCTCACAGGACATGGTTATTGGGTACAAGCTTTCTGTATTTTATGGCACTTCATGATATTCACAGGGTGTTTTGGCAGTCAGCTGGTGCTGCAGGCTGTATATAAACCAGCTGTGTGTATCTAGGGGATGCAGCTATCTGGACTCACAGACCTGCATTTTTCACCCTGATATGAAAGGCAAAAGTTGTATCTCCCCTGATACTTCCAGCCAAGCTCTTTCATTTGCTCTTGTGTCTCCAAAGCTGAAATCATCATTGGATTTGCATCCCAGATAGCAGATATGTTTTGTGTTTTAAATGTGCCTGTGGCAAATCAGAGGGTCTTGAGTAACTGTAGTGCTCAGGTATGGACAATTTTATCCCATTACTCTGCAAAGTATTCCTTCCTCACTCAGTGTATCCACAGACTTTCTCCCCTCCACCTGTTTTCTCCTTCTCAGCTGCCTAAGCAACTTCCTGCTCTTTTATTTCCTGTTTCTCACTTGCACCTCCACTCCTTCCCCCTGATCCACTTCGAATTTCTTCTTAAATAAGTTTTTTTTGGGGGGAGTAGGGGGTGGGATCTAGCAGGGGGTGGGATCTAGCAGGGGGTGCTATTTTCACAGTGGAATTCACATCATTGCATTGCTTTGATCTCAAGCTGGCATCCTCTGCCACCCACCAGTCCCATTCCACACAACTGAAAAGCAATGTTTCTGTGTCCCTGCCAGCCCTGCTTGTCCCTTGCACTGCTGCAGGCAATGGCCAAAGCCAGCTCCTCTGGTGCTGGTGCCAGCTTTGGCTCTGCCCACTTCAGCTGGCAGTGATTTCTGTCACTGACTGCAGCTCTGAGCAGCTTCCAAGCGGCTGGAGGCAAAAACATCACCATAATTTGGAGGTCTGAGGCTCAAGTGTTCAGTGGGGTGAAAGGAGCAGCTTGCACCCTGGCAGGGAGATGGGCTCCTTGAGCATCACTGTGAGGAGAGAACCACCAGAGCTGTCCTCATCCCCATGCTGGCTGGTGGCTTTTAGCCAAACGCTTTTCTGGTGGAAAAGGGGAGAGGGAAGAGCATTTAGGCCTTAGTGAATATTTTCATTCTTTAAATGTTCATTTTCATGAAGGGGGGGCGGGGGGGGCAGCCTCTTCTCCTAAGTAACAAGTGCCTCAGGTTGCACCGGGGAAGGTTTAAGTTGAACATTAGGGAAAATGTCTTCACCCTGGCACAGGCTGCCCAGGGAAGTGGGTGAATCCCCATCCCTGGAGGGATTTAAAAGCCACATTGATGTTATCTTGAGGGTCATGGTTCAGTGGTGACCTGGCAGTACTGGGTTAATAGTTAGACTTGATAATCTGAAAGATCTCTTCCAACCAAAACAGTTCTGTAATTCTATGATTCATCTAAAAGCTCCAGTCCAGATCTCATTCATTTAAACAGAAGCAGATTTCCCCTTCCTACCCCTTTCCAGTTCAGCCTCTGTAGAGGAGTGCTGACAGAACTCTGTGCATACTTTGGGAAGGATTAAGGAAGCTGTACCCCTTCCATGGATTTCTTTTAGTGTACACAGCAGACATACCATCCACACACCCTGCACAGACGGGTATGAGCAGATACAATTTTTGTCCCTGTTGCCTCTTCCTCAGTGTGTGTGGCTGGAGATGATTTAGCCTAGCCTTAAATCCGTGCCCAAACACCTCTCTTACCTGGGGATGGGTTCAGTGCAAAGGTGTGAGCATGCAGGGAAGTTTTGGAGGGCAGATGAAATGAGGAATTCCCTCCAGGGAAGAGCCACACTTGCTTGCATGGGGTGCTGTGACCAGTCAGCAAAGCCCACCCCAGACCATGCCATTGGCAGTGGAGCTGAATGTTGCTATGTTCCCCTGGGTCCTTTCCTGCACGGGGAAGGCTGAGGACTCCCGATGCCTGCCACCAGCCTCAGCAGTGGCACAAGCTGTCCTCAAGCAGCGAGTGCTCTGAAACACAGCTGGAAGGACTTGGAAGGTGGTGGAGGGCTGCTGGCTTGTCCTGCATGTAAGCTCTGGGGTTGTCATCTTTGCTGCTTCCCTGAGGAAAGGATAGATGGATTTTTTAACTCCCTTAGCTTTCAGTTTAGAAGAATTTTATTTTGCTTTTCCCTAAAGCATTGGAGACTGACAGCAGCTACTGATGATGCCGGGCAGCATGCTTGCTCCTGATCTATCAAAGATTTCTCCTCTGCCTCCTTGGTGTCCTACTCAGGGGTTTATGGGCAAGTTTGGAAGCTGGTAGCACTTTTATTTCCAAATCTGGGCTGTCTGGCCAGCATTTGCCATCCTTTTCAGGGTTTGCTGTGGTTTTGGCACCAGCTGAGAGGGTCAGGGCACTGCCAGCAGTTTCCAGCCCTTCTCTTTTTGGTGGTCTTTTAGTATTCAGCTACTTTCTTTATGATCTTTCCTAGACCAACTGTTTGTTGCAGATTGTCAGAGCTACTGGAGGCAATGGATGCTTTGTGGGTCCTGAATCAAAAGCCTGTTAGCTGGCTGCTTGCCCCTGGCTAGCAATGGAGTCTGTTAACAGGGTGGTCTCTGCAGTCCTGGGTACCCAGCACTTAAAATAGAGCTGTCTCCCTCACAGACATAGCTGCCTTCATGGGGTCAGAGAGGCAGCTGCAAGAGATCATAGATTCTCTTTCTCAGTGCAAGCTCAGAACCTGGAGGTTTAATAACCTGCATTAAATCAATATCCTTTTTTTGTTCTTTTCCCTTTTTTCTTTTTCCCCTCCATATTCTGCCAACCCCTAGTTGTAAAGGCAGAGGATGAGGAGGCAGTAGAAGCTGAAGTGTTTTTAGGAAGGCTGACAGATAGCAGAAAGAGACACCAGTACCAAGCCTGCTTTAGTTTAGTGAAACATCTTGGCTGGGATCAAAAGATCCCATAAAACCCAAAGGAGAGGCTTCCATCAGAGTCAGTGGGGGTTTGGATTTAACCTGACATGGAAAGGCTCTCTAGACCAGTGGGGTCTAGATGTGGACCAACAGATCTCTTCTCTTCCAAGTGCCCCCCTTTCTGCCTCCCTGGTCCCTCTCAAGCTCTCCTGCCCCAGGACAGGCACTGGGGTTTGTCTGAAGGAGCTGTTCCCACCAGGAATGATGCAGCTTGCCTAGCCTCTGGAAGAAGAGGAAAGGACATCTGTGTACGTGCAGCATTTCAGAGACTCAAATCTTTACAAAATAATGTAGAAAATATCTTTAAACACCCTAGTCCCAGCACCTGCATGGTTAGACTCAAGGCCAGTGTGAGGCTGACTCTTGCCTCTGTAAGAAAGGCTCAGATTGGAGAACAAGGAAAATTCACCCTCCAGTGCCCATCCTTGCTGGTCCCTTCAGAAGATGCATTTGTCCAGAGCTGCTGGGAGTGGAGCATTTCCCAGGATGTAACTTATTTCAGTGCTGCTCCCAAGGCTGCTGGAATGCAAGTGACTCCCAGAGTATTTTAATAAGTATAAAAATTTGAAACAAGTGCAGACATGCTGGTTCCTGCCAGCTCTCCTGCCTTTCCCATTCAGGGTGTGAGTTTTCTTGCCTTCCCCCCCCGCCTTAAAGTACCAGCAAAAGAAAGGGAGAGACAGGCTCTAACAATGCAAGGAGAAAAAAATCTCCCTGCCCTGCTCCTTGTTTCTCCCCAGCCTCTGAATAGCTCATCCCATGCTGCTGCTCCATCCTGTTCCAAGCAACCAGCCAAGTTTTCCCACAGGAAGCACCTTTGGGATTAGAAAGCTGAGATTTTTATGTGGGGTGTGTTTGTTTCTCTGATCACCCAGGAATAGAATGGCTGAGTCAATCACTTGTCAGAGGGCTCACTACAGCTGGCAGGGACACGGGGTTGGGTGGCGGAGGGCAGGCTGTGCATGGCAGGCTGTGCATGGCAGGTTGCATGGCACAGGCAGTTCTCTTGCTCTTTGCCCTGCACTGCTCCATTCTCTTCCCTGATGCTGGTGGAGAATGAGTGATGGTTGCTGGCCAGGTGCCCCTGGATGAGCCCCCATGGCAGAGTGGGAACTCTGTGTGGCAGTGGCTGCAGTCATGGAGGATGCTCAGCCCATCGCTGTGGTGGCCAGGACCGAGTAGCTGCCCCAAGGACATGTGTCACCCAGGGTAACCCATGGGCAGGGCTGGGGATCTCATCCCACACCTATCCTGCTGCACACAGAATCATAGAATTGTTAGGGTTGGAAGGGACCTCAAGGAGCATCTAGTTTCAACCCCCCTACCATGGGCAGGGACACCTCACACTGGATCAGCTTGCTCAGAGACGCATCCACTCTTCCCTACTCCTTCCTCCCTTCCTGACCCAACACGAGGCTCAAAGCCTAGCCCCTGAAATCACTGTGAAATGAGGGCAATGCTAATTAGTGCAATTAGGCCTTTGCTCTTTCCCTGATGGATAATGAAGGAAGCAGTTGTCCCACTGAAGCCAGGCATCATTCTGCCTGGGGCTGCCAGGGTGTGAGCACAGGAGACCTGCTGGCATCTCCCCGTGCCTGTTTTGCTGACCTGAGGTTAATTGAGAGCAGGTCTCTTAACTCACTTTGCAGAGAAATTTGGCTGTGGGACCATGGGTTTCTTGCCTTGCTGCTGTCCCATCAATTCCAGGACAATATGTGGGGTTTTTCACCTGGAAATGGGACGAGGCAGGAGGAGCATCCCCCAGCCAGAAGCTGACCCAGCTCCATGCGACCAGAAACTTCTGCTCTGTAGCCACAGAAATTAGCTTCCCCCCCCCCCCCATTTCAGAGCTAATCCTGCCCAGAGCTCAGCACAGTCTCACCTCCCCTCTATCTATGGGCACGGAGACTCAGCCATTTTGACATTTCTGGCTGTGAATCCTGCCCTCAGCAAACACACTTGATGCTGATACAAGGTCTCTTGGCTGCCTGTGCTCGTACCCATCTGTTGTGGTGGCACCGTGCCCATGAGCAAGATGCTCTGCTATATTTGCTGCAGCATAGGTGCCAAGCAGACCAGATGTTTTCAGCAGGAAAGTGAAATGGGGAGGCAGGGTCCTTTTTTTAAAGCTCCTGGCTCTCTTGGCAGTGCCATGGGGCAGAAGCGTGCAGAGGCATTGTGCCACGTGCCTGCTGCCCCAGCCAGCCCACCCCAGCTCCCAAGCTGTGTCTGCCAAGCCAGCCCCATGTCTATGGGGGGACAGCCACCCACTGTTCCCAGCAAAACACCTTTGCTTGCTTGCAGTGTTTGGAGGCAGGAGGTCCCCATCCTCCTGGGGACAGCCAGGAGCCAGAGCTGATGCTGGTGTGGGTACTGCCGCAGGGCTCTGGCACAGGCAAGATGAGGAGTGAGTGACAACGCTTGCAGCTGGATTTTGCATTTCGGCACCTTGCCACAGCCTGTGAGCCAGCACTTGCTCAGACCTCAGACAAGTCTCAGGAGAGACAGTAAATAAGATGTTATTTTCCTCTCTGGCTGAGTGGTAATTTTCTGCCAGCCCACAGGAGCAGGGAACTGCAGTACCTAATCACAGCCCCTTCTCCCCTTGGCGGTGCTGCTCAGCCCCAGGAGGACAAGGCAGAGCAAGCAGCAGGGCAGGAGTTCATGAGCTAGAGAGATGGGTACAAACTGCTGAATGGGGAAAGGAGGATCCTCTGCATCTGAAGGCCCCTCTAGCAGATGGGCTGCACTGAGCTGTACCTTTTGGGGCAAAACATCAACTGTCACTGGCTGGGTGGATACAGGGCAGCCAGGTTCAGGGAGTATGTGACAAGTTTGTGCCCCATGACCTCCCGTGTGGGCAATGATCTCCCAAAAGCATGGGGAGAAACAAGTGGGAGGACCTGGTTATTCTGAAGAACTTGAAGTTTTTCAAGCAAGGATGGGGTGAGGGGGAAAGCATGAGTAGCAGTTGTGAGTGTTTGAGGAAACAACTGGATGCTATCTGTTCTCGCCAGCAGAGAGAAATCAACCCTATAGGATTACAGGCTGCTTAAATCTGGGAATAAAGGATGTTTGAAGTTCCTCTCTATTAACAAAACCCCTGGAGTTGTTGTGGGCTGGTTTGTTTTTTTTTTTTTCTTTCCTCTTGATATTGTTGTCAGGGAAATGTTGAGCTTGGAGATATCCACCCTGTACGTATGCTGGCTCCCCTGTCAGATGAGGAGCTGAAAGAGATGTGTATGCTGGAGTTTTTTCCTACTGCTGAGATCCTTGAATCCCAACTAAACTGAATCGTGGCCATCTACAGTGAGGCCACTTTGCCTAACCCCCCCCCATGATTCTTCAGGGTTACTGACTGACAAAATGCATTAAAAATGTGAAGCAAGCAAACCTTTGGAGTAATCCCTTCAAAATAACCCCACCCCAAATCTGGTGGTTCTATATTTGTTGCTCTGATTGACTTACAAACTACACTGCATCTGTGTTACTCTAATTAAGCAGCTCAGTGCTTCTGTAGCGTTGCAGCGAGCATCTTGTCATGAAATCATAGAACCAATAAGGTTGGAAAAGACCTCAAAGATCATCAAGTCCAACCTGTCACCCAACACCTCATGACTACTTGACCATGGTACCAAGTGCCATGTCCAATCCCCTCTTAAACACCTCTGGGGGGGTAACTCCCCCACCTCCCTGGGCAGCACATTCCAATGGCTAACAACTCTCTCAGTGAAGAACTTTGTCCTCACCTCGAGCCTAAACATCCCCTGGCACAGCTTGAGACTGTGTCCTCTTGTTCTGGTGCTGATTACCAGGGAGAAGAGACCAATCCCCTCCTGCCTACAACCACCCTTCAGGTAATTGTAGAGAGCAATAAGGTCTCCCCTGAGCCTCCTCTTCTCCAGGCTAAACAATCCCAGCTCCCTCACTCTCTCCTTGTAGGGCTTGTGCTTGAGCCCTCTCCCCAGCCTCATTGCCCTTCTCTGGACACATTCAAGTGTCTCAATGTCCTTCTTAAATTGAGGGGCCCAGAACTGGACACAAAGTGTGGCCTAACCAGTGCTGAGTACAGGGACACAATGACTTCCCTGCTCCTGCTGGCCATGCTATTCTTGATGCAGGCCAGGATGCTATTGGCCTTCTTGGGCACACTGCTGGCTCATGTTCAGCCTACTGTCAATCAGTACCCCCAGGTCCCTTTCTGTTTGGCTGCTCTCCAGCCACTCTAACTCCAGCCTGTAGCACTACATGGGGTTGTTGTGGCCAAAGTGCAGCACCTGGCACTTTGGCCACAACAGTCGAACTCTGGAAAACAGTTTGAAGGCTCCTGAGACCAAAACCTGTCTTTTTATTGCTGTTGGCTGCTGATGGTTGTGGAAATTGGAGCAATGACCTGATAATTTGCCAATCACCATGAAACATGCACCGTTAAACTTCTCTTCTGGGTGTCCCTGCGTGAAATCTTTGCTGCTTTGGATGCTTTGTGGAATGCAACTGAGCTTTTGACATTTATGGGGAGTTGTGATGGGCCCGGGAAGCTGACACTGCTGGCTTTCAAACAGATGAAACTCTCTTTCTTCTATGCAGCAAACTGCACTTCTTGCTTTTTGTGCTAGCTAGTGCCTGTGAGGGCTGAGCGATTTTACTGAGCCAACTTCAGAGCTCGCAGCATTTGTTTGTTTTTAAGCAGGTCTGGCCAGAAAACAAAGATCCTGTAATACTACTGTAGGGAGGCCTTGGGTTTCCTTACCTTTCCCTGGGAAACCCTGGGAAATGTCTTTTTTCTTTGAATTAAAACCTGTTGAGAGACAGAAATGCATCCACTCTGGACAACAAGCACCTACAGAAAACCCACCAGCTGCTGCTGCTGGAGATGCTCGTCTGAAAGCCTGCTCATTGGACACGACGCAGTTCCACCAAAGGTGGTTTTAGCAGATCAGTGCTCATCAAGGTTTTTTTTTTCCATTTTTTTTCCTTCTAAATCCAGCCCATAGGAGGGATCAGAGGGGTTTATTCCCTGCCTGAAGCAGAGAAGGGCATGCCTCTGTGAAGCCCATTCCCACTGCAGGGGGGGTGAGGCAAAGCTAAGGGTGAGAAAGAGACTCCTCTTGGCAAAAGTGCTAGGAAGCAGGTAGGGCTGTTTAAGCCTCGAGGTGTATTTAATGAGATTAAAGTTCCCTAGTCACTCTCTCTTACTTTCTTCCAGTTCTAATTAACTTCCACTTGAACTCCCCTCCCAGGCTGCCAACCTTGCCAGAGGTGTTGGGGATGCCCTTGGGAGCTCTGCCAGGCTGGAGAGATGGCTGCACCCGTGTAGCAGCCAGGGCTGACAGTATGAGCCTGTGGGGTGTCCACAGGAGAATCAGCTGATGTGGTGGGGTCTCTTTCTCCCAGTGGGACCTTGCAGTGCCCCAGGGATGCAGATCACACAGTGTATGAGGTGAACAGGAATCCAGGCATGGGCACGAGATCACAGACTCATGAAATAGAACCATAGAATTGTTTTGGTTGGAAGAGACCTCTCAGATCATCAAATACAACCCAGTACTGATAGGTTACCACTAAAGCATGTCCCACAGCACCATACCTATATGTCCTTTAAATCCCTCCGGGGATGGAGACTCCACACCTTCTCTAGGCATCCTGTGCCAGGGCTTCACAACTGTTTCCTTGGGAGAAAAAGAACAACTCCTGTCTCACTCTAACCTCTTCTGAGGGAGTTGTAGAGAGCAAGGAGGGCTCCCCACAGCTGCCTTTTCTCCCAGCCCAGTTCCCTCAGTCAGTCCTCCCAGGACAATGAAAAAGAAATCAGTTAAACACCCATCCCTCTTGCAGAGGAGTGGACACAGTGCTCCTGCACTCTTCCCACCTTCCTTCTGCCAAAGGCACCTCTTGGATGAGACTTTCCAATGCACAGAATCCCAGCATGGTGGTGGCTGAAAGTGACCTCTGGGGATCATCTAGCCTACCCCACCCTTTTAAAGCAAGGTCACCCAGAGCAAGATGCCCTGGATCACATCCAGGTGGGTTTGGAGTCTCTGCAGAGAAGATGACTCCACAGTAATTCTGGACAGCCTGCTCCAGTGCTCTCTCACCCTCCTAGTAAAGAAGTTTTTCCTTATCCATTCTTCCTCCCTTCTTTCCCGGCTGCCCAAGACAGGGGAGGGGTCATCCCTGCCCTTTCCCCAGCTACCTGCCCTCTCCCCAGCAGACCCATTGCTGCAGTGCATGGGTAGCACACTGGGCTGAGGGTCCTTCCACCTGCTAGCCCTGTGGGGTCTTCCCAGCTAGTTGGTCGCTAAACCCTTTAGGAAAGCTGGGCTCTGCACAGCACCCAGTACCATGAGGCCATGGCTCAGGATCAAGCTCATGGCATGTTAAACCCTTGGGAGTGGTTTGAAAAACTCTACTGCAGCTACTGCAGTTGCCTGCCAGGTACCCTGCCTGTGCCCTGGCTGCCCACTCAGCACCAGCACCGTGGGGTCTCCACTAGCAGCCAGGCTGCTGCCAGCATGGCAGAGACCTGCCATTGAACCTGGAGGCACCTGGATATCACAGACCTCCACGGGCAAAGCCCCTCCTCAGGAACCCCAGTGCCAAGAGATGCTTTCCCCACGGCCTGTCTGCTCCCATCAGCGCTCAAGGAGAAGCCATCACTGAAAAGGGTATTTTTAACATCACCTTGGTAAAATGTAAAGGCTAAAATTCTCTTGGCAGACAGAGAGCTATTCTTCTCTTTCTGATGAAGAAACTATTTCCTCATACATCTGGTTCGTATTTTTCTTTAGGTTCCTGCCAGAAACAATTCTGAAAACAAAATGCAGAGCCGAGCCGAGCAAACGTATACATTCCTGAAGGATTCCTTCACTGCTCCTCTCCAACCCAAACCTACCAATCCTCCTTACAAACTTTGGAGGCTTTTCATTTTAGTTTTATTTTTTCTTTCTTTCTTTTTCTTTTCTTTTATTTTTTTTAAATTAGTTTTCTTTTTGAAATGTGAAAACATATGGCTTGATTAGCTCTGGAACACTGCTGCCTGCCTGCTTTAAAATGATCTACATTCAGCAAATAATTACAGAGAATAGGAGGAGAAAAATATTTCATCACAGAAAATAGTTCCCCCCTCCCCCCCCCCCCCCCCCCTTTCCTAATTGTTTAAGCCTATTATCTCTCCAGTCAGATTTGTCTGGAAAGCCTTATTAATGACTGCGTGACATGAGCCTCGTGCTGGGGCCTTGCAGCTCAGAGAGGTTGGGTTCTCCTTCGAAATCCAGGGGGTTTGGATTAGAGGAGGGGAAGCTGTGGTGAGTGGTGTTTGAGGCTGCATTCAGCTGCATGCATCCTGCTTTGGTCCACTGCTGTTGAACATATGTGGGCAAACGGCCAGGGTGGTTTTGCTTTTCTAAAGCTCAGTGGGGTAGGGCTGGGGAGAAGGAAAAAAAAAAAGCCAAACCAGAAGGAAAAAATAAAAGACAAGGGAGAAAGGGAGAGTGATATCCCAGTCCCAGTCTACTGAAGCCCTGTTAATTGGGAGGGAGGGGATGGGAAGTCACGGGTGGGTGCACCCAAAGCCTGCCTGTACCACCTGTGAGATGGATGGTACCCACAGTGTTGTCATAGCACCAAACTCCTGCTCCTGTGTCTGCTGCTGAGGAAGCACAGCAGCTGAAAGCCGTTGGCTTCACCTAATTGGGAACAGAGGCGATACCTTAGGAAAGAAAAGAAATGTGTAGCCCCAAATTATTTATGTTCCTAGTGAGTGCAGAGCAATTGCATCTTGACAGCCAGCCTCTGCTCCCTCACCAAGGTACCCAAGTGATGCCTGAGCTGGAACACCACAGGCAATGCTGTGGAAATGTTTGCAAACATTGGATTGAGAGAGGTTTGTGCTGTTGTTGGTTTGTTCTTTAAGCAGAGAAAAAAAATCAGCTGTGGGACTAGGGCCCCCTTTACTTCCTTCACAAATATCCCTAGGCTTTTCAGCTCTAGTTTAGTGAGGTGGTGGTTTCAGGGATGCATAGGAGAGGGTGAGTGGTGGTGGCTGAAAACCACTCAGTATGTCTTGACTTGCTCTTTAACTTGATACTGATGTTTATTAAAATGCCTGTGTGGGTGCAGAGAGCCCTGATTTCAGCAGAAATGGGGTGGCTTTGGCTCTGAAGAGGAGAACCCCTCAGTTTGGATGCCATATGGGGGATTGAGTGGAGGGATGCAGTTCCTGGCAGGGTTGTGAACCAGAGCCTGCTGCCTTCCCTGCAGAGTTGCTTGCTTTCACTCAGTAATTGCTGCCTGCTTGGAAATGCTCCTGCTAAAAGACCAAAATGACTGATTACAAAAATTGGAAAGGATTGAAATCTCTAAAACAATGCAAAGGGAAGAAAACAGATGAGCTAGCGAGGGAATGGGCTTATCACTTCTTGAGCAAACAAACAAGTGAAAGCTAATTTTCTGAGCCAGCAAATGAATGATTAATGAACCAACCCACGATTAACCCTTCATCACGAGCTCACCTACTCCGGGTAACTGCTTTGCACAGTGGTTGCTCCATTTCACATTGGAATAAAGACACCATTAGCTCGTCATAAATCTGCTGCTCAGGTTGCATTTCAAAGGGCTTTGACCCAGCAAGGTATAAGCAGGGGAAGGAAGAAAACAGGGTTTAAAGATGTTCCAGATGCACACCGCTTGGGCTGTGGCGTCGTTTCAAGAGCCGCTCGTTTGTGTATCTCTCCCAGCATGGCTATAAACTAACCTCCTCTGACACAAGCACAACAGAGTTGAAAATATGAACTTGTCTTTTTGCTGCATTTTGTTAAGTGATTAATTTGCCTTATATTAACTTAAAATGAGCTCATTAAAAGATTTCTTTTTTCCCCCCTTTAAAAGCACTGCTCATTATACTATCATTTTAAGTAATTAAATCAGAATAAATGGCTGTGTGAAGCTATTTTAATGTAACATCTAATTATATCTGACCTAGACGCTGAACTATAATCATTAACTACATGAACTGTGTAATGTTCCACAGACTCCTTAATAATTTATACAGGCTGGATTCAGCTGCGTGGAGTTGTAAGCCGAAGCCCTGAGATGCCATGCACCTGTATTGGATGTGGGACAGCTGATGGAATTTTGCTTGTCAAGCTCTTTTTAGCCTTGACTCCAGGGGGTTTTGCCTGAGGAGCTGTGCTGGCCATGAGGTTGGCCTGACCTGGCTGGAGTTGCTGCATCTTTATTGTGTGTGTGGAGATGGAAGATGTGTGTCTTGGGCACTTGTGTGTCTCGGGCACATGCATGATCCGGGTTTTTCTCCTGTAGGATGCTCTAGTCAAGGCAATATGTTTATACCACATGTTTTTAAAGTGTGTTAGGCTGTAACTTCAATGTTTTCACACATGTGGCCAGGCTCAGTTACCAGAAGCTTTGCTTTTTCTGCATGTTCAATTCACAGAATGCCAGGGTTGGAAGGCACCCCATGGATCACCTACTACCAACCCCACTGCCATGGGCAGGCACACTATATCAGGTTGCCCAGAGCTACATCCAGCCTGGCTTTAGAAACATCCAGGTATAGGCCTTCTACCACCTCCCTGGCAACCCTTATGGTGAAAAGCTTCTTCCTAATGTCTAAACTAAATCTGCCCTCCTCTAGCTTGGGTAGTAATAGGACTAGGGGGAATGGATCCAACTCCCTAAAAAGTCCCTCACCAGCTTTCTTGTAGGCCCCCTTCAAATATTGGAAGGCCACAATAAGGTCTCCTCCAAGGCTTCTCTCCTCCAAACTGAGCAACCCCAACTCTCTCAGCCTGTCCTCATGGGAGAGGTGCTCCAGCCCTTGCACACTTGCTGTTTGCCTCCTATGGAGGGTCAGTCTGTGCTTCCATTTTAACCATTGTTTTTTTTCTGATCTCTTTGCTTGTAACTTCCAGGTTTCTTTTCCCTGAAAGACTTGCTCAAGTTAGCTTTACTCCTGAAAATAAGTTTGTCTGGTGAAGGACAAATTGCCTCGCCAGGTTTCTAACCTTTCCCTAACTGGGACAGAAGAGAGAGGGGCTGGATGTTGCCATTGCAGTAGCTGGTCCATCCATCTTCTGCACAACGCTGATGGGCTGGATGCCTGGTTGGAAGGGAACAGCAGTACCATGTTGTGGTGTATCCAAAAATTGCTGGTGCCACCTATTGGTGGAAATCTGCAGATTAGGACGTGATTAATGTGCATTATTGTGCCCTCTGCTTATCGGTCCCCAGCTGACAGGTGGGTCAAACCACTTCTACTGTTGGTTTTGCTATCGGTTACCCTTGGCAAACACTGTTTGCATTCCTCCTGTACCTTGGGTGTGATTTGCAAACAAGAGGGTTTGCTGCAGGCACGCAGCTGGTGGTGGACACATGCAGCCCTGGGAGATGTGTGTGTGTGGTGGGGGAGGGCAGGTAGAGCTGCTCCCCAGGGCAGGGCAGACCTAAAAGCCAGCCTTGTGTAAATGGTGCTGCTGG
The DNA here is from genome assembly GCF_026170545.1 of Melanerpes formicivorus. Lineage (NCBI taxonomy): Eukaryota > Metazoa > Chordata > Aves > Piciformes > Picidae > Melanerpes > Melanerpes formicivorus. The sequence goes on along the minus strand of NW_027142380.1, from coordinate 7,632,308 downwards.
CTGGGTCAATAAACCCACTTGGCTTAGGATAAACATTGGGTGTTCCTAGCACTGCTGCTTGTGCTTGGGGTGAGGATGGGAGAAGTGGTGTGGAACTTACGGGTGACAGGAAGGACGTGGACCTGGTGGAGTGGGTCCAGAGGAGGATCACAAAAATGATCAGGGGGTTGGAGCACCTCTGCTATGAAGACAGGCTGAGGGAGCTGGGGTTGCTCAGCCTGGAGAAGAGCAGGCTCTGGGCAGACCTAATAGCAGCCTTCCAGTATCTGAAGGAGGCTCAGGAAGAGTGGGGAGAGACTGTTCACAACAGCCTGCAATGGACAGGACAAGGGGCAATGGCTTCAAACTAGAGAAGGGCAGATTTAGTTTGGATGTCAGGAAGAAGTTCTTCACTATGAGGGTGGTGGAACCCTGGAACAGGTTTCCCAGGGAGGTGGTTGAGGCCACATCCCTGGATGTTTTTAAGGTAAGACTCAATGAGGCCCTGGGCAGCCTGTTCTAGCTGGGGATGTTCCTGCTGGCTGGGGGGAGGTTGGTCTGGATGACCTTTGGAGGAGCCTTCTGACCTCGACCATTCTATGATCCTATGATGCAGTGCTGCTGTGGGGACCTCCAGATGGAGGCCCACATGCTGGGCATGGAGATGGATAATTTCACCAAGCAAAAGAGATGTGGGTATGGATGCAAAGGCATGGATTTTTCCAGCCTCAGGAGATTTTCCAGCCTTATGAAGGAAGGTTGATTCTCTGCCTAGCGTCCTGCTTCCTGCTGCCTTGTTGCAGGAGACCTTTAGCCAAGCCCTGATAGGCAACAAAAAGCCCTTCTGGCCTCCTGCCTGGTGTGCTTAAGTAGTTTTATAGCTGTCATATAGAGCAGCCCTATATTAGCATCAGGTTTAATACTCCCGGGAAACATCCAGCCACAGTACTGACATCATGGACTAAAGGCTCCAAAGGTTCACTTGCTTAAGTGGCTATTTGTAATAGAGTCTTTTAATAAAATCTCATTAAAGGAGAGCTCCTGACCGAGCCCGGTTCCTGAGACTGCTGGAACAGAACACCAAAGGCCAACCTTTAAGAGGGAGGGGAGAGAAAACAGACCCCTGCAAGGACCTGGTTAAAGCTGGAGAGAAGTGCTTGGCACTTGTCCATGCTGCTCTTGTCCATGCCCAGAGGAGTAAAAGGTCTTTGTGGAAAGCAGAGCAGTGAGCAGTGTAGAGGGAAAGGGCAAGAGATACTCCTGGTCATTGCATGGGGACCACCTTGCATCAGAAGGACTGGTGGGAGTCAAGAAGAGCTCAGACTCCTCTCCAGTTTTCCTTCCACACCACAAGTTCCTAGATGCAAGGGGCAGAAGATACAAGGCTGCTCCTGAGTTAAGATGCTGGGAGGATGGTGCTCCCAGGGCTTTCTTTACATTTTCTGTCTCAGTTTGGCTGAACCTTTTTTTACTGTGTGATTGAAGAATAATCTGAATTCCAGGGAAGAGTTTTCTAAACGCTTGTCTCCTCTGTAATTTTTCTGTCATGCCATAGAGAGGAGCTGCATGAAAGACTTCAGCAAAGAAATTAGTCTCTACTTCAATCCTAGGGTGTTTTTTTTTCAGGTGGTTTTTTTTTCTCTTTTCTTTTTTTAATACCTAAAAAATTACTCTTTGATGTGAAAATTATATGCACTTAGAGATATGCTAATATGAAAATGATTGGAGGAACGTTGAGCATGGAGAACAGCTCATATCCAGGCACTCTCCTTCACCACCTGCATCTCCAACAACCTCAGTCCCATCTTTCCATACACAGCTCACCACCTTCAGCCATGTTGCTTGTGTGCTAAAAGCAACTCCTCTTTTCAATGGCTTCAGAAGCAGATCTTTTGTGTTTCTGTTGGGGGTTTGGGTGTGAGTTTTGTTGCTTCAGGTTTTTTCTTCTCCTTCTTTTTCAAGGCAGGGATGTTATGCCCATTCTGTGGTTTTGTAAGAATGCTGATGGTGATGTTCCTGCTCAGGAAGTGCTTAAGGACCAGCAGTGCTTTTCCAGGCTGGACTTAGAATGGTACAAAATCACAGAATGAGGTTGGAAGAGACCTCTGGAGTTCAAGTCCAACCCCCTTGACAAGGTGGGTTCACCTAAAGAAGGTCACACATATAAAACATCCAGGTGGGTTTATGCACCTATCTCAAATCTATCACCAGTCAGGATAGAGCTAAAGCTTTTAAGGTGCTAGAGGTGGTCCCCAGCCCCACCACTGCTTTAGGCTTTACACTGATGAAAAACTTGCTGCTGACTGAATGAAAACTGCCTGTGCTGGCCACTGGTTTTTGAGGGGATGCAGCATATTCCTGTTGTCTTCTTTCAGAGATATTTTGCCTGTAGTTCTTCACATATGTGAAATGAGATAAGCTAGGGAAAAAAGGACGGTTGTGGAGTAGCAGCTGGGATTGTATCTTCATATTTTCTTCCCTTGCTGGCTTCAAAAGCAGAATTTGGAGTCAACAAAGGCAGAACTGGTATCATCACAGCTAAGGATGATTTTGTTTGGAGCGGATGCCCTGCTGCGTGCCCAGTGTGCTGCAGAGATAGGAATTGCTCTTACAGAAAGCCTGAGAAGCAGGAGATGTGTTTTGTCTGTGATGCAGGATGATGGCTCCTGAGTGCTGAGATTTAATGTGCCTCTGCTGTAATACTCTGCTCCTCTTGTGCCCTGATTGCTAGTGGTGAGTTGGTGCTGGTGGCACTGCTGGCTGATGCCAGTGCAGCAGCTCCTGGTGCAGTGGGGTTTGGTGACATTTGCACCGGAATTAAAGCAAATGCAGTTCCTGTTCAGTGATCAATATGATGGTAAACTTAAAACTTCCAGCTTCTGCCTGTGCTCACAATCTGAAACAGTCAGGGAAATCAGCCTTTCAGTGATTAGCTCCAGTTCCCCCACTGGGGCATAGCCTGACTTTCTTTATTAGTGGATTTCCAGGTGGCATTCTTGATAGGTTAGATGGCTTTGAGCCGTTGGCTAAGGCAGAGGCTGCTGGCACAGCTGTAGGTTGTGTTGCTATCCTGGGGTTGAGCTTTCCCATTTTGGCTCATCGCACAAGCAGCTCTTCTGTAAGCTACTGTCTTCCTGAGATCCCCTTCCAAAGTGTGGGTGGTGATCAGCAGCCTCCAGTACATTTCAGTTTCCTGGAAATCCTTGTCCTTGCATTGTCTCTCCCTTTCTGTCCTGGTCTGGAGGAAGGGGGAAATGCTTTTTTGTGTCTTCCTTTTCCTGCTTGTTTCTGCAAATGACCATCTGTTGAACCACAGGTAGCCATACTGGAGAGAAAAAACAAAAAACCACCTCAAAGCTAGCCTGATATATTGTGTTTCCAACTGTTTTGTAGGACTACTTCCAATCCATCAGTTGCATTAGTCAATTAAATCCACTCTGATTTCAAGGGTCCCTAGAGTTTACACCCAAATTCCAGGAAAACTTGTAAATCCCATGTCATATCTCTTGCCTTTACTTGGGTACTACTTTGCTCCAGATTTTTTTTCCCAATTGAAAGAGGCATTAAAAATACCCATGGAATTTAAAATATACATCACAAGAGGTGTAGTACATATGACAATGAAGAAGATCTGAGCACAGGACACAGGCAGGCACATGAACCTATCACACTTGTTCAAAGCAAAGCCACTGCTGAGTGCTGTAGGATTGGTGACTGATGCTCAGAGCTATGTTACACAGTCCAGCCACAGCTGAAATCCAATATTTTGGGGTGGAGACACTCTTCATGCCTGGTTTCCATTGGAAACTTGCTCCAGGCTCATTTTGTTTCTGGCAGAAGCACAGCGGGCTCTCTGTTTGCTCGGGCCCCGGTCCTGCAGTACGGTTCAGATCCTTAGCCTGCAGCTTGGGTTTTGGTTGGCATCGGGGCTAAACACATCATTTAATCTAAAACTTGCATGCAGATTTGAGGGCTTGCATATAGACACCAATTTTCTGCTTTCAGACCTAAATTTAAAGCACTCGAAGGCAACATTTTAACCTTGCCAAGGGGCAGAGGCAGGCTGGCAGGTGAATTTTCCCTGCTAGCAAGACCAGCTTTGAACAGGATGGACTTTTTTTGGGGGGTGTAAACAACAACCTAATGTAAAGCACTGGAGAAACAGACCAAATCTATGAGTTCTTATTTTAAATAAATCAGATATAGCAAGCTCTGACTTCCCTTAAAGCAACCTGACATAGGGTATGAGTGGTTTGGAAAGGTTTGCATAAGCAGTTTTGATCCTGGGATGCTGGGGTTTACCTGGGAATGGAGATATTCTGGCTCCAGAGAGCTGTTAGAGGGAAGATATTTTCAATGTGCTGTGTTGTGAGTGTATTTAAAGCTGTAGGTCCTTGGAGCCTGGTACCTGGGCAGCAATGAATCAAAAGAAATAAATGCAGATGTCCAGAAGAACAAAAGGAACATTAAACAGAGAATGCCCTCTTTGCTGGGAAACAGCAAAGTTTCAGAGTCCATAAATAAAACCTCCTAATCTAATAAATGTTCCAGAGATAACTGGAAAAAATATGGAAATGGTCACTGGGTTGTAGGGGAGCAGATTGCACTTCTGCCTAGTGAAAGGACTTGAAGCCTCTGCAGTTGAGTTGATTCATAGCCCTTTGTAACGTGCCGGTTATCCCCAATCGCAGCAGGTTTCGTGCACAAGTACTACAGTATGTCAATGTCTAGTTAATATTTTAAGGAGAATGGAGAACAACCAGATTGTAGTTTGATGGCTCTTCTTTCTCTCTTTTTATTTTTTCTCTCCTTTTCTTTTCTCCCCCCCTCCTTTTTCTTTTTCTCTCTCTTATTCTATTTCCCCCCCTCCTTCCCGCCCCCCCCCCCCCTTTTTTTTTTTTTCTTGTGTTTGTTGTGCTTTTTTTTTAAGAAATGGGCTACTGATAAGAGTAGAAGCCTGGACAGAAAGGACTGCTTGATGTGCTAATTGCCTGAGAAGATGCAACTTCCTTTGAACTTGTCAGGAAAAGAAGAACCAGGAGGTGAGTCATGGCCCAGCAGCACGGGTGATGAATGGATGGTCTGAACGTGCGCCAGGATGGAGCAAACAATACGAGATCCCACGGGGCTCCAGCTAGAATGCTGAGCCAAACGGGTGTAAGCTGCCTGTGTTCATGTTGCTTGGTATAGATCTGATCTGTGCAGAAAATTCAGAAAGGTTTGGGTTGAGTATCCTTTTTATGTTGGGAGATTCTTCTCATCTTTCTGCTTGTGACCAGCTCAGCCTCCATTCCTGTATTTCACACAAACCCAAGAATCCTTGCAGTGCCCTTGGGACAGGTGACAACAGTCAGTTTTCACTGAGAAGTTCAGGTGTACTCTGCTTCCTTCACAGTTCCCCTCCCTGCTCAGCATCCTTTGTGCTTACTAGTGACCATGTCCACTGCTGGTGTCAGCCTGGACCAGGTGCCTGGCTCTGATGATGAGAGATACAAATGCTGCTCATGTGCTTTTCCATCTGAATTCTGCCAGGAGCCCTGGGGGCTGTCTGATGCTAGGGAGGAAGGATGTATGGGGTGTTTTGTGTTGTTTGGGTTCTTTTTACGCTGAGCTGATGGAAAGAAGGTTAAAATTGGTGTATGGTCTGTGCCGTCATCCAGGAGGACATCCTCTCTGTAATCTGTATATGTTCTGGCCCTTGTGTTTATCCAGAGAAGGATGATCCCTGTTATGTCTTCAGGAGATATGCTTGGTTTTATGACAAGCAGTGTGCAGGGCTCATTTGGTGCCTTTGTATTTACCATCAATGTGCTATAGGGCCTGTACCCCCTGCTGTTGCCTCTGCGTTCCTCTCTGGCCACAGGTGACAGAGTTCCAGCATGGTAGGGGGTTGGAAGAGATCTCTGGGGATCACCTAGTCCAACCACTCTGCTAAAGCAGGGTTACCCACAGCAGGTTGCCCAGGATCACAATGTCCAGGTATGTTTGAAAATTCTCTAGAACAGGAGACTCCAGAACCTCTCTGGGCAGCCTGTTCCAGGGCTCCAGCACCCTCACACCAAAGAATGATCTCCTCCTGGGTTCCAGTTTGTGCCTATTGCCCCTTGTCCTGTTCCAGGGCACCACTGAAAAGAGTCTGGCCCCGTCCTCTTGTCCCTCACCCTTTATTTCCTGCTGAACATTGATTAGATCCCCTCTTGGGCTGCTCTCCTGCAGGGTCAACAGCACCAGGTGTCGCAGCCTTTCCTCCTCACAGAGATGTTCCAGTCCCCTCAGCATCTTCATAGCCTCCACTGGGATCTCCAGTAGTTCCCTGTCTCTCTTGAACTGGGGAGCCCAGAACTGAACTCACCTAAAAATGCAATTTTTTGAGTGATTAGAAGGGGGGAAATACTCAGCAGAAAGGGTTGTAAGGTGTGCAACAAGGGCAAGAATATGTTGTGTAACTCCAGGTGGTTTCCTACCCCTTGCAGAGGGAAGGAGCTCTTTGGGGACAGAAGAGGTGGTTGACAGGAGACTTGACTGACAGAGCTCTCCAGCTTGATGGGGACCTACACTGGTTTGGGCTCTGCTGCTTCACTGCTTGTACTGCTCACTGCCTTTCAAAGCTGTCAGTGTTTAACACTCATGCTGTGCTCTCAGGTTAGCCATGCCTGAACTGAAGGTACTCCTTAGAAGTCTATATTAAGTAACATTAAAAGCTGAAATGGGCTGCTCAGCCCTATACTTTGATAGATTTTTCTGACTGTGTGTACAGCAGGAAAAAAGTCCCAGCCTTGGCTGATTTCCCTCCCTCAATCTGAGCCTGGTTTGCACCATGAGTGATTAGGGTAGGGTAGGGTAGGGTAGGATAGGATAGGATAGGATAGGATAGGATAGGATAGGATAGGATAGGATAGGATAGGATAGGATAGGATAGGATAGGATAGAATAGGCCAGGTTGGAAAAGACCTTTGGGATCATCAAGTCCAGCCTATCACCCAACACCATGTAATCAACTAAACCATGGCACTGTCTCATCCAGTCCCCTCTTAAACACCTCCACTGATGGTGACTCCACGGATGTTGTGGCTGAGATGAGCTTGTGTAGACTCTGACCTGCAGCTGCTCTATGTGAATATGAAAACTTCCATCAGCCCCTCCTGATTGCTTTGTACCAATGCAGGAATGGTGTGGCCAGCAGGATCAGGGAAGTCATTGTGCCCCTGTACTCAGCACTGGTTAGGCCATACCTTGTGTCCAGTTCTGGGCCCCTCAATTTAAGAAGGACATTGAGACACTTGAATGCGTCCAGAGAAGGGCAATGAGGCTGGGGAGAGGGCTCAAGCACAAGCCCTATGAGGAGAGGCTGAGGGAGCTGGGATTGTCTAGCCTGGAGAAGAGGAGGCTCAGGGGAGACCTTATTGCTCTCTACAATTACCTGAAGGGTGGTTGTAGGCAGGAGGGGATTGGTCTCTTCTCCCAGGCAGCCAGCACCAGAACAAGAGGACACAGTCTCAACCTGTGCCAGGGGATGTTTAGGCTAGAGGTGAGGAGAAAGTTCTTCACAGAGTTAGCCATTGGAATGTGCTGCCCAGGGAGGTGGTGGAGTCACCCCTCCCAGAGGTGTTTAAGAGGGAATTGGATGTGGCACTTGGTGCCATGGTCAAGTAGTCATGAGGTCTGTGGTGACAGGTTGGACTTGATGATCTTTGAGGTCTTTTCCAACCTTATTGATTCTATGATTCTAAGATGCAAGGCTTGTGCCTTCCTTTCTACCTGGTAAATCTCTAGGGGGGAACCTGAAGAAGAGCTATGGTTTCATAATAAGCTATGGGCTGGAGAGGTTAAGTCACAAATTCTTTTATCCCTTGTGGCTGGATGGTTGTTGGTTATCTTATTTTTAGTTATTTTGAACTTATTTTAGAAGAAGTGACCCAAGCTCTTCCTGCAGATTCTATCTTTATGTAATGGTCTAGAGCCTGATGACACAGAGCTGTGCAAATGCAATTTAACCTGAGGTTAGAATATCACTGGTGACTTAGTGGTGGGTGGCTTAAAAATATGCAGTGGAGGAAAGGCTTTCTGTTTATTTTCTTTTTTTTTTTTTTTTCTCTTTTTTCTTCTTAAAGAATGCAACCAAAATGAGATTTCAGAGCAGTGATGCTTTTCCAGGGCTGTTTGTTACAATCAAACCTTGCTCAAGCATTGGTTTGCGGGGGGAGTTAGGGAGTTGGGCATCTGGAAAAGGCATTGGTGTGGAGACCAGCTAAGTGAGAAGTTGTGAGGTGTTGGTTTTGGCAGGTCTATCCTGTGCTCTGCAGGGCTTTTCAGAGCTTGTATTTCCATTTTATTTTGTTGGGGGGGGGGGAGGGAGGGGCTGTCACTTGGGTGAATACCTTAACCCCAGAGATACCATTTGATGCACAGCCTGTTGTCAGGGCTACAAAGAGTTGCAGGTGTGCATGTGTGAGAAATTCTCAGTAAACAAACAGAGATTTTAGGTAGAGGGTACTGTCACATCCTGTTACTGTCATCTTCTGGCAGTGTGGTTGTGCTGGTATCACCCTGTTAGTTATTTCTGGCTGGAGCAGCAGTGATTTATGGCAAGCAAATGACCAGCCAGCTGCCAGCCAGATTCACACGTGCTCACATGGGAAGCTGGGACTGCTGTTCTGCACAGCACCTGTCTCTGCAGAACAGACATTGGTATCAAATGCAGAGTTCATGCCCAGATAAAGCTCCTCATGTGCTACAGTATGGTAGAGGTAGGAAGAGACCTCTGGAGATCACGTAGTCCAACTCACCTGCTAAAGCAGGGACACCCAAAGCAGCTTGCCCAGGGACAGAGTATCTAGCTGGGTTTGGAATGTCTTCAGAGGAGGAGACTCTGCAACCTCTCTGGGCAGCCTGCTCCAGGGCTCCAGCACCCTCACATAAAAGAAGTTTTTCCTCATGTTCAGATGGAACCTCCTGAGTTCCGGTTTTTGCTCATTGCCCTTTGTCTTATCACTGGGCACCACTGAAAAGAGTCTGGCCCCACTGTCTGAAAACCTGCCCTTTAGCTCCTGCTGAGCATTGAGAAGATCCCTTCTCCAGCTGCCCTTCTCTAGACTAAACAGCCCCAGGTGTTTCAGCCTTTCCTCACAGAGATGCTCCATCCCCCTTCTCACCTTTGTAGCCTCTGTCTCTCCTGAACTGGGGAGTCCAGAATTGGACCCAGTACTGCAGGTGTGGCCTCACTAGGTAGAGCAAAGTGGGAGGAGAATCTCCCCCTGCCTGCTGGCCACACCTTCTTAAACATACCCTGGGAGACCATTTGCCTTCTTGGCCACAAAACCACGCTGACTGTCCATGGTGAACTTGTCCACCAGCACTGCCAGGTCCATCTGGCCAACCACTCACCCCTGCTGGTGCATGGGGTTATTCCTCCTTAGGTGCAGGATTCTACACTTAGCTGCACTTGGCACAATGGTGTTTTGAGTGCCCCAGTGAGGAGGGACACCAGTCAGCATCCCAGCTCGCTGGCCATGCTGCAGAGCTACCCCTCCACATGCGCAGCTGCTGGCAGGTTCAGCAATTTGGGAGACCTGACCTGGTATGACCTTCTACGCCCTGGCAAAGGGTTCCTTCCCCCTGCACATACCATGCTGAATCCCACATCTAGCTCCTCACTTTTTCAGCCTTTTCTGCTGTTTTTTTTTTTTTCAGCCTTTCAGCACAGCAGTGGTAAGATCTGGTGGAACACCAGAAAGGGAATAGCACTTGTAGAACATCAACAAGAAAAGGATGAATAGAAGCCTGTATTTAATTCCCTTATTTTACATGGTGTTTCTGGAGTAGGTGCTAATCAGTGGGCCTCTACTCTTTAACTGAAAGACTTTGTAAAACAAATGATGTGCATACTACAAAGTCTGGAAGAGCAGTGGCTAGGAGATCCCTGTTGGTGTCCATGTGGCTTTAATCCAGGCTGATGGTCTGCTGTGGTGGAAGCAAATGGGAGAAGAAAGCCCACTCCAGGGCCCTTTCTCCTCCTGGTTTGGAGAGTTGGAAGGTGGGTTTTGGAAGGTAAAAAGTAAGACCACTACATCATCAATTAACTGGGAAAGATTCAGCCTGTACTGGAGAAGCTAACTGTGGTTGGGCTGCTACTACCAGTACAATGGGAAGCAGTGGTGTCTTGTCTTCAAATATTCATGTGTGACCTCCAGGTGATGCTTCAGAAACATATCCTGATGCTCTTCATGTTTCTTTAGAATCCATGGGAGCTTTGGCACTACCTTGTATAAGAAAAAGAGGATATTCCAAGATCACTGATTCAAGAACTTTTCAGCACTAACAATGCCAATTAAAAACAAAGAAACAACTTCTTATTTTAAAGCTGTATCTAATGTAAGAATCAAACTGGATTTTGAGCAGGCTTCTTTGGTCATGTTTTCTTTCTGCACTTGACAAACTTAGCAGTAATTAATTCTAAACTGGCTCTCCATAGTGCCTGTTACCATCTCTGCAGTCTCTCCAAAGAGATTGGCCCCTTGGGTTAAGAATCTTTCTCAATATAATTTTCATTCTTTAAACTTCCAACGTCCCTACTAACCTTTTAGCTGGTAAATGGTCTGGGTCCAAAGGTGAAATTGAGAAAAGGAGAGCCTGTGTACCAGAAGATAGACCTTTGCAAGAGGAATGCTTTATCTCCCAGGGTGGAATCACATTATCTAGCTTCAATCTTCAGTCCATGTTTGGGACCTAGGTGAATAGAGCAGCACGAGTAATTAGTGTGTACTAGACAGGGAGGATCGTTTGACACTGAGCTTTTACATTAAGGCTGCAGGAAGCGTGCCTGGACTCTCAGCAGGAATGTGATCAGATCCATATGAGGACAGGGATATCAAATTCCCCAGCTCCCCACAAAAATGTTGTGATTAATCACGCTGAGAGTTGCAATTAGACCAAATAAAAGCAGCATGTTAAAGAAGCTAAGGAGGAGGTGATGTGCATGTTATTAACGAGCAGGAGTTTTTGGCTTTGTAGTGTTTTTCAGCAGAGCTTGCTTGAAATGTGTCAAACAAATTGAACCGAGATAAATGAAAAATCAGCTGGCTGCATATTCCCCACGAGGGTTTGAAATGAGTGGTGGGGAGAGGAAGAAAGAGCATAATTACCCAGAGGAAAAGGGCTAAATCTATGGAGTGAAATAGTTATTAATGTTAATTGTGGCCATCATTGCAGAGCGATGCCACGTGAGGCTTTGCACGCATACGGTACCGCAGGATGGCTGGCAAGATGGGAATGGGCATTTCCATCCTCCTTCAAGGATGTGGGTTCATCAGACCACGTCCAAATGTGTGCCCTTGGTAAAGGGGAGGTGTAGAGGAATGGGGGAGATGAGGAAGGAGGGAGCCTTCAGCCATTAATACAGCACCAGATTTGCAAAAAGCATCCCAAAGTCAGCCGGTCCTGTATCGATCTGCTCTTGTGAAGCTTTGCCATCAGCAGAATGATGCAACACTGATTGCAACCTACTGTGGCTTAATTACAATAGAATAGAATTAACCAGGTTGGAAAGGACCTTTGAGATCATCAAGTCCAACCTATCAACTAAACCATGGCACCAAGTACCCCATCCAGTCTCTTCCTAAACACCTCCAGTGATGGTGACTCCACCACCTCCCTGGACAGCACATTCCAATGGCCAATCTCTCTTTCTATGAAGAACTTCTTCCTAACCTCCAGCCTAAACCTCCCCTGGTGCAGCTTGAGACTGTGTCCTCTTGTTCTGGTGCTGACTGCCCGGGAGAAGAGACCAACCCCCACCTGCCTACAACCTCCCTTCAGGTAGTTGTAGAGAGCAATAAGGTCTCCCCTGAGCCTCCTCTTCTCCAGGCTAAGCAATCCCAGCTCCCTCAGCCTCTCCTCACAGGGCTTGTGCTCCAAATCCCTCACCACCTTTGTTGCCCTTCTCAATATTATACAACACCTTTTCCAAGACTTGCTTAAACTTTGACAGCAACACTTACTGTGGTTTTCTCTGCCTCTTCTTCCACTGGTTCTAATCCTTGTATTAGCTAGGGTTTCTGTTGCTTCTTTCCAGCATGTTTCATGGCTGTACAGCTCTGCTTATCTGGTTTTGTGTTGTGTGCTTGCAGAGATTTATGGGCTGAAGCATCAGATGCAGAGCAGGGAAGAGGGAAACAGAGTTATAAGCCCTTACAGTCCTGGAGTCCAAGCACTGAAGGAAATCAACCTTTTAAAGAAATGAGTGGAAATGCTGAACTAGACCATGTATGTGAAATCCCTGTGTTCTGGTCTCTGAGAATAAGCATGGTGGGACTGTCATCCATGTCCTGGGGTTCAGGCTGAAAGAACTACGAGTCTGACAGCAGGGGACTGTGTAAGAGCTACTCACTGTCTGCTGGCAGTCCCTTGCTCTACATGTGCTTGTAGAGTTGGGTTTTGAAGAGTGCAGGTAAGAATTTAAAGCCTGAAGTCCTGCTGTACCTGATGATACCCACACCATGGTGGTTAGTTGGAGAGCCTGGCATGGCCCTGCTGTTATGTGGCAGTGATCTGTTAGCAAGTGGTGCTTCAACTGTTACTTGTATTCAGGTGGCCTTAGTGTGGGGGAAGTGGAGAAGCCACAAAGCTGTCACTCTATGAGCACCATGCACTGTGGTTGGCCATCCCTCCTGTGTACTGTTCAGTGTCTCCACACTGCACACTGGACAATGAGATGCTGGGGGTCTTTCTCCCTTGTGAAGTGCACGTCAGTGTGCAATACAGCCAAGCATCTTCAGGTGCTGGAACAGTCAGGTGCTGTAGATGGATAAGCTGGAATGTGGTGTGTTACTGCTGTGAACAAGTTGGTGCTGAAAGCTGAAGACACACTTTCTGTGGGCCCATACCCTCCTCTTGTGTCAGGTTTCACAAGGCTGAAGTTCTGTCTTAGAAAAAAAGTTAGGCTTAACCCATATTGCCAACTGGAATGGAGTACTTCTGGCTGGTGAAGGTAGCCACTTCTGACTGGGCACTTGCAGAGACCAAACCCACTCTGGTCTTTGAGAGTGTGCTGTGCCAACTGCCCTGTGCCAGCTGCCTTGGCCCTTGTTCAACCCCTTTTCTCATCCATGTAAGTGGCTTCCTCCTGCTTCCTCAGCCTCAAGGTCAGATTGTTTCTTCTTGGTCTAATAAGGGCTTTGTCATATTTATTAGGTGTTTGTGTACATCTTACCACTCAGCCTTTGAAGCTGTTCTCTTCCGTACCTGAGCCTGCTTCAATCATCTGCATGGTTATTAGTTATGTTTGAGTGTTATGTGGATCTGGATGGTGTAGTTATTAATTTAGGTATTGGGTTTGGGGTTTTTTTAGGGCTTTAAAAATAAATCTGGATAATACAGAACACTGAGGTGAGCAAGGGCTGAGTACACCAGCTCATGGCCCCTTCCCAGCCAGGCTAGCTTGGCAAAAGTCTCATTTTTAACTACAGAGAGTGAGTCATCTTCACTCTTCTTCTGCATAAAACCAAAGGACTCTTGCCTCCAGGTCATAAAGGCTGAGCTTCACAGTTTCTAGCCAGAGCAGACCAACAATTTTCATTATCACAGTTATTCAAAACTCCTGCAAGTCCTCAGTGTTTTGCTGCAGTGATTGTATCCTGTACTGCTGATCTGGACCGTTGCTGTTCTTTGTGTCCCCTGACACAGTCCAGGATATGTTCTGGTATTTATCTCAGTGATGAGATTGGCTTTACCCAACTTGTAAAGTGTCCCCATGTCTGCTTACCAATGCCTGCTCCTTATGTCTGGCTGCAGCCACTTACCTGCTTAAATATCTCCAAAATACTAATTTTAAGTAAACCAATGTTAATCTAGAGCAGATGCCTCAGTGCATCTTAGAGAAAATTGCTCATGTCTGTAGACCTGTCATCACTCTGCTCACAGGCACATTTTTGCTTCCTCATGTGGTGACCACCTGTATCTGGTGGTAACACACTGAGGATTTCCTCCTCCAAAGTCCAACCAGTGTCTTTGTTCTCCATCTCGTGAGATTTCTTCACATGATCCTGGAGCCTTAAATGTGCATGGAGGCCCTACAGATCCATCTCCCTTGTTTCATTGTCTGGGTGCCCACATAAACCTGAGCGACTCCTTTCTGTCTAAGACAGGCTTTGTCAGCCTTGTCTGCAGCAGTGTTTGCTGGCTGCCTTACTGACTCTTTCTCTCAACTAAAAAGAGTTGATCTACAGCAGATCAGCTAGACTATCTCTCAACCCCTCCAACTTGAAGAAGTGGATTGTTTCTTGTGTGGTCCTTAGCTTTATATCTCTTCCTTCTGCATTCCCTTAGCCACAGGTACTATCTCCATGATGAATGCAGCTCCCCTACTAGAAGTGTCAAATGAGGACTCAATGCAGTGAAATAAAAAATGCAACTGGAAATTAAATCAGGAAGGCTTTTTACCCAGAAAGAAGGCTCTTGCCAGAGCTCTCTGTAGCTGTGTTGCCTACTCAGCTCTGAGCTGCTGTGCTCCATTAGCACCACTCTCCTCTGCACTAATTTGCAGCCCTTTGTGTGCATGATCTCATCTGGTCAGAGATCCCACAGCAGTCTTGATTTTCTTTTGACCCATCATATGGGAGAAATTTAAGATAGTTCAAGTGGACTGTGTTTATTTATTCTGTGCTTTGGCCATCAGAGCCTGCTAGTGCGGTGGTGTGAATTACACTAAAACAAATAAATGTACTAATTGCTGCTTCTTTACATTGGAAATCATTCTTACTTGTGAAAACATCTGAATGGGTGCAGAAAGCAGATGTATGAGGGCCAGAGCAGGCAAATCAGCTGTCTTAATGAACCATTAACACAAGCCTGTCAAAAACCCACGCTGAACGCAGGTGAAGTGCTCATGCTAGCTTTGGGTAAAGCTGGGGATGTTCATCTTCTTGCAAGCACAGGAGACTCAGTGAAACGGTGTGTGGAGAGCTGGAGGAAAAGCAAAACGAGGCAGAGGTAAATCAAGTTTATGCTGTGAAGGAATTCACACCCTCGAGCATCGTATGCACGGCTGTAACCACGTCCTGCTGCAGCGTGCGAGCCAAAAAATTGACAAAAACTGAGAAATGATGGGGGGGTGGGGGTGGGGAATGCTAATCACCATCTTCCCTTTCATATAAATGTGTTAATGGTTTAATAAGCATTTCCAAAAACGTGTGCGTGGGATTAAAATAGAAACCACAGCCAAGTTTAAAATGAGCTCTTGGATGGGGAGCAGACAGTAGTGTACGTCCCTGGTAATGCTGTGCTCTCCCAGGCACTGGGAAGAGTGCAGATGCATGACCAGGGCAGCAGGATGGGGATGGTGAACTGTTTGTCTCCAGAGCCTTCTTTTGGCTGTTTGGGGAGCTTGGTCATCCTGGTATGTGGGAACAGTGCTCCACATAAGCAAATAGTACCACGTATCAAAGCATGCAAGGGTTGCCATGGAAATCAGGAGTTGTTACTGAGAGAGCAGGGAAAACATGAATGATCTGAAACACCACGGATTGTTGTAGCCTCCCACCCTCTGCTATGCAAAACCCCCACCCCAGCTTGTTGAATTCCTTGCTGGCAAGATGTTTGTGTCTGGTACTGATGCTGTGGCATGGAAAAGCGGGTATGCAGTTGTACAATGATTTATGTGCTGCACCTAACTCACACTCTTCCTTGCAGCTCTTGGCTTTGGTTCACTGGCCAGGTCAGAGGAGCTAAGAACTATAACTGGGACATGAAAATTAGCTGAGAGGCTCCTGACATGAGTCAGAGCAGAGTATGACAAACCCTAGGCAATGAAGGCCCCAAATTATTCATGAGTAGCCCACCTAGAAGGCTTTTTCAAACCTCTTTCCAGGGAACAGAGTGAATCAGGAGCAGGGGCAGAAAGCTGAGGGTGGTCTCTGTAAGTCACCAGTGGCTGGTGGAAGATGTCTCTGATGCAAAGCCTGGGGGTTGTGAGAGGAGTTTGCAGCATGCTTGAAGATCTCAGGGAACTGCTCCTGTTCCCACCACCAGCAGCATTTAGGGACCCACACCCATGGCAAGCAGGAGAGATTGAGGAATTGGCTCCGGAACAGATCAGATGGAAACTGTTCTTAAATGGGTGTAATGAAGTATAGAAGGAAAATGTTATTTTGGAACCATAAGTTTAAATATATCTAACAGCAATGAAGGCAGGAGGTCTGCCTTGGAAATGCCAGCAGACTTGCTGCTTCCAAGAGTTTATTTTAAAGTCAGGATACTGGAAATGCTCTTCAGTGTGTTTCCAATGAGCTGAAATGCCTCCTGCAAGTGCTAAGGCCATGTTTACTAAGGAACTCCACAGTAAGTCCTGTTTGAGGCTGTTTGGGAGCTACTGACAGCTGCAGGGGGTTTATCTTTGATAGCTCGGTGGCCAAACTCTGTGCAAAGCCACACACGTTTGCACCAAGCCTGCAGTTCAGCAGAGACATCCTGTACTATAGGGAGGGAACAGCAAAATTCTATCTAATGCTGCTTCTCAGTTCTGTGATCCTGTTGGACATTTTGTTCTTTTTGCTTTGGGAAAAAGCAACCAACCGAGCAATGCAGCTGCCAAGGCATTATTCCTCCTGGTAAAAGAAAAGGGCCCCCACCTGATCAGAGGATTTTGTGTAACCTCACCAAGTGTGGACAGAAGGGAAAGCTGGACCAGAGGTGTCCCAGGAACTTGGTAGCAAGCTGTGTCCAGGAAAGGGTCCCAGGCAGGGTCAAAGGGTGACAATGCTGCATGCTGCTGCATCCTTGCAACTCGCTCTGCATCCCTGAGGGATGAGCAGGCTGCTCTCTTCTAGGTGATAATGAGTAAAGGGTCTAGGAGAACAAAGCACACCTGCAGTTTTCCCATTTCTGGTTGCACAGGGCCAGCCCCGTCTCTGGCAGTGCCCCTGGGACAAGAGCATGTCCCAGTTTTGTCTTACTCCACCTTGCCATCTGTGGGGCACTCTGTCTGGGGGCAGTAGCTGCTGGTGCTGCAGCAAGAGTGTGGTGACAGCAAGTGACCTCATGCATTGCCACAGAGGTTTCACTGGGCAGGATGCAGTGATAGGAATGGATCCAGCACTCCCACTCTGCTGCTGGGATATTTTTGGTACTGGTGTGATTAACTTTCTCCTGTTGGCTTCCATAAACTAGAGCTGTTAGTGTGCTACAGGTCTCAAAGCATCCTCTTACCAGGAGAGGAAGCATTTTCATTTATAATCCATGAGTCCTATTTAGCAATGGGTTGTCCTCCCCCCACCACTGCTGCCAATAGATCTCTAAGTGAACAAACAAATGTCTGGAAATACAGGCAATTTAGCTTGGAAGAGATATCATCAGCATGGTTCAGAGGTTAATGGGCATGGAGGATTTATAACAAACCAGGCCTATAAAAAATGAAGGGGAAAGAACAGAATAATAATAATAAAAAAAAAAGAATAAAGAAAAAAAAAAACAGAAGAAAAAGGAGGGGGCAGTAATCTAGTTGACATCTATTGTTCTTTGTACACCAGCTCATCTGTATTCTATCTGGCTGAGGGTATTACAAAGAGAATTCAAGAGCCACACGTGTGTGAGCAGAGGCACGCCTCGACGGCTGCCGGTCGGTACATACATGTGCACACACAAACTGAAATGCAACCAGGCAAAAAGCCCCTGTTTAAGTTTGAACCAACAACAGCAACCCATAGATCTTTATTTGCTGCCAACATCCAAGCACTGAACTCTCGAGGAGCCTGGATCTCTGCCATCATCTGTCCGTGTCTGATCTCTTTGGTAAATACGACGGCTGCCAAGAATGAGGCAAACGAAAAGCGCTCGCAGATTAGAAAGAAACACATGGCAGCCACTGACCTGCTGAAATCATAAAATACATCATGAAGTAAGAAAAGAGGGGAAACAAATCATCCTCTCAGGGACTGCCCATCTGCTCGCATAAAGCCGCAATCATTATTGCAAATAAATACATTCAGACTGGAGAGGTCTGGGAATCATTTAGGTTGAGGGGGGAGTACCTTTGTGTGTGTGTGTCTGTGTGTGTATTTGGAAGCCTCTGGATATTTTCCTACGTAAATAAAAAGTGAGATCATCGACCAGGAATAGATATCCATCAATTGTGTCCTTTGTAAATTATGTAGGGAGCATGTCTTTCCTTCATAGGTATCATTTAGAAAAGAAATTATTTCCAAGGCAGGTTAGGGTCATAGCATTGCAAATGAAGCCCCACAAAAATTGCAGGGCTGTGCTTTTTTTCCAGTGAAGGATGGATGGAGCAGTATTTGCTTCACAGAATTATAGAACTGTTTCTGCTGGAAAAGGCCTCTACCATCAAGTCCAACTGTCAACCTAACACCACCATGGACATTAAATCACGTCCAGAAGGGCTATGTCCACATGGTGTTTGAACACCTTTGGGGACGGTGACTTCACCACCTCCCTGGGCAGCCTGTTCCATTGCCTGACCACTCTTTCAGTAAAGACATTCTTGTAATACCCAACCTAAACCTCCCCTGGTGCAACTTGAGGCCATTTCCTCTTCTCCTCTCCTCTCACTAGTTTCTTGGAAGAAGAGACTGATCCCCATGTCACTTACAACCTCCTTTCAGATAGTTGTGGAGAGCAGTAAGGTTTCCCCTCAACCTCCTCTTCTCCAGAATAAACAATCTCAGATCCTTCAGCCACTCCTCACAAGACTTCTTCATCACCTAGAAAGCCCTGAAGTGTGAAGAGTGACTGTGGGTTTGCTATGAAACAAAGGAATAGAGGGGAATGGTTTATATTAGGCAACTTTGTACACATCTTGCTCTGTTGTCTTTTATCTTGATGTTCCATAGGGATCATCCAGGTATTAGATGTGATGCAAAGACTCAAGTTGTGTTGTTTTTTTTAGTTAGCTTTGGTTTTGGGTTTGGTTTTTTTTTGTAGACTCACCAGATTAAATGTGACTCTTTGGAGACTGCTAAGGGGCCTAGTGTAGTACGTGTGTCTTACAGCCCAGGATTCAGAGGTGGATAAGGGCTGGTGTAAATGTGGGAGAGGGGAAGGCTGGAAAGATGAGGTACTTTAATCTGATCATTTCCTTTTCCTCATTGTTTTCTTCTACTTTGCTCATTTCCATCAAAATATGATGAAAAGATTTACTTCAAGGGTAACCCTGTGTTTGGTGGTACTTGATTTCTCCTGAGACAAAGACATGAACATAAGGAAAAACTCTTTTTGTTGTGAGGGTGACAGAGCACTGGAACAAGCTGCCCAGGGAGGTGGTGGAGTCACCATCCCTGGAGGTGTTCAGGTGTGGTATTTTTAGTTATGGTTTAATGTCCATGGTGGTGTTAGGTCGATGGTAGGACTCAATGATCTTAAAGATCTTTTCCAGCCTTAATGATGATTCTATGATTCCACTTTTGAACTGCAAATCAAACTACTTGTATCACACCTGGCAGTGTGAGGGTTTCAGCAGGGGATCATTTGCTCACAACTATTTAATTTGGGAAAAAACCCCAAACTCACCTGAACTGGCTACACTCCTTCACCTTCAGCAGCAAACATCTGCTTGATGTGAGGGATGTTTTGCTGATGTAACCCAAACTCTTGAGTCTATTTTACCATTCAGCCATGCTAAAAGCACAGATTTTAAGAAGTTACATTTTCCTGGCTCTTCAGTAGACCTCTCAAAAGCACTTGTGAAACCTCTGCAGAAGGATAAAGCAGAAGACCTCTTGGCTGCCTCTCAGCATCCTGACACCTCTACCCTGACCCACCCACTTTCACCTGGAGTGGGGATGGGAAGGAGCAGGAACAAGTTTTAAACCTTAAGGAGCAAAAATCTCCACCTCCACAAATTCATAACCTTCCTAGTCTCGTTTTGGGGCTTCAGGAGTTAAAAGAAGGGTAATTATACCTAGATTTGCTTTGCTACAAGATGACTTAGGAAAAATTCCCCAGCTCCAAGTACAGGCTGGCTCAGTGACCCCTATTTTCTGGGGAAGCCAGCAGGGTAGTTGAGTCTTGTCACAGAGTGCTAATGTATAGGTTCCTCCCCAGTCTCTGAAACCAAAGATTTCACACCTGGTGCCAAGCAACTCCAAAAGAGGGTTTTCCCATCCCTGTAAGCTGCTGTTCTTGTTCTGCCTGTCTTGTCTTTAAAACTGCATGAAGGAGCCCAGCTTACTGCCTTCCCTGAATTTATTTTTAATACTACTCATCTTTCTACTCTTCTGCTTTATCCCCAGGTTCCTCCGGGAGTCTTTTCTGTGGGTAATCCCAACACAGGGCATGGTGTCCCCCGCTGTGGGAGGTAACCTGCTGCAGTGGGGGTACCCTGCTACTCTTCCTCCTTGATTAGAAATCCAGAAGGTGTTTTAGCATAATCTCCTGAGCATTTATCAGCCCTTATTATTTCCCTCGGATTTATGCTTATCTTTACACACTTTGCAGTTATTTTTCTGATTTTGTAATTCTCTTAGCTTCTCCTAATGGTTAAGCTAAAGCAATGAATTATATCTCTGTTTAACCCTTTGCCTGCTGTCAGCAATCCTGGCTGTCCAGCAGTCCTGGCTCACTGGCGAGGTCCCAGAGGACTGGAAGCTGGCCAACGTGGTGCCCATCCACAAGAAGGGCTGGTTGGATGAGCCAGGGAATTATAGGCCTGTCAGCCTGACCTCAGTGCCAGGCAAGATCATGGAACAGGTCATCCTGAGTGCAATCACACAGCACTTACAGGATGGCCAAGGGATCAGGCCCAGCCAGCATGGATTTAGGAAGGGCAGGTCCTGCCTGACCAACCTGATCTCCTTCTATGATCAGGTGACTGCCTGGTGGATGTGGGGAGGCCTGTGGATGTAGTCTACCTGGACCTCAGCAAGGCCTTTGACACCGTCCCCCATAGCAAACTCCTGGCCAAGCTGTCAGCCCATGGCTTGGACGGGAGCACTCTGAGCTGGGTTAGGAACTGGCTGGAGGCTGAGCCCAGAGAGTGATGGTGAATGGTGCCACATCCAGCTGGCAGCCAGGCACCAGTGGTGTGCCCCAGGGATCAGTGCTGGTCCCTGTGCTCTTTAACATCTTTACTGATGATCTGGATGAGGGCATTGAGTCCATCATCAGTAAATTTGCTGACGACACCAAGCTGGGGGCAGGAGTTGATCTGCTGGAGGGTAGAGAGGCTCTGCAGAGGGACCTCGACAGGCTGGACAGATGGGCAGAGTCCAAGGGCATGAGATTTAACACATCCAAGTGCCAGGTTCTGCACATTGGCCACAACAACCCATGCAGTGCTACAGGCTGGGGTCAGAGTGGCTGGAGAGCAGCCAGGCAGAGAGGGACCTGGGGGTGCTGCTTGATGGTAGGCTGAACATGAGCCTGCAGTGTGCCCAGGCAGCCAAGAAGGCCAATGGCATCCTGGCCTGCATCAGGAACAGTGTGGCCAACAGGAGCAGGGAGGTCATCCTGCCCCTGTACACTGCACTGGTTAGGCCACACCTCGAGTACTGTGTCCAGTTCTGGGCCCCTCAGTTTAGGAAGGAGGCTGACTTGCTGGAACAAGTCCAGAGAAGAGCAACAAAATTGGTGAGGGGTTTGGAGCACAGCCCTATGAGAAGAGGCTGAGGGAGCTGGGGTTGCTCAGCCTGGAGAGGAGGAGACTCAGGGGTGACCTTATCACTCTCTACAACTACCTGAAGGGAGGTTGTAGACAGGCTGATGATGGTCTCTTCTCCCAGGCACCCAGTACCAGAACAAGAGGACACAGTCTCAGGCTGCGCCAGGGGAGGTTCAGGTTGGATGTTAGGAAGAAGTTCTATACAGAGAGTGATTGCCCATTGGAATGGGCTGCCCGGGGAGGTGGTGGAGTCGCTGTCATTGGAGGTGTTCAGAAGGAGACTTGATGGGGTGCTTGGTGCCATGGGTTAGCTGTTTGGGTGGGTTGGATGGGTTGATGGGTTGGACACGATGATCTTGAAGGTCTCTTCCAACCTGGTTTGGTTTATTCTAATAAAGGTTTATTCTAATAAAGGGGGTTTGGAACACAAGCCCTATGAGGAGAGGCTGAGGGAGCTGGAGTTGATTAGCCTGGAGAAGAGGAGGCTCAGAGGAGACCTTCTTGCTCTCTACAACTACCTGAAAGGAGGTTGTAGACAGGCGGGGGTTAGTCTCTTCTCCCAGGCAACCAGCACCAGAACAAGAGGACACAGTCCTCTGCGCCAGGGGAGGTTCAGACTGGATGTTAGGAAGAAATTCTACACAGAGAGAGTGATTGCCCATTGGAATGTGCTGCCCAGGGAGGTGGTGGAGTCACCATCACTGGAGGTGTTTAGGAGGAGACTTGATTAGGGTGCTTGGTTTCATGGTTCAGTTTATTAGGTGATGTTGGATGATGGCTTGGACGTGATGATCTTGAAGGTCTCTCCCAACCTGGTTTATTCTATTCTAAGGGAAGCTGATGCCCTCCTCCTCCTCTCCTGTCCTGCAGGACTGGAATTTCTGGTGTGTGTTTTCAGTTGATGGCTCTTTATCAGTATTTATTAGTTTGTGGTATGGCAGAAATTTCATTTTTCTCGTTTGCTTACTTCATGCCAGAGTTTTATCCTTAGTGACAATAGGAATCTAGCTCTATAACACGAGCTGCAATATGTCATCTTCAGAAAATAATGACCCAGCCTATTTATCATATTTTTAGTTTCCTCTTTGTGGATCCCAGGGGGTGTATTGTGTTGTTTTCTTTTGCTTTTCTGTCTTCGTTCCAAGAACAACGATGAAATGACATAACTTATCTTCCTTATTCCCTCAAGATCCTGCCTTTGTGTGCTTGCTGTGCTACAAAAGTTAAAGCTCCTCGTTCCCTTGGGGAATGTTGTCTCCCAGTTGCTTAAGCCTTCATGGGGCTGTGTGCCAAACTGTGCCGTGTAACACGCTCCAGCTCTTGTAAAGCCAAGGATGGGGAGTAAGAAGGTCAAGGCTTTGCTCCAGCACCTCTTAGCTTTACTTCTGAAGATGTTTCCCCTGGGATTTCATTCCTCCAGGTGCTGGCTCCCACCTTACCTTCCCTCACTGCCACAAAATGCATCTGAGCCTTGTCTGGGTTTAAAATAATCCAGCACCCTGATAAGGAGCAAGGGTTTAGTTGTAGAGAACAGTTTTCCCTCTCTTACATCCCAAAACATCATCCTTGTGCAAAGTCAGA
The DNA here is from genome assembly GCF_026170545.1 of Melanerpes formicivorus. Taxonomy (NCBI): domain Eukaryota; kingdom Metazoa; phylum Chordata; class Aves; order Piciformes; family Picidae; genus Melanerpes; species Melanerpes formicivorus. The sequence continues at coordinate 7,609,144 of NW_027142380.1, read as the reverse complement.
AGGTGAAGCATGTGTCCGTGCAAGGGCTGTGGCTGCTAGTGGCTTCCCGAGACACAGCCTGGGCCATGGCTCCAGGTAGAGCTGCAGAAAGGTTTTTCTTTGGGAACACCACCTGCTTCCCTCTCTCTCACCTGTATTTCACAGCTTGCTACCTACCCCATCCATTAATGTGACAGAAGTAGTTTGCACAATGCTCTGTTAATCACACCTCTGAATAGGCTTTGCTGCAGGAGAAGATACTGGTGGGATGGCAGCTCTGTGCTGGTTCTGAGCAGCTTTGGCAGCCCACCTTAGAGGGAGCTTCACCACGGGGACCCAGCACTGCAGCTGAACAGGCAGGGAGGGGTCTGTGTGCTGAGGGCTGGTGTTGAGCCTTCTTTTGCCTTTTTCAGTGATGAAGTTAGTTAAGGTTGCTAACCTGAATTTCCAGGTGATGCTAACTAGTTGTTTAATTGCAGTAGTTGTAAATGGAGGTAAGCAGCTGGGGACAAGTTTCACATTGAAAATTAAATGAATCCTATTAATCTGGGGGACCCAGGCTTATTAAGGATATGTCCACCCCAGCCCATGACACCAGAGGCAGCATACCAGGATGAAGTGAGGTGGCCCAAAACAGAAACGGGATGCTGCAGCTGAGTTTTGCTCTGAGCAGGGTGTGAGTTGATGTGGGCTGAGATGCGCTGAGGCTGCTGCAAGGATTGCTTGAAAACCCAACCAGATCCTGTGTCTGTTCTCTCCCCCACCTCTCACAGCCCATTCGGATGGCTTAAGGGAAAGCTGATCCCATGCCAGATCACATGCTGATGAACCATGTTGGGCTGTTATGAAAATCATTGCATTATAAAGCATAACATTGGCAAAGGTTTCCTTCCCTAATAGTGCATCCTGGGGAAATGATATGTCTCACTTCAGCTGAGAGCAAATGCTTGCTTTGAGCCCCCAGCTATTTAAGCACGTTCCCTTTCCCATATGGTTGTGATGGGAGATGGAGGCAGGCCAGAAATGTGGATCTGCATTGTCCTCCTGTCCTGCTGCAGGATCTGAGTTCAGCCCTTGCTTCCTTCTGTGTTAAAGGAGATGACTGTTTTGCTCAAGAGTTTAGGCTGCTGGATGGGTGCATGTCTGTACACAGAGGCACTGGGCTTTCTGTGGAAACAGAATTACTTCTGCTTAAAGATATTAAATCAATCTCTATATCAACTGATAGATGAGTCCATGGAATATTTCAGTTTTCTAGCCATGAAGGAAAAGGCATAGTGTGCTCTTCAGAAACAGATGAAGGCATACTGAGAAAAGTACTGTGTCAAAGTCAGTTCAGGGAGCCTTCTGCTGATGTCAAAGTGGTGGCTGTCTCCAACAACTAATAGGGTCAAATTCAAGGCACTGCAGGGAGGAGACAGTGAGGGGCAGAGAAGGCAGCTAGGAGTACTTGGATTAAGAGAGACAAAAGCCCTGAGCTCCACTGTGCCAAAGCCAGGAGAGAATGTTCTTCTGTGCACCCTAATGTGTCTTAATAACCTCATTAAGCATGGAGGCACTGGATAGACAAAGCCCCCTTCATTCTTTAGAATTTCAAGATTTGAGGGAAAATCAAGGATTAGCAGATCTCTCAAAGGCTTAGGGAAGTGTTTGTGTTGCTGGGGTTAAAGTGCATTTTTTATCAGGCTATAACAGTGGGCTCTGCTTTAGCCTCCCAGCTTGTGACAGCCCTGGCTGGTGAGGGACTGAATCCTGCTGGAAGCATCCATCCTGGTGGGACACCAAGCTAAGGAGATCTCCTCCCATCCTAGCCGGTGACAAGCTTGAGAAACCCTTTTGAGGTAAGGCAGAAAGTATTTAACCATTCTCTGACTCCATCCCAGTTCAAACACAACCTTCAGGCTCTGCACTGTGCAGTGTGCAGCTTTTGGAGCTATCCAAAATTAAGGACTTTTGCACCAAAGAGAATCAGGAATTCAGGAAACACCTCCTGTGTGCTCACACTCCAGCAAATCCATAGGAGTCCCTTAAGAAAAAAAGGGCATTGTTTGTGCCAAACAGGAACCAAGCATTCTGCAACCCCATTAAACTTTCTTTACTTCCTCTGAACTTTAAGTTTGGTAGAGGATGTCCTGATTGCTCTGGTGAGAGTAACACAGGGAGCCCAGCTTTCTCTAGGAACAACTCCTGGGAGATGTTCATCACTCTAAAAAGCAAGTCAGGCTCACACCAGCCAATACTGTGCCCGTAGAGCGTGCTGCTGGCATGGTGTGGTCCAGAGAGGGAAAAGCTGTAATAAAAGCACTAGTGATCACACAAGAAGACAGGTCAGCAGCCTTGGCTGTGTATGAAACACCTCGATTCTGAACAGGACATAGCTCTACTCGTGGCATTGGTTTCCTTTGCTTTAAGCTCTAAGGTTTGATGTTGTCTTCATAATTCAGTTTTTCTATAGTCGAAAACAGGGTAGAGAGGAACCTGGGGATGGGTTGGAAGAGATACAGAATCCCAGCATGATGGGGGTTGGGAGGGACCTGTGGGGATCATCCAGTCCAACATCCCTGCTAAAACAGGGTCACCCACAGAAGGTTGCACAGGAACATGTCCAGGTGGGTTTAGAATCTCTTTGAAGAAGAAGACCACAGAACCCCTCTGGGCAGCCTGCTCCAGGGCTCCAGCACCCTGACAGGGAACTTTCCTCCATATTTAGGTGGAACCTCCTGTGTTCCAGTTTGTGCCCTTTGCCCTTTGTCCTATCTCTGGACACCACTGAAAAGAGTCTGACCTCGTGCTTCTGAAACCCCTTTAGTTCTTGCTGAGCACTGAGAAGATCCCCTCTCAGTCTGCTCTTCTTCAGGCTCAACAGCCTCAGGGCTCACAGCCTTTCCTCCTCACAGAGATGCTCCAGAGGCCTCAGCACCTCTGTTGGACTCTCTCCAGTAGATCCATGTCTCTCCTGAACTGGGTAGAGTTCCTTCTTTGGGGCAGGGTAATAGATTATCTAACCTAACAGAGTGTGTGTTTGTATACATATATTAGAAAAACTGTACATAAATCTATGAATTAAACCATGCTCCCTATTTGCTGCTATCTGACCACTTCCCTCATGCCCTGACCAAGTCCTGTGCTATTTCCAGCAAATTGGAGCATGAGGCCAATAGAACAAACTGCAATTTGCTTTAGCAAACATTTACAGAAACAGGAACCAGGCTGAGCTTCCTGATGCCAGAGAATATACTTGTCATGTAACGAGGGGAGGGGAAGGGACCTGGGGAGCACAGACTGGCCCTGGCCCTTTGGGCAGTGTGGGTTGTGCAGTGGTATAAGAGCCCACGTTTGAAAAATCACAGCTTGTTCATATTAGGGCTTTGGACAGGTGTTAAAGTCCTTGACACAGACCATCTTGTGCGTCTGTGGAGCCGCTCTGGGTTTGCCCGCCCGGACCACCTGTCTCTTTAGATCTGACTTTATTCTTTGCTTACATTTTCCTAAATGCCTTGGGCAAACAAATGTAATTCTCTTAATGAAAAATGCATATATTTTTGTTAAATGGATCTTGCTGTCACTGCAGGGCTGCTTTCCCCTCAGTCAGGGCTTGCTAACAGGCTGGGCTCCACACATGTGCCAAATCTATCATCTGTCACGAGTGTGCACCGAGGCATGTAAGGATCCAAGCACTAACTCTATTTCCTAGCAACCAGAGGAAACCATCACACACCACTATTTTTCCTCTGTCAGCAGGATTGCTCCAATTTATGTAACCCACAAAATGTGTGTTATCACCACAATAAACCATATATTCTCAGGAGTTATTTACAGCCAGGTAATCACAGGGATGCAACCCTACAGCCCTGGTGCTTGGTATGTCCTTTCTTGGGACCTCAGTTGGTTGGAAACCTCATAGAAATGTGGTTAAATGCTTCTTTGACAATGGCAGTAACTGCTTAATTATTGAGGAAGACAGAAGATGGTGTGTTGCATGTCAGAGTATTAGAAAACAGCTAAACCCAAGTGCTGCAGGATCAGGGTCTTCCTTTACAGGCTAGGAAGAAATAATTGCATTTGTGAATAGGCAGGTGGGATGTGTCCAAATGGGCTGCTGGCAACAATTAGCTCTCAAAAATGAGAAAGGTGGAAGTGAGGAGGAGTTAAATTCATCACAGGGAATGTCTGATGGGAGCACAGTTTGTTGGTAGCCCCATGGGTACCCATGCTGTGCTGAGGCTGAAGGACAGGGCATTGCATTCTATTCTATTCTATTCTATTCTATTCTATTCTATTCTATTCTATTCTATTCTATTCTATTCTATTCTATTCTATTCTATTCTATTCTATTCTATTCTATTCTATTCTATTCTATTCTATTCGTCTGGGGCAGAGCTGGGCTTCACTGCAGCACAGCAGCCTGCATCTCCACATGGACCACTCAGGGTGTCTGTAAGAAATCAGAATTTTTGGTTCCTGCAGAAAATGGTCTCTTGGAGAATCTGCCCCTCGTGGTACCCTCGGTCCCTCATTTTGCCTCATTTTGCTGGGTGGCCCTCCACGATGCTGGAGTCAGAGGAGCTCGGGGTAGGAGCTGGGTACCACCTGCCAGTGCAGGATGCTGATCCAATTAACTTTTCTGAAAGAAAAAGGGCTTCTGGCTCTTTGGCGCATTTGCAAATCGCAAGGAGCAAATGATTCAATCAACAGATGAATATCAAGCAACCTTAGTGAGCAGCTTCTGCATCATGAGCCCGTTTAACAGCAGATTGAGCTGCAGATTAGTGAGACATTAGAGCACAGTGTGATGCATCATAGCCTAAATGGGAAGGCTGAAATCAGCACAAGTTTCCTGGAGAGCTGCTTTATTTTCCTGTAATGCCAAGCCCATTATAGTCCAAAGGTTCTTAAATAACTCTTCCTGCAATAGATAATAATACAGACTGTGGAAGAAAATTAAGGAATACAAAAGGAAGCAAAGCTGTGATGAAGGAAACACCACTTGCAGAGGCTTCAGTACACTGGGAAAGCTGTGCAGCAGGAGAGTGCTCAGAAATTCATATGGGCTCATTATGGGAACGCTGCAACGGTCTAATCCAGAGCTGGGGGGTCCCAGGGGACCCCTGCTCCGATTAAACGCCTTCATGATGCCCTTCCCCTCCTGCCTGGTGTGAGGAGATGTACCTCGCACAGCTGAATCCATCTCCAGCCTCCACAGCAACTGCAATAATGATGATGTAGTGGGAGCAGGCACCACATCAATTTTGGGATTGAGAGCAGCAGGCGAGCCAGCAGTGCCAGCCTGACCCTCCACGACGGGCGTGCTGGCTGCAGCCAGTGCCGCTGTCTTTCAGCTCTGACAGTGATGCAGGAGCTGCCTGGGCTGCGAGAGTGATGGATGCATCACCTTTGGGAGGCATAAAGGCATCCATGGCGTCAGTTAAACAAGAGCGTGGTGGGCTGTGGAGTTTTTGTTTGCTCATTTGTTAGCTATTCAAGTCAAAATAGTGGAGCCTATTTACACATGTAGCTTATTATTTGGAAGTAGGCAGCGTGATGCATAATGCCACCTCCCAGTTAGAGCAGAGCATCATAATGACAAACAAGCCTGGGAAGGGAAGGGAAGGTAATGCTTATTTTTCTTGGCTGAAGCTGCTCCCTATTGAGATGGCAGCTTTGCCAGCTGAAAGAGAAGCAAAGCGCAGAAACAAACAGCATAGGTGTTGACAGACATCCCTGGCACACTGCTAGGGCTGGAGAGGGCTGCTTACCCTCATGCTGCTGGTTTGCAGCTTGCTGGCTGCTGACCGCCCTGTAAGCAAGGTGTGCACCAAAGCCTTGCCTCAAATTCAAATAGTTAGTGCTGGAAATTGAAGTTCTGCACCCCAGATTTCACTTTTGGTGGTGGTGAGCAGCTCTTGCCTGTGTCTTATGGCTGTCCTAAAGATTATCCCTTCCCCAGGGCTGCTGTGAGCGTGTAAGGGGCTGCATGGGGGGCTGGGCAGGAGAGGCTTAAAAATAACTACCGAGGAACCCAAAAAAACCAACTCCCGTGGGGTTATTTTTAGCTCGCAGCAGTTCCTGGTGTGATTCATCATGTGGCCTGTGTATGGCTGAATCAGCCACAGTGAGGATGTGACAGAGAGAGAGGAGAGAGGGGCAGATGATGATGGGGATGGTGTGGGGGCTGCTCAAGCCCGCCCTGGCTTCTCCAAGAGGTCCAAGTCTCACAAACCTTTTCAGCTGGAGCTGTGATACACCAGGTCCTCAGCAGGAAAGCTGGTGTAAGAAATCCTAATCTTGTTCTGTTTTTCCTGTTTTTCAGCCCTGGGCACTTGTACCCAGGCTGAGCCCAATGCCACCATGCAGGATCCCGACACATCTCCCAGTGTTTCTGCTGGAGGTCTGGCATACTGAGCTAGAGAAGATCAATCAGCTTGAGTAGCAGGTCTCTGCTAAGTGATGTCTCCAAGAGAACAAGAGTGGGAGCAGTGGGGCAGGGCTGGGTGTGGCAGCTTGCTTGGGAGCTGGAATGAGTGAGCATTGCCTGGGGTGTTTGACATTAAATCTGTGTCTAGGCAAATGAGGGATCCACTGGCTGTTCTGTCGAACTGTGCTCATGTCTTGCTACAGTTAGAGCCAAAACATGGCTGGGCCACAGCTGAGCTGTGGGAATTGCTCAGCTGCTGGTGGGGAAGTAAATCACTCTCATCGTTGTCAGAAAGCTGGGACCTCTCTCCCTGTCTCACCAGTCTGTGCAAGCTGGATGTTAAACAACATAAACCTAGAAGGTTTCTGGGGTCAGCTGCCCATCCTCAAAGGTGCCTGCCCTCCCTGTGCTGTGAGCTCTTACCCATTCCTGAGTGAGAGCCCCATGTCTGTCTTTATCCAGCCTTTGGTTCTCCCTGCAATTCCTGATCAGGTTGACTACTGCCTGCCAGCTCTCAGGAGCACAGAGCTGCTTGCAGACCAAAGCTTCTCCAGTAGTGCAAGCCCAGTCCTGTTTGCCTGTCCAACAATTTACATTAATTTCCCTCCTGTGAGTTGTGGACCCTGCAGGAATCTTGCTGTTGGAGCTAGAGTTGGCCTGAGCTCCAGCCAAGGATATATCATTCTCACAGCTTTAGCAAAGCCCTCTTCATGACACTGCCAATCTTAGGATGCTGTAAATGTTCAAGGATCTGGCCTTGGAATTGCAGGTGGTGCTAATTCCTGTGTCACTGATTCTCATTGATTCTGTGGGTTGCACTCACCTGCAGCTCCTCCCTGTGTCATCCTTACACCTTCCCCTAGCTGCAATAAGGCAGAAAAGGTTATTTAAATCAGTCCAGATTACTACAGCCATGTCCAGAACGGGTACCAGAGCAACCAGTTGAGAATCAAGCCAAGTCCAGGAAGAGCCTGGCACTGAATGGAGGAGAGTCATTATTCAAGCTGACATAAATTGGGCAGCTTCATGGGTTAGGCAGGAACCAGATGGAAACCATCATCAGGAGACCCTTGGCTTGGGGTGGTTTGGCTGGATAAAATATCCCTGTGAGTGAAGGATGAGAAGGTAAAAGAGCACTTCTTGGGGTCCCACCAGCTAAAACCTGTTTCTCTGTGGATGGTGTGGACACCTTTGCCTGTAGCATGCGTGACAAGGATATGGAGTGAGTTTAAAGAAATTTTGGACTGAGTTGTCAGACCCTGGTGTCAGAGGACAACAAGCACCTCTTTGTCCTCTTACAGACCTCATTTTTTGGATTAAAAATATACGCAGCATCAGCTCTCTGCTAGCCCCTTTCTTTTAAACACAGTCCAGGGCATTGCTTGATGCTTGGAGTTTCTACATCTCCTCTCACCCCCTCAGTCCCCTCTACTAGACAAAGAGGATGCTTTGGCAAAGCACATTTTCATAGAACTGCTGAGGCTGGAAGAGACCTTTGAGATCATTAAGTCCAACCACTGAAGTTGTGTGCTCTGGGACGATTTGCTGGGTTTTGGAGGCTTTCTTCACTGCCCCTTACAAAGCCCAGGTGCCAGGGCTAGCCTGAGCGACAGACAAAAGCCGAGGGGCCCCTCTGTGCTCGGTGTTCCGTGCCGAAGGACCTCGCCGCGCATCGGTGTTACTGCGGCTCTGGGGTTGTTGAAACAGTTGCAGCAAATGAAAGTTTCTCCCGGGCCAGGAGAGCATGTGTGCGCTTGGAGCCGGTACCGGCTTTGCCACCCTCTCGGGCTGCTTTCCAGCCCCTTGGAGCTCGCGGTTCTTGGACCGATTCCCTGAAGGATTCATTTACTTCTACTTAGTGCTCAGCCATCCGCTTCCCCCCAAGCTTTTGGAGATAAGGCCAGGTTGTTGTTAGTGCTGCTGCAGGCAGAGAGAGGCAGGGGGGCTCCTGCTCCCACCTGGTTTTGTTTGCACCTCTTTTATTTTGGCTGAACGCCCCTTTGCGCTGGCTGCCAAGCGAGCCGGGCAGACCTGGTCCTTGGGAGTGATTTACACACAGCGATCCTGAGGACAATGGTGTTTTAAATGTGGCTGAGCAGAGAGCCAAGAAATAACCCAGAGCTGCTCTGGAGCGTGCTGCAGTCCCACCTGTGCCAGGCTGTGCTTGTGCTTCTGGGACTAAGTTTCGCAACACCCAAACAGCCCATTCCTTAGAGAAGAGAGGACTTTATGGTTTAATTGCATCTCCTTCCCCTCCCACGAGCGCAGTATAATCTGGATTCCCCCAAGGGCTTTTGCAAGCTCTTCCAAAGAGGAAAGGATCAGCAAGGCAAAGTTTGCTGCAAGCACCACATATATTTTGAAGTGTTTCCATCTTGCGCCGATACCCATCTGTGTATTTCTGTGTAAGCATCTCCAATTCTAAGCTCTGATGTGCTAAAATATGTCCTAGGCAGTTTTGACGAGACACGGCACTCCTAGAGATGCATGTTAATGATAGGCTGACTGCCCAAATTGCTGCAGTGTGTCCCAAAGTGAATGATGAACAGCGTGTGTAACTTAGTGTAGACGAGAAGCACTCCCAGGAACTGTCGGTACGGGGCAGCTCAGCTGCTCTTCCCATCTGAGCACGACACATTAACGCTAAATAAATAAATAAAATGTTCTCTTTATTGCTTTTTGTTCCCCACATGGTCTGTTCAAAGAAAACCTGCATTCACTATCTTTTATTCTACTTTACAAATTCCAGCTGACCACTGTGCACAAGTGGCTTCGTTGAAAACAGCAGTCACAGCACCACAGAATGGTAGTGGTTGGAAGGAACCCTTGATGTTCCTCGAGCCCAGCCCCCCCGCCCCCGAGCAGGATCACCTAAAGCACATCACATAGGAACCTAAAGCAGATCACATAGTCCTAATGTGTCATGTGTAGGTGGCTGAGATTTTCTCATGTCCACTGCCAGGGCTTCTCTGAGCTGCTGCCCCTTCCCTCCCACAAGGATAGCAGGCAGGCTGTAGGAACCACAGAACTGCCTAGATTGGAAAAGACCTTTGAGATCATCCAGTCCAATCATTAACACAACACTGACAAGTCCTTGAAATAAGGACCAGATTAGCACCTTCAAACTTTACTTCCTCAGGAAGGGCTTTTTGCCCAATATCCCAAATGACCCAGCAATGTGAGTCATGTTGTTCAGGTTCAATCCATTTCCAATCAGGTATCATGGACCAGAACAAAGATGTTTGAGGATATTTGAGTGCTCTGGGCAGGATCTGGGTCCATGGTTCTGAGCCACAGCACTTAATTAGGAAACCCCAGACTACAATGGTATCTAGTGCTTAGAATTGAAATTACTTTCTGTGCAATACGTGGTCTCTGCAATACCTACATCCCTGCCACTGCTCCTGCCTGGATTATCAATGCAACACAGGTGCCACACAGACTTGCTGTCTCTGAGCATCTGTCAAAAGCTGTTTGTCATTAGTTGCCTGTTCCTGATGCTGTCTGCCCTCTGCTAAGCCTGAAGGGTTTCACCACTGTTTTAACATGATGCTTGTTCTGAGACATGTAAGAGATGTGAGCACGATACAGGCTGAGGCAAGGTAGTGAAGGTTGGAGCTGATGCTGTGCTGAGGGCTCGGGGCAGCCTCAGTGCATCCAGGATTCTCTTACAGGTGCCTCTTGGGAGCAACCAGCCCCCATCATCTTCCTACTTAGAAGTGTTTTCCTTTGCTCCTCACTAGTTTCAGAAATGGGTTGTTTATAAACAACTCCTGCATCTCTGCCAGCTCAGGAGATGTCATTCAAATAGCAGATACGGTTCCTGCTGGACTATAAGATGGAGAAGGCTCAGCTGCCAGTATTTCTCCACCTTGCCCCAAATGGGAGGGTGCTGGTGGCTGGCACTAGGGATGGGAATGGATGTGAATTTAAGATCAAAACCAGACGCTGTCTCAGGCAGTAGCAGTGTGTAGCAACTCCCTTATACCTTGATGTGTTCTGGCCCCTCAAAGAACAGCTGCAGCCTGCTCTGAGGTGTAACCTGGGATTTCACTGACTGAATCTGCTCAAGGCTTTGAACAGTGAAGTACAGCTTCACACCTGCATGTCAGTGTGTAAGGCACAGGCTGAAATCCCCAGGTGATTCACGGGCTCATCTTGTGCATCAGTGACTTCTCCAGCAGGCACACGATGATTCCCGGTGGTTCTTTCCAAGCCCAACTTGTTAGTCTTGCCCCAGCATCTCTCCAGCGTTGCTGCTGCTGTTGCTGTTGTTAATAAGCGGCTTGTGAAACACTGGGAAGCAAATCAATATTTTGGTGGAGTTGGGCTGAGAAATCCTTCTTTATTTCCATGGTAACCACTCCCACTCTTTTGGGAGGCTCATTTCCCAGACAGCAGATCGGTCGACCTCACTGTGCCAGGAGGGATGACAGGGCAGGTGGAGATAATGCTGTGGCATGAACAGTGTCAGTGCAGAGGTCCTTGCTGGGTTTGGAGGTAATAGCTACAACTGTCCCTGCCTGTGCATGGTCCTGTGTGACCCCTGGGAGCTGGAGCCATGCTGGGAGGGAGTGCTGGCTGGCACCAGTCACCCTCCCTCTGAGTGCCTCCGGCTGCTCTGCATCAGTCCTGGCAGCTGGGAAATGTCTGCTGCTGAAGGCTTTTGCTAACAGTTTAAGCAGAAATGATGCAGCACAGGCGGTCGTGCCCTGCAGCTGTGGGCTACTAGCAAAGGCAGGCCTCCAGCCCCTTCCTACAGCTTTTCCTATGGGTTTGGGAAGGGCTTTTGCTTGTTAGTCCCATCTCCTCCTGCTGAAGCCTCTTAGCCAGGAGCCTCCAGTGATGTGCTCAGATAGGATGCACATAATCATCTTTTACACCCTTCCCTCTGAAGGCTCAGCAATGGGTTTCATACACAATTGGCTGGCAAATGAAGTGTGGCCACCTCTTGGGTGGACCTGAACATGACTGAGCTGGGAGTGAAAAATAATAAAGCTGGAGGGTGAGATTGCAAGTGAAAGTGGAATTGAGTCAAGACATGAGGCAAGAGCTGCTGAAGCTGCTTCATGGTTGCTCCAGCTGCGTGTCACTCCATAAAGGGAGTCTTTTTAACTTTTACAGAATCACATAATTAGAGAATCACAGAATCAACCAGGCTGGAAAAGACCTTCAAGATCAAATCCAACCTATCACCCAACACCATCTTATCAACTAAACCACGGCACCAAGCGCCTCATCCAGTCTTATTTTAAACACTTCCAGGGATGGTGATTCCACCACCTCCCTGGGCAGCACAATCCAGTGGTGAATCTCTCTTTCTGTGAAGAATTTTTTCCTAACATTCAGCCTAAACTGCAAAATTGTTTTTGAATCATAGAATTGTTGGGGTTGGAAGGGACCTCAAAGATCATCCAGTTCCAACTAGCCTGCTATGGGCAGGGACACCTCACACTAGATCATGTTGCTCAGAGTCACATGCAGCCTGGCCTTAAAAACTCTCAGAGATGAGGCTTCTACCACATCCCTGGGCAAACCATTGCAGTATTTCACTACCCTCATGGTGAAGGATTTCTTCCTGACATCCAATCTCATTCTACCCATTTCTATTTTTTTTTCATTCCCCCTAGTCCTATCATTACTTGACACCCTAAAAGTCCCTCACCTGTCCCTTTTTCCCCTCAAACACAGAGCACCTGGGTTCTGTTGGAATCTCCTCCCACTCCAAGTGTGGCTGTTTGGCCCTCCCCACCCACTCCCCTTTTTAATCCCCTCCAGGAAAGGCAGAAGGCTTAAGCTGAGCCCGTTTGGACTGAGGGATCCTCCTCTCGTCACTGGTGAATGCCCTGGGTGCACAGTGGGTGGTGGTGACAACAAAGGCCGGGGGGCCTGGTGGCCCCCCGGTCAGGTAGGGCAATGATTGACAACTCCTCCAGTATCATCCATGGGTGCTGGCTGGGCCTCCTTACTGGGGCTGAGCTCTGTGTGGTATCTTGGCTGGTGAGGGTCTTGCCCCCAGCTCTGGGATGGGTGCAAAAATGGTGGTGGTGGAGCGTGAGCTGTTTGGTCAGATCATATTATGCTAATTACAGTATTTTTACCTGGTGGCCCCTTGAGTCTGCTCTCATCATTCAATAAATCTCTGCTTTTGTGCCTCCTTTACAGACCATTTCTTCCCCTTCACTGCTTGTTTTCAGAAAGAAGGAAGGAAAGGAGGGAAAAAAAGCAATAAAGAATTTCTGGAAAATGCATTCACTTATCAATCAATTCTGAACAGGAAGCCTTCAGGAAGAGGGGCAGGTTGGAAAGTGAGAATCACTTCATATGAATCACAAGACAAATTTCATAAAGAACAGACAGGAAAAGACTGCATCTTCTCTGTTGTGGTTATGCTTCATGGCAGTAAATGCAGAGGGGAAAAAAAAGTTCAAGCTGGCTTGAAAATCCAGTCACACTTCTCTACAGAAAGAATCACTGAGAAAGGGACATTGTAACAAGTGAATACTCATCCTTCATACAGAAATACAGAATTGACCAGGTTGGAAAAGACCTTTGAAATCTTCAAGTCCAACCTATCACCCACCTAATCAACTAAACCATGGCACTAAGTGCCTCATCCAGTCTCCCAGTGATGGTGACTACACCACCTCCCTGGGCAGCACATTCCAATGGCCAGTTACTCTTTCTGTGAAGAATTTCTTCCTAACCTCTGGTCTAAACCTTCCCTTGTGCTGCTTGAGTCTCTGTCCTCTTGTTCTGGTGCTGGCTGCCCAGGAGAAGAGACCAACCCCAACTGGCTACAACCTCCTTTCAGGTAGTTGAAGACAGCAATAACGTCTCCTCTGAGCCTCCTCTTCTCCAGGCTAAACAAACCCAGCTCCCACAGCCTCTCCTCATAGGGCTTGTGCTTTTGACTGGTTTTACTCAAGATTTCCTTTAATGTAACTAGAGTCACAAAAATCACCTTTGGGCTGCAGTCTACATTTAAGCTGGATGTTGTAGTTGTTGCTACTCCAGTCCTTTTCATAGAAAGGTCTGGGTTGGAAGAGACCTTAAAGATCATTTAGTTCCAATCCCCCTTCCATGGGCAGGGACACCTTCCACTAGACCAGGCTGCTCAAAGCCTCATCCTTTCTGTTAATGAATGCTTCTAGGGACAGGGCATCCACAACCTCCCTGGCAACCTGTTCCAGCGTTTCACCACCCTCATTGTAAAGCATTTCTTCCTAGTGTCCAATCTAAATCTACCCTCTTCCGGCTTAAAGCCATTGCCCCTTGTCCTATCACTCCAAGCCCTGGTAAAAAGGCCCTCCCTTCTGTAGGGGAGCTCTAAACCTTACCCTTCAGATGGTCTGTTTTCAGAAAAAAGAAGATCATGTTGATTAAGGGTGTGAGGAATAGGCTTATCAAATGCTTCTGTGAAAAGTCACCTTTCCAGCAACCTATCTATCTGCTAGGGGACCAGTAGACCCTCCTGGGATGCTTTGCTTGGGATCTTCAGCTCTTTCACAAGAAGCTTTAAATAAATTACTTTAAATGAGATTTAAATCGGCAGGGTTGAGATAAGAGTGCTATCTTCCCTTCTTCCCTTCCCTGCAAGTCGCAGTCTCAGCTCTTGCCTCGAGGCATCAGCCTGCTGGGAGCACTGTGCCTGCCTATAGTGCTTCACCAAGCCACTGCGGGCAAGGGGCACTCACCAAAAGACAGGACAGGCTTTGATGCAGCATTTGATCTGCATGTGAGGCTTTGTGTTTTCACAGGGAAAACCTGTCTCTTCTAATTTCCTGTCAGTGGCTAAACTGTGCTTGTCAAATCTCGTTAGAAAAAAGGCTACTCCTGGGAGCTGGGTTTGCCTTAGCTCTGCACCGGTCACCCGAGAGGAAGCCTGCAGCCCTTGCTGAGCATTGTCACTTGTATTTCAATTTCCAGGTCTCACCCAGCAAATTGCTACTCATTCATAAAAGGTGAGGAAGAAGATCCTACAGGCTGTGAGCTTGGCTGTGTGATGGTGTTATTTTGCTTTCAGTCTAGGTCAGGCCTGCAGCTGATTTATAGCTCTGCAGAAGATCAAATGGTTCAGAGGTGACAGCAAGCACTGCTCTGGCACCCACATGGTTTGAAAGTACCTGGGCAGTGATGTGCTAGGTAGCTTGGCAGTGTTATGAGAACCTGGTCCTCAAAGGCAGTACCAACAAGCTCAGGGGAAAGTTACAACTTGAAAGCATAGGAGTCTTTTAAAAAGTTTCTTGTTAAATTCATGTCCAGCTCTGGGCTCCCCAGTCCAATAGAGAGAGTGAACTACTGGATAGAGTTCAGTGGAGGCTACAGAGATGCTGAGAGGACCTTTAAAGGTTATCTAGCCCAAACCCCCTGCAGTAAGCAGGGACATCCCCAAGTAGATTATGTTGCTCAAAGCCCCATCAAGCCTGACCTTGAAAGTTTCCAGGGATGGGGCCTCCAGCATATCTCAGGGCAAGCTGTTCCACTGTTCCACCACCCTCAGAGTACAGAACTTCTTCCTGACATCCAATCTAAACCTACCCTTCTCTAGTTTAGAACCATTGCCCATTGTCCTATCACTACAGGCCTTTGTAAATAGCCCTTCCCCATCTTTCATGTAGGTCCTCTTCAGGTATGGAAGGTTTGCTCCATTCGTTGTTCTAACTAATGCTTGTTTTATTCAAAGTGCCAAATTGCTTCCCTGTGAGGCAAAGGAGAAGCTCTTCACGCTGGGAAACACGACAGC
Organism: Melanerpes formicivorus; assembly: GCF_026170545.1. Lineage (NCBI taxonomy): Eukaryota > Metazoa > Chordata > Aves > Piciformes > Picidae > Melanerpes > Melanerpes formicivorus. The sequence goes on along the minus strand of NW_027142380.1, from coordinate 7,594,004 downwards.
ATGCTTAATTGGTATTGAGCTGCAGCCACCACTAATGGATTTCAAAAATACAATAATCCAAAGGAAATTGGTGTAACGTGACATGGAGACAAAAGGTGCTGACGTCGTCTCATCTGGTCACCTGCCCTGATGTATCACACCACTGCCACTGTTTGTGTCAGGCCATCATACTGAAGCAAGCCAAATAAGCATTAAAAGTAACTACAATGAAGTAATAATAATGAATTTTGGAAAGAAATTCAGTAGCTCTTCTGATCTGAGTTGTCCAAAGTCATCTTAATTCTCATCTCGATACCAGCAGCTCAACCCAGCCCAGTAGAAGTTGTTCCTTGGCTGTTTCTCCTCTCACACTTCACATGAGCTCCACTCCCCATCACACCTGGCATGGCAATTGCTTGATGGATTGCATAATCTGTTATCCATGGCCAAGCCTGGCAGGGTGAGATGCTGCTCCTGAGAGCACCAACCTGCAGCAAGTTGGCCACAGCCTGATGCAAAGCTTGGAGGAAGGCGAGGAAGCCAATTTTTCAGGCCCGTTTTCTGCATCAGTTAACTTGGCAAATACCAAGTCGGGTTTGTTCTAGTGGTAGAAGCAGAAATGAATAAGAAAATCCTCCTGCTGTTCACATGCTAGAATGTCCTGCAGTTCACTCTTCCAAGACTGGAATTATTAGCCTGGAGAAGAGAAGGCTCCAGGGAGACTTCATTATCATGGCCTTTCAGTACTTAAAGGGGCTGATAAGAAAGATGGGGACAGACATTTTGGAAGGGTCTGTTGTAACAGCACAAGGGGTGATGGTTGTAAACTAAAAGAGATTTAGACTGGATACAAGGAAGAAATTATTTATGCTGAGGATGGTGAAACACTGGCTGAGGATTTCCAGAGCGGTGGTAGATGTCCCACCTCTGGAACCATTGCAGATGAAGTTGTCCAGGGCTCTGAGCAGCTTGCTCCAGCTACAGGTGCCCCAGCTAACAGCAGGTGGGGTGGACTAGATGACTTCCTAGGTCTCTTCCCCACCCCCCAAACCACTCCATGATTCTACTACACAATGTTTAATGTTTTTAATAGCTCATTTTGCTAACCTGAATGGGAAAAAGCATATCTACTCAGGTTTTAATCTTCTATTTCATCTTACCCCATTGGCACAAACTCCTCATGCATGAGGTGCAAAGGCTAAGATGCTCTCACGTGCACTGAGCTGGGGTACTATTCCCACTGAAGGAAGGAGAAAGCAGCATGTCCCAGGCCATATGGAACTTGGCGCCCTTGTACTTCCTCTTCTATAGGAGATGGGTGGCCATGCTGATCAAAGTCCCTTTGTCTACTGTGCCACAGTCAAAGCCTCAGGGTTTCAGTCACCTTTGCTGGTCTGGTTCATCAGAGGGCAGTGCCTCCTAGGAAAGTTTTGTGTATCAGATGCTACACAGATCAGACCCCTTTTTAACCGCAGTATGTCAGTGTAAGCTTCTGAGCCAGACAGAGGATGTCAGGCAGTGCACTGAAGGGTGCTTACCCCTAAAAATGGCCAAAGTGGGTCTAGGTGAACACCCAGTTTGTGGTGCAAATCCAAGGTGCTCTGTAAACCCTGTCACATGGAAAATGGGCCAGATACAGTCTTCTTGTTACTTAGCCTCCTTCAGGCTACCATTGCAACCCCCTTTGGTGGGTTAATCATCACCCAACAGATTTTTGTGAACCCTGCCAGTTTTCCTCCAAAACCACGAGCCTACTGTATTTTCTGTTGGGGGTGAGGAGGAAACCTGATAAATGAATCACCTTGTGACACACAAGCCACCACCTTTCAACAGGCACCATCATTTTTTCCACAATATCCTTTGCTTTTGCCTCGATTTGGCTCATGCTTGAATACTTTGCTGAGTATGATGGACTTAAACATGTGCTAAGTGCTTTGCTGAACTGGGTCTTTCTCCTGATTTATGCCAGGGTAGATTAAAATAGAATCAGCCCCTTAAGTGGTCTGTGCCTTGTGTTGTCAGTGCGCTGAGACACTGCGTCTGCGCTTGTGTTTTAATTAAAGGTTCCACCTATTTACGTGGAGTCAATCAATCTTGGCACACACCAAAAAAAAAGAAAAGGTCTTAGCAGTTGATTAGCACCATTCTGCAGACAAATGGCATTAGGCACAAATGGCTTTTTGGAGAAGTAATTCATCTGTGTGGAAATGAAAAATACAATTATTTTAACCGATGCCGTCGTGTCATCAATCATGCCCGGCTCGGGGCCGGGCACCCCGCATGCTCCCCATGTGTGCAGGATTTTTGGCCTCTGAGTCGTGACGCTGGTGTTTGCAGTGATGTGGTGGGTACCTGAAGGGTCCCAGCTGCCTCCCCAAACCCACCACCTGGCTCTACACAGATCCCGGGCAGGCGTCCTGAGTTGGGCTGGTGTTTGGAGCTGGGACGTGATCCCCTGCAGTGGCGTTAATTAGATCATAGGTAGAGCAGAAATGAGCAGAACATAGCTTCACTGATAGATTTTTAGTGGGCTCAAGGCTAATGGGTGTTTTAATGGGAAAATGCAGCATTCCAGCCTGTTGGAACAGCAATAAGGGAGTCTATGGGCCATCATTAATATACTCCTGGTGATTAAAATCACTCTTCCCTCAGACCTGCGTCTCTCAACATACTCAAGGCGTTTATTAGGGGTCCATTATATGCCCACTTCTATCTTACTGCTTAATTTGAACACTAATTAACATCATCATGCCTTCTAAAACACAAATGGCACTTGGTGGTATTTCATTATCTCCAGGCTCTGTCTGCAAGCAGCCAGAGCTGAGATTTACCCAAGAAACCACCTCCGTGGGCTCACAGGGCCAGCGATGGGTGAGTTTCACCTCCAGGTCCCATCTCCCAGGACTCATGGTGATGGGGAAAGTTGGTGGGAAGCAAGGCAATGATTTCATTTCCCGAAACCCTGGGGCAGTAGCCAGCAGGGCTGCTTAGATGTCTAAACACTTGCTTAATTATCTCACTGAACTGGGGCCCAGAGCTTGGGTTTGCTGCTGCTATGAACTCTGCTTGCTTTTGTGACTAGCCTGAAGCAGGCAGAAGGTAGAGCTATCCCAAAATGGAAAGGCTTACTGATTCCAGCTCCCCCTTGTGCATTGCACTGCCACTCAGGAAGGATAGAGTTCAACCAGTCAGGCTTTTTTATTTTTTTGCTTTCCCCCAAATGTCTTAAAATATATCTCATCTGCTACAGTTCAAACCCTACCTCCTTCACAGCAGTAGGAAAAATGAACACCATATCCCTTCTGAAGCAGCCTTTCATGGATCTAGGGACTCTTACCACCTCTTCCCCAAAGTTTTTCCTCTCCCTAAACTGAATTATGCTCATTCCCTCTCCATGTCCCCATGAGGTGAGCACTGTGCTGCATGTCCCTGCACTCCATCTCAGCTTCTGCTCCTTTCCAGCCTGGGCATTATAAGGTCCTTACTGGTGTCACCCCCTGGTAACAGTCCCTATTGGAATAGTGGATTTTTAAACATGTTTTTATTAAAAACCAGAACATTTCTGCCTCATATTAAAATTTCCAGGTCCTCTTCTGCAAGGCTGCCTCCTAAGCACTCATTTCGTATCTTGTATTTTCACAGCTAATTATTCCTAGTTAAGTGTTATAGCTTCTCATGTTGCTGGACTGCTGCCTGCTTTTCATACTGCTTCTCTACTTCTACTGAACTCTTTTTAGTGATCATCTGAGCCTCTCCATAGTCTAATAACTTCTATTATTAGTATTTTGGAACAGCAATACAGAACACACCTGTTTTGATCAAGTCCCCAGTAGTCTGAATATTGAATATGAGGGAAAAGCATTAGAAGGGAAAACTCTCTAATGGGGAGGGAATACTCTGCTCCCTCATGCTTCCAACCTTTACATGAGTTAGTTCTGCTTCACAGAAATGCATTTGTCACCACCTCCTTGGCATTCCTTTGACTGAGAAGCAGGAGGGGGCTGTGTGAAGTGGGGTCCCACCGTGCCCCAGTGCAGTGGAGACAAGGGCTTTGCAGAAGCTGAAATGACAGCACAACAGGGACAAAGCCAGTCCTCACAGCTTTAATACTTAAAGGGAGTCTGAGTCAAAATCAGCTTAGTGAGGAAGCAGATAGGAAAAGGTTTGGGATGTTGTTTTCCCCTTTGAGATTGCTCTTCTTTGGCCTTTTAGCTCAGACCAAGTGTAGTATTAGTTTAATATCTGATACATCCTCTGTCAGGAGACTGTCAGTGATTTTGCAAGGGATTTGACACTGTGTGTATTTCTTCTGCTGCCAGCTTGTATGATCCTGCCCTGTCATGATCTGGGGTTTAGCCTTCACAGCTGATGTATAGACTGGCATGATGGAACAGCAGCAAAATTAAGTCGAATTCCCCAGAAAAGATAAGCAACAGTGTGAGTGGGGAAGCGAGCTCAGGCTCAGCACTTCTCCTGGAACGGCAAAGACAGACAAGGTGTTGGTATGAATAAAAACTGGGTGCCAGGGAGAGGCTGTCAGTGACATTGCTACCTGTCACACGTGTGTAAAGTCATCAAACAGCAGGTGGGCGGCCGTGACAGCTCTGGCAAAGACATCTCTATTAGCACGCTCAGTGCCGTGCTGGTATGAGGTTGCAGCACGTTAAGGGCAGGCAGGCTGTTCCACTTAAGGTGGGAAATGATATATTCAGCAAGGGGAGTAATTTGATTTGGCTGAGGCTCAGGGCGGTTTGGAATCCGATGTGAATCTTCCTGCTGTTGGATAATGCCCCAGATTCCCAGTGCTGCAGCATATTGCATCTCCCTTTTGGGCTGTGTGGAGTAAATGAGCTTCTGAGACTGATGGTATGGATTTTGTACCCAGATGGGCAACTTCTCATCTTCTGTTTTAAACTGGTTTTCAGGATTGCCAGAAAATACAGCAAGCATGGTATTCCTGCACCATCTGACTTATCAAAGCAGTCAGTGTTTACATCTAGTGGCCTTTTTTCTGTCCCAGAAGTCTCATCTCAGATTAGACCTGCTTCTTAGAAGTAAGAGATGAGGGTCTGAGCAACTTGATCTGTCTGCAGATGTCCCTGCTCATTGCAGGGAGGCTGGAATAGATAAGCTTTAGAGATGCCCTCCACCCAAACCCATTCTATGATTCTAAAATTAGCCTTGGCAAACACAGGTTTTGTACTGGAGAGGTTTCCAGGGGTATAATTTTTATCTCCAGAGGGTTATTGAAGTGCAGTCCTAGCGCAGGGAGGTCTGGACTTCACAGTGTACACTGGCTCCTTTGTAGCTTGCTCACCAGGAGCTGAGCACAAGACCTGAAAGGTGGAGATCTAGAGAGGTGAGTCGTTAGTTGAGTCTGTCCTAGATGGGTATGCTGAGCACAGGGGGAAGCCACCACAGGCACTTGAAGGAAGAGAAGGTTGTATGTACTGAAGGGGAGGAAGTAATGTTGGATATACCAGCTCAAAATGCATCCCCATGTGCTGTGACATCAGCAGCTGGCTGCTGTCTAGTTGCAGCCCCTTGTTAAACTGCTTCCCTTCCCTGCTAAAACTGGGACTGATGGTTTGCACAAGCTTAATGGTTCATGTAAACGTGGTGCTTTGTGCTGGGCTGCGGCGGGTGAGCAGCGCTGAGACTGGTTGCAGAGAGAGGCTGTCCTCTCCTGGAGCTGCTCAGGAATGGCTTGGTCTCGGTGGAGACCTGGGGTGACAACCACTGTGTAGCAAAACCTTCCCCAGGCAGAGTGCAGCGAGGGCACCTGGCCAGCTGCCTGCGCAGAGGAGCCTGGCTGTGCGTGCCCTTAGTGTTGTGCTCAGACTGTGTGCCAACTTTTAATTGCATGAATTAAATTATAAGGATTTTCTGGATGCAGTGAGGCTTGTGAGCATCTCCCCTGCAGCTGGGGGTGTAAAGCCCACCACCCCTGCAGCTGACATGGTGGCAGCAGTCAGGGATGCTCAATGCAGGTGGCTGTAACCCTGTGATGTTGTTATTTGGCAGGAAGTGCTATGTGGCCTCAGACTGGTTAGGAAAATATTGTTTTCTCTCTGGGGTCTTGTGTATTTTTCTACACTGCAGAACAGTTTCAGAAGGGGAGCCGATTCCTGCTCCTCCCTGAGCAGCTTCCCTACTAATGGGTAGAAGTCTGCAGGAGAGCTGAGATCCATCAATGGGACCAGTGGTTCATCAATAGACCAATGGTTCATCCATGGGCTTTATGCACTGATGGTGGGGATTGCAGTCAGTGCTCTGGTCATGCTGCCATAGCTTTTTCCCCAAAGGGTTACAAGGGGTTTTAAAATCAGGTAAGCTCTCCTGAATTGATGATGGGTGGAAGAAGAGAGATGAGATGCTGGAGGGTGGCCATATCATACCTCTGTGAGAGCCCTGCTCTCTCCTGTGCTGCCTCCACACACATCCCAGGTTGAAGCAGTGCTGGTAATGGATCTGGAAATCTGTGCTTGGCTGACATGGGGTACCTCTAGTTTCTACTGTGTCACCAGAGATGAATCCAGCAGTTGGTTTGGGGCAGCTTTAACAATGTCTTGGCTACTTTAAAGATTTGCAAACTGTTGCTACCTTTGCTCCCCATGGCTTGAAGCTGAGCTTACAGACTGGGGCTGGCAATTGTTTAATTCCTCTCTGTTCCCCACAGAGCTTTGCTCTGCTCCCTCTTGACCTCCATTTCCCTGCAGTAATAAGGTCAGCACATGGAGCAGTGCTGCCTTCCTCTGACTAGCTCTCACATCGTGGTGGTCTCCAGAGCTTTCACTGCTTATTCCTTCCATTTCCCCACTTTGTGCTGTTTAAAAACAAGCAAGCAAGAGCTCCCTGGAGCAAATCGCTCATTTGCTGGCAAGGACTGCCTGTTAATCAATTAAAGCTCTGCAAATGTCTTTGCAGCAGGGTGGATGATTAAGATGCTTTCTGTCTCTAATGCGTGCCTGTGGGAGATTTGCTTGCATCTGAAGGACAGGTATGTTGGCCTGGAGGTCCTGCAGTTCTTTTGTAGCTATAAAACAAGGGTTTTCCTATAAAGAAGCCAGTGATTAAGGATGATTAAGGTAGGGAAAGAGCTTCAGCAGTCTTTGCCTGATGGAGATTATTACCTGAGCACACTCTCCAGGGTAGGGTCTGTCTGGCCTGCTCTGAAGCAGGTCTGGGGGAGCATCTCTGCAGGGAAGTGCTGAAGGGGTCCTCACCACATCACTGGGACAGTGAAGGAAATGGGCTGATGTGGAGCATATGTGGCCATTTGGTACTTCAAAGGGCCTTACAGAAAGACAGATAGACTATCAGGTCCTGTTGTGACAGGCCAAAGGGCAGTGGTTTTAGACTAAAAGAGGGAAATTTATACCAGATATAAGGAAGACATTTTATACTGAGAGTGGTGAAACACTGACTCAGGTTGCCCAGAGGTGGTAGATGCCCCATCCCTGCAACCATTTCAGGTCAGGTCTGAACAACCTGATGTAGTTGAAGATGTCCCTGCTGACTGCAGAGGGGTTGGACTAGATGACATTTAAAAGTCCTTTCCAAACCAGACTGTGATTCTATAATATTGAGGAATCAACAGAACAGGTAGTGATGAAAGCCACACTGAAACAGCATCAAGAGCGTGTTTGTACCCAGGCAAAAACTAGGATTCATGCTTGTGATTTTGTACTCTGCTTTCAGAGCAAACCTCAGCTGTGGCCAGCTGCCAGCCTTTCTAAACCTTCCTCTCATTTCCTCCTCTGATCTCCATTTCCAGGCAGAAATTAGGTTCATTCAGAGCCTTAAGGGAAGGAATCAAAATGACACAAATGTGTCCTGTGTTCAGCCAGAAAGGATGCTGGGACTGTTGAGGTGTGTGCGGTGCCCCTGTCAGGTCTAAGTGTCATTTTGAGGATTGGAATAGACTCATGAGAAGTCTTTTCTTAACACTGATGTACCATAAACTGTAGTGCAGTCCTTGTAAGATGAATGAAGAAATTATGGAGGTATTGCATCCAACCTCTGAGCTGGCCACCAATCTAACATCCATTACTGCAGTGAGTCAAGGCAAAGAAGATTTTGCACTGGCACAATTTACTGAAATGCTTTAATTTAAAGACTATTAGTATTTGAAAGGGCCAAGAGTGATTTTTCTCAGGTGTGAAATCTGCTTAGGACTAGTCAACAGCAAGACAGGAGCCCCAGCTGAGGAGGATTTAGCAGCATGATGCTCTAGCTATGAAGTTGCTTTGTGGGTGGAAATGCCAGAGTAGAAGGAAAATGGCTGGAGAAAAGCTAAATCTGGAAGATGGAAATGGTGGCATCTGCAGAGCTGGAGTTGTTCAGTCCAAACCCCAGTGCAGCTGGTTGTGTTGGTGTGAGGAGATGAATGGCCTGGAAGAAGTGGCTTGAGAGGAGATCAAAGCAGGGCCACTGAGCAGCTCCCTGCTACGGAAGCCCCAAAATGGTGTCTGCCAGGAGCATATCACATCATCACCCCCAGCAGCACCTTAGCTAAAACACAATTTCTTTAGAAGTTGTGAAATCAGACTCTTCAGTCTGGAATACTCAAAGAGAATTACAAGAGCACTCCTTGAGATAGAGATATTTAGTTATTTTCAAGATAAAAACAAATTAAGCTAATTAGTGGTTCAAATATATATATTTACTATTTTAATAGCAAGATTTCACGTTATCACTTAATCCATAAACTCAGTGTGATGGCAGAGCCCTGCCCTACAGCTACCACCAGAGAGCATCCTTGTATACTTTTTCTGTGGAAGCAGCAGTCTTTTCCACTTTCAGCAGCCTGTCTCTAAGTGCTTTCCAGTCAAAGATACAATAATTGAAACTTGTCTATCAATCATGTTAGCAGACAAAACAGCATTGTTTCTCTTCTCTTTTTCTCCAAAGTACTATTGCTTGATCAGTTTAACAACGGGAACAAAGGCACCAAGTCAAAAATCCCACTTCAATGTTTTCAGGTATAAAAGCAGGGGAGGGAAGGTGCAAAATCCATTGTTTAGAAGCATTCTAGGGGAATACTCAAAAGGCAAAAAGAATACTGAGAACTCAGCACATGTGCACAAAATATCCTTTGGGATGGCCAAAACAACAGCAACCAAAAAACCTGCCAAGAAATTTGCATAAGGTCTGCACATCTCTCTTGCAGAATCATGGAATGGTTTGGGTTGGAAGACTCCTTTAAAGGTCATCTGGTCTGACCCCTCTGCAGTCAGCAGGGACATCAACAACTAGAGCAGGTTACTCAGAGCCCTGCCAATCTGACCTGGAATGGTTCCAGGGATGGGTGATCTCTGACCTCTGTGGGCAACCTGGGACAGTGTTTCACCACCCTCAGTGTAAAAAAAATCCTTTCTTATATCTTATCTATATGTATCTTACATCTGCAGCCCCCTCATCCAAGGAAGCTGATGTATATGTCCAGTGAAACAAATTTGGAGGTTTAGCTTTGACTCTTCTTGTGCTCTCTTGGAGTATGAAAACACAGAATCATAGAATTGTTGGGATTGGAAGGGACCTCAAGGATCATCTAGTTTTAACCTTCCTGCTATGGACAGGGACACCTCACACCAGGTCAGCTTGCTCAAACCCCATTCAGCCTGGCCTTAAAAATCTCCAGGAATGGGGCTTCTACCACCTCCGGAGGTTTTTAAGTATGATATAGCTATGTTTGCACCTTGCTAGACCCTGCAGATGAAGGGGTAGGAGGGCAGCAATGGGCTGTGCTTCCCAAGCTCTGCAAAAATGATTTTTCTGTTTCCCTGAACATGCTTTCCATTTTACCATCCAAATGTTCCCAGCATTCTGACTCCTCAGAGGTGCACCAGCCACCTTAGAATGCTTCCACAGTTTTCTAGGTGTACTTTGTTGTTTCTATAAACACATTTTTCTCCAGAAATCCCTGACTGGGCCATGGCAGGTGTCCATGCAGGTGGGTGACACCTAGGGCAGGCGCAGCCACAGAGGGCAAGGGCAGACGTGGCTCATGGGCTGCTCTGATGGGATATGAGCATCTTTGCTTTGCTGTGAATAGCTTCCATGTTTCTGTCTCTAAACTCAGCTTTTTCCTGTCAAGAGCTTTTAAGTAATAGAATCATAGAATAATAGAATCTTTTTGTTTGTAAAAGGCCTTTAAGATCATCAGGTCCAAGTGTCAACCCACCACGGCCATTAAACCATGTCCAGAAGTGCCATGTCCACATGTTTTTTGAACACCTCCAGGGACAGTGACTCAACCACCTCCATGGACAGCCTGTTCCAATGCCTGACCATTTTTTTACCTTTTTAGTATTCCCCTAGAAGTTTTGTTGGAAAAGACCTCTAAGATCCTGGATTCCAACTGCTGACTTATCAGCACCATGGCCACTGTTTCAGTCAACAAGAAAATGTAGATTTATTACCTACAAAATCGTGGCAACCCCTCCATCCTGCTGTTGTCCTAGGATGGCCACCTAGCAAAGGGTTCACAGAATGTTTGTTTACCAGAGCTTTCTGCTTTCTGAAGCCAAGCTCCAAACTGATTCTTATTTTGCTTGGTTTTTTTTTTTGCAGCAGCATTGCACAGGGTTTGTGTTTTTATGTATACATTTATACAAACTGATTCAGCTGAGGATGCTGGAACAGGTCTAAGGTTACTCTGTGGCAGAGCAGAAGACAAATCTCTTGATGCAAATTGTTTCCCTTTCTCAGTCAGGGAAAAGGGAAATAAATGAGCCATGAGAGGCACCAGCACTTCCAGAACAGCTTGAGCAACAGGGGCACCAGCAAGCTGTGAGTCACAGCAGCACTGCCATCGACGCTTCCAGCTGCAAACATCAAGCAGTGGTTTTAGGGAGGTTTACAATTAGTGGTCTGTGAGTTACTGTGTGTTTCCCTCCCTGTGCAGTCTGCTGAGAACACCACAGCCATTATAGCTCTTAGACACTGTCCCCAGGATGACTTCTGCTTTTAGCTCTAGCTGGTTACAATTCACTACAACGTGGTCACTGAGTCCATGATACCTCACACCTGTGCTGTTTGCTGTCTCCTTTGGCTGTTGGTTCAAGTTCGTTTGTGCTGCCTTTTCCCTGGTGTGCTCTAAGCTATGAGAATGCTTCAGAGAGGCTGAAAGCAGGGTTTCCCTTCAGCTAAAGTCTTTGAACTGCAAAGACACAGGTCCAGCACAGACTAAGCACATTTCCAGAACCTGTCATCAGGCATGGTTCTGGTCAGATGGGCAAAAAGATTAAATCTGGGGTTGCTATGTTTTAGTTTTCTTTGTCTGCCCTACAGGAGTGCTTTGTTTTTTTTTCAGATGATTTTCTGAGCTAATTCTGCTGCAAGAAAACCTCCTAAAGCTGTTATTGCTCAGCCACTCTCAGTCTCCTTGTTAATATAATACGAGGATAAGTAAAGTTCACAGAAACTGCCTACACTGGAGAAATGGAACAAGAAGGCACTTCTGAGCACTGCAGGTTTTTCAAAGCCTCTTTGTTCAGAGATAGGGAAAACAACCTGTAAAGCTACATCCTGACGAAGACAGCTGCAGATTTAAGGCTACTGAGGAGAGTCATCTATCCAGATGTAGGCTGGCATGTGGGTTCACAAGCACAAAGATGACTTATGATTCATCCCAGTGTAACGGTGATGGGAGGAGAGAGTCTATATTAGGACAAATGCTGGATGATGAGGGACAGCTCACAACTTGAAGAACGTGGAGAATGAGGTCATGTGAGATGAAATGCAGGCTCATTTACTGAAAGAGAAAGGATTCTGAGTGATTTTTATAATGGACAATATTCATTTGCTGTCAGATGGGCATCTCTGAGTTTGTTTCAACATCCTATCAGCTCATCAGGTGCTTCTCCAGAGCACTCTTCTGCTTCTGCAGCCTTGAATGCATTCAGAGGTACCACGCAACCATCTCTGGAAAATATTGGTCCTGTCCAAGAGGCATCTTATGCCAAGTGCACAGTAATTTTCAGAAAACAAGTGAACAGTTACAAGGCTCTTTAAAAACAGATTGTGATGTAAATGTAAACCCTTGTGATTCAAGCTGTGCATATCCTCTAATTATTGGAGGCGTAGGAAGATATTTCTCTGAGTTTCACTTTCTGCTGTAACTATAATCTAGAAGGCTGCTGCCTTGCACAGGAATGTTACCTTAGGGCTGAGATACGGGCTTTGGAGAACCATCAGCTCGATCATTGTGGCACTTCCAGGGGTGCAGCACTGTGTACTCATGACCAGCCAAGATGGCTCTGTCCCACCTTTTGCCTTTTGTTTCAGTTTACAGTCTAAAGGCATTTCTTCTCCCTCTTGAACCTTGTGAAAGATATAATTCCAGAAGACAGTCACTGGTTTTTGATGCTTATTTTCAGAGGACCACCTTAGCACGCCAGCAGCTTAGGCAAGTGGTGTTAGCCAACTGGGACTTGTCATCTATGGGAATAGCCAGGTAGAGTGAGAAGAGAAAATACTGCTAGGGAAGAGTTGGGGGCATTTCTTCTGGGAAAGGCTATGTAGGTGCTTTTATTCATGGTGATGTAAAGAATCTGCCTTGGTTTTGCCCCTCTTGGGCACTGGGGTTGCCCTGAGTTTTGGGCAGCTCCCAGCTGTGGCTGGCTCCCCTCTGTCCCAGGATTCAGAAGTTCTTTATTATGAGAATGGTGAGACACTGGATCAGATTGTCCAGAGAAGTTGTGAACTCCTTGTTCCTGGACATGTTTAAGACCAGGCTGGATGAGGCTTTGGGTAACCTGGTCTAGTGGAAGGTGTTCCTGGCCATGGCAGGGAGATTGGAACTAGATGATCATTAATGCCCCTTCCAACTCTATGATTCTGCTGCCCAGACCTCTTTTCCACTGAACCAGGGGGATCATCAGCTGCTTTGAAAGTGCTCATGCAAAGCAGAGAGTTAAACCCCAAACTTCCATCTGTTCATAATGAAACATCTTCACTGGCAGAATTTGACTAATTTAGTGATTACTATTGGGGGAGAACAGTGTCTCCAAACCCTCCAGCTGTTCCAGCATGGAAAGCCTCTTGCCTCCCTGTGAGGGTTTGCAATAATTTCCTCTGTGTTTTTATCTAATTGTGTTACAATAATTCAGCACGTCCACTCTGGCCAGCTGTTCTTCAGGCCTCCTGGCCCGCTTTGCTTAGAGGATGCTGCTGGTGATGATGTTGAATCAATCTCTCCAACAATTTTGCATCTGTCCTTGGCTCTTGGAGCTGTTCCAGCTGTTCTCACTATACAGCTGATAATTCAGCAACATCCCCCACAATGATTTGCTAGCCTATGAAACCTCCTAAATGTTATCCACTTTCTCACTTGCCAGTCTGGTGACAGTCACGGAAAATGTTGTCCCAGTGGCACTTCTAACCAGCTAGCAGCAATTTAAACTCTTGGTAGCAGTTTACAGGTAAGGTAGGTTTTGTCTGGCATTTCCTTGCATATCAGGATGTGGATGTCTCTTAGCTCAGCTGTGACACTATCTGAAGGTTATCTTCAGTGAAAACTGTCTGACTTCTGGTGGTGAGGGAAACTCTACAGTGTGGACAAGAGACCCTGAAATGGTCCTTAAAATGTTGTGGGTAGACTTTATTACAGCCTTTCAGCACTTGAAAGCGGTGCTTACAAGATGGGGACAGGCTTTTTAGTAGGGCCTGTTGTGACAGGTCAAGGGGTGATGGTTTTAAACTAAAAGAGGGGAGATTTAGACTAGATATAAAGTATAATTTTTTTACAGCAAGTGTGGTAAGACACTGGTCCAGGTTGTCCAGAGAGGTGCCCTGGAAACATTCCAGGTAAGATTGTCTGGGGCCCTGAGCAGCCTGTTTTATCTGCAGACTTCCTTGCTGACTGCAGGGGAGCTGGACTAAATGACATTTAAAGGTTCCTTGCAACTCAAACTATTCTGTAATTCCATGAAAATCCAGCTCAAGAAAAAAGTCCCAGGTGAAATGCCAGTGCCAAAGGCCTTCAAAGGTCCCTTTACAGCCAAACTAGTTCTAAGATTCTGCATCCCCAAGGAGTCAGGGCAGAACAAGGGGGCCTGGCTCTATTTTACTGTCTCCTTTTCTCAGGCTACTTTGTGCAAGCAGAGAGAGCTCAAGTACTGTGTTCAAAATCTCCCCGATTGTAAATATTGCCTCTTTTCTCTTTGTTGTTTATCACACCCCAGGGGTGGTCTCTGATGTCCTGGGCTGCTTTCACACAAAGGCTTTTCCCCACTCTGTGCCATGTTTTCTGCTCACAGTATCCTGTTTGCTATATCCCACTTTTGGTTCTTCTCTGATCTCAAGTTCTGCTTTGCAGAGGTGCTTGGCAGATACCACAGTGAGGAAGCTCCAGCTCTGCTCTCTTTTTTTTTATCTCCAGATAGAAATATGGATGAACATGTGATAGCTTCTGCTTTTCTGTGTCTCAATATTCTTTTCCCTTGCAGTTGACAGAAAAAGTCTGGCTACAGCTTTCTGGATGCTGTACTGTCCCTTAAATCCTCCCAGAGATGCTGAGGCACTGGTCCACGCTGTAATCACTGAAGGATTACAACCAGTGTCATTCCATATTAGTGGGATTATTAAGTAAAATTGGCTTACAGGATCCAGCATGCTGGCAGCTTACCCCAGCTGAACAATAGCTGCATGTCCCTCCTGCTTGCCCGCCCCTGTGCTGCCTTCCTGCCAGCCTTCCCATTGATTTTAAATTTTACTATTGACTTTTAGAGCACTCAGGGGCTTGGGGTTTTCCTACACTGTTGATTTATTGCTTTCCTGGGAGCTAGGACAAGCTTCAAGATCTTCATCCATCAGCCTGTTGTCAGTGTCAGGGTTTTAAAAGCCTATGGATTTCAGCAGTGAAATGCTCCAGGCTCAGCACTGGTGGTGTTCAGTCAAAACGTGAAGTCTGTTCATTCATGACACCCCACTTCTGCTTGTTGTAAACTATCCCTAACTCAGAGCAGATAGAGGTGGTCACTGCATCATATTCAGTTCCCTGCTGTGTCTGGCACTGGGGTCATGCACAGGGCAGGTTATGGGAAGATGCTGTCCAGCATCCTCCAAGTTTTGGAGAAATGATTAGGAATTGTCCTGACCCTTACATTAGCCCTGGCTGCCCAGCGTGACCAGCATGCTGAGTATCCTGGAGAGACCCTTTTCTGAGCTCATTACTTTCATTTTTCAAACCTTCAGGAGGGCAAGAAAAAGCACCAGGCTTTTCCAGCCCTCCAGTCAGGGATGAAAGAAGTCTTTGAAAGCTTCAATCAGAGGGTGATGTTGCCAGCGGAGAGCTGATTGAGGATGTGTGAGGTTCTGTACTGCCAGAGAGTGCTGTGCTGTGGTGGGCAGCCAGAGAAGCAGGCACCCCAAAGTGCTGCTATTCTAGCTCAAGCTTACCTCTAATGAACCTACTGTTCTGCCTTTTACATGATTGGATGCGCAGCTTGGTTTTTTTTCTGATTAATGAAGAAGTAATTGATTACAGCGTGGGGTCTGTGTCCCTTAGTGCATCTGCTCAAAGACGCTGGTACTGTCTGATACATGCTCTGTGTACAAGCTGTGTGCTTGCTCCCTGTCTGAGCACCTCATCTCCCCATCTGAATTCTAAAAAGAAAACTCATAAAGATGTCTATTGCACCATGACAATAGCAATGCTAATTGATCACTGGCACAGCAATGTCTTGGGGATGTTTCTGGGAGTTGCCTTGGCAAATTTTTAATTGAGTGCATGAGAAGGGGGGTCTCTATTTTGACATAGTTGCTGCCTCGGGTAACGACTCCCTCTGACTTGGCCAAGCTTTATACTTTCATCTCTCCTATGAGGACAGGCTGAGGGAGTTGGGGTTTGTGGTGGGTTGAAGCCTAAAACCACCACAGGGTTGTTCCACCTGGAGAAGAGAAGGCTCCTGGGAGACCTTATAGCAGCCTTGCAGTACCTGAAGGGGATTACAGGAAATCTGAGAGGGACTTTTAATGAGGGCATGTGGTGATAGAACAAGGGACAGTGGTTTTTAAGCTAGAACAGGGTAGCTTTAGATTAGGCATTAGGAAGAAGCTCTTTACTATGAGGGTGGTGAGACACTGTAATGGGTTCCCTAGAGAAGTTGTTGACTCCTCATCCCTGGAAGCATTTAATATCAGGATGCATGAAGCTTTAAGCAGCCTGGTCTAGTGGGAGGTGTCCCTGCCCATGGCAGTGGGGTTGGAACTGGATGAACTTTAAGGTCCCTTACAACTGAAGCCATTCTATGATTCTGTAGTCATAAGTATTGCCATTAAAAATGTTGGAATTAGATGTAGTTCACTTTCATTCTGTCTTACTACTACCATAGCAATAACCTTTGCTCCTGGCTCCACTCCAGGGCTTGATCTGGATCTGACCTATGGTCTATGTTCCTACCCATTTGTGATTCAGGAAGGTTCATTATCATACACAGCCAGGCTGGGGAGCTGGAGGAAGAGCACAGAGAAAGTTTAGTCACTGCTAAATACAAGAGGATGTGAGAGCAAAGCAGGTGATCTTCTGGAAGCCGAGGAGGAAATGTATGAGAGCTGTAACTCTTAGGAAAATCACAGAACAAAGTTAAAATTAATACAAGTCAAAAGGGGATTGAGATGACTCAGGTCTTGCCCAAGAAATTTAATTTAAAACTGTAACTCTGAGAAGCTCTGGTTGTTTTGCTCTGTGTTTGTGTAAGCAGCCAATGTGAGGATTATTGCAAGCACAAGACTCTGACTGGCTTCCTTCCAGGGTGGGTACGTGAGGTTGGAGCTCCCTGAGTCTCCTCTGTTGTGCTGGGGAGCCTTGCTAAGCTTCCTGACACCACCGGATACTTCTGGATATAGAGAGAATCTTTCCATCATCTGCAAAAAATTAGAGTTTACACAAACTTTGGAAGACTCTCAGGATAAGTGAATTATGGCACTGATGTGTATATTGAGAGCCTGTGCCTGGAGCAGTGTGCAGCTCTCCCAGTGGAGCAGGTACTGCAGAGCAACTTGTGCTGCGTACCTGTGTCTGAGTGGTGACCAGACACTCAGCACACGTCACTCAGAGCTCTGAGATACCCAGAAGTCCCTGGCAGATGTTTTATACCCCTGCTCTACTGTGAGAGGTATGGGCAGCTGTTATGAATTGAGTATAGAACCCAAACAGCATGCCAGCCCTCATTAAAACCTGTACTCATGACAACTTCTAGACACGCTCTCAGCTTCACCAGCTCCCCACAGTGCAAGCACATCAGTCAGGGCCAAGTGCACATACCGACCCTCTGCTAAGTGCATGGATGGCCCAGGGTGTGGTGGGGATGGCAGAGCATACTGTGGCCCCCAGGCCGGACTGCAGGCTATGGTCCCAGAGAGAGGCAGAAGTTGGAGAGAGGACAGAAGTGCACATCACACTCCCAGCTTCTTGGGCCAGTGCTCTCCAGGGAGGTTGTCTGAGCAAGAACAATGCCTGTTAGGGTCTGTTTCTGCTGTGGTCAAGAGAAGAAGGCTTGGTGTCCTTTTGGTGTAAATAGGGTGAAATCCGTGTGTCAGGCTAATCTCCTCTTGCAGCATTAGACTAACAAAGAGTAGTTACTGCAGCTCAAAGGGCAAGACCATTGCAAGACTTCCTTCATGTCTTAAAAATTCTCATCAGTCCATTGAGAAAGTCCCAGGAAAGTCCTGAATTTCATCACAGAAATAATCGTCGTGCTTTCCTCTTTCCTTTCTCTGAATCTCAATTACCCTTCCTGCTTCTGCCCAGCCCTGGGGTGTTGCTCTTGAGGGACCCCCCCCTTTCCTTCTTCACCTTATGTCAACTTTTGATGTGGTTTGTGGAGCTGAGGAGTGGTGCTAGTGCCTGCCTGGGTGCTCTTAGAGGCCAGAAGGTCACCCCTTGCCTTGCTAAGCACATGGTGGCTCTCCCTAAACCCCCACAGTACATTTAGCTACAGCATGATTGCATCTTGCTTGCTCTTTGTGTTACAAATCATATGCAAAGGATGAAATAAATAAATGAATAAATCATTGGCATTGTAACACAGCAGACAATGGGAAACATGAGATAAATACTAAAGGCTGGATTTATGCTTCCCAGCAGTGTTTGATGTGGGCCACAGAAACACTACCCCAAGGGACTGCTGGTCCCTGAGGACCTGATTTACGCCAGTGCTGGAGATCAAAAGCCAGGATGTGGTGTTGCACAGCTATAATAACGGCTACCCAAGTTTTGTTCAGCTCCAGGTCTGCTGAGACAATGTTAAAATGCAGCCACTGGCAGGCCAAGAATTAAATTATTTGTGTTGGCTGGCTTAGGGAGGGCATTCACTGCTTTCATCACATGCTAGCACTAGTACAGCCCTGTATGGAGGAAACGAAGAGGCTTTAGAAGGCTTTATGGGTTGACCGGACACCAGAACCTGAGTCCTGTTAGATGTTGCATTTATCCTTACAAAACTAATCTTCCAGATGTGGAAATAAGTGGGGCTGGATTCCCATCATGCAGCCTGGGATTGCTGTAACCACTGACAGGAGCTCTGGATATTCCAACCTGAAAAAAAACATAATAGCCCAGAAGCGCCAGAAGTGTTGTTAATAGGTTCCTTTCTTTACTTTTTGGCATTTGCTTGTGCGAACCACTCAGCACAGTCCAGGCACTGACCCTTGCCAGGGTGGAGTGGTTTTACCTAAACAGGAACATCTTTTATTTGCTGGTTAAATAGGTTAGGGACAACCCTTAGCTCTAAGGAGACCAAATCATGAATGTCTCCTCAGCAGGCAGATCTGTATGATGCTTCCATGCTTGAGATCCACAGCAGAAAATGCTTTCCAGGGCAACAAAGCTGGTGCTGGGTTTGGAGCACAAGCCCTATGAGGAGAGGCTGAGGGAGCTGGGGTTGCTTAGCCTAGAGAAGAGGAGGCTCAGGAGGGACCAATTGCTTTCTACAGCTACCTGAAGGGAGGTTGTAGACAGGCAGGGGCTGGTCTCTTCTCCCAGGCAACCTGTGACAGAACAAGAGAACACAGTCTCAAGCTGTGCTAGGGGAGGTTTAGGCTGGGTGTTAGGAAGAAATTCTTCACAGAAAGAGTGACTGGCCATTGGAAAGGGCTGCCCAGGGAGGTGGTGGAGTCACCATCACTGGGAGTGCTTTAGAAGAGACTGAATGAGGCACTTAGTGCCATGGTTTATTTGATTAGATGGTGTTGGGTGATAGGTTGGACTCAGTGATCTCAAAGGTCTTTTCCAATCTGGTTAATTCTGTATTCTGTATTCTTCACTGGGTATCACAACTTGGGAGAGCAGTGCGAGGTTTCTTCCACTTGAAACCTTGTATCCTTGCATATTCTGGTTTGTGCCCTCGAGGAAACAACATCTGAAGTGTAGATCACCACGTATTAGTCTATGGCTTCTGCAAAGATGAATTTAAATAGTCTATTATCTCAAAGCACTGACAATGATATTATTCCCACTTGTTAGATGCATGCTCCATACTGAATATGCTCCAAATTCATTAGCTTCCATTTTATGTTGCATAAATTTGTAGTCTGCCCTTTCTAAAGAGGAGATGAAACCTAACTGTTAAATCTACCAAACAATCATTCCGATGTAGCTTAATGAGTAACGTGCAAGGGTTCTGCAAGCCTCTGAGATGGCTTGAAATGCTTGAGTCATTTTATTATAAGATTTGGGGTTAATATTCTAGATTAATATTACGTATGAGCATTTATTAAACTCTAGGCAGCACTTTCAAGTAATAATAATAATAAAAAAGGTTTATCATAGCTGTAACAGCCTCAAGGAAGAGAAACTTGATGTGACTCAGGCTCTTCTCTCTTTTCCTGGGTGCTGAGTCGCAGCTGAAGTTCTGGGGGAGGCTGAGCTCCCTGGGAGGAGTACAGGCTTTATTTAATAGACTTTTCTGTGACTCCCCAGCTTTCCTCTGAGGACAAGTAGGATGGCAACCTTTACATTGAGGTGTTCCACTTGGGAAGTGAAGAAGGGGTTTGATGTTTGAAGGCAGTTGCTTTAAAAATGTAATTTCCTACAAAAGTCTTCAAGATGGGCACTCAAATTTTGTGCACCAAGAAACACCCTAGGCTAAAGGAAATCTTAACCATCATTTGACACAGGTTTAGGAGGGATGATGACCTGGGTAGTCTGGTTTGTGATTGCTCTGCTATGCCATAGGAGCCCATAAGGCTAATTTGGTACAGATCTCCAATCCCTCCAGTGCTTGTTGAGTCACACACAGTGGCTGATGTACGAATGAATGTGGGCTTTTATGTTAGTGCCTTAAGACTCAAGGGTCCCTGGTTTACAGATCACTGCTAGAAACACCTTATTATCAGGCAGTAGTTCATATGTCTCTATTAAAAAATCAGAACAGGGAGATTCAAGACTTTCTTGACTGGGTTTTCTTAACTTCAGGAGATCAAATTTTCCCCAGATCTAAGTGAGCAGGACTGCACCAAAAATATAATGATACACCCATTTATGTCAGCATTGATTCTTAACCAGGCACTGAGATGCACCCCTGCCTGCTGGAGAGAGGCAAAAGGAAGCAAGTAATACAAGTCCAATAAAGAAGGAAACTTCCAGCTTGAAAGTGGAGCCTGAGGAAGCAGATTTAAAGCTGGTGCAACAATATGGCAGTGTACAGGACCACTGGAGAGGTCCAGCATCACCAAACCAACCTGTGCAAGTGTGATTGATCCTTGGGCTTCTCTCCAATGCCTGCAGGAATCTCCAATGGAAGTGCAATGTGAGGCTGGCTGGGCAAGGGCAGGCTTTTCCTTAAAGCCATCACCAGGCTTGCAATAGCGAAGAATGCAAATGCATTCAGAGAGCAAAATTCATTGCTATGTGTAAAGGCTGTGCATATCTCATCAAATTAGAATTTGTGAGGCACCAACCTAGTGCTGACTCTCTCCATGGGACTGAATTTCCTTTAAACTGCTCTCACGTGGTGTGCAAACTGGAAACAGGCGTGTTAGTGATGCTCACAGCGGGGCCTGCAGTGGAGCAGCAGCAGAGGGGATGACTCAGAATAACAAACCTTGTCCTCCCAGGAGAGCAGGAGTGAGAAGCAAGCCAGCAAAGGGAGAGAGCTGAGGGAACAGCTCTTGGAGAGCATTGGAGGAGCAACTGGTGCTGGTAGGGAGGTCTATGTGCCCCACAGCTTGACAGGGAGCTGTGGGCAGGCTGGTGCCAGAAGAAGGGGGTCTTTTGGATGTTGCCACTGCTGTGTTGCCAGAGACTTTTCTTCTGCTAGTGAGATAAAAAGGAGCTGTTTGCAGGAAAGACTTTTATCTTTTATTGCTTCATCCTTGGAGGCTTGTGCAGGTCATTCAAGAGTCCCCATCTGAGGATTCTTCTGGGTCCCAGGGGTTGGAAGGTTGGCAGGAGAGCAGGGCACAGCACCATTATACAAGCCTTCATTTGTGTTATTCACAACACATCCAGCCCAGTGTCTCCCCTGCTTCTTGCTCTGTCTCCCATCCAGCCCACCAGAAACATCTCAGAGGGTTTTCACCAAATGATGTAGGAGGTTGGGACCTTCTGAGCTGGCCAAAGCTACCTTTTGAGCTTTAGGAGAGGCCAGTGCAGAAATTCAGCTGTGAAGGTGGACTGGCAAACAACCCTCTTTGACTTTGTCTGTTCAATTAGCATTGGTATCATGAAGGAAAAGTAGGAAGATGGTACCCAGTGTCTCTTTTTAGTACAGCTGGATCAGGGTCTCCCTGTCTGTGATCAAATTCATCATCCAGTTTCTGGACATTTCTATTATCCTCTTACCGTGTTCAACTGCAAAATCAAGGGGCTTGACTGCGTTGGTTGCCCTTCAGTTCTTTGCCAAAACAAATAAAAAGTTAGGATATTGCAAGACCCAAACACAATCTACTCAGGTGGGCTGGTGCTTGGGAAGTTTCCTCCATCTGTCAGGGTTGGCTTTGGGGCTCACTGAAACCTTTGGCATGACCTTCTGATTTCAGGGTCTGCCCAAATGTTTACAAAATAATGGTAGCATCAAGGCATAAAACTCCTGATCTCCCACATGCTCCTATCTGGCACATCTCTTGCCCAGTGAGCAAATCTGGTTTAGTTTGGAGGCCAGCCTACGTTGCATGAAGGACTTTCCTCTGTTCCTGCCCACTCAGCATCACCCTAGACAAAAATCCTCCTGCAGCCATCCAAATCAATCTAATTGTAAGCAACATAAAATGATGCTTTAAATAAATCTCATTTGCATATTGAGAGGAACTTCTCAGCTTACTGAATATGGAAATCACCAGCGGAAAATTATTTATCGCCTGGGTATCAAAATATCAGAGGTTGGCTGGTGCCATTGGGAAAATCAGTTGTGATGCAGCAATATTTCTCACTTCCCCATGTATAATGTGATCTGCCAAATTTAATCCACTTTTGCATTTGATGGTCCCCAGTAGGATGAAAAGGTGAAGCTAATGTCATATAAACAATGCCAAGCATCATCCCCCATGAAATTTTATGTGACACTTGAAAGGTGCCGAATTATCCCCAAATAGTCTGGGGACTTCACAGTTCATGCAACCTGGCAGTTTGCAACAATGCAAATATTTTTGCTGCTCACTTTGCTTCTGTTCTCTCTTTTTAATTGTAAATTCACTGCCAGTAGGTGAGAGAATGGAAGGGTTTCATGCTGTGCCATGTACTGTCCTCAGCAGCAAAATGCTGTAGAGTGAGAATGCGGAGGGAGAAACAAGCATTTGCCAAGTCCAAACCCTTCCCTCTTCACTCCCTGTTGATCAACCCAAAGGCTCATCTGCTGCCATTATAGAGTAATTTTCTCTAAATGTGACCAAAATGAGAGATGTGTCTAAGGAGACATCACGAGCCCAGTTGCAGGGTTTTTCACCATGGCTGCTGTTTTGCTCTTCCCCTGCCTTCCCAGCTCCTGAGTCTCTATTCCGTGGGCACATCATCACTAAGGGAACTCCTTGTTTTTCTTGTCATTATCTGCCAAAGGAGCCTGATGTATATGTAGGATGTTAAAAAGGTGTGCATTTATTGAAAATTGCCTGAGTAAGATGAACTGCTGTTGAGAGTACTTGAGTACAGTCTACAAAGTGCTGCTGGATCCCAGCCTAAGGAAAGGGCTTGATGTGTTTTTCTGCTTCCTCCAGGTTCTCTTGGGCAGTGTTGCTAAATGTTGCTCACCTTGGACATCTGGGTTCTGGTTGTTTTATCAGGAAAAATCCCAGTCTGGTCATATCTGTATTGGGGTTGCCCAGTTAATTTCAGGGATGCAGTGGAGAGATGCTCATTGTAGAGCAGTTGTGACTGCTGGACTGTTTTGTTGTGGTGGTGGGTTTTTTGTTTTGTTCCTTAACCAGATCTGCATCAGAGATCAGTGTTGTCTATCAGCCCAGATTTGTCAGGTGCTGCATCTCTGCGGCACTGAGTGCATATTCTAGTAGACTGAATAGCTTTCAATTTGTCTCTAATGAGGCTAATTACCAAATGAACACTATGTTGGTCTCCATGGGACCTGAGGATGGAAGGACTAGGACTCTGCACAACATGTACAAAGATCTCATTATGTTTGGAGTAAATTGGAGTAGGCACTGCATTAACATGAGACAATTATTTTTTAGCTGCTACATGATGCTTATAAATAGCCCCTTAATGTGTTTTTATAACAGAGGATAATAGATTTTCTTAAGATCTCAGTTACCTTCTTATGGGCTTGAGGGGAAGGCAGATTTTCATTGAGCTGCTCTGCAATCAGAGTGGGAGTAAGGGGTGCATTGCTTTGGGTGCAAAGGTAATTCTTTGTTACAGACATGAGTAATAGCAGTGTTTAGTTAATGGTCTTGTCAGTGTTGGGTAAGCAGTTGAACTTGATGATCTTCAAGATCTCTTCCAGCCACAATGATTCTATGATACTAATGTCTGTGATGAGCAATGAGGTAACACAACTAGCCATAAAGAGGGGGCTGAAACTAGTGAGCTTCTAAACCTGTGATGGGCTAGATGCCAGTTCTTCGCTGCCAGATTACTGGCATTTAACTTGAGAGCTGCCAATGAGCTGATGGAAGAGTTTATGTGGGTTTGTTATGAAAAATATTGTGAGTTTATCCTGAAATCAGTCCTGTGCCTTCAGTGCTTTTGCAAACTCTTCATTGAGAACATTCTCACATTTGTTCTTTCTTTGCTTAGCTTCATAAGTAAGACATATCTTTTCTAGCCTTTCACAGCTTGAAAAGAGACGGAAGAACACCAAGGGGCAGGCTGCAGTGCTCCTCATGGACCTTCCCATGGCACCATGGCCAGGCTTTGTGAGGACTGGCAGCGGCAGCTGGGGGGTATGAAAGCAGGAGTCCTCTCTGCTCCAACTGCAGCAGGAAGTGGGGGCATGAAATGCTTTAATTTCCATAAAACCAAATATATGTTTGTTATTTAAAATCATCTCTCTGGTTGCTGTTCTGCTGCTGCTCTGCTGCTGTTCTCACAAGATGACTCCCATCTTGGACTTAAAGAACTGCTGACAGGGAAGGATTGCTAATTATAAACTCAATATCCCCACCTTTTCTCACATGGCAGCAGTTGGCCTGCACTTTGATAGCACCAAAACACCTCTCTGGCAGTGATTTTGGAAGAGATTTGGTTTGGTTTTCCTCCTCCCTGCAGAGGCGGTGCCCTGTCTCTTGCCTGGCAGGTGATGTCTGGTCCCTGTGCCATGTAGCTGGCATCATGATGCCAACATAGGAAGGGACACTGCTGAAACCATGGAGCCTGTTTGGCCCAGAGGGTTCATCTTGTTAGGATTTATGCAGCTGTGAATGCAGGCAGAGTTGGGCCTCTGGCTACCCGATCGTTAAACAATTTTCATTCATCATTTTTGGCTGGCTCCAGAGCCCTGTTAAATAGCTTTTCCATTAGCTTTAATGGGCATCAGGTTTGGCTTGGAGCTTGAAGTGGGGCTTCAGGGAGGGAGATGGGGTCCTGGCCACAGCTGTCACCTAGCTGCTGCTGTCTCACATCTGCTCAGCCATGTGCGGTGGCTGTTGGTGACCATCCCCTTGCACCTCAGCCATTTGGGATGCGGTCTTCACACAAGGCTGTGCCCCTGTTGCCAGCCCACTGTAAACATCCCTCTTGTAGGGGACAGAAATCAGCTGTGTCTTGTCCTTGTGCAGGACTGGGAAATCCTGGAGGCACTTGGAGACCTGCTTCCTATTCTCGGTCAGTTGGGCTGGGGGAACTAACAGACTGCGGCCTGCTTCCAGCAAGGCTCAACCATGCCCAAGTACTGTGCCCTGGAGAGAATTAGCCAGGGCTGATCTCAGCCAGAGCTGATCTAGCTCAGAGATGATCAAGGCAGAGATGATCCAGCTCAGAGCTGATCCAGCCCAGAGGTTTCACCACAGTGTGAATTCAGACCAGCCAAGAAAATCTGGAGAAGGAGCTGAGGGCAGTAAGAGGCAGGGTGTACAGCACTCAACTGATCAGGGCAGCTTTAACCATTAATGTCTAAGTATTTCCTCCCATCTCAGTTATGAAAATCAGCCAGAGAATCCTAAAGGCAAAGTTCACATCAGCCACTTAGGAGACATCTTCAGCTAACCAACCCAAATATCTGTTCAAATACCACTGTTTTGTGTTTTCACCATGAAATGGGAATAGCTGTGTTATATAAATACAAGAAGAGAAAGGTGAGCTACTGTTTTAATGCAACCTTTCCAAAGACATTTGTATTCACACTGTATCTTAACAGAGGGATGCAGGAAGCAGACAGAAATTTATCTTCTCTAGAGAGTGATACATCAGTGCTCGGTTCACAGGAACATTTTTCAGACATCTCAAGAGCATCATGCACAAAAATATACATATCATGAATTTCCTGAGCAGACAAGGGCTAGCTGGAATGACGACAACAGCAGCAAGAGCACAGACCAACAGCAGAAGCCTGGCAGGAGAAATCAAGATGATTCCATTGTAAATGCAGTAAAAACAGCTAGGAAAAGAAGGTTGTCCACTCATTAGGCAAATTATTTGTATTTACCTTGCTGCCTGTCCCCAAAGTGCCTTTCATGTAGAGTTCAGCTTCCAGGTTGCTCAAGGTTCCTGAGGAACCTAGGGAAGCATCTCATTCCCCTCTAATTTTGAGGAGCCCAACTGCTGCCTCTGAGAGAAAAGTGAGGCAGTGGAAACTTTTGGAGGAAAGTATCACAGTCAGAAGGAGGCCAGCTGAGGTCTTTTGAAGAGCATTTTGCAGGAAAAGACAACTTCTTCATGGGACTGGCAACCCTCCAGTCTAATTTCCCCTGACAAGACAGCAGTGGCATCAGGGTTGGAGTGGTGATTGTTTTCTTTCCCTTCCTGTAGATATTAACAACTTCTCTCTCCCTTTCAAACAAACCCACACAGTAAAAGACAAGTTGTCATGAAAGATTAGATCAGTCATTCTATAAAGTATCCAAAGTCCAGACTCAGCTTTTGCACCTGAGAGGGCAAAATCTTCCCCAAGATGGCTTGTGTCATCAAAGAGGGTGGCAGGGACACGGTGCTGGGATGGGAGGAGATGGCAGACTGTAGGCAGCAGGCTGTAGGTGGTCTCAGCACACCATGATTATGATCCTGTGATGTGTTTTGGGGTATTGACTCCCAGATTTCAGTGGAGGTTTCTTCTCCTCCTAGTGGCATTGAGTGCACACTGGGACTTAGAAGGCCCAAGACATCATGGATTGGTTTTCAAGGCACCTGAGCTGAAAACAACTCATGGGACACACTTGTCCCAGAGTGGGATAAGAATCCTGGGGCAGGAATTGGCAGGGCTCATTGATAGGGCTTTAAACTAGATTTGAAGGGGGAAGGGGTTAATAGTCTCCTGCTGGCCGGTGACAAACAGAGGGGCAGCTCACCAGCAGTAGAGAGAAGGAGAGCTGGTAAGGGCTCTCAACTTGCTACCCTGAGGCAAGCCACGAATGATCCACCAGGACATTCTGTGGAAACCGAGGGGATTTGGCACAAGAGGAGGACAGGGCCAGCCCAGCTGAAGTGCTTCTATGCGAATGCGCGCAGCTTGGGCAACAGGATGAGTTAAGGGCCACTGTGCTGCTGGGATGCCACGACATAGTGGCTGTTACTGACACTTGGTGGGATGAATCCCATGACTGGGATGTAGGCATAGATGGGTATAAACTCTTTAGGAAGGATAGGCAGGGAAGGAGAGGAGGAGGTGTTGCCCTCTATGTCAATAGCCAGTTGGAATCAGTGGAGCTCCAACTGGGGAGGGATGATAAGCTAGTTGAGAGTGTATGGGTCAAAATTAAAGGCAGGACAGGGGAAGAAGATATTACTGTGGGGGTCTCCTACAGGCCACCTGACCAGCAGATCCAAGCAGATGAGGCCCTCCATAGGCAAATAGAAGCGACTTCCAGGTCACAAGCCCTGGTCCTCATGGGTGATTTCAACCACCCGGATATCTGCTGGAGGGACAACACAGCAAGGCACCAGCAATCCAGGATGTTCCTGGACTGCATAGAAGACAACTTCCTCCTCCAAATGGTGGAGGAACCAACAAGAAATGGTGCTATGCTGGACCTTGTTCTCACCAACAGGGAAGGGCTGGTAAGCAAGGTGAGGCTCAGAGACAGCCTTGGCTGCAGTGACCATGAAGCAGTTGAATTGAATCTCCTCAGGGCAATCAGGAGGAAGTATTCCAAGCTCACGACCCTAGACTTTAGGCATGCAGATTTTGATCACTTCAGGGATCTGCTAGCCAAAGTGTCGTGGGACAAAGCCCTGGAGGGAAGAGGGACCCAGGACAGCTGGTCAGTATTCAAGGACCACCTCCTCTGTGTCCAGGAGCTCTGTGTACCAACAAAGAGAAAAGCAGGTAAGAATGCTAGGAGGCCTGCCTGGATGGGCAAGGAGCTACTGGACACACTATTACTTAAAAGGAAACTCTACAGGAAGTGGAGGGAAGGACAGGTAGAACAGGGGGATATAAGGAAGCTGCCCGAGCAGCAAGAGTCCTGGTTAGGAAAGCCAAAGCAGAGTTTGAGTTGAATCTAGCCAGGGAGATTAAAGGGAATACTAAGAACTTTTACAGGTATATTAATGGGAAGAAGAAGCCTAGGGAAGGTGTGGGCCCCCTCAGAAAGGAAAATGGTGACATGGTCACAAGTGATGAGGAAAAGGCTGAGGTACTTAATAACTTCTTTACCTCAGTCTTCACTGCAAGGGCCTCCAGCCACACTCCTGATGTTATGGAAGTCAAAGCCAGGGACGGGGAGGAAGAACTGCCCATTGTAAGTGCAGATCAGGTTCGTGATCATCTGAAGAACCTGAAAGTGTTCAAGTCCATGGGACCCGACGGGTTACACCCACGGGTGCTGAGAGAACTGGCAGAGGAGGTTGCTGAACCCCTCTCTATTATATTTCAAAAGTCATGACAGTCTGGTGAAGTCCCCACAGACTGGAAAAGGGGAAACATTGCCCCCATCTTCAAAAAGGGTAAGAAGGAGGAACCAGGGAACTACAGGCCAGTCAGTCTCACCTCTGTGCCTGGAAAGATCATGGAACAGATCCTCCTGGAGTCACTACTCGCTCAAAAGAATAGTGAAGAGGTGATTGGGAACAGTCAGCATGGCTTTGCCAAGGGCAAATCCTGCCTGACCAACCTGGTGGCCTTCTATGAGCAGGTGACAAAATTAATAGATGAGGGGCGAGCAACTGATGTCGTTTACCTGGACCTGAGCAAAGCCTTTGACACTGTCCCACACCACATCCTGGTCTCCAAACTGGTGACACATGGGTTTGATGGGTGGACCACTAGATGGATAAGGAACTGGCTTGATGGCCGCACCCAAAGAGTGGCTGTCAATGGCTCCATGTCCCAGTGGAGGCCAGTGACAAGTGGAGTCCCTCAGGGATCAGTCCTGGGACCTGTCTTATTCAACCTCTTTGTGGGGGACATGGACAGTGGCATTGAGTGCACCCTCAGCAAGTTTGCTGATGACACCAAGCTGTGTGGTGCAGCAGACAGCTGGAGGGAAGGGAGGCCATCCAGAGGGACCTTGACAGGCTGGAGAGGTGGGCACAGGCCAACCTCCTGAAGTTCAATAAGAGCAAGTGCAGGGTCCTGCATCTGGGTCGAGGCAATCCCAGGCACAAATACAGGCTGGGCAGTGACTGGCTGGAGGGTAGCCCTGAGGAGAGAGACTTGGGGGTGCTGGTGGACAAAAAGCTCAACATGAGCTCTCAGTGTGCACTTGCAGCCCGCAAAGCCAATCAGATCCTGGGCTGCATCAGGAGAAGTGTGGCTAGCAGGTCGAGGGAGGTGATCCTCCCCCTCTACTCAGCCCTGGTGAGACCCCACCTGGAGTACTGTGTCCAGTTCTGGAGCCCCTATTACAAGAGGGATGTGGAGGTGCTGGAACGTGTCCAGAGAAGGGCCACGAGGATGATCAGAGGGCTGGAGCACCTCTCCTATGAGGACAGACTGAAGGAGTTGGGGCTGTACAGTCTGCAGAAGAGAAGGCTCCGAGGTGACCTAATTGTCGCCTTCCAGTATCTGAAGGGGGCTACAGGAAGGCTGGGGAAGGACTTCTCAGGATCTCAGGTAGTGATAGGACTAGGGGGAATGGAATGAAGCTGGAGGTGGGGAGATTCAGGCTGGATGTGAGGAGGAGGTTCTTCACCATGAGAGTGGTGAAACCCTGGAATGGGTTGTCCAGGGAGGTGGTCGAGGCCCCGTCCCTGGGGGTGTTTAAGAGCAGGCTGGATGAGGCTCTGTCCAGCCTGATCTAGTGTGGGGTGTCCCTGCCCATGGCAGGGGGGTTGGAACTAGATGATCCTTGTGGTCCCTTCCAACCCTGAATGAAACTATGAAACTAATTTGCTGATTTGCCCTAGGGCTGCCTCCACCAAGTTGTACTTCAGCAAAACCAGTCAATATTGCAACTGCAGAGATTACTCAGACCTCCTGGGCAGGCAGTTGATGCTGGGAATGAAGTTGTGTCAGATTTGGAAAGATCAATGCAGAGGAAGTGAAAGTGCTCTGCAGTGATGACTTTTCATGTGGTGTTTATTTGTTTAGGATACAGATCGCATCAAAGGGATCTAAGTATGGAAAGGCTGAGTTGAAACAGTTAAATACTGGACTCCTTGTTACATTTTTTTTTCCTCAGTGTATGTCAAACATGTTGCAACAGCTTTTGGGGTCGCTGTCCCATTACAGATGAACCCAATGAAACCTTTCTTCTGGAACTCTGGGGCCAGAGGTTCTGTGTGGGAAGCCTGGCCCCAGCACAGTGAGGGAAGGGAACAAGGCTTCAGCACAGTCCCTGAGTCACAGCCTGAGTTTGTCACCCTTTGAATCCCCTGATGCACAGGTCCTAAGCCATCATTTTCCTTTTCTGCTCTTGTTTGTTCACTGGTCCTTCTGCAAACATGAAGCCATAGCTATGAGTATTAGTCTTGTGGCTTTACTGGGACATTTTATTCATGCAGTGCAATTTGCCTGCCTTTCACTCCTCTAATAAGAGCCATGATGGGTAGATAAGCTTCTAAAATAAACCATCCAGGAGCAGTTGATTGGTTGGCTTTGTTGTAACAAGCCAGGAGGTACCAAGCTTGGTAGCATGAGGTGTGGAGCAGCACGTGGGAACTTCTCCATGGGCAGTTGGTATGTGAAGTGCATGATAAGAGAGTGATCAGTGGGTAGCACAAAATGGTGGCAAGGTGGGTTGGGAGAAGAGGAAGCACAGTTTAGCAAGCCATGTACTCCAGGGACGAAACAGTCTGCAAAAACAGTTGAGCCTCCTGGATTGATTCTCAGGAGGGTGCTTGAGTGGTAAGGGAAATCTCCAGACCCACACAGGTGGTACAGAGGAACCTCCCTATGCCTGAAGAGCCAGCCCAGGGTGTCTCCACATGGAGTTAACCTGTGGTGGAGGAGAACCAGGGAAGCTGCTCCAAAGCCATATTGTGCACATTCACTGCTGCCAAATAGGACTGGAGGGTATGGCAAACATGCCAGCATGCTGGCTGGCTGGAAGCTGGCTTTGTCCCCGGAGAGGCTGCAAGCTGCTTCCTCAACAGTGAGGGCTGGCCCGCCTCCTGGTCTCTGCCGTCCCTCCTCGGAGGGCTTCTGGGCTTCTGTGAGAAGGTCTTTCTGAAGAAGGCTGCCCATGTGCATGACTCCCAGACCCCCTGTGCTGTCTGTGTCAAATTAGTGCTTGATTGCCACTGCGTGCTGTGTGCAGAGCTCATCAGGGCAGCCGTGGATCAGGGCTGTAGGAAAAAATGATCTTTGTAGCACAGTGATGAGTCTGTGGAAAGTGTGGCCTGAACCAGACAGTCAAAGACCAGTACAGCAGAGTTTCCAGTCTCCTTTGAATTCCTGTGGGCAGCCAGGAACTTGTATTACCTTCTGATGTGAGCCCCAGGACGTAAGGTCTTGTTGTGATGAGGGAGATGCTCCTTTCCTGTATGCCACCTCTGTGATTTTGGCTGCACCAGCTGTGACACCATAAGGAAAGGCACAGTCTGAGTTGGTTGGAGCACACTTAGGTTCCTGTGGGCTTATCTAATCGGTCATGGTTCAAGAGGCATCTTGTGATAACAAGGGTGCTCTGATTTGCCACTTCTGTTGCTAGATGCCAGTGTACTTTTAATGCCTCAAGGACAGTGTTTGATTAGGGAGAGAATTCCAGAAATGGCAGATTGTACTCAACTGGTGATGCAATTAGTAACGTAATTGAAAATTGCCTAATGCCAGAAGTGTAATGTGGCTAACAACAGCCTGTGCCGTGAGCACACATTTGAATCCCAGCTCTGGCCCCAGACTGTGTGCTGGCTGCTCACTGAGCTCCACCAGCAGGTGAAAAAACCCAGATTCTGGTGGCCTTTCCACTGGAAGGAAACTCTGGCTGGGAGGTGTAATTCCTGCAACTCTCCAGCAGCATGGGCTGGCTTAATATCACAAATTTCTTGTTCCTTCCTCCTCCTCTTTGAAATCCCAGCTGCATGACATCTGTGCCATCATACTCATTCCCCCTTCCCCTCCTTTAGATTACAGGGTATTTGCAACCAGCTCTGGATCTGTGTTGTATGGAGTTTTTAAGCCTTAAAACCTCTGAATAATCCCATTTCTATATGATAGAGATGAGATGAACCAGCTGGTCTCCACCAGCTGTGAGCAGTGGCAAAGGTGTGATGACTTTCCTGGAGATGCTTGGGCAGAAGAGGAAGGATTAAGGAACCCAGTAACTAGACATGCATCTAGTAGTGTGACTTGGGTAGTTTTCAGCACAGCAATATTACAGCAGATTTATGTTTGTATGGGTGCCCATCAAAACAACCCAGCCTGGCCATATGCCTCCTGGTAAAGGATTAAGGTCTGTGTTGAAAATTCGAGCACGAAGAATTCTCTGATCCATTGTAGCTCTAAGAAAGAAAAATGTTTTTGACCACATGAGGAGAAATTATGAGAGCAAAGATGGTACTTTCTTGCCTAATTACTAAATGATCATTATCTCATAAGCACAAGCTTCTAAATAGCTTAGTTGGTGTCTTTTCAAAGCAAACATTTGTTGTAACTTCAGTTTCTAGCACGTGGCTTTAGATTTCTGCAACCTCACATTCTTCCACTAGTCAGCTGAATAATTAAATAGCTAGGCTGGAGATTTTATTATGCAGAAAATCTGCTGTGGAGCATTTGTGGCACAGAAAATGGACATGTTTCTTTTCTGGATCCATTTGGACACAGTAGGGATCTGAATCTCTAGCCGTTTCAGTTACAGTTTTCCAAGCGTTGAGTGATATTAAATTAGGTGAAATGAAACACTTTGAGTCTAAATATTTCACGTCTCTGTACAAATGGCTTCTTCTGTTATTGAAGTCTGTGAGCTGTGGGCTTGCCCCTACATTTTCAGCATGGTGAGTGAGGATTTAGCCCTGGGACACCTATTAAAGGTGATGAGTGTTGGGGTGTCTATGTACTTTTCCATCTGCGCAAGGTGAAATGCAGGCAAACAGACTTTTCATTTCTTCACCTTCACAAAATGCCTTGCAGCTTATTTTCTTCTGGCCTATCTGGAGCCAGAGCTCCAGAGCTGTTGACACTATAGAATAATTTATCTTTCAGAAATTATTTATATTATGGGGCCTGGCACAGTATCTCCAATAATCCAGTAACACACTGCATCAGGAGCTGCTCTAGCAGAACAGATTTGACACATCGCCATGGCCTTTGGCTTTGGATGTGGACACGCACTGGTGGCAGGGCAGGGAACAGATGCCATCAATGAGATAACTCTAACTTTTAAAGGCAGGCTTAATCTGCCATGCTGTAGCCTGTCTGTTGGACATCATCTAGCCTTATTCCAAGTAATTTACAACCTGATGCAGTAAGGCACTTAAGCTCATGCTTAAGTGTCATCTAATTCAATACATGGGCTTCAGCTTTTGCCAAGTCAGAGTTATCATGCTGTACAATCCTCTGCTGCTCTGTGGATGGGACTGTACATGGAATGTTGCCCCCTCCAAGAGTTTGTAGTGATAGAATGAGAAGGAATGGACTGAAGCTGGAAGAGGATAGATTTAGACTGGATATTAGGAAGTGAGGGTGGTGAAATGCTGGAACAGTTTACAGTGAGGGTGGTGAGACACTGAAACAGGTTGCCCGGGGAGGTTGTGGGTGCTCCCTCCCTGAAGCTGTTCAAGGCCAGGTTAGATGGGGCCTTGAGCAACCTGGAGGTGTCTCTGACCATTGCAGTGATCAAGAGATAGTGAAGTTTTCAATATACAGGGAGACAGGGAGGAGCACTAACAGAACCCTCACTCTGGACTTCTAGAGGGCAAACTTATTGTTAGCCATTGGAATGTGCTGCCCAGAGAGGTGGTGGAATCACCATCACTGGAGGTGTTCAATAAGGGATTAGACATGGCACTTGAAGCCATGGTTTCGTTGATCAAATGGTGTTAGGGGATAGGTTGGACTTGATGATCTCTGAGGTCTTTTCCAACCTGGTCTATTCTATTCTATTCTATTCTATTCTATTCTATTCTATTCTATTCTATTCTATTCTATTCTATTCTATTCTCCACATGGTATGGCCCGTCTCTGTGTTGTGGTCTTGCTGACCTGGAGCTACCCAAGCCAGGGATGAAGAGCTGCCACTGAAGCCTTGGGGTTTATTTTCAAAGCTGCCTCAAGTGAAGCTTATTAAAGGCTGAAATAAGGAAAGGAATGACTGGACTTCCAGGAACAGTAGGTACTGAGCTGCTCCTTCTGACCTAACGTCTGTGTCCAGGAGGAGGCTTACAAAAATCTGCAGTTTGCAGGTTAGAGAAGCCTTTAATATTTGACCCTCAAAGCTGAAACCCTGGCTTTAGCAGGGGTTTATGGAGGCTTCAGTGAAGTAGATCTTGTTATTTCACAAAGATGAGTGAGTTTGCCTTGGTTTTAAATGATATGGTGTGGTACTCTCTTCAGGCTTGATCTACAGTTTGTTACAGTCACTAAAAGACTTCTGTGGATGTCAACAAGCTTTGGGTTGGACATTCAATGTGATAACTGTGCCTTTTTATCCTGCTGTCACCATTCAGAGCCTGTTTGTTGCAAAAAATCCCTGACAGATTTCTTGGATATACAACTAGCTTTTGCCATTCTGTTAGCAATGTTTGGGGAGTTACCCACCCTGTGTGAGGGTGCAACAGATGGGGAACAGTGTACCAAGAACAGTGTATCCACAATGCAAGCATTGCTTGAGTGCACATTGACTGAAGTGAAAAATACTGGTTTGATTAAACTGTTGTCACTTAAACTGGTCTTCATTGATCCCTAAGTAGTCTTTTGGGAAGGTTATGCATTTCTGAGTCCAAGCTGAGCTTTTCTCCGTGTTGATTTATGAAGTAGGTTTGCTTTGAAAGTTATTCTTATTATTGAACAAGCAACAACCAAACAGTGCCATCCAGAGCCCCATGTGTTTCTTCAGTGGTTGAAGTCTTTGAAACCACTCATGACAGAAGCTGATTGCTGGTTGCTCTTGGCTGGGAAAAAAGGCTCTGTTGGCCTCTATGCCTCTATGGTTTGAGGCAGGTTTCACTGCTGATAGAAGAAGGCATTACTTGGAACCTGCTGGAGGACCCCACCACATGTCCTAACTGGGTTTGGCCTTCCCTGCCTCCAGGGATTCTGCAGGAGTGGCTGCTCAGTCCTGTCTGCACTCTGAGCCAGCACTCTGGGGATCTTGCTCCTTCACAGAGATGGTCTTCATTACTTAGCCAAACTTTGCATCCTCTTTTTACTCACTAAGGGGCACCTTACTGTGGCATACTGTTATCAAAACCTGTTGGCCACTGCATACTTAGGATAGTTGAGGTACAAACCGTCTTCAAGTTTCCTTAAATCAATTGCTCTAGTCTGTATTGAGGTGAGGAAATGTGCTGACAGACAGAGCCTTGCTTGTGCAAACTTCTGTGAAGTTTTTTCTTCACCACTCTGGAACATTTTTTTGCATTTAAGTCCATGTCCTAGGAAGATCTCTAGTTCCTGGGGTATTTTCTCCTCTAAATAATGAACCTCTCCTCCCCTTGTGCACACAGGACTCTTCAGTTGATCCAGCTGTTAAGAACAATCTATCTGCTATGTTTTATAACATTTTTTGCTGCTCAGATGCTTGACTCCCTGGAAATCTCTTGTGTCTACATGTTTTGGGGTTTGGTGGTTTCCAAACTTCCCCCTTCACCTTGATTTCTCTGCTCTGTGGTTTGGGCACTCCCTACCTTGGCCATCCTGCTTCACAAGACACAAATGAGAAAATTTGCATCTTAGACAGAAACCACTGGCCTGTGATTTCCTCCTTTGAATGAGAGTCATCCAGGCACTCTAATAATCATTTGTTATTCCTGTTTTGAGAGACACATGGCACAGCCCCTTAAGCAAACACTGACCCCAGACATATTACCAGTGAAGGAGCTGGAAAATTCCTCAAGTAATTAAATATTTGTAGTTAAATATTTTTTGCCCATCTCTGAAGAAAATCACGAGGGAGAAGTCAAGGTGCTTCCCTGCAAGCGGGGTGGGGACAGGGCAGCCACATGAGGGAGGTCTAAGGTAGTACTGGACCCCAAACTTGAGATTGTCCTCCCTCCCACCACACTGCCTGCCTGCTTGCAGCCTGTCTGACAGCCAGAGAGCACTGGAAACAGCATTTATTTCATTCCAGAACATTTAAGTGACTGAGAAGTCTCCAAAGACAGTTAAACTATTTAATGTGTCTCACAGGGCTTGTTGGCAGGTTTTTACAGTCTCTCCTTGGGAAGCTGTGGCTGCTGAGGGACCATGAAGTAGGTAGGCTTCAGACTGGCAGTTTTGAAGCCTAGGCTATGCTCCATCTCCACTCCCCGTGGTGCCATCACCATTCACTGATTGGGAGCAAGGTGTGAGTCTGCTTTTGTCCCCATGCTTTTGCCATGGGATCTACTGCTGCCCTGTGTTTTGCTTGGAATTGCCATAATTTGCATGGAGAACGCTGGCTGTGTGGATATTTTTAGGGTGATAAAATTACAGAGATGAACTGGGACAGTGAATTGAATCAAGGGAGTGGCTTTCAGCTCCTGCTCCTTTCCAAAGAGCCCCTGCTTTATTTATAGCTGCACGTATGTGTGCGTACAGCTACGTGTTCACCTCTTGCTGAAAATCAGATCAAATCTTCCTTGCACAGATGACTCCCAGTCCAAGTTTCCTTATTCATCAAAGGACCATGGTGTTGTGTTTCATGTCTAAGTCATACCTAGAAATGCATGAAGCAGAGCTTTTTTGAGCTGAATTAAGATCAAATGAGTAGGAGGTGCAGCCACGAGCCTTTGATGTAGACAAAGCAGGAAAGCTCTCTCCATGGCAAGGAGCTGGGAGCCATCTCTCCTTCCCAGCACAACTCAACTTTCTATTCTTATAAATTGCTTAAATAACTGATAGCTTTAAAAGGTGCTCCCAGGAGCACTCATCAGCTTTCTGATCACTTCAGAGCTGTCCGTTCGACTTGTAATGAGATCTTTGTGCTCTGTCTCTGTAATGCCACTGAAGGAGCTGTAACAATAATTAATAACATTACAACCAGTTGTGTTTTATGATCACTGCTAAGGCTGGCCAGGGAGAAAATTGTATTTGGATTTTGGCCCACACGTTTTAATCAGACTTCCTAAGTACTTTTAACTTGTTTAAATACCTGTGAGCCTTCATCTGAAGTAATTGTTTCTATTAGTCATGAGGATGCATTGCAGCAGTGATTGATCTTTAGAGCAAGTTGCATGACTGGGGAAAGGGGCTGAGCTGTAGATACCCATAACATGGTGGTCAGCAATGGGCCATGAAGGGCTGTGCAGGGCAAAGATTGTGCTCTTCCTATGTAATATAGCAGACATACAACAAAAATAATCACAAGCTCTGCCTCGACTCATGCTGGCTGAGGTGCTGCTGGTACTTGAGCATCAGGCTGAAAACCTTCAGCTGCCTCTGTGCAGGTGAGGTAGATAAGCAGAGTCCTTCTCAAACAAACAAACAAAGCAATGTGCTCTGACCTGCAAGAAGTGGATATTATTTTGCTGTTTATCTCCTTCCTGGAAGAAGTGTCCTGGCCTGTTTGCAGTGCTGGCTGCTCTCCTTGTAAAGCAACCAGGACTGAGTAAATGCACCTTGGTTCACATGGTGCTTCTCTGTCTCAGATGCCCAGAGCTCTGTGCAATTGTAGAACTCAAGCATTTAAAATGACATCTGGGTAAAGAAACAAAATAAAGTCGAACTTATGGCTGACAATCAGTTCCCCCAAAAAAGAAGGAAGATTATCAGTTAATGGCTTGTCTAAAGAAATCCCTCTCTTTAATGGCTTTGGGACTTTAAAAAAGGCCAGGCTAGGCAAATGTCCTGAGATGACCGCTTCAACTAGCAGTGCTGCACTTCTGATGTATCTTGAATTTATTCTTTTCAGTCTTTGTTGTTGTTGTTGCTTCAAAAAATCATGGAATTTGGAGAGCTCTCTGTTTTGTCCTTTTAGTCCAGCGCAATTTTCCCTGAAGGACTGGCACAATCTCTTGCAGACTGGCTATCACTGCTTGGAGAAAGAAAAAATTCAGGGGAGGTTTTGATGAAGAAAGGGGGAGATCTTTCACATGGCGCTGAAGGCCTTTGCCTGGAGATTGTCCTTTGCCTGCCTGTGACTTCCCTGAGGGTGAGGGAATAACAGGGACAACAGCAAGGAAATAAAGACTTATCGAGATAGAAAACAAGTTTCTGGTCCCACTAAACATGTCTAAACATGTGAGAAAGGGTTGCAAAGACCCTGTGTCTGGTCATATGGTTGCAAATAAATAGGAGAGATGGAGGCTGGGGGTGGGAACAAAGAGCCTGGACTCTCCCAGCAGCAATTTCTATTGGAAATCCACATGTTGGGCTGGGTAAATGTTGCCTAAAAGGAATGGTCTGATCTCTGCTTTATCTCCATCATTCTGCAAGGTGAGGAGGGCTCAGATGGCTGGGCAGAGCAGCCATGTAATAGGGCTGATGCTGCCTTGAGTCTCTGTGTGTTTGACTCCTATTCGCAGGTGACTATGAAGGCTGCAGTGGGGAGGCCATGGTCAGTGAGCTCTGATAGTACCTGGATAGCTGGGGAAGCATGAGGCTGTCAGAAAAAAGCCTTGGAGGGCAAATCTTAAAGGGAGAGGCTGGAAGTGTCTTTTTCTGCTTCAGCTGGTGGGCAGAACTGAAGCCAGGAGGAACCAGGAAAGAGTTTTTGGCTGAAAATCAGCTAAAATGGGCTGGGAGGTTTTAGGAAGCTCTAGGAAGTTTCAGCAGTGTGTTCAGGCCAGCATTTCTTGCCCAGGAAGCTAAAATTAATACCTTACCTGGAATGATGCTCTGCAGGCAACCCACTGTGTAGAAGAGATGTCAGCTCCAAGGATGTCAAGATCTGGTGGGTGGCTTACAGACATAAGACTCATTTTCAGAGGTTTAAGATGCTTCAACTGGTGGAAAGTCAGTGAGGTTTTGTGTCTTAATTTTTTTATAGAATCATAAAATTGTTTCAGTTGGAAAAGACCTTGAAGATCAATCCTTTTAGGGCAGAACCTATCTTACCCTATTGTATTTTTTTTCCCCTATTATCAGAATTTTGTGGTAGTTTTCACTACACAGCTAGAAGATATGAAGCAATATTGACCAGATTTTTAAAATGAGCTCCACTTCCCTGAAAGTGACAAATAGTTATTGCCCCTTGCTCAGGTTAGCAGTACAGCAAGCCGGGAAATATCATATTCTCTTGTTCTCATGTCAATAGAACAGCTTCTGTAGTCTTAGCTTCTTAGCCTGGAGAAGAGGAGGCTCAGGGGTGACCTTATTGCCCTCTACAACTACCTGAAGGGTGGCTGTAGCCAGGAGGGAGTTGGCCTCTTCTCCCAGGCAACCAGCACCAGAACAAGAGGACACAGTCTCAAGCTGCGCCAGGGGAGGTTCAGACTCGAGGTGAGGAGGAAGTTCTTCACCGAGCGAGTCATTCGGCATTGGAATGGGTTGCCCAGGGAGGTGGTTGAGTCATCGACCCTGGAGGCGTTCAAGGGGAGATTGGACGTGGCACTTGGTGCCATGGTCTAGT
The DNA here is from genome assembly GCF_026170545.1 of Melanerpes formicivorus. Classification (NCBI taxonomy): domain Eukaryota; kingdom Metazoa; phylum Chordata; class Aves; order Piciformes; family Picidae; genus Melanerpes; species Melanerpes formicivorus. Next base: position 7,554,389 of record NW_027142380.1, on the reverse strand, counting down.
CATGGAGTCTGCGGTGTCAGGTTGGACTCGATGATCCTCGAGGTCCTTTCCAACCTAAGTGATACTGTGATACTGTGATACTGTGTCTTCAGTAAGGAGGATAGGTGGCCATTCAAGTGCTAAATTTGACATATCTCCATGTTGTTTGTCTTTGGGCAAGAGGATAAGCCCATATAACAAAGCTGAAATCTCAGTTTTACCCAACACATGGTGTTTCTGCTAGTTCCAGTACCGGATGCTGCAAGAGTGGTTTAAGACAACCACAACACATGGATGCAGTCCTTCTGTGAGGCTTGGATTCACTTTTATTTCTAAGCTCTGGCTGCTTCAATCCTAACACAGAGGGTGATGATGCAGTCAAAGCTGCCTAGCAAAAGCATGCTGTACCTTTTTATCAGCAGAGGTTTCCTTGATCACCACTTCCCTGCTATTTTTCAGGCTCTCATATTACCAGCAGGTAAAGCAAGATGAGACAGGGAAACACCACAGCACCTCTCTTCTTTTCTGAGCAGCCCTTCCAGACTCCTCCACTTTGTTGCTAGGAAGGCCTGGGTAGAGTCTCACTTGAAATGGCAAATTAAACAATAAGTCAGTTTTTGCACATTTAGGTGCTGCAGCAACCCGACACAAACAAATGTAGTGACAATAATTAAAGTTCAAACAGACACGTCGATATCATTAAAGGTCTGCCATCATATCCACCCAGCCCCAGAGTAATTACGATGCATGCACAGTAATAGAAGCCTAATGGTTGCAAAATGTTCTTTGGATTAATTGGCTTTGGCAGCTTACACACTCACATGATTTTCTACATTTTTGCCCATCCTGACAATCATTCTGTGCTCTAGGCAAGCTTTGCGTGAGCTGTCTGTCTTTATAACCATCACATTATTCTGGCTTTTTGAACATCATAGTGCAGCAGTTTGCCTCTCAGCATCCAGTATGGTTTAATCATGTCCTTATTTGTGCACTATTGGGTGGAGGATAGCTGTTCCTTTCCTTTGCACACAAAGGGTGTTCCTGGAGCCGTGGAACGTGAATGAGAGGGTCGATGAGTCTGTGGACAGTGCCTCTGGTCTTGCTTCATGGGGGAACCAACAGTTAGGGGTCACCCCAGAAATAACAGGAGATCTTAGCATGGGTGAGGGAATAGATGCCAAACCATGGCTATTTCTATGTGAATAACATTCAAGGCAAAACACCACAGAGCAAGGGCTTGGAACGTGGCCTTCAAACCCACTTCAGTTTGATAGACTTGGTCTAGAGTTTGCAGAAATTTGGCTGCAGGTAGAATCATAGAATTGTTTTGGTTGGAAGAGACCTTTCAGATCATCAAGTCCAACCATGAAGTCCAGGTCACCACTAAATCATTTCCTTCAGCACTGTATCTACACATTTTTTAAAATCCCTCCATGGATGAGGATTCCACAGCTTCCCTGGGCAGTCTGTGCCAGGGCTTGACAACCCTTTTGGTGAAGACATTTTTTCCAATGTCCAACCTAGATCTCCCCTGGTGCAACTCGGGGATGTTTCCTCTTGCCTTATCACTTGGGAGAAGAAACTGGCCCTCTCTGTGCTAGGAAACATGGTTCCCTCTAAATCCCCAGAAAATGTGCTCAGCTGGGCAGCTCCAGGTCAGCAAGACCACAGCCCACAGCACATACTCATGGAGGGGGCACCACATCAGATACAGTCCTGTCCCCACAGCAGTAGAGGATTTTATAGCATCATAACTCTGACTTGGCAAGGCCACGTACGGAATTAGAGGATATCTGAGCATGAACTTAAGTTCCTTGCTGTATCAGGGTCTAAATCACTTAGAGAAATGACTTCCAAGAGACAGGCCACAGTACAGCAGATTAAGCCTGCCTTTAAAAGTTGGAGTTATCTAATTCAGATTGGATATTAGGAAGAAGTTCTCCATGAGGGTGGTGAGACACTGGAACAGGTTACCCAGGAAGGTGGTAGAAGCCTCATCCCTGGAGGTTTTGAAGGCCAGGCTGGATGTGGCTGTGAGCAACCTGATCTAGTGTGAGCTGTCCCTGCCCCTGGGAGGGGTGTCGGAACTTGATGACCCTTGAGGTCCCTTTCAACCTTAAAAATTCTATGATTCTATGAATTAAATTTGCACCAGTGTCAGCACTAAAGTAAGCCCATAGTAAGAAGTGTTTAAAGTGACTGGTGGAAGCACTGCTTCTTGGAGTTTCTAGCTGTGAGCTTTGCAAAGGCTCTATGGCATGGTTCTACCAGCAAGATGCTCTTGCCTGAGAAATGAATGACAGCATTGCTGGTACCTTAAAAACCATCGTGAGAGAAATGAAGAAAATGTCCCCAAACCCATGTGCATGTACATATGTCAGCTTGGCTCCTGCAGGAGATGTAGTTTTATTTATGTTGCTGCTCAGCTCTGCAGCACTCGGGCAGGGAGCGGCCGGGAGCGGTGGGGGCTCAGCACCACTAGGAGCTGCAGGGAAATCCTGAGCCCTGCATGGTCTGCATGCAGAGCAAGGCGTGCGCTGGTGGAGCCTGCTGAACTTTGAAATCCAGGCTTGTTTGAAGCTGAAACTTGAAAGCAATCCTCCAGGGAGGAAGCAATGCAACCCTTTTTTCTTTCTTTCTTTCATTTCATTTTTTTTTTTTTTAATGGAAACCCCTACAAACTAAGAGCACATTTGGCACACAGCTCCAGATAAAGTCTTAGTAGATGGGCAAGTCTCAAAGAAGTCTTGTAACTAAACATCCATTCAGACATTTGAGTCCTCTCCTGCACCCGAATGCAGGGGCAAGACTGCAACTGCACCTTCCCTTTGTGGCTCCAGACTCAAACTAAAGCAAGGGCTGGATGAGAGTATGTTGCAGTGGGTGCTGCTCCTGGAGTGGGGAGAGGAACATACCTGCAGCAGGCAAAAGCCCTTATTGGTGGAATTAGAGGTGCAGTGAGGCCAGGTCTCCTGTTCAGTGACCTCTAGGTATCAGTCTCCCTCTAGCCCCCCCTCCAGCATTACTGATCTTTGTAGGAACGTCTCAGAGTTTTCTAGTCCAGAATTTGGGATGGAATACTCTGGAACATCCCATCCTGCACCCTTTGGGCTTCAAGATTTCTCACACTTACTAGCACACTGCAGACAGCTTTAGGAAGGTGATGCTATAGCCCCTGTCAGCATGCAGATGCTGTAGTTCTACTTCATTTCCCTCTGCAACAGTTCATGGCTGGAATGGGCCACAGAGGGCACTGACACTCTGTCTTTGGAGTGTCAAAGACCAGCTGTGGGCTGATGCTCTCCAAAGCAAGCGTTACATGCCTAGGGGAGCACAGGGGCTTCAGTCTGCAGTTGATGTTTTCATAATTCATACAAAGCTGCTCAGAATCACAACATGGTGAGAGTTAGAAGGGACCTCCAGAGATCATTTACTCCTTGAATCAGGTTGCACAGGATAGTGTGCAGGCAGGTTTGGAATCTCTCCACAGGAGACACCACAACCTTTCTGAAAAGCCTAGTCCAGTGCTCCAGCACCCACAAAGATGTTTTTTCTGAGCTTCAGGTGGGACCTGTGTTCTAGTTTGTACCTGTTGCCCCTTGTCCTATCACTGGGCATCACTGAAAAGAGCCCAGTCCCATCCTCTCGACCTCTACCCTTTAGCTATTGATAATCATCGCTATGATCGCCTCTCAGCAAGGCTCTAGGTATGGACTAGAGAGTGTGTCTGCTTGCTGGGGCCTGCACAAAGCACAGTGGCCCTCAGCCCCAGCACCATTCCATCCTGCTCCTGAGCTGTAGCCCCACAGTGGGGATCAGCAGTGGGCACCAGAGGCAGGCTGAGATGTGAGTTTTGAAGCAGCATCAGCCAAGCGGGGCTCACTTGCTAGAAACCTCTACACTACAATCCAAATTACTAATCAGCTTGCTGGAGACATTCAGATACCTTCTAAGAAATGCATTGGTTTTCAAAGCCAAGGTCACACTTCTGATGCACCCAGACAGCACAGTGTGTTGGCTTCTTGTGACAGCCCTTTAAAGAATGATTAAACAAATGCAATAGGCAGGCACGGGTACCGAGGTCCCAGCTGTCGAAGGGAGAGTCAGAAGTTAATTTCAGTGACTTCTATAACATGTCACCTAATTCCAGTGGCAGCACAGCTAATTAAGATGGAGTTGGTCCAGGAGCACGGTGGTGTGTCAGTGGCAGGGAGAAAACACTGCCAGAAAGGCACAATCAAATCACAGTTACGCTAACGAGCCAGTCGGCGCTGGGTATTCGGGGCTTGTGAGGAAGCACTAAGCAACATAATTAACTAGATATCTCGGTGCCATTGATAACTTCATGAATATTTCATACTCTTTTCTATTTCCCCCCACCAATCTGTACTGACAACTTGTGACACAGAACTAGCTGGAGTAAAATGCACTTAATATGCAGCTGCTGTAGCTGTAAATTCATCATCAGACCTTGTTTTCGTAAGGATGCTCCTCCAGGAGCCTGACTAGCTACTCAGCAACTCAGCAGAGCTCCACAGGCCAAAGAGCACATGGAGTCCTTCCCTAATGAGTGTTTTGATGGTCCTGATAACACAGAGCAAGTCAGCAGCTGTGGGGCTGTAGCCCTCGTTAGGGGATGCTAAATTTGCAGGTCCCTGAGGACAGCAGCTCCAGATCGAAGGGGTCATGCCTGGAGGGCAGATGCACCAGTGGCTGCTTTTCTCTGATGAGTAACTTTGTGCAAAACTCGCTCGCTTTTTGTTTGGGGATGCTGGGGGAGAGGGGTTGTGTGTGTGTGTGTGCAGGGTCTGGGGTTGTTTGCTTTCGTTTTTCTAAGATCTAGTTCACTAAAACTCTTAAAGCCACACTGTGTGGGGAGGGCAAGCTGTGGCAGGCAGGGCAGCAAGGGCTCTGCTGCAACGATCTGTGTCCTAGCACTAAAGCCAACAGAAGAGGTTGCTGCAGCCTCTCCCAGGAAAACCAGCTGTGGAATATTGACATACTTGATACACTTGGTCCAGTGGCAATTGCATGGCTCTCATTTTTACACCAGTCTGCGGTGACTGAGCCAATGAAGTCTATCTGGGTGTTTTACTGCAACTCCCAGCAAATGTGAAGCACAGGCTGCTTTACTTGTCTAAGATGTGTAGGAAGACACTGCAACAGTGAGAAGCAGGGAGATGGGGCGTTGCCTGTGTTGCTGGAAGTACAGCAGGAGCCTGCACACCCCATCGTGGCAGCAGTAAAGCAGGGTCAGTTTGAGGGAAGAAGTGAGAGCTTGCTGTGAATGCTCCGTAGAGCAGTTTGTCAGGGAGCCAAAATCTGGCTTTGTGTTTAGGCTGCTCTTCCAGTGATGGGATGGGCTGGGATCCAACGTGGTTACAGTACCTGCTGGTGATTCATACGGCCCAGCTGGCCACAGGATGATGGCTGTGGATGGTGGGGAGTCGGGTGACACAGCAGCTTCCACCTGCAGCTCTGAGTCAGAGCCTATGGCCCCGTCTGTGCCTGTCTGGGGATGCTCCGGCCACACTGCCTGTGGTCATCCAAACCAGCACACCCGCGGTGGCACAGCCCTGCTGACCCAGGAGTGAGTAATTGGAGAGCTTTCACCTTCCTTTAATTTGTTTTCCTAAGCCAGAGACTGAAGTTTTCTTTGGAGAGGCTGTGCCACGTCCCCAGATCCTTGCTAACCATGGCTCCTGGGGGAAATTGAGCATCTCCTCTGGGTGTGCAGGACCATGCTTGCCCAGAGAAAGAACCCAGCCATGGGATCGGAGATCCACAGATCTTTTCAGAGCACAGGCACTGACAAGATGAGGGATTTCAGCACCTATCTCCCAGCAATAGTTTTTACTTGCTTCTCCCCATCCCAGCTCCAAACACTGGCCATGCTTGTGCCATGCAGGCTCCAGGTCTGGGAGCTACATGGGAAAAACCTGACAGCTTCTTAGTATAGAAGAAGGAAATGTAGATTTAAATTGAAAGCAAGCTATATGTTTCCATAAGCCTCTTGTTTTTAAGCCAGCCTGTGATTCAAGGGAAGGGTCTGGATTAGGAAATGAAAGCTGATACTTTCCTGTCTGGTCTGAGGTCTGGGTTTGTCTGTCCAGTAAACACACCACGGGAGGTCGGCATGTCCCATGCTCACACTTCTTGCTGCCTGCAGTAGAATAAGTCATCATTATTTCAGCCACGTCAGGAATGACTCTGGAAGGGCACTGTCCCCTCTTTTTCTCCCAATGTCTTTACACCAATGTGGGGCTTGGGGCAGAAAGGATGTGCATGAAGGGAGGAGTCTCAGCAGCCCTGGGTAGCTCCATCTACTGCTCCTCTCTCATAGTCTCCACACTGTTTCTCTTCAACAATTTAGGGTGCTTAGATCACAGAATCACTGGAGATCACCTAGTCCAACCCCTATGCTAAAGCAGGTTCACCCAGAGCAGATTGCACAGGATGCTGCCCAGATGGGTATTGAATGACTCCAGAGGAGACTCTACCACCTCCCTGAGTAGCCTGTTCCAGTGATCTACCACCCTCAATGTAAAGAAGTTCCATCTTTAGATGGAACTTTCTATGTTCAAGTTTGTGCCCATTACCTGTTGTTGATGTTTGTTGTGTTGCTTTGTCCAGCACACAGAATGGGTTACTAAGGAAAACAGAGAGAAAAAAATCCTAACTTGCCATCCTTGTTTTTTATCTTGTTGCCTCGATTGCATTCAGTTATTTTCATTTCCCTTCCAGCTGGTTTAGTTTCTTTTCCAACTTATCAATCTCTCTCCCTTTCTTCCCTTTCTCATCCCTTTGGGAAGGGAGCAGGGTTAACAGCAAGCATCTGTCCCTCACCTGGTGTCCAGTGCAGCCCCAACCTGTGGCAGCCTTCCACTTCCACTGCCCGATTTGGAGCCTTGGGGGAATGACAGTTTTACAGCCAAACTGCCTAAGATTGTGTCCTTTCATGGTGGGGACCTGGGGAATTCCCATGGGCTGCCTCAGCAGTTGGAGGAAGAGTCAGCTCCTGAATTAGTACAGAATCATGGGGATGGTGTCTGGCCAAGTGTGACCTGCAGAGAAGAGGGAGCTTCCTTGTGAGGCAGAAGCTGGGGACATGGCTGGCAAGGATGCTTGCATTTGGGAGACAAATTTGAACCATCTTGACTGGCAGGTACAACACAATTGATTTAAAATTTGAGGCAGGTTTAAGTAGCACTTAATCAGAAGGGGCAAATGTTGATGCTATAGAATTTATCTCTTCTTAGTTAACTTTCAAGCAACATGCTGAGAAAAGATTTATTTTGCATCTTGCTCTATCTCCTGTACAACAGGAGCAGCAGCAGCAGCATTGCCACAGACACTGCGAGTATCTTCTGGCATTTTCTTCAACTGAGTTCATTTTTATCTCTTTAATCATAAAACTATAAAAACAAGATGATATTGCCACTGGTAATTACGTAACAAGCCACTGGGCAAGAAAGAGCACATTTAAAGTTGTGGCATAAGCAAAGGATATTTTGGGGAGGTATTAACGACCTTGAATATTGAAGCTGAGAGAGTGAAACAAATGCACGGGGTTACAAGGCATTTAAAATACAAGAGGGAAATAATAAATCAGCTGAATAGTTGTAAGGAAATTGAAAATTGTGGAGAGAGAGTAAGAAAACTATGTGGAGATTGAAGGACTTATGCCTGTTGCTAAGAATGGTAATGAGAACATGCAATCTGAATAGGTCTGAACTGCCCTTGAAATATCATTATAACTTCTTTGAAAAGACATTCACCATTTGTATGATTTCTCCCTATGCAATACATTTCCCTGCTTCGTTGTTCATTCAAAGCAACTGAAATATGTCTGAAACAAACTCATATTGGAGTTGAAAAGAACACACTGCTCCAGGAAAGCAAATCATAAGCCATTTTTAATGGGTAGGGCCTCCTCAGAAAGCTATCACAGAGTAGAGACACAGGAGCAGCATCCTGGTTAATTTTCTTTTCTTGTCTTCCTCCTGGAAATAAATGACCAAAGGGTACGAAAAGCCTCAGTTGCTTTACAATGCAAACCATCAGAGCAGTGCCCTACTGAATGTCAGAATGCCAAACATTAACTTTATTGGTGTTATTTATTTCTCTCTTTATTACGGTTGGCTGTAACCAAACATCTTGCCACACCTATTGCTGCATCTCCTGCCATTGCCCAGGATGGGTGTCAGCATGGTAATTGGGAACACTGGGCAGCACAAAATCATAGAATCATAGAATTGATTCATTTGGAAAAGCCCTCTAAGATCATCAAATCCAGCTTCCAACCTAACACCAGCAGGGCCATTAAACCATGTCCCAAATTGCCATGTCCATACCTTTCTTGAATACCTCCAGGGACTGCGATTCCAGCATCTCTCTGGGCAGCCTGTTCTGATGCCTGACCACTCTTGCAGGAAAGAAAATTTTCCTAATATGCAATCTAAACCTCCCCTGGAACAATTTCAGGCCATTTCCTCTCATTTTATCACCTGATACCAGGGAGAAGAAACTGACCCACACCTCACTCCAACCTCCTTTCAGACAGCAGTAAAGTCTCTCCTCAACCTCCTCTTCTCCACACTAAACAATCCCAGTCTCCTCAGCTGCTCCTCGTGATATCTGTTCTGTACACCCTTCACCAGCTTCAGTGCCCTTCGCTGGACATGCTCCAGAACCTCAATGTCTTTCTTGTAGTGAGGGGCCCAAGTATTTGAGGTGTGGACAAGTACAAGGGCACCATCACTTCCTACTCCTGATGGCCACACTAAGATGTGAAGTGAATTAGGACCCAATCCAAAGGTTATGAAAGAGTTGTTGGGAACCATCAGATGGGCAAAGACACAGCCCATTCACCATAACCACAGCAAGCGCAACAGACATTACTTCATAAGCTGCAGCAGAGAAAAAGAAGAAACTTAGAAAGTGTGTGCCAATCTTCCAAATACTATTTCCAGCCAAAAGGCCACTTAACAGCTACTTCTGCTGCAGGCAGAAGAGGAAAGTGAAGCCTTCCTCACCTCTCAATGCCACAGTGCTGGTAAATGTCTCTGAAATGGGGTTCCAGCTTGCTCTGTGGCTTGCTCCTTTTACAAATAGAAGTTACATTTTGGTAAACTTTGAAGCAATGTTGCAAGCAAGTTCCAGACAGGGGCAGCTGTGTCTTTGAGGCTGTTGCAAGAGATCCACCATAATCTGGTAGAGTTTGTGTAAAAAGGTGTCTGCAAGCAACGTTTTAGTGATGAAAACTTAATTAGAAAGTTTCGGAGTTTTTAATGCAGCCTCCCCAACAAGGTCCTGTTCGGACTGGGGACTGTATGGGAAGATGTTGCTTCTATCAAGGAAGGCACATGTTGCTTCTTTTTAACAACTATTCCTCTTTGTGTGTGTGAAGTCCATGTTTGCAACTGGTTGTGAGGAGGCAGAGAACCAAAAAAGAAATTGGAAATAATGGCAAATGGAGAGAGGAGAGAGAGAGAAGCAGAACGACATGTTTGCTACCATCCAGACAGGTGTTTTTTTCCCCTTTCTTAAAGATTCAATGCACAAAAGTCAGGAAAATCAAACTTATGGTTCCCTCAACTGCCATAACTCTGTTCCTGGCAGAGAAAGAGCACAACATAAATATAACCTCATACCTAGCAGTACATGTGACATATGTGCAAGGAGGTAAGTTATGGGTGCTATGGGAACCATGATTTTGAGTGTCCTGACTTGTGAATTTAAATTCTCCAGTCCAATATTCTGGGTAGTTTCTTTCTTTCCTTTTTGCACCCTGTAGTTGTAAAATGTATTACAACTCTTCCTCTCCTTTATGCTGGCACAGCAATTTGGATCCTTCAAGTGGCTGTTCTTCATGAGAAGGTGATCACAATTGTTATCCATGGTTTTTTTTCAAGGCTGGATCTGTAGTTCTTTGTATCACAAACATTTATGGTGGTCTGTGTCCTTCTCCTCTAAAATGAAAGGTGAGATGGGGCAGCACATACCCTTAGTAATCTGCATGGGAGACTTTAGTGGCCTTCCACATGTGCCCTCTGGACACTGTGCTGCACCTGAACCCAGTGTGGGCATATGTGTGGAAGTGGTGGTCCTCCATCAGCAGGATGCCTACATGTCAGTGGAGATCGTGGTGCCTGTTGGCTTTACATTCTAGCACATCTATCTCCAGTGGGGCAGAGCTAGGTTCAGTTACAGCTCACCAATTTGCTCTGTCATCTTCATGCCAATGAATTTGCACATCTCTTTTAAAATCCTATTCTGTTTTCCCAGATGAGGCTTTCAGACATTTGGAAGATTTTTCAGGACGTGTCAGTAAAAGAGAAAGTCTACTGTGGTTTGCATTTCAATTGGATGTGGTATCCTAAAGAGTAGGTGTTCAAGACTCTCCACAAATTCCTCACATAGATATCCTGTTCTCTCACTACTGATACTGATCTAGTATTCAAATAGTTTTTACAGAAATTATCATTTAAAAACAGTATACTATCACAACTGCCTGGATGTCCTTGAAAAAAGCAAACAAAACCCAAAGTTGTAAAACTCTTATGGAAACTGGTTAACCCTGGGAACAAAATCTGCTCTCACTTCCAGCCATCTCACACTGAGGAAAATAAGGGAAGGATGAAATCCAGAGAAGGGGCTCCTTAGCAGCTGGAATGCAAGTAGGATTTTCACACAACCCCAGCATGGTAGGTGTTGAAAGAGAAGTCTTAAAATCATCTAGTCCAACCCTCCTGTTAAAGCAGATTCACCCAGAGCAGGTTGCCCAGGATAACAATGTCCAGGCATGTTTGCAATCTCTCCAGAGAAGGAGGCTCCATAACCTTTCATTGGAGCCTGCTCCAGGGCTCCAGCACCCTCATAGAAAAGAAGTTTCTTCTCATGTTCAGATGGACACTCCTAGGTTCCAGTTTGTGCTCACTGCTCCTTGTCTTGTTGCTGGGCACCACTGAAAAGAGTCTGGTCCCATCCTTTCAATATCTACTCTTCAGCAACTGATAAAGCAGTGATAAGAGCTTGTCACAGTACAGCAGCACTAATGCTGACCATGCCACAGGTGCATATATGCAAAGGCAGAATATAGCCCTCAATGCCTCAATCATTTCCTTCTGCTATTGTTCAGATTACCAGAAGAGCCTCTCCTGTGGATAATTACATATATTCTGGTTGTGCAAGTAAAACCAAAGCTCATGGTGCACCAAAGGAAATGTCTGCATTATTCTGTCAGGTCAAAGTTTGTCTTTTTGAGTCTCTGTGTTTCCAGGACTTCTTCAACCATCTTCCAGCTGCACATCCACCTCCATCCTGAGCTGAGCAAAGGTTACCTGTAACTTTTGTGTTAACTTCTGTGTTGTGTGTTTTGAAAAAGATTAAGTTTCAGCAGTAGCTGAAAGCTCTTTAATTACCTTAAAATTCATAGATTTATTACTTTTTTGTTATTGGAAAAGACCTTCAAGATCATTGAGTCCACCCGTCAACTCAACACCACCATGGCCACTAAACCATGTCCTGAAGTGCCATGTCCACATGTTTTTTAACACTTCCAGGGATGATGACTCTACCACCCCCCTGGGCAGTCTATTCCAATGTTTGACCACTCTTTCAGCAAATAATTTTTCCCTACTATCCAATCTAAATCTCCCCTGATGCATCCTGAGGCCTTTTCCTCTGGTCTTATCATTGATAGTAAGTGTAAGTTGATTGCGTAAGTTCTTTGCTGACTAGAGGTAGGTTCAGATGTCCTCTTAGAGGCTCTGTTGATTTGCAAGCAGAGTTTGTAAAGCTGAGTTTGTGCTGTATCACTCCGTTAAATATAGATCTGAGTGGCCATCTTCATCTATATATCCTGCCCAACTGTAAATCTTCATGCTGAACTCCACCAATATTCAACCAGACTCACTGCAGGCCTACGTCAGAAGGAACAATGTGGTGTAAATAATCTCCATCTGACTTTTTTTCCCTTCTTCTCTTTTTTTTTATTGCAAGGCTTTGTGTCAATTTAACATGCAAGTCAGGTGTCACCCTAGCTGTTGGAAATATGTAGTGCTGACAGTATTTGGTAATAAAATAATAATCGCTGCGTGTATCTCTGATGGAAAGAGATTCACATCCTTTTGAATCCCTAATTGTGTGCCACACTACATTAGAGACAGATAGTTCATTGTCTCCACCTTCCAGAGATGGGAAATTCAGAGCAATACGCAAGACGTTCCAGAAATAAGCCGGCTTAATGAAGCAGCAAATTAGACCCCTCTATCTCTTTATTTAACATGCACTCCCTTGAATTTATCAGAGTTCATTACTGAGGTGAAAAACAGAAAAAGAAGCTGCAAAATTCGTTTGTGATTAGAGCTAATGATTTTGAAAACGGCTTCTCATATTTCTCCAGATAACAGCTATTATTTATTATTGAATTTATGTCACGTCTGCTCTAATGAAATTACATTCTCTCCCTTCCCTTGTTCCTATTGTTTATGCTCTGGCTTTTATAAAAGGAAGGATCATAAAGATGCTATACATTTCGTGCCAACTGCAGTGCTTTTGACACAGCTTCTGATAGCTTACTCCTGTGACTCATGCCAGAAGAATGGTTTTAACATTTCCTTCCCAATTTAATCCTTCTATAACCCTTGACAGATAATGAATCTAAGTAAAAGCTCTGATGCCTTTTCCCCCCACATCCCCACCCCCCATAATTTCAGTTTCAGACATGGACTGAGTAATAGACTCTAGGCTGTAATAAGGCAGGAAAAAAACCATATAAGCAGCAAAATAAAAACATGAAGAACTCCTGCCTCTTTCCCAGATCTCCTCTCCATCCTGCTTCTGGCAGGTGAATAGGTGCAAACTAGGAAAGGTTTACACCCATCCCTTCACATCCCTGACAGCACCAATCCTGCTCAAGGCTGAAATGAGAGGGACATGAATTTTGCTGTTTGTCAAATGTAGGGGTACAGAAACCAGGCATCGAGCACCTGGCTGCAGCTGGAGGTAGAAAAGGGACCTCCTGTGAGTTCCTTCCAGTGCACAAAGAGCTGTCATGATTTTGCTGGAATGGTTATCCTTTCTGAAGCAAAGGCTGTGACTTGCTTTTAAAATGCTTAATAATAATCAGAATTGCTTAAGACAATGTATTGTCAGCCTGTTAGTTCACTTACCCATGTAATATCTTTTCTCTGCTTTCTTTAGTATTTGCATATATTATGAATAGTTAATGGTCCTTATTCTAGAAGAGTAGGCATGGAATCACTGTTTCTGACGTAGGATGGTGAGTGTGTGATGTGGTAAGATGGGAGCTGCTTGTGTTATTTCTGAAAGGGAGAGGTCCTGAAATAATATTTATCATTACTAATGTTACTTTGCTCTGCTCTCTCTTCCCAGCCTCTCTCTTGTTGCAGTGTTCCTTCTCTTTCTTCTTGAAGTGATGAAACTCAAGTACGAATGGGAAAAGTTCATTTGTAATGTGGCCAGTCCTGTGGTGTCAAGCTGAGAAAGTTTGTGGTTATTACTTCCTTCTATGGGGAGTTTGTGGATGACCATTTCAGTTTTGAGAGAAACAGTTTCTTTGGCAGGCTGCAGGCAGTATCTGGGCAACTGAGGCCAGAATTTCCTCTAGTTTATCCTGTTAACCGGCAGTGCCCTGGGTCACACAGCCACTCCATCCCCGGGAGATCAGGGATTACAGCATTTATTCCACAGGCTCTTTCTGGCTGAGTTTCTGATGAACTCAGAGATCAGTGCTTGCGCTCTTATGCTTCTAATACTCTTTGCACAAAGGACACACAGGGCTCCTGTACCTGATATGTGACCAAGTGACCTTGCTTGTAAGTCTGTTAAATACAAGACAAGGAATCAGCTGTAGCAGTCTCGCCACAGAGCTCAAGCAACACAGGGTAAAAGTCATTATTCAATATTTCATTTCATGCTTTGCATTTCCTCCTCTTACAGCCACATGGTTTCCGTTAGTCTTTTCAACTCAGTGAGATTTAGTCTTGAAGAGGCATGGTTGTGCCACGAAGACCAAGGTGGGATCCTTCTGATTTTAGCATTGAAATCTGTAGGAAAGCTCCACGTCTGTCTGGAAGAACAAAGCTAACACCACCTCTGCAATGGTCTTTGGTGTTGTCCCTTGACTCCTGCTACGTCAGGACTATGTTTGTAGAAAAGTCTCTTACTAAGCAAATGTGCCAGAAGTTCGCTTTGTGCCAAAAGAAACCTTGTCCTATGGATGCTTGCAGCAGCCTTGGCTAACAATGGGATTAGGTCAGGCTGGAGACGCTGGGAACACGCAACTCTGCCCCTTCCCTGCGTCACCGGCTAGAATTGCTGCTGCTAACGGGCTGGCAGAGAGGAGAGGCTTTGTTCAGAGTGATTGGTATCGTACCACAAAGTGAAAAGAGCAAAAAAACCCAATCCTCCCTGGCTGCGCACCTCCTGCAGTAGATTAAATCTGAAGGCAGGAGTGCAGTAAAAGTCTGTTTGCTGCTAAGAAATTGAGCAAAAGTGACAGGGAAGTCAGGGCAGCAGGCAGAGCATGCACCTTGCTTCGTGCCATTTTGCTGATGATCTTGTCTTACCCAAGGCGTTTTGCAGACAAGTGCAGTTATCTCGTATCCCTGGCATGGATGCAATGTGAAATGTGGATACTGGAAAGGTTAGGCTGCTGTAAGGCTGTGATGACTTTGCAGCTCTGCAGGAGTTGAATTATATCAATTAAGTTTGTTATACATCAATCTTTAAAAAACCCTGAAATCATTTTGATAATCTCTGAAGATGAAAAAACCAAAACAAAACCACAAACAAAAAACACCAAACAAACAAAAAACCCAAACCCAAACATAGTAATTCATTTCTCCCAGCTGTGAGTAGATACCATGGACACAGTCTCAAGCTGCACCAGGGGAAGTTTAGGCTTGAGGTGAGGAGAAAGTTCTTCACAGGAAGAGTAATTGGCCATTGGAATGGGCTGCCCAGGGAAGTGGTAGAGTCACCACCCCAGGAGGTGTTGAAAAACTGTGTGGACTTGGCATTTCAGGGCAGGGTAGTGTTGGGTTGACACTTTGATTTGATGATCTTTGATGTCTTTTCCAACTGAAATGATTCTATGATTACTAGTGAAGAAGCACCAGCCATGGGGTTTGGGACCAGAACTATCAGTGTGCAAGATTACAGCAGCAGCAGGAATTCAGTGCTCCCCTTTTAATTTAGCTGCTTTGGTCACTGCTAAAACGCCACAAGGAAGGCCTGAGGCATGAGAATACAAATACCTCAGGGCTTCCTTTCTTCTGGTGCTGCACTGCCGAGTGGTGGGGCCTAGAACCACCGCTCTCCTTCCTCCTGCCCCAGCATCCCCAAACTTGCAGTTGGGATGGCCAGCACCCTTGGCTATCACATCATCAGTGCAGTGAGCCCCTGCTCCAGGCTAGGGCCAGCTGGTCCATGCTGAGCATTAGTGCCTTCATGTCACCCAAGGGCTGGCCTGCACAGCCTCATGGGAACCACCATCAAAGCACAGCCATGTACCTTAAAACTGTTAATTTGCATACTAACAGAGCCCTCATAAATACACCCAGAGCTCTAATCTTAATGAATCACATAAAAACCTATGCCCTTTGGAAAGGCAAATACAACCCAAGTAATTAAGAGCTGCTTTTTCTTTTGCCTTGACATCCAGCTTTGCCTATTCAATTTGCTGTCTTCACATGCAAATTTTCTTAATACACCTTTGCATTTTGGAGGTGCAGCAGACCAACAAGTGAACTCTGACTGGAGCAGCAGAGCGTGCCTGGAAGTGTAGAAGCAGGTGTTGGAGCTACAGAGTGGAGATGGCAATTACTCATTTCCTAAACAAACTTATGAGAGGCTTAGGAAAAGTTTCTTCACAGAAAGGGTTACCAGGCATTAGAATGGGCTGCCCAGGGAGGTGGTGGTATTTAAAAGATGCTTGGATGTGGTGCTGAGGGACGTGGTTTAGTGGTAGTAGCTTAGTAGTGTTGATGGGATTGTGAGCTCTAGGCAAGTGGTTGGACTTGATCTCAAAGGTCTTTTCCAACCTCATCAGTTCCATGATTCTGTGAAATGACAGTGACCCAAGCCCAGTGTTTCCATGAGATCAGCCCCAAAGGGGAGAAGGATCATTGAGCACAGCTGCGGAATGAGGCCTCCTTACCTTGGGAGTCTGGGCATGTGGGTGATCTGATCTGGAGAGCTGGACCAACTTGGAGGTCTCGTGGTGTTGAGTAAAGAGGTGTCATGTGGTGAGGTGTGCAAAGGCCCCAGAACACTGGGGTGGCCCCACTCTCCCCCCTGGGACCTCCATGGCATAGCCCAGCTTTTGAAGCTGCAATGGTTGGGGCTGATGCTGGAGGAAAGAACTGAGGATTTGGTTTGTTCTTTTTCAAAGGCTTTATTCCTCTGATAACTGAGCTGGAGTCAAACCCGACTGTCCGCTGAATCCAACCCTTTTATTTTTCCCCTCTTTAAGTTCTGAGTTTTGCACTTTACATACAGCAAGGGCAGGCTTAAGCCTGACTGTCAGAATAAAAGCCTTTTCTTTTTATATCTCTTCCTCTCCACAGTTCAAAACACCTCCAGCCCAAGTGATGTCAGCTTCAAAGGCTTCCCAGCACAGCAGCCAGAGCTTTTGCCTTCTGCAGCCTACTCCAGTGTAGGATCTGAGGCCAGTCTGTGGGGCTTCAGTTGTTTAACCAAGAGCTCTTAGGGTGCAGCAAAGAGTATGGTTGTAGATAACAGCAGGCACCCAGCGTGCTGGGAGCTACAGTAGGGAAGCCAAGATGAAGGGAGCTTCTGATTCTCACGCAGAGGGGTTTCTCTTTCCTGCTACTGAGAGAGTTGTGATGAATTTGTCCTTGCACGTAGAAACCTCCAGAGCTTCTCTGACTGATGTTGGATTAGAGGAAGAAGGAAACACAAGCATAGCCATCCCAAGGCCAAAGGAAAGTCCCAGCCCCCAGGGGGCAGGGAGCTAATTCCGGGATGCTGTTGCCTGAACTCAAGCCAGGGGTTGGCTGTGGCAAAGCTTTCTCTTCCTGTCCTCTTCTGGGAAGCTTTTCTGGCAGAGAAAGTTGTTTAAGATGCCAATAAAGATGAACATGTATGGAGTGATTTCTTTAAGTTCCTGATTTATTGAAACACACACCTTACTTTGTTCTCCCCTAAGATTGTGTTTTATGTTAAGCAAACAGTGCTATTTAGTTGGAGTAACCTATGTGCGTGATTGAATATGTTGCTCCATTTAGCCTTATTTTTAACAGAACATCCTGTTTGTGCAGTTGAGGAAATGTAAAATGCATGCCCGGGAAAATTTCTCCTCCTTTTTAAACAAATCCATGCAAATTGCTAGCTTTGTCACACCAGGCTGTAATTGGGACGGGCAGAACGAGGAACAGACACAGGGAAGTTTCAGCTAATAACATCCATTCACACAGGAGAGGGAAAGAGCAGGAAAAGGTCAGCGTAGGCTAACAGTTAACGTATTTTCTTCAATGGAAGTTCCACTTCTCTATCTTTTCTCCCAGGCAATCACCATAATTACATGAACAAGCCATTTAGCAGATCTCTGACTGAACGAACTATCCGCACTGGCTGTGAGAGGTAAGTCGCTTGACATTGTGCCAGTTAGACACAAAGCACTTGCTGCTTAAAATGTCATGTCAGACAAGACAATGAAACGAGCTGGAACTGTCCCAGCTCTGCCTATTAACCTTGGCAGGATGAAGCGTGTAAAGACATCGTGGTGACAGGTGTGAAAGGGAACTGAAATAGGTAGAACAAAAAGGGTTTTGCTGGGGGATTGAAACACCCGAGTGGCCTGTTGAGAGCTGATTCGTTCCTGCTCTTTTACTGCATTTGGGGATGCAAAACAGAGGGATTGCTGGTTACATCACTCACTGGAATTTAGGGTAAACTGAAGGAAATATTTCATCATCTGTAGTGTAATATCTTTGCCTTGCTGCAGGAAGTTGAGTAACTGAGTTTAGAAAGAGCTGGATTTAGAAAGAGCTGGAGCACTACCTGCCTGTTCCAGTCACAATGCATCCAACAGGTCTGAAGAGAGTTGTTAGTGCAACTGTACATTGAGGGACCTCAAGCAGATGTCTCAATGCTTCTCAGAAACAGGGCTCCTGAACCTCCTGCACTGCAGAAAAACCCTGGCTGGGCAATGACAGTCATAAGAAAGCCCCTTTCTGATTTATTCATGGGGCCACTACATGGAGTGATCAAGGATGAGTCGCTTAAGGAAACAGTGCTGTTCCCTGGGGAGCAAGTAATGGACTGAGTTTAAGAAATCATGTTCCTTGCTGCTGCACGTTGCTGTCATGGCATTGAAATGTACTGGTCACTGAGGAATACCTAAATTAGATGTGCCATGATTGGAATTAATATCAATCTAAAAGAAACATCACTCTGCAAAGTATGAATTATAGCTCTTCATAAGCAGCAACCTGCTGGTTATACAGCCCTGAAGGTCCTGGAAGTTGCCTGCAGGTCATCTTTGGATGACTCAGCAGTTTTTACATGAGTCTCCAGTTAAAGTACCTGAGCTTTTTGAGCATTTGGAGTCATTTTTGTATTTTCAAGCCCAATTTTCAAAAAAAATATCAGTGTAGTGGGGAGGGATGTGCTATACACTATTTGGAAATGCGGCCTTTGGAAGGAGAGACTGAAGTCTTCATGGGCAAATGGCAGGCTCCTCTCCAGGCCCACTTATCTTGATGGTTCCTATCACATATGTGACAACTTTGGTTTGCAAGTCTAGTTGTTTATCTTGTTTTCAGCAGCGTTTCCTTAGCTGATGTTACCCCAGCACAGGGTTAAAATAGGTCTCTTGAGTTCAAGTGTATTGTCAAGGCAACAAGAATTCATTCACCACAACCATGTTACCCTCAGGCAAAACTGTTTCTGTGGGACTCTGGTCACGGGAGAGACAGGAGATGTTGACTTCTGGCAAAATGGAAAATGTCATTGCCACACATCTTTGGGCTGGCTTTGTTGTTTTGGCATAGTCAGCAGAAGGGGAAAATGCACTGTGTGACCTTGGGCAGGGATGTAGAATCATAGAATTGTTAGGGTTGGAAGGGACCTCAAGAATCATCCAGTTCTGACCCCCCTGCCATGGGCAGGGAACCCCTCGCACTAGATTAGGTTACCCAGAGCCACATCCAGCCTGGCTTAAAAATCTCAAGGGATGAGGCTTCTACCACCTCCCTGGGCAACCTGTGCCAGTGTCTCACCACCCTCATGGGGAAGAACTTCTTCCTAATATCCAGTGTGAATCTATCCATTTCTACTTTTTTCCATTCCCCCTAGTCCTGTCATTACCTGACACACTAAGAAGTCCCTCCCCAGCTTTCTTGTAGGCCCCCTTCAGATACCGGAAGGCCACAAGAAGGTCTCCTCAGAGCCTTCTCTTCTCCAGACTGAACAGCCCCAACTCTCTCAGTCTGTCCTCATAGAAGAGGAGCTCCAGCCCTCTGATCATCCTTGTGGCCCTTTTCTGGACACATTCCAGCACCTCCAGATCCTTCCTGTAACAGGGCTGTGTCCAGAACTGGACACAATACTCCAGGTGGGATCTCACCAGAGTAGAGGGGGAGAATCACCTCCCTTGACCTACTGGCTATGCTTCTCTTGATGCAGCCCAGGATGTGATTGGCTTTCTGGGCTGCAAGGGCACACTGGTGTCTCACGCTGAGCTTCTCATCCACCAGCACCCCAAGTCCTTTTCTTCAGGACTGCTCTCAAGCCAGTCCTTACCCAGCCTGTATTGGTGCCTGGGATTGCTCTGACCCAGATGCAGGACCTTGCATTTGGTCTTGTTGAACCTCATGTCCACAATATGGGGATGAAGCAGGACTGTGGTGGGGGAGAGATGAGCACACCCAGGTGTGAGCCCAAACCTCTGTGCCATGTCCCAGGGTAATTCAGGAGACAGAATTAAAACAATGTGAAGCCTCCAGTAAAGAGGTTTTGAGATGGCAGAGCTGCTACTGGGCTGACCACAGACCACCTCTACCACACCTTTTCATAGAATCATAGAATCAACCAGACTGGAAAAGACCTCAGAGATCATCAAGTCCAGCCTATTACCTAATAACTCTCACACCCCAACCACACTCGTTTCTTCCCTCAGCCTTGTGCCATCCTTGCCCTCCTTGCCCTCTGTCTTCCTCATCTGTGGTCTAGTGACTTCTACCCAGACAATGAGCTGCTGGGAGGATGAATTGCATCTTCCCAGCACCCAGCTAGCTGCTGAGGCAGGCAGCCAACACTAGCCCTCGTTGCTGGGGGCTTGGTTTTGTTTGATCTTCACTATAAAAGCGACCAATTTGAATTCCTGGAATAATCAGCTGCCCTTTGCACTAGTGGCTCTTGAAAAGCAAGCTGGCAGAAGAACAGAGCAGGGTGTAGGAGGGTGAGGTGGATAATTTGTCCTTTGTAGCGGCTGGTATTCAGAAGGTGACGCAGTAGGTCACACTCTTCCCTCGAAAGCCAGGGCTTGGCAGGCGTGTTGAGCTGCAGATGCAGCTGGGGCTTCCCTGCCTGCTTCCTGCCCACAGCCACCTCCTCCTGCCATGACCCCTGGGTTTGTGTGGACCTCTCAGTCAGACTAATCCAGCCAAGCCAGCAGTTCAAGTGTTTGCAGGACTGCAGCCCAAGGCATGTGCAGGACTCACCCTAGTGACTGCTGTTTGTCAGGGTGCCCTGAATTCAGCTAAAAGATAAAACCAAGATGCTGACTTAGTGATGCTAAAGACTCCACGTCTTTTCCTGCAAATAGCACAACTGGATCTAAGGCCCACATTAGACTTAATTTTCTGCACCCTAAGTAAAAACAAAAACATCTAAACTACTACCAAGCCATGGAGTGTTGTTCTTATGCTGTTCTGGTCCAGAGTTGCTCTTTAATGTAGGCATGTGAAGTAAATGGTTACCAGTTGTCAACCCAGATCTGGTTGTACTCCCAGCCACAGCTGAAGTCATCAGGAGAATGTGATTTACTAAGTGCTTTGGGGGTTCTCTGAAATGTAAGTCACTAGACAGACATTATAATTTTCTAAGTTCATACTCCAGAGAGAAGTAAGTGAAGTTTCCATGTAGGGGTGGCTCTGGCGAGGGGAAACATTTTGCAGCCATCCCCACAGGGGGGCTTTAATGCCTGCTTTTTCCTGATGTGCCATTTCAGGGGAATTTTCACCTTTCTGAGCAATCTTGCATATGGATGAAAGAGAGAAAAAGGAATTCAGTGGTACTCCAGGCCCTGGAGACACCTTAGCTGTGCTGTGCAGGGAATACCTGCCCTTCCAGGGCAGTGGAAGTGAAAGGTGAAACAGCACAAAGTAAAGGGTTGAGAGGAATAAGTCAGAAATGGGAAAGTAGGAAAGAAAGTAAGAGGGGAAAAACCAACAACAACCACCCCCATGGAAGACCTAAAGGCTAACATATTTCAGAAAGTGGATGAGACTTCTTTCTATGTGTGTTCCATGTTTCTGCCTTTAATGACCAATGCTCAGAGCATCAGGGCAAGCTGCTAGTTTCCCCTTCAGCCCACATTTCAGAAGGCTGAGGGGAGACCTTGTTGCTCTCTACAACTACCCAAAAGGAGTCTAGATTGAGGTGGGGATCAGTCTCTTCTTCCAAGTAACTAGTGATAGGACAAGAGGAAATGGCTTCAAGTTGCACCAGGGGAGGTTTAGATTGGATATTAGGGAAAATGTCTTTACTGAAAGAGTGATCAGTCATTGGAATAGGGAGGTGGTGGAGGAGTCATCCCTGGAAGCATTCAAAAACCATGTAGACATGACATTTTGGGACATGGTTTAGTGGGCATGGTGGTGTTGGGTTGACAGCTGGACTTGATGATATTAGAAGACTTTTCCAATCTTAATGATTCTGTTATTTTATGATTCAAATTATGAGCTACAACCATGTATCTTGTGGACAGCAGGACCAAATGAAGGTGCAGAGCAAGGGATTTTAGGGGTGAAAATCCTAGCTGATTCTGGGAATTTGCAACACACAGGAAGTTCAAACCAAAAATCTGTCTATTTCTGATGGGTGTTGCCTCCGAGGGTAATTCTTTCCTCACCTAATCTAATATGCTAATAGGGACAGGAGCACAACCCACCCTGTATCTCTTGCTGGCCACCACCACATTCCAGTAAAGGACTGGAAAAGCAAAGCAACAGAATCAAAACTGAAACAAAACTGTGTGTTAAGGAGAAGAAAAAGAAATAATCTGCCTGCTTGCTGCAGGCAATTTGAGGAAGCCATGCAGCACTAGTACAGTACAGTAAGTAAAAACTGAACAAGTGACCTCTTCTTGATCCTCTTGGAGATAGTGGGAAGGCAGGTATTAGCAGCACTCATAGAGGTGCCCCTGGTTTCCATGATGAGTAGCACAGAGGAGACTTGTGTGATGTCTGGGGAGCTGTGGGAGACAGGGGCACAAACACAGGCAGCACAACCCAGGGCATGCAGGCACCAAGGCAGGCTGCAAACATGGATCTGCTGAGTGCACAAGTAGAACTGGCAGGGACCAGAAAGAATCCTGAGGGCCCTAGCAGGGAGGAAAGTTGGGCTGTTTTTATTTGCAGAATCAGAGATTGTTTGGGTTGGAAAGGACTTTAAAGGTCATTTAGTCCAGTCCCCTGCAGTCAGCAGGAACATCTGCAACTAGATCAGGTTGCTCAGAGCCCCATCCAGCCTGGCATGGAAGGTTTTCAGGGATGGGGCATCTATCACCTCTCTGGGCAACGTGGGACAGTGTCTCACCACTCCGATGTGAAAATATTCTTCCTTATATGTAGTCTAAGTTGCCCTTTTTTAGTTTTAAACACTCACCTCTTGTTCTGTCACAACAAGCCCTGCTAAAAAGTCAGTCTCCATTTTTCTGAAAGGCCCCCTTGAAGTACTGAAAGGCCAGAAGAAGGTCTCCCTGGAGCCTCCTCTTCAAGCTGAACAACCCCAGCCCTCTCAGCCTGTCCTCAAGCAGATGTGCTCCACACCCTGATCATTTTTGTGGCCTCCTCTGAATCTGCTCTAGCAGGTCCATGTCTTTCTTGATCTGAGGACTTCAGAGTTGCACACAGGCTCACAAAAACTGCTTGGCATTGGTCTAGGCAGTTCCCACTAAGGCAAATGACAAATCACCTGTCTGTGGTGGGAGCAGAGCTATGATGCCCTCCTAAATAACTTGCCTGCAGTTCTTACAATTGGTAGATTTCCATGGCTATGGAAGCACTTCCACCTCCTTTCTCTATGTTCCAGTAAGTCCCATCTCAATAAGAAACTACCTTAGTGGATTCAAGTGCACAGGGAGAGAGCATGGCTCCACCAGTCAGTCACCTACCCACAGTTTGCAGCTACTAACCCATTTTGGTATGCAAAGGAAAGATGTTTCCCATGAAATGCAATCAGTAGGAAGAAAAAAAAGGCTGACAAAATATTTCCCCGAAGTCCAGCTAACTCCCCAAACCAATACTACATCTTCTTGGCAAAGAATCTACATTTTTTAAAAGATATATCTGAAAATTGCAGGAAGACATTGAGTCCCTGCCCATCACAGAAATCCACAGTTCCTGCTGAATCACTCTGAATTGTGCCGCTTTGGACTTTGCAAGCACAGCCACACGGGTGTGTAGAAGCCTAAATAAAGTCTGTGTACGAGTCAAAGGAGTAAATTTTCATGAGCAGCTAGAAATTGTTAGCTTTGGGGGTATGATTGCAGCTTTTCCTTTGTCTATCATTGCCACAGTTTCATGAGTAGACTCTGTAATATTCCACTTCAATCCCCCTGAGCTGAAGGGAGAGCATGTACTTCGCAATCAAAATGATTCATGCAGTTACATGATCCAGCACAGAGCAAGGGAGGAAGAATCCCTAATCTAGAACATTAGCACTTATCTGTTAGATGCTCTTTTTTACCACACTGCAGAACCATCATCCTATTCCTTACATAAGGTTCTTCATGGACTACTATGACAACGGCAGCGCTGAAAAGCAGCGTAATGAGGCACAAGGAGCACTAGGAACATATCACTAGAACAGCAGCTCAGTACAACTATTCTTATCTGACCTCAGAAATAAAAACACTCTGAGATGTCTTCTTTTTTTTCTTTCTTTTTGCTGCTGATTTTCAGCAAATCTGTTTCATTTTTATCAGTGCATTTGCAAGGCAATTTCTGTTTGTACGACAAAGGTTGACCTGATCTGCAAGAACAGATAATCAAGAATAGAGCTGTGTGGCTAATTGTATGAGGTGAGAATGTTCCTGAAATCATGCCAGAAACTTCACAAAGTTTGTTGATCTATTGGAAAGGGCTTGGGAATGAGCTACCAGAATCATTTGGTGGTGACAAAAACGTTGTTTCATAGTGAGAGTGAAAGAATCATCACAGAGTCACAGAATTCCAAGTTGGAAGGGACCTCAAGGATCATCTTTCTTGGGAAAGGCACAGTCGAGAGAGGATGGTCCAGCGTCTGCCCTGCTGATGCATAAAACTCTCCAGAACTGTGCAATCCACCACTTCCCTGAGGAGATTATTCCAAAGACTGGTTGTCCTTGTGAAAATGTTTCCCCTTGTGTCTGAGAGGGCTCAGTGTTAGTAAACAGGTGTAGTTGAATTTGTTCCCAGCTTATAAATACCTGCAGAGGGTGAAAAGTCCTGGGGTTGTTTAGCCTGGAGAAGAGAAGGCTCAGGGGAGACCTCATTGCTGTCTACAACTACCTGAAGGGAGGTTGTAGCCATGTGGAGGTCAGTCTGTTCTCCCAGGCAACCAGCAACAGAATGAGGGGACACAGTCTCAAGTTGTGCCAGGGGAGGTTCAGGCTGGATATTAGGAAGAAATTATTCACAGAGAGAGTGATTTGCCATTGAAATGTGCTGCCCAGGGAGGTGGTGGAGTCGCCATCCCTGGAGATCTTCAAGAAAAGACTGGATGAGGCACTTAGTGCCATGGTCTAGTTGATTGGGCAGGGCTGGGTGATAGGTTAGACTGGATGACCTTGGAGGTCTCTTCCAACCTGGATGATTCTATGATTCTATGATATTAGAAGGGACCATATCCTCTGATGGTGTCCAAATCAGTAAAATTCAAACAGGCAAGGGGTGGTAAGAGTTGGAGCAGTTTGCTGAAGGAAATGGTGAACTCTTAGTTGTTTTAAGGCAATGCTTGGTTTCTCTTGAGATATGTGCTGGCTTAAACCACAACTTATCTCTCTATATTTAGGATAAAATAATGAAATGTATGGCTTGATTTAGTAGAATTCAGACTATGGTGCCTCTTGAAGTCCATAAATCTATATGCCTCTTCAGACTTATTTTTAATCAATCAGTTTATTTGATGTCAGAAGAGGTCAGATGTGAGCCTGAGGTGTGGTAATCGTGACAATAGGCCATTGGGACTCACTCTGAACGGTGGATGACAAGGTGTCCCCCTCATGGTAAGCAGTTCTTTGTTTCATGTACAACTGGCTGTTGCGTGGTGGACGTGCTCTTGCTGCTTTCCGTGTTGCTCCTTGCCTGCATCCCATCCCAGGGCAAAACTGTGCTGACTTCTCGGATTTGCCTACAGGTTCACACATGCAGCAGCCTCATGGGTACCACCAAAGGCAACTACAAGTGTGGGACTTGCATATAGTGGTCAAAATTACGTTTTACTTTCTGTATGTTACCCAATTACTCAGACTGCTGCCCATATGATCTAGGATCACACTGGTGGGTGCCCAGACTTGCTAAGCCTTTGACACTCCAGATCCCGGCTGGGTTTTACAGTCTTAGTGAGAGCTGCAGGTATGAAGCCTCTGTTTCTCAAGCCAGCTTGCTGCTGGTAAGTCATGAGGGCATTGGCCAACTTCAGCCACATCAGAGACAGATGTAGAAAACTTAGAAGTAATTTACAAAATTGCTTCCATGTTTCTTTACGTTAAAAATAACGTAAATGGTAATTGGGTAAATGCTGGAGACCCAAATCAATGCCAATACCAGCAGAAAGAGCCTCTTCTGTCTTCTGCATTGTCTCCAAGACAGAGGATAAAAGATTGAGAAGGGTCTTGGGCTGGTTGCCTACAAAGAGGATAATTCAGGCCATTTTCTGCTTCTCTCTCTGTTAGTTATCAATATAAAGCAGAAATGTCAGGTGAGAGAAGGCTCGGGTTAAAAACTGAGATACATTTTCATGAACTCTGTGTTCAAGTGATTCCAGTCACCAAAGACAGCTGATTTGAGGTCTTCCACACCTTGGGTGAACTTCCACAGCTAGACTAAGAATCTATATAAGCATCTGGTATAGAAAACTGTATTCTTCCCTTGTTGCAAGAGTCAGCAAACTTCCACCGCTTTGCTGAATTCAGACCATTGTTGGATACACAGTGTGAAAGATTAAACAAATTAGATACTGTTGTAATTAAGGGAGTTTTTAGCACAAAAACATAATTCTTCTGTCTTGCATTACATGATTTCCCCGATTTCTTTCATGGGAAAATTATCTTTTTACATAGCTGATGTATTCACATCCTTAGTCTTCAAAAATCTGTAAACTCTGTAGTGCATTATCACTTGAATAGGCCAAATAATTATTTGAATGCCTACTCTTAGTTAGCTTTCAGTAAAATTGAGGCTTTGAGAAGAACCAGAGAGCTACGAGCCCCACTGAAAGCTAAAAATAGGTATTGTGCTCCAGGTTCTTAAAGTAACTGAGGACTTTTAGATGATGGTTAACATACTGCGCCAAATCTAAAGTGTTGTGATTAATTTGGAGTGATATTTCCAAATTCTGGTATTAGAGCTTTAATGGTAGAAGATGTTTAGTGGATTTGTGATGATGATATCAAATGGGACTTCTTGGGGAGAAGGTTAACCCTACTGAAGTACAGCCGAAGCTGTAGCTTCCCTGAAGTCTTGCCTACAGGGTGGCTGCACCAAATCCTAGCTCCTGAGTGCTTTCATATGGCAGGAAAGAATAGTTCTTATGAGGTAGATTTATTCACACTGGGAGAGTGTCACAGATGTCAGTTGGACAAGTGTCTATGTGGAGGAATGAAGAAGGTATCTCTGCTACTTTTGGTAACGTAAGAGAGAGGATGGAAAATGTTTGCTGCACTAGGTTGGGTTATGCACAGTGTCCCCATGTGTCCCCACGTGCACGCCGGGCTGGCTTTGGTATGGTACAAGCAAAGACAGAAAGAGATACCAAAAAGAAGTGTTACAGGTTTCAGAATGAATTGCTTCAGCAAAAAGCCCCTTTAAGGAAACTAATGTGAGACTGTCCTTCAAAGTACATGAAAAGAAATAGAAGAACTTCTGAAACTCTGGTACATTTGTGAGTTGGGCAATATGAGGATTTCCATTTAAGATATTTTGTGGAGTTTCTCTACTTTTGTGCTTGAACAGTGATCAAGGAGGTAATGACACTGAAATCCAGAGATTCACCTCCTCAACTTGCACTTTTAAAAAGAATAGTACTATGTAAGACTTCTTCTAATAGCAAAACAGGGCTAATGCAAGTTAGCAGAAAGAATATGGGCATTAGGGTGGATGTAGGCAAGTCTATAGCATACCTAGCATAATGTACAACACTGACCTTCCAGGCTGATGACTGGAAACCTTTTAGAAATGATACCTTTTATGTGAAGTGGCTTTTACATGAAATGATTGAGCCTACATAAAATTGCACAAAAATCTTCCCTTCCCCCTTTTTATTTCCCCTCTTCAGCATTTTTGAAGGATCAGGAGGTTTAATGCTGAAAGTGATAATTTGATATTTAAAGTTCTGGGCACTTGGAGATTGTGAAAATAATCATTCCTAGTTTACATGGATGTTTAGTCTCCAAGATACAAATAAGATTTAAAACAAGCTAATCCCTTCACCTGGCTTCAGCTGGCAATGGTTCAGGCCAGCCACGTGGGTTTACAACAGCTCAGGATCGACCCCAGCTATTTTTACTACTTTTATGTCTAAATTGGCTTATTCCTATTTGCTTTTAAAGCATCCTTGGAGTAATAAGGCTCTATTTACTCAGCCCATATTTGTCTTGAATACACTTTTACAAAATAGCCGTAAGAGCCCCAAAAAAGGGCCACGTTTGTAATGCAAACACCTCCAGACAGACTCACCCCTCGAGGGGATGCCACAAAGGAATCGATTCGACAGCTGCTGACCGGGACTGAACCAGGCAGGAGCACACCGAGACACTCGGTTCGCTATCCGCTCCCCGTCAGCTGTGCTCACGCTCGCCTCAGCCGGAGAATGGGACTATTTGAGGAGCTATGGAAATGTGGGCTCTGAGAAGGCTCAGCCTTCCTGTTTGGAAAAGGAGAATTTGAAAAATCTGAAGAAAACAGGGAGCTACGTGTGAAAAAGAGACACAGCGGAAGAGGGGAGAGGCATGGAGGGGTGGAAGAGGTGGAAGTGGGGTAGGAGAAGGGACAAAAAGGAAGTTCGGAGGCAAAGGTAAAAAGAAATTAGTGTAAAGAGCTGGGAAAGTAAGGAAAATAAAATGGAGAAGGAAAACAGTGAGAGAGGCATGGAAGGAAGCTCTGCACGTGTTCTGCTGACTGTCACTGGGCTCTCTGTCCTCCCTCCACAGGGAATGGAGGTGCCTGAAAATAGCACCATTAGTCATGAAACACCGGCTTGTGTTAACTTGAAGTGGTGTACATCTAGAAAGAGAAGCTCACCAGACAATCAAACCATGGCCTGGTGTTAGGACTGGGCAGAGTTAGTAGTGCTCTCCCTGTCCCTTCTTCCCCTAGATCTTCAGGTGGGAGCTGAAGGAAAGAGTTGTTTTCATCCTCATGTCCCTGGGTGCTGTAGGGGCTGGGAAGTTTCAGGCAGAGGAGAAGAAGTGCAGGCAGGAAGGAGAGCAGGAGAACATGAATTCAAATTGGTTTGGGGCTTCAGAGTGCCTTGATTTTCAGACACATCCACAAAGAAGTATGATGAAGTACACGTGAGCATTACTTTTTTTACCCAGCATTGACACTTGGGCTCAGTGCCACATGGAGGAACTGGGATTGATTCAGCTTTTACAGGCCCTGTGGACTAAATTCGCTTTGATGCTCCTCTACCTCAGACAAGGTGAGGTGCAGCCTGTGTGTTGCCCCACCATGGCCATGCCCATAGCACTTCTGGGGCTCAGCAGAGGCTGGGTTGGGGGCTGCAGGTGATTCTTTTCATAGAGGGGAGCAGGGAACCATCAGGGCAGGGATTAGCAGGAGAAATGCAGGGCCTGTTTCAGGCCAGGGATCTTGAGTAGCACAAGCAGAGGACATGGAGCTGAGCTAAGACTCCAAGCTGGCTCCAGTGGCTGTGGACCACCACTGGAGCAGGATGTGCTCTAACCTGCTGTGGGATGCCTGCTCACCTGCACTGACCCACTAGACCTGGTGTGGTATGTGGTCTTGCAGATTTGCTCTGGTTTGTCCCTCAGCCAGGGCTGAGATGACCCCTCAGACCTGACACTGGATATTCCCTAGACCTGATGTCCCCCAGTCAGCCTTGGGATATCCTCTCAGACCTGCTGTGCGATGTGTCCCCCAGATCTGCCTACAGATTTTCCCTAGACAGCCCAGAGATCACACCCTAGACCTGCTGTCGGATAAGCGCAACATGTTGAGTGATGTCCCAAACGTGCCAAGGGATTTGTTCCCCAGTCCTGCTGTGGGATGTCCCCTACATGCACGGGACACCTCCCCGACCCTCCCTGGGACGTCCCCAGAACTACGGTGGGATGTGCCCGGCCGCCGTGGGCTGTATCCTTCCGGTCCCGGCCCCGCAGCAGCAGCGCTGGTCCCGCACCTGGGCGCAGTGGGGTGCGGGCGGCGCTCCGCGGCCGCGGCGCTGGCAGGGCGGGGGGTGACTCACGCCGCCGCCGCCGGCAGCCCCCGGCTTTATAACGGCTGGGGCGGCCGCCGCGCCCCGCTCCGCTACGCCGCGCTGCGCCCGCGGGGAGCGCCAGGGCCGCGGGACGGCACCATGCGGAGCTTGCGCGTAGCTCCGCCGCCGCCGGTGTTGCTGCTGCTGGTGCTGCTACTGCTGCTGGCCGCGGGGCACGGAGCCGTCATCACCGGGGTGAGCGCCGCCGTACGGCACCGTCCGACGGCACCGACGGGACCGACACCGGCAGCCGCGGGCGGGCTGGAGCCGGGCGGGGGGAAGGAGGGGAGGATCTGCCGCGGGGGGAGCGGGGACAGGCTTTGGCTGGGTGTCTTCGGTGAGTGAGAGCGGGACGTGAAGGGAGAAGGGAAGCCAGGGAGTAGGAGAAGGTTTCTGCCAGGGCGGATGCTTGGAGCTGGGGTTCTCTCTGGGGTGGGCAATGCCAGGACTCGGGGGTCTGTCCGGGATAAGTGATACCAAGAGAGAGAAGGATCGTGTAGAATGAGGGGTCCCTGGAGCTGAGAGTCTCTCTGGGATAAACGATAAGCAGGGCAGGGAAGGAAGGGCTGTGGCAGGGGATGAGAGATGGCGGAGCTTGGAGGACTGTCTAGGATAAGTGTCACCAGGACATGGGGGTCTTTCTGGGGTGAGGGACGAGCAGAACTGGGTTGTTTCTGGATTAACTGACCCCAGAGCTTGGGGGTCTCTCTAGGATGAACCATGCCAGGATATGCAGGGTGTCTCTGCAGTAGTGACACCAAGCAGGAGTTGCAGGTCTCTGGGGTGAGGGATGCCATAGTCTCTGTCCATTTAGGGTAAGGGATGCCACGGTGTGAGATCTATCCCTTTCGGGATGAAGGGTGCCCTAACTCAGCACGGGGATGGCTCCAGGCTGTTCTGTGAGTGTGCAGAGAGTTCAGCTACTTCTCAGGGCTAGAAGCTGTCACCTGTGCGTCCTTCCATGTAGCCCCCAACTGCCCCAGTGTTAAGCTGCCTCCAGACTTGCCCCAGGAATGCCTGGTTCTGTGCACCCTGAATCCTTCCAGCTGCTCCAGTCCTGCCATGTACAGGCCACCAGTATTGCAATCATCATAAAATGCTGCTTGCTTTTCCTTGAGTATGACTGTGCTGCTTTCTCCCCTCAATAGCCACCCATTGCAGACGGAGTCCTCTGCTGTTGTTTTCAGGCTTGAGATTTACTTTGGTTGTGAAAATATTGTTTTGTTTCCCTATAGACGTTATTTAACTCAAACTGTTGCATCATTCTTAAGTAAAATGATTTTTTTTTTCAGTGTTTGCTTTGGATTAATAAGCCACTGCTTGCATTCCTTCGAGAGCTGACATGTCTTTTGTAACCATCAGAAGTTGGATATGCAGCAGCTGATTACTCTGCTGCCTGTCCAGGCTCCCTGTCTGGACTTCCCTGAAGTCCATGAAACAGCTTGTAGGCATTTCTCTGGATGTCAGATTGGTTCCCCAGGACTGATTAATTTTCAGAGCAGAGAAAGTGAAGGATTATTATTTTTTTTTTTTAATATTTAAGAATTTCAAGTTCTTTGAAAGTAGAAATATTTCCAGCAATGGAATACCAGGTTAGAGAAGTCTTGTGGCTTAAGAGTCGTGGCTACACCTTTCAAGCATAATTAATCCATTAAATAATTGTGAAGCAGTGAATAATAGATCAAGGGTAAAGATTCAAAGAGTAAAAATAGATTACAACTAGAAAATGTTAATTTATTAATTATTGCTTAATTTTTGCTTAAATCACTTTGATGCATTTCTGGCTTCTGATGAATAGGCAAAGCTCAGATGAGAGCTGACATAGCTATTCCCCTCCTCATCCTCTGAGCCCCAAAGGTGCTGTTTCCTAGCAATTTAAGGACCTTATTCAAACCTTCCTCCCTTCAGTGGTGGTTATGTGCTGATCAGTTGTCCTTGGAGATGGAACTTTTTCCTTGAGCTGTTTCTTTTCATAACATCACAAAATGGTTTGTGTTGGAAGGGTCATCAAGTCCAACCTCCCTGTACTCAGCAGGAGCATCTTCAACAGGATTGATTTGCCCAGAGCCCCGTCCAACCTTAGCTGGAATGGTTCCAGGGATGGGGCAGCTACCACCCCTCTGGGCAACCTGTGCCAGTGTCTCACCACCCTCACTATAAAAAAATTTCTTCCTGGGGTGCTGAAGAGGAATGTCCTTCATGTTGTGTCCTGTAAAGATTAGGAGTAGCAATGTGAATTACACCTTGCAGTTAAGGTGTGGGCAGGAGCATTTGTGTGGAATATTTTCAAAACTTGTCATACATTTTTGGAAAGGGTGCCTCAAGAATTCTGCAGGATGTATACATTTGTGTGTGTGTGTGGTGTAGAAAGAAATTGTTCAGCACCACATTTTAGACACCCTTGCTTGCTAGGGTGTATCACAGTATCACAGTATCACTTGGGTTGGAAAGGACCTCGAGGATCATCAAGTCCAACCTATCAACACAGACCCCATGACTAGACCATGGCACCAAGTGCCACATCCAATCTCCTCTTGAATGCCTCCAGGGTCGATGACTCCACCACCTCCCTGGGCAACCCGTTCCAATGACAAGTGACTTGCTCGGTGAAGAACTTTCTCCTCACCTTGAGTCTAAACCTCCCCTGGCACAGCTTGAGACTGTGTCCCCTTGTTATGGTGCTGGTTCAGATCTGTTTTGTAGCTGAGTGGTCCTTCCCTCCAGGACCAGTTCCATGGAGGTGGATAAAGATCTCAGGGGAAGAAAGGGACTGGTGAGGAATTGCAGAGTCTCCTGACTCCAGGTGGATGACAACATGCTGAAGGAAGTCAAAATCACAGAATGTGAAGGGTTTGGGATTTTTTGATGATCAGGGGAAAATGAGACCATTAGAGCACATTTCTTTTTTTCTTTTTTGTTTTTTTTCTTCTGGATGAGGGAGGTTAGGAAGAAACCTTATTTACCTGGCAGGCTGTA
The DNA here is from genome assembly GCF_026170545.1 of Melanerpes formicivorus. Lineage (NCBI taxonomy): Eukaryota > Metazoa > Chordata > Aves > Piciformes > Picidae > Melanerpes > Melanerpes formicivorus. The sequence goes on along the minus strand of NW_027142380.1, from coordinate 7,521,518 downwards.
GTGAATCCTGTAACTAAATATTCCGTGTGTTTGGGCTCACCTGTAGCACAGAGCTGCTGCCTTTGTTATAAGTGTGTTCAGGAGGAGGGCTGGTGGTTGGGGTTGTTCACACTAATTAACAGCTTGACCCTAACCCATCAGCTTTTCCCTAATCTCTGCCTGATTTTGGTCTGGCTTCTGCTGGTTGAACTCTTGTAATATTTACCCAGCAGAGCGCAGCCTAATGGCGTTTATGATGTAAACCCCAGGGTAATATCTGTAAGCTGTTTTCCTCAAGTGAATGTTGTGATGCTTGGTCTTCCCTTGAGCCATTCTCATCTTTTCTGTACGTTTTTACAAGCTGCCTGTTTATGTACTGCTGACCAGTGCCTTTGGTCTATCACTCCTGCTCTCAGACTCTAGGAGAATAGTGAGTTAAATAAGCATACCCTTGGGGTGTAATAAGAACCTTTAACTAAGGGTATTTCTCATTAGGAGACTGGGGTTTGCATTAGATTAATATAATACAAAGTCTGATAAGCTTTGCATTTAAAAAAGAGGCAAAAGGTTTGCATTAACCTGTTTCCAAACCCTAACTTGTGAACTGCTCTTTGTGGTTTCTGGTTTTTAAAACATACCCAAGAGTTTGCATTTTGGTTTGTGCTTATCTCAGCTGTATTGGGTAAGTGCCTGAAATATTTCCAATCCCTTGCAGGGAAAACACTGCCACAGTAGCATTTTCTTGGATGTGGACCTTTATGCCAAGCTTTTTTTTTCTTCTATTACACATGTAAGACCTCTTTTTAGTTATATGAAGTTCTAGGCAACAGCCACAAAATCCATAATTAAGCTTCTATTTTAGCTACTTCTGCTTGGACTTCTCTAATGAACCTCTCCTGCAGTCTTGCATTTGTAAAGGCACTCAACCACAAGGTATCATAAGAAACTAGAAGGAATGAATCACTGGTAGTCCTGTATTTGTCCCTCAGCTTCTCTGTACATTCCCCCTGGTCCTAGGGGGAATGGGACAAGAACAGAAATGGGTAGATTCAGGTTGGATGTTAGGAAGAAATTCTTCACCATGAGGGTGGTGAGACACTGGAAGAGGTTTCCCAGGGAGGTGGTAGAAACTTCATCCCTCAGGTTTTTAAGGCCAGTCTGGATGTGGCTCTAGGCACCCTGACATAGTGTGAGGTGTCCCTGCCCATGGCAGGGGTATTGGAACTAGATGATCCCTGAGGTCCCTTCCAACCCTAACAATTCTATGATTCTACATGGTTGTGGCTTCAAACATCCTGAGCTCATCCCTGAAACATGCCAGGGTCTGTATTCAGATTCTTGGGAATCAGCCTTAAATCTTGTTATTGGGCCCTAATGAACCATGTTAACTTGTGGTGGTGTGAGAGGCAGCTCTCAAGCACCTCATTTGTTTTGTTTCTGGAATATATTTATGATTGATGTTATTTGCTTGCTGCTCTGTTGAATTGCAGGCCTGTGACCGAGACCAGCAGTGCGGAGGAGGGATGTGCTGTGCCATTAGCCTCTGGATCCGCAGCCTACGAATGTGCACGCCCATGGGAAACCTGGGAGAGGACTGCCATCCTTTGAGTCACCGAGTGAGTTGGTCACCAGGGGGCTGTGGCAGAAAGAAATGGCAATATTCTGTGCTGTACATCACATTACATCACTATAGGTGGTGCCAGGGTGGGGAAACATCCCCCGTGATACAATACCCAGCTGTTTTCATCTGTAGGGAAACAGTCCTGAAGGTTCCCGCCTGAGGAAATGCATTGCTGTCAGAATTATGCTGAAGGGAATCAGAGGATGAAAGCACTACATGCTTCCCAGATTGTTTTCTCATTATTTTGTTGTTGTTGCTTTGCTTCATATCATGCTCCCAAAAGCTTCAGTAGTTCCCAAGCCAGCCCTGCCTGTGCCTACTGGTGTGTGCAGGAGCACAGCAAATGGCACCAGCCTCAGTGGAACTGGTCAAGATCCCATCACAAGCATAAAAATGTCACCAGCCAGTATTGAGTCAGCTGGTGCATCACTGCAGCATGGTCCCTGACATAAAACAGCAATCAAACACTTTGAGGGTGTTGAAGCACTGGATCCGGCTGTCCAGAGGGGCTGTGAAGTCTTTTTCTCTGAAGAGATTCAAAACCTACCTGGACATGATCCAGTTTAACATGCTCTGGGTGACCCTTCTTTATTAGCAGGGGGACTGGACTAGATGATCCCCAGCTGCCCCTTCCAACCCCTACTGTTCTGTGATTCTGTAATACCTCATTGTAATTCAGAGGATGAAGGCCATTGGTGCCTTCAAAAGCCTTTGAGAAGGTGTTGGCATACCCTTGTACTTGAGAAAACTCACTTTGCTCTCTTTGCTCTCTTTGCTCCCATTCTACACATACATTTAAAATACATATGTGTGTATATGTATGTCCACACACACATACATGAACACATTATTATATGATAAATGGTATTATTAACATAATGATATTAACAAATACATTTATTTAGATCTACATAATTACATATTATATGTACTATGAAAAGGGGTATTGGCAAGGAGCCTCAGAACTTGATGTTCCTCAGAGCCATCCTTAGGGAAGAGTATGGCCCGAAAGTCACCACCTGTGAAAAAATCAAGGCAACACATTTAGATCATGAATGTGCAGATAGTTAGTTGCCTCTGTAACTGCCTCATCCAATCTCTGGCTTCTCAGCTCAGCATCTATGCTTTCTTTTCTCAGTTTTAGGAAGTTCAGGGCTCTGTTCTATTACACTTAAACTTTTAAATCTTCTGCTGTGATAATGGGGACCAGATTTTCATTCTTACTGTGTAATGTAGCAGGTTTTTCTTGTAAGGGCTCTTTATGTTAACCAGAGTCTCAGGATAAAGGAAAATGTCTTCTAGGGTTTGGGGTATTTTTATGAGGTTATTGCTACTGAGTGATAATTTAGGCTGTCTAATATATTTTAATCTAATTTCCTACATAATTGCAATCAGAAGATGCCTGTCCACCCCAGAGTCACAGCCATAGTCACTGATGTTTAGAAGCTTTGTGAAGTTTAAATTTAGATTCCTCACCCCACTGCTCTTCATGACACAAAATACTGCAGCATGTGAAACTGGCTGTTTTTAAGGACAGAGAGTTTGCTCAGTGGTTCCTCTCACCTCAATATTTTGGTAGGGAGTAGCTGGGAGACCCCTGGCCCTGAGCACCAAGACCTTTCATTTGCCTTCAAGTCATGTACAGAGCAGACACCACCATGGACTTCCAAGGTCCCTTTTAATCAAATGCATTGTTATATGGCTATGTCACTGCCTTGGGGACCTCCAGATTCCACCTTCTCATTTCCTTCTCAGCAACTAGATGGCGTTGGCTGGATGTGGTTAACCATTTCAGCTGGCGTGGCAGAGGCAGGGTTTGCAGGCAGATGAGGTGTGGCAGGTCAGCAGAGCGAGCTGGCAGCACAGGGGTGGCTTTGCTGCTGCCATGCACATAACCCCCACATCTCTCCCGGGAGCTCCCTTGTTTCCTTTTCACCTACAAACTCTCCATGCTCATTAAAACCTGCTGCTGGGCACATGGCATGCAACGGCTGAGCCAGCAGCACCAGCACCAGTTCCGGGCACGTGGGCTGTGCCCACGCAGGCAGAAGCTGCACGTCCTGGCAAAGCAGCCGTCCTGCAGAGCTGTCACCTGCTGCCTATCCCCAGCCGGGTGTGTTATTAAGCCACATTTTCAGCGTGGGAGTCCCACTGAAAGGAACGTTTCCTTGCAGCAAATGTAACGTTTTGAATAAATCACTTGAGCTGTCAGAGGGCTGAGAGGTACCTCTGAGTCAGCCTTACCAGCCTGAGCAGCTCACACTTTAGGTGTTTCTGCAGAGCTGTGCGTGGGCACCCAAGAGGTGTGATTCCCACAGGGAGTCCCCGGTACCCGCGGTTGGTGGCCTTTCTGCTCAGAGAGGCTGGGGTGGATGGCACAGGGAAGCCCATGGCATCCCTCGCTCTGGGGCTGCTGATGCTGGGCAGGGGGCTGGCGCTGGCCCAGGGCATTTGCAGGTGATGTGAGTCCCCTGCTCAAGGCTTGCGCGTGGTGTGGCATCACTTGAGTTAGGCAGGTCACAGGATAACAGAATGGTTTGGGTTGGGAGTGACCTTTAAAGGTTATCTCCCTACAGTGAGTAGGGACATCTTCAACTAGATCAGGTTGCTCATAGCCCTGTCCAACCTGACCTGGAATGGTTCCTGAGCAACCTGTGCAAGTGTTTTATCACCCTTAGTATAAAAAAAAATCTTTCCTTCTTTCCAGTATAAATCCTCTTGCAGTTTAAAACCATCACAAAAGGCCCAGCTCAAATGATTGTCCACATCAGGTCCTTGGTATGATGCATGGGACAATGTGTGGGACTTAAGCTTTCTTAAAGAGAAAATTTGCACACTGACACAAAGCATCCTTGCAATATTAAAATCACAAGCTCAAAGACCTAGGGATCTGGAAACAAGAGAATTAGGGCTGCCTGCCCAGCTGGCAGCAGTGGCTTTGTACCTCTGTCCTTCCCTTGCAGCATCCCACCGGATGCTCAGCACATGCACCTCAGCTCCTGGCCATGCTGTCCTGCTTGGCTCAGCTCATGTGCTGGCAGAGACATGGCTCCTGTAAAAGACAGAGCTTGTGATGAAGTTATTCAAGAGTGTCAGTGCACATGCATGTCATGGCACAATTAAATCTCTTTAATGCAGCCCATATGTGTGCTTCCTGCAATGCAGCAGGGCTGGAGAAGGGTGGTTTGAGGTGAGAAACCTCTGCCCCATGAGGAAAAGGATCCTCCCTCAAAGGGAGGTCAGGCAAAATGACCTCCAGAGATCCCTTCCAGCCTGAGCTACCACGGGATTCTGTGGTTCCTGTGGCTTACAGGCTGCTGTGTGCCATATGACAAGGTAGGAATCAGGGCAAGCAGAAACTCCTGCAGAGTAAGCACCACAGAACATGATGCTGAAGGCCAGCATGGTTTCACAAGAGATTCCTTTGTGAAACAGGAGTAAATGGAGAACATGTGCTCTCCATAAAACTGTTGGAGTGAGTCTAGAGGAGGGCCCCAAAGAGGAACCAAGGGCTGGAGCACCCTTGCTATGAAGACAGACTCAGGGAGCTGGAGTTGTTCAGCCTGGAGAAGACTCTGGAGGGACCTTATAGCTGCCTTTCAATACCTGAACAGAATCCACAGTAAGGCTGGAGAGGGACTTTTCCTAAAGATGTCTAGCAATAGGACAAGAGGGAATGGTTTTAAGCTGAGGGAGAGTAGGTTTAGGCTGGATCTTAGGAAGAAGCTCTTTAGGACGAGGCTGGCAAGACTGGAATAAGTTGCCCAGGGAGTTTGTGGATGCACCCTCCCTGGAAGTATTCAAGGCCAGGTTAGATGAGGCTTTGCACAACCAAGTCTAGCTGAGAGGCATCCCTGCCCATGGCAGGGAGGCTGGAGTAGATGATCTCTGAGGTCCCTTCCACCCTGAGCCATTCCGTGATTCTCTGAGTCATGGATGCAGATTCATACAGCAACAGGGACTGTTATGGTTTGCTTTTAACTGTGGCTTGACTGGGAAATACAACACTGTTGGCTTTGTCACCTGCTCTCCAGCCCTCGTGGGGATCTCCTGCTGTGGAGGAAGGTGGGTGGCATTCCCTGCATTCCCACTCTTCATGCCTGTGCTCTCTGTCCTCAGGTTCCCTTCTCCGGGCAGCGGATGCACCACACCTGCCCGTGCCTCCCCGGCCTGGCCTGCCTACGGACCTCTCCCAGCAAATTCAAATGTTTACCAGGCTTCAGAAAAAAAGATGTCTTCTTTTAGCAGGAGCTGTTCTGCACCACAAAGAGCTACTTGATGTATTCCTTTTCTTGTTATTGTGATGAGCAAGGTACTTGCCAGGGGAAACCCTTCACCATACTTTCCTGCCTCACCAACATTAAAACTGAAGATGAGATACTGTGCTGTGCTGGCCAAGGTTTACAGGAGGGACTTCTGCTGGGAGGTGCTTTCATTTTGGGGTGAGCAAAATGACATCTGCTAACGCAATGCTGCTTTCTGAGAGCAGGAGCTTGATTTCTGAGCCATCTCCTGCTCTTTACAGCTTCATCTTCACCCCAGAATGAAACCATCTGAGATTATTGCCAGGGTTGGAAAACTCTGGCCATGGTTTTCCACTTTGGAATGCTTGAATCGAACGGAGAGTTGAATAATTGTGTAGTGTGAAGCATATGACAATTGCCAAAAACACCCTGTATTTACATTACACTTCCTAATATATATATATATATATAAAAAATATATATTTTATTTCCTAATATTAATATAACTGTATTTGTAAGTTAGGCACATCTCTAGGGGGAAAATTTAACCAATAGAAGTAGCTTTGACACTTTGGGAAAAGTGGCAGGTGGAACCAAAGCCTTTCAACATTCAAAGCATTAAAAGAGTCTTGTCATTTTACTGTTCAAAGATGAGAAGCAGTTGTTGTTACTTGAGCTGATGTAAAACTACCTGATCATCTCAAACTGTGTGCTAAGATGTAGTTTGTATCTCAAAAAAAACAAAGGAACCCTGAAGTTTATTGTAACAGGCTGCCTGACTTCTTGTATATGTAGCAAATTTGCTGTGTAAAAATTCTGTATCAGAATACTGGCAGTATATGATTTGATTTATTTTAATATTATAACATTATTTTGTCATTGTGGTTTTCTCTTTTCATTTGGTGTTTTCTGTTATCACCTACTCCCTTCATCCGAGCTAGTAGAGTTCCTTATGGGTAGCTTAGCAAAAGATTATATGCCCCTGGCTGCTTTTAGGGCAACTCAGCAGTTTACCAGCCACAAACTCCTCGACCAAGCTGCAGTCTTAGACGATGGAGGAGGCTTGGTGTAGCTAATATGAGATGTTTTTCTTGGAACCTGGCTCAAATGATCAACTTTAGCCCAGCAGACATACGACTGGTCAGTTTTCTATGAAGTACTGTGCAACTTCATATTTACTTGTCAGTCCCTGGAGCTGGAATTCCAATAGTTTGTGTGAGTTCCACACGTTTCTTGCTCTCAGACATGTAAACATATACTGGAACTGGAAAAGCGAAGTCATTCAGCTCTCAACAATCAGTGCTTTGCTGCTGCTGACGATGGAGGGGTGGGTTGAGGGAAGTTAGCATGCTTGCATGAAGCCAAACACCTGTATTATTTAGAGGAGATGAGAAATGTCCCAGTGAGTTTTCCAGGCAGCTTCCCGTGGGCTCCACAGCCTCTCTGTTATTCTGCCAAATCCTTGGGGATCCTGGGCGTTAGAAAAATAAATGTCTTGAGAGATAAGATTGCATCTGTCTGGCTGAAGACAGCTCAGCCCCAGGGCTGCCACTGCAGAGCCTACATATTTTGCTTTGCCTTTTGCAGCGGCAATACAGCAGCTGTACAAGTGACAACAGACTCAGGCCCTGTAAGGAAAAAAAAAAGGAAAGTCTGAGGTGCCACCAAATTATAATTTTATATGAATTTTATATGTGCTTTACATTAATGTGATCAGGTACAAAGTGCCTGTATTAGAGCTGACGTCTTAAAGAGGCTCATTGCTAACCCAAAGGGCTGGGTTGTGCTGGTGAAAGCCCAACTCATTCCCATCCTAATCCCGTGACATGTGAGCACTGCAGAAATTCTCATTCCCTGGGCTGAAAAACGAACCCCAGACCTGGTCCTACCACTGTCACTTTTAAGTGGGGCACCCCAAACACCCCATGTACCCACACAGTGTGAGTCTCCAGAGGGGGAATTCACTGGGAGCCTGGGGGGGTTGTATTTCTGTCCATGTCTCTCAGTATAAAATTAGCTTAACCCCATGGACATCAATTTACATTCAAAGGGAAAATCAGAGAATCACAGAATGATAAGGGTTGGAAGGGACCTCTCAAGATCAGCGAGTCAAATCCTCCTGCAAGGAAGATTCACCAGGCAAGAAGGAAAATAGAAACAGCCCAAATGTGTACATGTCCCAGGTCTTGCTCCATTCATTTTTACTGAAGCACGCTGTCATAGTGCTCAAAACGATGAACCATAGCTGGAAAGACCAGCCCTGCTTCTCACCTCCCACTGGCACAAATCTCCACTGACAACACTGAAGGCAATAATCCTGGTTTATATCACTCTAAATGAATGGAGAATTATATCTGATGACTGCCTTAGACCTGCCAAACTGAACTCCTAGGAGAGTCTGTCAGACAAGAGCAGAGCAACTTTGTAGTTGTAATTTGTTCCAATTAACTTGTGGGATTAAGCATTTATCTGGGTAATGAGAACAGTCCCAACTACATGAGATCAAAGTTCACACTATCTATAGAAGGTTGAAGTGCTCTTGTCCTCAGACACTCCTGGAGAGGGCATTGGGAAGGTGCTGCTTTGAGAGAGACATCCTGTACTTGTCCTCAAGAGGCTCTCCACACCTTGCCTGCCACTACCTGAGCACAGCTGCTAATGTAGAAGAGCTGGAGGCAAAACCTCACTGTCCTACATCTCCACTACATCCACCTGGCAATCATTATTACAATTCCCCTTTTAGTAATTTAATTCTCCTTAATTGACAGTTGCCATGAAGGTTAGTTGATTTGAGAGATCATTTTGGAAGGAAGATTAAGCTTTTGCATCCCAATTCTTCCCTAAGCCCTGGCCTAATCAATTATCTTTTCTCCCATCCTAGGGGAGATTTCCTAACCCAAGTACACTTGCAAAGTGCTTTTAATTCCTTTTTGCAGTGGAAAGGGAAAAGAAATCCCTTTACTTTTGCTTTACAGTGATAATAGGTAAACCAGTGGGCACAAGATGTATTTCAGGCTGCAAACAGCCATGCATACCCCTCTGCTTCTCCCTTGAGTCAGCTTTTGACTTGAGAGAGACACCAAACTGGACTCAACATGAAGGATGGAGAAGGAGGCCAGCCTCAAGCCAGCTCTGCCAGGAAAGCTTTTCTGCAGCCTGTGCTGCTCAGTTTGCCTCAGCACCACCAAGGCAATAATCCTAGGCCAGGGACAGCTTCCTCACCTGCCTGGGAGGAAGGCAAAGGGGAAGACCCTTGCAGGAGAAATCAGGTGAGAAAAGAGAACAAAAGCCCTGCAGCCCTGAAAACAGCTTTGTGAAAGGGAAAAGATTAATCTCCAGTGCATGCAGCTTGTCTTTAAGAGAGCCTGGTTCAAATGTTTTCCTTTCTTTGCTCCACTTCAGAGATCTGTGCCGATGTTTGGTTTAATTTTATTAATATTGGAGCAATATTATTAATTATTAACAGAAATGTGTGCATTAATTTTTAATATTATATTAATATTTATATTGCAGATATGCTATAGAATAATGATGATATCACACCAAGCAGTAGGAGTTTCCGTGTTTATTACCAGGCACTGAGTTAGCAGAGAGCCATGTCAGGAAAGGACACCACCACATGTAACGAGTTGCTGCCTTAATTTGATTACATGCTTATTAGGAAAGGTGAAATAAGGTGTTTAGGGTTTGAGGGTGCACAGCTGGCTGAGCAAACTCGCACCTGTAAGCCTTGGGGGCTGGAGGGAAAGCTCTGCTGCTGAACTGGAGAAAACTCAGCTGAAGCTCAGCCTCATCTGCATCCTCCTGCTCACAATTTCCCAACTGGGAAATCGAGTCAATTTAAACTAAACAAAACAAAACAGTTTACAGTCTTTCTCAGATCTGCATGAGTGCTTACCTAGGAGGCAGGTCACCCTAACCATGGGTTTCCATTGGTTTATAGGAGGACTAGCTGCAGTGAGGGTAAATCACATGAGGCTGAGGATTATCTGGGTGGTGATGAGAACAATACAGAACAAGAGCTATCTGTGTGGAGAGCTCTAAGGTAAAAGCCAAGATTAGAATTGCAAGCCTTGCAAGCAGGCTAAAAACTTTAGATGTGTTATTACCCTCAAATTCTAGTGTCTTAGAAGATCTTACAGCATACCTTATCAAGAGCTACTTTGTTGATTTGCCTCATCAGCATAATCCACCATAATGATGTATGATAGCAGCAAGTATGACCACAGACTGAGGTTCTTGCTGATACCTTCCCCTCACCCCAGTAGCTCTCTGATTTGTTATTACTGCACAGATGGGTATTCAAAAGAAACAGAAGGTGCTAAGAATCCCTTGATTTAAACAAGATGTCTCAGGAATTTGATCTTGACAATGTGTAACATGTTTTCCAGAAGGAATTAGAAAATTGCAGGGGGAGAAAAGACTGCAAATACAAGAGGATTTTAACAATAGCAAAATCAATGTGCCTTTCTCCATCACATAGATATGAAATGCCAAACCAGCAGGGGTGCAGCTGTTAGACTAATCAATAATTCTGAGCACAGGAATGGAGATGAGTTTAATGCACATCAAACATACAGCAGATCACCTACCGCTTTTCAAGGAGAGTGCTGAGGGCGTGCAGACTCAGCCCAATGCAGCAGGAGACAGCTCGGTGATTTGGAAGGGCAGATTCCCCTGTATGATCCAGAGACCTCAGAAGAGAATGGTAGCTTTTTGGGCCACTCTGCCCAGTCATCAGGGCTGGGAAGGGCTGAATGGGAAGGGCTGAAGCCTGATGCTCTGAAGGGAGGGAAGATGGCAGCATGTGTCCTGGCAAGGAATTCAGCACAGGGTAACAGCAAAGTGCAGGAAAGAGGACTGAGGACCACATAGCACACTTATGAACACCCTCAAAGGTCTGAGCACAAGACAGCTTAGTATGGGGCAAAAGGGAGTACATGCACTACGTAAAAATGATGGAAAGACTCCTTTGGAAGCCCCAGTTTGCCTGGGAAACTGAGTATGTGGTAATTGTACACCAGGAGTGCCCAGAGCATCCCAGATCGAATGCTTCCTTACGCTATGGCACCAAATATCAGCATGCTACAGGCATGTCCCTGTCCCCAGGAGGTTACAAATCTCATAGACCACAGGTGCCTGGGCTGTACGCAGCATGTACACACACCACTGCAGTCTGAGCTATCCTGAGATGCAGAAGTGTTCCTGCCCCTGTCTCAGCAGGCAGCATGGGAAGGCTGGGCTGTAGTTGTGTCTCTACCAGCATCCTGCAGATGTGGATCACAGAATCATTACGGTTAGAAAAGACCTCTAAGATCACCAAGTCCAAACTCCTACTCAACAACTCCATGACCACCATGATTCCCCATAGAGCTCTGTACTGCATGGGCAGTGTATCTCCTCCTGGGCTGGGAATCCCACCCAGCACCACTGAACCCCAGCAACACAGCAGCACAACACGTGGAAGGGATTAAATCTGGTTCTGAATGTAATGCGGCTTTGTAAATCCCAAGGCTGTAGTGAGAGTCAGAAGCAGGCTGCAAACATGGCTTGGTTGCAGCCAAGTGAGTCAGGCTGAACCTTCTCTCTTTGTCTCTTGTAGATGTGGGTTCACTGGTGTCAGTTCATGCAGGCACTTGTAGGCTCTGCCAGCACAAAGGGGAGTCGTGGTTCTTGCTGCAGAGAGTTCACAAACTAGCAGAACTTCTATTAATTTCAAGGGGTATAAAACTGAGCTCCTCTTTATTTACTTCTCTAGGCTACTCTAGAGCCCAGGCAGCACATCTCTAACTGCTTCCTTGAGACATACCAGAAAGGCCAGCTCAGGGAGAGGCAGCTGCAAGCATGATCACTCTTTCCAAAAATTTCACTGCATCCTGTCAAATTAGCAGATTTTTTTCTTCTTTTATTTTTTTTTTCCTCCTCAATTTATTCTCTCACAAGGGTGAAACCTTGACAGGAACATCTCCCACCCCTTCAAATTCATTAGCAAAATTTCCTGACTGCAGTGGAGTCATAATTTCAACTGCCTCCCTACTCTGGTCCACAAAGTCATTAACAAACCCTTCATACATTGCAACAGAGCCTGCAACTATTCAGATTTGGTTTACATCAGCACTTAGATATTGCATAAACAGAGAGTAAGAAGAGGTCTGTCTGGCTGAGAGTTCAGGGGAGGAAAATTAATGCTGAGACCTCCATCCCCACAAGCAGCACGGTGGGCAGGTCTTACAGAGCTTGACTTCTGCAGCATTTTTTATCAGCCTGCCAAGGAAGTGCTCTGGTGATAGAATCATTTAGATTGGAAAAGACCTTTAAGATCAAGTCAACACACCACTGCCAAGTCACCACTAAACCATATCTCTCAGCACCACATCTACACATCTTTTAAATCCCTCCGGGGATGGTTAGTCCTCTACTGCCCTGGGCAGCCTGTCTCAGGGCTTGACAACCCTTCTGAGGATGAAATTTTTCCTAATGTCCGACCTAAACCTCCCCTAGCACAACTTGAGGCTGTTTCTCCTCATCCTACCACTTGTTATTTTTGAGCAGAGACCAGCCCCCACCTGGCTCCAACCTCCTTTCAGGAAGTTGTAGAGAGCAAAGTCTCCCCCAAGCCTCCTTTCCTCCAGACTAAACAATCCTAGTTCCCTCAGCCACTCCTCAGAAGTCCGGTGCACTAGACCCTTCACCAGCTTCATTCTTTAGACATCCTCCAGCCCTCAATGTCCTTCTCCTAGTGAGGGGCTGGGCCCAAAACTGAACACAATATTCAAAGAGTGGCCTCACCAGAGCTGAGTATCGGGATACTATCACCGACCTAGTCCTGCTGGCCACACTATTGCTGAACCAGGCCAGGATGTTGCTAGCCTTCTTGTCCACCTGGGCACACAGCCAGCTGCTGACCAATTCTCCCATGTCCTTTTATGCTGGACAGTTTTCTAACCACTCTGCCATAAGCCTGTAGCACTACTTGGGGTTGTTGTGACCTAAGTGCAAGACCCAGCACTTGGCCTTGTCCCTTGATACTCAGCCTAAGTGTGTTCCTCCTTGCTTTCACACCATGGTTCCAAGCTTTACCTCTGCCTGTGATTCTGCTGGCTTCTTGGCTCTGGTGCTCTCATTCTCCCCCTTCGATCACACTGCAGCTTGGCTGAACATACTGCATGGTCATCCACCTTCCTCCACAGCCAGATGTATTTGGTGCCTCTGCTGAAACTCACTGCCTGGGGCAGCTTGGCCCTGTGGGCATCCAGAGCACACTGGGGGACCTGCTGTGTGGTGTGAGTGTGCAGGGCCTAATGAGGGAGGAAAAGGCAAAGGAAAAAAGCCCAGATGATTTACTAGACTCTCAAGCCACTCAACAGTTTCCTTTCCATCACCCTCCTGCAAGCAGTCAGTGACAGATGGGGACAGATTGAGTGGTTCGATGGAGTGAGGAAATATTCCACTAAATCATTCCTCTTTCACTGTCAGAAAGCACCCAGACTTCAGCCCTTCCTTCTGAAGCTTCCTGTGTTTCCCTCTGCATTATTTTTTGTAATGACAAAGCCATTTCAGCTCTACCTCTGCTCAAATTCCTGCAAGAAGCAAGCACTGGTATTTATATGCCCTGATAAAATGGGTGTTGTAAAAACAGTTAGCAAAAGGAGTGAATCACCACCAGACACATACAGTCCTGATACTGTTTACTGACATTTCTGATTGCTTTTTGTCCCTGTGTGCTTGGACCAAGCCCCAGACCCCAGCGCAGGGGCCACGGCTGGCCAGGCAGCAGGCTCCCAGGCAGGTGAGCCGTGGGCAGACGCGCAGGCTCACGCCACACGTCTCACAGATGGAGGATCCATTTTTTTCCCTCTGGATGATTTGTTCCAATGGTTAATCATCCTCACACAAACACAGGGTTTTGGGGTGTTTTTTTAATGACACACCAGTAAATAACACTCAGAAACCTCAGGACTGGGCTCTCTCTTCACCAGGCCATCTCTTGATTTCTGTCTGCTCTATTGGCACTGTGATGGCTGCCTAGAATTAACTGGGACTTCACAGCTCCCCTGTGCCCTTGCAAGACTGGCTTTGAACTTGAAAGCCTCCTACACAAAGTGCTTTGCGCCATCAACCTGGTCACAGTAGAGGTGAAAAATGTGGCACTGAAGAAAGTGGCTTTCCAATAAATACATCCCCAGCACAACCATGCGTGACTCACAAGATCAAAGACAGAGTGCAAGCACCGAGGTCATTAAACATGAATAGAAATACAGAAATGCAACAGCTTGCATTAAAGGCTTAGCTTGGCTTTAAAGTTAAGTGATGAAAGCTGATGCAGTCAGCGATTGTTCACCCGTGATAATGTCCTGCTCTTGCCATCAGTGGTTCTGTGCTTGACAAAGGTGAATAAGAATAATTAATCATTTTTCAGCTAAAGTGCCGAGGTGTGGGGCAGTTAATGACTGGTACCAAGTGAAAATAGGCTCAGGGATGTGCAGCAACGTCAGCTCTAGGCAAAGTCATGGCACTGCAGACGTCAGGCCTGTTGGAAAGTCAGCTCTTGCTCACCAGTTCTACAATTCACAGATGAGTAAGGATTTACCCCACACAAGGGCTTTCATGAATGACATGGCATCAGAGGTCACCACTATAAAAGGAGGTTTATAGCAAGACCTCCACTGGCACAGCTGCAGCCCACCATGACTCTGTACTGGCTTTTAAGAGACCATCTTCACTGCTGGTCCTCTGACAGCTCCCTTTCTTTGAGAAGTCCTATGCTTTACGATATTCTGAAGCTTAGGAACACCATAGCATGGGAGATGCTTCCTGGTTTGTACATCATGGAGTTAATTGTAGCCTGGTACTTTGAGCAACTACAGAGGAAGCTGTGCTAAAATTGAGGTTTTTAGGGGACTTCTATTAGAAAACAGCACCCCTGCCAGGTTCCTAATTTTTTTAGGTGCAGCATAACTATCTAAGGTTTCTGGGATATTCTAATACTGCCAGGATCATCTAATGTGGAGCCTAAGTTAATGAAGTCCCTCAACATCACATTCTGGCAAATGTGTGTCTGTTACTCTGTCCAGAGCTGCTTCTCTGGGGGTGGTTTGCTGGTAACACTGAGCAAGCACAGGTGCTACGAAGGAACAGGATGGCTGCGCTTAACTGTGTGGGGTGAGCAGCAGAGGACCAGCCAAACCCCATGTGTCCTTTGATGGGAAGGGAGGGGAAATGCCAGCTTTGCTCTCCTCTGAGCTCAGCACATGTCCCAGGGTAGTCCCACAGCATATGGCAGAGCAGCCTTCTGGAGGTGTAGCTGTATCACATCCAGGTAGAGCCCCAGGAAAGAATTATTGCTATCATCAGACTAAGCCAAATTCCTGCCCTTTTCCTCCAGGCTATTGGTTTCACACCATTCTGGGAGGCAGCTTTGTCTCTCCTGGTGGAGACCTGGTACTGGAAAAGCAAATAATGACAGCCTGTGAGCTTTGCTCATCCTCCACCTCCAGCACAGTCACTGAATGAGACCTTGACCCAACAATATAATTTGGCTGGGGCCAATTATTTCAGCCCCTTTCCTAGCAAGCTCACTCCAAATCTAACAGCAGAGCTAGGAGCACCCCACAGGCCTCCAAGCATTGAGTGCTGTAAATCAGAGACCACCATAGCTGCTGTTTGCTGAGATGTCAGGCCAGTGTCATTTTTCATGCTGATCTGACACTTCAGTTTATTCTAAAAACTTTCACCAACTACAAGATTTGGACTGGGAACATTTGCAAGGAATGTGTTAAATACCTGGTGAGTGAGTGAGTGAAGATGCCAGCAGCAATCAAGTTTTTTTCCAGAGCAGCTCTCAGTGCAACTCCAACTCACCACAAGTATGCAAGAGCAAGCATGCTGGGATCTCTGAGCTGGACTGCAGAGAATCTCAGGGGGGAATCATGTTGGTATTTCCTCTGATACTCAGCACTTGTGTTGCCCAGAATATGGAAAGCTATCTATCATACATCTGCCTGGAGGGGTACAGAGAGGACTTTATCTATATTCTGGTCAAGTACAGGTAGATGGAAAAGCTGGGAGAGCCCTGCTGCCACGTAGTTCACAAAACCCTCTGTGTATTTTGCCTTTTGGTCAGTCGGGTGAGGAGAGGGGGTCAGGCCACCTGAGTTTTCACTAATGAGCCTAGAACTTGCACAAGCTGCAATAGCTTCTCACATGAACATGGGAAGTAATTATTGATACCCAGCTCTGAGTCTCAACCAATAGCACTGATAAGCAAGACCATAAACATTCTGGGCTCTGGATGGGCAGCTGGGGATATGGAGGCTCACAGCCTTACCTCACGGATCCCAACACTATCAATGGCTGCTTCCTGTGCTCAGCCCATCCTCCTTATTTCCCTCATTTTGTTATCCAGATCTGATATTGGCCAAAGCATTCAATCTCTGTGACCCACTCTCTCCATACACAGGCTAAAGGATATTCTGAGAGCATGTTAATGCTGTGCTTTGGAAATGAGATTTTCTCTTTCTAATTTTCCTGTATTTTCTCAGATTTCAGAAGGAATATTTATCCTTTGGTGCCTTTCCAGCCTGTTCTGGGTTTTCATACTTTCTTGGTGCACTCTCAACCAGCTGGATAGACCAGCAAAGTGGTGTTTGCTGGTGTGCCACCACCAAGTACCAGTTCATTTTCTGCCGTGTCTGTTCTTGATATTTAGTTCTGTATTTGCCATTATTTGCACAATCCCCATCTAAGCCTTGAAATAAAGCTACTGAGTTCCTTCTCTTTGGTACTTGTGTGGTCAGGATCATAATCTGCCTGATATTGCAAGTATCTAAAATAAAAACTTAACTCAAACAGCACCACTTCTGTCCTCAGAGAGCATCAGAAGTCCTGAGACACCCCTGGAAGCGACATGCAAGCAAAGGGCATGGTGTACAGATACTGTTTTTAAGCATTTTGCATCCTTTTGTTGTATCAAGACCAAGACTAGTTGCCACTCATGGGTGATAGCAAAGCATCCCTTATATTCAGTGGGTAAGAGCAGGGCTCATCTATCAGCTAGAGCATTGCTGAGATGGGGAATGCCCAAGGGTTAGACTAGATGACCTTTAAAGGTCCTTTCTACCCCAAAATGTTCTATAATTCTATGCACAGAGAGTGGCATTCAGTTCAGCAGCGTGGCTTGATGAGCTAAATAAAACCACCAGGTCACCCAAAGGTGAGTTTTTCTTCCCCCGCGTACAGGATTGACTACACAACTTGTGCTTGATTCTAAAAATGAAAATCTGCTCCTTGCAGCTTTTCAGGAGGTTTTAAAATAACTATTCTCCCATCTCTGTGGTTTAAATAGAATCATAACCATACTACTTATAGCCTGGAAGAGAGACAGGATGCCAAAATATCAGGCATTTTTTAATAGAGTAGGAGAAGGAAAACATTGGCTTTGGTACCAGCAGGATTAGGAGAAACAAAGCAGCAAGATTACAGGTTCTAGGCTCCCAGATAGGAAGCTTCTTCAGTTTTAAGGAAAGGTGGTTCTGCAAAAAGTTGGAACCCTGCTGAAATTCAGACCTAACAGTGAAACAGACCTACAGGTATGCTTGGAAGAGAATTCCCAGCACAGCATCAATGCTTTGCCCCTACATCTTTGTAACACAACTCTCTGCCTTTACTGCTCAAAAATCACTGAACTATGATCTGATATTCCAGGATGAAAATGTAATTAGCACAGATAACCAACTTCTGCTGTGATCTGAAGGTCTTGACATCTTTCCTCCTGTACCCAGATGCCTTTTCAAACAGATTTGGAAATGATACATTGTCTCACTTTATTTTCTAGATACCTCATCCATGGTCAGATCTCTTTGCCCAGCTCTGGCAGTACCAGAACAGCTCCACCTTCCCCCTGCCTACTTTCTCTGCAACTACACCAAAAGCTTAAATTGCAAACTTCTTTTTATGCACTCCAAGAAATGTTGCCTCTCTAGTGCTCAAATCTGATTTAGGGGCGGCAAGCAATTAAAAATCAAAACACAAACAAACAAAACCCCCAAAACAAAAAACCTATAAGCCCCACCTCATTTAGTTCCCTGCCTAAATCTGAAGCTGCCACCTCAGCTGCCTTCTGATCTGGCACATGTCTGTCTGTGCTCACTTCAGTCAGGACAATTATTGCTCAGGTGATGGCTAACAACTTTGGACTGCTTTCTACAGAAATACTCTTAGCACAGATGTAGATTTCTTCATGAACACCGAGCTTATCTCTGCTGTTTCGTGTGCAACCTGCTCCAGGACTGCCACGACTGATGTTTGTTAAATGTTACATGAGACAGTGAGAAAGCACATCAGGGACAGCTTCCTCTGAGACGGCTAAAACGTTGTCAGGATCCTACTAAAAGGCTTCTGGTTAAAATACTTTCAGAGAAGTTTTTGTAGAACAATAAAGCAGTTTAAAATGCCATGCTTAATCAGTGCAAATTACCCATTAAGAACACAGTTTGGGAGCACAGTGTTAACCAAGCCACCATGTTAAAAAACTGCTTTGCCAACTAAAATTAGCAATCCACAATTACACACTTCTGGGTTTGTTTGGGTTTTTTTCTAGCATTAGCAGAGTAGCTATCAGCTAAACCAGAAATCTGGTTTCAGTAGACACAAAGAATTGTGCCAGTTAAACCTGTTGCCCATCATGAACTTAAGTCTTCTTAAGAATGGCTTTAGTCACTTTTATTGGTATAAACACCTCAATTGAGATCTAACAGCAAAAGGATTGTGCTTGTCCATAATAACCTCAGCTGTGAAATCTACTCAGACACAAGACATACAACCTTCCACATACACAAGTTATTTGTCAGCAAAGCAGAATGCTGCCATTCTGAAACAATTACATACAGTAAAGGTTTTCAATATTTTATTAAAGAAAACAGTCAAAATGTACAAGTATTACCCAGGTTTGTAGATAACTTCCTATAAAGGCAGTAAAATATGAATTTCAATCTAGGTTTTAAAAACTGCTATAGTTGATTGTTTTTTTTAAAGTTGATATTTTTAAAATCACGTTTCACAAATAGTTCTGAAATATTACCAAATGAATAGTGCAACAAGAAAAAATTGAAAAGTAGTTCTACACTGTTTGCATGTCAAGCAAAAGTTGTAAGTAACAACTGCTTCAAATACTCAAAACCATTGGAGAATGAATGAACCCAACAGCTCCCACCAAAAACTGACTTCTGACCACATTAGGAACGTCCTCTTCTTGGTCTTCACTTGGAATCAAATAATAACAAAACAACACCTCTTGAGGTCATCAAAAATAACTTTAGTATAAAATTGTCTTGGCCCTTATCAAATATTACATGAGTAAAATTGTTAAGCCTTTATCAAAACAGACAGGAATAGGGAAACAAAAAAAGATGCCATGGCCTTAATCCGTATCTGTTGGAAACATGTCTAGAAACATTAGAAGCAAGACCAGAAACTTAGAGCCCTGGTGGTTTGTTTTTTTTTTGTTTTTAAAAACCACACAATCACAAAGAAACACAGCTTCTTACTGCCTAAGGTTTAGGGGTGTTCTGCTCAAGTACCTGTTCCCATAGACAGCAACCTTTTATGTTCTGAAGAGAGCATACGCAAAATATAGAAAAATAAATAAAATAGCTTCTTACAGCCTAAGGTTTGGGTGCTGGGCGGTGGTTTAGTATGTCCCCCACAGGTCACACTCTCTTGAGATCATATGCAGAAACATGGAAAATTATATCCATCTTTCTTTTTTAAGAAAGAGAAAAGTCCCCCTACATCCCAAAGCTCTTGAGATCGCAAAGGATGGTGCCCTGGGTGCTCTGGATGCTTTGGCAGCACGGGAAGTGGGCTCGGAGACAGACCCTGAGCTCCTTGTTGAAGATGAAGCAGAGGATGGGGTTGACCCCTGCTTGGGCAAACGTCATCCAGACAGAGGTGGTCAGGTAGACTTGGGGGATGGAGCTGGCCTTAATGAAGACCCGCAGGTAGCAGGCCACAATGTAGGGGGACCACAGAAGCAGGAAGAGCAAGGTGATCATGTAGAACATCTTGCAGAGCCTTTTCTCCATCTTAAACTCCTCGAGCACCAGCAGCCTCTTGATCTGGCTGTGGGTGGCCTGCCTTATGCCCACAAGGGTGGGTGGCGTGGGCCCCCTTCCAAAGCCAGCCGTCCAGTTCGCAGCTGCTTGGCCGGTGGCTCCCGGCCCGTGGAAAGTCCAGTTCTGGCTGATGGCCGGTACCAGCTGGGCCGGCTTCATCTTGCGATGGCCATGGATGAAGAAGAGGAGCTTGATGTAGACCAGGTGGGTGGCTGCAATGACAGCCGCCAGCATGAGCATGAAGCCCAGCGTGTCATTGGCCTTGACGTAGCGGTGCTCGAAGATGCACTGCTCCTCCTCCCGGATGAACTTGTAGGTGCCCACGTCAAAGACGGGGGGAAAGGCCATGGCCATGGAGAGGGTCCACACCATGCACACCACAGCCAGGCAGGTCCAGCCCGTCATGCGCTTGGCATAGAAGCGGTGATGGGCAATGGCCAT
The DNA here is from genome assembly GCF_026170545.1 of Melanerpes formicivorus. Lineage (NCBI taxonomy): Eukaryota > Metazoa > Chordata > Aves > Piciformes > Picidae > Melanerpes > Melanerpes formicivorus. Next base: position 7,501,122 of record NW_027142380.1, on the reverse strand, counting down.
GTAGCGCGTCACCCCCACACAGAAGAGCAGGAAGGCAGCGTGAAAGCAGAAGAGCACGGCCAGGAAGGCCAGCACCTTGCAGCTGAGGGGCCCGTGGGGCCAGGCAGCCCCGCTGCGCACCGACAGCATGACGAAGGGGAAGCAGGCCAGCGAGCGCAGCCCGTCGGCCAGGCAGAGGTCCAGCAGCAGGTAGTACGGGGCGCGGTGCAGGTGCCGGTCCTTCAGGATGAGCCAGGCGAAGAGCACGTTGCCGGCCAAGCTCACGCAGAGGATCAAGCCCAGGGTGGCCAGCTTCAGCCCGGAGGCGCTCAGCAGGCCGCCGGCGCTGGGCAGGTGCGGGCTGCTGCTGCTCCCCAGCTCGCTGCTGTTCGCCATCGGGTCCTTCCTCCTCCTCCTCCTCCACTCCCTCCTCCTCAGCAGCACCACGCAGACAGGGCCGGGGTCTCAGCGCCGCGGCAGCACGCCGGGGCCGAGGGCCGGGCCGCCCGGAGCCCCCATGCCCGCCGCCGCCGCCGTTCTCTCCCCTCCGCCTCCGCCGCCGCCCCGGCGCCGCGGGGCGCTGCCGCCGCGCTCCCCACGGGCCATGCGGCTCCCCCCGCCCCGCGGCCCCACTACGGCCGCGCCCGCCGCCGCCGCCGCCCCATGGGGATGGGGGATGCGCTGGGGAAGGGGGGGACGGGGACAGCCACCCACCCCCTTACCGCCGGCGAGCTGTTCCTCCGCGCCGGGCGAGGGGGCCGGCCGAGCCTGCGCACAGCGGCAGCGGCTCTGCCCAGCTCCCGCCGAGGACAATGGGGTAAATCTCCCTCCCTCCTTTTTCCCTTCCCTTCCCTCCTTCTCCTCCCCCTCTCCCCCCCGCTCTGCCTCCGCCCCCGCTCCCCGAGCAGCCCGGCCCCTGCGGAGCGCGGGGCTGAGTCACCCGCGCAGCGGCGCGGAGGTCCCGCTGTCGCAGCAGGGCTGGGAGCGGAGCCGCCCGCAGCCGCAGGTCCCTTCGGCCCCCGCCCTTCTCCTGCCGTGGCTACGGGGCGGAGCAGTGCGGGGGGCGTAGCGGTGGGGAGGGGGTGCCGAGGTGGGGCTAGATGCTCCCTGCGGCGCAGCGGGGGGGTGGGATGGGATGGGATGGGATGGGATGGGATGGGATGGGATGTCCGACTGCTGCTGCCATGTGAAGTGGAATGCAGTGGGATGGGGTATCTGGCCATTGCTGTTGTGTGGCCTTGAAGACCTTCCACAGCCTCTTCTGGAGGCAAAGCAGTGAAGCCATTTAGAGCTTATGGAGCTGAGGTGTGTGTGTGTGTGAGACACAGGTGTGTACATGCCCATATACACACCTATTGATATATGTATCAATCCAATATGTGTATGGATATACATTACTGTAGATCTGTGTCACGTTCATGTGGCAAGATTTATCCATACTAAATTGCGCTCTGGGTCCTGCACCTGAGTCACAACAACCCAGTATTATGCTCCAGGCATGGGGAAGAGTGGCTGGAAAGCTGCCCAGCAGAAAATGACCTAGGGTTGTTGGCCAGCAGCTGGCTGAATATGAGCCAGTATGTGCCCAGGTGGCTAAGAAGGCCAACTGGCCTGGATCAGGAATAGTGTGGCCAGCAGGGCTAGGGCAGTGATCGTGACCCTGTATTCAGTACTAGTGATACTACACCTTTCAGCCCCTCACTGCAAGAAGAACACTGAAGTGGTGGGGAGTGTCCAAACAAAGGCAATAAAGCTGCTGAAGGGTATAGAGCACAGGTCTTCTGAGGAGTGGCTGAGGGCTATTTAGCTTGGAGAAAGGCAGTCTTGGAGGAAACCTTGCTCTCTGCAACTCCCTGGAAGGAGGCTGGAGCCAGGTGGGTGTTGGTCTTTTCTTCCAGGTAACAAGCAATAGGATGAAAGGAAACAGCCTCATGTTGTGCCAGGGGAGGCTTAGGTTGAATATTAGGAAAAAATTCTTCACTGAAAGTGGTGCCCATGGAAGTGGTGGATTCACCATTCTGGGAGGTATTTAAAAGACACGTATGTGTGGTGCTGAGGGACATGGTTTAGCAGCAGACTTGGCTGTGCTGAGTTAATGGTTGACCTGATCTTAAAGGTCTTTTCCAACCTAAATGATTCCATGGTTCCATGAGTCTCTAAATAGCCATTTAACTCTCTGCACACAGCAAAGGCAAGTCCTGTAGCGCCTATTGCAGCAGAGAACCCAGGCACATGGTCCCTTGCTCGTTTGCAGTAAGTTCATGTGTCAGATGTTTCAGCATGAGCATCAGGGAGAAGGTGCCTTTGCAAGTCAGAGCCTAACATTTGGGGTCTGATTGATGTTCCTAAGAAGGCAAAATGGGAGAGGAGATGGCAAAATGTCCCTGATTCACCTGGGTATGTCTAGTGTTTATGCATTGTGCAGGGGCTTCACCAGCTCCCAGGCTCACCTCCACAGGGCCTTTATGGAGGGCTGGGCAGGTCAAATACCTTTGGCCGAACTAGCACAGAGCTCCTGATGCACCTGTATTGCTAATGTGGGTTTATAACGGGCAGTTTAATTAATGTAGGCCAGTGTGACGCAGATCCTTGTCCTCTGCCACTTTGCCATCCTTGTGTATGTAGGGCAAGGCCCCTCTGTGTGCCTTGTAAGGCACACAGCACCAGGCAGCCCTGGGCTCGCTGGAGATGCTAATGCAATTACTGTACTATTACTGAGTTTCCTTCATGGCCTCATGAAGGACGTGTCTGAAATCCTTTTTGAGCGTTCTATTAAAAACCATCAGTAAATTCAGCGTTATTCCAGCAATGGTAGCAATTAACTCATCTGCATCAGCCCCAAAAGCAGATGTCAGTGGAGCAGCTTTTGAGCTGGTTTGTAAAAGTCTCACTGCATGTGGTGGGCGCCAGGCACCGACCTTCCTCATGCTACCAGACATCTACAGCAGCTCTGCTGAACACCTGGCATTTAATCAGTGATGGAACCAAAACCAGACTTTGCCCCAAAGATGTGTTGAGGGCAACCTGTATCACTCTCAGGACTTCATTTGCTCGTGGATCTGTTATTTATTGCTACTGTTAGGAGAGAAAGAGGTCCTGGGAGAGATGAAAAATAAGCGGCAGATAATTGAGGTTGCTTTTTGCTTCCTCCCAGTACATCTGAGCTGTTTTCAGTTGTTGAGTTTTCATTTGCACCAAAGTTTTACTGTGACAGAGAATTGCCCACGGGTTGTTCAGTGCTTTGTGCAGTTTTCAAGGCATTTCTCACATTCATGCAGTGACTTGATCACTGAGTGTGCAGTGTCTCATTGTTGGCATCAGCATTGGGCATGGTGTCTTTCTGAAGGAGCAGGGGATATGTACCTTGCTAGCCCCCAGTGTGATACGGGACCACATTAAAAGGCTCTCCCATGGCAGGGTGCCAGCAGCCAAAGCACTTTGCCAAGCACAAGTATGAGGATTGGTTGTCTTTGGGGACATGCGGCTTTTTAAAGGAGCAGAGGAGACCTTACAGCCCATGTTAGCTCTGTGATCTTTGCCACCAAGTGAGCAAAAGGGAATAGCACACCTGCTTCCCTCCTCCGCGCCTGTGGGGAAGGTTTCTCCTCTCCCTGAACGCTTGCCAGCACAGCTGAGCTGGCTCAGGAGCTGCTGTAATTCACTGCTATCTTGCCAGGCCAGCAGCAAATTGCTAGCTCATCTTTCTCCCACCTGTAGCAAGGGGAGAGTCGGTAGAGAATGGTGTTTCATCCGTCTTCCCAGGCCAGCTCCCCTGATGGGGCTGCTATATAGGAGTTATGAGCCAGGAATTTGGGGTCAGCTTCCTTGCAGGGCCAGCTGAGAGGTGTGATGCTAAAAGAACAGCCAAGAAGACTGAAGAAGAAAAGGGGTAGGTGGAGGTTAACAGTCTCCACATGAGCAGGATCCTTATTTCCCAAAGGAGCTGGCATGGGTTAGACCTGCCAAGATACTCTGCCTGTTGGTTATACCCCAGCCCTTGTTCTGATGTCCCTGCCTGCTCATTGCCAGGGGAATAGCCCTCCCTGTCCCAGCCCCCATACACCTCAGGGTGCTTCACCTTGTCCTTGTATCAGACTCGCCAAGTTCAGCCAAGTTCGTCACGCAGGCTCAATTTCAGTTTGGGCATTAGGACAGTGTCACATTTACAGTATTTGATTGAAAAAAGAGAAATGGGGTATTTTGTAACCAGTCTGTTGTTGCAGAACTGCTTGAGGAGCTCTTCCAGCCCTCAGGTGCCATTAAGAGTCAAAAGAGCCACAGGGATTGTCCCAACACCCCCATAGTGAAGCCTTCACCCTCAGTGCTGCATGATTGCCAAGCATCCAGCGGAGCAAGAGCATGATTGTGGCATGAGTGTACCCCCAGACACAGCATGGCACCAAAATCCCAGGCTCCCACCTCCAGTGCCCAGACAGGGGCTGGAAGCACTGGGGGTATTTTGATTTGGGCATAGCCAGGTCCTACACAGCAGTAATGGGGAACAGGTAATTTTCAGAGATTGTAATGAGTGTGTTAAGCTATTTCTCTTTTTCACTTCAGTCACTTTCACAAAATGAGTTTAATGAAGAGCTATTCTCTGCTTACAAAATGGTGCTGCACAGGCTAGATGGATTCCTCTGACCTTTCAATGTGCTTGACTTGAATTGGCTGCCTCTTCATGTTCTCCACTCACTGCCTCAAACAGGAAAGACAGCTGAAATAGAGACTCTTAGAGCAAGCATCTTGCCATCTTTCCAAAAGTCACTGGGGGTCTTCCCAAAGCCTTAGCTGTTTGTCATTGCTGATATTATTTGTCTTCTTGTGTCTGGGAGCTCTGCATAATGTCTCTGCAAAGAGAAGTGACCTGTATCATTGGTGCTGCTGTAGTAGAAACCAGTGTAACTTCTGGTGTCTGGAAGAAGTAGAAAATGTCTGGGCATGCCTAGGGGATGATATTGGAGTCCCTCCATGGCTGGGATGCCACTTGGAAGCAGGACAGGTGAGAGCAGTCAGTCAAAAGAATTTTTCCATCACAGATAATTCAGGCAAGGAAAAGACTTCAGGCTTAGTAATCAAGGAGATGGAAAGGTCAGTCTGGAGCAGAAAGGGATAACAAAGGATTGAGTCAGATGCCAATACGAGAAAGATGTGGATCCTCCCTCTCAGCTTCCTGTAATTCCCAGACAGCTCTCTGGATGACATTCATTATTTGTGTTATCTTTGCACCTAACAGAGTGAGTCAAGGACCAGGCTGCTACATAAGCAAAACAGAAAGCTGTCCTTGTGCCAAGGGAACTTAAATCCAGCTGTGAGATGGGAGAAGGAGCTGATATGAACCCTAGAGAAGGGGGAGGGTGAACAAGCATCAAGGCTGCAGCCCGGGAAATGGCATTGGCCTATCTGTGGCTATCACTCATCCCTGCAAAGGGAGGAGGGAGTGTGAGGAGATAATGAGGTAGGTTTGTGGGTGTTTACAAGGATCATGATAATACTTTGTGACAATGGCAGAACAGAAGATGACACTTTAAGGTAATGTTTGGGCATGGAATAACATGAAAACAGGGTGAGAAGTTTTAAGTCTGCAAAATTTACACTCCTACCCAAAATAACTGCTTTGCTCAGGGGGTCGCACTTGCCCTCTGTGACTGGGGCACACCCATGGTACATGCACAGTGCAACGGAGACAGATTCAAATTGACACTGGAGAACCCCCACCCTACCTCTTTGCTTGCAAAGGGTCCAGATGTCAGGTCAGAGATGGTGCACTGGCTACTTCCACCAGGCTGGGAAGAGCATGGCCAAGCAGAGACCAGTTCTGTGCTCAGCAAAATACTAGTGAAGCATTTTGGATGTGCTTTTGTTCACCAAAGTATTAGCACAGCTGTGCAAAATGCACTGATGACACTGGAGTGGGTGAGAGTATTAATGTTACTGCTGAATCCCTATTTCCTGGATGGAAGCAGTGGGGCTGCAAAACAGTGACAGAGCTGTATCTCTGTGACAGAGAGGTATCTGACAGCTAGCTATCACATTTTTCAAGGGCTTATTCCTAGCTGTTTAATACTTCATATGCTCTCTTGGGGAGGGAGGAGAGAAGAATGGAGGAGTATATTTGGCACAGCAGGGAAGTGGACTCAGGTCTCTTCCATCCCTTAGTGCTGTGCTGTTGCAGAGGGAGAGAAAGCCTCCTTCCACAGCAGTACTAATCCTCCTCCACAGCGAGCTGAACGTTTTGAACTTGAACAACTCCTCTCATTTTTCCCCCATGTGATTGTGAGTCAGGCTGAGCTTCTCTATTCTTCTCCATAATTGAGTAGGAGATTATTTTGACTGGAAATAACCAGACACAGGTATCATGGCTGTGAATGCCTCTATGCACACCACTTGTGAAAAGTTCTGTAGCCCTCTGCAAAGGGAGCTGGCCTTTAAAGACTGTTCAATGGAGGGGGAAGAAAAGCAGAGGGGAAGAATAGCTCCTTCCTGCTCACTTCTATCACTGTCTCTGCTAAACTTAACCTGCTGAATTGTTGGTGACATGCTGTTCTTCAGAAGCAGCTCTTTTGTGGAGGAGATCCCCTGTGACGTAGGGAATAGCCACAGTAAGACAGAAAATGTCCCTGGCATGATAGCTTTCTACAGAGCTTGTAGCTGGGATCCAGTCCCATGAACCTGCCAAGAAAGTTACCAAATTTCTTTCTCTAAATTCCTCAAAAATCTCCAGGGGAACCTCCCCAGGATCACATTTTCCCATTTCCTCTCTTCTTTCCTCTGCATTTCTCTCATGGGATGTAGACCATTTGGTTGGGTTGCATTTCCACTTCTCTGCCCTGGAGGCAGTGAGTGACCAGAGGACTGCAGGGCAAGGGAGAAGCAGATACAACATGGGACCATTTCAGAGCACATGGCCTCCTCCACTGCCATGGCAGGTGATGCTGCAGGACATCATGTCCTGCTGGTCCTGCTACCTCCTCGGGGCTGACTTTTAGCTACACACTCTCCTGCTAGCAAAGCTGGATACTAAGGAGCATTTCACAAGATCAGGCTTTCTCCAGTTTATAGGTAAAAGGGATTGCTTCAGGCTGTTGAGCCAGCCTGCAGCAGATTAGCCAACCCCAGAAAACTCGTCTGTGCTGTAGCAACCTCAAGTCACTGCTGTTCTGCTTGTGTATCTAAGGTCTCAGTTGCTTATTGAGGAAGTAATGAGCTTTTGGAGATACATGGGTGCTATAAACTCCTTAGGCCAGAGATAAGCAGCTTACTGCCTTTAGGAGCACTGCCAGCCCTGGGCTCTGCCACCGTTGTGCTTCTCAGGCCCCAAGTTCGTTAGCAGGAAGGGTTATAACATCTTGCAGATAAATAAGTGTACTCCTAATTATGTGTGTGCTGCAGCCACCTCCACAGGCTGAGGTAAAACTTGGCAGCAGGGCAAACAGGCAACCACAGGCTTTACACACGGTGTTGTCATGTCTCCCTGCATGACTGACTTCAGCCCTTGCAAACTGCAGTCTCATCAGCACAGGATGGATCCAACATCCTCGTCATGGTGAAATGGCCTTTGGCACCCAGCAGCAAATTCACCATGGGCAACGTGGGCAGCTTCAGAGCAAGAAGTGGCTGTTAGGATTATGAAACAACTTCTTTCCATTGCTATCCAGATAGACCTATTATGAACATCTGTCTAGAAAATTCATTGGAAGTTAAAAAACAAAAGAGCTAATGCACAACTGAAAATTCATCTTCAAAGCAGGATTTTATTGCCTTAGTATGAATGCAGCCCTTGCTCTTCTCCAGTGTCTTCCATCCAAAGCAATCCTGCTGCAACTGGGCAGCAGGCTACAGTTGCTACTGTAAGTAAATGCTGAAGAGAGCCTTCAAATAAAGCCTGCTTGGCTAGTCAAAGCATCTACATCTTTATTGTGTATTTTATTTTCCCTACACTTTTGCATATTACAGGTATAAATTAGCCCAACAGCATTTTTTAAGGTGTAACTAGGAACATAATTTGGTCTGCATCTCTCAAATTTTTCTTTAGTTCCTCTCCTTGGAGCAGTTTTGGCATTAATCGCATCATCAGGGAGAGTTATTGGAGGTGCTGGAACTACCTTCTGATACCATCTTTTAACTTGAGTAGATAAAATCTGAAGGCTGTTTTCTTTGCTGCTCTATTGTCCTTATATATTGCCTTTGCTGTTGGTTTATGCCTGTTTATAGCTTAGGTTGAAGCCAGAGCTACTCTTTTATTTTGGCACTCTGTGCAAATGGATGTCCTCTCCTTGCCTACATCCCCTTCCCCCTCTCCAGTGGCTTGAAATGAAAGCATAAGCAATGTAAAAACCTCAGTGGGACTAAAGCCATGACATAGAACAATATCAGAAAGTCCATGGACACTACTTGAATGATAAATTCTTAGTTAAGTGGGTATTGACTATTTAGATAAAGCCCTTGTCAGGGTGTTGGACTGATAACCCAGTGGGATCCTTGCAGTGGGATGATGATCCAGCAGTGTTTTCCCATAACTGACAGCAGTGGTTTGGAGGTCAGCTCAAGGCTGCTGAAGCAGTACAAACAGTTCAGCACCACAGCTGGAATTCAAATCAAGCCATCACTGGATTCATGTTCAAGGACTGAAAGTCATTAACTAACCCTTCTGTATTTCAGCTGCTTCTTCAACAAAGACGTTTCTCTCCCTTTGTTTAATTTTGAACTATAGAAATAGCACCTGAAAAGGTTTTGCAGTTTTGAAGTGTTCATGGGGCTCCACCAACTTTGTAGGCTAAGTAAAGCATGAGAAATCTTTTTTACCATACTACCCTATCAACTGAGCTTTTGAGGCAGGTGATGAAAAGGAATCTATTATTTTAATAGCACTTTCTCTCTGGTGAAAAGGTCTTGCTAACTTACTGAAGCAGAGCTTGAAATAACAGATAAAGCTGTCAGAAAAGCTGCAATATAATTTGGAGCTGAGTGAAAATGGTGACCAAAATGTGAGCTTGCCCAAACCCTGAGTTAAATGCTAAAATGCCCCAGGATTCCTGAGATCATCATGCAAGGATCATTAAGGATGACAAACAGCTTGTTAGTTTGGAGTTGGTTTGTTTGGGTTTTTTTTTTCCATAGTTGTTTCTTTTGTGCAAGGAGATTTTCTTTGGGAGGATTGATTGGCTTCATTTTTTATTTATTTGCTGTTTTGTTCTTGTATTTTACCTGACAAAGTTCACTTCAGTGATACAGGGCTGATGAGGGGAAAAGCTCCTGGAGCTATGTCAAAGCTGAGGTTTTCATCCCTGAGACGAGCAGAGGCTTTTGGGATGAACCAACAGGACTGCATCTTTTTTTGTGATCTTGAAAGAAGTCATTGTGGTTAAATAAAAACAAAGCTTAGAGTTAAAAAAACCCCAGACATTGGTTATATGCATGGTACAAAAGCCTTGGAGAAAACCTCTATGCACCATTTGAATACCAGTTGAATTACCTTTACAATAAGGACATGGCAACTGGGAGGATTGTGGAGAGCTGTATGAATGTCATCCATGCAGTGCCTGAGCCCAGCGTGGGAAACAAACCTCATCTGCCAAGCTCTGTAGGGCTGCTTCCAGCTTTTCTGCTCAAAGGAGGGATCCAGCTCTGCTACCAATAAATGAAGTGGGAATTTGACATTGATTTCAATGGAAGCTCAACCAAGCTCCATGAAAAGGGAGTGCTAGCATTCAGTGCTGCTTTTCTTCCCTTTTTTTTTCTTTTTCTTATTAATGTGACTAATTAAATGTTTGTATTTTTTAAGCACTAACTGTTTTATGATGGTCGTTTAGAGACTTTGAGAAAGTCAATAATTTTGATGCAATAAGACTGTAGACTCCAGAACAAAGTCCACATGGAATCTGTGATGTTGCTAGGATACAGCTATTAGTATTTTCAGTGGCTGGGGTATTTTTTGGGTGTTCTCTTTTTTTAATAGAGTTGGCCTAACCTCTCTTATAATCAGTAGAAGGCTACGTGACTGCCTGATCCCATTTCTACCACTCTCCCTCAATTTACAGTAGCAAAGTAAAACTTGACCCATTAGTTTCAGCCACTTTCATTTGTGGAGAAGGAACACGAAGAAAAATTTTGTAATGAGCTATAGGGAGCATGTTTTATCTGAATCAGACGATGTGCAGGTTTTTCTCCCTCTGGGTGCTGCATTGCTGAAGTCAGTCTCCCTCTAGTGGTTTATTTCCAGAGGGGCCCTTGTCTTACCGGCTTGGACCGGTACCAAACCTGAGAGCTTCACAGATTGTATCGAGTTGGAAGGGACCCTCAAAGGTCACCTTGCCCAACCACTCTGCAGTGAGCAAGGACACCTCGCAACTAGAGTGATGCAGAAAGTTGCATGACCCTAGGAGCTAAATCATGGAGCAGCACTGATCTCATAATTTTTAAGAGATGATCATAAAACCTATAAGATGTTATTTTCTGTATATTTTATACCTTGGAATGGGTTTTGGGTTGGTTTTTGTTTTTTTTTACAATATCAGTAGGAGATGAGGTTTCCACCCCAGGCTTATTCTGTGGTACAGGCTAACGTGGTTCACTTGATCTGTAGGATATGACTCTCATGTATTGTTTTCCTTCAGCTGTATATTGGGATGCCTGGGGGGGAAACAGTGTTTAAGCTCATGTTCCACATCAAAGCCAATGCCAGATGTGGTGCCAACAACATTCTTTTTGATTTAATATAACACAGAACAGCATTGTGGGTGGTGCTATTTTGAGATGCTCATGTTTAGGGAAGCAATATCAAAGTGGCACACTCTGCAGATATATTACTGGAAATAAGGAAAACAAAGCTGTTTGGTGTTTGTTTCCAAGATATAACTTAGAACTGAGGTGCATCAGGTTGCTCCTGACCTCAACTTTGCTGAGCATCTCTTTGTTTGACAGCTAAGGTAGCTCCAGTGCTGTGCAAGCACAGGGAAGTAGGAAGGGAGAGAGATGAAAGCAGAAGCATGGGATCCAAAGAAATTCGAGTCTTTTAATACCCAATGCATGGATTGAATGCTGAGTTAATCCATTAACCCCGCCAATAACTCCCACTGGGGAGTCAGCTTGGCTCCCAAAGATGGTCACATAAAGAATAAAGACCTAATGTAAAGCATATTGAAGTCAGTACGCACTTTAACTGTAAAGGGATTTGGAGGAGGCTCATTCTTTCTTCACAAGCAGTGGGAACCAAAGAGAGCTGGGATTCTGCAGTGCATCAAGGATCCTGGAAAAACTCCTGTCATTCCAGCTATTGCCCTAACCTGAGGTAGGTAGAGGACTAGCCAGCCTTCTTCATGTTCACATCTGACAGAAGACTGTCCAGTGGTTTGCTTTTTGTATACCAGAGGAGCTCTCTCACCTTCTTTTTCTAAACTGTAAGAGAGGAGCTTGGAGAAATTTAGGATTATCTGGCCCAGAAGTTTGCAAGCTGCCATTCTATTTTCACAGCCCTCTAGACCCAGAGGTTATGGGATGCCATCACCTTCTCATGGAGCATTTTAGAGTATGTTCAGTTATGTAACAACTTTAAAGGTGAGGTTTAACTTTTGTTTGACTTTTACTTCAAGCTCTGCTTCTATTCAGCAGTCAGGAATCTTGATCTCTTGGGAGACTGCTGAAAACACTTTCCTTTGGATGCTGCCTTGTAAAAGCCACACAGCAGTTCCCATGATAGCAATTCTGGAGCCAGATTTGTCTTTCATTTTTGTTTTCACTTTTCAGGCTGAAGTTTCCACACAATGTCCTGGCCAAAAGTGATTTGGTTTTGGTTTCTAACTTGTGCAAGAACTTTTCCATTAATTTTGTTTATATAAAAAAAATGCAGTAACTCCTAGAATGTGGAACAGAATTCTTGCACTTTTTAACATCTCCACAGCTACAAAAGCAGACATAAAAATTCAGTAGGCACATAGACCCCTCTGAGATTGTCCTAGCATCACTCACACACAGTAAGTTCAAAGGAGTCCTGTGTTTGCAAGGCCATGATGGACACTTAAGGGATGCCCATGAACTTTATGTAATAGTATACATTATTGCTCTTCACTTTTACAATGCATATGTAGGAACTTTTTTAGTAAGGAAGGAAAGGATCTACTTGAACTGCACTTCTGCTGGGACTAGGGAATAGTTATGCCAGTTGCACAAGCTAAGGAAAAGTTCCACTGCTTGTTTGACTGCTGGCTCGTCCATTTGAAGGGAGACTTCAGTGAATGGGAGCTTGCAGGAACCAGCTGTGAGGAGCCTGTCCCATGTAGCCCTGCTTGGGACTCTGCGGGAAACCTTCTGTCTCAGGCAGGACTGGACTGAAGCCTGCATGGAAAACAGAGGCAGTGAGCCAGTTTGTTTTTAACAAAACAAAGTTATGCAATATCATTTAGTTCTGACATGTTCCCAATACGCAGCAAATGAAGAACTCACTAAATACAGTATATCTCTGGCCATATCATTTGAATATAACTTGTTTCCATGACAACCTCCACTTAACAGCTTGGCTGATATGAAATCATTCCTAGATGAGGGAGCTTTTGCCAAAAGCATTGGGATTCAGCACTTCAATAGCATGTCTTAGGTTTTAAAAAACATTGATTTAAGCCTCTGGAAGCAAATATCAAATACAATCCCTTCATCCTCACCTCTGCTTCAGCTCTTAGTTGATCAGTTTATCTTACCTTTCAGAAGCTCTTGTGTTACTTAATATGCTTCTGAAGTCCCAGGCAGTGTTTCAAGAGCAAGTGATCGTGACACCAGCTTTTGGTAGAGGAATTACATTTCATTGCTGTTGGCTCAGGCTGTGAGGCAGCAGCAGGGCAGCAGCTGGGCACAGCAGCCAAGGCTTGTGCTCAAGCCATCCTTCAAGGCTGTGAAGGTTTATGCTCCAGCTAGCTCTGCTTCAGTGAAAAAGAGGAGTTTTGGGAGAAGGGAGGTCTAGCTTGATGTTTCACAGAGTTCATTTTGTATCTGGAGTGCTGAACAAACCAACCCAGGTGATCTATCAGATGTTTTCTAAGGTGCAGTACCTGTCACCTCAGAAATAGCTGTGGAACTCTTCCAGCAACATGACTGCTCATATGGTGCTTTTTCCCTTCCTCCCTTCCAGGTGCTACATTGCATTACAATATAACTAAAATAAGCCTAATGCTTTCCTAATATTTCTCATGCATGCAGGCATTGCAGTTGCCACAGTGATGGTGCACAGCTGTCAGCAGGAGAAGGGATGGTCCTGATGGTTTTGAGAGGCAATCTGCCCTTTCAAACAGCCCTTGATTTATATCCTGGGGATTCCTTGCACTAGCTGGCAGTGTGGCCTATGGGAAAGCTACTGGAAGAGGCAAGGAACATTTCAAGCACACATAACATACCCATTGCAGTCAAGAGTTTGGGATTAGTAAGGACTCTAAGGATTTAAATCTCAAGTAAAACCATGGAAAGAGTTATGAAGATGTCATTGTTTCTTCAAGCTAGAATGTGCCTTCTTCAGCTCTAATGAGACCCAGTGTGGAGTGATTTGGACCAAAGAGGTTCAGGTGCCTGAAACTGGGTGCAGGCAAGCAGTGCTAGAAGCACACAAAACAGGGCAGAGCAGCATTTCCCACTCCAGGTTTGTTGGATTTCTTTCCTTCCCAATTGTTACTTTGGAGAATTTCACCTTTTACCCATATGAAAGCAGCTGATTCCTGCTCTCAGCTACACAGTTCTGCCATGTAAGACCTTAGCAGACAATTGCCTGTTTACCTGGATAACTCTGCAAGCAAGAGGAGGATGTGGTTGGGAGAAGGTGTAGGGAGTGGAGCCAGAAGCCCCTTCTATGGTGGAGGGCTTTAAGCAACTCATTTCACCTTTGTGCCGTTTTGTAGCCCAGGATGGCACTAGCACATGGTTTGTTTAAAATCTTCTGGGGAAGATACAAAAGCACAGGAGGTGGCATCACCAGGGGTTCTTTTAAAAGGAACCTTCCAGATATATGGCAAATATCAATAAAATAAATTTTTAATTAAAGCCCTATAAATATTTCTCTGAAAATGCTAATAATTTCCTGGGATTTTTAATCTCTGATTTCATTCAAGGAGTTCTAGCAGCAGGGGGTGGCAAAGCAGAATCAAGATGCTGTTCTTGTGATTGTTTTTCCTTGTGAGATTCATCTCAGGAGACTCTGGGAATTTTTTTTTCCCCTCTGTGTCACAACTTCATAGAAATCTCTGTGGGCAAATCTAATTCAATGTATCCTGTGATTGCTCTTCCTCCACCACCAGATTAATTTACTGTTAGCTGAGATTCCCTCAACGTACCTTGTGCCGTGTGAAACCTGGTATTTACCGATGTAAACAAGAAATAGAAGGAGGCTTTCCATGTCTCATTTGGAATAATGACCCTGGTTTTGCTGCCTGATACTTGCTCCATGTTTCAGAGGTGTGGGGGTTGTTCCTTGCAGCTCAGGACACTGTTTTCAACACAAGCTATAATGTTTTAAATGATGGGCAGCTCTCTAATAGAGGAATCTGGAGGTTTTCACTGAAGCATGTGGTTCCCATCAGAGGCAGATGCAGGATTCATAGCTAGTTTTTGTGCTAGAGTGTAGTGGGTTTGGCCTTATTTCCAGAGTGATGCTGCTGCACATCCAAAAAATGTTATACTTTGCTGCCAGCCCCAGCAGAGGACACCACAAATGTGTCAGGCGTGGAGGTTGTCAACAGCCATAACAGGGACAAGATGTGGCCCTTTAGGGTCATAAGAAATTAGTACTCTCCTCCTCTCCTCCTGTCTTTTCCAGCTATTCTGAAGAAATCTGTGCCTAGATAGCGGTTTATTGTGAGGTTTTTGGTGTTGGATTGGGGGTTTTTGGTGAGGGTTTTTTGTTTGTTTGTTTTCCCCCCAGGATTAACATTTTTGGTGGGCTCACCATTAAAACAGAAAGAAATGCTCAGAGTGCCAAATTTTTCGTTTTCAAGCTCTCCTAAGCAGTTGTTATCTTGCCTTCTATTTAAAGAGGAGTAAATTAAATTGCAAGAGAGGGTGCAACTGGTTTTCCAGATCTTAATTTGGTTTAACAGTTAGCATTTTCCATCTGCACAGCATAATCATTAACTTTTTTTGTTGCTTCATTGTCACTGTACAGACTGCTTTTTATGGGTGATCTCTGACCTGCCTTACTGTTAGATTTTTAGTTCTTGAGGGGAATGTGTCTTTATTGATTTTTTTCCTTTAGGATGAACTATGTATATAATTATTCATCCTACCAAATGTTCTTGCAAGGAAACCTCTGTGATTCATGGTCTTTGATCCTGCTATCACTTGTGTGGGTGTTTAACTTTACTATTCTGCATAGTCCCACTGGGGAGAATCTTGATTTTAAAAATACTATTATAAAAATAATGTGAGGTTTTTAGCACATGTTCTCACTGGATTAGGAGGAACATATCCCTATAAAATCAAGCATGTAAATTAAGTAGGCTGTAGAGAAGATGAGAAAACAGATAAATTATCCTTGCCTCAAGTTTGGAAAGGTTCATTGTTGTGTTATTGCCTCCATCCATGGTCAGTTTGCATCATACTCATTCCTCCAGTTTGAGGACATGCAAGGCTTTTGTGTCTTGAAACGTGGATTTTTAGACACATGTAGTTTTCTGGTCAGCTTTGCCAAACCAAACTGAGCCCAAATGTAATTTTTTTCAGGAAGGCATCCTTCAGGAAGGTGAGATCTGTGCATGTGGAGAGATGGCGAGCAGTGTGCTCAATGCAGGACGCTGCTATCAGGCATCTTGCCTACCCTAACACCATCAACTATGGATTCTTGTAGAGGTCTGATAGAGTAGATCAATGTTTCCCCTCCATTGTGCTCTGCAGAAGTGGCATAGATGTGGATAGGATGAGTATATGTGCTGAGCCTAGGTCAGGACCCTTTTCTGGAGCCACACGTGCCTGCAGATGTACCCTTGAATGTATCCATTGCTATCACCTGAAGTGTGGCTCCCTTATCCTCACTGTCACAGAATGGTAGGGCTTGGAAGGGACCTCTGGGAATTATCCAGTTCAGTCCCTGTGCTAAAGTGTGTCGCAATGAGCAGGTTAACCAGAGCAGGTTACCCAGGGGTCACAATGTCCAGTCAGATTTTTAAACTCCCCAAGAGCAGACTCCACAATGGGAAGATTTTTTTTTCTATATGTTCAGCTGGAACATCCTGGGTTCCTGCCCATCACAGGGCACCACTGAAAAGTCTGATCCCATCTTCTTGACCCCCACCCTTTCGCTATTGATCAGCATCGAGAAGATCTCCTCTCAGGCTGCTCTTCGTCATGCTAAACAGCCCCAGGGCTCTCAGCCTTTCCTCCTCACAGAGACGCTCCAGTCCCCTCAGCATCTTTGGATGGACAGTTGTATTCTGTCCAGTAGTTCCCTATCTCTCCTGAACTGGGGAGCCCAGAACTGGACACAGGACAACGGATGTGGGCAGAATAGAGGGGGAGGAGAACCTCCCTCGACCTGCTGGCCACACTCTGCTTAAGGCACGCCAGCAATGCGGCTCCCCTATGCCAAAGGCCCCTCGTCCCTCTGTCCCTCCTCCCCTTGCCCTCGTCCCGCTCCATTCCCTCTCCACCGTCCCTCCCCTTATCCGGCTCCCCGCTACGAGCGTCCCTTGTCCCCTCCCCGCGTCCCGTCCCGCCCCCCGCCACAGCCGGGCCGATGGCGCTCAGCCCCCGCGGGCGGGAGGCGGCGGGTGGCGGGGAGCGGGCCCGGCGGCGGGGCGGGCGGGAGGACGAGCTGGCGGAGCTGCCGCTGCACTCGCCTTGGACCTTCTGGCTGGACAAGTGAGTGGGGCCGGCGGTGGCGGGGGACAGCAGCCTTGTAGGAGCCAGCGGGGCGGGGAGGGGGTAAAACCCGGCTGTGGAAAGCATCGCTGCTCGTTACCGGGTTCGCTCGGCCAACAGACTGGGCACGGGGAGACTAATCTCAGGCTCCGATTGGGAAAAGTTAGTGGTCCTGCCGCTTTGTAACCAGCCAGAGCACTGCTGGTGGCCCTCCATCAAGGGACCGGTCACCATCTTTCCACTCCTCTTTTTGCCACATCTCTCCCTCCTCCGTAGTGGAAACGCAGGCAGTGACAGCTCTCATCGCGGGGGAGCGTCAGCGTCTTCTGGGAGTTAGTTAATGAAACCGGTTTGGGAAACGCTTTTAGTTCAGTAGCTGAGCGGTCATGCATCGATTCAGACAACAGTGGTGATGTTTTAACGTCTAAATTTAGACGTGACGCTGGCAGGCCTCAGAAATAGAAGGGTAAAAGGTTGTTATCCTTCGCTGCTGCAGTGTTTGTACCGCCCTGTCCCTGATGTCCCAGCCCCAAACGGACCAAGTCCCACCAACCTGACCGTGACACATCACAATGTATAACTCTAAAAATTGGGTTTTACTCCTGTAGATGATTACTCCTGAAAATCCGAAGCAATCAGTTTGAAGGATTAGCTAAAATTCAGTTGAACACAGTGTTCACATTGCATTTCGGGGGCTTGAAGTTTTGATGTCTGATGGTTATGGAAAGCTGCTGCTGAGGGTGCTCACTCCCATGGTGCATGCAGTCATGCGCAGGGCTAAAGTGCTGGAGTGAAAAACTGAAATAGAAAGTTTAAAAGCAGAATCTGATACTGTTTTGCTAGTGTGAATTCTTCTATACATCTCTCTTTTCTCAATTTTCTCTGATGTTTCTCCTCACCCCCAACTCCAGAAGGAAGCCTTTCTGCTTTGTAGTATTGGTAACATTCTCTCTCTCTGTTTTTGGGGGGTTGGTGGGTTTGGTTTATGGTGTGTTTTTGGTTTGGTTTTTGGTTAGTTGTTTTTTTCCCCAGTGGTAACTTCATGACAGGGAGACAGCAAGAAACTCTTGAAAGCACACAAGTATTCTCAGGTCCTGCAAATTCAACCTTACTAATAAACCCACAGATGATTTCTGGTTAATCCTTCTCAACTCGTGATGTGGCCAGGTTCAGGATCTGAGTTGTGTTTGCAGTTCATTTTAAACAGCACCATTTGGATTGCTGTTTGAGCAAGCCACCATCCAGATCTGTTTGTTTACACAAGCCATATGGACATGAGCATGTCTATCTTCTCTGATCCATGTCAGGTATTTAAATCCATTTCAAGTTCAGATGCATTGTGATTTTTTTTTTACTCTAAGTCTTAGTTGCACTGCAATTTAGACACTTAAAGTTTCAGGTATTGTATGACTTTTTTTCCTTCTTTCTGATCACATCTAAGTGCATTTCATTGGTAGTATTGTTATTGCTGAACTTATAAAAACAAGTGTATGTGTAAGAAGGGAAAAAAACCTGAAGGTAGGACCATGTATGCACAAAACTGTTTTGTTTGCCAGCAGCAGTGATGGAATAATGTCAGGGAACAAGAGTGACAGCAAACGAGGCATGCCTCATGCTTTAAAAAAAACACATTTAAAGCAGTAGAAAGCACACAAGAGATGCTGCCATGAATTTAATTTACCATAGTGTGAGGAGGTTCATGTCTCTCTACAGCCTTGCAGAAGTCACTGTGACATTTATTGGTACACCCATGCAGGTGGGTTGGAGGGACCATTGCTTTAGGCTTCCCTGGGGTGGGCTTCCCATGGAATATAACTGCAGGCACTTCTTTAACTTACTTTAGTAACATGGTGTGAAACAGTGATGTTTTCTCATACAGTGGTATTGATTTTCGACTGCTACTGCATTTTACCCTATACTTGGACTGAGAAGCAGGAAGAAGTGATGCTTAAGGATAAATAGATGCTGAGATGGATACTTAGTTATCGTTTTCTATTAAGTTACTGTGAGAGAGATCCATGGCATACATTTTAATATCTCCACAGTGCATTTTTTTCATAGATCACACTGTTAAAATAAATACTCATCAGCTATCCAGCACTTCCTATAGCAACTAGCAATAGACTTACCAGTAATTCTCTTGGGGTTCATGACCTTGCTTTTATCACTGTATCACTTGATACATCTCCTGCTTCAGAAGTAAATGTCTTTGTTTTATCTACATCAGCACTTGTTTCTGTGAGTGCTTTG
This sequence comes from Melanerpes formicivorus, assembly GCF_026170545.1. Classification (NCBI taxonomy): domain Eukaryota; kingdom Metazoa; phylum Chordata; class Aves; order Piciformes; family Picidae; genus Melanerpes; species Melanerpes formicivorus. Next base: position 7,482,069 of record NW_027142380.1, on the reverse strand, counting down.
GCACAGGCTTAACATCCAGAGGCTGGCATCCTCTGACCAGGGTCTGGTTCAGTGCCATTATCTCTCACGTGTCACAGGGCATCTGCATTTCCTGTAAGAGCTAAGCCTTTCTTGGTATGTGTGTCTGAAATAGTAACCATCTGATATCACTCCCTCGTATCTATCTTACCCTGTTTAGTGAGCATGATGAAGGCATTTGGGAGAATATTATCCACCAGCTTGACTAGTAAGATCCCATCTATGGTCTTTAAATGCTCACAGGTCAGCAGTGCCAGAGAAGGTGTCAGGTGTTTCTCTCTTAAGAAAAACAAGATTTCCTTTTTAACTGCTAAAATGTTATAAGGTCATGTGCTAAAAGTTTTGAAACCAGGAATTTAGATCTGCCATTTTGTTTGTCCATTCTTCAAGGCTTCAAGTTCACACCTAGGTGTCTCATTCACAGAATTACAGAATGCTAGGAGTTGGAAAGGACCTCCAGAGATCATCAAGGTCCACTTAGGGCAGGTGTGTCAGGTTAAACCCATCCCTGGAGAGGGTGGGCTGAAAAGAACCTAGACCCCAGGTGGACAAAGAAACCTGACCAAGGTGGGCAGAGAGACTTGGTTCCCCATCCCAGGGGGAGGGGTCCCCGGGTCAAGGTCTGTTCTACTCCCCCTTCCTGTGCAGCAAGCCTATTTAAGGAGAGCCATCTGCCTGTCCTTTCCTTTTGCTCCTGTGGCTTTTGCTGTTACCATGTGGTGAGTCCTGCTTTGTGCTGCATCCAAACTCCTAACGACTGCATCTAAAGAGAATCCCATGCCAGCTGGGCCTGGGTTTGTATATTTTTTTTTTCATTTACTCTTTTTCCTTATATCTTTGTAACTTCCTTTTTACTCAAATGCCATATATATTTTGTTAAACTTACCCTTATACATCCAAATCTAGTCAGTACTTGTTTCTTTCATGATTTTACCTCTCTTCTGCCTAATTTGCTTTTCCCTAGTGGGAAAAAATGGAAGGGAGAGAGAATCTAAATCTGTTCTATTTGCGCTTTTGGACTCTGGGAAAGCTTCAACTAGAACAGTCAAGTCGCACAGGAAGGCATCCAGGCATGTTTTGAAGATCTCTGGAGAAGGAGACTCCACAACCTCTCTGGCCAGCCTGCTCCAGGGCTCCATCACCCTCACAATAAAAAAGTTTTTTCTTACATTGAGATAGAGCTACAGGCTGGGGTCAGAGTGGCTGGAGAGCAGCCAGGTAGAGAGGGACCTGGGGATACTGGTTGATGGTAGGCTGAACATGAGCCTGCAGTGTGCCCAGGCAGCCAAGAGGGCCAATGGCATCCTGGCCTGCATCAAGAACAGTGTGGCCAGCAGGAGCAGGGAGGTCATTCTGCCCCTGTACACTGCACTGGTTAGGCCACACCTCAGTCTGGGCTCCTCAGTTTAGGAAGGAGGTTGACTTGCTGGAACGAGTCCAGAGAAGGGCAACGAAGTTGGTGAGGGGTTTGGAACACAAGCCCTATGAGGAGAGACTGAGGGAGCTGGGATTGCTTAGCCTGGAGAAGAGGAGACTCAGGGGTGACCTTATCACTCTCTACAACTACCTGAAGGGAGGTTGTAGACAGGTGGATGTTGGTCTCTTCTCCCAGGCAGCCAGCACCAGAACAAGAGGACACAGTCTCAGGCTGCACCAGGGGAGGTTTAGGTTGGATGTCAGGAAGAAGCTCTATACAGAGAGTGATTGCCCATTGGAATGTGCTGCCCAAGGAGGTGGTGGAGTCACCATCATTGGAGGTGTTCGGTAGGAGACTTGATGGGGTGCTTGGTGCCATGGGTTAGCTGTTTGGGTGGGTTGGATTGGTTGATGGGTTGGACGCAATGATCTTGAAGGTCTCTTCCAACCTGGCTTGGTTTATTCTAAATAAAGGATTTCCTGTGATTGAGTTTACATTCACTGCCCTTTGTCCTATCACTGGGTATCACTGAAAGGAGATTGGCTCCTTCCCCCTGACAGCCACCCTTCAGATATTTGTAGACATTGATAAGGTCCCTTCTCAGCCTTCTGTTCTCCAGACAAAAACAGCTCCAGGTCTCTCAGCCTTTCCTCATTAAAGAGATGCTCCAGTCCCTTAACCATCCTTGTAACTCTTTGTTATACTCTCCCAAGCAGTTCCCTGTCACTCTTGAACTGGGGAGCCCAGAACTGTACACAGTATTCCGGATGTGGTTTAACTAGGACTGAGTAGAAGGGGAGGAGAACCTCTCTCGACCTGCTAGACACACTCTTCTTAATGCACTTAATTCATAGTACTTTTGCTTGGAGTGATGTTTGGGGGCACAGGGAATTTCAGTAAGTCTTTGGTGCCACCTTGAGAAGCTGATACATGCTGGTGGATCTTCACACTCATCTTTATCTCTGTGAAGCTCTGGAACGGTGCAAGGTCTTGCTTATAGTGTCCTCAGAGTGTGAAATGAAAGATTGCCATTCTAGGTTCCGCTGCACTACGCATTCAACTTTTTACACCAAAGTGTCAATACCCAGCCCTGAGTATAACAAATTAAAGCCAAGGATTAAAAGTCTGGGCACTATATCCACTCATGCAGCACATTCAACTTGAGGATTGCACAAAAGGAAAAATGACCATCAAAGACCGAGGTGTCCTGGGTAACAAAAGCCACATTAGACACTAGAAGCCATCCCTTAGTGGGATTTGGGGCTGTGGGTCTGGGTGTGATCTGTGTGTAGACACAAAGTTGCGAAGCTGATTGTGCTCTTTGGTCTACATGTGGACGTGGTGTAAATATTCTGCTTTGTAAACCTTGCAATGCATGACTCATTCAGGCTGAGTGTTTTATGCTACCTTATGTTTGATGCTACTCCAAGTAAGCATTTCCCTAATGACATAATAGAGGAAATGTACTAGCACTAGGAGCTGTCTGGGTTTTTTTTCAGCCTCACAACAAGAAGCCAGAGGTTTTGTCAGTGGTAACAGTTTTTGGCCCAGTATGTGTGCGTGCACATGCAATGAAGATGTTGCACATCCTTGGAACAAAAAGCCCTCTTTTGAAGATCTAACTGCATCTGTTCTGGCAGCATTGCTGACAGAACATTTTCATTCAACAGCAAGGAAAATACTTTTGCCCTTCTGTACAAATCAGTGCTATCAGAAATCAAGCAGAGGTCCCACAGAAACCTAGTGCAGAAGCCTAACTTCTAGATAAATCTCATCAAAGGTCTGCTTGCTTCCATGGAAATCTACATGTGAAGCAGGGCAGATCACATTGCAGGGTCATGACCTGCCTGCTTTGCCATCGTGCCTGATTTCTGTTATGGTTTTTAGGTAATTTTGTTTTTCTATTGCAGGAATATTTAACTCTTCAGGATCTTTATGAGGGGAAGAACATACATATAAACATTGTAAAATGTAGTGCACTGTTATTAATCCACTCCAGGAAAGTGAAAATATTCTTGCATAAACATATTATCCTTGTATGCTGATTTTTCTCTCTCCAAGTCATCCTGATGAGCTCTATGTAAGTGTAGTGGATGAATTCTGATAACAGAGCCCTTTTGGTAATAATTGTGAATCTTCATAACTGAACTCATCAGATATTTGAAACTAAACTTCATCATTTCCCTTCTTCCCTATAGCAAAACCTTATTTGTCTAGGATCCCCTGTTTCATCTATCAAAGCCTATGAGTAGGTGGTTTACAATGAAAAATGATAGTTAATATGATAAGAACATTCAACCTGGTAAATGCATTTTGACAGGCTTTGATGGCTCGAAATCAGTCTTTGTATTCCGAATGGATTACCAGATTTATTGAGGTGCACCATGGAGTTTGTGCTTTGTAAGTCAATGTTTTGCTTATTTAGACCAAAAGCAGTTGCAGCTAAGTGCTTACAGGGGTATTTTCCAAAGTGCTTGGCAGCTTTGAAAGCTCCTGCTAAAGCCCTGATGAGATTCCCACTGGGAAACAAAGGCCAGTGTGAGCACATATGAAAAAACTTCTGTCCTTAATTCTTTGCAGGGAAACAGAAGAGCTACAGTTCAGCAGCAGACATTAACATAAGCACAACCACCTGGAGGTTTATTCATGGGTAAAACAATGGAATTTATCTTTGTAGCCTTTGTTCTTTATTCATGTTGGAATAATGGAGTAGTAGTGAAGCAAGCTGCAGTTGGGATTCGGGTCACGTAGGTTATTCCTGTTTCTACACTTGACTTTGAACTGATGCTCATGGAGTTAACTGGGAGATACTTTGCAGTGAGGCTGGATCATTCCTGCCATAAAGTTCCAGAAGATGCAGAAAAGTGGCATGAAAGGGCACAGAATAGACAGACCAGGAGAACTGCTGAATATTTTATGTGCAGCCTCTCCATGGGGGACCCAGATGGGCATTTGTAGGTGGTGTGGTGACAGACCAGCCATAGAATCATAAAACAAGTTGCCCTGGGAGGTTGTTGATGCCCTCTCCCTCTCTGGAGATGTTCAAGGCCAGTTTGGATGAGGCCTTAAGGAACTTGGTCGAAGCAGGAGGTATCCCTGCCCATGATGGGTGGGGTTGGAACTAGATGATCTTTAAGGTCCCTTCCAACCCAAACTGTTCTATGAATCTATGAAACAAAGGTTAGCACAGAGGTGCTGCTTCTGTCAGCAACAAGGGGAAAACAATGGGTACTTTGTTGCCAATCCTCTACTCCATGCTGACAAACACAGTTGTATCACCTGGAAGTTTTAAAGCCTGTTTTAACTTAACTAGCTGGCTCAGTTTCTGTGAAGTACTGAGAGGAATAAAAATATTTCACTTTTTGTTCTTTTATACTGGGTGTAGACTAAAAGAAAAAGAAAACCAAACTCCCCCAAACTAAAACAAAAATAAACCCAACCAAACAAGAACCACCCCCAACAAAACAGACCAAAACAACCAAGCCCTACAAAACCCTGCAAAAATAACCCCAAACCTTACTATGATAATTCCTTTAGAGCACACTGATGAAAGTTTGTTGTTGCTTTCAACTTACCATTTTTTTCCTTGGGAGTTTTCATAGTTCTTGAGCCACAGGACTAGAACCTGCCCCATAGTGATTTCTTGGGCTAGAGGTTGGATTTTTTTATAACCTCTAGATAAAGTGATCTTAGAGATTTAAAGGTACCCACGCTTTCCCCCATCAGTTCCATGATTCTCTGGGTTAGCAGGCCAATAGTCAAGTAGATGCTTGTTTGGCTGTTCTGTGCTGAGAAAGTTGGGAGAGAATTCTCTGCTAGGTTTGTCTGTATTTTAAAGCTAACTCATTTTGATAGGAGCCTTCAAAAGACCTTGGAGCTACTACTAAAGTTTTGAAGATGTGATGCTGTTTCAGTAGTTTTGCATATTAATTCTTTTCCCTCTTCATGAATATCTAGTTTTTGCCCCAGAGCCTACATTGTATCTGTAACAACTGAGAGTAACTTGAGTGTTTTTCTTCTTGTGTTTCCTGCTGATCAGATGTAGCAGTGCAGAGAGCCACGTTGACGGGAGGGTTACTGAGATCTGATTTGCTTTTATCCTTTCTTCAGCAGGTACTTGAGCAACAACTGCGCTTTCTGTTTCCTTAAATCTGCTCTGTTGCTTCTGTGCCAGATTTAGTCATTTTACACATTTTTGTTTCCCCTTCTGAGATGCAATGGGAGGTTGCTTTGCCTTTGATCTTCGTTTTTCTTTAGAAATCCTACTTCATCTGCTGAGGGAGAAAAAAAAAAGAGATGTTTCCAATTCTAATAAATGGAATGTGTCTTGGCAATTTTGACCTCATTCTCTGCAAGCAGCGCCTGTGGGGGCATGTGCTGGGGATTGTAAGATGAGTGTTACAGTGACTATGGGCAGGAACATCTTCAACTCGACCAGATTGCTCAAAGCCATGTCCAACCTGGCCTTGAACACTTTTGGGGATGGGGCATCCACAGCTTCTCTGGGCAACCAGTGCCTCACCATATTCACAGTGAAGAGTTTCATCCTAGTATCTAATCTAAATCTACCCTCTTTCAGTTTGAAGCCATTACCCTTTAACCTGTCACTACACTCCTTGGTCAAGAGTCTCTCCTCATCTTTCCTGCAGGCCACAATAAGGTCTCCCCAGAGCCTTCTCTTCACATAGGCTGAACAACTCCAACTGTCTCAAGCTGTCCTTGTTCCAGCCCTTTGATCATCTTGACACTCCTCTGGGTGTGCTCTAACAGATCCATGGCTGTCTTGTGCAGGGGACCCTGGAGCTGGACACAGTGCTCCTAGCAGGGAGCTGGGGTGGTCTCACAAGAGCAGAGTAGGGCAGAATCACCTCCCTCAACCTGTTGGTCACACTGCTTTTGATGCAGCTCAGGATGCATCCTCAGGTTTTCACCCATCAAGTCCCTCTCTGCAGGACTACTCTTAATCCACTCATCTCCTAGTTTGTACTTGTGCAGGACTTTGCACTTGACCTTACTGACCTTTATGATGTCCATGTCCCAAGCCTGTCCAGGTCCCTCTGGATGACATCCCTTCTCTCCAGCACGTCAGGCAGACCGCACAGCTTGGCGTTGTCAGCAAACTTGCTGAGGGCACACTAACCGCTGCCCATGTCACTGACAAAGATGTTAAACGGTGCCAGCCCCCAGTACTGACCCCTGATGAGGACTGCTGGTCATGCGTTGAGTTACTTGGCTTACCGTAAGAGAACGGAGAGCTGTCCTCTGGGACATGCTCCTCTCATCAGCCCGTGTGCACGTCCCCATCGTGTCCCCAGCCCGCAGCCAGCTGGTCGCCTCTGCCACCTAGTGGCCTCTGCTCCTGCTAATTACACTTCATTATGTAGACTGTGTGGATGAGCCTTTCTTTTTCAAGTATGGAACACTGAGAGTGCCTTAAAACTCTGCAGGAGCTTCTGGTTTATATTAAACTGCATTAAAAAGAAGCCTGGAGTAGGAGCTTGGAGTGCCTCCTGTATAGCCCTTCTCACTGGCACTGCAGAGGGTTTTGATGCCTAACAACCGTGGGGTGGGGGTGGACCATTAGAAGGAGCACTGTTATTCTTAGCTTAAAACTTCTAATTCACCTGTTTAATCAAAATACTTTACAAAATACCGGGGGAATCTTAATTTATTCCAAAGTATAAGAACACTGAAGTTCATCTTTAAATGATTCATCTGGAGTACTGTGTCCAGTTCTGAGCTCCCTGGTTCAAAAAGGACAGGGAACTGCTTGAGAGGGTATAGCAAAGGGCTACAAAGATGCTGAGGGTACTAGAACATCTCTCATATGAAAAAAGAAAAAAAAGCTGAAGGACTTGGGGCTTTTTAGCCTAGAGAAAAGTGAGGTGGGGATCTTATCAATCCTTATCAATACTTAAAGAGTGGCTGTCATGAGGATGGGGCCAGTCTTTTTTTCAGTGATGCCCAGTGACAGGACAAGAGGTGACAGGCACAAAGCCAAACACAGGAAGTTCCATCTAAACATGAGGAGGAACTGTTTTCCTGTGAGGGTGGTAGAACACTGGAACAGCCTGCCCAGTGCAGCGGTGGAGTCTTCACCTCTGGAGTCATTCCAAACCTGCCTGGACACTGTCCTGTGCAATATGCCCTAGGTGAGCCTGCTCTGGCAGTGGGGTTGGACTAGATGATCTCCAGAGGTCCCTCCCAACCTTTGTCATTGTGGTATTCTATGATAATTAGAATTGGAGTTCATTAGGCAACTCTGGCATGTAAATATGTCAGCTTCACACTCATGAGGCGCTTTCCCCATCCATCTCCCTTCTTCCCACTTGTTAAAATTTGTTTTAATTAATCTCTGCTTGTTTCCAAGGTCCCTTCCTGGTACAACAGCTGCTGAATGTGCCTCAAATCTGAAGAAAATTTATACAGTCCAAACAGTGCAGGTGAGGTGTCTGGCATTGCCATAGGAGCTGTCACATGTTAGTCATGTCTATTCACTTCTTAAGTTTCACTTTTCCTCATAGGGGTGAGTCAGGCTTGCAGCTTTGCTTACCTGTGGTATGAAACATGAGTGTTATCTGCTGTGTGTGGTATTGCTTGGTCATGGGTTGGATTTCACTTCGCTTTCCATGCCAGGAAAGCAGGAGGCACATTGGCTTGATGAGGCAAGCCCCCTCTTTTTGAACTGTGCTGAGTTTCCACTTGTGCTTCCAGTGAACTGTAACATTTTAATTTTGAACACTTTTCCTGCTTTTTTTTCCCCCTAGTGTTATCTGCTTCACTCTGAATCTAGCCATTACTTAAATGATTTGATTTTATTGGCTGAAAAACTCAAGGTTTTCTTCTCATCAGGTTGAGGATTAAAACATAAAACCACCTTCAGGTTCCCTGGGAAGGCTGATGATCTGGGTGAGGTTATCAGAAGCTAGCAGTGTGGCCCAGAGGGGGAGCAAACACAAAATCTTCGTTGACTTCATCACTGTCCATCATGGGCCATAGCTACTCAATGAGCAATGCCAGCCTGCACTGCCTGAAGGATGTCCGAAAAAGGAAAGTTTTCAAACTGAATCCCTTGTTCCGGACATAAGAGTTCCCAGCTGCAGAGCTGGTGCATCTCTGCTCCCTTCACTTCTGTTAGTAACCTTAGGGTTTGGGCACACAGCCAGGTAAGAGTAAGATGAAAGTTGAAATGGAGGTTTTGTACCAATTTGTTCTATTTTTAATAGTCTTCCATCTCTTCTTGTGACTGGGTAATGGTAATGGCTGGTAAAGAGAATTGCCAAAGGCCACCAAATTGTATCATACAGTGTTGCAATCTTTGTTTCTGAAGTTGTGCTAATGATTCAATATTAAACAATAATTAATGAGCTATACTAATGCTTAATATTGCCTCGTTGCATGTTGGTGCAATGCAAGTCTTTAACAATCCATTCTTATTCCCAGCTGTTGAACGAAGAAGAAAGGGGACTGGGATCTTTTCAGTCATCCCTCCCTGTTGCTCACCACTGCTGTTAGGTGCCTTTCATCCACCCCAAACCTGCATGACAGCTTTTGCTTTTACTAGCAGAAACTCTGGGAAGAAACACTGGGAAGTAATCCAGTGGTTCCTGCTGACTTGGATCTTGTAATTTCTCCCCCATTCTTGTTAATATCTGCAGCTTGAGCTCTTTGTATCTGCTTGGAACTTTTCACTGTCATCTAGACAAAGTAGTTGAATTTCTAGTTAGGCATTTAGTTCAACAAGTTATTGTTTGTGAAGGCTTTGAAACTCAGTCATAACAAATACCTGCAGAAGTTGGGGCTGTTCATCATGGAGAAGAGAAGGCTCCGGGGAGACCTTATAGTGGCTTTCCAGTGCCTAAAGGGGGCCTACAAGAAATCTTACAAGGGCTTGAAGCTTGAGGAGGGCAGATTTAGACTGGATATTAGGAAAGAATTCTTTGCAGGGAGGGTGGTGAGACGCTGTTGCCCACAAAGGTTGTGGATGGTCCCTCCCTGGAAGTGTTCAAGGCCAGGTTGGATGAGGTCTTGAGCAACCTGGTCCAGTGGAAGGTGTCCTTGCCCATGGTGGAGGAGATTGGGACTAGATGATCTTCCAACCCAAACCATTCTATGATTCTATAATGAAGTTTTAGACTGGCCATAAGTGAAGCAAAGTGGATAATTGAGATTAGTGTTTCTAATATGCTAGTAAAGTTCTATATCCCAGTTTGTTGTGATATGTTCTGTGCAACTCTGATTTTGATGATTTTTTTTCCTCTTTATTCCTAAGGGCTTTGACTCTAAAGTAATCCCCAGTTCAAGTCCTTTCCTTCTTTCTGCCTCCTTGCATCTAGAAAACAAAAAAAACTAGAAGTGAAATTGCAACAAATATTTTTTTTCATCACGTAGAAGGTGCCAGTTCTCCAGGAGCAGGAGGTGTAATTGTTTTAGGGAAAATGAACAAGGAGGTGAATCTACATTCATCTTACTCTCTGGTGTTAATGCAACTGGTGTTTTTCTTTTGAAGGATTTCTGGAGTGTCTACAACAACATTCCTCTGGTGACAAACTTGCCCTTGAGATGCAGCTACCATTTGATGCGGGGAGAAAGACGGCCACTTTGGTAGGTGTGTTATCATGAGGCATTCCTGGGCATGGGCAGGGAAGGCACCTCAAGTGATGGAAGGAGGGAGAAGTGGGAGAGGAGGATCTGTTTTCTGTTGCCTGCAAGTGCCTTAATTCGAGAGACCTACAAAAGAAATATCTTGTTAGGCTTAAAAGTGCCTTGTACTCAAGAATCTGTATTGACAATTTGTCTGCCTCTGAACGTGGATGTAAGAAAGAAATTGAATTATGAAAGAGAAGTTAAGAAATCAAAATGTGACTCTGAATTTCAGTTCAAGAGTTCCCAGGATGTTACTTCTATTTGAGTTATTGTTAGCTTGCAGATTTTTTTCTTTCCATTGGAGCTAGTGTAATAATGATGCAAACAGCTGATGGTGCTTCACCGTTCTTTACCTGTACAAAAGGGTGCTTCATATGCAGCGAAATGCACTGACACCTTGGATTAAAACTAACTTAGGGCATTATGAAGTGATGCATTGCAACAAATTCATACTTGATTGCAGGACAGTAATGGAATAAAGCATACATCACTGAGTTTTTGCTTTCAGAAATGGAGTTTTTCATGAACTTTCTTCCTGCTGCAGTTCTGTCACATCTCAGTTGGGAAGTCTAGACACTTTCTGAAGAGCTTGATCCTTTTGGCATCCTTTGCATAGATTGTGAATGGATTGGAATTCTATAACTTGATTGTGGTATGTCTAACTGGAGGGTGACTTCCTACAGGAGGTTTCTGTCCTGATCTACCACAGAAGCACATTTTCTCAAATGAAGTACACCTGAAGATCTTCTATACCATATCTTCTAAAAATACTATGAGTGGTTAGAATTGATAAACTGGGGTTTAAAAATATTGATGGTCTGAGCTCCTCAGTTTGAGAAGGACATTGAGACACTTTAATGTGTCCAGAGCAGGGCAATGAGGCTGGGGAGAGGCCTCGAGCACAAGCCCTATGAGGAGAGGCTGAGGGAGCTGGGGTTGTTTAGCCTGGAGAAGAGGAGGCTCAGAGGAGATCTTATTGCTGCCTACAACTACCTGAAGGGTGGTTGTAGCCAGGAGGGGGTTGGTCTCTTCTCCCAGGCAACCAGCACCAGAACTAGAAGGCACAGTCTCAAGCTGCACCAGGGGAAGTTTAGGCTTGAGGTGAGGAGACAGTTCTTCACAGAGAGACTTGTTAGCCACTGGAATGTGCTGCTCAGGGAGGTGGTGGAGTCACCATCCCTCGAGGGGATTGGACGTGGCACTTGGTGCCATGGTCTAGTCATGAGGTCTGTGGTGACAGGTTGGACTTGATGATCTTTGAGGTCTCTTCCAGCCTTGGTGATACTGTGATTTCTGTGATACAGATCACCTGGGCCATTGTGTGCAGATCTTGATATCTTTGTAAGGATGAGCATTTTGCTTTTTTTTAAGATATATTTATATTTGGTTGGAAGTTTTTTTCAATATATGGATTTAGTTTTTTATTTCATCTGTGACTGTTAGAGGTGTGAAATGCAAAGCTCTCTTCTGAGAAGGAAACATCTGCTTTAAGGCTGTGAAAGTAATTTTGTATTTTAGGACTGGGATTGCACAAATTTGATCTCATTGGTAACCTGCTAACTTTTGAGTAATTAATGCCAAGAAGCTCCTCTCAGTTTACAGTTGCAATAAACTGGCTAATTGAAGCACTGGTTTTTAAGAATAAAATAAATTCTAAAGTAAGAATTCAGGACTGCAGGTTTGTGAGGATGTTCTTCCAAAGTTTTTTCCCCTCCTTTCCCTAGTGTTTGTGTGGACTGGGGGGAGACCATTGACTCTGGGGAATCTCTGTAGGCCTCATACTGATCTTAGCCCAATATGATATTATTCCAAATATATGCCAGATATTCCAAAGATGAATTTGAGGTTATTCCTTCATCTTTCTTATGAAAGAGGTTTAATGGGAAGCTTGTCTTATAATTGAAAACCTTATAAAAAGAACTTTTTAGGGTGTCAGGTAGTGATAGGACTAGGGGGAATGGAACAAAACTAGAAATGGGTAGATTCAGATTGGATGTTAGGAAGAAGTTCTTCTCCATGAGGGTGGTGAGACACTGGAACAGGTTACCCAGGGAGGTAGTGGAAGCCTCATCCTTGGAGGTTTTTAAGGCCAGGCTGGATGTGGCTGTGAGCAACCTGATCTAGTGTGAGGTGTCCCTGCCCATGGCAGGGGGGTTGGAACTGGATAATCCTTGAGGTCCCTTCCAACCCTAACAATTCTGTGATTCTCATTGTGACAAATTAAACTTGAAGCTGACACATTTGTAATATTGTGCTTTTGTCATTATGAAGCAGCTTAAATGGCTACATCTGCCCCAACTCTGGGCAGCTTCAGCCTTTCTTTTAACAAAGGCAATTAATTTCTTGCTGTCACAAAACTGCAATAAAGCGCTCTCATGTTATTTTCTTCAACTGGATAGACCTAAGAGAAGTAAACTGCTTCTGTGACAACATGCCAGAGTTTTTCCAAAATAAAAGGTTACCATAGTAAAACATACAACTGCTTCGTGGCTTGTTCCCATGCAGTGTGCAGCCACTTCAAAGATGTTCTGCAGGCTGGGAAAATATAAATCTTTTCCAACACACAAAACTTAGGAAAGGGATTAGGTGTTGAGAATGAGCAATGGAAGAATTCTCTCTGATGCAGAAGTCCTAGCTTGAGTCATGCTACCTGCATTTCCAGTGGGAGATTTTCCTGGGGAAATTGAACCCCAAACATAGGTTTATCTCGATGTGAATATGAATGTTTATGTTGCTGATCTCTTTTCCATAACCAGGGAAGAGGAAAGCAATGCCAAAGGAGGTATATGGAAAATGAAGGTCCTTAAAGAAAGTACGGTATGTGACACTGATTTATTTGTTTTACTTCAACATGGTTTAGTGAGGGAGTTTCATTAAACACCATCTGACAAAGCTTTTTAGTTCTTACATCACCTAACACAACAACCAAACACTCTTTTATTGCCTACAACCTTTTGTTTCAAGACAATGGACAACTGTTTCTTTTCAGATAATTCCACATCCCTTGCTTTTGGTAACTTTTTTGGGGGTTATATTATCAAGCAAATGAAAGCTGGAGTCATTTCCATTTGGAAATGCAGTGCTTTATATAATCACCTTTGTTCTAAAGACTTTTTGCATACAGGCATGCAAAGAAAAATGTAAGAATCTTTTCCTGGTAATATTATATGCTAAATTATAGCCACAACTCCGGCAATGCTCTTCAAATGTCCACAGAAAGAATCCAGCACAGCTTTCAGAGTTTCACTGAAGTGCTCCTAAGCTCTGTGTTAGACTCAGTAGGACTATTTCTGCCTGGCATTCCTTGTTTGCACCTGTGTGGGACTTTCTGTAGCCAAACATGGACCAAGGCATTGTTTCTACCTATAGCTCATCCCATCTCATGGCTTGCTCCCACTGGAAGGAGGAAGATCTTGATCATTCTCTCCTGATCACTCTTACACTGGCTGTGATGCTTATTGGACTGTTTAGTGAGGCAGCTTAATGCACTCTGATCTCAGAAGTCTCCTATTTAGTTTATTTTTAATCAGAATGCATGGGCAGGAGAGGGGTTTTGGGATGGATATAGGGGGTAGAGGAGAAGAGAAGAGTGGGATCATCCTCTTTGGCAACAACAAGGTGTCAGACCACTTTGTGTGCATCTTGTGGAACTTTAGTTCTGCTCAGGTTTTTCACCTTTTATTTTATGTTGTTGTTATTATTTATTTTAAAATGTGAAAGCTAAAATCCATTCAGGCATGTCATTGTTCTAGCCCAGCTGAAAAAACTGGGTTTCTCTTTGTGCCCTTAATCAAATACATGTGGATAACTTCCCTTGTGAACTGTTGTGGTGAGGAGATCTGACCTCGTCACATGTGGTGTTTATGACCGTAAGTGTGTTCTGATTCAGGCCTCTAAACATGAAAAGTGAAGTGTCAGGAAAATGTGACAGCCTTGCAGAAGGCCTGGAATGCTGAATGGTAGTGCTTGAAGTTTTGGCCAAAAGTTAATTGATTTTTGCCTGTGGTTTTTTTCCCTGGATGTGAGTTGCAGCTTTCCTCCCCTGCAGTTCCAATGGATGTGAGTTGCAGGCTTTCCTCCCCTGCAGATCCAAGGGATGTGAGTTGCAGCTTTCCTCCCCTGCAGTTCCAATGGATGTGAGTTGCAGCTTTCCTCCCCTGCAGATCCAAGGGATGTGAGTTGCAGCTTTCCTCCCCTGCAGTTCCAATGGATGTGAGTTGCAGCTTTCCTCCCCTGCAGATCCAAGGGATGTGAGTTGCAGCTTTCCTCCCCTGCAGTTCCAATGGATGTGAGTTGCAGCTTTCCTCCCCTGCAGATCCAAGGGATGTGAGTTGCAGCTTTCCTCCCCTGCAGATCCAAGGGATCATAAAAGACTGAAATTTTGGGGTTTTTTCCCTCATAGAATCCACGGTCTGAAGATGTCAAAATTGACAACTGGTTTGGGGTGCCTGTGTTACTGGCTGCTTGTTTTTTGAGGAGGGCCATGAATATGATCAGGGGGTTGGAGCAGTTCTGCTATAAGGACAGGCTGAGGGAGCTGGGGTTGTTAAGCCTGGAGAAGAGCAGGCTCTGGGGAGACCTAATAGCAGCCTTCCAATACCTGAAGGGGGCCAAAGGCCTGTGGTGATAGGATGAGGGGCCATGGCTTCAAACTAGAGAAGAGCAGATTTAGATTAGATTTTAGGAACAAGTTCTTTACCGTGAGGGTGGTGGAGCACTGGAACAGGTTGCCCAGGGAGGTGATTGGGGCCCCTGGAGATATTCAGAGTGAGGCTTGACAGGGCTCTGGGAGACCCGATCTAGCTGAGGATGCCTCTGTGGACGGCACATGAGGTTGGACTAGATGACCTTTGGGAGCCCCTTCCAACCCACACCATTCTAAAATTCTATGAATGATAGCCCCCTTTTAAAAATGAAGATACTTTTTGGTCTCTCAAACTTTGTCCCAGGTTTAACTGAAGGTGAAATTTGGTGAGCTTTCAGTGCCTCTGTAAATAGCATAAAAATACTTTTGTGCCTGTTTCTCATGGGGTTTTTGGCTTTGTTCTTCATCACATGTGCACACAGCATCTCCTTGGCTAAGATGAGCCAAACTGCTATCTCAAAAAGAGGAGCAGCTCTCGGTGGGGGTGTGGAGGGGGGAAAATGATTTTTTTTTCTCAAGATAGTGTTATGAAAAACTGACAAAATGCTGACACTTCCATGGGCCAATTTTTAATACGAAACCTGATACTATTTAGATCCTCATAAACCTGATCCAGCAACTGCTTACTGCTGGATGAAATGCTTCCTACCCTTGAGACCATTAGGACAACTCCCAGTAGTGAGCACTGCCCCTGGTAATGAGAGAGTTCATGGTCACTCCCATCATCAATACATGAGCTGTTCCACTGGCAGGTGAAGGGCATCATGTGAAAGGCTGTGTCATGCTGGCATCTTCAGCCTGCCTCAGGAGCGTCAGACAGTCTTTCCCATAGCACAGCTTTGGATTTGCATTGAATTAGATGACTGTGAGTCACAGAAATCCTTTGTATTCTAAAAGTTGCCTTAGGAGTACTCAAAAACCACCATTAAAGAAGTTTATTAGTTTGACATTCTTGGGGCTGCTTGCTTTTTCTTTTTCATTTGTTTGAACTTGGTGCATTTGATATGTTGGGGTTTTTATGGTTCCAAAACTCAAGCTGACTTCATATAGCAGAAAAGAAATGTCTTAAAACTGTGATAGAATGGCTTGGGTGAGACCTTTAAAGGTCATCTGGTGCAACCCTGCTGACTGCAGGGTCTTCAGTTAGATCAGGTCACTCAGATCAGCAAACAACCTGATCTGGAATGGTTCCAGAGATGGGGCAGGACAACTTGTGCTGCTGTCTCACCACCCTCAGCATAAATAAAATTCTTCTTTATGTAGTCTTAACCTTCCTTTTTTAGTTTAAAACCATCACCCCTCCTCCTACCAAGTGGTCCATGAAAAAGTCATTATGGTGGCGCAGACCAATGTTCATGTTGTGTTCTTTCAAAAAAATCAAAGTTTCTGTCCCTACAAACCCACTCCTTGCAGCATTAGGTTGGTGCAGATACAGCCAAAGTTTTGAGTGGGCTTTGGCTTAGGTGATAACAAGTCTCCAAGGGAAGTGTCAGATAAAAGTGGCAGAGAGCTTTTCCCCGTTTTAATTTGCTGGTGAGCATTTGAATCTGTTGAAAGATGGGCTTGGTTCACAGCAAGGGCAAAGCAGAGATGATGTTGAAATATAAATCAATTTAATTTACTGGTTTTCAGATACTTTTCTTGAAGTGGGTAGTAATTATTTTCCATAGAAACAAAGGCTCACAAGTGGGGCCTTGTGGTCTTTCATCATGGGAGAAATCTACTTTCAGTCTTTACACTAACTGCTGCATTCAGGATGAGTCATGGGCACAGACAGAGCAAAGATAAACTTATTGTTAAATATTTCAAGTATTTATTGGTACGGTTCTGTGTAACAGCATGCATTTGCAGGGTCTAAATTCTTGTTTCAACTGGATGGAAGGGTTAATTCTCTGTTAATTCTGTAACACAGTGTACCTGGAATAAATTCTCTTTTTGTCTAGACAACTTCAGGAAGAGAATGTACTCAAAGCTGAGCTAGCAAGCCTAACTTTTTCATTAAAACCAAATATAGTAATGCAAATGTAACTCTTTTTTTTTTGTGTTGTTGTTTTTTCCCCTTCCCCAGGCTGCAGTTTGGAAAGAGCTTCTGTTAGCAACGATTGGAGAGCAGTTTGCAGACTGTTGCGCAGCAGGTGACTTAAAAATAATCGAGGCTGGCATGCCATATCGAATTTGAATGCAGAACATGGAAACACTGCTCAAAACGGGGTACAGGGCTGGAAATCACATTCATACCTCTTGTCATGAAAAGGACAAGGTATTCTGGCTGACTTAGCACAGGGCTCCAACTTGACAGGTTGCATTCATGGGAAGCCAGCAAGTAGTTTTCTAGTAATATAAAATTAGCCAGCATTTAAATGATTAATAAATTCTACAGTGCCAGGACTCTGCACCCCAAAAATGACACTTTCATACTGGATTGCTTGCACCGTCATGGTTGGAAGTAACTAAATTAGTCTTGTTTCTGGGCTTTGGGTTGTTGGGTTTTTGGGTGGTGGAGGGTTGGGTTTTTTAATCTTTTTTTCCCCCTCTGGCTTTTCTTTCCCCCTCTTGCTTTTCTTTCCCTTGTGTTTGTGTTTCTGTCTTTTTTGTTCATGTTTTTGTCCTCTTGTTTCTATTTTGTCCCTTTCCTTGTTTGTGTTTTTGTCCCTTTCCTTGTTTGTGTTTTTGTCCCTTTCCTTGTTTGTGTTTTTGTATCCTTTCCTTGTTTGTGTCCTTTTCTTTCATTTGTACTTTTGTCCATTTTTTCTTTGTGTTTTTGTTCCTTTTATATGTTTGGGTGTGTTTTGCTGGTGTTTTTTTTTTGGTCTTTTTTCTTGGAGTTATTGCATTGACTAAAACAAAAAGAAAGCATAGTGTGGAAAAGCTGATGCCTGGTCTTCTTCAGGTACTGTTCTTGGGGTTTTGGTTGTTTCACCTTCACCCTCCCATTTTTACTTCTAGACATAACTGCAGGTAAATTATTTAGTAGTTTGTATTGCTAACCTTACTGAAGGGCATCTTGTGATTCCCTTTTAATCAAGGGTAAGACTGCTAATAGCAGAGATGAATAATTTTCTGGCGCTTTATTAAAGCCACCATGAGGTAATATTTCCAATAGTTTCTATAAATACAGTTTGTTTCTTTTTGGTAACTATTTTGTCTGCTTTGAATGCTGGTCTCCTCACTGGAGACTGCTGCTTTTCATTTCTTTTTGCTTTTGGGCACTGTTTTCACAATATATGAGTATCAAATTAGACATGTTTCACTTTTAAAGTATTCCTTAATGATGCTTCCTCTTCTGTGCAGATGATGAGATAATAGGGGTGAGTGTCAGTGTCCGTGACCGTGAGGATGTTG
The DNA here is from genome assembly GCF_026170545.1 of Melanerpes formicivorus. Taxonomy (NCBI): domain Eukaryota; kingdom Metazoa; phylum Chordata; class Aves; order Piciformes; family Picidae; genus Melanerpes; species Melanerpes formicivorus. Next base: position 7,464,001 of record NW_027142380.1, on the reverse strand, counting down.
TGCAAGTCTGGAACGTGAATGCCTCTTCAGCAAGTGAAGCAAAAGTGGTGGAAAAGATAAACAAACTTCTGCCACAGACATCTTTTAAAGTGGTGTTCTATAAACGTAAGTGTTTTCTGCTCTTCTCTAGAGAAACAAAGTGCTGGTAGGGTATTTCCTTGGCAATATCTTGCATGATTCCTCATTAATCTTTTGGAAACATAGCACCTCACATTGCATTAAAAGTATGGCCCATCAATGTGAAAGTCAGCTACCATTCCAAATACATCTTCTAGTTTAATTGTAGAATGTATTTGGGTGCATGTTTCATGTGCCTGATTTGTAAAATGAGTGAGACAGATCTCTTGATAACTCTAAAGACTACGTGCTGTTCAATTTAAGTATTCATTTAGAGGAATCGTTTACAATCAGGATTTTCAGGGATTGCTTATTTTGGGCTCTGTATAAATGTATTATCAGAGTAGTATATTTCCAAGATCACTTGTACATTGCTTATACTTTATAGCATAGCATAGAATAAAATTAACCAGGTTGGAAAATACCTTCAAAATCAAGTCCAACCTATCACCCAACACCATCTTATCATCTAAACCATGGCACCAAGGGACTCGTCCAGTCCCTTCTTAAAGACCTCCAGTAATGGTGACTCCACCACCTCCCTGGGCAGCACATTCCAATGGCCAATCTCTCTTTCTATGAAGAACTTCTTCCTAACATCCAGCCTAAACCTCCCTTGGTGCAGCTTGAGACTGTGTCCTCTTGTTCTGTCACAGGTTGCCTGGGAGAAGAGACCAACCTGGCTACAACCTCCCTTCAGGTAGTTGTAGACAGCAATAAGGTCTCCCCTGAGCCTCCTCTTCTCCAGGCTAAACAACCCCAGCTCCCTCAGCCTCTTCTCATAGGGCTTGTCCTCCAAACCGCTCACCATCTTTGTTGCCCTTCTCTGCACATGTTCCAGCAACTCAACATCTTATACACTGTTGTCTTCTCCTTTTTTAATCTTTTCAACTCCTTGTCAGAGTTTACATGCTCTTTTGGGGTTTTTTCCTCTTCTCTTTTCCCTAGCACACAGAGAGCATCATGCTTTTGAAGGCCAACGGGGAAAACATTGAGAGCAGCCTGCGCCAAGCTCATTGATTGTTGTTTGGTGTTTTGAGGTGGTCTGGACAAGGAGAAGCCCTGCAGAACCATAATGTGCATTGGGCCTTTTGAGTTCCTAACATTTCAAACTAGGAAAATGAGGAAAACCAGTTGCCTTGACCACTAACTGTGCAATTCATTTACCTTTGGTTTGGTTCTTTACATATTCCATTGTTTCTGTAAAAAGATATTTCTGCCACTTGGTTTTGTTTTCTTTTGTTTCCCAGTCAGATCACATTTGTTCCTATTTCATGAAGGTAGCAGACTTTCATTTCTTCTGTACTGTGCTGAGTGAAATGCAAACATGCAGAGTTGGTATGCTCTTTTCTGAGGTGTGCTCTACGGAGAGGAATAATGACTCAGTGAAATGTGGTTTGAATTTTCATCCTAAAACATTCCTATCGTGTTAAGATTTACTCACTGGTTGTGTCCCAAGAGGGCACATGAATTGTAAAAGTAAATAGTGAAGTGTTCACTAAGCAAGAGACCGAAGAGACCACATTTATGTTGAGACTACCTGTGGGACGATGCTAATGAGTGTTTTAATTGTAGTGATTTCTGAAGAACCCTTGTTCAGACTAGACTGAGGCATCTCCTAGGAGTAAACCTTGCCAGTTCCACACCTCTCTTATTTAAGAGGGGATGGGGATATACATGTTCCTATATTGCATGCTTGCTTATGATGTTTCTCCATGGAAAAGTGTCATGAATCATTTTGAAAGCATTAAACTAACTGGATCCAGCGCTCACACTTCTGTGGGTATTTCAGGCCCAGAGCTGCACCCACAAAGGTCAGTGTCAGAATTTCTGTTGACTTCAGTGCAGAGGAAGAGATCCCATCATATAACTCAAGCCATCATGACCTCCCAAGTGCCTTTTAACAAAAAAATAAACACAGAAATACAGAAAAGAAAGGGATTTTGTATTGTAGCCTGGATATGGATATAAACAGTAAAGAATATAAACAGTGTTAATCTTCACGTATTTGTCTATACTAATTCTTTGAGGTGTTGAGTTGTTTTAATAACACTACCAAAGATTAATGTAGTTTCTTTTATGAGGAGAAGCTGCAAGGTAGAGCTGAATGTGCACGCCACTGAGCATTACTTCATTGGCAAGAGGTTTCTGTTTGGCAGCTCTTCAAGTGGCACTGATTTCCACGTCTTTGGTATACTAAGAGGCAGGCATTAAAACCAAATACATTTAAAAATAAGAATCAACCATTGGAGTTGTTTATATATATATATATATATATATATAGCTTTACCTGTATTTATGAATCAAAACTGTGTAGTTAATGAGCATTACTAATTAAACAAATTTTCTAAAATCAAAATGTCTTCCTTCTGTAATTGCTTTCTGAGAGTGAATGGTACAGATCCTGGGGTTTTGTTAAACCTGTGTGGTTTTCATTTCAAACTGACTCTCTTAGAAGCTGTTTTGTTCCTAATTAAAAACACTTTTAAATTGCTTTGTTGCTTTTTTTTCTTTCTTTTCTTCTTTAATTAAATCAGAAAGAAGACCTGAAGTTTATTAGAAGTATCTCTTGTGTTAATTCAGTTAATACTTAAGGTATTTTCAAGTTGCAATTAGGCTGAGGTTTCAAATAGTCTGTTACCAGTTTAATTCTATGATGTTTATATATATATATTTATAATTATAGATATATATTTATAATTATGTGTGAGAGTGTGTGTGTATATATATATGTATATCCACACTATAATGACAGTATATGAAACACCTCAGCCTCAGGATTAATTTTTCCTCCTATGACTTTCCAAGATACATCTAATGCTGCAAGGATTTATTTTTGTATTACTGCTTTTGGTTACCTCTAAATTGTTTGAGAGATATTATTCTATTCTATTCCACTCCATTCCATTCCACTCCACTCCACTCCATCCTATTCCACTCCATCCTATTCCACTCCATCCTATTCCACTCTATTGTCTACTATATTCTATTGTATTCTACTCTATTCTGTTGTATTCTACTCTATTATATTCTGTACATACACACTATATATATTAAAAATATATCTAGAGAATATATATATATATAAAAAATATATATGCACACACAACTACAAACAGGATTTCAACTCAGGGTAGTTTCTCTTGTATAGGTACCTTGTCACCCATCAGCTCCTACGTGGAGATTCCCAACCTCCTTGAAAAAATAAGGGGATGTCAGAGAGTGCTTTCCCTGCAAGGTGGAATGACCTCCTTGCTGTGTGCTAGAGTCAAAAAAAGTGACTTTGGAGAAGTGAGGGATAGAAAACTTGGGGAAACCTCTTGTTTTAAAGCATGATTTCTCGCTTGAAATACTTGCCTGTCTTTGGAGGAAATGTGAGTGGAATACTAATGATCAATTAAAGACATACCTCACCCTCTGCTTACTTTTACCTTTGGAAACAAGCCAGAGCCTCTTACCTCTCCTCCAGGTTTGCTTTCAGCACAGATGTTGACTTCAGTACAGTTGGATGTGTTAGCAGAAGCTGCTAATCTGGTGGTGTCACTGGAACTTGCTAATGTGAAATATTACTTGGTTCATCCTATTGAAGGAAATTGGTTTTATGTAGTTCCTTACATGGCACTTTTATACTAATGACCTTTATACTAATGACAGAGGTAGAGAGGGGCTTCATCCCCACCATGCAGTGGAGTAGCTGCACATTGACCACCAAAGTCCACACTATGAACTGTTGTCAGTTTGTCATTGGTCTGTAACTGAGAGGTTGGTTTTTTTTTTTTGTAGTCTGAACCAAATATTTATTATTTTCACCTGGAAGTCTGCTTTGTTGAACTCAATTAAATGAACTCCCCTCTACTTCAAAACCGTTTCAATTGTTTAAAGAGCTATCAAAGGAGAGCCTCCAACTGCCCCATTCCTGGCAGCTTTCAAGGCCAGGTTGGATGAGGCTTTGAGCAACCTGCTCTAGTGAAAGGTGTCCCTGCCCATGGCAGCGGGGGTGGAACTAGATCGTCTTTACAGTCCTTTTGAACCCAAACCATTCTATAACAAGTCCTATCAGAATGGATTTCTGCTGGCATTTCAACACAAGATTAATACATTTGACTTCCATAGCGACGCACAGCAAAGAAACTCCAGATTGCTGCACTAGCTGAATTGAAGAGCCCTGCCTCCCCTGTGGGGTGGTAACCAGCCTTGGCTGATACCTGCCCACGCTGGGACCATGCCATTCTTCAACAAGTTTTACTCAGGCTGTTTTTATGGACTTTCTAGGAACTTTGTGGCCTTAATACCCTTGTGCTGCCACCCAGGTCTGCTGTGTGGAGTTACTGCATGGAGATTGTCCTCTGGGAAGCCAGGTGAGATGTTTTAGAAACATTTGTAGCACCTTGTAATAGGTGTTCTCAGCAACTTCCTGGGGAAGTTGATGCTACATGATGTTAAGTGGAGGATGGTGGCAAACTGGCTGGAGGAGAGCTGGGGGCCTCTTACAGGGGCACAAGCAGGGATGATGCAGCAGGAACACCAGCCCTGAGGGAAGGAGAGATGCTGGCTGGACTATGGCTGAAGTCACTGATGCACATAGAGCCAGGAGGGACAGCTGAAAATGGTAGAAGAAATTAATATATTTTTGCTTCTGAGTATTAAGCTTCTTGTGCTGGCTTGCACCTTCCTGAGGCTGAAGATGGCTGCTGGCAACAGGCAGGGCTAGGCTCTGATCATTCCCCCTGCCTTTGGGGCATCTCTTAAAGCTATCTGAAGCTTCCCAGGCTGTGACACAACTGGTGCTGGAGGGATTAGTTGGGAATTTCACTTAACAGGAATGAAGGGGCTGTCTTCTGGGGCTGGCTAATTAACAGGATTCTACTCCAGTAATCAAATACCAGTTTGTTGAACACAACTCAGTTGATGAAGTCTTTGGAAAACACAACTATTAGCAGGCAGGGAATGGCAGCTTTGCTCAAAGCAGCTTTGCTCAAAAGCCTGTCCCCAACCAGTTGGTGGTATAATTTTAACCTTTCATTCTCGAGCAGAGATGGGATTGACTTAATTTATTTGGTTTGACTGCTGTCATTGGACATCTTGTTCTCTCTCTGCTGTTGCAGCAACTACAGGTGCTTGAGATGTTCCACTTGTTGCTTCTTCAGAAGACTCTGTGTTGCCTTCCTGAAAGCTAATGCTGGAGCACAGGAGTTTTAGCCACCCCAGCCCCAGCTGGGCTGCCAGCTCAGCTCTAAGTGCCTATGCACAGTCATGGCTCCTCTGCAAGAAGAAAGATATCTGCTACGATTACCTCATGCACAGCATCATCTCCCTCCCATTTTAGCTACAAGTGTTGGAGAGAGAGCATGAAAACATGTGAGGTTTCCTCACCAGGCACTTGTGCCATTTGCATGCACTGAAAGAAGCTGCAGCTGCATATTCAAATTTCTCCCTGCTGGGCTCTCCCACTTTATAGCTGTTGTGTTTTGTTTAACTACCTTTGCAGAGTGGTCCTGGAAATGAGAGAGACATCAGAATGAAAGATTTTGGTCTGTGGCTTATTTGCACCATGGAGATGCATGTGGAGTTTGGTTTTGGAGAAGGGATCACAGTGGGAGCAGGAGCAAGTAGAGGAGAAGGCACTTTCTGAGTGCATGTTGCATCTTAGCAATGCTGCTTGGTTGCTGCAGAGAAGCACATCAAAGCTCTTCAATTTAAAGCCTTTTCGTGCTATGGGCTTTGCTCAGTCTTCTGTGTGCTTTTATTTCAGTATAGCAGGTTCAGGACAGGTTGACACACTCTCCTCAGTAATAATTAACTAAATACTTCAGAGCAAGGAACACAAAAGCTCCGTGGGTCAGAAGAGGCTCGGTCAATGCTCTGCCTCTGCCAGCTGTTGGGAGTACAAAAGAAATCACTTTTTATATTCTTCCTATAGCAGGATTGAGCAGAGGGGATGATGCTTAAGAGTTGTCTTAAAACACAAACATGACTGTGATAGAGGAAAATCACTGATCCCAAGCAGCTTATGGAAACCCTCTCACCTGCACCTGTGCATGGAAGGGACATGTCTTCAGCTGGAAACCATTATAATCATAGAGTGGTCTGGATTGGAAGGGACCTCCAAAGCTTATCTAGTCCAAACCCCTCTGCAGTAAATAGAGACATCCTCAACTAGATCAAGCTGCCCAGAGCCCTGTTGAGCCTCACTTTGATAGGGATAGGGCCTGAACTACCTCCCTGGGCATCTCTTCCACTGCCCAGGGTGGTGGTGAAGTCGTCATGCCTGGAGGTGTTCAAGAAACGTGGATATGGCACTTCAGGACATGGTTGAATGGCCGTGGTGATCTTGGGTTGATGGTTGGACTTGAAGATCCTAGAGGGTTTTTTCCCAACCAAAATGATTCTATGATTCTCCCTCTCTTCTAATGATTATTCCAGGACAACAATAAGGAGGAAATTAGATAATACATAAACAGTGGGACATCCCATGGCTTGCAAAAAAGCCACCTCCAATCTTGCTACACTTTGACAGCTCTCAGTTTCCCAATTTGACAAGCTGGTGAGGGCTGGGTTATTTCCCAAGCCATATGTACCATGCTTTCAGGGAGTGGGGGCTGCCCTCTGCACCAGGTCTCCCCTCCCTTGCACCTTCCTCCCGCTTTGGCTGAAAAATCCTCACCCCTGGGAGGAAGGCAGCATGTGCTGGAGCCCAGGGTGAGAAGCTGGCATTAAGTGGCTGTGGTGTTAGCTCAGGGCTCTGCGAGGTGCTCCTGTGCCAGCAGACAAGTGGACTTGCCCTGGCTACATGTGTCATCTCCAAGAAGCTGTGCTGCAGAGTTTGACCTCTCAGTGTTTGGTTTGGCTGGCCCACATGTTGTTTCCTTCCACTTGCCCTAAGGCTGTGTGCAGACACTGGAATGGGCTGGCTGAGCCAGCCAAGCTAAATACAGCAGGAGACATCCCAGGCACAGAATCCCTGGAGCAAGCAGATGGGCATCTGTGCACCCACATGGCCCTGTGTCCAAGCTGGTGCTCTGCTCCCAGGTATGGGGCAGGAGAAAGGGCCTTAAATATGGTAGAGAAACTACTAGCTGTTGGGAAGAGTGTCAGTGGGAGGTGCAGCAGTTCTGGAATGGCTTTTGCACAGCATTGAGGCCAGGACCAGAGTTTCAGGTGTTGGTACCTCCCCTCCCAACTGCCCATTGCATCCCAATGCCTACAGTGTGCTCTGGCTCATGGTGAAACTGGGAGAGTAGGGTTTCCATCAGTGCACTGAGGCTCCACAAATAAGCAAATCAGAGCAGACTGGAAGTGAAGAGCAAAGCAGTTATCATTCATCATGCAAAGGGGCCTGGAGTATGTTCCAGCTCATGATGTGTAAGGGAGAGCAGTGTTATGAATAGGCAGGGGATGTATCCCCTTCTTTTTGGATCGTGATTCTGTGTAATAAACATGCAAGACAATTGGTATAAAGCAGCAAGGATTCTTTCCTAGAGAAGTCATTGAAAGCTGTATTTGCACATCAGGGAACAGCTCACAGGAACGGTTTGTAGTTCTATTTCCATACAAGCGTGCAAAGAGAAAACAACAAGGTCAGCAAGTGATGGATGGTGGATGTAAACCTGTGCGGTGCTGTGCTCTCCCTGGGCTGCTGGTAGCACTGCATGGCCTCCCATCATACTGGGGAAGCACTGAGCCCAGCAGCCCATACCCCTGCAGCCATCAAGGCATGGAGTGGATCACATCAGAAATGCAGTCTAAGGTAGAAAGGATTTATTTTTTCTCCTTCCTGAGTGTCTTTTGGTCACAAAATAGTGGGTTTGGAGTAGCAAAATGCTGACCTAAATGCATTAGCACTGCTGGCTCTTAGCAACCTTTAAAAATTACATTTGCCTGTAAGAGGGGAGGGTGAGCTACCAGGTAAAATGTGAAATGATCCCATAATGTGTGGAGTAGGCACAGTCCACACAGTTTGCTGGCTTTGGGTTGGGTTTTTTCTTCTCCTTTGGGATAATTTTTGGGGACTCTTTTTGTTCTGTTTTCCTTTTGGTATTTCCCAACTAGTTTGTTAGTCACCCTCCACACCCTGCAGCAGCAGCTGTGCTGCTCTTCTGGAGTCATGTCTCAGATCCCCCACCCTCTTGCTGTGGCCATGTGCAGAGGGTTACTGGGTACCTCTCCCAGACTTTATTCCAGTAGGACACCCCACTAGAGGACCTTGGAGCAGCCCCAGAGGGGCTGGTTTTGGAGGCAGTCCGGTTGATGTTTCTGTCCCTGGAATCAAGCCAATGAAAAAAAGTGATGTGAGCAGCCTTGTTGCTCTCTCCTCCATCCCTCCTGTTTCTTTTCCACTGTTTCTAGCAGCTCACAGACGTCATTCCCCCAAACACCTCTCTTTCCCTCTTTGGATGTTTCTGGAGTCAGCCCAAGGTCTGTGAGGATCACGGCCACTGCTCTTTGTCTGCCTTTTGCAGTGTCTTCTTCACATAAAACAAGGGAGCAGCAAACCCTCTGCTGATGACTGTGCTGTCTTTCCAGGAAACCTGTTGACTTTGTGGGGGGGAGCTGGTAGGGCAGAGCAGGTTGCTGCGCCCCTTCCTCTGTGGTTATTTTCACAGTTTTTATCAGACACAGATCCCAGGTTGCTCTGAGGAGGGACCTGCTGACCTGGCTCTGGTGTGGAGGACAGACAACCTTCCACAGTGCTTGACAGCCCATCTCTCACCCTGGCACTGACCTTTGCAAACAGAATACTGAGCTGGTTGGAAGCTATGTCTGGGTTTTGCCTGCTAAAGCAGGGTCTCTCCAGCCTGGTGCTGTGTGTGCTACTGCTCCAGGGAGCAGCAAACTTCCTTCCACTGCTCACATCCAGACCTTAATTTTTGGGATTAGGTCTCCCTCTGATCCTCCTGTGAACACAAGATGAGCTGAACTCTTGAAGGAGAGGTCTTTTGAAAGCATGGCTTTCCCAGCACGCCTCATCCAGTTGCTGGCACGCCACAAGCTGGGGAGCAGCATCTAATTTCAGTGTGTGCTCATTCTGCTCCTCTGCAAAGGCACCATCCTTGGCTGTTGGATGGAGGTGCTCCCACTGAGCACCTAAAGGTGGTGAATGGAGCAGGGGTTGCTCTTGGCCTTTGGTAACTCCGGGCTTTTACTGCTGGGAACTTCTCAGAGCTACTGAGGAGGTAGAAGTTCAGGATTTGCAATAGTTTTACTATTTGGAGCCTGTGATGGCTTTCAGGTTTAAGTATGAGGTTTATCTTCTTTCCTTTCTCTCTTCTGAAATAAAGGAGCCATTAGACGTGGTCTGTAATATGGGAGACACATGTTTGTATCCTGTTACCATTTCTATAGCAGCAGTCTGGACTGGAAAGCTTCTCATCCTCCAGGGAAATAAATGATGTCTGCTGCTTCTACTCCAGCCTGTGGAGCTCCTTTTGAAGGCTTCTAAGTTTTGGACATAGAGATTTTGGTAACTAAAAACTTCTTTAATATTAGGAATTTATTTATTTTTTCCTGGCAAGTTTATCGATCTAAAACTTTAACAGCTCGAGGAGAAAATACCTGCGAAGAGCTGAAAGCTCTCCTGTGGGAGGCTGCCCCCAGCACTGCCATAAGATGGCACTGCAACACAAAGCATGGAGCAGCTCCGCGCTGAGCGGCTCCCAGCCCGGGCTGCGCAGGGAAGCACCCTTCCCGGTGGGGAAAAAAAGAAATGCCAGGGAAGAGAAAGGACTTATGTAAGGATAATTCTGCTATTAGTCAGGGGGAGCTGTCATGGAGCCGTGTCTGGACTGGACTTTTCCTGCTTACACAAAGCACATAATGCCGTAGGAATTCATGTATAAACAGTGCAAATAAGTGGGGGGAGGCTCTCTAAATGCTCAGCAGCAGCAAGGATGTGGGTTTTCTTTAGCTGCTGCTGGCAAATCCAGAAAGTCTTTGACTTCTGGGGGGTTTCTGAGGATGTTAAAGACAAGGTATAACTTTTTGCTAGACTCGTGTGTTTTTTCCCTTTGAGCACACAAAAAGTTTAAACCAAGCTGTAGGAAGGGGGATGAAGCTGTCGTGGATGAGCAGGTTTGCAGCTGAGGAGGGGGCTGGCTGTGCCACCCATCTTTGGGGAGGAGGCGGGGTATGCCTTCCTGGGGCTCTGCGCTCCTGCTAGCCCATGGGAAAAGCAGTTTGTGTCCATATCAGGGCAAACCAGCATCTTTCTCATAAAGTGCCATGTCACACATTGCTAGCAAAGCTCCATGGTGTTGGTGATGCCTCTGACACTGTAAATAAAATGCTTTTGAGGAAAATCTTTTGCGCAAAGCCAGACAGGAGGCAGAGGGTGGAGCGTGCTACAATTGCTAATTAATTGCAATTAGAAATCCTGAACCGTGGAAGGACCCTCTATAGATTGAGAGTGGCTTCTTTGCTTTCTTGAGCTGAACTGAATAGATGCTTTCCTCCCTCTTCTCCCTGCCTAGAAATGTGCTGCTTTTTTTTCCCTCCTGCTCAGACAGGGCCTTGGCTGGATCTAACTCTTGGAAAGTAAACAACAGCCCATCAAATGCATTTCTGCAGTCAGAGAGTAAGAGTGGGCTGTGTCTCCACAACTTCCTCACAGCACTGTGACAAGGTCAAGAGCAATTCTGGAAGCAATCAGCTAAACCCACACCCACAAGTGGGCTGGGGGTGGTGATGCCCTTTTCCTGCCCTACAGCACAGGGAGGGTTTGGTAACCAGAGCCAGTAGTGGGTCTTTTCCAGGATGGTTGGCTGTGGTGTTAATAACCTGCTGCGCTGCCCAGGTTCTTGCCCAGCACTGGTGCCCTTGGCAGTGGTGGTGCTGGGTGTGAGCAGTGCTGAGGGGCACCTGGCCATGTTGCATGAGTTGTTTTTAAATGTGGTTTCAACTTCAGCATCTCTGGCTGCTGCCTGCTCCACAGTACTGGACAGACCCCAAAACACCCACCAAGGGGTACTCACAAAGATCACTCCAGGGACCTGCATTTTCCTGGGCTCTTGCTAGGAAAAGGGCTTTGGTAATGGGTAGCCTGGTACTGAAGCCAGCTTGTCAGTGGAGATGTTTCATGGCTGTAACAGGTTGCAGAAACCCACCTGAGCTCAGAGACTTCATTGTAGAGACTGCTGAGTGAGGTCTGTTTTTTCCAGGCACCATGACTTGTGGAATCCCTGCCCACTACATAAAATCATAGAATCATAGACTAGGTTGGAAAGGGCCTCTAAAGGTCATTTAGTCCAAACCCCCAGCAGTCAGCAGGGACACCTTCACCTAGAGCAGGCTGCTCAGAGCCCCAAACAACTTGACCTGGAATGTTTCCAGGGACGGGGCTTCTACCACCTTTCTGGACAGCCTGGCCCAGTGTTTCATTGTGAAAACCCAGCTTCATTCTAGTCTCAGTCTCCCTCTTTTAGTTTAAAACTATCACCCCTCATCCTATCACAACAGGCCCTGCTAAAAGGTTTGTCCCCAGCATTCTTATCAGCCCCTTAAGTACTTAAAGGCTGCAATAAGGTGTCCCTGGAGCCTTCTCTTCAGGCTGAACAACCCCCACCTCTCTCAGCCTCTCCTCAGAGGAAAGGGTTATATAGGAAAATGAAACAAATAAGAGCTGCTACTTGTACCTGACCCACTTCTCCCTGAGGTCTCTTTCTTCTTCCCATTTTTTTTACCTTTCAAGACCTTCATCTTTATCCAGACAAGGAACAGAGACAGGACATTCCTCCTTCCTGCACCCTTCTGAGCCCAGCCCAGCATCCAGCCCTATACTAGGCCCTCCAGGTGCTGCTCTTGTGAGCAGTCAGCTGCCACACAGGCAGGAACGTTGAGGCTGATTTTGGTTTGTTGTTTTTTGGTTTGCTTGGTTTTGGTTTGTTGCTGTTGGTTTTTTGGGTTTGGGGGGTTTTGTTTGTTTGTTTGGTCCCTTTTTCGAGGTTGTTTTGGCTTTGTTTTGTTTTGGTTTTTTCCAAAGGCACAAAACCTAATTTCTAAGGGTATTTTTTAAATGGGACTTTGGGGAATAATTACCCTTTATGCTACTTCAAAGAAGTCCCCCAGCACACTTAGCACTACCCTCAGAGGACCTGCCCGTTAGGAAAATACGCTGGCTTAAGCATCCTTTAATGCCAACTTTAACTGATGGTACTTAGTACAAATGGGCCAAAGCTCACGTGGCTGAGTCTCCTAATGCCATTCGGGGGATTTTTGTGCCAATCAGGGGATTTTCCTGCCAATCACCGCCTATTCATCAAAACAAAACGCCAATAAGCAAAGCATCAGGATGCTTTCAGAGGGGAGCAGTGCAGAGGAAAGTAGGTGAATTCTGCCCCCAAATGGATATTGAACCTTACAACAAGTGTTGTGTGGTGGAAACCAGCGAGTGAGTGCTTTGGCTCCTGGCCATGCTGCGAGCCCAGGGCTCATGCTTTATCTCCATCATCTCCCGGCTGCACTCCCGCCTCCCTTGCTTGCGGACGCTGAAATGAAGGAACTCGAGGCCAGCTTACCAGGATCTCTTTCATTAGGTTGTCCTCTAAAAGTGGTAGGCTGTGTGCAGTGCCCCAACAAGAGCAGGGCAGCATTCTGCAAGGACAGGAGCTGCGGCTGCAAGGGCTGAAGCAACACCCTAGGGCAGCTGAATTTCCCGGGGAGGTTGCTTGCCTCCCTAAACATTTTTATTTAGGGATTATGGGAGAAGCCAGGAGGGTACCTGCTGGTTGCATGGCTGTGAGCTGCAGGTGTCTCATGCTCAGCTCCTCTGGTGAGTCGTTTCACTGAGTATTTTATATTATCCATTCTAGGCAAGCAGTCAGCCACAGTCATTGCCTGGGTTCACAGTATTTGCTTGTTCAGTGCCCCCTGGGATGTCTGGTGGGGCCACCCGATGCTTCAGGGAGCTGAGGGTGACACCTGAAAGTGAGGGCACAAACAGCTCAGACCTGTTACACCAACCCCGATAGTAAATAGTTTAAGAGAGCAGGTTTTCTGCTATCTACATCCTAAGCTCCTGAGTTCATGTTTTCTGGCTTTCTCTCCAGGGCTTGGAGGATGCACAGGTACCCCCTCCTATTTTCACCAACCTCCCCAAGTCTTTTTAAGGGGAAGCCTGGCCCTAGGCTGTGGTGCTTTAATGAAGCCAGTTACCTGCAATGAGGCCTGTGGGAGCTGGCAGCACCGTGGTGACAAATCCTGGTGTTGAGATTCACCTGCAGGGAGCAATTGCTGTGCGAAACAGACCTTTGGCTCCACAGCCAAGCTGCCTGCACGTACCTGGCAGCAGCTCCAGAAGCTGGCATGGAGATTTCTGGCTTCCCGCAGCCCATACCACTGTACGAAGGACAGATACTGAGGATTGCCAAGAGGCAGAGGCTCTGGCATGCTGAGGGGTTCTGAAACCCATAGGTACCAATGGCAGGGAGATGTCGTGAAGCCCATGATTGCAAGGATGCAAAGCCCCCAAGGCTTTTGGAGGGGCAGGCAGGAGTGCAGAGAAGTTTGCCCTTGTTGCAGATTGTTTCCATCCCAGTCAGTCCTGTCCCTGCTGCCACCACCACGGCAGGGCCCCAGCTCATCTCACCCATAGAAGTGTGTATGGTGTTTTTGTTTAAACCATTACAAATGTAAATGATCCTTCTCAATTACAAAAGCCTGTGTGAACTGGCATCTTTAAAGGAAACTCTGAAAGAGCTCCTGGCACTGTGCTTCTTCAAATATTTGGAAGCTTTGCTAAGTCTCCTGAAACAAAGGCAGGAGCAACTCCTGCTCCTCCACCACCCTCCCTCCCATGAAGCCCAGCACTCTTCGACTGCACACTGAGAGGCCATCCAGTGGGTGACGCAAGGGGTGGCAAAGGGCAGGGAAGTCGCCTGCCTGGGACAACAGCAAGGGCTGCAGTGGCCCTGCTGCTGCCCACCTCCTGCCTGTCCTACTGCACTGCGCTGCTGCAGAGCAGCACCTTATGAAACATCTTCGTTCTTCGGTGTCTGAGTTTCCTCTTCTGATCTTTGTGCTCTTGCCTCATGGCTCAGGCTGAACTGAAGGGATGCTCATGACTGGACCAGCTGGAAGTGAAGGGAATGGTTAAATAAATGCGGTGGCCACCTGTACACAATGCAATAAGCAATTCCAAAACAATGAAGCATATTCTTTTGGATTTGATATCTACTATCAATTGAGATTGAAGGTATTGATCGGGGCTGATTGCTGGGGACAATCAGAAAGGGGAAGGGTAATTGACTGTCATGTCCCTCATTGATCGGTCAGGGCAGTTCACAGCAGCCAACATTATTTTCGAGTGCTTTGCAGCATCTCCTCTAATAAAGAAATACAGACTTGCAGTAACAAAGTGACTTACATGTGCTGCTATTTAGAGGGTGGAAGAGGCCCTCTTTAGCAAACATGTCGTTGCCTTAATCAAACTGAAAGGTTGTCAACAGGAGAGTGCCAGGGCAAGATAGCAGGGATTTACGTTTGCTGTGAGCCAGCACTCTGCTGTAGGACCAACTTGCTCCTTGCTCCTGGGCTGCAGCAAATATTAAAGGAGGGCCTCCAAGACAATGAAGGGGCTCTGTGTGGGACACATGCCAGGAGAGTGTGACCTCCACTCTCTAGGTTGTTTAAAATCTTACAGCAAGAAATATATTATACTATGTGTTCCACCAGGGCTCACTGGCAGATGATCCAGAAAAATTGTCCTGGGAGAGGATCAAGTTGGGGAATATCCCAGGTTGCTGTAATCAAATCTACAAAAAGCTCATATAAAATTTTTACATATAATCAGGAGTATGGGAAAATTGTCTTATTCCCTGCTGTGCACTTAGATTAATACAGCCAAACATTATTCAATCCTAATACTTATGGTGACCATGAAACATCTTCCTGTACTCACTTGAAACAGGCAGGTAAAGTGACTTTTCTCCTGGAGGACCTGTACCTGCTATTGGGGTTTAATAATCTCTTGTATGTGCTGGTGGTTTTTAATAATCTGCACTACCTGACATTGCTGCTTCTCACCTGCAAGCTCTTTTGGGTAGGGACTTCTTCCTATGAACACAGATCCAGTGAAATTAATGGGACTTAGTTTGATTTCTGTGCCTGAATGTGACTGTGGAGTGGGTTCAGGGATAAAGGTCCTAATTTTGATTTCACAGAACCCCCAAGCCTTGGGGCACCTCATCTGCCTCAGCTGCGAGGGAGAGAGGTGTCTTAGGTGCTGCTTGTCCTGGATGTGCTGTGCATTTCAAACTAGCAGTGACTAGCACAGTACTAATGCCAGGCGCTGCTGTGCTCTTGTGCTTGCTTTGCTCCAGCATCATGGCCAGACACGTATGGAGTGGGGGCTGCTGGGCTTTGTATCTCTGAAGCAACATTTTGTTGGTCCATAAAGTTGATGTGGCTGCTGTCTTCCATTACCACCTAGCACAGCTCCCAGTACTGAAGCTGTCCAAGCCCATCCCAGAACTGGTTGAATTTCAGTTGTGGCTAAAGCCAAGCAGGCTGCAGAGAAGAGGGTTACTGTACATAGAGTTTTCCTGAGGCATTTTCCACCTGAATGCTATGTACCTGTAGATTTGGAGGCTTTTGTGTGTTTCTCTCAGATTTCCCAGTGTCTGGCAGCCTGTTGGGAGCTTCCAGATGTCCAGAGATTGCTGACCTCACCCAGAAAGCATGCACGAGCTCTGACATGGCAAAGGCTCAGAGCAAATCCAGTGCCTCCAGCATCTTGGGGCTGGCCATGCATATTCTGTCTACTTCGTTCAAGAGCATGCAGGAAGCCCAGGAGATGCCCATGGTTTCTGCCTACACACAGCTAGCTTTGGTTGGTGTGGTGCACCCTGAAGTCCTGGTCCTGGTGTGCAGCACTATTTGTTCAAGTCATTTTAGTAGTGTTTCAGGAGCAATATATTGGTAGAAAACCATACACAGGAAGAAGCCAAAAGATTTTGTGTACACACACAAATCATTACTGCTGATCTGTGTGGCCTATGCTCCTCGAGAACTTGCTCTAAGCCCTAAGCCTGGCATTTTGTTTTTAAATGGGGCTTAGTGAGGTGCCCTTGCCTGTACCCAGATTTCTGATTTCCTTCCCAGCTTTTAGGTAGTCAAACTTCATTGCAGTGAGCTTGAGGCACTTCTCACCCACTGCAGCTGCTGAACTGAGCCAGGCTGCATTCTTCACCTTGGGTTTTGGTCTGTTAAACACCTCAGCCCAACTTGCATTTGATTTGCTTCAGCTTGATGCTGGTGGTGAACCGAAACCCCCACCACTCGCTCATGTCTCATAGTACAGGCAGGACTGCCTAGGGCAAGGCAGCTGAGCCACCCAACTTTCACAGCCATGGGCGGTAGCCCCATGGGCATCACCCCGTGAGTCAGCCACTGACACTCAGGGCAGCCAGGATGCATGAAGAGGTTTCTCATCCCACCTGAGTTTCCTTTCCTGGGAAGCGAGGTGACTGTGCTGGGGTGCGTGGGCTGCACCTGGGGAGTCAAACCCAAACAGAGCTGATGGAATAGCTGTAGCCTCAAGCACTCAGAGCAAAAGCCTTCTGTGCTGGAGGCTTAAAATGCTGATTAGGCAGAGCTACTTGGCCCCAGGTTCTAGCTGAGCTGTTGGTTAAAATGTGCAAGAGAAACATTAAAAATGCTGTACTAGATCAGGTCAACAAATTAGTCAGTTCAGAGAGAGCAATACCTGTGGTCTGCTTTCCTCACCTGCTGCTTAATCCCAGCAGTCCCATACTGGTGGGTTTATGGAAATGCAAGACTGGGATCCCCTCTGACCCCACTTTAAATAACTTCTCTGAGGGCTCCAGACATGTTTCTGAGTGATCAGTCACTTCACTCTTCCCATTACAACTGCTGCAGGTGAGGGTGAAGAGGAGGAGCATTAGCTGAAGCAGAACAAGAAGCATTTCTCCTTAGTGAGTGGATATATCTCAGGGGTCTCTTCCAACCTCAACTGTTCTGTGATTCTATGATATATTTCAGGACTATACTGCAGAACAAGCTGGGCAAACACATGCCACAGCATAGTGAAAAAAGAGTTAAACAACATCAAATCATTCCCCATGATGGATCATTAAAGATGTGGAGCCTAAATGCACAGTAACATTACAGTATCTTGCAGATGTTCCTATACCAGCAGCTTATTTTGCATATTGCAAAGCATATAGATAGCTCCTAATAGCAAACACACACAGAGATTAGCCCCATCCTATGGTGAGTGCACATTTGGATTGTTCTACAAGGTGAATTTTGTGGGGTGGAGTGGATGGATCCCAACTGCTGCCTGGGATTACAGCTGGCTTGAGCCGAGGGCGGGATGTGTCTGCCTCTGACCTCCCCACCTCTGCCCAGGCGTGGTTTTCAGGAGGGACAGACAAAAAGGGGGTGAGACGGGTTAAATAAACAACAGAGGGGGACTAAGTAAGTAAATGCCTAGGGTTTCTATATTTTTCTTTTACATGTATATATTGTAACAAAATTTAAGGCAACATTCCTCCTGCTAATTAGTGTTTCCACGGCACTGCGAAAACTACAGCTGTAGGAAGAATTCAGGAAAAGTAATCAGCAGCACTATTAAGCAATCTGCCATAATGACAGAACACATTAGAGTAGAATAATCAGAAACATATATATTTTTCCTTCTTGATTTTCATTTCCCACCCAATGATTTGCTTTTGCAGAGCGTATACAAAGCGACGCCTGGTAGAAATCTCCATATTTATTTGCTACAGCTTGTAGATCTTGCTCCAGTGGAGATGCCTATGTTCCACATAACCTAATGAAATGGCAACTCAAAAGTTGTGTATTTTGAGAATTAGAATCTCATAATAATGAGAAAAGCTGCTGGGATCACAGCACCTTTATAACCTGAAACAGTTTGGGTCTTTCTGCCTTAAAGAATAAGCTCAGGATAAAAACTTTCAGAATCGCCTACAACTGAGGAGACCAACAGCCCCTGATGTGCAGGAAGATGTAGGTGGCAGCTCCATTAGGGACTAATGAAAAATCTTTGTGCCACTTAAAGCAGTTCCTGACATTTGCTTTTGCTTGGGCAACATAGATCAGGTATCTCAGTGGCCAGGTTCTGCTGCCACTTGAGTCGGTGAAAAGCCACATGACCACTACCCTTCTAGAGCTCTTGTGAGTTCAGAGCTTCTCTGCAGATCATTCTGCATGTTCCTTTTTCATCTGGGAGACTGTCTTGCCGACATGCACACACACACACACACACACAGAGCTGTTCCTCCTTCTCCTGTGTCAGTGGAAACCATCAAGGGCACCAGGTCCAGGCAGCAAAGAAATGCCCACAAAACTCACGTGCAAAATCACAAACTGTGGAGGAATGCTGGGTTAATTTTTCATCTGAGTATCAGCTGAAAGTAATGTATACCCCAAATTAATGTAGACAATGCCTAGTCTGGTCTGCAGACCCTCTGTATTTTTTTAATTCTTTTCTACTAAAACTCAATAAAAACATGGGGGTGGAAGGTGCTGCTGGGAATTTGCTTTTTGTTCTGCTTAAGTGCTGTATTTCTCAGCAGTCTTCAAGTTTCTCAGCATGAAGATATTGTTACATCCCAACTACCGTGGGTTTAACACAATTCTCAATTTGCAGGCAAATGGATGTATTGTGTTGGGGCTTATCCAGAGAGGACTGTGAAACTACAAATTACAGCCCAGCTTCATTCTCTTATCAGGATTTTCCCCCCCGCCTCATGTGCCTGTGAGTCCTCCCTAGCAGAAGGTGCCAGGAGAAACTTCAGTGAGAAAAGGAGGCATAGGTTCTAAGTCAGAAGGGACCTGGACAGTACAGCAGACCCTGTTCTGTCCATGAATGCTGCATTTGGATGGGATGGGGTGGGATGACTGGTGTTTGTTCTGGGCTGGGTGAAGCTGCATTGTTTTTCATTACCAGAGGATGTAATGCCTCTGGATTTAGTGGGTTTGTAGCTGCCAAGGGACTTAGTTTTGTAATTCTCTCTGGAAAACTGAGGCAGTAGTAGTCAACACATCCACTGAAGGTTCCTGCACCAAGGAGGAAGGAGAAGGGGATAGCCTTTCTCTCAGATTACTAAGCATGACAGCAAAACCCATTTAACCTTCTCAGCTGTTCTGCACCTTCATTCCTCCCTCTTGAAGGAATGATCAGGAACAGGTCCGTGTGAGAGAGCCAGGATGCACTTACCTTCTACAGTAGTTTGAGACAAGGTTTTACCACCTCTTGCTAGCTTGGGACAGATCTTGTCTACCTTGTCACAGCAACACAGCCAAGGACAGGTTATGTACCAGAGCCCTGTGCCTGCAAGTGTGGACACTTGGCTTGGAGATAACAATGGAACAAACCAAGTCTGTCAAGGCAGAGATGCTGCACAACCAATAGCTGTGACAAACTCTTGGCCTTCATTCTTTAAAGCCAAGGGTTGTGTTGCCTGATATTAGTGATGCTCTGGACACCTGCTAGCCAGTAATAGGTTGAAAACTCAATGAACCCACCGTAACATTGTTATGTTTATTTGCTTCCTTTCAAATGGCTGTGGATATGCGGGATGCTGACAAATGGGACCTGAACTCGTGCATTTACTTGACCAGGAAATAAATATATCAGTGACAGTACTGCTTTGGACTCTTTTGAGACTTGGGAGTTGATAGCCATTCTGTTTGCTGGCTTAGTTTAAGCAGCAGAAATGTCCATGTGTTCTGTCAAAGCACTTTACTTGTGACAGGCAAAGTGCTGCCCTGAACTGGAAAACCATTCAGAGCAAATAAATGCATTAGTTCAATGCAGAGTATCTTATATTTGATACACACCACTTCCTAATCACTTTACTGAACATCTGGATTGCCTTGAAATGAAACCTGTGCTGGCGTCATCTTCAATTTGGACATGGGATCCATTTCTGAAGCTTTCTTAGCTAGGAGAGCACCTCTTGGATCTTGGTATTCCTTAGGTTGGGTCCTACAGCTCTAGCCCAGAGTGAAAATTAAGGATTGTTTCAGTACTGAAGGAGGACAGAGAGTAGTACTTGGGTGTCAGCTAAGCCCCCTGGTGCTTGAGGTCCAAGCTGTAGAATCATACTCAAAAGTGTAGATGCAACTAAGGAGTGGAGATTTTTTTAATGCGTCTTTCAAATGTGTCTTTCTCCTAGGGAATTAGCCAGTACAGGTGAGTTCTTGCAGAATAAACTAGAATAATTAATGGCAACTGTTAACGGGGCGTGCAAGAGACTGAAATCAAACCCATTGTGTTGGTAAAAGGCACGAGAGAACACACAGCATGCAAAGACAGCATGAAAAGCGAGAGCAAAGGGGGTGACATCATCCACCAGAGATGCTGAACAACAGCAAGAACTATTTGCAACATCTTTTTGTCAACATCTGTTTGTCTTCGAGCTCATGAAAGTGGAACAAATCTCATTAACTCTTCTACTCCTTTTTTTGTTTTTATTATTATTTTTATTTTTTTCCCCCCTCCTTGTGTTGAAATTTCTCCTGATTGTTACTTTGGCAGCCAAAACGGTGCTGGAATGTTTCTGCTTCTTCCAAGTTTGTGAGCTGAGTTGTTCAGTAGAGGTTTGTCACATAAATCATGAGGTTTTCATTTCTGCAGCTAGCCAAATCTTAATCCTTCTATCACAACCCTTTTGTTGTTGTGGTCTTTTTTTTTTTGTTTGCTTGCTTGTTTGCTTGTTTGGTTTTTTTTTCCCCTTAAAGGTCCAGCTTCTGGAATCGTGGGAATGCAGGAAAATGTTCTGCTCTCTCATGTTGTTTGTTTTCCCTTGAGTTTTTAATATTGAGAACTGGGGAGGAACTTTTGGGTGTCATCTTAAAGACAAAAAAGTTATATATATATATTTTTATTATTATTATTTGAAATCTAGTTAGATAATTTTTGGAAACTATGAGTCATGATTTTGAGTGCTCAGGTTTGGCAATGCTGTAGTTCTCCGTGCCGCTCCCCTGTGACCAGGAGTGTTGGAAGAAGCCACGCGGGGCTTGTCTCCACGGACAAGTCAGAGCACAGAGAGCTGGGGTGTGAATTCACAGTGCCCTAGATACAGTGCAGATTCCCCATATGGATGCAAACCCTGCAGTACCTGCTCTTTGGAAGCATTTTCAGGGCATGCCTCCGAGGAACATAGGACTTGTGGTTCAGAAGCCCTAGAGCTGACAGCACCATGGTCTAGCTCATGGACTGGAGGTAGCTTGGCTATTTCGTGCTTCAAATTGCAGTTGTTAGCACGGACACAGCTCTGAGGTGACGATGTGTGTGGATATTGAGCATTTCCTGGCTGGGCTGTGGCCAGTGGCTGTAGTGGGTAGGATGCCTTCTGGGTGCCCTGAGTGATGTTGCATGTCCTGCAGTGCCAAGGGCTGGTTTCTCCACATAGCACCCATTCCCTGTGTCTCAAGGGGGAAACTGATGACTGGTGTATTCTCTGAGCCTGTTGGAGGGGAAGAGGGTGAGGTCCTGTGACTCTGGAACTGGCGTGTTTGCTTAGTGGAGAGGTTAGATGTGCTTAGCAGTACCCAAGGGCCACACAGAGAAAGTAATGACAGCTGTGTGACCAGAGGGACTTCCGGAGGCCTGTTGGTTCCTTGTCTCAAGTGGCTGGTTGTCAGAAGTATGTCTCAGCAACCTGGAGCTACAGGGGATAGGGAGCATCAGTGGGATGGGGAATCTCTTTGGAATCCAATGGGGAATGCAGGGTATAACCTTGGGACAGCCTGGAGGGAGCAGTTACAAGTCCCTTCCTGCTGTGTGCATCAACCATAGAAAGAACAGGGAAAATGAGCCATTGGGGTATACCTGGTAAGGGCAACAAGAGAGAAAAAAAAGCCAGTTAGGAATAAGTCAGCCCATGATCAAGGAACAGCTGTGCTAGCTGTACTAGCTAGCAAGGGGTACTTGCTGCATCCAAGGTCATGTGGTAGCACCTGGCCAGGACAAGCAGCTGCTGGGGTAACATCCTAAAGACCAAACTTGTGCTCCCAGAGCAGCTCCTCTGGCCAGGCAAGGTGGGAGGAAAGTAGCTGCTGTGGCACTCTTGGCAGGGTGCTCAGCCACAGGGAAACCAGGATGCCACAGGGTCTGCTGGGGTGGAGGGTGTCTGGGAGCGGGCTGAGGTCTCTGCCCCTCAGGAAGCTGTAAGGGATTTGTGTGTTTTCCAAGGCAGCAGACAGGATGCTTGAGGGGTGGGAGAGAGACAGATTTCCTTCTGCTGTGAATAGACTGGGAGTGGGGGATGGCAGCTCTGATTTAACCCTTGCCTGTTCCCTTCATCTCCAAGATGAACTGATGTCTTAGGAAACCATCCTAAGTAACTGCAAAAATTAGGGGCACAAAATGTACAGAGTTGTTGGCACTGGGGTGATGCTGTGAGTTCTATTATCCCAGTTCTCTCACCCCAGGCGTGTCTCCCTGGCTCTGCCATTGTCTTTTACTTTGAAGTTTGTTTGTTCTGTAGCATTACTATGACCAAAATGAACACCGGTGCTGCCAAGGAAGAGGCTTACAGGACATAACCTTATGTCAGACAGAGGCAGCCCGTGGGAGACAGCTACAGATTTGAGAGCCATAAGAAATTTCTCTCAGAAGCTTGAAAAGAAGGCGGAATTTCCTTTGTCTCTTACATCAAGGGCAGGGGAAGAAATCTTAGGAGTGATTCCTGAAATGGGTCTCACTTGTTCAACAGGGGGTCTTCTGCATCTCTTGCAAAGCCATTAACAGGATGACCTAAAGGAAGTGGAGGAAAACCCAAACACCATCAAGTCCTACCACCATCACCCAGTCTGGAAATGCTGCTGGAAACAGGACCTGTGTGAAGACCTTTAGGATGTGAGTACATAAAGATATTTGGGAGATGTAGCTGGTACAAGGGAAACAGGGAAAAGTACTTTCTTTGTTGCACTGGAGTCTCCCAGAGTGGTGGAGAGTCCACATGGATGAAAGCTGGCAGGCAGGCTGCAGGTGTGGTGAAAGGGCTGTGTTTTCTAAACACACTAAATACTTCTTGCTCCAGCCTTTTGTAGATAAAGATCAGCTTTGACTTTAAATGAAATAACAGCAAAAGGACTTGTATCTGGGAGGATGAATACCTGCTTTCAGGTTGGGCTTTGTAGAACTGAACTTCATAAACAAATTATAAAGTGCGATTATCCAAGTGAGAGGGTTGGTGGAAATTGTGCCTCTGACTCTCACAGTATCGAGGTGGAAGCTGTAATGTGTTAGCCAGAGCTAGGAATAAACAGCCAGAAGGCTCTTGGGTGTGAGGTTTCCCATTGAAATAATTCCTCCTCTCTGAAAAAGCCACAGCACAAATAATAGCCCTTCTGAAGGCCTGGAATTTTGCTGGGATTCAAAACATGGACTTTACTCTGCAGACATTTGATGTGCAAAGATGGCAGAGAGCAGTTGTGAGCCACTGCCAGCCAAAAAATTCACAGCAAAGCAGCTGGTTTCGAGGCTGACCAGATAAAGAAAGCTTTTGGTAGTTCTGATAATATTTCTGCCCTTTGGTTGTGCTGATTTCACCAGGGGGGGAAAAAAAATCCACACCAGTCCCTGTACTGACCTCATTCAGTTTGAAAGTTGGAACACAAATATCAGTCTACTTGTCCCTATGGTAAAAGTGACTTTAAAAAAACAAACCACTTCAAAATCAAACAAAAAAAACCCCAAACCCTGAAGGGGGGGGGGCGGGGGGGGGGGGGGGAGAAGGCAAACAAAACCCTAAACAAATGGAAAACATTTGAAGTGTGAAATGGAGTGGATGGCGAGGCAAACTGACCTTTCTGGAGCCTGCTCCAGCTGCTGAAAACATTTCCTTGTGCCAACCATGCTTGGTGTGAGAGATGAGTTTGCTCAGGCTTAAGGTGATGACAGCAGCTTTTGCTGGTTTGGAACAAACAAATAATGCAAAAGGGAAAATGATTCTCCATTAGCAGAAATTATGTCCTTTTTTTTCTTCCAACTGAGATACCAGGTCCCTGCCTGGCATCAGGGCTGACTCACAAACCTGGTAAGGCTGGACAAGTCCTACCACAGCTGAGGTGTGCGAAGGTTGAATGAAATACTGGGTTTCCTGTTTGTAATTCTTTCTGCCTGGGATACAATTGTATGTTTAGAGGGAGACTTTGTCTCCCCCACAAGTGGAATTAGCTATGCTTTGGTGCTTCCAGCAGCTGACAAGGAAGCAATCATGGGAGAAAACATGAAATGCTGCTGCTTAAAATCAGAAGAGTAGGTGAGAGCCTTGCTGGCAGATTTATGCCTGTGGTGCTCTTGGTTTTGTCCTCATGATCATCGGTCCAGGCAAACCTGGGCTTGCTCTACATGTCCTTCAGAAGATGAGTAGCACAGTGATGAGGTCTTGGCAGCCAGCTAGCAGCACTGTGTGAGCCTTGTGAGCTGACAGCATGGGCAGAGGGAATGCTGTGTAGAAATGTTCTGGAGGTGGATGTGGTGGAGATGGAAGTCGGGGAAGATGTGCCTGGGAACATGCCCTTAGAACAGCTCATGGGCTGTGTGGGACCATCCATGTAGGTGACATCACTCCCTCTGATGGTGCTGCATGCCCATCTCTTCCAGCCTCTGATCCCAGGCTTGAGTCAAAGTTCTTACCCCCATCCAATTGCTCCAATTAGTGCAGTGGTTTGTTTTTCTTTATTAAGAAGGTTGCTTGAGACCTGCCTGGTTTTGAGCCCAGCTCCCTTTAATCTGCTTGTACCATCATTAATGTTAACTGAGCTTCCTGCCCAGCAGCTCCTTTAGCAAATTAGAACCAGTGAGACACTGCCAATGAGCTTCCCACCGTATACATTTTGTCCAGTGAAGCCCGAATGAATTGGGTCACGCTGCCGTATGTAATCCATGCACTTGAGGTTTGACCTAGCTTCTGTGAAAACTCGTGGGCAGGGACATGTCTGGAAGCTGGACTGGAACTATGGCTGAGACAGTTGAATTTCGAAAGAGCTGGGGTGGAGCTGTGGTGCCCTTCATTTTTGTGGACCAGTTTCATTTGTATGGAGAAGAAGATCAATGTCTTCCTGCGGGAGCTTTTGTCTGTGCTGGAATGTATCTCACACAACATTGCCAAGATACCTTGGGGCTGGGCTAGGTAAATTATTTTGTGATTAGATGCTGCAGTCAAATAAATAAGTTAATAATTTTACAAGTTCAGAATAAAACACATTTACTTCATCTGAAAGCCCTTCATGAGGGCTCTGTACAATTGTCATCTTCTATATGACACTGGCTTAAGGTCTGACCATTTCCCACCATATGACTTCCCATGGCCCTGGTGGTGCAAAGTCACCTGTTTAGGAGGTGGCAGGATTATTCTGCTTGGCTCCTTTGGGCAGTTTGATGTTAACCTTGCAAGTGATGGTGACGGGACAGTGTGGCTACCACCACATCATAATTCATACCCACAGCACAGGAAAGATTAGTGCACCATCAGGAGAGACTTCTCTTTTGAAAAGAGGCTTTAAATGATGTCAAGAACCACCACAATGATATGGTTTTTACATAAATAATAATTAATTACATGTAAATCAGACTTTTCCCCCACCCCTTCCATTAGTATCGTCTTTGCTAAGCTCCCTGTCTTGTTTCTGTCCGCTCACTTTGACTAGTTGAATGGCAGCAGACATCATTTGCAATGCTAACGTCAGATACGGGTCAAAATGGACAAGGAAAACACAACCCAGGGTTTTATCAATGCAATAACAACCAATTCTGTCTAGAGATAGCAGCCTACTGGGGTTTAACCTCTTCACTGCCACATAGCAAGAGCCACCAAGAATCTGTTTTTCTGGTCTCCAGCTCTGCTATTCCTAACTTATTTTCAGCCCTTTCCTTCTCCTGGCCACTCTCTTTTTATTTTTCCCCTCTCTTCCCTCTCTGGTGTTTACTAGAGCATCTGGCAGTGTTTATGTCCCAAGACACAGGAGACTGTTGTTTTTGTAGAGCTGTAACTAGACTAAAAGCTTTAATCTGTGTTGAAGTTGGACTTTTGGATTAAAAAAGAGTCATAATAGTGGAAAAATTAAGATGAAATAATATTCCAGCATAGTACACTTATGAGACAGCATCAACAGAAAATCCTTCACAGGGAAAGTTGCAATTACTGAATCTCCTTCTCAAGAGATGCTCAACTCCTGGGACAGCAGGGCAGGGAGGGAGGAGATCATCTTGTTGAGATAGAACTGGTTGTCCTAGTAGAAGCTGAGAGTATGGTGTGTCCTTGTGGGATTTCTGCATGTGCTCCACAACAGGAGTTCAAGCCAGAAATGCCAACAAGATGTGAGAAACCTATTCCTGTCTCTGCTTGCTTCCACTACTGCCTTCCATGAAGGGCAGGAAAGGAGATGGTCTGACCTTCAGCAGAAGTCAGACTACCTATGACCTGGGTTTTGAAGCTCCTGTGGAGTAAAACCTATCCTGGAAGTCTGAGGAGGAGATGTTGTTTTGAATTTGGTCTCTTACTCTGGAGAAGTACATTGGTTTTCCATGGAAGCTTCAAAGATGCTGAGCCTGGGTTAATTAGAAATTTTCAAGATTACAGCAAGAAGTGGTGCTGACATCAGAGACAGGGGAAGTGTTACAGAAATCTGGGAGCAAAAGGCAGGTAGATGTCTTATCTGCAGAAGCAAATGCAGGCCTGTGGTGATTACAGTGAAGACCCTTCTTGGTTTTTTGTCTTTGCTGGGGACTAAGCATTGTCCCAAACCTGCATCAAAGTCAGCCATGATGGAAGCAGATATGCAAAACCCAGAGGGATGCTGGTTTCACAGGCAAGGATATATTCAGTTGCTAATACTGTAAATGCTTTTTGGTTCACTTTTATAGCAGTAGTGTTTTATGTAATTCAGAGATTTAAAATGAAATGCCAGATTTCAGTTACTATATAATCCAATTTCCACCCCTGCCCTCCTACTGGGTTTGGTCAGGTTTATCCCTTGCCAAAACCTCTCCAAGCCTCTCAGAAGAAGGCATTTTTTGAAACCACTCATTTTGGGACAGCAGCAAGATGATGAGAGCAAGCTTAGCCTGCAATTTTAAGGCTGTAATGAATGAGGCTAATACACTACCTGAAGTCATCTGAGGATAGGTCCATGGCTGCTTGTCACACAGCAGTGCATCAATCTAGAAATGCACAGTTGGTCTCTCCTAAGCTTTGTACCTCATCCCACTAACCAGGGAATTCATTCTGGGAAAAGACCAGGCCTGTGAAGTCCTGCAGACCAAATGGTAAAATATTAGCAAGCTGAAGAGAAGCTGTGAGGTGTCTGTGAGGGTCCATCACAGTACAGCCATCAAGAGAGAGGAGCTTTGCTGGCCCTCAGGCAAAGAGAACAGCAAACAGGGCTTCTGCCCAGAAAAATTTTGCCTGACCATTTTTTTTTCCTTGCTTGCAAAAATGCAGATTCAGCAGCACCAAAATGGTTTGTGCACACATGCCAAACTTGTCATTTATAAAAACTCAAAAAAGCTCTGACAAATGCTGAAGCTGTTAGTTTTGACACTTCTGACATGAAACACTTTGATTTTTCATTTTGAAACTACTTTGTGTTCAAAATGTCCTTTAATTTTATTTTCAAGCAAGGGGGTGTGTGTCTTTTTTTCTTATTCACCCCCCTCCCCCTTCCCTCCAAAAAAGAAATATTTCAAAATTGAATTGAAAGCTTCAGATTGACTCAAAATGAAATTGTGCTTGGATTTTTGGTTTCACCAGGTTTGGGTTGTTCTTTCTTTTTTTCTTTTTTTTTCCTTAGATGTTTGTGTTTAGATTTGAGTCACTTTGTTCCCTAAAATCTGCCAGTTGGTTTATCAAGAGCTGTGGCAAACATCAGCCCCTTTGAAGGGGCACAGCTGGCACAATAGAATATTTTTTTCTTCTTTTATTTTCCTTCCTTCCTTCCTTCCTTCCTTCCTTCCTTCCTTCCTTCCTTCCTTCCTTCCTTCCTTCCTTCCTTCCTTCCTTCCTTCCTTCCTTCCTTCCTTCCTTCCTTCCTTCCTTCCTTCCTTCCTTCCTTCCTTCCTTCCTTCCTTCCTTCCTTCCTTCCTTCCTTCCTTCCTTCCTTCCTTCCTTCCTTCCTTCCTTCCTTCCTTCCTTCCTTCCTTCCTTCCTTCCTTCCTTCCTTCCTTCCTTCCTTCCTTCCTTCCTTCCTTCCTTCCTTCCTTCCTTCCTTCCTTCCTTCCTTCCTTCCTTCCTTCCTTCCTTCCTTCCTTCCTTCCTTCCTTCCTTCCCTCCCTCCTTCCCTCCCTTCTTTCTTCCCTCCCTCCTTCCTTCCCTCCTTCCTTCCCTCCTTCCCTCCCTCCTTCCTTCCCTCCCTCCTTCCTTCCCTCCCTCCTTCCTTCCCTCCCTCCTTCCTTCCTTCCCTCCCTCCTTCCCTTTCTCCCTCCTTCCCTTTCTCCCTCCTTCCCTTTCTCCCTCCTTCCCTTTCTCCCTCCTTCCCTTTCTCCCTCCCTCCCTCCTTCCCTTTCTCCCTCCCTCCCTCCTTCCCTCCTTCCCTCCCTCTCTCCTTCCCTCCCTCTCTCCTTCCCTCCCTCTCTCCTTCCCTCCCTCCCTCCTTCCCTCCCTCCCTCCTTCCCTCCCTCCCTCCTTCCCTCCCTCCCTCCTTCCCTCCCTCCTTCCTTCCCTCCCTCCTTCCTTCCCTCCCTCCTTCCTTCCCTCCCTCCCTCCTTCCCTCCCTCCTTCCCTCCCTCCTTCCTTCCCTCCTTCGCTGTGAAGGGTTTTGTTACGTTATCTGTTTAAACATTCCGTTATGTTTTAGTAATGTGAATAATGATTATTCCTATGCTTCTGAGCTCTCCCTCTTGGCTCAGGCGCCAGAGGTTCAGGAGACACCTGGCATTGTTGACAGAGCGCTGAACTTGAACGCCTCTCGCTGTGACAGGGCAAGCCCAAATATTTTGGGAAGAGTCCTTGTTATGTTACGACAGGGGTTGGTAGCACTGATGCTGGGGACGGGTTCTGCTTCAACAGGGAACTGATTACTGCTGTGTTACTGGAGGAACAGCGTGAGCTTTGGCAGGCAGGCTGCTTGCAAGGGAGAAGGATTGGACTTGGGCACTTCTGATTTGTGGGAGGTGCTGAAGGTCTTCGAAAAGATGCTGGGTCTCAAAAAAGGTCAGGAGTAGGAGGTCCTGAAAGATGTTTTGTTGTGGGTGAGAAAGTGAGAAAATAAAATGGTGGGTTTTTTTTTGCAAGAATATACAAATATTTAGCATAGTCCCTATCTGTAGGTGAACAGGGGAAGTGCTTTTATTAAAACACAATTTATGTCACATTTTCCATCCCTAAAGGCATTGTTTGTTTCCCACAGTGTTCATCATCCCTCTTTTACTGTCTTCCTCCCCTGAAGTCAGGCTGTATCTTGATAGCGCTTTGTGCATCTTTAGTCCTGCACGAGTGTCCAGCCCTTGGTGTTTAATTGGTCATAGACTTTTAACAAGATTGGAGGTCTTGTGGTGTTTGCCAATTCACGTACAGCATGTAATTATATTCAGGAAGCAATAGGAATTAAATGACATTAATTCCCATGAATATTCATTTAAGAACCTCTACCAAATTCAGGCAGATTAATAGCCCAACGCAAATACAATGGCTATTCATTGCTCCCACAGGAAAAGGAAATATGTATTAGCTGGCAGCTCAGGACAAATGGAAATGTGCTATCGGGAAGTTATCTCTGGGCAGCTTCTGGTACAGCAGTGGCTGGAGGGACACTTGGAGGAGTAAAGAAGATTAGTGTGGGTAAGGATCTGGGGTGCCTTTCCCATCTGCTACGAAGCCCAGAGCAGTCTATGATGAATTCACAACTCGTGTCTCTGCACTACCAGTGCAAATCCAAAGCAACTCTGACTGCAGCAGAGCTCCCCTGGACTCTCAGCAGAGCAAAACACCATTTACTTTGTGCCCTGTGCATGAAGCCAGCTTCCAGCCTGCTCTCCCTGGATCATGCTGCTGCAGGGCAGAACAACAATTTATCTTCCCTGGGAGCAGCAATAAGCAGGTTGTGCTGCTCTCTGCCTCCTCTGCCATAGTGAGCCCGTCACCAGCCCTTGAGGTGGCTCCAGGGCAGCCTGTCCTACCAGGCAGCACATACTTCCCAGCACACCAAAGCTCGGTTCTGCTCTGGCTCGTCCTCTCGATGCAGGCCAGGACAAGGAAGTCTAACAACAAAAGCAGATGAGAGGTATGAATGCATTTGCAGAGCAGGCATCAGAGTTTGGGATGCTGGAAAACAACCCCCAACTCTTGTTTTATAAAGATGATATAGAATAATGTTTAATGGTAAAAGTTATCTAGGTCTGGTTACAGTCCTCATTTGGGAGGACTTATTTGTACAGCTTGAGACCTTAGCTGTGCCACATTACTGCTACCTTTTTGTGGGATTTTCCCATTTGGAGAATGGATCCTGCATCCATGGATGTTGGTGTGCTGCCAACAGCACTGGGCTTAGCCTCTAAGCTGGAACTTCATGCCTTTTAAAATCCCTCATAGGCAAGTCAACCCTTCCCATGCTTGAAGATCTCTGAGCAGAAGAAATGTCCAGTGTTCATCACTGTGTGATGGGCAGAGCTGAATCTTCTGCCTCTTGGAAGGACATCTATAGGCAGACTGACCTACTTGCCCTAACTACACAAAGTAAGAGAACATTGAGAGCATCAATGACTGATGTCCCCAGGACAGGTTTTGCTGTGAGCTGCAGTATGAGAGTACTCACAGGTTCTCTTCTACTGAGTGCTGTGAGAAAATTTGGCTTATTTGAAACAAAGTCAGGAAATCATAAAACCAGGCTGTGAAACAAATGTGTATTTCTCTTTAGTATGTCCACCAGCTCTTTTTTTTCCCCTTCATATATAATCACATACTGCTTTGAGCTGGAAGGGACCTTTAAAGCTCAACTAGTCCCAACTCCCTACACTGAGCAGGGACATCTTCTACTGAAGTAGGGTGCTCACAGCCCTGTCCAACCTGACCAACAATGTTTCCAGGGATGGGGCATCTACCACCTCTCTGGGCAACCTGGCACAATGTTTCACCACCCTCAGAGTTTTCCCTTCTATCTAAACTAAATCTCTTCTCTTTTAGTTTATACCCATCACCCCTTATCTCGTCACAACAGGCCCTGCTAAAAAGTCTGTCTCCATCTTTCTTTCGGGTTTTAAGTATTGAAGGACTACAATAAGGTGTCTCTGGAGCCTTCTCTTCTCCAGTATGAACAACACAACTCTCTTAGCCTGTCCTCACAGCAGGGTTGTTCCAATGCTCTGATCATATTTATGGTCTCCTCTCCAGAAGGTCCATGTCTTTCTTGCACTAAGAGCTATGTATCTGAACTTTTGATGCCTGATGGGCTTTGCACCTATGCAGGAGTGTGAAGCAGCCCAGGAACCAGCCGTGTAGTTGGTGATGTGCTCTACAAAGCCTCATAAACCAGTGACTAAAGCAGAAAGGACTCCGAGGCCTGGCTCCTGGGACAGCAGAGGTGTGGTGTTACAGCAGCTTGGAAAACATTCCGACTTTCAAACAAGTAACACCTATAATTACAGAGGCGTCATCACCTTCATCATATTTATTTATTTATTTAAGCTAACAAGCTGTAGTTGTAGCCCATATACACCCTTGCCAAAATCTGCCAAGGGTTTGCTCTTGGGATGGCTCTGCTGGTGGTGGGAATATCAAGCATCTTTCTCCAGGCACTTGTAAAACAATACAGCAGTAAACAATTCAAGTACAATTAACAGCTACATTGGCGGAGGGGGAGAAAGAAGTCCCACCGCTGGTATTGTCTGTGGAATTAATCATGTTTTACAGCGCTGATGTACTGGGTTAGATTAGGGACGTTCAAAACAGGAGATGGAGAAGTTTCCAGTAAAGGTTTATTTCAGGATGAAATGTAGAACCAATACAACAGTAGCATTTAAAATAATTCTGTTATAATAGGTTCATATCTTTGTTCTTCCTACTGAACCCAAAAATTTAAACTACAGAAGTTAAGATGATGGTAAATGCTTTGTGAAGCTGCTGGTGCCTCCCAGTCCCACAAATCCTGGTGTTAACTGAGGATGCAGAAGCACTGCCTCACCTGCCTCTCCAGCAGCCTGCGAAGATCATTACTCTTAAAGTACCACAAACATCATCTTCGCAAATATTTATTTGCAGCTATTCCTCCCTCCCCCCTTAATTATTTAAAATATAATGAATTAGGCATAAGTACCTCGCCATTACTGTAATTTAAGGTGTTAATTGCTGCCAGAGCCGTTCCCCCGCCGATGGAACGGTTCCGCCAAGAGGTGGCGCCTCGGGCCCGGCCCTACACACCGCAGCCTCCGGGGCGGCCGGGACGGGGATGGGCCCGGGCACAGGGCTCCACGGATCGCAGTGCTGTCCGCGGGAGCGGCTCTCTGTCCCCTATCCCTTTTAACCATGTTTAAAAACAGCTTTCCCTTCCAGCCCAGAAGCTCCGTGTCAGTCCTGGGGGGATACAAACACTATCGCGAAAAACCCAACAAAAGAAGGGATGAAAATCGAGTTCGGTTCCCGGCGGGTGGAAGTTTTTTCCCCTAAGTGTGTCCCGCAGGAAAACTCCGCGGCAGCCCGCTGACTAAGGGCACCGAGAGCTCCATCCCCTCGGGTTGTCCGCCGACGGACAGGCCCCTGTTTCTCTCGCTGCCGTCCCGGCCTCCTGCAGCGGGGTGCGATGCTGTGGGAGGGTAGGATGCTCCCCGCTAATGTCCTCTCCCACCCGCGCAACCTCCGCGCTGTCGGACTGCCGCCAAGGGACTCGCCTCGACCTCCAATTGCTCGACACTGAGGATGCCGGTGATGTTAAACTTTCCGGTGCCCGAGTGTCGGATCCGCGGGGCTGGAGGGACCCGGGTAGTCCCGGCTCTCACCTCCGCTCGACTTCTCTCCGCGGACGCTGCCCCTGATCCCACCACCGGCCCTCCACCGGAGCTCCGACGGCTCTGCCGGGAGCGCTGCCGCTTCGCCGGGCAGATCCGCGCATCCACCCGCGGGGGTGAGACCCGCGGTTCAAACTGCGGCCGGGGCCGAGGCATCCCCTGCAGATGGGCGCCACGCTCAGCCCGGTCTTCAGGGCCAGGCACTCCCGTTCAGCGGCTGGTGCACGCCGCAGCGCACTCGCGCAGTGTTTCTAAGCAGTGTTTGCGCCAACAGCCGCCTGTGCTGCGGGAGGAGAGCGCAGGGTGCGCCCGCCTCGCCGCTCCGCGCAGGTAAGGCGGGCTCCGCGGGCATCAGCGGAAGACGTTGCGAGGTGTTCTGCTCGCCTGATATTCCCCAGTCCTCTATGGTATGCCGCGGAAAAGTTGGTGGGGGTGGGGGTGGGAGGTTCAGCGCTGCCCTCCACTGACGGGGCTGTCCCGACCCTCCTGCCCCCTGGCTGCACTCTCCGCCGGGGGGCGCAGCGCTGGGCTGGGCGCTCTGCGGCCACTTTCACTTCCCCGCGGGGCTGCCCCGCCCCCCCCCCCTTCCGCCCCCCAACATCCCCCCAACACCCACAGCTGATCCTCCGCGGAGTTGGGCGCTGGCGGAGGTCCCACTCCTTAATCCACCCCTCCTCCGCGCTTCCCCGCCTCGTCTTTTATTATTTTATATTTTTTTATTAGTATTTTTCCCTTGCACCGAGCCTTGTTTACCCAGCAGGTGGATGTGACGTCAGAGACTGACAACAGCAAAAAATAACAACATCTCCCTCCGCGGGGGTGTTGTCGGCCGCCCCCGGCCCGCCCGGGCGGGCGGGTGTGGGAGCGGAGCTGCGCGGGGCGGGGAAGGGGGGGACGCGGGGCGGCGGCGGCAGCGGGGCGGGGGGCGCGGCGGGGCCGGCGTGCGGGGCCCCGCGGGCGCGGCGCCGAGCGGAGGGCTCTATTGTTATTTACCGAGCGGCGGAGCACGCCGCCGCGCCGCCCGGGCTCGGCGTGCCGGAGGGACGGGAGGGGAGGGACGGGACGGAGAGGCAGCCCCGAGCCGCTCCGCACCGCCCGCCCGCGCCGGGGCTGCGCCGTGCTGGGCAGCGGCAGGCCGAGTCCTGCGGGTGAGTCCGGCGCCCCCCCGACACTTTCCCCGCTCCTCCGGGGCTGTTGCACTTTTCCTCCCACCCCCCTCCCCGCCGCCGGCCCCACGTGCCCGGCTCCCTCCTCCCGCCTCCCCTCTTCCCGGTACCGGGGAAGTGAGGGGGGGCGCAGCGGTGCGCGGGTGCGGACCCCCCTCTGCCTGCACCCCCTCCCCGCCCACTTTAGAAACTTCCCCCCCCCCCCATCCCCAGCTCCGCTTTGCGCGCACCCTCCGTGCAGAGTGTGATGCGGAGCCCCCTGCTCCCCTCCCCCCACCCCCCCCCCCCCCGCCTTCCCCTTCCGCGCTCTCTCTCTGTTTTGCGCCGGGTCCCCTCCGCGCGAGGGGCGTGCACGCCCCAACTTCAACACTCGGGGCAAGAAGTTGTGGCGGGGCCGTCCCCCCCAGCCCCCCGTCCCCCGAACGTCCGTGCTCCCCCCGCGCTGGGCCTGCCTGCCCCGTTCCCCCTACCCCCTCGGCACCTGTTGCGGCTTTCCGCCCGCGCAGTCTCTTCCGCAGGCGCGGAGCTCCGCGCAGCGCATCCTCCCCCACTTCAGCTCCCTGGAGCCCGCTGCTCCCATCCCCCCTCCTCTTTTTTTTTTTTTTTTTTTTTTTTTTTTTTCTGGAGACGAAGTGTTTGAATAAACATCCGCGCCTCCCCAGCCCGCCGCAACTTCTCGCTGCGCGGGTGCGGACCGCGCATCTCTCACGTGCGCATCCCTGTCCCCTCCGCGCAGACCCTCGGGACGGAGCCGCGGCTTGCTGCGCGCCGCGGAGCCGGGGGCTGCCGCCGCTGCCCGGTAAGTAGTGGCCACCCCGCGCACCTGCCGCCCCGCGCAGCTCCGCGTATCGCCGCACATCCCGGGGAGGCTGCGCGCTGCAGGCGGGTCCCGAGCGGCGTGTCCGCGCCTCTTTCCTCCCCCCCGCCCCACGGGTTTGGGGTTTGGTTTCTTGATTTTGGATTTTTTTTTTTTTTTTTTAAAGTTTGTCCTTAAAAAAAAAAAGGAGACCTGAAGCCGGCGGCGGGGCGCGGAGTGGTGCGCGGGTCTCAGCGGCCTCCCCTCCCCAACCCGCGCAACTATTAATTAATCGGGCGGCCCCGGCGCGGAGAGCATCGCTAGGCAGGCTGCGGAGCGCCTCTATTTTAGCGAGCCTTCCTCCTGCGACTTTGCTGTTAATGATTTTGATTGCGTGCTTTTGGTTTTGAGTGAATCAAACCAAGCAAGATTACTTTGTTATTTTTTTTCTCTCCCTTCCCCACTCTCCCCCACCCCCCGATTTCCCCAAAAGGCTGCGGCAGAGGCAGCAGCAGCGCTCAGTCTTCCCGTACTTAGCCGAGGTATCCGCCGCTTGCCAGCGCTCCCAGCGCCGCTTCTGTGGAGAAGCTGGAGCCTAACTTCTGTGCTCAGAAGTTTGAAGGTTTCATTTTTAGTAACTGTTCTTTGAGTGAGTAACGTTCGGGTGCTGCTTGTAGCGTGTCGGCGACAACAGCGTAGCTTGCTGATTTCTAGGGTGCTGGACGGTGATAAATATTAAAAGAAGTCTCGAAACGGCGTTTCCTTTCCTTGTAGTTTTTCTGAACGTGGCGTTTTTACCTGCTTTGGCCAAATGTTGGTGTCACTTAATGACAGCTTCTTAATTAGAAGTTTCAAGGATGTCGTCGAAGAAACTTGCTGCTTGTGCTGTTAATCCACAGTTTGCTCTAATATTTTGGGGGGAGGGAAAAAGGCATTTCACTGGAGTTAGTGTTATTTGTACAGTTGCTCTTAGCGTTGAGAATCTCCTACTTTAAGTTTGAGAGAGCTTGAAATAATTCAAGTTCTCAGAGAAGCGAGTGGAGGAGAGGCGTCTTTACTGCTAGATTTGGGGGATGAAGGGGAGAAATCGGGGCTGCTGGTTCCAGTGTCTTTTCCACTGCACATTTTATTTGAACTATCTCACAACCATACTGAATGGACCAGGGCACTGGGGGAGGAAGCTCTTCACTAGTTACCATTCAAAAGGTGTCGGCTAAAAAATCTCATTGCAAAAAGGTATTGTAGCTTTAACATCTTGCATTGGCAGCATTCTTCCCCCTTAGTCTTTGGATTAGTCATTGTATGAGACAGAAAAAAAAAATCACTTTTTTTTTTCTTCTTTTTTTTTTTTTTTTTCTGGAAAAAGTAAAGTAAACAGCCTCCAACAAGTGAACCTTGACAACCCAGATTAAGGAAGGCAGGAGAGATCAAACAAAGCTGCTGCTGGGCTGTTGTCAGGAGCTGCCTCACTGAAAGCTCTGGACTATTCGATCAGGCAGCAAGGCTATATGTTCACTTATGCAGAAATGGACCATTACAAATGCTGATCTTTGTTGTGAAACCAAAGGATAACTCTCAGAAAAATAACTGCTGTTTCCAACGAGGCTTTCTCTTGCTTGTGATTTTGATTGCAAAGTTAATTTTTTTTTGTGCATGAGGTTTAAGTTTGGGGTGATTATTTTTTTCCCCCCTTTGAGTCATAGCTCTTTGGAGTGCGTTGTGTACACTTTCAGAGAGACTTAGGGCTTGATTTTGTTACGCTGTCCAGAGTTGCAAAGGAGAGGATGTTTTCGTAGTCTAAGCTTGGAAACCATAAAAGTTCTGTGGAATTAAAATTTTATTTCTGGATCTCTGAATTGTAAGGACACATGGATTATTATTTTTTCCCCCTCTTTGTTTCCCTCTTTAAGTGCTGTGCTGATGTGTAATAGAGGAGTTTGGCTGTGATTAAGCATTGTATGTTGTATGACTGCTTTCCTAGAGTTTACAAAACTTGTGATGTCTTTCCTTCAAGCATATTGCTAGCCACTCAGGGACACCTTAATTTTGATATGCAAGGATTTTTGCAAAGCTGTGTGTAACTTGTCCCTATGGCTCTTTCAGAGGCACCCTGTTACTCTGTAGCTTTTAGGTGGAAATAGTAGTAAGGACTATTAACAGATCCTTGGTTTTTACTTCAGTAAGCATTTAGGATTTAAGTATTAATCAAAGTTAACCAGTGAGAGTTAGGTTATTTTTGTTGCTTGACACTTTTGTGTTTGTATTCAAACACTTCACTGCAAACTCTCCAAATGTGCCCCCTCTTTCAGTTCTTTTGAGTATTCCAAAAGAATGGAAATATCTATTAAACAAAAAATAATCGGAGGGAAAGGCTTTAACATACCCTAATGTATATTAATCAGGAGGCAGACCGAGTGCACATCTACTGAAGAATTAAGAAATCCCAAACCTTTCTGCATAAGTATTTCTTTAATTAGCAGTGCAGATCACACAGTGCACAATAAGTACTTTATACTTTTGTATAAGGTAAGGTTTCATAACCATCCTGCATAACGTATTATAAAGCCTGTGGATTTTTTATGGTATATACTTTAATTAGACAATAAAAAGTATGTGTGTTAAACGTGCACATGTATGCTGTTAAGACATTTTGGGTAATGTGTAATGTTTTTTAACGTCTATAAACATTTTCTGCTTAAATCAGTTCCACCAGTGATCATACCACAGCTAGTTTTTGTTCTGGTGAGAAGAAGGAGCAGGAAAGTTGAGCAGAGTTATTCACTGGGCATTATTGCGCAGCATATGCTGCAATATGCTTTGCTCTTAGAGTGGGTGACCTTTTTTTAAGAGCTAAAATTTGCATTATCATCCTTGGTATGATATAATGTAAACATTTGCAGCTCCAGAATGATTCCTGCTTCATGGCATTGTAAAAATTAGGGAAAAAGCTGGTAGTAAAAAGGCAAATTTATGGAATGCAGCTGAGCATTTAGTATTCGTCCTGCTTGTGGTCATTTATGGTGAGAGATTGAAGTGGATAATGTAATTTCTTTGGTTGAAATATCTGTTGAGCATCTGTTTGTATATCAAATAACATGCACACACACATATGTAGGATGTGTATGTGAAATAGAGTTTATTTCTGCAAGGCTGTCCAGTTATTTATAGGGCATAATGATATTTCTGTCCCCTTAAATTTTCTCTGAGAAGCTTTAATAAATTTAAATAGATTATATGCTGTCAGAAAATAGTATAAATTTTGTTTACGATTCACTTGCTTTAAGGTACTTATACTAAAGAAGCTCATTTAACCCCAAGACTGAGTAGCATTAAGTGGTGAGAGGAGTCTGCTGAAGAGCTGCTACTGCCCTTTGCTCTTGTGATAATCTTAAATTACTACAATTTAATTGCAACTTCAAGGCACGGAGCTGAAGTATTTTTATGCAGCTGAGACAGGGCTGGAGGAGATGTAGTGAGATTTTCACAGGTAGCTGGTTTCTCTTTGGAGGCACAGCATTTCTCCAGGCCTTCCCTGCCTTCCCAAGTGCATCCACAGAGCATGAGTGTGTGCATGGACACAGCACCCGCAGAGGAAGATTTGCTGGGGATTCCCAGCTACGGGGGGAGCAGGATCGAGCCCTGCAGTAGTCAGGCAGCTCTGGTGCACGAGCGGTTTGTTTGCTGTTGGTATTTAAGCTTACATTAGAATTAAATAGTGCATTGTAATTATTCTTCAAATGAGCCTTGCTATCAAGTCTCTTCCCAGAGCTTTTCCCTGCAAACCTCCTCTGGGAAGACAGGGTGGGAAGGGGATGGCAACTGGAGGTGAGGACCAGGGTGTGATCGGGGGCACGGATGACATGGGTGGCACTCTGCCCTGAAAATACAGCCTGCTGGCTTGTGGGTATGGCACAGTCCCCGTGTCCCCAAAGGCGAGTTCAGGGTGCAGTCAGCTGCCCTAGCTATTCAGGGCCTGATCCAGAGCACGCTGGCATCAAATGGGGCTTCTGCTGCTGTCGCTGCCTTTGGCTTTGGCTCCTGATCTGTGTCACTAACTTGTATCACTGAAACTTTTGCTTTCCAACCCCCCCTCCACGTACAGTAGCATGTTTTCACACCTGGCGAGCAGTTCAGCAGAGATATGATACGCAACAGGAGCCAGAAAGCATTTGCTAAGTGGAATTTCTAAACGTCGTGCACTAGAGATCAGCAGCGTCTTTGCAACTGTTCTTAGAGGTCCTGGCAACCAAACTTTACTGAAATGCTTAGAAGAGGGTATGGCCAGGCTGGGAGCCCTTGACTTCATACCACTGAGGACACGCGTAAGTGCTTGGCCGGGCTAAAGCACAGTGGTGTTTAAATCGTGACTCTGATTGTTTGCTGTTGGCCAAATCCTTGCAAAATGTCTTGTTGCACTAAGAACCGAAGAAGATCTTGTGTTTGCTAGAGCTGCTTGCTTTTGCACTGGCAAGAGCACTGCTCACAGCCTGCTGCTCTCACAAGCTACCGTGCCGTTGGATTCCCGCAGCTCGCCGTGCATTGGGAATTGCAGCTGCCATAGGTAACAAGGTGATGCCAGTGTACAGAGAGGGGAGGAAGAAAAGTAGGATGGTATAAATCATGCAGTCATTAGAAGAAAAACTTAATTGTGGGAACTCTGTAGTCTTTCAATTTAAAATACTGTATTTTGGGCTGTAGAGGCATCAGCTGTGCTATTTTTAGGAGATCAGATATTTGTTGGTTGGGATGTCTGGAGTGTGTTAACATGTGCTCTTTTTTCCCCCCCCTTACTTCAGCATTGGAGCTACCAAGTCAGAGAAAGCTGCTGGCTCTGTTCGCGTGCAGTCTTCTTTGCAAATATGCTCTAGGGTTTTGTCTTTCTATTCTCCTGGCACCGATCTCTTCCATGCATGCAAGTGAACAGGCTTATGTCTAATGGCTGTTTGTCTGTGGCAAGTATCCAGAATAATCGTGATAACTTTTTTGTTCAGCGCTGTATTGAAAATGAAGACGAGTATCCTGTGGAAAACGAGCAAAGAAGAGAAGAGCATGGGCAAAATCAGTTTCTCCCCTAGAAGCATCTGGTACCTGAGGAGGACTAAATAATTTTTCTCTTCTCTTTGACCCTCCCGGTGCTGTTTTTAAAATATCTCCATTTTAGTGCCTTGAAATTGCAATTAAGTTGTAGTAATTTAAGATTATTGCGAGAGTGCAAAGGGCAGCAGAAGCTCTTTGGAAGTCTCATCTCAACACTTAGTGCTGCTCAGTCAGGGGGTTAAATGAGTTTCCTCAATGTGAGTGCTTAAAGTAACTAAATCGTAAACAAAATTTATACTATATTCTGACAACTAATAATCTATTTAAATTACATTAAAGTATGTGTGTGAAAATTTAATTAAAGACAGGAATACTGTCAAGCCTTGTAAATATCTTGACAGATCTACTGAAATGGAACCCATATCATAAAATATTTACACAGATCTGGTAGGCTACAGTGTTTCTGGGAGTGCTGCTCTGAAACTACTTTGTGGGCTTTTTTCCTCTCAGTTTTCCACTCAGTTTCAGTGGTCTTGGAAAGCAACACAAATAAATACCCAGAACATTTTATTTGGATGATTCTCCAGTGTGGTGTTTACTGCTAATCACTCTCTCTTTACAATACTTGTCACTGTTGTGTTTT
Source organism: Melanerpes formicivorus (assembly GCF_026170545.1). Classification (NCBI taxonomy): domain Eukaryota; kingdom Metazoa; phylum Chordata; class Aves; order Piciformes; family Picidae; genus Melanerpes; species Melanerpes formicivorus. The sequence goes on along the minus strand of NW_027142380.1, from coordinate 7,423,313 downwards.
TATTAGAAGTGCCCCTTTCCTCCAGAAGTTAGTTTAGTGCTGCTGTTAATTCAAAGAGACCCTGAGAACCAGGCTCTGTGTGTAATGGGATGTGTTTGCATTGTGACAGGGCTGGATGTCTGGCCCAGAGCATGGTGCTGCAGAGTCTCCTGATTTAATTGATTTTATTTTTTTCAGGTAGAAAGTGCTTATTTATGATCTTTTTCTTCTGTATGTTTGAAATCTATATGGAAGCATTTCCTGGCGTGCTGGTGTGTGCACTTGCTGCACAGGACCCTCCTTGCTCGTGCATCTCCTTTGCGCTACTTGGCCTAGGCCGCTTTCAAGATGAGGAATACTTGCCCTGGATAAACCTGACTCTGGCTGAAACATCAGCTGTACTTTGGTCCTTATTGAAAACTGCCCCCTGGGATGCTGCACATCAGGTGCTTTTGCCAGGAAGGTGCAGGATGAACTGTGCTTTCTTATCACCAAAAAAGCATCAGGGCAAACTCCTAGCTCTCCTTGACAAGGTTTTACATTCCTTGGATCCTCGGGGTCAGAGGAGGATGTGGATTTGGGCATGGAAAAGAAGGGTGGGGTAGGAGCTTGGTGCCATGGCTGTTGGGGAGCCCTGGCTGGGCTGGGTGCTCGGATGCTGAGCACCAACAGCCCGACAGAAGGTGGCACAGTTCGGCAGGTTGGCTGGAGCCTCTAACGGCATCGTTAGCTTTCCCCTCTTCGCCAGACATTTCCTTTCATGTTGGATCCGAGTTTTAGCTGTGCTTCCCGATCTGTCTTGTCATCTTGTTGCTAGCAATTAGGGTCAAGTGTCTTTCCTTGGGCTCGCCGCAGTCTTCGTGTTAGTGTCCCTCCCCCAGCTCCTCGCCTAAGCTGTTTGTTCATTAATTAGTGGATTGGGCATATTAACACATCAGTAAACTGGAGTAGTCAGAGTTCCCAAGGCATCTCGGGAAGCCCTCTCTGGTTTTATGTGACCGGACATGCACTATTGCTGATACAGATAGCGGAGCTGATGATGCCAAAGTGTTGTTAAGAGAGAGATAAATAGAGAGAGCCCAGCAGTAAGCAGAATGTCATGTCTCTATTAAAAAGCTTGTGATAAAGGAAGATAAAATGGTGAGGGGGAACTGCTGGTGTGTTCAGAGCAGCTGTTAAACAGCTGATCACAAAAATCGATGCCGAATTCTCCTTCCTGCAAAACGCTTGCCCACAGAATTAATGCCTGAGCCTGGGCTTGATTGCAGCAAGCGGTAGAGCCCTGAAAGGACTTTTGTTCTTGCCAAACAGGCAACCAGGGTTTCTCAGGGATTCAGGAGCTGTCTGAGGCAGGATTCAAACATCCCTCCCCGCTTCCCTTTGAAGTGGCTGCCCCTGTTCCGCAGCGACACGGTGTTCCTGGGATGCTGATGAAGTTGTTCCAGGCTTGTTGCTCCGTGCTGCCTCATACCTTGATTTCCCTGGCGCTGCAGCCACCAGTGCTTATGTTGGTTCCTATCTGGAGGTCGGTCCCTGGTCACAGCAGAATAAAGTCATGCAGAGTTTTGTGTATCTGAGGCTGCTCTGCAGAAGTGAAAAATGTAGCTGGCTATAAAGAAATGAGTGGTCGCAGCAGATGAGAGGGGAGTGGTATTAAATACTTTACCGGTTCTGTAATGAAACGTGCTGTAAAACGTTAAATCATCACATCCCTGTTTGCTGGAAGGATGTTAATCATTCCATTAAGAAGGATTTAGTAATTAACTGATACTTCTCTAGGAATGTCAGTTCTAAAAAGCATCTTCCCAGCTCTGCGGAATGGATGTGAAATTTGAATTTCTCTTTCTGCTACTGGAGAGCTGAGAGGTGAGCATCAGTGGGACACCTCTTCCCAAGAAACTCTGGGAATGCCAAGGGAGCAGAATTGTTTATTTGTTTGGAGAGGTTTTTTATACAACTAAAATGTTCTGTGCTAATAGCCTTTTGATTGCAAGGTTGTCTTTTATGACTATAGTCAGCTGGGCCTGTTGCAAGCCTTATTTCAGGAGTAGTCTGTTTGGGATTAAGAAGTTAAAACCTTTGCGAAGTGTTCATCTGAGTGCTTGCATTATTTATTTTTTTTATAATAGCTTTTATGTTGTAATAGTAAGCTTGCTGACAGTGAGTCATGAACTCTATCTTCCATGAACCTCATGACAAATTTTTGTTAGCTGGTCAGGCAGCTCGCCCAGCCCAGTTCCCACGTTTCATACTTGGGCTGGAAAGAAAAAAAATCCATTAAAAAAATGGTGTAAATCCTCCTTTCCTCCTGTGGCAGAAATCTTATTAAAAGCAGCGGCAGTGCAGGGGGACATGGAGCATCATGGAGCAGCTCCTGATGTTGGGCTTTTTGGAGAGTGCTGAAGCTGGATTTGGCCAGAAATGGCCAAGTCCAGGGACAGATGCAACTAAGAAGGCTTTTGATGTTTGCTGATGCTCAGTAAGGTCAAGAGTGGGTTTTGGAGAGGCTGTACATTCAGGTAGAGGAGCAGGTGAGCAGAGGAGGACAAACTCAGTATTTTTCACCATTTCTCTTCTGAAGGCTCAGATTGAAGCCCCTGGAAATTGTGAGGTGCAGGGGCTGGGAAAGCATCTATGTAGGCACTTCTGCATACTGTGCTGTCCAGCTCACTGCCTGTTTTCCAGGGTTTGGTCCACTTTTTGCCTCGATGAAGATCACAGAATTTGGCATTAACCTTGTCAAATTGTAGCTTTTTCTCATATCGTGGTCCCAACTTCTAATATCACAGTTAGCTGTACTGAAACTATACCCCAAGTGAAATTTTCTGTGAGTGATATGAATCCTGCCCAGCAAATAGCATAATACAGTGGCACCAATTGCGTTAGTATTGATACTTTCTGCTTTCATAACTGCTCTGCTTCTCAAATAGTGCTCCTTCAGACAGTATCATGCAAACTCTGTTGATCAGCCTACTGTAAATTATTCCTCCCCCTCGGGTGAATTTCATAAATAGGTGCATTTCTGCGTGTACTGTATATGACAGCTGGATTTTGCTTTGGTTATGTGGCCTAAGCCCCAAATACCTCTGTTGAAATCACAGGGGCTGCCTTGGCTAGAACTGATTTCAAATAAGATTTAAAAAAATATAAGTCAGTTTGGCTCAGAGAATAAATTCTTTGAATATTCATGCATGTAACATGTAATAAGAATCTATCTGGATGTTTGTACAGTACATCATAGCCTACATCTACCTGAGCAGATTTCAAGGAGAGATTTTTCTCAGTGAGTTTCGCAATAGTAATAATGTGCTAACAACTTTGGTAATTTATTTTAATCAGGGAGTTGTGTCAGGGGCCTCATCCTGTTCTGGTTGAATTAAATGAGTTCAGGGAGAAAGGAGGTTCTGGAATAGCTTGTAGTAAATTGTTAGTTTTAAATAACATGCCTGTGCATTGATGTTCAGATAACATACATATTATGTTTGTAAAGCTCCCAAGTTGTATGTTTGGAACAGTAGAAATGTATTTTTCAGTGATAAATTACTTGATAGTTAAAAGGCTTTGGAAGAGGAATGTCCAAAGTATGCAGTATAATTACTGTTTGTACAAGTATTTTAAAGTTGTTCTCTGGCAAACCTACTTGAGTTTCCTGAAGGCCAGTGGTGTAAGGAATGGTGGTCTCATTCGGGAAGCCTTTTAAATCTGTCATTTCAGTCACAGGATTTAACTGAGAATGGAAGAAACTCATCTTGATATATTTTAGCTGATGTTTTACCATGTACATTTGTTCTGATTTTTTTTTTTTCCTTCACTGCTATAAAAGCAACACTGAAAAAAAATTGCTGTTTCATAAAAGTCGAAAGGGAACGTCATCTGTGAATTAAGCTAAAATAGCTTAAATCTATCCAGCATAGTCCTAGTTTTAGGCAGTCAGAGAAGACTAGATATTTCCTATTACTTTTTTAAGTTTGGCTAGAATATGGCCTTTCCAGGAAAGGGTTCTCAAATGAAGAAAACCCTTTGGTTCCTCTGAAGGGGAAATCTGATTTTTTTCTTTCCCCCCAGTGCTTTGTACTGACTAAGGAATTCTGATCGTGCAGAAGCTTATTGCATGGAAATGGAAATTTATTAACTAGGATTTTTTGGGATTATAGTAGATGCCAGTCGACAGAATCACGCTGGTCAAGAGGTAAACTTGTAAATCTGGACAAACTGAAAAATAGTGGCTATAGGCGGCCTGGCTCTGTTATCAAACTTGCTGCATAAGCCAGAGTTTATGCACTGTGATAATGCTAATGACCAGCAGAGCCAATGATGCATGACTGGAGGAAATCAGTGGTATAATCGGAGAAAGTGATCAGGTTTTTGTCATTGAATATTAGTGATAAATAATGCACTTCATTTTGAGTAAGACAGGATGTGTTTAATTCTGATGCGGAGAGTTTCAATTTAATAAGGGGGCATTGCTGAGTGAAATGATCATCTTTTGTAATTTAAAGGGGAAAAAGAAAAAAACATTTGTTTCAGCATAATCTCCTGGCTGTCGCCGTCCACTGCTGTTCGTCTTCACCGGTGGCTGATAGTGAGGAAGATCTTCGGAGCTATTCGAGATGGCTGTTTATAGCAGCGTGCTTTATCTCAGCTACTCATTTGTGCAGCAAAGGACTAATTGCATGAGATGGAAATCAAAGGGGAACTGTGGACTATGAACTAGGTATCTTCTTTAATTTTCCCCTTAAAAACGTGAAGAGCGCAGCACATCTTAAAAGTGTGTGCTCTGTGCACTGGCTCTCCTGGAAAACAGCTCTCCTGTCCAGGCGGGAAAAGGAGGGAAGGACAAAAGAGAGAGATAAATTAGATCTTGTTTTGCAAGTTATCTTTTAAAGTCAGTGGAAGAACAAGGAGAAGTATAGCTTAAACTGAAGTAAGAGGGATATTAATAGTCTCTATAAAGGACAGTTTGCACCAGGAAAAAAAATAAAAAGAATCTGGTTGGCTTTTTTTAGCGGAACAGGCTAACACCCAGTGTAAATCTGTGTCATTAGCTGAAGCAGTGCGTGATTCTTAGAGCTTTGCTTTTCCTCTTGGGAGGCTCTGCCTGCAGAGGCTCATCCCCTGAGCTAGAGGTAGATGTTGTATGGTATCTACCTCCAGGAGACTTTGCTAGCCAGCTGCAGGACCTCTGCCCATGCCAGCCCACGGCCCCCTTGAAGCAAATACTGCCAGTTTTGCCCAGCGAGTGGCTTTGTAATGTGGCCAGGATCTTCCCACCACCCCTCGGAGTCGTGCTGGAACACAGAATCTCAGCTCAAGTTTCCAGAATTAGATGGCACAGTGAGTAAACACAGCGTACTTGCCAGTTCTCACATCCTCTTTTGCAGCGAGTATTGCAGCAAATCCTGCAGATTTGACTCATCTCCGAAGTTCTTCTCTGATTTGAAGCAGATCTTGTCTGCCTTTTGAGAAGGAGCTGGAAGTCTGGCCACAGCTCCTGAGCATACAGACTGTCTATAGGTGAGGGTGATATGCTTGAGTTGGCCTCTGCAGAAACTTAGGCAGCTCTGAGTAACTTTAGCTGGAGTTCTGTGCCTTTATCTAAGGGTAAAATTTGGCCTGCAGTCATCCTTTATTGAAAGCTTTATGGAAATACTTTGTTCTCACTACACACAAATATTTACATACTGGTGGGAAGATTTTTTTTTTCCCCCCCTTCATTTCTTTGTGGTGTTTTTGTTTTTCCCTGCTCTATGCCATAAGCACAAGGAGGGGGTGGAAGATGCTTCGCATAACGCCCTGTCAGGTAAAAGATAATATCCTGGTTTTCAACTGTTATTTCTCACAGGTCCAAGAAGAAAAATAACCAAAAATCTACCTGTGTTGGAAGCACTGTCTGCTTGTCTGATTGCAGTGAGGCATCCAGGGTGGGATGGGGGTTCTTCTTAATGTTGGAAGGGGAAGAGCCTACAGAGCAGAAAACTTTTCTGGGTAAATAAAAGTAGTGTCAGGTGCAGCCCCTGTGTTAAGAACAGCTTGTCTTAATGTTTCTGTTCATCGGTGTTGAATCGCCTCCGCGTGTCAAGTTCTGCTTGGTGGATGCTCTCAGCAGATTGAGGAGGAGGACACTTTGCTCTGCAAGTGCATTACAGTGGTCCACATGTGTGCTGTGACTCAGGTGTTCTCACAACTTCATGACATGAATCAAATGAAGATTGTTTCCCTGGAAAAGCGTTATCTCCTTTGTGGTATTTTTTTTCCCTCCCCGATGAAGGCTGATGCTGCTTTCACAGACTGTTTGACAGTGTGCTTGGTGCTGTATAGAATGAGGGCTTGGTTCACGTTGCAGCTAAGTAGAATTAGATCTGTCTGCTTGTCCCTGGGTGCTTCCCATCACGTTCCCTGTGGTTCAGCTGTCTCCACCTGATCAGGGGGTGAGACTGCATGGTAAGCTACACCAGCAGCAAACCAACTTAAGCGGGAAAAAGTGTTTTCTGCCAGCTGAGCATCCCCATTAGACTCTATAGAGGTCAGAAGAGGGACCGAGAGGGTCAGGGCCACCCACTTGATTAACTTCTGGCCTCTTGGTTGGCTTCACTGCAGTGTGAAACCTGGGCTGAAGGCTTTGTGTTTGGACCCATTTTTCTCCCTCTGAGCAGAGGAGTGCTCCTTGCCTGACTGCCCTAAGACATACTCCCAGCAGTGCCTGCTGATGGGACCACCCCACCAAAGCTAGTGCAAGTATGGATTTCTGTTTAGTTGTTAATTTAATGGTGCTCCCTTAGTGCCAGATGCTAAAGTTGTTAGTGTGCATGTACTGAAAAGCAAACTGTCATGTTTTCTTTGGGTTCTTTCCTGTTAGCAGTAGATGACGAACTGGTCCAAGAGGCTGGATGTTTTTGGTAAGGGCACTGAGAGATATCCAGGTTAGTAGCTGCTGTTTTTTCTTGTTTTTATAATAACTTATCTGTGTGATAAGCAAATGCAGCTGCACATAAAACTCAGATAAAACCGTGTCCAGCCTGCTGGCTAACTTCCGAGTTAGAGAACAGAAGGTGATAAGGAAATAGATGGCCAAAGCTCAGCGACATCACGCAAGTTCTCAACAAAAAAATAGATCTGATCCATAGACTGTTCACTCAGTGTCATGCAAGATGTACATCTCGGATATGTCGCCATTTGAAGGTGGACAGGGACAGCCATGCTCAGAGCTGCCGGTTCCATCTGTGGCCAGGCTGTCTGCTTGCCCAGATGTTGGCATGGATGGTCATTAGTATAGCACAGGGCTCATTCAGGCTTAGATGGGGGGGGTGAGTAAAGCTTTAAATATGGTTTATACTTTTATTGCTTCTGAAATGGGTGCAGGTGCATGTTAGCAGGAAGTGAAACTGGAGGAGCCCTGAGGGAGCCTTGCTCGAGCTGTGCCAAGCAGGTACAGCCTATGAGTGTTATCACCTTACTGATAGTCTGGCATGGTGTTGGCATTCACATGTCATGGGGATCGTGGGGCTGAAGTCATGGCATGGGCTGGTGGGGACCTCATCCCTCTGCCAGGCAGTATGGACAGGCTGTGTATTCAGGGCTAGTTGCCCTTGCTGTGCGGGGGACTCTTCTCCACTATGAGAGCTTGACTTGCTTGGCTGTCCCAATGTGGACAGGGAGGGGACAAGCAGAGTGTTTTGGGAGGAGTTAGCACCACAGGGTGGCATTGCATGTTGTCCATGACTCTCCCCAGGCCTTGCTGCATGACCAGCATCTGCTGCTGAGGTGGGATTGTGCCTCATATAATAGAATCACCCTGATTTGGGTTGGAAGGGACCTTTAAAGCTCATCTACTCCCATCCCTCTGCAGTCAGCAGGGACATCTTCAACTAGATCAGGTTGCTCAGAGCCCCATCCAACCTGACCTGGAATAGTTCCAGGAATGGGGCATCTACAACCTCTCTGGGCAACTTGGGCCAGTGTCTAACCACCCTTGTAAAAATATTCTTCCTTATATCTAGTCTAAAGCTCCCTCTTTTAGTTTAAAACTATAAGCCCTTGTCCTGTCGCAACAAGCCCTGCTAAAAGGTCTGTCCCCATCTTTCTTACATGCTCCCTTTAAGTACTGAAAGGCCACAATAAGGTCTCCCCAGAGTCTTCTCTTTTTCCAGAGTGAATATGTGTGGTGGATAATTTTGAGGGAGGCTGGAAACAAAAATGACAGCAGTGCAAGGAAAGGTGAGGTGCCCACTGGTGGGGGTTGCACACTGATGCAGCTCTCGCCGTTGACACCACACAACCCTGTGTGCTGGCGGGGGCTGGCTGCTGGCTGCGGCTCGCCTGGGGAAACGAGACTGAGACGGGCACCAGCTGCCTGCCCTGGGGCCTCCCTGATGTTGCACAAAGTCGTCTGCCTTGGCCGGTTAACTACCCGTTTTTGCATTGTCTTGTTGAGGAATTTGAATGTGCAGTCTGTGAAGCCAGGCATCAAAGCATTAACCCTCACTTTTAATTATTACCTTTGGTCTTTGGAACGAGTAGCAGTCGGAATAAAATACTTCGTAGGAATAAAATACTTACTATCCACCTTTTCTTCCTCAATGGTTTGTGCCTGACTTGAGTTGCCAGGTCTCCCTAAGGGTGGCTGATGTGCAGATGAGCAGAAATGCAGTCCTGAACCGCTGCTGTTATCATCCCATCACTTCACTGTGCGTGGAGGCTTCATATTCTGTGTGTGCAATTATGCATCCTTCTAAATACTCACCTTGTGTTAGGGTTATTCACTGTTTGTTCTTATGTGTCAACACCACATCTGATTGGAGCCTTAATTGCTCTCCATGCTCCTATATTTTTCCTACTCCTAGACCAGTTGGAGTGATTGTTGAAGGCAGGGCCCAAGGCAGTGCAACACTACCAGGATATGGTCTGCCCCGCTTCCCAGGTGGCACACACAGAACAAGTGCCTGAAAAAATGCCCCTCTAAGTCATAACAAACAGCACAAGCAGAAGCAGAGATGAAGCTCTGTGAGGAGATCTATGACTTGATCCAAGAATTATGTGATGTGCAAAGGTGGAGAGAAAGGCAAACTTCTCATCCAAGACATGAAGGCAGTGGTTGTCCTGCCCCAAGGCACTCCAGTGCAATCATCCAATGGCTGCTGAAATTTCCACTGTCCTAGCTGTGCCCCAGCCAGAGCTCATCACCATAGTGCTGTAGCCACGAGATCCCATGCCAGCTCCAGTTGTCATTGGTGAATTTACCCATGGTTGGTAGCAGCCGAAGCTGCCTGTACAAGCAGTGAATTCTCCAGTAACTAGCTAGCAAGTTACGGTGGCTCTGCAAGTACTCCCCACACCTGGATAAGCCATGTTTGTGCCCATCATGGTAAGTGAGGTAAGCCCCATCTTTCTCTAGTATGGCAGAACAGTCTTCATGAGTGAACTCAGTTTTACTTCATATTTCAGAGCAAGCCAGCAGCAGGACCTCTGAAGGTGTAGCTGTGGTCACAGCTATTGCTGCAAACACTGCAGGGTTTGACAGAGGGCTTTGGGTAGGTGGCTTGAAGCTCAGCTGTGCATCAGTAACAGCAGGTATGTGGCTACTCACCTCATGTACTGTGCTGGTGCTCTTGCACTGTGATGGCAGTTACTTCACTGGCATCATCCAGTGAAGTCCTTTCTGGAGATCCTGAGCACCCTGCCCCTCTCCCTGCTGTCCTTGTTGGGGACTCTACTTGTCTGCCACTGAATGTATGTGTTATGTGAGAGGGAACAAGCAGGATGGCCAGGGTGGAAGTGAGGGCTGGAAGCACAAAATGGTCTCTGGCTATAACAGAGGAATGCAGAGCTGAACAGAAGGCAGGAAAGTGGCAGGATGCTAGAGCCTCAGCTGTGGCATGACTGTGGTGGTCCCGGGTGGACACAGCCTGGGCCGCTGGCATGGCCTCACCCTCAGCATAGGTCCTGCGGCCCCGGAGCCACTAGAGAAAGCCCACATTTCCCAGCTCTGCCCACCAAAACCAAGTCCTCTGTGTCTGTGGAAAAGCCCTGCTCAAAAAAAAAGAGATTTTAAAATTTCGTATCATTGGGTCGCCTAAGGCACCTACTTTTTTTGTACCTTGAGTACGGTGTCCAGTTCTGGGCCCCTCAGTTTAGGAAAGATGTTGACTTGCTGGAATGTGTCCAGAGAAGGGCAACAAAGCTGGGGAGGGGTTTGGAGCACAGCCCTGTGAGGAGAGGCTGAGGGAGTTGGGGTTGCTTAGCCTGGAGAAGAGGAGGCTCAGGGGAGACCTTCTTGCTGTCTACAACTACCTGAAGGGAGGCTGCAGCCAGGTGGGGGTTGGTCTCTTCTCCTTGGCAGCCAACACCAGAGCAAGAGGACACAGTCTGAAGTTGCACCAGGGGAGCTTTAGGCTGGATATTACGAAGAAGTTCTTCATAGAAAGGGTAATTTGCCATTGGAATGGGCTGCCTAGGGGGGTGATGGAATCACCATCACTGGAGGTGTTTAGGAAGAGACTGGATGGGGTGCTTGGTGCCATGGTTTAGTTGGTTAGATAGTGTTGGATGATAGTTTGAACTTGATGATCTCAAAGGTCTTTTCTGTCCTGTTCTGTCCTGTCCTGTCCTGTCCTGTCCTGTCAGAGATTGAGGCTTCTCAATGGCAGAAATTAGTCTGAGGAGGAGAAACTAACAGAAGGCAGCAAAGCAGAAATCTTGCATTTAAATGGCTGCTTGTCCAAACCCACCATCATGGCAGAGAAGTGGGAGGAACCTCCACCAGCAGTTGGGATGTCCAGTGCTGATGGTGCAGAGTGTATCTTCCAGTCTGCACTGAAGAAAAAAACACAAAAAACAAACCACCCAAAATAATTAGGCAATAGTTGATTACCTCTTGGTTTCAAGTAAGTGTAGTATTGAGTGCAAATTAAAAACAACCTTGAAACTGCACTGATTCATAAAACTGTACACTGGGATTTTAAAAAATACCTCCATTGGTATCCTGGAAGCATCTGTTACATAATTAATGCACTTAAAAATATATTCTATTTATGATTAATCCAGGACTGTAGTGTGTGCTAGTTAAATGTCTGGATCCCAGGGTGCAATGCGAGGCAAGCAGTGCAGTTGTAATCTATTTGACGGTTATAGGAAAGGACATTTGCTACAAATAAATACATTTTCCTTAGTCTTTTTATTTGTCAGGGCCAAGCTTATGTCTGTTGTGCCAACTTTGTTGACTGGTAAATGTTTTGAGATTTATGCTGTTAATTTTGTAGATCTACTGGAAAAAAATAACTCAGGAATAATTAGGGAGATTGACCATAGAGTAATGTACCACAGCGTTACTGGGTTGATGAGCTTGAGTATGGTATATGCAATTAAAAGTGCTAAGGCTTAGTACCATGAAGCTTTTCAAACACTCTCTGAGATACACAAATGCTTTAGGGGATGTATGCTTCCCAAAGGATAACTTGCCAAAGTTACTGGATGCCTTGGGTCTCCTCTCCAGAGGAGTGTTTCAGGCTGAGACCTCCTGGCTGAGAGTGGTGGAGCAGGCACAGCAAGTACAGCTACAACCTGACAAACCTCAACCTGCACAGTTTTGTGGGTTTTTTATCAAGGAGGCTTCAGGGGCTCTGTATCCATAGATTTTTGGAGGCTTTTGAGGTGGCATCCAGCCAATAGGTTCTGAAACAGCTTCTGGCATTGCATTTCCTCTGACAGATTGCTCTCTCTGTCCTCTGTTTCTGTTCCTTTTTTCTTTTTTCCCTTCCCACTTTATCTGACCGCTGTCTTGTCATGTTGGCGCAGGATCACACCACATAAAGCCATCTTCAATCATGCTTTCATTACTGTGTTGTAAAAGCCTGGAACCCTTTAAGATTGTCCATCACCCTTTTGTGTTCCAGGTGGCAGTCCCACATTGTGGGTGCTGTGGGTTCTGTGTTTCCCTGCCTGTTTTAGGCTTACAGAGCATCCTGGCTGCAGCAGCAAGAGCTATGTCTATGATACCATGTAAAAACCTCTCTTTCCTAATGATTTTTTTTTAAATGAGCAGTTGCCATGCGTGCTGGTATTTAGAGATTGAGTGCTGCAGGTCCTGTTGCACCTGGTCTACCCTGTGTCACTGATGGATTTTTAAAGGAGGTACCTGTTTTGAAACCATACTTGGTTTTTGATGTACATGCCTGCCCTGCTGCCGCTGGTGTGCCAAGACAAGGCACGGCATGGAGGTTGGCACCTTTGTGCTCTGCACTTACAGTGGAGACAAGATAGAGAAGGAAAAGCAGTTGTCTCCCATTTACTTTTGGTATCCCCGTGCCCTGTTGTGTGGTCTTTGGGTGCTGCACCTGGTGTGAAAATCTTGGAGGTCTCTTCCAACTGTAGTGATTCCGTGATTGTGTGTAGGCATGCCTGCAGAGATGTGCAAAGCGTAGGACAGCCTGACTGCGGCCGGCATCCTCTCCCTGAGGCTGTCTGCATTGCCAATACTGGAAGTGAGTTACTAATGAACTCAGGTTTCCAGTTACTATCGGTTCTCTTAAATTGTTTCTGCACTTCAGAGTCCCTGGTGTCCCTTCAGAATGTAATGAGGGAGGAGCAAGGCTGGTTTTGTGAAAGAGGGAGATACTGCAGCCTGTGCTGAAGAAACTCTTACCTGTGGATGTGCTCTTGGCTCTTCCTCACGATTAATCTCGATGGAAACACTGATTCTGACTTTTCCCACTGTATAATGCAAACCCTTGTTATCTTTGCAGTATAAAAGCCTACTCAGCATGGGCTTTTCCTTTAGTCCTGAAGAGATGGATGCTGAGATACCTATATGCCAGACTGTATTTCTAGCAAATTGGGACAAAAAAAGATATTGATTACTATTGGTAACTTAATTTTCTGCAAACTAAAGAGCCCCAAAGAGAAACCCACTTCAAAACCTCTTTGTTTCTTCCTTTTCTCTTTATTTTATTTTTTTTTTTTTTTTTTAAACAAAAGATACATTCTAGCAGTATTTCAGTGGTCTAGGGTTTCAGCCACTTTCTTTGATACTGATTTGTGTGAAAGCAGTTGTGTCAGACAGAAAGAAAGGATAAAAGCCTGTGATTTAAGGTAAAGGATGTGAAAGGCGGTGGGTAGCATGAAATGGAGATGGGCTTGGATCTAATGAGGGTTCCTACAAGTGGACCTTGGTTCCTCTGCTCATTACAGGCTGGGTTGGTGATGTTGGGCAAAGTTGAAATGGGTTGGGGTGAGTGGTTGATAAAAACAAAGAATAAGACTTTTTGGGAAAAAGCAGAATCTGGTAACTCCAGTGGTGCAAGTTTAATTTTAGAACAGGATTGCATTTGAGTTGCTAGCATTAGAAAAACTTCTGAGCTCGCATTATGCTGCAAATTTCTTTATTTTCAAAGTGGAAATTTTGCAAGCTGACGTTTTGCAGCATGCGTAGTACGATTTGGCTGACAGCATTGTCTGGCAAAAGAAATAACCAAATTATTATTCAGTCATGGGTTTTTAACAGCCGCAAAGCAAGTGGATGTTAACTAAATGATGCAATTTATTCCCTTCCTGCTTATTGCCAGCTTGCCTATTACAGAGAGACTGCCAGCTTTAAATAAGTGGTACCCAGATGGTAGTCGCATGACGCCCACTTGGTTACAGAGCCTAAGCAGGGAATAACTCGGCAGCCACTACAAGCTGTGGGTCAATTGAGGGGGAATGCCTGTTGCTTCACAGTTTTGCATATGTAAATCTGTTAATGTTATGTCAGTATTGTGCGGTCTAAACACAAGCATTGCCTTTCTCTGGGGCCCAGATGAACTTGGATCGCCGCCCAGTTAATGAGGAGCCGAGTGCGGAGCGGCAGTCGGAGGCAGCCGCCGCCGTTTGCTTCCTCGGCGTGAACTCCCTGCATCCCGGATGCTCTCCTGCCGCACCGCTGCCCGGGGCTGGCAATGCTGGCTGGAGCCACGGGGCAAACACTCTTCCCCCCCCGCCCCCCTCTATTTTTAGCCCCAGAGTGGAAGAGGTTTGGCTTGGCCTGGCTGACGTTTTCTTTCTGTCTGCCACACTTCTGCGCTCGCCTTCATTGACTGCAGATGTGGCGCGCAGCCGCCTCCGAGAAGTCATGAACTGTGTCGTCTGCGCCCTTTAACAGCCAACATCTGCTGTGGCTGCCTGATGGAAGCAGCATGGAAACAATTTTGGGGAGAGCACTGAAGTTTGGCCCGACAGACGATTGCTTTATATTAATTGCATTGAGATAGTTACTGTATGATTTTGAAGCTGATTTCCCCAGCATCCCCCCTTACTCCCCCCACCCTTTTTTTATTATTGTTTTAAAAGCAGTAGTTAAACTGGTTTGACATGGGAATGCTTTTTATTGTTGATCATTTCTGGTTCTGAAAAGTTTATTACAATGGGTGAAAACAACAACCAAAAAAACCCATAAAAAGCTGGGGCTGTAATATGCTTAAAGGCTGAAAAAGTACCAATAGTGTTGATTTAACCAAAGAAAATGTTCCTGGAGGTATTGTAAATTTTATGTGCCAGATGAAAAGCATTAAGTGTGTTATTTTTCACAAAGGAAAAACATTCTGATTTCTTAACCATTTTGTAAATTACATTAATGCTGTAATACGGTTTAAAAAGTCCTGGGCCTGTTCCAGGAGCACTCACCCTGTGAGCAGGTCCCACGGGATTTGCCTGCAGGGGTGTGGATCGCGGGCCCTGCCTGGAGCAGGGTTGGGTGCAGGGACTCTAGCAGACAGAAATCTGCCTTTTTGGGCAAAGTACTCTGTTGTTGCTTGGGGTTTGGTTTTTTTCCCTCTTCTTTTTTGGAAGTTTCAAGTCAGCGTTTTAAATGCAGCAAGAATAAGACTGAGGGAGAAAATAAGCTGCTTTGGAATGCAGCAGAAAGCTGAGATGTTTCAGCATTTTATCTTTAGTTTGCTAATTATTTCTCATGGAGATCTGAGTTGATTCCCTGAGATTTCTTTTAAGCCTCTTAAGAGTAAATTTTTTTGGCTAATGATAATTTTCCTCCGCTTGATGTTCCCCAGCTAGAATATTGTGGTGCTGCTTGCTGGCATGGCTTGGGAAATAAACTCAAGGTCCAGAATATAGACCAGCTAGGGGAGAAAGTGATGAGGAAAAACCAAAGGATCTGTAAGAGCCATAAGGGCTGTGTAGAGTCTTGATAACTTGGAAGTGAATCTGTCATCCCCCTCACTGAGCTGGGAATTTGTCCAGCAATTGTCCCTTTTGATGGAAAATTAGCACTTACTGAACAGCCTGTAGCAAATTCTTACACAATAAAGGTAAATCAAGCCAGGCATTGGTTTATATGTGCTGCTTTTTTTTTCACTTCCCTATATTAATGTGAGAACTATAGCTTACCCTACTGAAAACTTAATTAGGCAAACAGAATGCTATGTTAGCAGACACTTACTAACCCAGTGTGCTCAGGACTAGATTCAAATAAGTTAATAAGAGTTATATTAGGTGTTTCTAATGGTACTTTCCATTTTTTGAAATAAATGCTGCCTTTGGTAATAAGCCACCCACACCTTTTTGGGTAATAGTTTAATTGAAAGGCTTGATTATGTCCAGTTAGTCACAGAGCATCCCTTCTGCTCTGCGGTATGTTAATGCAAGTCTTTTCATACCCCTTAAATTTGGATGCCTGATGTAAAGCCCCTATAGGAGAAAGCTGGGATGAGAGAAGGAAACAATCTGTTGTGGATTATGCTCAGAAGAGCCAGCAGACACGAGCAGAACAAATCTTCAGAGTTAGTGTGGGTGTAGGGGTGCGTGCATGTTTGTGTATAATGTATTTAAAATGCCAATAGCTTATGCCTTTTGAAGGCTCCAAATCATAGCTGTCATATTAGCTATACCATTTCCAAAAATAATGCCAGGAGCAGAGCAGACTGATACTGATTGTTCAAAAAAGCACCATTATTCTGTGATTATTTTATCCTAACATCTCCACTTAAAGCAGTTGTTTCCATGCAGTGTTTCTCAAAAATTATTTGCTGGAAGGATGCTGATTCCAAACCAAAGGCATTTTCATAAGATTTTTTTCCTCCTGGAAGACAGAGTGACAGGGGGAGAGGGGAAGAACCTTCTTATTTTCACACAGAACAGTAGGGGTTGGAAGGGACCTCTGGAGATCATCTAGTCCAATCCCTTTGCTAAAGCAGGGTCACCCAGAGTAGGTTGTCCAGGATCACATTCAGATGGGTTTTGAAAATCTCCAGAGAAGGAGACTCTGCAGCCTCCCTGAGAAGCCTGTTCCAGCCTGTTCCAACCACCCACAAAGTAAAGAAGTTTTGCCTTATAAACATTTAGGTGGAACTTCCTGTGTTGTAGTTTGTGCTCATTGTCCCTTGTCGTATCACTGGGCACTATTGTTTGACATAGGATGTCAAATGGTGATGCCTGTCACTAGGCATTTTCTTTCTAATTCATTTCAGCAAATACATTTTTGGACAAAGGACATTAATGCAAAACCTGCAAATTTAAGCTGGCAGTCACAAGTTTGGGACTTGCTTATTCCGTAAGACTGGTGCTACTTCATTTCCTCCATGCTTGCATGTTTCCATTTACAAAGTGGGAATGGGAAAATGTTGCCATGTTCAGAGGCTGCTGGAGGCTTTAAATAATGTTTGTGGTGTTCTAAAGTCATCTAATATAGGTAATTTTGGTAATAAAAAGGATCGATGTCTTCGACCAGACTCAGCCTCAACATGACCACTCTGTTGGTGTGATGCTGTGGGTCTGTGGCATTTCTTACCAATCATACCATTCTGGGTGAGCACACCTGGATTTGTGCCACCAGGCAGAATTGGCAGTGGTTGCAGACTTTAAAGCATTTCTTGAACATCAGTAGAGCAGCAGTTATTTGTTACAGTGCTGATACAGATCATGGCATGTGTGCTAATGATTACATGTGGTGGGCCAGTAAAAGTGTGTCTGTGTTGAGTAGGGCAACCTTTATTTGGCAAAGAGACCAGAGCCTGGTTATCTGGTAAGGATACTCTTGCCAGAAAATAAGTGATGAAGAAGTGTACGCCCCCCCCAAAAAAAACCCCAAACCAAAACCAGAATAAAAATGTTGTTAGTCTGGCATTATTTTATGCCCACCCCTAAGCAACAGAAGCCTTCGGTGCTAAGAAGAGCTCAGAGCAGAGCTTGAGAGGTCCTTTCGAAGAAAAGATGTTCAGGGGATTCCCTGAGAGAAGATCAGATAAGGTAGTAAGTAGAGGATTCAGGCGGAAAAGTGGTTTGGAATTGCAAATCAGCGGTTTGCCCATAAGTGCTTTGGGTTGGCTGTGGTGTTTTCTGATCACTATAGATTTTTATTTATTTATTTTTATTTTTAAAAAAAAGGTCTTGAGTAAATTTTTTTTTCACCCATCTTTAAGCTCCCTCAAAAGGCTGCTGATTTTCAAAGGCTGAGGGTGGTTGCTCACTCCAGAGCTCTGCAGGCTGGTGTGAAATCACTGCTCGCTCTCTTGAGGCTCCTGATCTCTGTCTCCGATAGAGCTCCTTGCTTGCAAATGCTTCAGCATAATTCATTGCTTTCTTGAGCATTGTAGGAGGTTGAATAAATATGATTTCTGCAGTCTGTATGTATACATAGATCTATGTATGTATATATAAAGCAATGAAACTTGGACATGCTGGGTGTTAAGCAACTCGCCAACAGCAACAGGAGGAACTAGTGTCAGAACAGGACTTAAATTTATCTGTTGCTCACTGGTGATCCCACAACTGGGCAGGATCCAGCTGAGCAAACTGTGATGTGGTGACTGTTCTGTCTCTTCCCACACAGTGTACTTATATTGTAAAAGATGTATTAAAATATTTAGGGAGTTGGACATATGTCATGTAATAACTGGAGAAGCTCTAGACCATGGGCAGTTCTTGCTTGATGTAAAATGTAAAACTATCTAAGTTTAATAAATCCACCAACACCTGGCTGCAAAGAGAGGTAGGTGGGTTTAGTTTTTATTGTTGTTTTTCTTATGTATTTGTTTAGCTTGGAAGGTGCAGGAGCAGAGTGAATGCAAGGCATGGGGACATGTCCATCCCCACCACTGATGGCAAACATGAGGGCAGGTGTTTGCAGGTCCCAGCTGCCTGGCACCTGCCTGGTCTCTGCAGGGCTGCTTGCCTAGGGGTACATGGCAGGTCACCCCAGCAAAGGTGGCTTAAGCTGCATAAAATGCCATGTTATGGTCAGGTCTACAGGAGCATCATCTGATCCTTCTGGCATGTTGTCATCTTCAGCTTATCTCCTGGGGTCTGGTCCCTAGTCTGGCCCCGTGTGTCCTTGTACCTTCACTGCTCTGCTTTCACAGAAGAAATCTTGAGCAGAGTTTGGGCTATGCTTTGTGCCCCAGTAGTAACAGAATGGTTTTACAGATGGTATCAGCATCCCCAAATCACCTTCAGCATCCACTGCCTTCTTTCTGCTGGCTTGAAACCTATAGCTTTATTTCATCCACGAGGCAGTCAAGCTATCTCAAAGCACTGGCACTCTCCAGACTGAAGATAATGTTGGCATAACATAAGTATAATTACTGTCAGTGTAATCAACAAGGATTACTGGATTGATTTTTCTCTTTTTTTTTTTCCTTCCCCTCCTTCAGATGTTTAAGAAACCCCAAACTTGCATAAGAGTGCATAACTTGGTAGAGTTCCCCATTGCTGGAGGCATCCTTTTGAGCTAGAGCTTTGCTTCCCTTGGAAGATATAGGATCTTACATGCCATCAGTCAAGATTATGGGTATGGTGTTGCCAAACCATAGGTTATAATTACAAGGAAAAGATGGAATTGATCTTGTCCAGCAAGATGTTCTGCAGTTGTGCATGACATGTGGGCTGCTTCCCCCACAGCAGGTGGAGAGCTGCTCGTGTATAGGACCATCAGGAGCCGGGAAGATGCTCCTGAATGGTGATCAAGAGCTTGGGAGATGGTTCTCTTGCATCCCCCTTCAATGCTAACTTCACTGGAGTTGAAAGCTGAAAGAGGTTTGGTCTCCTTGGTGTTTTGGGTGAAGATGAAAATGGCTTTAATCTTTTTGGCTGGAGTCTAAAACGAAGGTATAACCTTTTTAATGCAACTGGCAAAGAAACATGTTTCTTACAGGTGTAGCTTTGTTTTTTGTCCTGTGTTCTCTTGCAAATGAGCATCCTTCTCTTTTTCTTTTTTAGCATGCATATGCTTCCTTTTGGAAATTCTTGTTTCCACCCCAGCACCTGCATTTCAAGCCTCTATCATGCAGATCCATTTTTCCCTTTAGACATGTGCCATGCTGATAGGCCTAAGGCTAGAACATGCTTTTTATCTGTAAAGGCTTCCTCTTGCACTTTCACTTGGAGTAGGTGATGCTTTGAGCTGAAGGTGAGGGGCTGTGCTCTGTGGTTGAGAGCCAAGACCTATGCTTGCTGCTTCAGACTGGAAGTTAGACTATTCCAGACTTGTGACTTGGGTTTGGGAGTACTAAAACATTTGCATGTCTTAATGAAACTAAGAGAGATGTGGGTTTAAAAAAGGGCTGCTTGAAGAGAGTCTTTTGAGCTTGATATCTGCATGTACTTTATCAAAATGCACAAAATCTCAAAAGAAAGGTTGGATTTTGATTGTGTCCTCATAGTCTGTGTTCTGCCTTTTTTAATGCAGGGATAATATACAAACAGTGGTTCTGAACATCACAGGAATTTGGATGAGAAGAGCCTAAAAATCATTGGTTCTGCGTGCCCCAAAGTTGCATCAAAAGTTCTTTTTGAGAAATACGACCTTTTTATTGAAGCCTCATGGTGCAGGCACTATGCATTTCTATTTTCTGGACAGCCCCACGAGCATATTCCTTAAAACTCCCACTGTCTTCTGCATTAGCATTGGCTTCTGTGTTCCATTTAGATTTTCCTTAGAGCATGCCATAAACAACAATCCTGTAAATACAGGCGTTTGTAATGGTACCTTTAAATTACAAAGACTCTTGGATTCATGCAAGTAGACACATGCTTGCACAAAATAACTTTTGGCTTCCCCTTCACACTTTTCAGAATAATTTAAAGGAAGAAAAGATTTGCAAACAGTTGTAAAAGAGCCATAAAAAACTGTCAAATACCAGACCTTCAGCTAATTGTAAACTGTTTTGCTCTTGGAAGTCATACAACTGTTGATCTCATAGCTGCTTCATTAAGAAGGTGCTTCTCAGCTTGCCTAGGTAGCCATGAGCAAAAACGGCAAGGGATGTTGGGCTTCTGCTCTGAATGCCCAGTATAAACTAGAATAGCTCCAGGCAACTGAAGTATTCTGTACCAAAAAGGAAGGCATCATTGCAGGGAGCTGAACAGGAAAAAGCTGGAGAGCTGAGAACTTTTTTTTTTGACTCCCAACTGCTTCATCCTAGAAAAGGCACAACATCTCCACAACTTCTTCTGGGCTGGCATGGAGGAGGTGGAGCATGTTTTTGACCTACTATCACAAAAGGGTGCAGGTATAGATGATGAATGCAGTAGCATCTGTAGTCTTGGTCTCTGACTGACTGTTCTTATGCAAAATGTTCTAATTTTCTGTTTTCAAAGGCAGATGTGAAAAAACCTTGGACAGAACGGACTGACAACCCCAGCCAGCTGGTTACTTGCATCTCTTTTTTCTTCCCAGAGT
This sequence comes from Melanerpes formicivorus, assembly GCF_026170545.1. Taxonomy (NCBI): domain Eukaryota; kingdom Metazoa; phylum Chordata; class Aves; order Piciformes; family Picidae; genus Melanerpes; species Melanerpes formicivorus. Next base: position 7,402,675 of record NW_027142380.1, on the reverse strand, counting down.
GTTCCAGGGAAGACAGGAACTCATGGGTTGGCTTTTACTGGTCGGGATTAAAACAAAAGTTAATAGTCTCTGAACTCATCTCTACTTCTGCAGTTGGAAGGTGTGCCTGAAGAACATACTTAGCTGTTTGAATTGTGCCTTTCCAGTGCTGCAAAGTGGGGTGTCTGCTTCAGAGAAATATTAATAGCACCCTACTGGGTCTCATCTGTGGTGTGTTCACTCTCAGCCTCTCTCCTTTAGCACAGTTTCTAAAGCTCTATCATGAAATCTCTTTAAGAAGGGAAATTCTTGCCTTTGTGTATTGGCTGAGCTGATGAATGGTTGCCTGTTATCTGTTTGGTCCATGACTGAGTCAGGCTGTCAGAGAGACAGAGCTGAAGTCAAAGGGACTTTATTTCAGGCTTCTCTACCTCCTCTGGGTCAGCTATGGAGTAGATTCTCTCCCCATCTGCTCCTGAACCAGAAATGTCCTGTTTAACAAGAGGGAGGACTGGGGATTTTATCTGGCCCAGCCATTTCCTTCTTGATTTCCCAGTTTCCTTCCCCTGCAGCAAGCCTATGCTGATCCCTCACCTCCAGCCATGGGTACGGGATGTGGCCTCTTTTGCAATGATTCTTCCAGCTACTTAACATGGGGAGGGAAAACACTGTCATTGATTGCCCCTGGTGAATTTGGATATCACCCATGCATGCCTAGCTGCTGGAGGTCCAAGTCTGTATTAGTAGTGGATTGTGTTGCTCTGCAAGTGCTAATGTGCTACCTGAGACCTGTGGAGAAGGTTAAAATCCTGCCTGTGCTTCTAGAAAGATGTCACCTTTTATATGAAAAATTTATGTGTGAGTTACCTGATGGCAGGTATCTGTGCTTACAAAGGCTGACTAGGGTGTGCTGATTAGCACAAGGTGCATGTTCATGACTCTTTAGACCAGTTCCAGTAAATGGCTTATATTGGGTAATGCAGCTTAAGCGTCTGAGCAGTGTTTCTCCTACCCCAGAACTGCAAGTAGGGAATTAGTTGCCAAAGCTCAATCTGGGCTGTTTTCCTGCTTATTTAATATTTACTAGGTGCTGAATTTCTGGCTGAGAGACATTACAGGGTAGCAGAGTCTTCCCAAGAGGGGTTTGCTTTGGCTGGTCAGAATTGGATGGGTTTTTTTTATTCTGGAAAAAACAGTTAACCTCAATTTTGTTTCTAAGCAGACATGAGCCAAGCTGAAGGCTTATCGATTTTGGAGCGTGCTGGCAGCTTGGTGGCCTCTTCATCTGGGAAGGATGAGCACAGAGAGAGGGACCCAGCACAGGATGGGGTAGCCTACAGTGCTACCATTGCAGCACACAGCAAATGGTCAGGGAATGGGGTAGCACTTAATAAGTGAAGAGGAAATTCCTGGACGCACAAATGAGATGATACGAGTGATAAAAAAAAGCCCAACCAAACCTGCCCTGAAAATCAGCTGTGTGCCCAGATTCATACCAAATACCATCACCCATACAGTGGTTTGGTGATCTGATGCACTGCTGTCCTTGCTAGCTTAGGTGTGACTGGATTTTGTGATCTCATTCTTCAGAAGCATGTCAGAGAGTCGTTGAACCATCCAGTGGATGTTAGCCTGACTGACTGCAATAACGTAACTTTGTATTTTATGTATAGTCTGCTTAAATGGTTTTGAAAGCATTAGGAAAGAAAGAAGGGACTATATGCTGTACAGCTTGGTGAAGGAAGCCCTGATGAGTGATTTGCCTATGACTCTACAGGTGGTAAGACCAGTTGCTGGCCCCTGCTTGATGCCTCACTATTCTTCTCTGACTCAACTTGTGCTAGAAGTCTTCCCATCTTCCTGCTGCATGTATCTTGTCTCGTGTGTATGTCTTCACTTCCAGTGCTTTTCCCATTGCAAGGACAGCTGCTAAGCACTACTCTGCCTTGGGATAGCTTTCACATCCCTTCATGGCTTTCCTCTGCCTTGCAGACACAAACATAAAGTTTATCCCTACTTTCCCAGCCCTCAGTTTTGCCTCATTTTCATCACTTTCCTATACCCCAGAGTCACCCATAACTCTTTACTACATCAGTGAAGCAAAGCTCAAACAGTCCCTGTCTCCCAGCTGCTGCCCTCTCAGGTATGACAGGGACTGTTTCAGTGAGAAAGAACATCTTACTTTTTGTATCTGAGCTCTCTGGCATAGGCTCATGTCTTGTTGGAACAGGGAACTGGGGTCTACTAATACATTGTCCCTTGGGGAGGAGTAGAATACAGCGAAATGTGCAACTTGGCAGAAGGTCCACGAAGGAGTAGAAAACCAGTCATGGACCTCTGGATGAATCTCTAGCTGGTGGCTGAACTCCAGGACAGTTTTTTCCTGACAGTGGCAGTCTTGGTTAGTTGGTCTCCAGATGCTGCCACCCTATGAATATTCAGTGCCAATAAAATATGCACAATACCCTAAGCCTTGCCAGGGTGAGCATCTCAAGGGCTCGATGAACTTTGTAACAGCATTACTCAGTTGTAGGGGCACGACTGATGCAGCAATTGATTTCTCAGTTCAGGCTTCACCTTCTTTTGAGGAGAGTTCATCCCTGTTTGCTTTTCATAATAGTGTTATTACACCTCGCTGGCAGCAGGACAAGGGAGTAGCGACCGTGCAGCTTTTCATTCCTGGTGTGCTCCTGTGCAGTGATCAACAGTGGTGAGCACCAGTCCATCAGGCTTGCATTTAGCATATCTGATATGTTATCAGCTGGCTATCATGGCATTAACACTAATGTGAGAGAGTCCTGTTTTCACTCAGAATTTTCCAACAGCTACAGAACAAAGGCCCCCAGGGAGTTTCAATATGAAAGAAAAAAAGCAGAGTGGGGAAAAAAAAAGAGAAGGAAAAAAAAATGCAAAGCTATGCTGTGGTAGCAGGAATACAAAAAAATGCATCTTTAAACTTTTTTTTTTCCCCCCTCCTGATCTACTTTCTGTATGACTCATGAGCCAGGCTCTAAAATGGCCTCCAAACATGCATGCATAATTTTGCACATCCAAGTGTCTGCATATGTAGTGCTCTTAAATATCCCCAAGGCGTTGCCTTTGCTGCTGGGGCAGGGTGGGGAAGAGACCAAGAGGTTCATCCCCAGAAGGCACCTATCTGGTGTTAGCATCTCTTCCCTGATGGCCTTAGCCCAGCCTTCAGTCTGCACCAGTCAGTCACCAGTGTCCATGTGACCTGCTCTTCTCCACAGGTTTATGCAGAGCTAGTTTAGCTTGAAGAATGTCTGATTGTCTGTCTGTCTTTTGGGGTTTTCTTTCGGTTCGTTTTCCTTTTTTGTATTGTTTGTTTCTCTTTCATTTGTTCCTCTCTCAGGAAAGGCATTGCCTGTGAAGGAAGCCATGGGTTTTCTGAGTACCAGCTGTTTTCCAGGAACTAGCTGGACAGGCCAGGGTGAGAAAGAGACAGCTTTTGGAAACAGTTATGTGTGAGGCTATAGCAATGAGGCAAAGACCACCTCTGGGCTGATGGCTTTGCTCTTTAGTCATAGGGCAGTGGGACCTATTGCCTGTGCTTATGGAAAAAAAAAACAAATAAACAAATATGCTAAAAATGAAACCTGGCTATCTGGTTGTAGGTTTTTTTTTTCTCTTTCAGTGATTCCCGACAGGAGGCTTTTAAAGCAGAAATCTGGTCTGTGCTTCTCACAGCTTTTGTAAAAACCTAAGGGCTCTAAAATGAAAAGCCAGCACATGGACATACTTGCAGTTGTTGGAGCAGGGTTTTCACCCCTCAGGAGGGGATGTACAAACTGTTGTCAGCTGAAGCAGTGGAAGCCAGTTAACAGCCAGAGTCATGGGTGTCTCTTTTATGGTCATAACCCCCAGTTTTAGGAGTTTGAGGGGCAGATGACACCTCCTTTCCTGCAAGTGGCTGGTGACACTCGGCACATGCTTTGGGTGCTTTGTGTCGGTCAGGGTAGGGTGAGCCTACCTGACATAGCAGAAAGGTGTTGATTTGATTAAACCCTCACTCTATTGTCTGGCAGAAGCCCTGAATCTCTCTTTTACCCTTTCTGCAAGCAGAAAGAAGTGCAATTTTCATTCAGCATAGATGTTTCCCTTTCATCCCTGAAGCTAATTTTTTTTTCCCCTTCCCTTTCCTGCAGCAGTTTTGGTGAAATTATGTATCGCTTGTGATAATTCATTTTAAAAATTCCTGAGCTGTGTGGCGTACTTTCATGAAAATTCATTTAGATAAAATTAGATATTATTGTTTAATGAGGTGGCATTTCAATTTAGACCTTGCATCATGCATATACCAAGAGTTTTTTATGGAATAGTTAGGTTCATTTGAGTAATAAAGGCTGAATCATGGGGGCTTTAATTCTTAATCGCTGTGAGGATTGTTATCTGTGGGATGTGAGCTGTCTTAGTGGTATTCAATCAAGTGTCCACTTAGCCGTGACCAGAAGTAATTGCTCCCAAGTGGGTTGCACAATGACCTGTTAATACTTGCTTTGACCCTCTGACCTTGTCTGCCCCATTGTTTAGGATTTTATAGCGAGCGAGTCTGCATTTCTGTGGGGTCAAGTAGATATCTGAGGTCAAACATTTTCTGATTACTCCACAGTGTACACTGTAAGTCTGAGGAGTTGTTGCATAGCAATAGTCACCGCTTCAGAGCAGGACGTGAAGGGTGGGGGAATTGTCTTCCTGAATGCATGTAAACAGTTTAATATTTTACTGAAAGAAGTTCATCTTGTAAATTAGGTATGAATAATACATTTGTAATTACTACTCATGTCTTTAAACACTTGTGTCTTAATTGGCTTGGGTATTTTTTTAATGTATTTGCATTTTGTCAGGGAAGTTAATTTTAACTTGCAGAGGTGGAAGGCAAGCTTATGGACTGCGATGGCTTTGTCCTGCATCCCTTTACCACTAGGGCTTGTGTCTAGATGAGTTCAAGTGGGGATTGCTTCATCCCTGCCTGGGCTGCTGCTGTAGACTGTTTTATGTGCTTTTCACAGCCTTTCAGAATTGATTTGACCTACTTGTGGTTGGACTTGATGATCTAAAAGGTCTTTTCCAACTGAAATGATTCTATGATTCTACTTGTTGATGACTACTGGGACAGGCTGAAGTAGCTGGGTCTCTTCAGGCTGGAGAAGAGAAGGCTCTGGGGAGTGCTTTACAATGGCTTTCCAGTACCTGAAGGTGGCCTACAGAAAAGCTGGAGAGGGAGTATTTATAAGGGCCTGTGGTGACAGGACAAGGGGCAGTGGTAGATTCAGATTAGACATTAGGGAGAAGTTCTTTGCTGTGAGGGTGGTGGTGGGTTGCCCAGAGTTGTGGACGCCTGCCTCATCCCTTGAAGTGTTTAAGACCAGGCTGGATGAGGCTTTGAGCACCCTGGTCTAGTAGGAGGTGTCCCTGCCCCTGGGACACTACCTTGGAACTAGATGATCTATAAGGTCCCTTTCAACTCAAGCTGTTCTATGACTCTATGATGACTGCAACTCGTAGACACTTGAGATGTCCTGTATGAATTTGTTAGCTGCATTTAAATGCTGCTGAAAGTGTGGTCATGTTGTACAGTCATTTGTGGTGGGGGGACTCACTGTGTTGTGTAGCTGAAATGGGACATTTTCTTAGCAGTGTATCTGGCAAAACAGCACTGTCGTACAGAGCCTTGCTATGGTTTGTAGTGCTACTCCCTGTTCTCGTGTTGTGTTTGCTGAGTTCATTAGCCAAAACACTTCTGGGCACCCTTCAGCCTTGTAGGTCAGCTTTGCTCCAGTATAACATACATGCCCATCTTTTGGCATCACATCCTAGGGAAAATATTTTGATCGTTGTTCCCTGAGCGTGGCTGGTGGGATGACACAAAGCAGTTGGATCATGATACAGTTTGGGGACAAACACAGCTAGCGTTCCTGTGGGAGAAGCAGACTATAGTCAACTGAGTAAGCAAGAAATGAGTGCTAGAGAGAAAACTATATAGCATATGTGGGGGAGAAAAACAAAACAGTGACTCTCTTTCCATTGCCAGAATATTTCAAAACAAACAAACAAGAATGCAAAGCAAAGCACAGCACGCCTTGCAACGGAGGGAACCTGTGGAGTTTTCTTACTATGTGTGAGGCCATGTGTGGATCTTCTCTTGCTGGGATGTCCTTGGGGGAGGTTGAACCGTCTATTCTCTGAGACCACACTGAGATCAGTGCAGGGCTTCACAAGGCTGCGGGTGGTTTGGCCACAGAGGCGCTCAAGAGTTCCTTATTGATTTAGATCTTCATCCTTTAAAACCACATGAAAACTGTTTTCTCCTGTGCCAAATTGTCTCTGAAGTCGAGGTTTGGGCTCGGCTGGACTCACAGAGACGTGTTCCTTTGCAGATGCTGGTATCTCATCAGTTCTGTTGTCCTCCATGGGCTGGTGGTGTGATGTCAGTGCAGGCCTGGGTGCAGGCATGCAGTCTCATTTCCCTCTCAAACTGCAATCTGGAGGCACTTCTGACCTAAGCCAGCCCCGGACATTATGACTGTCTTTGGGCTGTCCGCCTCTGCCTCCCTACCACAGCTTGGCTTAGGAGGAAGTGTCATCTCGAACCTCCTCGTCCTCTCTGGAAAATGTAAGTTTGAGAGACAGTGTGGGTGATGAAGGATTTTTTACCTCATGTTGCTCAAGGTCTGGTTGCTTCATTGAACGGAGCAATCCCTTATTCTGGGGGCCTGCAGAGACCCCAGGTAAGACAGACCAGGAATCAGGAGCTTTAGCCTCTGTGCACTGCAGAGCAGCCAGGGTGATGAGTCTAGGGAGGAAGGCACCGGAAATTGAGTGATTCTTACCAGGTGTGTATTTCTAGGGCTGATGGTAATGAAACAAGTGTATCATCGTTCTCTCTGAACAATTAGTCAGGACTGGGGCATTTCTCATCATGCTGATGACTAACATTACTGAGGGAAATCCAGAGGGCTTTGTGAACTTCATTTTGAGGTTTTCAGTGTGTTTGTTGAGACAGAGTTTCCACAAGAAAATGGTGTGCTGTTTACTCTCCATTCTAAAAAAAACCCTGTGCAGCTTGAAAAACTGAGTACACAGCATCTCTAACACAATACTCATTGCTTCTTATCAAGCTTGGGTGCTCTGGGACCTTCTTTGCTGGTGATGCTTAGATGGTGTGCTGGCATCATCCGGGTCCCTTATCTACTGGTGATGTGCTAGCAGAGCACTAGGAAAAACTTGCTTTTGTTGGAAAGATCTTGTGCTGAGCCCAGAATAAACAAAGTATTCCATAGCTTTTGAAAGGAATGCGAGTGGATGCCACAGAAATGGAAGAATCTGTTTAACACAGAGACTGCAACCTTCATCTGTTTTTTTTTCCCTTTTTTAATTTTCTTTCCTTTTTTTTTTTTTTTTTTAATTGAAATGTGGGAAAACATCTAAGATGCTGCAGAGGGTTTTTGGAAAGCCTGTGTTTCCCACACGCTTGGGTCTGTGCAGTGCCTTTGTAGGTGGTGTGTGGTTTGTGTCAATCATCAGTCAGGTGCTAATGGTGATAGAGCCTCTGAACCCAATGCTGAGTGCCTTGATCTTTGCAGACACGTTTATACAAGCTGGGGGAGCTGCAGGCTTGTAGCTGTAGCCAGTTTCCAGCCATCTCCAGAGTTTCCTTTTGCAGCTCAAGAGAAGGCAGAATGCCACTTCTGCAGCAGCCTCAGACATTGCTGCGAGGGGCCTTTCCTTCGCCTTGATAGCAATTTAGCCATTTCATCTTTTCCCCAGCAGACCAAGCAGCAGCACTGATTTGCCATTGTAATTAGTTTTGTGCAGGAAGCAAGAGCCAGGATCTCCTGACTTTCACTGTGGTTGTAGAAGGCACCTCTTGTACACGCTTCTTGTTCACAGGCAGCCCTTTCAAGGAAAATACAACACTTTTTATGGGACTGAGCATGAGTTTGGTGATGAAGTTTTAGGGGATTGGTGTGACATCCTCGGTGGATGCAAACTGGGGCAGCTGTTAATACAAACAAACAAAAAGATCGGGGGGAAAAAAAAAAAAGGACCATCGTTTGAGGCAATGTGTGACTGTGGCCTTTTGAGCTCTTCCTGTTATGACTGCTTGTTCTTGCTGCTTTTCTGAATCCATCACCAAGAGTGTATCATAAGAAAGTGAAACTCCCGTGTCAGCTCAGTCGCGTCAGTGTGTGATTGCAGTGCTGTGCATTCTCAGGGCTGTTTGCCTTCTCCATTTAGTTTGTTGAAAAGGATTTGGTGTGGGTTTTTCTTTTCTTCTTTTGTTTGTTTGTTTTGCTCCCCATCCCTCCCCCCCAAGAAATGCCATGTATCTAATAGCATGGTCCTAGGACACTTTGCAGAGCTGCTCCTGCCAAGTGTTGAACAGCCCTAAGTTTTGTTAACACTTTAAGGGAGAAGCAGAGGCCCTCAGCAATTCTCAAAAGCACTCAGCACCTTCCTGGATAGAGCAATTTCAAAAGAAAAAAAAGAAAAAAAGAAAAACACAACAGAAAACATGAGATGTAGTTATGCAAATTATGACCTTTAAATGCATTTTATATTTGGATTGAAGTTGCTAACGCATTCTTTCCAAGTTCTGTTTTTCCAGCGTGATTCTGCTTCGGGTGCTTCTCTTTGTATCAGTGGAGCGAAGCGATGCTGGCCCTGTGGAGGGAGGACAGGACATGGATGACTTGGGAGAAGCAGGCACCGTGCTCTGGGGTGGACAGAATATTGCTTAGCAAGGAGCCTTAAATAGGTGGATTTTAATTTCTCCAAAGGGTCTGAGCATGTTAACTAGGTGGCAGATTCCTCATTAGCTAGATGGATTAAAATTTGTATCATGGCTGATGCCTATCCTGACTAATATGTGTAAGTAACAGCTCGTTCTACTAGAGCTATTGGACGTGGCTGGGGTGGAGGAGAGGAATTGGCTTCTGCGGAGGATATTTGCAGAAAGTCACATTTCCACCATATGTTAGCAGGAGTCTCTTTGGATGCAGGTTTTGGATGGAGTCCTGTGTGTTGCTGTAATCTGGTTTGTCCTTTTTCTACCACTAGTTCTGAATCATACCAACTACTTGGACTCTTCTGTGTGTTTCCTGAAGGACAGTGGGAACATTTCTGCTGCCTCAGCTGCCTTTCACCTCTTACTTCATCCTGATGAAGGAGTAAGGTCTGGAAAACTGAAGAAATTTTGTCTTAGTCAGGAGTAAGAAGGGCTGTAAAAAAAACTGAAAATCCTGCCAAACTTCATAATAAAAAGAAAAAAGAAAAAAAAAAGGAAGGTACCAGGAACCTCATCAGTTCTGATTTAGGTCTGGCTTGTGACAAATCATTATGTAGGAAGGGAAATATCCCTTTAATTTTTAATAGCTTTGCAGTGAAGTTTTATTAGGCAATAATCTGGGTCCCAAGTGGATAAAAGATAAGGGTGAGGGCCAAGTAATTTTTTCCCCTCCTGTGCAGTTGGAAAAGGGAGAGAGGGGTCATGGCAAGACAGCTGCCTTCTGAAGCTCAAAGCAGCATCCTTCTCTGTGCCACAGGCATACTGAATGCTTCCAAATGGATATTTACAACATAAATATGTTCAGGATGTGGGTAGCGAGAGAAGTGTGGGAATAGACGCGAAGGTGCATGGGAGTGGGGATGTGAAGGGGGAGGTGTGAAGAGAGCCAGGAGAGTGTGATGCACATTTTGCAGATAACTTCTCCTTGGGTACCTCCTTCCAAAGCCTGGGTACAGACTTTCCTGCTCCTACCAGCATGTCCTGGGGCTCTATGTTCACTGCAAAGAGGCTGCCCTCCTCATCTCTGCTAACGTCACCGGTTTCTTGTTTCCAAAACAGTTTATTTTCAGAGAACAGCGACTGATAATAAACCTGGATTGGTCAAGTAGCTTTATTTGTAGTTTGGTTGGTGGTGGCTGGTGTTTCTTACAGTATTTCCCAGGCACTGAGTGCAACGCACATTTCACTGGCACTTAATAAAGCAGTGTAGGGCACTCCTCAATAATATAATCCTTATGCCAGCCCAGTTGCTAAACCCATGAGTCCCTTAGGCAGTAGTAGACAACTACATTTGGCGTGGCTGCTTGTTTTACTGTTGTCTCAGATGACTAGGCAGCATTTCTGTGATTTTAGGGCGGTGTGTTATTGCAGTATCTGGGATGAAATTACCACTTAGAGATGTAGAGGTGACAATCTGACTGCTTTCGGCGGTCGAGCATTGGTGGCTTGGGGAGGCTGGTGGTGCAGGGCACCTTCAGTGCTGAGTACCACAAATGAGCATTTGGCCCTTTATTGCCATTTTTTCCCTCCCTTCTTTTTTGCACATCTGCTTGCCTGATTGTTTTCTGTGTTGTTTTTTGTTGTTGTCTTTTTTTTTTCTTTTCTGTGTTTTTTTTTTTTTTCCCGTGGCTCTTTCAATTTGTGGTGAATGTGTATTTAATGTAAGTAAGATGTTAGCTTCTGTCTAGTTTTTCAGCAAGCCTTCCAGTAATTACTGGAGTACCTTTGAATGCTGCAGCTGCTATTTCTGAGTTAAGGAATCACATTTTCCAAACATTTATAACTGAATTCACATGGGTAAAACTTGGCATTCAGATTGCCGGCCCACATATCTTATTTTGTCTTGATCCCTTAAGTTAGCATATCAGTATTTGATTAAAATGATAAAATTGGCTTCTTGCTGCTTTGGGTGGGCTTGTAGTAGTGTTGTTGGTTTATGATTTTTTTCTTTTTTTTAATGTTAAAATAATTATATTGGTTTGGTCCCTGAAATGATTGCATTGTAGTTACCACTGTGGACTGGTGTCTTTAATTGCCCCCCCCGCCCTCCTTACCCTTTATTAGCATGAAGCAGTCACTATTATTTTAATATTGCTTGCTGGTATATCTCAGAGGAACTTCTCAGAATGTGGTTTGATCCTTTGCTGATGTCAAGCAGTCCCTTTGTGCCAAAGGATACTGGCTGAGGTTGGGATTTCTCCTGCACCCTCAGGGATGTTAACTTTTCCAAAGACTCCTGGGGAGCAGTGCACCCAGTTCCTGTTGATTTTAGAAAGTTAAAAACCAACACCCGTTATTTTAACTTCATCACAGATCTCACGATCTTTTCATCACCAGCAGTAGTGTTAAAATCCACAGGGTTGCAGTGACCTGTGGATTGGCTTCAGCAGCAGCACTTCTTTGCTTTGCGTTATTTGAATGCTGGGTGGTAAGAGGGTGTCCCAACGCTGTCGTCACAACTCCGGCCCTGTGGCTGCTCTGTAAAATTAAGTGGCTCTTTCTCTCTCTCTCTCTCTTTTTTCTTCTTTTCAAACTGTGAAATCTGATCCAGAGGAAATGTGATTTTTGCATTTCCCTGCCCAAAGAAGTATTTTTGGTTGGTTTTTTGTTTTTTTTTTTTAAGTTTTTTGAAGCAGTTTTCTGGCACTCACATGGTAGCAAGAGAGGGTGGGGGGTGAATCTAAACAAGAAAAGAAGGAAGAGGTCTGAAGTTTAATCTCCAAATAGACATAGTAGATGTGGTGATAATTGCAGAGTCTTTGGGGGAAACAAGGTGCCGTGTGTGGTTTATTTCTGTGGGCAGGTATGCTGAATGTGAGGCGGATGAGCTGAACGGTAAATCTGCATTGACTGATCTGGTAGAGCTAAGTACTTAAGTAAATTATATTATTTAGTAACACAAAATTTGAGAAAAAGCCTCAGTCTTCCAATAAAAGTCTCGAGAATACAGGCAGACTTAATTAAGTACCAATATTAATTTATGTCATGGTTATCAGCAATACTTCTCTCACATTTTAATATTTGAGCTGCTTAACTCTTCTTTGCAGTAAATGTCTCTTTAATAGGACATGTAAAATGATGTTTCAGATGTAATTATGTTTTAATTACATATATTCAAAGAAAGAAACATATCCAAACTTGGAGGATAGACCCTGGACTTTGACTTGGACTCAGGTTTTATTTGTGTGTTACAGGAAGCTGATATTTCTAGGCTCTGCAGTACATGGTGCTCCCATGTCTCTCACTTGCCCTCTGCACAGTGCTAGTCCTGGGGTGCAGATACATGTGTGGGTGTGGACCAGCACCCTTCCCTTGCCCAGGGTCACAGGGAATGACTGTCCCATGAGCTGTCTGCAGGGTTGCCCAGGAAGAGCATGGGCAGAACATGACTCAAAAACACCCTTCCCATTCCACCACTGACAGCCACCCATGGGTGCACCATGGAGTGAGCTCCCCACACCACACTGCCTCTCGCCCCAGTACTGGGACCTGCAGGCACAGCACCCAGCCAGCACTGTGGATTTTGTCTCAGCAGTAATTCAAGGATCACTTAAACTCGAGGAATTCATAACTTCTGGAATTCAGCAGATTCGCCCAACTTGATGCATCTGTTGCTCCGTCGGCACGTGCCGGCTCTCTTCCTTCCTCACCCTGTTCATTCTGGGCTAAGTATCTTGTGATTAACGACCCAACTTGCTGGCTTGTACTCGTGAGCATCTTATCAGGGGCTCTGCAAGATCCGCCACGGCGTGGGGAGTGTGCCGGCGAGGGAACGACAGCACTGGGCGAGCTCCGACCCGGCTGGGGCGGCTCCTCTGTGGTTTGTTGTGTCTGGTTTGGTTTCTGCTTTTTAAGTTGCAGTTGCATTTGGTCATTCAAAGCTTATTTTTCCTAGTCTGGCCAAGCCAGCAGGATCCCCGTGCGCTGCAGGGGAACATAAAACATCAGCCTTTAAGCTGGAGTGCTCAGTAGATAAGGATTTTAAGACTCTTGCATCATGCGCTGTGTCTTATGGGCTTACTTAGTATACTCCATTTGATTTAATTTAGATATTGAATAAGAGAAACACTTTAATAGCCAGAAAAAGTACTGTGTGTCGTAGAGCCTCTTCTTTCGCCATTGCCTTAAAGACAAGATGGCTGGGAGGGCTGACTTAGGCTGTGATTACATTTTATTTAATTGTAGGAAGTGACAGGGTGTTTTCAAACTGCTGAAAAACGATGTTACGCCTTATCTCTGCTGTGAAGTGTTTCAAGAAGCCATCGAGAAGTCATTGGACTTAACGTTTAGTCATGGAAAAGAAGAAATAAACCAAAAAGAATAATTTGTCAAGCTTTGCAAAGAATAGGAAATGTGCAGATTCAGTGGATTATGTCCCTTGAGCGGCTTGGGGAGGGGCAGGAAAATTAGTGGGTGCCTCTGTCAGTGGTCTCCCCCTTCGCTTCCCCATCCTGTAAATGCAAACACAAAACTGTTAACTGAGTTGCTACAAGCATTGGCTTGTGTGCTGCTAGGTAGCCGTTTCTCTAGCTAAAAGGTTGGGTTTGCTGCTTGTTTGCATTGGCAGGACTGAGGATGGCTGGGGAGAAGGAGATGCTGTTGGATGGCATTCCTGGGAGATAAGGAGAACTTGGGGGATGTGGTTTGCTCTGTGTGGGGGAACTGCGCTGCTTGCCTGTGGGGTCATCTTCAGTGGCCCTGTGGTTGTCACGCATCACAGGAGGTTGTGACCAGGGACTGCTGTTTGTGCACAGTATAGATCAGAAGGATAAAAACCATCAAACCTGCCATGGAAGATTTTACTGTAGCAGGGAATGGGGAGCTGGCAGAAGTAGTGAAGAATCTGTGAGTCGTAAAGGCAGCGAGTTCAGGAGTTTGAAGGTGGGATTGGAATTGTTTGCAGAGATCCTTCATCCGGCCGAGATGCAGCTGGTGTGTTTCATTGCTGTGACAGGCTTGTGCATCTTTCACTTAAACACCACATAAAAATGTTTTGGAGTATAATAATTTTTGCATTTATTAATTTATGTATCTCCTCTTACTATTTTATATATTATATACAGTATATTTATGTTTTTTACATATGTGTGTATATATGATATATATGTGTGTGTATATATGTGTGTATATACATATATATGCATTTATTTACTATTTGTAGATACCCTTTTGTTGGCTGCTGGTAATTGTTGCATGAGCCTGCGCTACTCCAGACTAATCATGATTAGCCATTCTATCAGCTGGTGGGAGCCTGGAGGTACTTCAGAGTGGGTGAAAATCATCCCAGACTTAGGTTTAAAAAAAAGAATAATAGAAAAATGAAAGAGGCAGAAGAAAAGCAGCCCTCCCAAAAGCTGTGGTGGAACCCTGTATTAGCAAATGCTTCTAGGAAGTTTGACTGAGAGCCATATGGCAATGTGGGGAGTATTATCCATTGCTCCAAAAGTTGGTCTGTGAATCAGCCTATTGACTTCAGCAGCACTTAATCATGTGTTTGAGCTCTTCTTTGAAAAGGCTTGCATTCCTGAATCATGTCCTCCAATTCTAACCACTAGACGGTACTTTGTTCTGTGCTAGCAGACAAGTTCAGTCATATTTCTGTGACTAAGTTTGCCTGCATCACTAGTGAAGTATGCTGGTGAATATTCCCCCTACTTATCAAAATCCAAACATTTGCTGTTGTCCTTTGAATTTTAGGGTGAGACTGAGTGTCTTCCTGGGATGGAGTTGGGGGGATGCTGCTGGGTACTCTTTGTAGGTTCATGTGCAGAGCATTGGGGATGATGTGATGGAAACAGGGGTGAAAACAGTGATCCCAAAGTGCTGCCTTGAATTCTGCTTTCAAAAGCCCTGAGTGTGGGTGGTGATTGAATCCATATAGTAAACCAAGAATCACAGAAAGCCAGATTGGAAGGGACTCCAAGAATCATCTGGTCCATCCTTTCTAGGTAATTGTGTAGTTTAATTGAGATGGCTCAGCACCCTGCTAAGCTGAGTCTTGAAACTGTCCAATGTAGGGAGATCCACTTGGGAGATGATTCCAATAACTGAACTGTGAGGGTCCAAATTTGGATTCTTCGGATGCCAAAGGCCATTTTGTAGTCTCACACATGGCTTTGCTGTGCCAGGGATGATTTGGACTCTGTGTTTGGTGAAGGCAAATGATGGGTTTGTACATCTTTTTAGGCTATACTAATTCATGTCCATTGCATCCACAAGTGTCCCCCTGCCCTGATGTTATTGCACAGCTGCCATGTACCAATCATGGGTGGAGGCTGGACGTGGGTGCTAAAGGGTCCAAATGGGCTCCATTCATAACTGCCACAGCAACAGAAATTCAGGGACACATGTCCCCTTTCCTGCTTAGGGACTTCCCAGGGATTTCTGCTCCAGCCTGTCCCTTCTTAAAAAGAAACTCCAGGCAGAACCCTGTTCTGCTACCTGGTTTGGCACAGGTTGGGGAAAAAAATCCTGCCTCAGCCCATTCCTAAGGAAGGGGGTGCCTGGGCTTTGCTTCCATCCCTAAGAATCAGTATATTTCAGCAGAATTTTTTGTCTCACCTTTCTATGTTTTTACAGCTAAAGCAGTTTTTACCTCCCAACTTTCAACATCTGGAATTTGATTTCAGTTGATTAAAAAAAAAAAAAATAAGAAAAAAAAATAAACCAAACCAGAGGAAAAAAAAAAAACCCAAACCAACAAACCAAAACAAACAAAAAAAGTAATTCCAAATCCACAGCCTGGATGAAACACCAACCCTTTTGTATTTGCCCACAAGTTTTAGCTTTAGTTTTGTATCCTTGGCAAATGCCAGAAGTCCCAAGTAGTTAACTGCATGTTCAGTAGCTGCTGTTCTCTGCTGTGTCTTAGTCTTGACTAGGTTGGGTGTCTTTATTTTAAATTATTATTATTATTATTATTATTATTTTTCCTCTTAGACACTTTTCTAATTGGGGATAATACCAAAATGATTAATCAAATTAAGCCTGAGAGCAAAGTGGCTGATGCACAAAGCTGTGCATAGCTGCTGTCTTCTGCAGCGAGGTTGTCTCCCTGTGGCTGGAGTTGCTTAATGAGCCTCTTAGGCTCGATTTGGTTTTTTTTTCCCTAGATTTTTTTTTTTTAAATTAAGGTAGTGTGTAGATCCCATTGACTCCAATTGTTGATTGGGATGCCTGACAGCCGGGAAATTAAGCCCCTTCTTTGTGATTGAGTTGAAGGCCAGATTTTCAAGGATTTTCAAATGCTTAGCACCAGTAATTGGTGTTAGATTTTTTTTTTACTTTACTATTTTTTTTACTTTACTTTTTTTTTACTTTAGTTCTTTTTTACTTTACCTTTTTTTTACTTTACTTTTTTTTTACTTTACTTTCTTTTTACTTTACTTTTTTTTTACTTTATTTTTTTTTTACTTTACTTTTTTTTTACTTTAATTTTTTTTTACTTTACTTTTTTTTTACTTTACTTTTTTTTTTACTCTTTTTTTTATACTTTACTTTTTTTTCTTTACTTTTTTTTTTCCTTTACTTTTTTTCCTTGAAAAAAAAAAGAAGATCAATTCTCATTTGGACATCTAAATAAGGGTGAGAGATTGTGATACTTGCAGCGACTGGTGTTACTGGCATGTGCCAAAGGTTTATGAGAAGAGCCTGGCAGCTAATGAGCTAGTTTATTTTGCTGTCCAAGTAAGAGTTTTGTTCTTCTGTGTTTCTGCTTTGTTTGCAGATGCTGAGCATTTCTGCAAGTTCTGCTCTTGGAGGAGAAAAATCCTTGTTTCTGCCTCATTTTTTCCCCAGGTTGTTTTGTTTTGTTTTGTTTTGTTTTTTGGTTGGTGTTTGGTTTTTGTTGATGTTGGGGGTTTTGTTTGGTGGGGTTTTTTTGGTTTTGTTTTTAGTAGTAATTGTGGGGGGAAGGGGAGCAAAACAAGTTGAGTAAATTAGACAACTGTTGGAGAAAAGGGGGACATGCAGAATCAAGTGTTCTACTTGCGTAATCTGTTTAACACTAGTGAGCCACGGAGCCTTGTGAGACATGGGAATAAAAGGAACATCTGTGCAGGCCACATGGCATGCTCTGGAGGAGCCCTCCATCCCAGCAGCTCTGCTCTATTTGCAAATAAAAGCTTCAACCAACATCAAAAAGTTGAGGTGGATCCCAGCTGGAAGGGGAGAACAAATGTTGCTGCTTGGTGCAGTGAGGTTCCCCCCTTGCAAGCAGCCTTTGTGTTTTTGTTAAGGATGCTTTGGCCATGTGTTTGTTATGGCAATTTGTGTAAGGAAAAGTGAAAAGAAAAGGAAAAAGAAAAGAAAAATAAAAGGAGAGTATGAAAAAGGGAAAAAGGAGGAAAAAGGAAAAAGGGAAAAAGGAGGAAAAAGGGAAAAGGGAAAAAGGGAAAAAAGGTGAAAAAAGGGAAAAGAAGAAGGGAAAAAAGGTGAGAAGGGGAAAATGAATACAAGGAAAAAAGGAAGAAAAGAA
Source organism: Melanerpes formicivorus (assembly GCF_026170545.1). Taxonomy (NCBI): domain Eukaryota; kingdom Metazoa; phylum Chordata; class Aves; order Piciformes; family Picidae; genus Melanerpes; species Melanerpes formicivorus. The sequence goes on along the minus strand of NW_027142380.1, from coordinate 7,385,411 downwards.
ATGAGGGAAAAGAAAGTTCAAAAAGGAAAAGGAGAAAATTATTAAGGGGAATAGGGGAAAATAATTAAGAGGAAAATAATAAAAGGGAAAAAGAAAGAGGGAAATTAAAAAGGGGAAATTAGAAAGGTTATTTATTTTGGAAAAACTATATCTGTATTGAAAGACTGTAGGAAACTGCTGAGCATCTCAAGCTACAATTAAATAGAGGTAGGTGAGGTAGAAATAAGAATAAGGATGGTAGGGTGCTTGGGGGGAGTTATTTTTGCCATTGTTTGGTGTTTTGTTTTCTTTCTTCTTTTTTTTTTCCCACCTGGATGCAGACATCCTGAGATCCCCAAGCTAATTTTACTCTTACTTTGTTGGGGGTGGTGGTGGCTGGGTAAACAGCTCCATGGTTAGGTAGAGCCCTGGGGAGCTGCAGCTGCTCTGCCCCGCTCCCCTAGGACGCTCACTGGAGGGAAGGATAAACAAGCCAGCAGCACATTTTCATTCCCCTTACAACCTGTTAGAGTGGAGTAATTCTTGCAAGAGCACATCTAGTTTGGGGCTTTGTGTTTTGCAGACAGGCTGTATTGTTGTTAACAGAGTCGTGTATCAGCAGGCTGGGTAGTCTGTATGGAGAAGGTACATATTTTTTTAATATAAATAAGAGAGGATGGTGTTTCTTCTTTATTCCAATGTACCCAGGGTGGCAATAACGCTTTCGAAATCCCTGTGAAACAGCTTGTATATGGCAAAATTAATGTCTCAACTCTCCAAGTATTTTCTCTAAAATATTTGATTTTTTTTGCATTGATTATGCCTCTTGTTTGAAGCAGCGAACGGTATCAGCCGAGCATTCAAAGCTTAATTGGTGGAACACAGATTTATTCTGATTTAAAACAGTCACTTAAAAACAGTTTTGTATATATGTATACATGGGCACAACTTTCCATACAGTTGTCTGTTTTGGAGCGGTCTCTTAGGCACTGATGTACAAGTTGAACCTGTTTTCTTTCGTGCAACATGGCTTCGAGGAATCAGTAGTTAAAACAGAATTTGGTGGCTTCCTTCGTTGCCATCAGTAAACAACCTAATGTGAGTGGTGTGCAAGCTGATTGAAGTTCTGCTTTTGATCAGGCTTTGAAACGTGTTGTGCCAAATACAATCCTAAGGTGTATATGTGTCTGTGTTATGTATGTGTGTATATATGTTGCTGAAAGCTGCTTTAATTAATGTCTAGCTAACTAACAAAACAATGTGACCATCAGCAGCTGCTGCTGCAGGACAGTAGTGGAGGAGCAGTGGCAGAACCTCAGCTGTTTGTTCATCCATGCCACCCACCCCAGGCAGGGAGTGAGTGTCTGGAAAAACTTTGGATAATTTTTTCCTTTTTCAGTCACATTTTTCATTGTTCCTATTTCCTCAGCTCCTTTCCTTCTTGTCCTATTCCTTCCTATCATTTCCTAAGGACTTTTCCTCTGCCATCCATTTTCTCCTTGAGACAGGGCTCTGATAAGATCACAGAAATCATCGTGTACATCTGATTGGAAGAGACCTGAAAGCTATCCAGTCCAGCCCTTGACCCAGCACTGAAGGCTCAACATTAAACTGTATCCCTTGAGTGCCAGGTCTGCACTACTCCTTAAACTCTACCAGTGCCCTGGGCAGACCATTCCAATGTTGGATAGCTCACATCTCCACACAGCCACAAGGTGTTTCACAGCTCACTGCAGTGGCTCAATAGGGTTTTGCTGCACTGACAAAGATTGGCACAGGTCCCTTACTCCATATTCGTGTGGCAATCCCTGACTCACTCCAGTGGAGCACAGGAATTACAAATTCTTTCTTGCTTTGCAGCTGCTCGTTTTTTGAAATCCCACTGCACTCATTTCCCTGAACATGTGGTCGTGTATCTGCTGCCCATTGTCTCTGTCCTGCTCACTGGTACCCAGGCAGCCCTTCACCTGGGTTGGCATTTCCAGCCTGTGCCACCCAAGCACTGCTGGATGTCATATGCTGTGGTGTTCCTTAGGGCAAGGCAGAATTTCCTTAACTGGAGTCAGTTTTGCAGTTTGTTGTATGAAAACAATTCTCTTGGTTGCTTCAAAAGCCCCTGGAGTGGTCAGACCCTGAGATAGAGAGGCATGAAGACTGGAAGCATCAGGGAAAGGTGAGAGTGGTAGGGCTGACCTCACACTGATGAGATAAAGTCCACAGTGGCCTGCCAGATCATCTGAGCTGTGCTCCTCTGCCTTTGAGATTTGAACAGTGAAATATTAAAACTTGTCTTTCAAATCTGTTCAATATTACAAAGATTAATTTTTGTTGGGGGCAGATTAATAGGTTTCCTCTTCTGATTAATACAGTGATAATAAAAACGTTGTGATTGCTGGAATTAATGAAGCCCAGATTCCTGTTCCAAGGTTTGATTAACTTTGTACTTCAGTTATGCTAAAGCTCCTGCATCTCATTGCTCCTTATTTAGCTGTGGCCTTTGGAGAATCTGTATGGGAACAAGGCAGTACAGGAGAAGGTCTGTGCTGGAGATCTGTGTTGGAGGTCACATCAAACAATCTGTTGAGGGAGAAGTTGTGTCAAGGAGGGATCAAGAGTTCTGCTCATGTTGCAGCAATACTGTCTCTAGCTGAGCAGGCTATTTTTGTGAAAGTTGTAGAAGAGGAGTGTCCAACTCAAATGTGTGGGTGCGTCATTAGGAGCTTCAATTTGTCAATGCCAGATCGAACTCAAATGCGTGGGTAGATCATTAAAGGCTTCAGTTTATCAGAACTGATCTATTATCTGTTCCTCTCCCTCCTCCACCCTTCCTCTCGGCACTATGTGTGGTTTCCCAGGCTCTCCAGAGTTGAGGTCCTTGGAAGTGCCTGAGCTGCCTCTGGGCCATGCTGGGTTCCCTCCTGGCATGGCTCAGCCTGGAGCTGGCAGTGTGCCGGGTGAGCCAGCTGGCTGTTAGAGACAGCTGATCAAATGGTTTTGGAGGCTTCCAGTGGAGCAAGCCCTGGACTTAGTGTTGTGAGGATTCAGGGATTTGGGAGCTCTCTGCCCTCGTTAATCCCAAGGAATTGAAACGATGCAGTTGGGACTGGGTATGGAATGTACATGGTGATCACATAAGCCTTGTTCCTTTGGGAAACCTGGCTGAAGAAATGTTGTGGGGAGTATTTTGGTGAGGTCAGTTTTCAGTGGCGTAAGAAGCAAGGGGTTTTCTAGGTGCACTGGATGGGAAATTTTTATCTATTCCTGACACTGTTTCTTGTTCCTTCTGTAGAAGCTCTCCTAGGTCTGCTTGTTGGTTCAAAGATACCAAAATATTCCTCACACTTGAGGAGGGATGTGAAGGAGAAGAGTGATTTGGAGGTGAGGGCAGTGCTTGTGTTCACTGTTGCCCTTGTCTGCTGCAGGCCAAATACATGATTTAGACAACTTGTTTTGCCTCAGAAGTCTCAGAAGATTATGACATCTTTTGAGCAAGGGTTAGCCAAAATGAGCCTTAATTCCTCATCTTCTAATTGGGGCTAGTGAGGCTTTCCTGCTCTACAGACTTACCACAGATAGAGAATGCTAAGCAGTTGAATCAAGTGGCTCAGCAGGTCAGCTGAAGAAATCTTGCCCCAACAGATGTAGATGCAGCTCTCTGCTCAGCTTTGTACCCATCTGCATATCTGTCATCAAATACAGTAATAAAGCCAGCCTCGGATGTGTGTTTCTGACACTGCTCAGTTGCTTCTCTGAAGTGTTCTGCTCCTCATGAATAAAATACAAGCGATGCAAGAGGCAGGTCACTTTTGGTTTGCAGGTGTTTCAGCGTCTCAGAGAGAGAAGTCATGTTCAGCATAAATGCTGTTTAAAAACCCTTTTCGGATCTATTTTTATTGTGTAGCACAGTTTTATAATAGGGTCACATAATCCCTATATTTAGATTGCTGAACTCTTGTGATCTTCTTTGAGCCATTGCATAGCATTCAGCAAAGAATGGCAGAAAGCCCCAGGGCCAGAGATGTACCTGGTTTTTGTCTTAGGAAATTTCATGCAGCTGTTGCTCAGACAGAAGCTTCCAGATGTTCCTCAGGTGGGCTGCAGTGGGCTGCCAAAATAATTAACTCCAAGGGGTTAATTTGGAGATGGCAGTTCCTGTGACTGCCAGATCACTGGTAGATGTGGAAAGGCTGGGAATAGCCACTGCCTTGGGGATGCTATGGAGGAAGAGGACTGGGAAATGAAGTTGGAGAAGCACCACATGTGATCTTTGCTTTTATATTTTTTTCCCATCCCAGTCCCTCAGGATGCTGTCATCTATTGCAGTTTGTTTTCTCCTCTGGTGGTGTTGGATTTTTGCTTGTTTGTGTAGGTCCCTGTTGTGTAGTGGCCTCTTCTGGTGTTGGTGCATCCATTTGGGCAGCAAGAGTCTTTCCCAACCCTGGGAACACCTCTGTTCATATTTCTGACTATGAGTTTTCACTCAGTGTGGATACTTTGTCAGGGAAGAAATTCTGCATCTTAAAGCGCCCTTATTAGTAAAATGGGTGTCTCATTTGTGCAGTAAGCAGCTCCCTCTGAGCTAAGCTTAAACTCAATCTGTTACTAATAGCTGGGGAAAAAAACATAGTAATTGGTATTTCTTAACTGATGTTTGCAAATTTTGCCTTTTCACCCTGAACATCAAATAGTTTTTATATGTGTTTTTCCTTATCTCAGAGGAAAGATTATTGCTAACAAGAGATTCTACATTTTGTTAAGGTTTTATCAGGATGCAGTGAGTGAAGGCAGAGAGTAAATATTTCAGAAATTCAGAGACTGTTATATTTTGATAATGCAAAGTAGGTTAAAGTGTCTGGATTTTGTGCACACTGCAGTGTTTTTGAGCAGAATATGGATTTGGATGGTGACACATTTCGGTGTTTGGAGGGAGCATAAGCTTGCCTGGCGGAGGAACATGTTGCAAACGTGAAACGAGTGTTGTCTTTAAAAACCTTTCTTAATATTTTAAGTTTGGGTTGTAGTTAAAGCCAAATAAAATCTGCTGTGTGATAATGTTTAGTTTGTAGAAATACTCCTCTAATGCTGCCCCCACCTCTGCTGTTTATAACCACCTTTTATTTTCAAAGGAGAACGGTAGGCTTTGATACAATTCAAACTGAGTGAAGTTTTAAAACATCCTTTTTGTCTTTCAGACTGCTGAGAACATTTTTTCTGAGTGACTCCAGCTTCCAGACACGTTTGCCATGATAAGGGTTTCGATCCTTTCCCACATTTGCCCTGAGTCATGAGTGGATATGTGTGATGTCTGCAAGTAAAACTGGTGAGTTGTCAAACCTGAGTTTGCAGTTAACTGTCACTTATTCTTTCTTGAAGTCTCTTTGCTTTACCCTTTTCTCCTCCCCCTTTGCTTTACCCTTTTCTCCTCCCCCTTTGCTTTGCCCTTTTCTCCTCCCCCTTTGCTTTGCCCTTTTCTCCTCCCCCTTTGCTTTACCCTTTTCTCCTCCCCCTTTGCTTTACCCTTTTCTCCTCCCCCTTTGCTTTACCCTTTTCTCCTCCTCCTTTTTAATGTGTGTGTGTGTGTGTGTATGTGGTGCTGTTGGGAGGGTGGAATTCATTTTTTGTGTTGTCTGTCCTTAACAGGTAATTACCATTATTCCTTAAAAAAAAGTCAGGACCTTCATTGTAATGCAACAGCAGTGATACCAAGTATTACCAATACAGAATAAATACTCCCTTTCTTCCTTTCTTCTCTCCATTCCTTCAAATCCTATCAGCAGGAAGGTCTTTGGTGGTGAAACTGGAGTTCCATGATGCAGGTGAAGCTACTGCTTGAAACTAAAGGCATGCAGATAGACAGAGTCTAAACAAGTTTATGTGAGCAATTCATGTTATGATTAAATATGAATATGGAGAGGTCTCCTCTCCATCACGTGTCACATGATGGACTCTCAAAGAAGCCATTGCCCACAAATAATTAGCTGCACTTGCATCCCAGTGACAAAATGGTGTCACTGGTACACAGGAGAGCCCTCTCATTGCATGTGCTTGCCCCATTCACTGGTGCTGCTGAGATCATAGAATCATATACTGGTATGGGTTGGAAGGAACCTTTAAAGGGCATCTAGTCCAACGCACCTACACTGAGTAGAGACATCTTGAACTAGATCAGGTTGTGATGCTCAGTCTGGAGGAATACGGGGTCAAAGAATTTAATAGCCAGGTTTGGCCAGGGTGCACTTGGTTAGGCTTAAGAGTGTAGTGTAGGATGACCCCTTCCCTGTTAACTGGCAGTTGTCATTTCCTTGGGATATTATTTGTGAGAAGCCTGTTAGGCTCTTTTGTGCCAAATGAGTGCTGGTTTTGCCCTTTGCAGCAGCCTGGCATAAAGAGTCTTCCCATACTCTCTCCTCTTACCCACTTGTTCCTGATTACTCTTAATATCTGGAATGAGAGGAAGGGCAAGAATTCTTCATTAATCAGAAGGCTGAGGTTGGGAAAAAAGCCATCATCTGATTTTACAGGAAAATTGGAAGGTCTGTATGAGAAATCTTTGAAAAATGGGAAATCTGCATAATTAAGTTGTGTAGGAGATGGGATCACAAATTGCTTTTGAAAAGAAATTCAGGTTTCTGTTATATATTTAATATCCCTCTGTGTGTTGGAAAGTGCATTTCAATTCAAAGATTATAAAACCTGAGGAATTCTCACATCAGTGAATTTTTTTCTTCCCCCCCCCCCCCCTTTTTCTTTATTTTAAGTTTCCATTTTTCAATTTTTTTTTCCAGAGGTAGCATAATTACCAAGTCATTTAGCAGAGATTATAATAGCTGTTCAGTTTTTACCGACTGGTGTAGTAAACAGTTGAATAAACCCATATGGCAGCTCAAAGTGTGCTTGCAAGAGAGGGATTCTTACCATTTCCTTCATGTCTGAATTACCAGCCTCACTGATACGACTGAGATCCCCAAGCAGGGACCAATTCCAGGTTTCTCCAGTCATGCAAAAATTTCTCACTGCTCTGTCACGTGTGAAGCAATTGATTTTTAATCATAGTGGTTAGCTAATTAATTATTTCTTTGTGCCTATGAAGTATGCAGGGAAGACTTGGGGTTATCCGCAAGGTACGTGCCTGTGTTTAAAGCAGTCTGTGCATTTGCTTAATTTGTCTTTAATAACTGTAAATAATGCCTGGAGTCTGAATCCTACTATCCAAGTCTCTATTAAAGAAAGGTTGAGGTCCTTCTAAGCCTGGCACAGGTTAAATGTGGCATCGCTGGGTGTTGTGATAGCCTCATGGCACTGCCTGTAACGAGACCTTGTGTCTGGTCTCAGCAGTGGCAAATGGAAGGACCGAGCTGTTTCGAAGCATCCTTTTGAAACACCAGATTGAGTTATAGAGGTATGGAGCTGTGGCCAAGCAGCATCTGGAGTAAAGACAAAGTGTTTGAGTAGCGTGCCCTCTGGATAGCTTCAGCATTAAAAAATAAAAGCAATGAAAAGAAGGATTGTTAGCTCTCTTCAAGTACTGGCTTGAACAAAGAAACGACTCGTGCTGTTCCTCCTAAAATTCACTTACTTCCAGTTATCTTAAAATTTTCATGTCACATAATAGCTTTAAAATACCTTCTGAATGCATTAAGACTCTCTAGGTGCTTAAAAAATATTGGAAAATACTAATAGGGCAATGAATTGACCAAGCATTGAGCAGTCCCACTGGAAAGGAGCAGTTGGCCAAAACTGGTGCTTGTGTTCATCTTAACCCTGATATACGACCAGCCCTCCACCATAATTCTATCAAGAGATGGTAAGTTGCCTAGCAATGTGCTGACTGCAGAGGGTACGTGTTGAGCTAATTCAGTTTTTGTTCTCATTTTCCTTGAGGGTTCAGCTTAAAGGAGTGATCCTTTCTCCTGCTGTAGCAAGAGGCACTTCTTGGCCGTCTCTCTTGTTCCCCACTCGAGTGTCCCTGGTGATGTCAGGAATTCATTCACCGCCGTGTGCTTTTTAGAAGTTTCCAGCTTATTGAGTAACCAAATGTGGTTTGTGCTGATTGTGTTGGCTGAATACATAGGGCCTTTCGAGGAGGCAAGGGTTTTATTTAAAGCAGAGCATTTAGTTGTATGCCATTTTATGGCAGGCAAAGGTCATCTAGGGTAAGCAGTCAGAAGAGTGAATTGCCTCCTTGCAGCACCTAGGAAAATGAAACAGAAAGACGTGGTAAGTGGTTTTAACAAATTGCTCACAGTTATAAATGTTTGAAGTCGAGGAAGTGGTGCTGTGTATGTTTTTTAAACTGTAGATAGCTATGCTTGTACCATAAATTGAGATAAGAACAGAACAAGTCCAAATAACAGGGTGGTACCAAAATCCCAGCTATGCCAGATGCACTGTCGGTGGGGCTAATGCCAGGTTAGGAACATGCCCTGTCCCTGCATGGCTGGAGACATTCTCACCAGGCTTCATGGGGACCTCTTCTGGCAGGTCTGCCTTTCTCCTGCCGCGGTCCTCTCTTCTGAAAGATGGGTTTCTGGTTGTACAGAGGGCTTCATCTATCCATGGAATCATTAAGGTTGGAAAGACCATCAGTAGCAACCATCAACACAACACTACCATGACCACTAAACCACGTGCTGAAGAGCTTAGTGATAGCCAGGGATCAAAATCCAAAGGGATTTGTTCATAGCTGCAGAGCAGGAGTGGGTGCCCTCAGGTCAGCGCATTGTGCTCACCTAGAAGTATATTGGTGAGATGGAGTCGGGCAGAGCTCCACGGCACAGCTGCATGCTGGGAGAGGAGGCAGCAGCCCAGAGATGGCACTTTTGTCTTTGCAGGATCTCTCTTGCTCCTTAAAGCATCAGTGGCTACAGAAAGACACTCTTTTTCTGCAACTTTTCTGTCCATGGAACTTTCTGAGTGGCGAGGGGGAGGAGAGAAGAAGTAATTTTAACAATTTAATATACTACATAATATGTTTTATAAGCTGGTGTGAATGCTCCTAAGTATTTTGGTCTTTTTTCATAACACAATGAACCTAATATTGGTAAAAATACAGATCTTAGCTGCCACCATAAAGAGAGGCTAGATTTAATAAACAGTTATGAATGTTGGCAGCTGCCTATCAGATTGTATAACATCGGCTATAGCACATGAAGACAGTGTCAACTTACATTTTATCTCAGAAGTATTTTCAAAGCATTTATTTTGCTTTCTCTTGAGTCCTTAACCTAATTCAAGTTATATAATTGGCGGAATATTTTTCCACACCGCTAATTGGCTGGGTGCCAGCGTGGAAACCATTGTCTGACTTGATGATGATCAGGAATTAACATGACATTTGCGTGGTGGTAATGGAATACATTAGTAATGTAATTCATGACTGTAAGAAAGAGACCATCATCTCCCACCTCTGATCAGCAGGAGGGGCTGGGAGGATGATGAAATGCTCCCAGCAGGCACCTCACAGCAGTGGCTGGCCAATCTCGATGTCAAATTTAGTTTTAAATTCTTCAGACAAAGCTGTAATGCTTACCAATTAATTACCACAAATGTCAATTAAAAATCTACCAAATAATGCAGCAAGATTAAATTTCAATTAAAAAAATTACATTTAACAAGGAAGATACAACATTATTTTAATGAATTCTGCTGAAGGTGACAGTGTATCTAGATATATTTATACCGTGTAGGTGGATCTAAATTCATTGGATGATGTTAACCATGTTACTCTGCGTACATATTAGTTTGGAAGATTATTTCCACTCTGGCTATGTCCTGGAGGAGATGGGGCATCAAGGGACATTTCTTGTCACCAGGAGAAATGGGGATTTCACACCTTCTAAGAAGAAGAAGAAAAATAGTCTTCTCACACCTAAAATGAGGGCTTCTATCCTGGCTGAATTAGTGATATTTTTCCGTTTTCATTACTGTATATTTCTGGAACCAAATAGAGAGATTTTGTTGTGGTTGTAGAACGAGCCCTGACTTTGCTGTGACTCTAATGTTTGTTTGTGACAGTATTTCAAGTAATCTCTTTTATCATACAAATTACTTCCATTATTCCCATAATCATTTAACAGGAAAAGACTTTGCTGTGAGAAGATTGTAAAACGGCATGAGTTGGGTGAGAATTTAAAGAACATTTAGTTCCAACCCCCCTGCCATGGGCAGAGGCACCTGCCACTAGACCAGGAGGTCCAAGCCTCATCCAGCCTAGTCTTAAACACTTTCAGGGGTGAGGCATCCACAACTTCTCTGGGCAGCCTGTTCTAGTGTCTCACCACTGTCATAGTAAAGAACTCCTTCCTAATGTCTGATCTGAAGATGGTGAAGTTTAAGTCTTGAGCAGAGGTTTTTAGCTGCAAGGCTTCACCCCTACTCAGCAGAGGTTTTGAAGACATGATTAAAATCCCTTATTTGATACTTCCGATGCTTTGAGATACGTTTTGAACTAGGAGTGGCACAGCAGAGATGTCACAGAGTGTGGTGAGGTTCTGAGTTGCCCAAATTGCAAGCGTATGTATGACAAGCTCCTGTAAAACACCAGCACCTCATTGCATACAGAGCACTACCAGTGCAAAGTGGGGTTTGACCTGCAATAATTGTGTTTTGATTGAGCAGGGCAGTTGCTGCACTGCTGGAGATGGACATGCTGGTGTCTTGGGAAGGCATGAGAGCCTGCACTCACTGGTGTGGTGCAGGGTCAGAGCTGGGCTGTGCAATTGACTATGCTGGCATTAAAGCATTTGTGAAGCAAGGCCTCTAAATACAATCTGAAAAATACTCTCTCAGCTTCCTTGAATTTTTTTTCCATGAGCTTTTATTATGTTTTCACACCATCCTGTCTAAAATAGGTAAGAGGGAAGACATAATTGAAGAAACAGATTTTAAGTGTCAAGCCAGCATTGAGAAAAGTCCCTCTCAGGGACCAGAGGCTCCTTTTCTCTGGCACCACTTGTCTGGAGCTGTTGAGTTGCAGCAGGTTTTAACTTAAAGTATGAAAAAATATAATGTGCCTGCAGAAAATAGGAAAAGCCAAACTACTCATGCCTGTGTAAAGTAATATCCTCTTTAGTAGACTGGCTTTCCTGGTCCCTTGGTTGCTGTTGAGGCTTTGTCCATTGATGGATGAAGGCAACAAGTGTGATATCTGTCTCACTGTGGCTCTTCAGATATCTTTAGGTATTGTTAACAGCTTTACAGGATCATTCCTGCTTCATGCTATTATCTCAGAAAACTAACATCAGCAGGAGATGGGAGACAGCCTCTTTTTCCCATAAGGGCCACAGGAAATGTATGCTGTAGAAGTGTAAGAGCAGCTGAAACGTTTTCTCAGTAGTCCTCACAGACAGCAAGGTGATGGAGAGAAAGGTGCAGCAAGGCAGACTCATTTCCTCCAACAGCCAGAAAGCTTTAAACAAGGAGGCAGGAAGGGAGCGCATAGCATCTTTCTGCTAGGAGATAATGGTGTGAGGAGGTTGTGGGTTTGGGGCACCCACTGGTCAGACAATTAGGTGGCAGCTGGAGCCACTGCTCTTAAAAACTCATCTTCCCAGAAGCTTTCAGCTCTACACAGGACCAGTCTTTTTCTGATTTGAGTCCTGGGGTGAAGCTCTTGCTCTGGTTGCTGTTTAAGAGGTGGTGTCTGTGGTATGGCAGTAACCAAAACCCCATCTGTATCCCAACTTCTGCTGCATTGGGGTGTCCCACATGAAACTTGTGCCCATCCTGAGCAACTGGGGTAGTGTCCAGTCTTCTCCTGAGTTCTTACAGGTGAAAATTTCTGCCTTTGGTAGGGAAATGCTTTTCTCTTTCTGTAAGAGTTAGCCAGCTATCTTGAAGGAAGAGTGTCTTTGATTTTTGGGAGAATATTTGTATCTTTTAGTTGTTTTGTTGGTGGTTTTGTTTTTCCTTATTGTAGGGTTCTGTCAGCTCTCTTGCATTGAGGGAGCACTGAGCTGGGGAGGTAACTTTAATAAGCTGCCCTTGTATTACCAGTTTATTCCCAGCTTTCATCCACTAATTGACATCCCATCTGAGGTAAAAAAGACTCAGACTTCAGTAGTTTGTTTACTTTTGCTTAGACCATTCTGGGGTGACCTCAGGAGATGTAAAAACTGTTCCTCTGACATTTGTGTGAGCCATGGGATAGGGTGAGAGGAGACATGCTGCACAAAGTGAAAAGGCAACAGGGTTTATGAAGTGTTTGTTGTATCCTGATTTATAATATTTGGACAAAAGCAAACATCTCCAGGGAGGGCTTACAAAATGAGAGATGGGAGAAAGCTCTCTGAGCTGATGGCAGATCCTTTCACTTCAGGTGGTCATAGGATGGTGGATGCTGGCTGTGGGGAGGGGGCTGTGAGGACCATCATGTGGAGTGTGTGTGCAGGGAGGTCGTGAAGAGCTGCTTCAGGAGAAGGATGTGGACTTAAAGTACTGATGTAGGGCAAAGTCATTATATCGTCATTGTGATAATGCTCCAGGGGGAAATAGCCTGAAATACTCTTTGTCTTCATTAATACTCCTTCCCAGTAGAGCCTTAAGAGATCATTCTTGCTTTCAGATGTACAAGGAAACTGAATACAGGATTGTTTGTCATGAAAATCCCATTTATATACAAAATCCCAGATGCTGAGCCTAGAGGGAGGCTGCTCTGTCATCAGCCAGTTGAGGGGAGAGCTGACTATAAAACCAAGCTGTAATTCCCTCTTGACAGGAGTGTAGTGGTTGTGTCTTCAAACAACTTCAGGAGTCTGCCATGCCAAGCCTTTATGGATTTTGTTCTCACGAGCTAGGTAATAGATAAGCCTGAGCAAGGAGATAGACGTAGATGTAGAGAGAGATATGAAATGAAGACCTTTGCTCTGGGAAAATATCCATCACTACTTTTTACAGCATGGTTTAGGACTGTAGCACAGAGTCTCTGCGGCATTTGGGGTCCCTTTGCTGTGAAGAAGGTGCCATGGGCCTGTGGCTGCTCTCACAAGCATTCAATATCCCCTTGACTCCAGGGCAGCAGGATGTGACCCTCGTGGAGAGACAGGCAACATTTGGGGGCTTGGTGCTTATTGTTTTCAGCAGAGCTCTACTGGAACCAATAAAGTTGGTGCCACTGCAGCTTGGAGCAGAAGTGACTACAGCTGAACAAGAGACACAAAATTATCAATTAAAAAAGCCAATGCCAAGCCCATTAAGTTACTCTTGAACAAACATCTTTCTTCCGACTCTTTTATTCCCACATGGAGTGAATCTTTGGGCTACTAATGTTCTGCTGTCATGTTTATTTAACATTTTTATTTTTTGACAATGCCTTTTTAGGGTCAAAGCCTGAAGTTTTTTTCTCCATGTGTTTCAGCTAGGCAAAGCTCCCAGTGTCTCAATGGGGCCTCTTCCGAAATGAGTGAAGATTAATTCTTCTCAACTTAGTTTGAAATTTCGTCTGAACAAACAGAGGAAAGGTCCAAGCTTTGTTTTGTTTCTTAAATACCATAAAATGGTGTCCTGCTGAACAGCCTGCAGGCAGGCTGGCTCCAGCCCATCAGTTTGGTGGCCAGAGCCCTTCACAATGCATTGATACTCATCTGATGCCGTAGACCACCCCGACCCCCATGGTCTTCTGCCTTCCAGCCCAGCCCTGCCTCATCCCTTGCTTTGCCTGGCCCACCACAAAGCATTTGAGCATGGCTTGGGAAGCTAAAGACGGTGTCTTTTTTGAAGGTTTGGCCTTCGCTTGGAATTTCCATGTTTTTGTGGGTTGAAGGCAAACCTTAATACTGCTTCAGCGCGATGTTTTCGTGGTTTGATGTTCTTACAGCTTTTCTTTTAAATTCTGTCACTGAAGTGTATGAGAGTTGACAAGTGTAAATATGTAGTTAGACAATTTCAAAAGTGTATTATTTACTGATCGACCATAATGGCTCCAAAGGAGCCATTATACTCAATCATATCATGTCACTCTGTGGCACTTATTATGATGGTAATATGGATATGCATATTATTTTTTTTTCCCTTGAAGCATGAGAAGCATTATTGTGCATATGTAAAAAAAACCTGGTTTTAATTGTCACTAATGCTCTGAGCTTTTTCTAATATTAAGAATTTAAACCACCTATGGCTACCAGCCTGCAAATTGCAGTAACAAAAAAAACCCAACCGTAAAGCCATGGCTATAGGAGGATGGAAAAAGCCCCGCTCGGTATTTACAGCAGTGTGACCGTGCACCCCCTTAATATGGCTCTTCTATAGCTTTGTTAGATCTGAAGGCAACCTAGAGCCCTAACCTGAGAGCCTGGCAGGTAAAAGCTTTCCATTTTATCTCTGCAGCTTTCATCTGCTCCTGTAAGCTCTTTCTCTGACTTCCTAATTGTGTTTGTGACATTAGCAAATGGCTGGTCTGAAAATACCATGCAGTGCAAGTCATGTTAATTCAGGGATCTTTTTTTTTTAAGGTGTCACAGAAGATGTCTTTTTGTAGTGCTGGGGTAGAGAAAGAAGGAGAGAAGGCAGAATGAGAACATTGAACCATGTAAAATAAAAGAAAGAGACAAGCAGGGAGCTGGGAGTGCTAAATATGCTTCAGCCTTTCAATAGAACTGGTTTCAGTAGAGAATGAGGTAAGAGATTGTAAGCAGTAGTTTGCTTGCTAGAAAATGTCTTTTATAGAGAAGATGGGAGGAGAGTTTGAGTTCTAATGACTGGAGATGAGGAGCTAAGGTGCAAATCTGGCATGGGGTATGGCAAATCAATTGTGGAACGGTAATTAGAGCGAGGAGGAGGAATCAAAAGCGTTTCTTAACTTAGAAACAAGGATGTGACTGGCTGCTGGCTGTCGCTACTCAGAGGTAGGTAAAGAAGGAAGGAATCTGTTGGGCAAAGTCCTTGCTGCAGAAGACACTACTGAGGTGAAATCCAGCTTGTGTTTGTTGAAGAGAGATGTGGAAGAGGAGAACCCAGTGTTGACAAAGAGCTCTCTGCCATTGGGCAGGGGTACATCTGCCAGAGCTGCAGCTCTGGTCTGAAGCTGAGTCTTCCCTCTGTGTATCAGTAGGAGAGGTTCTTCTCGGCCTGGGATTTTGGCAGGAGAAAGCAAGAAGGTCCTCGCTTCAGTGGAAGTGTCAAAGCAGATGACTGCTTTGTCTTTTTCATTTGGACTTTAGGAGTAGTTCTGCATTGTTGCTCTGTTATCAGCAGTTATTTACCCTTCTCTGGATGAAATTGGGCTAATTACTGAATTATCATTTTCCCCTCTTACACTAAAGAACCTTCTGCTGGAGATGCATTTTGCTTTAAATACAGCAGATTAACCATAAGATGCTAGAATGGGCCAATTTTGAGTAGTTCAGGAGTGGAAGGCCACGTGTAATTTTGCAGATCTTGAATGAATGGAAGGTTTCCTTGCAACAATTTTTCAAAGGATGAAAGTAACAAGGGCTTTTTAGGCAATTCTGCATTAACTTGTCTCTCTGAAATTGTATTCAACCCATTTGTCCTCTTTTGAAATACTGCACAAGAAACGTAAAAGCAAGTAAATATGCTCTTAATAGTTCTGTCCTTGACCTACATAAACAACTCAGGCTCAGGATTTAGTCATGTGCTTGTGAAAAGTCTAGGACAAGTTAAGCTTAATTATTTCTTTGGAGATGGCTCCTATTTAGAAAAGTTACTTGCTGAAGTCTCATCACCCAAAACATGAAATATCTGCTCTGTTTCTGCTGGGATCATTAGTTTAATATTCCAGCTAAGCTGTGTAACTGCTCATTTGTATAAGAGGATGGGATTTCTGAAGCTACAGTGCATTTGTACACACACACACACGCACTAGCACACAACACTTGTTGATGATTCAGAGAAGGAGTAGAGTAATTCAGCTCTTGGACTGCCTCACGTGTGATTGGCTTCCTTTCTGGGGGACTTATTTTAGGGAAAAATCAATGTCAACTGAAAAACATTCCATTCTGAAAAGACAAAAATTCCCCTACTTGTGAAAATGTGTCTTGGCAGCTGATTTAACTTATGATACAAGATTTAACACTTTTCACTAAACATGAATATTTACCATGGCAACAGCTACGTTATGGGCCACATGTTGGAGACTTGCATGTTGTTGCAGAAACTTGTAGCTCACCACATTTAGCTGAGTCCTTGTTTCCACCGGCAGAAGGAGCCCACTTCTGCAGCTGTTCTGGGCATGGGCTTCCTGGATGGGTCAGTAGCATCCTGGTGCCTCCAACGAGGTACAGCCAGTTGCTCTGTCAAGTGTTTGCTGGTGTTTGGCATCATGATGTTATCGTAGAATCATAGAATGGTAGGGTTTGGAAGGGACCTCCAGAGATCATCAAGTTCAACCCCCCTGCCAAAGCAGGGCAGGTCACACAG
The DNA here is from genome assembly GCF_026170545.1 of Melanerpes formicivorus. NCBI lineage: Eukaryota > Metazoa > Chordata > Aves > Piciformes > Picidae > Melanerpes > Melanerpes formicivorus. The sequence continues at coordinate 7,369,058 of NW_027142380.1, read as the reverse complement.
GGGTGCATCCAGATGGGTCTTCAAAGTCTCTGGTAAGGAGACTCTGCAACCTCTCTGGGCAGCCTGTTCCAGTGGTCCATCAACTTTACAGTAAAGAAGTTTTTCCTCATGTAGAGGTGGAACTTCATGTGTTCCAGTTTGTGTCCCTTGGCCCCTCGTCCTGTCATGGGACACCACTGAAAAGAGACCACTTCTTCATGGAATCTTTGAAGTAGGAAAAGACCTTTAAGATTATTGAGTCCAACCATAACCCAGCTACCAGGACCACTAAAATATATCACAAAGTGCCACATCTACATGCCTCTTTGAACATCTCCAGGGATGGTGACTCTACCACCTCCCTGGGCAGCCCATTCCAATTCCTCACCTCTCAGTAAAGAAGTTTTTCCTAATGTCCAATCTAAACCTCCCCTGGCACAACTTAAACCCATTTTCTCTCATCCAGTGGCAAGAAGAGACCAACACCAGCTTCACTACGATCTCCTTTCAGGTAGCTGTAGAAAACAGTAAGATCTCCCCTTAGCCTTCTGCAGACGAAACAACCCCAACTGCGTGGTTGGTAACCATACTGGGTCTTCTTCTGGAAGGGAACCAGTTACAATCAGCTGAGCTTACCTTTGTACTCTGTGGGCAGCTGCACTCCCTGAAGCTTCTTACCAGGTGTGGTTGTTTATGCCTCTGTTTATCTGTGCTGCCAGTGGTGCTGCCTCCATCATGCCACCTGAGCAGCCTGCCCACAAGCTGCCAGCCCTTAGCACAGATGTGCTTCTATCCTGACTTCAAAAAGCCCCCACAAGAGCTCCTTCTTGGTCCTTTTGCCACCATTCCTTCTCCCAGTGTGGTCTTAACTACACTGGGACTGGTCTCTGTGAGACCCACCCTTCAGGTATTTGTAAACACAAATCTCCTCTCAGTCTTCTCTTTCCAGATTAAGCAGCCCTGGATCTCACAGCCTTTCCTCTTAAGACAGATGTTCTGGTCCTTTATGACACAATAGTGCAGATGTGGTCTTACCAGGGCAAAGTAGAGGGTGAAGAGAACCTCCCTTGATGTGCTGGACACATTCTTCTTAATACATCTTAATACCATTGGCCTTCTTGCCACAAGGGCACATTGCTGTCCCATGGATAACGTTGCTTTGTATAGGCAAAATACTCAACAGGAGAGTAACCCAATAAAAAGTATGATTACACCTCTGATCTGCCTTTCCAGTGGTGGGGTAGAAAGAGCTTTCCAAAAGTCTGGCTTCCCTAGGCTCTTTCTCTGCCTCCACATCCCTCCTTGTCACTCTCCCAGCTGAAGACAGATCAAATCCACTTTGCCATGTGTGGTAACAGGTCTTCTGTGTCCTCCAGCTGGTCTGCCCTCCACTACTGTCTTAATTCCTTGTCAACTTTCTTTTGTCATGTGGTGGCTTTTCAGGTGATGTTAATTGTGTCATGTTCATCAGGGACTTAATAGAAGCATGATGGCCAGGATGGAGCCCTGGCAGGTGACAGTCCTGGTTGGCAAGCAGGATGTGTGGCTGGGGCGGTGCTGGTGCACCAGAAGCAATGGGCTGGCTCTTTTGCAGAGCCTGAAAGTTTGTGGCTTTGGAGTTGTGAGAAGAGCAAGACAACAGGAGCAAAGTAAAACATTACTTCAGATGATTTAGGCTGCAGTTGAGAGTTGTGGTGGTTTTTTTTTTTGCTGAAATGGAACTAGGTAATCATTCAGTAAAACTGTAAATCCTGGCTGTGAAGGACTGGGTGTGAAGCAATAAGAGGATTTAACTTTATAGATAATCACAAACATCTGCATGTTCCCTGAATAGGAGCAGTTTTATTTCATTTTACAAGTGAGGAAGTGTCTAAATTCTTATGCTCTAGGACAAAGCTAGCAAAAGGTTAGGCAGAAACCTCTTTTCCCAGAGGTGAAACCACTCTATTCAAATGTTTCTTGTACCTTTCAGTGAAGTGTTGGGTCTTGGCTGTCACAGAGGAAAAGGCTCAGATCCTTCCTCATCAGGGCACTGATAGGACGTTTACCCTTTTTCTTTTACTGAAACATCCCAGTTTAAATGAAACCAGCTATGCCAAGCAGAAGCTAAACATGCAGCCAGAAGCACAGCCTGTGCCAAGCAGGATCCTGGCACAGCAATGGTTGGGCTGGAGGTCCTCATCCTCCTCCATCAGCACTGGGCTGTGGTGACGTGATGGCACAGTGTCCTCTGCCCAGCCAGTATTCTGGTCTGATGGTCCCTTGGCACAGCTGCTGCTCTTGGCTGTGAGGCTGGTTTAAATCTTGGCCTCTACTTGGTGTGAATTTGCCAAGCTGCACTGATCCAGAGTTTAAGTCATTTGCTTCTATTCTCAGCGTTTTGTCTTCTCAAGGTGTTATATTTGTTTTCATTTTGCATTAAATTAAAATTAAATGGTTCTGCTTTGTGGACTTAATAGTGTATCAATTTCCCTATTTTTAGATTCTTTTAACCTGTGCCTATGTGCCTGAAAAGAAAGCAACAGGGTAGAGGCCTCTGCTTTTTCTTTTGCTTGAATCAAAATCCCCACTGGGCTTTCAATTATAGGTGACACTTGTTTGTTTCTAAGGTGACTGCGGTGTCAAGGGTATGTGGAAGTTGCAGTGTTACAAATGCAAAGATAATGCAAGAAAGAAAAATAGTTGTGTTGGCTAAAATCATCCAATTCCTATAGCATAAAGTTGCACACTGTCCTACATTTCAATTCTCGTTCTATTAAATTACCTGTTTAATAATTTGAATCCAATGTTATTTTTATATTATATTGCAAATGTGTGACTGTGAGGTTATTTTTAAGATATATTTATTAAGGGAATGAATACAATAAGACAAGTCATTGCAGCCCACATACAGTTCCTTGACTTCTCATTTTATGATGCTTCAATTGCATATGATTACCCAATGTAAGTTTTAACTTTTATGGGGGTTCATTAGAGATGCAGCTGTGTAGAGAGAAATTCAATAGAATTTGATTTTTATTTTTTCTAAGCTCTAAAAGTGTAGTGAGATGGAGCAACTTGATGGAGCATAATTTCGAGCTTCCTATTTTGAGCTTGGATGCACAGTTGTGGGGTCTTGAAGGGCTTAGCTGGGCTGCAGTGGAACTTTGGTGGTGGCGGGGCACTAGCGTGAGGTCTGTGTGTTGGGAGTGCAGGAGGCATTTGCCTTTCTGTTTTTTCTGGGTAGGACACGGTGGAAAGGTGGTGCCCTTGGTGGGGGCCAGGAATAGCAGGAAATGTTTCCTGGTCCCTTGTGAATCAACATTTGGGTGGAGAAATACTATTTCAGTGAATCTTCGGTGTTGAGAATCTAAAGGAAATGAACTCCCCAAAAGCCAATATCCAAAGTAATCTTAGTGAGCAAGTGCTGAGAAAATGAATTTTTTGGGGCACATTTAAAGGAAAAAGATGTAGTAAATGAGCTAATCTGCTCTGCAGCTAAATGCTGCAATGCTTTGTGTGAATACTAAACAGGGACATATCTCATCAAGTATAGTTTAGTTGCAAAATTCATTAGCATAATGGGTTTATTTTTAATGTATAGCAATGTAAACATCTCAAACTGAATGGTCATGTCTTTTAGTAGGAGGAACTCCAAATTCAGAATTAACTGTGACATGAGCTGTCTGGGGAAAACTGGTTCAATGACACAGACTATGTCTTTCCAAACAGCAACTTCTCAGAAGGTTGCAAACCAAGATCCCAAGCAAAGGCACCCCTCTCTGTGCATAAGAAGGGGGAATAGTTTTGTCCTCGGATTTTGCTTGGTGATTCTCAGCCTGCTGTGTGCAGTGCTGGTGCACTGCTCTGCAGCCCTTCCTGCTGTCCCAGCTGGCTCAATCCAGAGCGAGCACCTCATTTCCACTTCTATTGCATGAGTCATGTCAATAGCTCTGGAAGCATGTGTGTATGGGAAAATGGAATGGTAACTCCTGGAATGTGATCTTGCCAGGCTGAAACCCAATGTATGACAAAGGAGGCAGAAGAAATGGGTGAGAGGGGAGTGTGTTTCTGCTTTTGGTTTTCATTGGAAGCTTTTTGTTTGGGCTGAGGTCTTTGAACCTGTGGGAAAATGTCTCTGAAAGTGTGGGCATGTGGAGCCCTCCTAGGAGCTGGTCTTGCCTGCATTGTGAGCTTTTGCTTGATTCCACTTGTGTGGAACTTGTGTGGACCTTCAGTGTATTTGTGGTAGGAAGGATCATGGGTGGCTTGAATGCAAGACTTCAAAAATCTCTTCTCTGGTGATTAAAGCTGATGCTGTGCCTGGTGTCCTTGCTTACCTGAAATATACTGATGATGGCCTGAGTAGGGACAAGCCTTGTGGGGTGGGAAAGCTGCATTTGCCATCCCACATGCCATGGGCTGTCAGCTTATCGGGAGCCTGGTCCTTGCCTGTGGGGAGCGGAGAGAAGGGCAGGGTGGTGGCGCTGCATCCGAGTGGAGCATGGGTGGGTTGGTGCCATTCTGCTTGTAGAATATCATCCCCAGCAAAATGGTATTCCTGGGCTGTGCCACCTCCCACAGCAAGGAAAAACAGATGAAAAGCAATGAAGCACACAATTACATAATGAAAAACAATAAAATGTGTCTTCTAATATGTACTACTAGTGACCATATGACTTCATTATAAAAACTAAATATGATTACATTTCCAGGTATTGTGCTGTATATAAACTCCAGGGAAAAGTGAGGAACAACTTAGAAGGAGAAGACTTCTTGCTTAATATAAACTTCAGACTTGGAAGTGACACATAGCAGGGAATAAATGTCCATCATCTATCAAATGAGGTTTGAGTGGTTTAGGTCACACTAGACAAACACTTCTCACCCTAAAACCCTCTTTTCATCTTCATTCATCACTACCACCTTAAGCTCATGCCCCTCTTTTTCTTTTCCACTCTTGAAAAATAATAATCTACTTGATGCCTACAAATCACTTCTGGCTGGCCTTCATTAGGCAAGTTATGAGTTATGGCTACTGCTACTCCCATTGGCACTGCCTCCTGTGCAGGGAGACAAGGGGGTTGGAAGTTTGTAAAGGGGCTGAGGAAGGAGAAGCTCTGCAGAAATGGTGGTTGCAGAAATGGGAGTGGTGACCAGAAATTGATGAGAGGAAGAAATAACTGGCAGTGAAGCTTCCTGTATGGCAGATCCCTGCATGAACTACACTGTGCATGGAGTTGGTGGCTGATTTCTTGAAGGGGTTTGTGCTTGTTGGCTGTGGAGCTATATGGAGCAATGTGACCCAGCCCCTGCACATGGGAACAATCACAGCCTCTGAGGATGTTGTTCCTGTATGTGTAAATCCCAACAGGCACATTTGGAGCTTTACAATGGAAAGGCAAACCTCCATGGCCAGGCAGGAGAGGTTTGTTCTCTTTTGCAGATCCCTCAAGGTGACCTGGGCTCAGACCCAGAAACTCATCTTTAATTTGTTTGCTTAATCTGCAGCCTAACCTACATCATCATGCTGGGTAATTTCTTCCTGCTGCTTCCTCTGAGGTCCTACACTGTTCTGTGCATGAGCTGTTCAATCCCCACTTCCTGGTAGGAAACCACCCCTCTTGCACCAGTCCTTGTCCAATAACTCCTGATTTTTATTCTTGCCCTTTTCCAATGTATGGGACTCCTCATGGATTAACTTCCCTGTGGTTCAGTCTTTCCCCTTGCATTGCTTGCTTGTTGCTTCCTCATCTGTTCACCTTTTCTCTTTCAAAGATACTTTTCTGGCTCTGTCCCCAGCTGCCTGGAAGTGATTTGTTCAGCAGCACAGTCCCCTGGTTTTCCAAGGCCACAGTGTTTTCCCTCATTTTCTGCCTGCCTGCCTTCTTTCTGTCATTCTGGGAAGCAGTCTGAGAGACATGGCTTCTTCACAACCACCTATTAATGTGAATCTGTATGACTGCAATGTGCTTAGGTAGCAGCAAAGATCTGTTTGAAGGTAGAATTGTCTGTGAGTGGAAATGACTGTAAATCTGGCCAGGAGAACTTGTGGGGAGTGCACTGGCAGGCTGGAGGGGAAGAAATCAGTGTTTTAACTGCAATATAAAAGTTGAGGTTTCCCCACCTCCATTTTAAACATTGTCTTATCTTATTCTAATGTGGGGATTAGAGGATGCCACCAGCCATGGTGATGAGGCAGTGTGTAAGGGAATCTGTCACCTACCCAGACCATCACTGGTATTTTGAAGTCTCTGCCCCATACTCAATGAGTACTCCCTTGAGATATTTTCAAGGAAACTTAGAGTATCATTGCCCTTTGAAATTTGGCAGTAATGTCAAATAGTGGGGGTATGGTTTGTGGTGGGGTGGGGTGTGCTCCCCAGTCTTTGCTGTAAAGTGTGGAGCTCTGTCTGGATGGGGAGAATCAGCAAACCTGCAGCTTCATTAAAGGAGGAACAAAGATTCATCCATTTGTGGGAACTAGTTACACATCATGGAGTATCACGAGGTAAGCCAATTTCCTACCCCAATACCTTCCTCTTTTCCACTTCTCTCCTTCACAGTTTGAAAGCCATAAATCACTTATTTGAAATGTATTTAAGGAGAAGAATATTTTCCCCTGCATTCCCACTTAATGCTTTGTAGCAAGTACAGTTAGGATCATTCATGTGCTAAAGCAGGAGAAATGCTCTTCTTTGATACTGTGTCTTCAGCTTAGGCAGTTTCCTCTTTTACTGAGTTCTTAGATGATAATTCTGAGTCCTTAGATGCTGTTCATTCTGCCACAGAAAGCAAATGCAAAGCAGCCTATTTTAATATTATTAATAATGGATGTTTACATAATTAGCTCAATTACTTTGTTCACTTTGACGTTTTGTTACTATGGACCTGTCTTGCTCTCTCTTTTTAAAGTACCTTAGTGGTGATGGGAAGCACAGGGGTGGTGCTGTGATCCTGGTTGTGCCAAGCATCTTCCTATAAGGATGAGGGCTTCTCCCCACCAGCAGCATCTGTCACCTTGGGCAGGCCTACCGTGTCCTGTGCTCTTAAGGACGCTTCCTCAAACCTCGTTGAAGTGCAAGTCTATGAGAAGTTCTACCCTAAAAATTTCTATTTTGTGTAAAATAAAGAACATGATTTCTCCATGTGGCCTTAAAGGGCTGCATGAGATTGTGTCGTTTGCTGGGCTAGAAATTCTCCACTGTGAATCAATACCATGTCAGGAGAGCAAGTTATTCATCCAACGTGTAAGTGCTCTTGTCTGACAGGTCTGTTTTACACATTTGGGGTGTACATAGTTAGGAAAATGCTGTTCTGCAAAGATGGGGGTTTTTTTTGGCCAACAAAGAAAAAAAAAAGCAGAGTGTGGAGGTTCTGGTAATGTTGGAGAAAACCTAAGAGGGTTTTGTTGTCTGTGATTTCTTTCAAAAGAAGAAGCAAGGATAACTGTGTTAAACAGCAGGGTGCCACTGAGTGATGGAGAAGCTGAAGGAATGGCTTGTTTTCCTGTTATGTCACTGCTTTGGCTTTCTCATTCTTGTTCCTCTGTTTCTTCAGAAAGGCCCTGCAGCCTGCAGATAACAGAAATTAAATTAGTATTGATATAACATTAGACACTCCTATTAATATTGACAGTCTGTCGATACTGTTGTGCTACTTTTGTAATAGGGGATGTTAACGGATAATACTTTAAATAAAAACACACTAATCTTATAATCACTGAACATGCAGCGGGGTCTCGACTCGGCTCACTCCTTCTCTGAGCTCCCCCATCCTCACCTGCCTGCCTGCCTGCCTGCAGCTCCCTTTGGAGCACGTCGCTCCCCCAGAACTAGAGCCTGTGGCCAGGCAGGTGTGGTGGGGCAGAGATGATAGCTCCAAGGGGCAAGGCAGGAATAGTGATGGGAACCTACCCATGGAAGGCAGGTCTGTCTGCTGCACCCAGCTGTTGGAGGTTCTTTAGGGCTGTGGGTGGAGGCAGAACTGGCTATGGAGTTGGTCCCAAACCAGTAAGGTTTGACTTCCATGCTGGTTGTAGCTTTTGATGGAGTACTGCCCTCCCTCATTCACAGGATCACAGACTCATTTGGGTTGTAAGGGACATTTAAAGGTCATCTAGACCAATTCTCCTGCAGTAAGCAGGGACATCTTCAACTAGATCAGGGCTGGAGCACCTCTCCTATGAGGACAGACTGAAGGAGTTGGGGCTGTACAGTCTGCAGAAGAGAAGGCTCCGAGGTGACCTAATTGTCGCCTTCCAGTATCTGAAGGGGGCCTACAGGAAGGCTGGGGAAGGACTTCTCAGGATCTCAGGTAGTGATAGGACTAGGGGGAATGGAATGAAGCTGGAGGTGGGGAGATTCAGGCTGGATGTGAGGAGGAGGTTCTTCACCATGAGAGTGGTGAAACCCTGGAATGTGTTGTCCAGGGAGGTGGTCGAGGCCCCGTCCCTGGGGGTGTTTAAGAGCAGGCTGGATGAGGCTCTGTCCAGCCTGATCTAGTGTGGGGTGTCCCTGCCCATGGCAGGGGGGTTGGAACTAGATGATCCTTGTGGTCCCTTCCAACCCTGAATGAAACTATGAAACTATGAAACTATGAAACTATGCTTAGAGTCCTGTGGTGCGTGCCCACAAAGTTTGGTGCAGGAAGCAGAACAAGGATGGCTTCAAATTGCGATGTGAGCCACCAAATCCCTGTTGGACCATGCTGGCTGAGCGTGCATGGGCCGAGAACATGAGAGGTCAGAGCAGTGCCCTTAATCTGCCGTGCTTGTCTTGATACTTGGCACTTGTTAGCAGCTCCACACTTCTTTTGAACTTTTTTTTCCCCCCTTTTAAGTCTATCATGAAAACCACCATGTTCATCAGAGCTAAAGTTATTTGTTAAATGGTGTAAAAAATACGCATTAAACAATAATGATTACTTTGGTAAACACAGATGTCTTTGTATTATGGAGTGGGTTTTGTACGCGAATTTGTACATGTCTGTGGAACAGAATTTGCCGTCTACCTTGAAAAATGGGAAACACAATCCATGTTAATTGCTTCTCCCTTAGCCCCCCGCTCCACTCCACCTGCTGTGCTGCTGCAATCTGTTGATGCAGTGCTGAAATCCACGGCACACGAGGGCCGGCTCGGCAGCGAGCAGGTCGGCACTTGCAGATGTGTGCCCGTTGGAGGAGGTAGCAGGCGACGTTCTGAACTTCTGCCTCTTTGTTTTCTAACTAGGAGGGGATTTTTTTTTTTTTAACAGGGGGAGGGAAAAACCTTTATCTTGCTGAAAACCATCTAGCGATGATCAGTTATTCAGCGCATTATTAATGCCTATTTGGACGTTGCTTGGACTGCTGGATTAAACAGCTTTCCCGTTATGCATTGAAGGAAATGAAATACATGTCACAACAGCAGTGCTATGATGCTGACAACCGTCCTTGGCTGTGCATCTCATTAGAAAGATATACATTTTTCTTTGTTGTGTATCTGTGAATGACAGAAGTTGACAAACATCTTTTAAGAAGTTGCTGTTGGGAGAAAGTTACATTTATGGCGCAGAAAACAAGAAGAAACTGCTTGTTATCAAGGTAAATAATTATTTCCTATGCTTGTGTTTTATAAATCTCTCTCCTCTGCACTAGTAATTAGTTTTTATTTTATTGTTGCATATATGTTGAAGGAGATCCTCCTCTGGATCACTCACTCTTCTAAAGAAATCCTGAAAGGTTCAAAGTGCACTTTGTATTGAAACTTCCACCTAAACCGTGATTAAAATCCTTGCATTCCACAGCTTTAAAGACTGGATTGGTTGTGCAGATCATCACAGAATGGCTTAGATTGGAAGAAACCATCAAGATCATCTACTCTAATCTATTTGCCATGGGCAAAGAGGCCTCACAACTACACTCAGCTGCTTAAGGCCTAGCCTAGCCTTGACCACCCCCAAGGAGGAGGCAGCCGCAACCTCCCTGGGCAGCCTATTCTTAAGTCCCACCACACTTGTTCTGAAGAACTTCTTCCTAAGGTCCAGTCTAAATCTACTTTCCCTCAGCTTAAAACTCCCAGGGGACAGCTGAATTTTTCCCTTTTTTGTTTTTTTTTTAAGGGGCAAGAGTGATTAATGTCACAGAAAAGATGCTCGAGGGGAGAAGTATCAGGTAGGGGCTTGGCTTGCTGTCAGCTGAACAGTGATGCTGTACTTGAGAACACCAATTTTCCAGATGCATGATATATGTGCATAATTGATCTCAATCTGCATTTCTGCAAGTGGCTGCTATTGGCCCCATTCAGTGCTTGCCTAACTCAGAGCAGGAGCCATGGCTTTGCTTGCATTAAGTAATGGTGGGTGTGTGCTTGGTTATCTTTGGGCCATCACTGGGAAAACTGAGGAGCAAAAAGAAGTTTGGAGGGGATTTAATTTTTTTTTTTATAAAGAATACATTCCAAAGATGTTCTCCATCCTGGCTAAAATGGCTTCTGCCTATTCAGAGTGAATCAGGGAAGAAGCCATTGCATATTCACCTGCATTTGCATGTCTCCACAGATTTCATAGGCATTGTTTGGGTGCCAAGTTGTGTTGACCTGCAGAGACTTAAGAACACAGTTGAGAAACCAGTGGGAAGAGGCAGGTGTGAACTTGTGGGAAGGAGAAGAGGAGGGGAAGAGGAAGCAGCCTAGAATCCCCTTTTCTCACTGTCCTTCTGCCTCCCAACATGTGATGGAGCAGTGGTTGCACAGCCCTCTCATGAAAACATCTGTACCTGGTGCAAGGAAACTTTGTGGTTGCTGAAATGGTTGTGTTTGGTGGGTTTTTTCCCTTGCCTTCCCCTCCCCCCCATTTAGACCCATTCACCTTTCAGTATCCTGAGACAGAAAAACACAATCTCTGCAAGAAATCATAATTTGGGGGAAAGTCTGTATTCAAGGAGTTCTCAACTTACACTCACCCTTGTGTCTGAAATTGTTTTACTGTTGTTACAAGTAACACCTAAAATTGCCACTTAACCTTGCAGGCACTTTGTTAAGACCATATTTTTGATTGCAGCAGCTGGGGTGGAGTTTCCTTTGGGAATTGAAGGAGTAGGAAGTGTTGTTTGTAGGGTTTTTTGTTGGTTTTTTGCTGACTGGTGCTGATGTGTAGGTGGGGATATACTGCTGTTTTTGTAATACTTTTATTGTTTATGGAATTGTTAGTTAATTGATGGTAACAATGCCTGGAGCCTGGGAGAGGTATTCTTTTATGGTTGCTCAGATCAGAACTAGTAAATAATTCTTTAACTTAAAAGGAGATCCAAGATTGTTTACCTTGTAGCTTTGCATCTACTGTCTCCATAACTTGTTATCAAGTTTCCCCCATTTAATTTGTGTTATTTCTAACAACATTACAGATTAGAAGAATGCTTTTTATTTTTAGGATTCAGTAGGATGTAGCTGGAAGGCCCTCCCCTCCCACCCCCCCATGACAGACCCAGGAGCTCAGAAGCAGGTGCTGCACCTAAATTTGCTCCTGCCTAGCTGGTATGGATGTAGTGAGCTCCCACATTGACAGTGTCCCTTTTCCACTTACAGTGGCTCTCATGTGAAATCTCAAAGGCAGTTGGCTATCTGATGGCTGAAAATCTGTCTTTGAACTCCTGATAATTACTTCATGGTTTACTCAGGCTAAAACCTACTTGGGAACTTTGTCTTCCACATTTATCCAGTGAAATAAAATTCAAACCAGCCCAGAAACTAGAGAATGTTTCTTATTTATATGTGGTGTAGTTCCATCTGGTCCATGTTAAGGACCCCAAAAATATGTGATTAGCTTTATAGTTCACTGCTAAAGGTAGCAAAGCTGGCTTTTAACATTTTTCAAATTTTCAGCTAGCGTCTCAAAACATTTGCTGGCATTTCCTGACTAAGATTACCAACCAAAGATTTTCCTGGTTGTCTTTTTCACTTTTTAGAGTATGTTGCACAGCTTTCCTGCTTAAAATACCACTGAAACCTCTGCTGTTCCCTTTATAACTCTTATGCAAACTATCCATCTCTGTCAAGACTGGTCAGTCTCAAATCCCAAAGCTCAGTGTTAGGAAACGTCAGATAACATATACTATTAAAGTAGTAAAATTTATGGCTGTTGCTGTGAGCTCATGCTCAATAAAACGAAATGCCAGGCATTAGAAATAATACAAAAGGTGAGCGGTGCTGCTTCACAACAATTAAGGAGAGGGTTTAATGTGTTTGCCAACAGCCAGCTCAGAAATGCCTGCTGGGTGCACAAGGAAGGTTTAACATCATCAATTTATCCCAGTTTCAACTTCAGATGTTTGCTAATCCAAGGTCTGTATTCCCACTAAATAAGTGGTTGAGATCTTGGAGAGCAAGAAGTCTTTTTCTACTGTATTCAAACCAGGTTGTCTCCTTATGCATTGCCCTCTGAAATTTGTGAGCCTACCAGAAAACTGAAGAGGGATTTCTACAAGGCGTGGAGTGATAGGACAGGGAATAATGGCTTTGATCTGAAAGAGGGTAGATTTAGATTAGGTGTAAGGAAAAAATTCTTTACAGTGAGGGTAGTGAGGCACTGGAATATGTTGCCTGGAGATGCTGTGCATGCCCTATCCCTGGAGGTGTTCAAGGCCAGCCTAGACAAGGCTTTGAGCAACCTGGTCTATGGAAGATGTCCCTGACCATGGCAGAGGTGTTAGAACTAGATGATCTTTGTAGTCCCTTCTAACTCAACCCATTCTGTGATGTTGCAACTAATACCTGTTGGTATCTGGAGTTACTCCACACTGGAAAACGTGTTGGTGCTCCTAGGAAATTTTGGTGCAGCCTCAACACCGCCATGACCCCCCTGGAAAAGTCACAAAACAATTCAGGCAGTTACAGGGATTTTCTGCCCATGCCATATCTGCTCTAGGAATATTGGGAGCTGAAGTGGAGAACTGATGATGGTTTGACTGCAGCCTGAGTCTCTGTGGCTGCCCATTGCTGAAATACAATTTATTAATGATTTTAGTGGCTCTAAGGCTTTCTTTTGACGTGTGGTTCTCCTTCACGTGCTTATTCAGCAAACCCATGCAGTCACAGAATCACCAAGGTTGGAAGAGACCTCAAAGATCACCAAGTCCAACCTGTCACCACAGATCTCATGACTAAACCATGGCACCAAGTGCCACGTCCAGTCCCCTCCTGAGCACCTCCAGGGATGGCGACCCCACCACCTCCCTGTCCTCTGACACTGAAGGCTTTGAAACCCTCCCTGTTCTCTGCAGAGATGCTGGGTATTACCTTAACCCTCTACCTGTTTGCTGCATCTGGATGCTGCTGATGCAGAGAAGACCTAGGCACGAGGTGTGGACTTGACTCTCCATCCCCTCACATTAGCAGAAAGTGCTCCCACTGTCTAGCACACAGCACCCAGCTGGTGTAACAGCCTGGGAGAGTATTTTCCATGTGCAGTTATGCGTGTGCATAAGAGCAATTTGGGGAATTTTTCCTTAAAGTGCAGTATTTAGACCTCATGGAGGCTGCCTCTTAACCTCAAGTAGGTCCAGGAGTGTGTGGCAAGAAGTGCCAAGGATTTTCAGGAGTTGAGCTGAAGGTGTTGTTTGAAGTTAACCATATTTTATTTTCTCAAGGCCTTTCTTGGGACTTAATTTATATAACACTGTGATGGGTGCATATAAACATTGTGATCAGGTTACAGTATGAGTGAAATAGGTAGAGTCGTTTTCTTTTTCTTTTCTTACAATAAAAATGTAAGAAATTCTGTTGCTTACCCCATAAAATGCACATTTCTGTTATGGATTAGTCTTATTTTAATGAGGCTGTTACTTATACAGTAGTACATTAGCAAAGTGTCCTTTGATTTTTATGTAGCCAGTGTTTATACATCGATTCAGAGAGGCCTGACTGTTATCCCCCCTCACCCCTCCAATTCTTAAAATGGGTTATTTGGGTCAAAAGCTGGCAATACAAGACTGGGACATTTTGTGGATGCTTGTGAGTTGGGAAGTGGGTGCGTGATCAGCCATGCAGGGACCCCGATAGCTGCATCTAAGCATCGCTCCAGCAGTAAGGTGAGGGCTGTCCCCACACTGTTGGCTGTAGGGGCCGAACCCTGTTCAGAGACAGGGTATAAAGGGGTTTGTAAGCTGCTGGCACATTTTTCTTGCACCTTCTCTGGAGGAAAGCGAACGGCAGTGGTGAAGCGAAGCAGGAAGCCCTTTGGCGGGATGAAGACATCCTCTGTCCATCTCTGCCTGTGAAGCTGAACCGAAGCCTTCCTGCGCCGCTTAAAATTGTAATTTTGGATAAAAGGCTGTGTAATAACTTGAGAAATGTGTGAGAAGATCTCATGTTAATACTGTATAAACCTTCTTTAACTTCAGGAAGCTTAAAATCAAATTTGGCAGAGCTTACAAGGGCAGTGAATGTGGAGCCACTTGACTCCAGTAACTGGGAGAATCGGCTGACAAACCTGCAGCGTTGTGATTTTTTTTTTTACAATACTATCTGAATCTCTGCAAGTATTTACTTGCTTGTGAACATGCATAAAAATAGGTAGTTGACTTCACCTATATGTTAAAAATTTAAATCTCCTGTGCAAAGATTCACACCCCTCCATCTTTTTGGGGAAACCAAATGAGGAGAATGTTACAGTGCAATTCAGGTTCTCTGGGTTGCAGGTTTTAAGAAAGAGATGTAATAAGGCAGGTTAATTGTGGAACTAGGAGGCTCCACTGACTCATCTTCTGAATAAAGAAACTCAGATGTGTTGTGACCTCAAGAAAGTGAATTTTTAGAGCAGTTGAAGTTAGAAATCTGGGATAAATTCGGGTATTTGAAAGTCATGGTAACAAGCATTTGTAAGAGTGTATCATGCTCTATAGTAAGATTGCATAAGGGCATAGGATGAAGCATCTGATTTTTTGCAGGTTTTTTTCCCTTTTGGCATTCTGTTTGTGACAATTACATGACTCTCTATTAACTGTGTGTAGAAGAAAGCAGTGTTATGAAATGAGGAGAGATTTCCTTCATCTGTTACTCTGTAGGTAATTTTTGTGCTTTTTCCAGTATTTAAGTACCTCTTAACTGCTTGCTGTCCATCTGTATACCATTCATAGTACTGTAAACTAGTATATGTAGCATGACCTTGTAACTTGCTTTGTTTGTGCATCTGCCAGTACAATATGTTGTCTTTCCTTAAAATGCAAATATGCTCCATGCAGTACAGAGCTCCTTAGTCAATAAATAAATGGAGGTAAAAAACTGTACCTAATACCCATTTAATTTAAATTCATTTTATAAACATAAAGACGCCTTTTAAGAGAAGCTTTAATTCAGACTAGCACCTTGATTTGTGGTTGCCATGGAGAATCAAATCTGTCATTTGACAAGAAAAGTCACCCATTTATGACAGCACTTTATCTTGTCTCTCCAGGGGAAGAAAATGTCAAAAGTGAGAGCAGAAAAAAATAAAGCCTTGAAACACCAGAATTTCTTGATTTCATTTTTATTATTCAGCTATCATATCCTTTCTGATAATAGCAAGTTGGTGAAAATAAATAATGTTCCTACAGTAAAATCAAATATTTCCTATTGGAATGGACAGGGCTCTTTGTGATTGTCAGTGCTGTGAAGTCTGGCAAGAAATAGTGTTATTAGATAAACCCACAGTGCCCAAATCCCATTTTCTTTTCATTACAGTGTCAAAATAATTATACCTGTGTAATTTGGGTAAGAAATTGTAGAATAAGTAAAATGGTCCATTGGAAGAGATTGCTTGAAGCTTGTGTTCATTATAGGGTGGGGTTTTTACATGCTGGGGGGGGGGGGGGGGAGGGGGGGGGAAGATAAAAAAAAATGTGTGTAATTTCATTTGAATAGAAAGGTCTGGTTACTCTTTCATGTTCTTTACAAGCAGAGGAGACGGCAGGTGCTGTGTTCTGCTGGGGTTTTAACATCCGTGCATCTTTTGTAAGAGAGAGTTAAAAGAGGCAGGAGTTTAACACTTCTTGATTCTCAGGTGGAAATCTCTGAAGAGTTTCAAAGACATTAGATAAAAATTTATTGTTGTGTGAATTTATGTCTGTGGTTGTGTTTGGTATTTTTTTTTTTTCCTTCTTTTTGTTAAAGTGTTTTCATTTAGAGGGATTAAGAAATGGTAGAGAAGGGGGTGTTTTCAGGAATATAATTAGCTATCACAAGTGTTTACGTGTGTACATTTAATCCATATAGACACTAAGTTGCCCCCAGGGGAGAAACACTTACTGTAGCATTGCATTACTTCTTACATAAATCTCAAAAGTGCCGTTGAAATAACGAGACTAAAATAATCCACTCTGCGCCTCTTTCTTTCAGACGGCGTTTGTGCCTTTCACAGTGTTGCGGGGTTTGATGTGGTTCAGGAGTAATCTTGTATCAATGAGAAAGCATTAGAATAGAAAGTCCTTCAGTGGTTTAGTGTAAATATTGGGCTGGTAGGGGAGCTGCTTGTGGGAGCGGGTGTGCCTGTGAGAGATTACAAAAAGAGAGAGAAAGGAAAGGGTCGGAGGCTTTTTTTTTTTCCCTCTTTTTTTTTTTTTCCTTGAAATTGGCTGGCGGTGCTGGATCCATAGCCAAAGCTAGTTGGGATCTGCTGTGAGAAAACAGGCAGCACAATAGTTCCCTATTCCTGCCTTCATGCGGAGTCTGAAGCCAAATCCTGCTCTCAGATACTTGTGTGTAACTCCTCTTGCCTTCACCAGGCACTTACCATGCCTGTCCGGTGGAAGTAAGTGACATGTTGTGTCCTGGGGTTCTTTGAAAATGTGTGTTCTTGCAGGTGGCACCTTAATGGGGAAATAGGTGCAGTTTGGAGTTGGTTTACTCTATTTCTTTATAATTTTTATTTTTATTTTGGTCTTTTTTTTTTTTTTTTCCCTTTTTTTTTCCCTTTTTTTTTTTTTTTTTTAACACGCTTAACATCATGTCATAGGATGTGTGCTATCATAGGATACCAGAATGTGATAACTTCATGTTTTTTTGTGAGACCATCTGGAATAAAAGAGGGTGAATTAAAGATGCTCTCTGGGGTTATGGAATCTTAAAGATATTAAAGGGTTTGATTTCCATAATGTCTGCCTCTCCTTTTGCCCAACTGTTGATATAATCTGCTTTAAAATCGATTTGCTGTCATCATGTAATCAAAGCCTTAATTGCATCATCATTGACTTCAGCATTTTTTCCTGATAGATTTGTGTGACTGATGGTGAAAATGTTGGGGGGGGAAAAAAAAAAAGAAACAAGTGTTTGAAATAATTTTGCAGGATGTGCTGCCTCTTGCATATGGACAACGATTTTCAGGAGTTACCTGAGTGATCCACTCCTCTCTGAATTTCACTGAGATGTGAAAATGTTTCCCTCTGCGCAGCCTTGAGGCTTGATACCACACAAAGTGTTTAACTTGCTGAAGTCAAGACTATTCAAATGAGTAATAGCAGAGTGACTGTTTAGTATGACATTGTCGAAAGTATCTCTTAAAGTATTTAATCCACTTCAAAGTGTAACTTTATACAAGTTGTTCTTAAAAAAATAATTTCAAAAATCACCAAAACAAAGAGGTGTGGGGGGGGATAAAGCTGCCTGTTTGCTGGGAGGTTGTTCCCCGAAGCACTGAACTGTAAGCTCTGCCCAAGGAAAGGCCACATAGAGTTTGAACATCTTTATAAAACAAAAAAATTCCAAGTAACTTGTCTCTCTGGTTTCTGATGGATGCCACGTGAAATGGCTGCTATCCTGTCCTGAAAATCACAGATGGAAACTTCATCTCAGAACAGTGCTGCTGCAATAATGAAATGAAAGTAGCGGAGTCTCATTTACATTTCAGAAATAGTTCTCTGCAGTTTCCTGTTCCATCGACCAGATTTTCTGGTGTACCTGATGTTGGTTGTTACCCACATTTAAAGGGCACCGCTTTAGGGTTGACCCTTGGAGAATTACGAGGATGTAGGTGATGCTCCTCTGCTACCAAGGGATGCTGTTAGCTGCAGCGAGTCCCGGTACAGCAATAACCAAAGCAGCAGCGGCTGTTTGATGCTCTTTCGACAAAGGTTAACTCCTTCCTTTTGGCTTTTGCAGTTCTCTTTAGGCAGAGCAAAAGCAGCAGAAGCTATTCTCAATTGATTTTCATTTTGATTTTTTGCTGATTTATTTGAATTGCGTTTTTGTTCTGTTTTAATAACCCCTTTAAGAAACACGCTTGACTCTGAAAGTCTGTGGTAGAAAATGGCAACACTCACATGTTGTTCCTGCAAGGGGGAAGTCAAAGTAAGGGCATACTTTGTAAAAGTGAATCCATGCTTTGTAAAAGAGAATATATACTGGGTGCTAATAAGGCTGTGGATTGACTGTAATTGCCTTTTATGGGAGTCTTTGAAAGAGAAGAAAGTGCAGATTGCTGGGGAGGGTAGAGAACGCTGTAGAACAGGGCAAAAATGTGATATTCGGCAGTTTCGGTGTATTAGTGCAGCCCCTTCCCCAGCACAAGAAGGATAGTTCAAGTATTTAGCAAACCTGAGATAAGCCACTTCTTTTGAACAATGCCTGTTATGGCTTTCTCTGAAAGTAGGAGGCCAGAAATGAATCTGCTGCTTGCAGTAAGTCTTCTGAGAGCGCCCATGGATCTCACCAAGTCTGCCCAAGCAAAGCCAAGCGGGCACATAATGGAGAGGAACGACAGCACAGCTCGTTGCCGTGCGAAGGCTGCTTCTTTGTTACCGTATGGATGCATATGTATGTGTGTCTGTATTTTTAACAGAGCTGCAGCGGCTCCGTGCAGGCGGTGTGAGGAGTTGTCACTATTGAGGGGAAGCCAGGGCAGCCGTATGGCACTGTGCCGAGCACAGAGGGGCCTGCCAAGGTGTGATGGGGGAGGATGAGCCCCACAGTGTCTCAGCGTCCTCCTCATGCCGTGCGCATAGGGTGCTGGGACCTTGATAGTGCCCTATACAAGCCCCCACAGCGTGAAGGGGAAAGGCTTGGTGACATTTCTGACAGATAGTGAGAGTTTTTTTTGGTGGTGATGTCACTGGCTGGCCACTTTAGCAGCAGATACCTCAGTGTACCTGCTACCAAGTGGCAGTAGGTACCCCAAGGAGCAGTGGGATCTTCTGGTTTCTCACTGAGCCACACATTGCTTTGGAGTCACTGAGTCATCAAGGCACTTTGAGTTGTTTGAGGATAGTAGAGTACTCCTTGTGGTCCCACCATGGGGCAACCTCAGTCTTACAGTCTGGAGCGATCCTCTCCAGAGCTTGGGGTTGATTTGCCCATACTGCCCTGCTGTCAGTAGCTCGCAGTGCTGCCCAGTGATGTGGGCAGCAGCTTTTTATGTTCTTTAAGTTCTAATAGTGGCAACTTGTGGCATACTCCTATTGCCCAGAGCTGCGTTGTCTCCTTACCACACTTTCTGCTTGCAGATGCTTTTCTTGCTGCTGTTTTAATTCTCAATTCTTAAAGCTACAGTAAAAGTTTCTCACGAAATGACATATATTAAAAACAAGTGCATGTGAAACCAACCTTGAGGATGTTACAGTGGGATACATGAGATTTGGGAGATGATAGAGTTAAGATGACATAGGCTACCTTAACCAAGCCTGTAGGCTGTCATACACTGTGAAACTCTCCAGACATGATCATGTAGTTTTAAAGGGAGGATTTGGTTTATTATTATTATTATTTATTTTTTTTCTTCCCTAAGAGCCTTGTTTGAGCTTTGGCATTCAAACCCAAGTGCTCCAAGCTTGTCACATGGTTCCCTGTTCCTCATTTCTGCATGCCTACCGAGACACACCTGGGGGCAGTTTTGCAGAAGTGAGTTAAGGGCTGCAGCCACACAACTGGGGCCAATTGAGGCTTCAGTAGCATGTGGGGTTGTTAGTATCCATAAAAGCCATGAGTCAAGGTGGGCTCACTGTGGTGTCTTGGGGTACTGAGTAACTCAAACCAGCAGTGTGCTATTGGGAGTACAGACTTTGTAATGGTGAAAAGAAACTCTTACTATCTGCGTGATGGATGGGAGTCCCATAGAGAAGCTATGATTGTGTAAGTGAAGACTTGATCGTAATACTCATCCCCAAGGTGTAAATCAAGATTGCCTGTTGATGTTGCCAACTTTGTTGCCTAGTTTTTTGCAACCTTAATGTTATTTTAATATAGCTTTGGATGCAGTTCTATAAAGGATGTGCAGCAATATGTTAACATGCTGTGCCATCCTACATTTGGGGCTTGTAATAAGTCTTTTTTGTTGTTGTTGTTTTTATATTATCATTGCCAAAAAAAAAAAAGGAGTGACTTTTGAGCACTGAAATGTGTGCTCATATTGCTGTGATTTTATTTGATTCTGGGTCTTCTATGCCCTGTCTTATACAAACTCAAGGTTCTTACTCTGTTCCCTTTGTATCTGGGGGAAGCAGTCAGGGTAGTCCATGCGCTTCCCCCAGATCCCTGCACAGGGCAGGGTAGTTGGTTGTGGTGGTAAATGCTGGAAGCAGTAAAGCGAGGGCACAAGAGCTTATAATCACTTAAGTCAGACTCCTGCAGCTAAAATAGCTAAAATATAAATATTTGCTGAGGGTGGGGGAAGACATACCAGGGTTAGTTATTTTTGCCTAGATGTTATAGGTCTGTTTTTTGAGGGGGAGCCTTGTGAAGCTTTGGTTTTTATCAGCTAAGGGAAACAGCAATTTTCATACTGTCTGAAAAGTTTCTGATAAAAGGAATTTTTCAGTAATTGGAATGATTGCATACATAGAATAGTGGTTTGGGCTTTCTTTTTTTCCTGTTGTCTTTTCTCCCATTGATGGCTGTAGCTACAGTAGCCTCATCCAAACTGAAATAAAGATGGAAAGAAGTATAGAATTCATTTCCTCTATTTCAATGCCCAGATACGCTGGTTCAAGTGGACCTACAGATGACAAAATTGATCACATTAGCAGTTTGTGTGCCTGGCTTTCAGGATGATGGGAGATTGGTGTTCTTATTACTGACATTCTCACTGGTGCTCTGCACATCTTGGGACCAACGTGTTTCAACTCTCTCTGCCTAAATTTCACCATATATAAAATTAAATAACCTTGACTGACTTTACAGGTTTTGCAACTGTTATGTATGTGTTCAGGTGTTCCCAGAGTACCAGCACATGGCCATGTTCCCTCCTTCCTCCTTTCCCAGCTCTGCCAGCTGGATGTGAGCTGGTCCTGACGATTGGGCAATCCAGATCTTGGTTTGATTAATTATTTGATTACTGGTTCTGATGGAACAAGTAGGAGCTCTCACTGTCATTGGGGGTGTGTTTTAAAGGGTGGTTTGTGGGATGTTTGTTTCCTGTAGAAGTTCACTGGTCCCTGGGATGGGGCAATGCTTCCCAAAGCAGTAGCTGGCGTTGTCCTCACACCCTGGGACATGCCCGCGATTCAGCTCCTTGTAGCCTTAGGGCTTTCTCTGGCTTTCTTATGCTCCTCTCCATGTAAGGCTGAATTTAATTATCAGGGATAAGGTCCTCCAGAGCAGACCTTTAAAAGTCCTATATAAAGATGCTGTTCTTAAGTAATTCAATATTTCAACTGCTCTGTGCTGGATTGATTGATTGATTAATGGAGGAGTTCATTTAATTAATCTCGGGCTTCACTAAGTCACATGTGTTACAGTAAATGCTGCGATGGTGGTGGGTGATAAAGGGGATGGTTGGGAGCTGCAGCTCCTCGCTTGCCTGTCTCATCCCTTTGGCTTTACAGCGAGGCTGTGGGTGCAAAGCCACCGCAAGTGGCTGGGTGCATGTGCTGGGGCTCGCGCTAGATGGATCTCGTTGGTTTGCTATCTATAGGCTGCTAAATATATTTCGGGTGGCAGGCAGACGTGATACTTTGTCACTTCCTACAAGTCTGCATGTGGAGCGAGACGGTTTTTCCCCCTCTAGCCCCAGCACACACCCGAGTGGTTTGCTTCAGATTTTGGCTTCTGTAACGTTGCAATGTCATTGCATATTGATAGGGACAATATCTGATCGCCTGAGTACCTGCTTCTGTTTCATATGGCCATATTTGGTCCTTGGAGGGGCCCAGGCACCTCCTTGTCCTGGGAGCTGTGGACATGTGCGTGTGTGTGCTCTTGTGGTACCTGCCACCCCTGCAGCACCCCAGGGAACTCTGATTCTGGCTCCTGAATAGCCCAAAATTGCAGGTTTCAGCCCAAAGCCTTGTCTTCTGGCCAGAGAAGAGCTGTATGTGGAGTTGTAAAACCTGGTCTGCAGGCTGATGGAGGTTCTGTTTCTCGTTCCCTTGCCTTCATTGCTCTTGGTAGCTTTAATGGAGGGAAGTTATATTGTACTCTGAGGATTTTCTGCGTTGGCTTTGTGTGCATCAGGCATTGGAGGACATGACTGTTGTGAGAAGCTGTGCAGAAGCTTCTCCAAGCCTTTGGTGCTCCCATAACCCAGTTCATGTCTCACGCAGAAGATGTTAGTTTTGTGCAGAAAGATGTCTTTGGTGGATGCAGATGGGAAGGAGGTGACCGAGATGGCTGTGATCCTGGCAAGCTAAGATTGGGTGCAAATATTCCCCAATCTGTTATTGTACAATAAATAGACGTAAAGGAGACATGACTAACTCATCACAAACCTTGGCAGGGACAGACACTCAAAGTTGCATCTCGTGGGCTGCATCCCAGTGCTTGAGCTGGGGGTTGTGCCTTCATACGGGCGAAATGACAGTGAGTGACTCCAGGATCGGTCACCACTGTCACATCTCCAGATTTCCCTGTCCAGGCTTTCTACAAGTAGATGTAGAAGCAGATTAATGGACATGTGTATGATGCACATGCAGTCATCTGTGCTGCTTTTGAGTGAGGGCTAGTAAAAGCCCAGACACTGGGCAGCTTCATGACAGGGTTTGCTTCTGCATAACCCAACACATGATGGGCAGTTGCACAGCAGCTGAGCATGCCTTTTTTCTCCCCCTCCATCCCTCTTTTTATTGTTGTTTTTTTGAGAAAGAAATGAAGCCTTGATTCGTGGAGCAGCAGTTCAGTGCCACTGTCATAAGTCAGTGGTTTGTTGTGTGGTTAGCTTGGCTCTCAGACCTGTGTGTTGAAAGGTAATGGGGTTCATCTCCAAGAGAGCTTTTTCTCAGCAGGATGTCTTAAATACGTGATGCCTCTGTTTTCTCACTTGCTAGTCTTGCAGAATTCAGTCTCGGTAGAATATTTGATGAATAGCCTTTGATAAAAGACCATCTTTTTTTTTTGTTTGAGCCTTTTTTTCCCTTTTGATTTTGGTCACTGTTACTGTGAAATGCTGATGGAAAGCCAAGTGAAAATGATGGCTAAACACTAATGCAATGGGCGATATGTTAACCCATGGGAGCATCCCGTTGCTGGTGCCACCAGAGGAATTTTGTACGTGCTCAGAAGAATGCTGCTGCCAGCTGGGGGGCTTGGGTGCATTAACTGGTACCTGGGGGGGCAGTGTGTGTGCAATGGACCCCTTTCCATTTTTGGTTCATGGCCACTACTGCCTCCCAGCCCTGGTTGTAGCACAGGGTTACTAGGTCATAGCTCTTTACCTCGAGCGTGGGATGGAAATCCTGCCTGGTTTTGATGCTATCTCTCCCTCCAGCCAGGCTGTACAGGAGCTACTGCTAGCAGGAGTTTTTAAGCTATTGGATTTGGAATCACTAAATTGTTCATCTGATTAAATTGTATTTAATTAGCTTTGTGTTTTGTCCTTTTGTTTCAGTGCGACGATTAGGGAGAGGGGGGAAGAAAGATTAAAAAATTGTCTAAATGAAGCTTCATCATTTAAAACACATATAAAAACTCTGTGAGATGCCTTTTATTCCCCAGCCCTTTATCTTCTCTCACAAGCTTTCTGAGAATGAGTAGTGCATGTTGAGGTTTATCTTCGCTTTTATGTGCAGTAGCCACATGCTTAACATCGAGCCTGTTTGAGTTGCATTTCATAGGGCTTTCGCAATCCCTTTATAAAGGGACTGATCTGCTAACATCACCCTCTTTAGATCTAGCAGGCAGGATGTTCCTTCATACAATGAAGTCCTCACAGTCTCTCTTGCCAGACCAGCAAGTGAATGATTTCAAGCCTGGTGGGCAATACTTGTGTCCGTGCGTAACACAGACAGACCACAGTAGTAGGCAGCTGCATGTAATTTTGAACTCCACTCATTGAACTGTAATAAAACAATATAAGCACTGCTTGGGGGAAAGATTGGATGCAGTTATCCTTACACAGGGCTCGGGCATATGAAAGCAACGCTGGCTGACAAGAGGATTTTGAGATTTGATTTTGATTGAATTGCAGAATTGAACAGGCCAGGAATGTCAGTGGAAGGCTAAATGCCTGTAGTGCCATAAAGTTTTATTCATGTGAGGCTTTCCAATATAAAGTAGATGGATTATTGGAGAAGGTGTCAAGGGACATGAAATAGAAGTGCCCAAAACATAAAATGTGGGTATGAGGATAAAATTACTTCTTGCTTAGTACATAATTAGCTCACCAAGATATTTTGGGTAGTTGTTTGTTTATTGTTCAGCCTTTTTAAAGCTAATTCATTGTGCAATATAAAATAATGGTCCTTAGTTTTTACTTCATTTCTCTCTGGCTGGAATTTATTTTGCTATTAAGAACAGGTTTAAATGTCTGTCTTTTTTGTAATTAGAAAATGAGTCTCACTTTAAAAAAAGAGAGAGGGAAGGGGGTGGAAAAGTCCACAGGAGAGAAAGGAAAAGGGAAAAAAAAATAAAAAGGAAAAAACAAATGAAAAGAAAAAGGAAAAGTCCACAGGATATGAACGCTCAGCAGACACTGAAAACTATTATGCTCAAAAACAAGAGCGGGATGTGTATTCACATACCACAACACACTGACTTATTTCATAGCTCAGTAATGCATACGTAATTAGAGTCAGATTTGCATAGGACAGCTGATATCCAAATTTGTGTGGCATTAGAGACAGCTTCACTCGTTTGCAGTGAACTATGAATGGTAAATAAAGTTGCACAGAAGACTGGGTATGGGCTAGCAGAAATGTGCTGCAGTTTTTTTGTGTGCCCAAATTCCTGTAGTCATTTAGAGACCTCTGCCTCCGTTAACGTTTTCCCTGGACATACTCTAAATCACGTGTATTATGACTGCAGGAAAATAATCATAGCTTTATGCTGCATCCATTCACCTGGAATTATAAATATTAAAATGGCCTTCTTATTACAAGCTATTCCCCATCCCCTCTGTTCCCCCCCTGCTTTAAATTGTGTTTTTTGGAAAAGGGCTTGTTCTGTTAATCTTGCTTTTTAACCAAGAAGGCAAATACCTTTCCATGTGTGTATTGTATAGGGAGCTAGTGTGTGGTGTGTACAAGATGGTCAAACTGGGATCTCAAATTACCACAAAATATATAAACTTATGGAATTGTATTTAAAGGTGTATTGAAAGGACAACATTTATTTATGTTTTCTGGCCTGGTTGCCTATAAGCTGTAGGTTCTTCCGTTCCAGTCCCTCCTGATTGAGCTCATGTACATGTTTATGTAGTCTCTCATACGTAACTGTCACTTATTAAACCAAAAATATTTGTTGCCATGCAGATTTGAAATATCATAGCTTTTTAAACCTTCTGGTGAGAGTCTGGATTTGTAAATTCTTCAGGAAAGCAATGCTGGTGGTCACTCTCCACGGATCGATTAAACTTTTGTTTGCCACGTGTCCGAGGTATCATTCCTTCAGGGTATTTGGGGTTATTTTGTTATTTTTTAGGTTTGCTTCAAATAAATGCACTGAGGAGTTGCCTAATTGAATAGCAGTTTTTCTGATGAGCTCCTTTGAAGAAAAACAACCAAAAAAAGCTCTCTTCTTGCCCCCCCAGCCCCAATTCATACCAGCTATAGTCCTTGAATTATGTGTGGTAGAGATGCCATAGTCAATAGAGCAACTTTTCTTTTCTTCCTCCCCCTCCTTTTTCCATTCCCCCAACAACTTCTTTTTTTTCTTTCTTTTTTTTTAAATGGAGTTTCACAGCAGACTGTGATGCAAACAGTTGGTTTCAAGGGGACTGTGTGTGGATATTGTGGGACCCCAGCTGTGAGGAGGGGATGAAGATCTGGGGCCTTGTTGCAGCTGATGCAGAAGTTGAGAAAGTGCTGCCATCCGTGTCCTCTTGTAGAAATAATGTCCTTACCCAGATCTCAATCCTTAGTTAAAGTAATTCTGAGTAAGCTCTGGCATTTCTCTAGAAGGAGGCATGAGTTGTGTGGCCTATTGAATTCAATTTTTGTAGTCAAGGGCTTTTTTTTTTTGATTGATTTTTACCTAAAGAGCAGCTCCTTTGCTGGCAAGTGCAGGCTGCGGATGGGGCTGCGGGGTCTCACATAGCCTTGTGCAGCAAAGCTAAAGTTATTCGAGTCGCCCTGCAGCTGAGAACCAAGAGCTTGGAACCCAACATACTAAAAAGCTTTTATATATTTATTTATTTTATTTTATTATCTTTGGAGTTTTAGTAGCTTCTTAAAATTTAAAAGGGGGGGGGGGGGGCAAGAAAAAGGAACTTCTCTTCTGCTACTTATTTTCATTTTATTGCCTGTACCAGTGATGTCCTGCTTAGCATTTAGGCAATTTAAAGTTATTTAGAACTACAGGCTGAGCTTTAGACAGTTTTAAAATACGAGCTTTATTTAAATTCTAGAATGTTTCATTAAAAAATTATTTTTAAAATAATAAAAGAAGCAAACAGGAGCAGTCCTGAAACCTGTGACAAATGAGTTGTTTTTGAAAAGCTTAAATACAAAATAGTAGGGCCTTTCTCTTTTGACATTTTAAAGGGAATTAGCCTAAAGACCTAACAGAAGTTAGCTTTTTCAGTTATGTTAAGAGTATGTGAAAATTGACAGATTTTTAGCTACTGATGACCTCTTCTGTAGTGTGAGAGCTTGATCTCAGTTTTCAGTAGGTTGGGGATGAACTGTTAGTTTCAGTATTTCCTCTGGTGAATCAAAAAACCCTGAGAAACTAGTATGGAGCTGGAAAGACAAAATTTTGTTCTTCTTTCCCAGCCTAGGAATAAAATAAAGGTGTGAGAGGATGACATCTAGTACTGCTGAGATCCTAATATATTCAGTTTTCTTAGAAAGCTCATGTTCAGTAAATGTTTTACATGCATTAATGCATAAATTCATTATGTATCCAGCATACTTAAGAAACTTTAATAAATAGAAATTATTCTTCTTTTTGTTGCAGTTCCACTTTTCAACCAAATGAAGATCAATATGAATAGCAGAATTACCAAGCAGTAAAAATAGGCATAATTTCTAACATAGTCATATCCTGAAACTTAGAGATACAAATGAATGTGAAAATAACCTGTTGTTTAGCAGGGAGAAAAGCTTAATGAAAAGGCTCTTTTGAGTTGCTAACCAATTAGAATCAATCTTTAAGAGAATAAATATAAAAGCACAAATGTAAAACAAGATTAACATCAAGGATTTAAACCATATTTCCTGCTTTCTGATATAAACCATGATTATAAGCAGTGATTCAGATCGCTTTGATTTAAATCAAGCTCATGCTTGGGGTGGATTAGCTTGTGGTCACCAACGTCATCTCTCAGAAGATAAAGGCAGGGAGTCCAAAGAGCTTCCTTGGTCACTCAGTCTCAGCTGTGTACGAGAGAGATCTGTGCTGAACTAAATTGGCACAGTTCCCCTTATTGCCCCTTGCAGCTTTTGACTCCTTTCTGAGAGGATCCATCTGAGTTTGAGGGCTTGTGGCAGGTAGGATGGAGCAGAGTCCCCTTCTGGGGTGGATGACTCATCTGTTATGGAAATAGTCAAGTTCAGGCCCCTTTCCCCTGTTCATCTCATGGACGAAGCATCCCTGCAACTTTCTGGCTTCTCTGCTTGCCTCTGGAGGGATTTGTCACTCCTGGTCGTGTTCAACTTTCTTCAGTAGCATGGCTCTCCCTGTGTCCCTCAAGCTTATTGGAGGGACCTGGCACAAGCACTGATATACATTGGCTCTCTGAAGGTATTTTTTTCTCCCAGTTAAAGAGCAAGTGTTGAGGCTTCGCTGTCCTTTCCTCAAAATCTCCTATTCAAAGACTGTGTCCAGTGCAATAAGCTCTCCTTTTTTTGCATGTGAGCTGTGGCCATGCTCTCGCTCTGACCATAGTGAAGCCTTTCCTTGCCCACTGGATTTATTACCGCATCTTCCTGATTCCCTTCTAAGCATCCTGCAACAGAAGTAGGAAAAGAGTGAGCTTGGTTACGCAAAACCTTCAGGAAGAGTGAGACAGGCATCTTTCTGGCACAAAGGCAGTAGTGGGGAGCAGTAGAACCCTACTTTGGTGGCTGATGGAGAGAAGCTCATCTTGTAACAACATAGATCACATCCTCCCTTGACAAGGTCTGAATGTTAACGAAACCCAACATAAACCTCAATATGCTTTGGGTCAGAGATGTCAAGTAGAGCAGATTGCATTAAAGTTGAACATAAATTATTTAAAATGCCCATAAAGATGGGTCAGTGGTCCTTGCAGTGGGAGAAGTCACTTGTATGCTGTAATTGTTTCCATATGATGCCCTTTTTGAACACACAGGAGTGGAAATCCTTCACATTGTGTGGAAGTCGAGAGAAACAAGTGGAATTTATTGTAATAATGCTTCAAAATGGAAGTTCTCAAAATAATTAGCTTGATTTAGCTCTCTCGTTTCTGCCTGTATTCCAGACTATGTCCAAGCCTTTTATGGAGCATAAATAGTTCCTTCGCGTAGCGTTGGCAGCCAAATACTTGTGCTGTAAGAATAAGGCAGACAGACCTTCCACCAGCACTGGATGAAGTCAGCTCTCCTGAAGGAGGTAGATGTTTTGGCAGAGGAGTGTGGCATGTGTTTTTTGAGTCAACCATTGTAAATTTGCAAGCAGTTGGTTCTTAGAGGTTTGGGTTTTTTTTGTTTTGCCTTCTTTTGTTTTTCCCCCTCTCTTATAGGGATCACCAGTAGTGGACTGATCCTATTAGTTAATGGCATTTAGACCATATGACTTATTAAACTGCACAATTATGAGTGAATGAAGTTAACATCAGTACGTGTATTTTAACACAGTCAAGTTTCCTCAGCAGGTTTTTTTCCCAGGCTTAATCCATGCTAATTTATTCTTCTTACACTCTGCCTGTAGTGACTATCTTGAGACAAATCAGATGAACGGGGTCAGATTCGTAGCTGGTATGAACTGACACAGTTCCTTAGTTCTTCTGCAGTCGGTGGAGCTCTGCTGATTTATGCCAGCCGGGAATTGAGGCTGGGGTGTCTGCCTTGATGTCTGCCACTTAGCTTCACCTGCTACCAGCTGGTAACTAAGTTTGCAAAAAACCCAAACAAAACCCAAATGCATTCGTAGTTGTAACATGCTGCAACAGGAAAGCATCCAGGGAAATAGTAAAAAATGGGATGGGGGGGCCAGGTGGGTGTAGGACAGAAGCTTTATGGGCTGCAGGATGCAGAGATGCAGGACTGAGTCCCAAGGAAAAATTGTTATTTATGGAGCTATGATTTGTAACTGGAAATTGTGCACTGCTGGAAGTAGTGGTGCATCCTTTAAAGTTTTCACAGCTGCTATGGTAAACTTCTCAAATCTGAAATTTCTTTACATGAAGAATGAATGCGCTGCTTGAGGTTTGCCAGTATGTGTAAATAGGCACATAAAACAGATACCTACACCAAACACAAAATGTAGATGTATGGAATGGGTTATAAGTGGTGGCATGAGAGCAATCTCCCCAAATCAGGACATGGACCCACGTGATGTGTGTTTTGGGATACATCCCCTCAGAGAAGATGATGCCCAGTTGTGTTGCAATGTGTTATGGACTTCCCATCCTTTAAGCAGGTGGTAGTGTCTGAAAAACTACCCTTCAGAGGTGCCTGGTGGGCTCTTGGAGCCTGTAGGCTCTTAGGACTCCCTGGCTTAGCTGTTGTCTATTGATTGATTTCTTGATGTGTTGGTTCTTTCTTTGCAAATAGCTCTGTAGTTTGGACATAGCAAGGAGTTGCTGCTAACTGTTGGGATGTTCTTATTGTGATATCTATAATCTCATGTATATTTCGGTTGTTGTTTAGATGTGGGTTTTTTTTGGTTTCATAGTGTAAAGTTTGAAGTGAAGCTGGACAGTATCATGGAGACCAATCCTGAGTTTTCAGCTCAGAATACGTCAACCCTGTCAGAGCAATAACTTTATTGTGGTTGTAAGCCACTAGCTAACTTGTGTGCGCTGTGAAGGATGAGGTGGGTGCATGTGGGTAGTAAGTGTTTTTTGGCATTTGCCTTTTGCTTTTGAAGTGCACAGAGCCCAGTTCAGTTCCAAGTTCAGAAATAATACACCTAAGAATAAATAACCACTAAAACCAGAGATCATTTGAGGAAAACTAAGGTGGCAAACCACACCAGGCAAACTTTCCAGAAGGCAATGCAGAAATTTTAGTGCTGCTCTTTAATAGTCAAGATTTTATCTTGAAGAATTATCTTTAGAAAAATAAACATTCACTTGGAATCAGTGATACAAGAACCAGTGCTACAGGCTGCAGAATCCTTATTTCTCCAGAGAGGCTGGAAAGAGGATGATGATCATCTGAGCAGCTTGAGACCCCTCCAGTGTAGAAAGGTCTGATGCCGGTTCTTTTGCTGAAACAAGCTGAAAACTCCAGCAGAGGAAAGCCCTGTCTGGAATAAGATTTCTTTTTTCTTTTTCTTTCTTTCTTTTTTTTTTTTTTAATAATAAAAATCAAACTTCCCCTTTGTGATTTATGATCCCTCTAACAATGCCACTTTCTCAGAGCCATGCATCATACACAAACAATGGGCCACATAGAAATGCATGCTCCCCGGAGTATTACCAAGCATGTAATTTTGTCTTTAAATTCTTCAGAGTGAATTGTAAGAACATGACTTCATAGGAACCTTTGAGACATTAGGGCTTTTAATAATGCTTTGCTGCTACATGTAATACTTCATTTTACTTTTTTTTCCCTTTTATTAATTAAATTGCTCCTTGCCTGTGTGTGCAGCGGGGAGGGGATCCCGTGCATCCCAGCACACCCAAGCATGGGCTGTGCCTGCCAAGGTCTTTTCTTCCCTTCTGTAGGGTCTGATAGAGGTTGATGAGAGTTTTGCTTAAATTGTTTGGTTCCTGCACCAGCATACCTCTACAAACTACCCCCATCCCTCCAGCCTTGGCGCTCCTGAGTGCTGGCTGGTGTGCCCACGAGGGGGTGCGCACGAGAGGCAGCTCCTCTTCTTCTTCCTCATCATCAGCTCGTTCAAGATACCATGGGGTGCACGACGTTCCCACCCTTTGCAGGGCTCACGTGCACAAACTGAGTCAGCTCCCGCTTGTGCTTTCCTGCTATCCTCTCGCATCTTTGATCTTTCCAACTTTATATATGTATGTTTTTGTAAGTTTTCAGGAAAATTGAGGTCAAACTTATTTCATCCTGTGGTCCCTTTGCCACCTCCCCACCACATACATTTCATTTTTTATTTTACTCTTTTCTTTTTTTTTTTTTCCCGAGCAGACATCTTGCATTATGTAAAACAGAGGTGAAGAAACATCTTGGGTAAATCTGAGTTGCCTTTCTGTCTGCAGCAGCAGGGTTTGGATCTGGAGGCTTATCTAATAAAGGGTGGAAGCTGCACTTTTTACAGCTTTTTTTTTTTTTGTAGCACAGTTTGTGGGCTTGCCCATAATAATACAATTATGAAGGTTAACAGGAAAAAACTGGGTCCAGGAGTGATTCCAGGCAGCTGGCAATGCCGACGAATTGGAAGCGCACCACCAATGAAAACTGCAGTGAAAAGCAAATTAAACCTCATATCTGCCATCTCACTCGCTTTTCTCTGCTTTCCTGTTTGGACTTGAAAGGTGATTGGAGCCAAGGCAGTGACAGTTGACGGAAGTGCTGCAAGCAGAGAGTATTTATTTACAGTGAATCGTGGTGATGCTTGTTCAGGATGCGGTTTCACGCAGGATGTTCTGTCCCCACCCCCGGTTTGATCATTTCTCCAAAAGAAAAAAAAGACAGCAAAAAAAAAAAAAAAGGCTCCTTGATTGTTTGAGGCCACAGCTAATGCTTGGAGAAACGTTGTGCAGCATGCCTGTACTTGGAGTGTGTGGTAATGTGCCGTCGGAGGAAGTTCCTGTATTGGGCACAGAGGCACCTCAGAGCTGACTCCTTCCCAGATGTGCTCAAACCAAGTGTTGGCCTACACATTAAGACAGGACAGTGGGCTGTGTTGGGTCCCTGTGCTGCAAGCATTTAGATTCATTTTGAGTGTGAATTTCGTGAGGAATCAGCTGAGGGAGCTGGGGTTGTTTAGCCTGGAGAAAAGGAGACTCAGGGGAGACCTTCTTGCTCTCTACAATTACCCAACAGGAGGCTGTAGCAAAGTAGGGATTGGTCACTTTTCCTAAGTAACAAGAGACAGGATGAGAGGAAACGGCCTCATGTTGCACCAGAGGAGGTTTAGGTTGGACCTTAGGGGGAAAAAACAACAATCCACTGAAAGGGTTATCAAGCCCTGGAACAGGCTGTCCAGGAAAGCGGTTGAGTCCCCATCCCTGGAGGGGTTTAAAAACTGTGTAGATACAGTGTTGAGGAACACAGTTTAGTGGTGACCTGGTAGTCCTGGGTTCATTTTTGGACTCAGTGATCTTAAAAGTCTCTTCCAGCCAAAATGATTCTGTGATTGCCAGCAGCACTGTCAGCTGATGCTGCTGGAAACCCTTTTTTTGGGGAGGGAGGAGAGAGCAGAAGTAATTCCCCTCTGTAAGTTTTAATATAGCAAATGTTAATGTAGAATTCAATTTGCATGAGGTTTCTGGAGTTTGTGAGATGTTTAGCATTTGGATGGGATGTTTCCCCCTTCTGTTTTTCTGCTGTAATCAAGAATTTGACCCCACAGCATGTGAAATAATATTTCAGAAGTTCTCTGGGTGGGAGAGTTCCTCACTGGTAAATAACACACACCGTGGTGGTCCAAGGATGCCAAGGGCTGGGTTTATCTGAGGCGCTTTTTCCATCCCAGCACAGGAAGAGGCACACAGTGCCTGGCTTGCCAGGAGCAGGCAGCTCCCTGGGGATGTGGGCTTGGGTTGGGTGCTCACTGCTGCTGATCCCAGGCTAACGAAGCTGCCGATGGGCTTTACAGCCTTTGTACCTCTGTGTTCCATATCAGCCCCAGCCACCAATTGGCTTCGTACAGCTCCTGACAGGCAGGCAGAGATAGTAACTTCTGTTACTACCAGACAGGGCTGGTGATTAGATAGGGAGAGCTTCTCTATCTTGTTCTGTTCCAGATAGAGTCCAGGGCTTAGGGACGTGCTCTAGCGTATACGTTTTCCTTCACAGGCACTGAGCGGGGAAGCTATTGGAAACTTGAGGGATGGGGGGAGGCAGAGAATATGGGGGTTTTATTTATTTACTTTGACATTTTCTTTTAAACTATTTTTAAGAAGTACATTTTTACCAGTTTTTCTGTCTGGAAGAAGGAATCTAATGGGTTTTTTTTCCACTCACAGCTTTTAATTACATCGTTGCCATCATCGGGCCCTTTCTACAACTCCCACATTGTTCAGCAGACACAGTGAAATGTTTTTAGGAACCTATAAAAGGCAGTAATTTGCATCCAGAGGCCATGGTTGTAGTCGGCACTCAGGCAAGCAAAGCAACTGCCTGGATAACTTTATGGCCGGTACATGTGCTGCATTGTGGAGTGTGCTGCAGCCGGAGCAGAGCGAGCGTGGGGCTGCTGCAGGCCTCAGCCTCCCACCTAGACTGCAGCCTCTGCCCTTTAATTAAGTAATGAAGTTGTTAGGGCTGCTAGCTGGGAATTGAGCTCCCCAAAGGTCCATTGTGCCAGGGAGCTGAGCTGGAGCCAGCTGCCTGCTATGTGCTGCTGAGCCTGCCTGCTTCCCCAGATCTGT
Source organism: Melanerpes formicivorus (assembly GCF_026170545.1). Classification (NCBI taxonomy): domain Eukaryota; kingdom Metazoa; phylum Chordata; class Aves; order Piciformes; family Picidae; genus Melanerpes; species Melanerpes formicivorus. The sequence goes on along the minus strand of NW_027142380.1, from coordinate 7,335,098 downwards.
GCTGGCTCTTCTTGGCCCTCTCCCTGGCTTTTGTGCCCCCCAGGGGAACGATTCATGCCTCCTTTTGGTGTTGGCCTCCCCTTCATTATCCTGTGGTGTTTGGAGCTGAACATCAAGATAAGGCACATCGTTTATGGTGCAGGATGCAGCCTCGTGTGAGGTGTCCCACCCATGGCAGGGCAGTTGGAACTAGATGATCCTTGAGGTCCCTTCCAGCTCTGACAATTCTACGATTCTGTGATTCTGTGTTTCTTGCTGAGGGTGACAAATGACTCTGCATGGAACATCAAGGGCTCCCATATGCCTATGGCTTTGGGAAACCATCAGTTTCTGAGGCTAGTGAGGGTCTTCAGTTGCAGAAATAGGTTAAAGTTTAGGATGAGATTTACAAAATCGCCAAAGAGTTTATTTCCCTTCTGTTTCATTTTGGGCAGCCAAAACATCTTAAGTAGCTCTGAAAATGTCACTGTGGAATATCCTGCTCATGGCTGGTTTAGTTGAATAAAAAAGGCTAAGGTGCTCCAGAAAGGAAAAAACATTGTCGCTTTTTAAAGGTGATAGGATGGCTGTGGTTTGGTATTTGTTCTGTAAAAATCCTCAGTATTTTCTTATCAAGGAAGAAAGAGCTGCCTGTTGTCAGCAGGCTGTGAAGCCGTGAGATACAGGACCTCAGATCATTCAGGGGCCAGGGGAAGAGCTCTTTAAAATAGCTTAAAAATCAGAGATATTCACCTAAAAGGAAAAGAAAAAAGAGAGAGGGGAAAAAAAAAAGGAATAAAGAGAGCAAAAAGACATTTTAATTGAATTGGGATTGATATGGATGGAGGTTACTCATCAGTAGGCTGAATTAAACTTGAACTTCCCATCCATACAGGATTTGTGTGCATTTTAATGTAAGGTCACACATGTGTGTCTTTCAGACTGCCAGTCTTTCCAGTGGGGAGCACAACATTGGCTTTTTTGTTACTGCTTTGTACACTGGTGCTTCCCAACCACCATATATTCTGCCCATTTGAAAACATAAAGTGCTGCTCTGTGCCTTGAGTGGCATATAACAGTAAGGATGCTGTGGGATGCCTCTGCCCCTTGTACAGGTCTTCTTTTCCCAAGGTACCCCAGATTCAACTCTTTCTGTTCCTTAAGTTATATCAACATCAACCAAGAAATAAACCCAGGTCCTTACTTTAAGTACAGACAGCATGAAGAGGCCATTCAGTGTGTGCTCAGCTCCCAGCAGGCATGTTTCTGCCAGACAGTGGCTTTTTTGATTCCCTGTTTTCTTCATCCAAATAGGCTCTGGCTGGGGGTGAGATGCCTATTGTCAAATACAGGGGATCAAATACCTGGTGGGCTTAAGATCTTTAGTGCTTATTGATAACCATGTGACCCTGGGAAGAGAAGATGGTTTGGTGAAGGTGAAGTGAAATGTTTGTGTCAGGCTTGACCCATCTCTCAGGCATCTTGAATTTAGGGGGATGTAGTACTGTGGGCATGTCCACCCTGTGGCAGGAAGACACTCCTGTGGAAGGAAGGGAGATGGGGTAGACAGTATTCCCTCTGGCCTCAGAACGTTGTCTGGGAGTTCAGAAATGTGCAGGGCTTGTACGTAACCTAGCCAGGTCGTGCTGAAACATGCTCCGTGAAACGGGGCCGGGGTGAGCCGGCAGTGACTGACAGTGCCTTCTCCTGCCCAGAGCCTGAATCAAACTGCTTTTCATGGCCTCCAGTGTTTGCCAAAGTGGTTCCCAGCCAAGACAGGAAACTATTTGACTTAGGGTGCTAGAGAGCTCCTCTTATGGTATTTACAGATAAAAGGGGAGGAGTTGAAAACCTTAGTCCATATTCAGCCCAATCTGATAACCTCCAGGGATTTTATTAGTTCAAAGAAATTTTGGATAGCAAACTTGTGTGCTTAACTGGAGCTGAAGCCCCAACCCTTGGAGGCATCCTTACTAAAACCTTAAAATAACAAATGCTGCTTGTAACTCTTTCTCTCTCTCTGTGCTGTTTTAATGTTTCAAACCAGTAGGCCATTCTAAAAGATAATACTTAGGTAAGAAGATGTCCCTGATCTTGAAAATTAAGTGTCTCTCTTGAGCATTGATGGCACAGAAACTGCCTTTTTTCAACAAACTTCAGTCTGTGAGTGGCTAAGAATAAGAAAGGTGAATTTTATTCAGTTACTAGATGGGCACAAAGTGCTCTATAGGACTACATTAGGAAAGCAATTGTAAAGTGACTGTTTTCTAAGATAGTTGGCTGGGTTATTGCAGATGCTGTGTCCTCTTGTTGCCTGGAGATCACCAAGATGTCTCTGTGAGTGATGGTTGTGTTGTAGATGGAAACTTCTAAAGCATGCCAGAAAAGGAGACCCTGTGCAGTTCCTCTACTCTGGGATCAGATTTCCCCTCAGAGCTCTCCTGGTACCTGGATGGAGCTACTCTTCAGCAGACAACTTGTGTCTGCTGAGCAGAGCTATCTCCCACCCTTTCAGATCGTAGGGAAAATCCTCCATGCCCTGCTCCTATCTGCTTCCTTCTAGCTCTTAACTACCTCCTTCTCCCTTGATTATTTCACTACCACCACCTCCAGCTGCTAGAGACCTTGGGTAAGGTACAGACTCTGTTGCAGGCAATATAGAGGGTCTGGTAGTACCATGAGTACATTGCCAGGTTTCAAGATTTTTGTTCTGGAGACTCTTTTCCTTTCTTTGCAAGCCTAGAGCTACCTTCTGCTTCAAACAGGCAGATTCACTTACTGATTAAAAAGCACTGTTAGTTTAGAAGGAAGGCCACATTCTTTCTCAACACCATCATTAATTAAAGACTAGGAAATTGCCAATTCACCCAACATTCACATCCTCACCAGCCTATGCTCACATAATTTATTGCCCAAACATCTTAGTGCCCAAGTACGTGCTGAGGCCCGTACACAAAACCTTAACTTCAATCTCATATATATTTTTTTCCTATGCATAATTAAGATGATTGCCTCGTAAAACCTTGAGTATTTTTGGTAAAACACCTCTTGTTTTTTTGAGGTCAGGTTTTTAGATTGTGCCCAAACATGGGCACTGACTGCGGCCATAGGTTTATGAAACCATGTATAATCCTGGGTGTATGGGTGTGAATCATAACCCCCAGATGAAAGTAGCTCCTTCAGAGCCCTGTCTCTGGTAGGAGGAAAAAAAAAACAAATCCCCATGATACCCAAAACTCCTTTAAGTCTACAATTATAAACTGTTGCAGGTTGAATATAATAAGAAAACAGAGTTTTTTTTTGTCAGGAAGGGTAATGTAACTATGCAAAACCCTCTTACAGCTTAGAGACATCATTCATGAGTTACACCATAGCTCCTAACTCATGGCAACGACGAGTGTCTGGCAATCCCCACCATCTGGTGAACTCTGATGTGTATTTGAACAGCACAGTGTGTTAGTGTGCCTATATACAAGACATATTCGCACACAACATATAGTGGCAGGGGAAAGAGAGAGAAATTATGTTTCAGCTGTGAATGACTTATATTTACTCAAGCAGCAAAGAAATAGCTGATCGCTCACGAGTGATCAAAGCTCGTGGTGAGTTATAGAGGTCTTTCCTCACCGGTGAGGAAGATAGAGCACATTTCAACCTGCTGTATATCCTTTTAGTCCAACACACACATCTTAATGCTTGTTTTTATTTTGGCTTAGAGGCCTTTCTACTTTGCCCAGCTAGTGATATTTTTTTTTTTTCTTTTTTTTGTGTGTGTGTGATCTCTTCAGCCTCTTCCCTGTCTGCTGATGCCAGAGACAGAGCAGATTGGGAAGCCTTTGAACACATTACTGGTTGAACTCGAATGAGATTTTTTGTATTGCCTGGTTGGAGGCTCCTGTGATGAGCATAAGGAATTTAGTTTTGATTGACATGATGTACTCTTAAAGGAAAAGTGATCTATCAGCATTCAGGCATCCTCAACTTGTTTTTTTTCTTTCATGACAGAGAATAGTTACGTTGCAGTTGTGGTACAGCAATGAAGGTTGGATTGCAGTTTCCCTTTGAATCTTCCGATAGAGGAGATAGAGGAGGGTGAGTTAAAACAGGGCCATTTTAGGTCACTCCCAACAAGCCAAGCTTGAGGATCTTCTCAGTTTCTGTTACTCTGACTGTTTTGTGTTCTGCCAGGTCTTCCTCTGCTACCTCAGCATTCTCATTCCAGTACAGGATATTTGCACAAATGGCACAACCTTATTACATTCAGCTTTGTTCGCTTTAAAGTGAGTTTTTACAGTTAACACGCCCTTAACACACATCTTGTACCACAAAAAGAACTGGTTTGGAGAAAAGACATGATGTATCCTGAGACAGAGTCAGACTGTCCTCCTTGTGCTTATCACTGAATGTGAAACTCCTTCAAAATGAGTTGCTCTCCAAATGAGTTATTATTTGGCCTGTGGTATAGAAGGCACATGAGCATCCTCTGGGAGGAAATACAATTTATAGACTAAACATAGCTTTCTCTAATTTGAACAAAGGCAAATCTTCTCCTACATTTTATAAATTGACCTTCAAATTTGGAAGAGTTGGATTGTGGTCTTTATTTGGCTGCTTTGTAGGGCACTGGCCAGGTTATTTCACCTGCTTTCTCCAAGTCTGGAAAATGGGGGCAATTGCTCCTTACTCCCACTGCTGCATTTAAGTGGATTGCCTTCTGTCTGGGTCCTGGGACATTGGTGTCAGGTCGGTTTTGGGAAGTTTGTTGTGCCAATTCCTGTGTCCTACCTGGTGTGGAGGGAAGAGGCTCACCAGAGTTTGTGGTTTTATAGTATAGAAATAGTAGTTTGAATGAATTTTATTTTATTGTTATGTTTTTTTCTTTCATGGCAATGTAGGTATGTGGGGTACTGACAGTATGAGCCAAGCTTTAGAGCACAAAGTGAATGATTATATCATTTGTAATTAATGTAGTGAGCCTGGAAATGAACACCTGAAGATGGTAATTTATAGGAAGTGCTTTTAGGACCTTCAGTTTTATATTTTCCATTTATTTGGGAAGATGTGGCTGATCCTTATAAGAGGGGAAAAAAAGAATTGTGTTTTCATAGGCAGTGAATGCCTCTCTGCTGGGCATGTCCTTAGTTATCTAAGTCTTTCTTGAATCATTTGCTGAGGGAATAGTGACTGAACATATTAGTTCAATATCCCCCTCTTTGTCATCTTGCTCCTGCATTTTTTTTTCCTTCCCAGGTTCCACTTCTGGCACTTTGCAGCTTCCCATTTCTATTTCAGTGTTTAAGCACTGCTCAGAAACAGATGGATGGCTAGATTTCAACCCCATCTCCCAAAGTACACACAAGTCCGCATCTTGCGCCGTATTCGTGAGTGTTTATGAGCAACAGGGTGCTTGGTGTTTGCTTTTTAAGAAGTTCATCCCCAAATCAAAGCTTCCCCATTTGTGTCATGGTCCTCTACCATGAGCAATTGCCCCCCCCCCCCACTCTAAAACAGAACCCCACAAAACCATAGGAGAAAAAGGGATTTTGATGTGTTTGTAGCTGAGGAGGGTGGGGCACACATGCTTTTCGGCAGGGCGCTGTTTCCCAGAGCCTATTTTGATGACTTGGAGCAGGTTTTGTTTGCAGGTAATGCCTGGTACCGTGTGATCGCTGAGGGGGGGGATGCAATACGAGGAACAAAACCTCAGCTCTACATTTTGCTTTTCCTCCTTTGCTTTGCGGTGCCTGGGTTTTGATGTCTTGCTTCTCAGAAGGCTCGACGGTAGTAATAACGGAAACAGCAAAAAAATGTCAGCTTGACTACTGTCTGCGTGTCGGCACTAGTCCAGGGAGTTTCAAAGGGATGTTTTATTGATTCTGTAATTGCACAGTAGAATGGACAAACTGAACTGTACCTCAGGGCAAGGAAAGCCCCTGTCTGAACGGCATCTGTTGGATGTATGCGCTGCTGTAATTTGGGCAGGGAGTGCTCGCTGGGCGGTTTGAACCAGGGGACTGAAACCTGGGCTTAACCCTTTCCTTGTAGGTGATGGAAACTCTGGGTTTGTCTTCTGATGCAGCCTGGGAGAAAGTTCCTCTCTGGGGGTCCTTTTCAGTGCTGAAGTGACTCTTCAGGGATTTGCTGGGATTTAAGTCAGGGTTACTTTTTAAGGGATGTTTGGCCTGTGATCTTTTCCCCGGCACTATCCCTCCAAGTATTTGTCTCCTTTGGAATCCTGAGCCCACAACTGCTTCTTGCAGCCCAAAAGTCAACCTGGGCTGCATCTCCAGCAGTGTGGGCAGCAGATCAAAGGAGGAGATTCTGCCCCTCTACTCCATTCTGGTGAGATTCCACCTGGATTATTGTGTCCAGCTCTGGAGCACTCAACATGAGACAGACATGGATCAGTTGGAGCAGGTCCAGAGGAAGCCACAAAAATGATACGAGGGCTGGAACTCCTCTGCTGTAAGGATGGGCTGAGAGAGTTGGGGTTGTTCAGCCTGGAGAAAAGAAGGCTCCAGGAAAACCTTACTGTGGCTTTTCAGTTCTTACAGGGGCTGATAGGAAAGCTGGGGACAGACTTTTAGCAGGGCCTGTTGTGATGGGACAACAGGTAATGGCTTTAAACTAAAAAGGGGAATATTTAAGCAAGAGAGAAGGAAGAAATTTTTCACATTAAAAGTGGTGAGACACTGACCCAGGTTGCCCAGAGAAGGGGTGGATGCCCCATTCCTGGAACCGTTCAAGGTCAGGTAGTTTGGGGCTTTGAGTAACCTGCTCTAGTTAAAGATGTCCCTGCTGACTGGTTCAATCTTTGGTTCAATCTGCTGGGGAGGCCCTCTGGGGGAGGCTCACGATTACCCCCACGGGCCCTGGGTGGATCTATTTGTGCCTCCCCCGCTGCGTGGGCTGGGCACTCGCGTGGGTGCCGCAGTGACGACTGAGATTGGAGCTCCAGGTGAAGCTCTTGCCGCAGGCGGCGCAGCCGTAGGGCCTCTCCCCGCTGTGGATGAGTCTCACAGTATCACTTAGGTTGGAAAGGACCTCGAGGATCATCGAGTCCAACCTATCAACACAGACCCCATGACTAGACCATGGCACCAAGTGCCACATCCAATCTCCTCTTGACTGCAGGAGGGTTGGACTTGCTGACCTCTAAGGTCCCTTTCAATCTAAACTGCTCTATGTGACTATAACTTGCAGTGTTGCCTCACTTGCAAAATCCACTTTTTAACTGAAAAACTGGTCTTAATCTCTGATGAAATAAGTCTGTGTTATAATACTTGTGCCTGGGAACTAGTAACTTCCTCTAGCACAAGCTGATTACTTTCCAAAACTGAAGGAGTGGACTGAGCTGTTTTGCTAAAACAATTGCAAATTAAATTTGTAAACTTTTGCTGTTGCCATATTTTTTCACTGGCATGCTGTCTGTGTGCTATGTCTTTAATTTGGTGAGAACACAAATCAATTAGGCTAACCTACAGCAATTCAGAGACAGTGGGGAAAAAATGAAAATGCACTGTCTGGACTTGATATGTGGGTGCCCAGGGTTTCTGTCCCAATTATTCTCTCTTATTTCTTTTAGCCAGCTAAAGCTGGGTATCCTGCAAAGAGCAGTGCTTCATCCCCAGGGCAGAGCTTGCAGAAACAAGGGGTAGGAGGGCAGCACGGGAGGAAACACTGTCCAGCCTGCAAGGACTGTAAGTTTGGATTCTTGGTTTCATGGTTTCAGGTTAAAGAAAGAATGAACTGGGGACAGGGATGTGCTGGCGATATGCCAGGCATGGGAGGGTGGCAGCACACACAGGAGCACCCAACTGGAGCTGATGCTCCGCTGGTTCCCGGCAGATCCTAGTGGTTTGTGAACCAAACCCTGATCCTGGAGCTTCCACGGCTCTTAATTATAGCTGTGATTAGGTCATCATCTTCTTGGAGCTGAATTAGGCAGATGGGGCTGAGCTTAGAGGGTGAGGTGCTATTTATTTCTGGAAGTCGTGCAAACCTTTAATGTGTTGCTTTGAAATCTTGATTTTTAGATGCAAGGCTCTTTCACAGCAACTTGGTGGAACAAACCTGCAGCACAGTTCTGTCCTGTGCTGGATTTTAGTAGGCTTTACAAGCAGGCCAGTGTGAAATGAAGGATGTGCACTTAACTTTATGATATTTTTTGTTGATGCTGCTGAACCTCTTTATCTGGAGCCTTGCATACTGTAATAACATACGTAGACCAAAATAAGCACTTAATTAATATTAAGGATGTGGAGCACTCTGGCAGTTCCCTGGAATGAAAAGTGAAGTCCATCTTCAGTGAAGCACACTGAAGAAATTTAGCTGGGGAGGATCCTGCATCTGGGATCTGCTCAGTTCTCTTCTGGAGGTTCAGAGGAGTGTAAATCGTTTACTTGCAGCAACAGCTGTATTTTCGGGCTTTTACCAGAGAAAGAGCTGTTTTATCCTGCACTGGGAAGAGAGATTTGTTGATTAGTGGAGGAGGGGAGCACTGCCCAGTGCAGCTGATGGAGTGGTCTCAATACCTAATTAATCACAAGTCTAAAACTCAGCCTTGTGAAAGGAGCAGCGAGACCTCGATTTCTCATATTTGGGGGTACTGATTTTAATCAGTTTGGATCTGCTGTGGTGTAAGGCAAGGGGCTGGTGAGTGCAGGTGGCATCAGTGCAAGACTTGTTCTACATCAGCTTTCTAGTTTGGAGAAAGCTTTATTAAGAGCTGTATGGAAGCTAAAATATCAGCCCATGAACTAATAGTTTAACATTTGGCTGAGTCTTTATCACCTTCCTCCCCCAACTCTGACTTTTATCATATTGCTCATAATTTCAGTCTCAGTGATCTGACTCTGTTGTATTTTTTTTTTTTTTAAATTTTATAAGCATGGTGAGGTGAGTGTGACTGAAAATACAGAATGTGCACTAATATTTCCTGTACCACATCAGATCACCAAAATGACTAAAGAACATCCTGAACGCTAACATTCTCAGCACATATTTTCTGTCAACATTAACACTGAAAAGGAGTTGCCCTAGCCAATCAGACATGGGAAAACACTGACTTAGTGACCTAGAAAAAGCTGTATTTCCCAATTTTTGCAGCTTCTCTGTTCTGCTTGGCAAGGAAAGGTGGCCAGCGTCAGGATCTGTGGTAGCACGGTGCTTGGAAATCCCAATGGCGCTCCAGGCACATTGAGCGTGTTACGAGAACCGGTGCAGAGTGCTAAGGGTAGTAGCCATGGGAAGCAGGCGTTTTGCCAAAGCTCTGCTGAATATCTCTCTGCTGATAGAAATCATTCATGCTTTTTGGCAATGACTGTTGCAGTAGTATCTGTAGCTGCTTTTGTGATGCCCTGAGTCCATTGATGACTGCCTGCAAAGAATAACAAATAATAAAAAGCTTGTCGACTTCACCAAGTAATTGCTTGCTGGGTACTTAACAGCTGCTCAGGAACAGATTCAAGAGCATCCTAGTCCTGTCTTCAGAAAGATCTTTGATGGAAATGTAGTTCTCTGGAGTTGTTTTAATTAACTGTGGGCTCCCTACAGCCTACCACGCTTCTGAAAATGGTACTTGAATGCCCAAGAGGGTCGTAACCAAGAGCAGCTTGTGGTGTCAGGAGAGCTGCTAGAACAGGAGCTGGCTGAAGGGAGCATGCCAACTGCATGATGTGCAGTGAGAGGGCATCGTGAGCTAAAGTGTGCAAGAATCCAGCAAAAATGAGCCCCTGTGCTGTTCCCCAGTTTTCAGATCTGTTTTCCTTTCATTTATTCCTTTTTTCCCCAGGACAGGCACTGCCAGGCAACCAGCTGTGTGTGCAAGGGGGGTTTGGGTGCTCCAAGCCGTCCTTGCTCACCTCTAAAACCAAAGGTGACCATAGAGTGCATCTCTTAAGTAGCATCCTTGTAGCAGGGCATGGACATCTCCCTCACTACACCGAGATCACTAATAATCAGGGATTTCCAGGCAGCTGGAAAAGTACCATCTGCTTTTCATGGAATCATAGAATGGTCCAAGTTGGAAGGGACCTCCAAAGGTCATCTAGTCCAAGCCCCTCTGCAATAAGCAGAGGCATCCTTAACTAGATCAAGTTGCCCAGAGCCCTATCGAGCCTCACCTTGACTATCTCCAGGGATGGGGTCCAAACTGCCTGTCTGGGTAACCTGCTCCAGTGTTCCACTACTCTCATGGCAAAGAGCTTGTTCTGGGCAGCATCTCCAAAAGTAGTAGAAAGGAATTGGTTCTTGCTTGGGCACTGTGTGATGCTAGACCCTGCTTCATGAAGTTAGATGCATGAGACACTTGAACGTGTCCAGAGAAGGGCAATGAAGTTGGGGAAGAGGCCTCAAGCACAACCCCTATGAGGAGAGGGAGATGGAGCTGGGATTGTTTAGCCTGGAGAAGAGGAGGCTCAGGGGAGATCTTATTGCTGTCTACAACTACCTGAAGGGTGGTTGTAGCCGGGAGGGGGTTGGTCTCTTCTTCCAGGCAACCAGCACCAGAATGAGAAGACACAGTCTCAAGCTGCGCCAGGGGAAGTTTAGGCTCAAGGTGAAAGTTCTTCACTGAGAGAGTCGTTAGCCATTGGAATGTGCTGCCCAGGGAGGTGGTGGAGTCCCCATCCCTGGAGGTGCTCAAGAGGGGATTGGATGTGGCACTTGGTGCCATGGTTTAGTCATGAGGTGTTGTGTGACAGGTTGGACTTGATAATCTTTGAGGTCTCTTCCAACCTTGGTGATTCTTTGATTCTGCGTGACAGCTGCAGGCGCATCTCTTGTTGCACAGACCCAGAGTAGCTTTTTGAGCTTGCTGCTGGTTTGTTTTGCTGCCCCCTTTTTTTTTTTTTTATTCCATACACCACCCCCCCCCCCCCCCTTTAAAACCCACCTTAATTTAATTATTTCTGTTCCTGGAAACTTCTGTCTGTTTTTTGATTGTAAGAGCTGGGTGTCTGGAAGATTAATTTGTCCTTTTGGACTGCGGATGGACTGCTGCTATTTTATAACCATCGATGGTGGCTGTAAGGAGTGAGGAAGGATGCAGTAAAATACAGTGATGCTGACAGTGTAGAAATAGTGCATCTTCTTGCTGTTTGATATTTTGATAGAAACCTTTTATCACTTAAAAAAGAAAAAAAAAACAACCCTGGCTGCATGTCAATACGATATGTTAAAAACAGAAGTAGGAAACTGCAGGCTTTTAATTTGTGCCATTTGAACCCTCTTACCTTGGATGAATGCAGCGTGTAAATTATAGTTCCCATGAGGTAAAAAAATCAGTCAAATGCTACTTAACCTTTACTCTGCCATGTTTCGTGTTCCATTTGTGCTTAAGAGAATATGTGCACGCGCTTTCATCTCGCTATGAGGCGAAATCATCCTGAGGCTTCCCGTAACGACACAAAATGTCTTGCAATTCGGATTGAAGGTGAGCAAAACCCCTGTCGGCTCAGAGATCTTGCAGCTGAAGTGGTTTCAGAAATTTTGTTTACCCTTCAAAGGTGAGGAGGTGCAAGAGGTTATTTTGTCTCGTTCAGCAGAGCTGCAGCGATTGCTGCCGGTGACAGTCTACCTGGCCGATAAGTTAATGCCACGGCTTCTATTAGAACTGATTTACGTGCATGGCTGTGCTTGTGCTGGGGTATTCCTAGCTTAGGTGGCCATTTTCCAAAGTTGATCTCCTGCAAAATATGATGTTTCTTTTTTTTCCTTTTATTTTTTTTTTCTTAGTTGTTCCAGGAAAAAAATATTCATCTCTAAGAGTGGTTTAATAGAGAAAGTAGCTTCTCTCCATGATAATTTCCTAGTAAAGGAGTCGGAAATTTGTCATCTTTGATGCTTGACATGCAAAATACCTGACCCAGAACCCACTACATTTCCTAGAAAAAGTTTTCTTTTGACTTATGTGTTTGGATCAGGTTTACAGTTCTCAGTGAAGCTTGTGCCTAAGACTGCACTCTACATAATTTCCTAAATGATATTAATGAGAGTGTGAAAGATGTACCTTGGCACTGTTTAGAGACACTTAACTCTTCTATTTTTGGAAGAGCAAGTTTCTTCGTAATCAAAAGCAGAAAAGAAATTCAAGATGTTTTCCCAGCGAACGTTTTCATGTGAGAAAAAAAAAAATAAGAAACCAAACACGACGAAAGAAGAAAATTGGGGAAATGAGAAATTTGTTCAAAATAGCAGACTCCAGGGCCTGTGCGATATTTGCATTCTCTTAATTCAAAAGAGTTCCTGCAAAAGATAATAATACTTTAAAAAAATATAATAGTGAAGGTATCTCTACAGCAGTGAGCTGTAGTGATTGCAGTGGAAACACTGGCACTGGGCGGGGGGCAGATCACAGCAAACTGCCTCCGGCCAAACAGGAGCTGTAGCAAGGGATGGGTGTTACGCTCTCACCCCTCACACCCCTTGTTCTGCTCACCTGCCTGTGCTGGAGACTTCAAACTCAAATTGTATTTAATAATGATAATATTTTAAACACTTTATCTTCTTTTTAACTTGGAGAAATTAACTTCCCTCTAAGATGCTGAGGGGACTAATACAACTCTCTTATGAAAAAATGCTGAGGGACTTGGGGCTTTTTAGCCTAGAGAAGACTGAGGGGGGGTGTCTTATCAATACTTATCACTGGAGGTGTTAGAGGAAGAGACTGGATGGGGTGCTTGTTGCCATGGTTTACTTGATTAGATAGTGTTGGGTGATAGGTTGGACTCAATGATCTCAAAAGTCTTTTCCAACCTGGTTAATTCTATTCTAAAGTGTAGATGTCAGAAAGATGGAGCCAGTCTATTTTTGGTGGTGCCCATTGACAGGACAAGAAATAAGTGGCACAAAGCTGTACACAGAAAGTTCCCTCTAAATGAGGAGGAACTTGTTTATGTTGAAGGTGGTAGATCACAGGAACAGCCTGCCCAGCGTGGTGGTGGAGTCTCCTTCCCTGGAGTCATTGCAAACCTGCCTGAACGCCATTCTGTGCAACCTGCTGCAGGTGAACCTGTGCTGATGAGGGAGTGAGGTAGGGTCCCTTCCAACCCACCCTTCTGTGATTACATGAAAGAGTAGCAGTGGAGGCATGTGTGCAAGTTGGTGTGGTTTGTAATGCTAAAGTTGACCACACTGGGTATCTTATTTATTTCATTAGGTACACTTGATAGCATGTAGAAATATTATTACATTTCACACTTAACAGGAACAAACAAATCTAAGAAATATTTTACATATGTTCAACATGGCAAAATAAGAGCCCATGGAGGAAGTTTTGCCTTTAAAAAAGCTTAGTTTTAACCATAGTGACTCATGTATACGGAGTCAAATCCTACGTGCTTATATTAATGCTTTTTTTTTTTCCCCTCACTCATGAGGCAGAATTCCTGCTGATGTCCATGACTGGAGATCTGCAGGTGTTCACCTGAGTAGAAAATGAGTAAAAATGGAGGAAAGACCATGAGAATTGCTTTTTGTGTAACTGTGCTTTGAATAAATACAAAATATTTTAAACTGCCTTGAAGCAGTGAGCGAGAACAGTGTGCTGGATTGCAGTTCTCCTCTGCAGCCTTTGTGTGCTTTGGAGAGTTGTTGCAAACAGCCTGGCTGGTGTATTTTATCCCTAATATGGAGTTGAGAGGGTTGATCAAACCAAATGCTTCTTCAGGCCAGAAACTTCTTGTTGTGACCAAAAGGAAAACTAGAGGGAAGGGAAGAAAGAAGGGACTGGGAAAGCCTGGACTAGTATAACCCTCCAGGCACGGTGCTGAGTATTCTTACTTGTAGAGCTGAGAAAAGTAAAACTTCCATGTAAATAGTTCAGAACTGCTTTGATTTAAAGAGGTTTAACTAAATGTGAGCTCCATTTAAAAAAACCCAAAATTTAAAAATGGTTGCAGAGTGTGTGTTTTCAGGCTTGGTGTTAGACTCAGAAACCTTACTGACTCCGTGCAGTTGTCAGATGTGTAAATAATGAAACTACAAAGCAGGACTTTCACTTGTGGACAGTCCCTGTTTTTCCCCCAACCTCTCCAAAAGCCTGAACAAGAATAGAAGTAGTTTCAGATGTGAAAAAATGAAACTTGGTCTTTACTGATGCTTCATATATGAAAACAGTCAGCAGTACAGGGAAATAGATGGCTCTGGCGAACAGTGCAGGACAGAGTTGTCCCTTTCTAGGGCAGCAACTCAGCTGACCTGCTTTTAGCAGCAAGGATAAACCAGTGCCATCACTGCCCATGTTGGTACCCTCACAGCTTGGTACACGCCCTGTTCTGCACAGACTGTCATGGAGCAGGCAGCATTGGATGGTGCTGTTGTCACTGATCTCCATAAAGGACTTAGTAGTTAGAGAAAATCTTTAATCATGGGAGAAAAGGCAGGAGCTTACTCGAGGGATGGGTGCTCAGAAGGCACTAGGAGCATCAGGACACCTGGAAGTACAGTCCAGAGCTTTCAGTCCATGTCTTTCTGCATAGCTAATAAAGTTTGCAAGTGGAAAAATCACTCAAAAACTCTAGAGTGAAGCGCTTGCAGGTGCCAGGAGGAGGAGGGAACTACTGAGCTTGTGGTTATAGGCTCTTTGATGGGGTACTGTACTGGGGGAAAGATAGTCAAGCATGCCGTGGACTGGGAACCAAGTGCTCCAAGTTCCCTGAAAAATAGAGTTTGAAAGTTTACTGAAGGTTTTCAAGAACCTTTTGTTTGGGTTAATGTACGAGCATAAAGCATTTTTGAATATTTTTGGAAGTGGAAAAATATTCCTGATTTTTATTTGTCATGTATCTGAAAATAGCCATTTCAGCAGAGCTTGTTTGCACAGACTGGATAGTAGTGAAGTTGGGAAATCATTTGACCTTCTGTTCTGTGTGATGACCAACAGGGACACATTGCAATATTGGTATGGCATGGCTTTAGGTGGCTTAGTAATGTAAATGAAGCTGGTAACATGAGCTCACTGTATTTTTCAAATATGCTTATTTTCTCTAGCAGTTCCCTAAGTATTACACATAAGCCAGCTATGCAGCTGGACTGGAAATGCCTTCTGGAGCTTTGCAGTTGACTGTGGATTTTGTACATTGGAAAGCTGAGAGACTGCATTCTGAGTAATGCACCCTCTGCAAAGCAAGAAGTGTGCTCTAACATTTGCAGAGCCTTTCGGTGGCTCCAAGACGAAGGTTGTGGTGACGATTCCCAGTTCTGTGGCCAGGGCCGTGGCCCTTGGCAGCGGTGTGCAGCTGCCTACGTACAGTAAATGCAAGGAGCTCTGAGCACCTTGGCTATTTTGGGAAAATGTTCAGACAATACACCAGTCTAGTTTTGAAACAGCTTCAAACATTTTACCACTGAAACCTCTAAAGCAAATGTTACAGAACATGCAGCTTGTCTGTTTATCTTCTCTAAGACTATGTGAAATCATATGTGAAAAGCGATAAGAATCACAGTATCTCCTTTGGTTGCTCAACATGAAAAGCTGATGAAGAGACAGTCATTTAGAAGGCATTCTTCAGAATAGCTGCAGAACAGATAGGTTTGCTAGGCTGGCTCTGTAGAGAAACAAAGGTGAGATTGTAACCCAGGTAGGTAGGTATGGTCTTTGTTTTAACCGTGGCCTAGCAAAAGTGAGGGCTTTGCTTCAGCTTAGCCATCAAACCAGGAATGTTTCCATCATTCCCAGAGTCCAATCTTTACCCTGTGCTAATGTCTGTGCTCCTCTTCCTTTTTTTTCAGTCGCTGTACCAGGGATCGGATAGGTAGTGTTCCTCAGTGCATGACTGGCAGTGATGGGTGGGGAAGGTTCCTGGTGTTAACTTTGGTGCTTCTCTGCCTTGGCAGCACACTGGGCATGTCAAATCAAACATGCATAAAGAAAATGTAAGCAAAAGAAGAAAAGGTAATTTCTACTCCTTACATGGTTCCCAAGGCAGAGCAATGTCCTTGAACCAGTGAAGTGGTGTTCTTATGGATGAAGTGGGTTCTGCACAGAGTCTGGCAATAGGAACCCAACACCTTATTTTCAGTTGCTGTCATTCCACCAGAAAAGAGATAATCTTCTCTTCTGGGGAACTACAAGGGTCCAGTGAAGTTACGCAGAAAAAGATCCCTCAGTTTTTGTTTCTTCCTACCCCTAACATAGTGGTAAAGCATCTTTTGTACATGAATTTCCTTCACTCCTCCATGAAGGTACAAATAGTAAGGTTGTGGGTAAGACTGAAGTGGAAAAGAGGAGCATGTAAATCTTTCTTCATAACAGAAATACAGAAAACAAATGTTCTCGACTGCTTGAGTGTGAACTAAACTGAGGACAGAATTTAGGCATAAAGCTGTGCTCTCTTTCCTGAGGCAGGGAGAGCTTCAGGAAATCGGTTTCTTTATCCAGAGAGAAAAGAAGTTCTGTTGTCCCATGGGCTTTGAAGAGTTCCCAGCTGGGTGTGGAGCAGAGGGGCTTTCATTCTTGCAGGGACCTGAGGCCAGGATTGAGCCCACCATTCAAAATCTTTTTCCCTTGTGTGTTTTAAATATTTTTGAAGTAGCTAGGCTTTTCCTTACTGGATGTGCCTCTTTTTATTTAGACATTTTCAGAGAATGAGTTATGAATTAGAATAGAATTAAACAGGTTGGAAAAGACCTTTGAGATCATCGAGTCCAACCTATCACCCAACACTATCTAATCAACTAAACCATGAACTTACATAGAAAGTATTTTAATGTCAACAGTGTTACTTCTTTTTTTTTGTTTTGTTGTATTAAATAAAACTGTGGAACCAATTTTAAGTTTGCTTCTATGCTACAAATTCCATATTTATACTCCTGGAGCAGCTAAAACTTCAACTCATTCTCCTGTGCATGAGTACAGCAGATTGGCAGGTAGTCACACAGAACGGTGTTATGGAGGAGTGACTGTTGGCCCTGGCTTCAGGAGCTGATACAGTTTTGTGTACTGCAGCGATGAGAAGAGGCATTGACAGGATGTCAGATTACTGCTTGGCTTGCTCCCTTTCCTAGCAGGAAGAAAAGAACAGTGATGGAGCTGAGGTTCTCCAAGGAGACCCTTACATCATAGGGTAACATGAGAGATGGGATGTACACAGGCAGGGGAGGAAGAATCTAATCAAGAGGGTGCAGGAGCACCCAAGTGACTGTGAACCTTATCATAGAATTGTTTTGGTTGGACAAGATCTTCCAGATAAAGTCCAACTGTCAACCTAAGACCACCATAGCCATTAAACCATGTCCTGAAGTGCCATGTCCACACATTTCTTGAGCACCTCCAGGGATTGTGACTCTACCACCTCCATGGGCAACCTGTTCCAAGGCCTTACCAGTCTTTCAGTAAAGAAATTTTCCTTGTGGTTTAACCAGCTCTGTGGTACACTGAAGCCAATTGGAAGTGCTTGCATGAAGATTTTTCTGTAGGTTTTTGTTGTGGTGTTGGTTGTTTGGTTTTTTTTTTTTCCCCTGGAACTGTTTTGCTGGTGTTTATGATTTGACAGCAGTAGTGAGTCACTGTATCAAAGTTGAGGCCAGGAAAGAGAGGAAGAAAAAAAACAAACCAAAGGGGGTATATAGTGAATGCTAAATGTTGTGAACTGATGCTGCATATGACAACACAAGTAAGAGTGCTGTATGGTCAATGGTGTGCAGCTTGGCTCTGTACCTGCATTTGCTTTTAAAAATCTTAATAAGTGAGGGGATCTGTTGTTATTTTATTTGTAGGAGTAAAACTGGGGGAGGGGGGAATTGGAGAGGGGAAGAGTCTCTTGTGCTTAACGGCACGTGCTGAATTTTGTAGTGGCCCCCAAAATGATGGGTTGAGGAAGATGAATGTTTTCCAGCTTCTGAAGTTCTTAAGTATTGCCTTAGATCTATGATTTACAAGTAAAGATGTCTTTTTGTTGGCATGACTGTGAGTGTGGTCACTGTTCTTATTTTCCAGTTCTCTATCTTGTTGACAATCATCTGGCAAAAGTGCATTCCAAATTGGAACACATGCTCCCAGGTGTTACAAGCTTCTCTGATCCCTTTGTCCACATTCAATCTAATCTACAATTAAATGGATACTATTGATTAGATTCCTTTCAAACATGTATGGGTTACTCAATGTGTGGTGAAATGTTATTTCTTTCTTGTATGAGCAGCGTATGAAAGGTGAAAGTATACAATTAATTTGCCTGCAGTTTCTTGAAAATTGTATGCTGGATTTCTGTGAATGCACTGTATGGAGCAGTATTTCAAGCAAATTATTGTTATTTACTCTGGATTTTTACCTGATTATTTAAAGTCAACAATTATGCTTCTTTTTGGTGCTTGATGGCTTTTTCTTTTTAGAAACCTGGCCGTTTCTTCCTTCGAGTTGGTGGCCCTAATACTGATCTTCAGAAGGCATTAAATAGTGCACAGTGTAACTTCGTAGTGCTGTGATGCTGCTGCACTGATGCTGATGAATTTGGTGAGAACATCAGTAACAAGTGACAGAATCCATACTGTGTGAAAGTTCATTGCAGAGTAGTTGCTGAAGCTGGATCAGCTGAGGGTGGCTTATGAGAGCCATGTGGGTGGTGTTGCCTCCCTCGTTTGTGGCTGCAGCCCATGGGGTAGGTACCATTCTCCAAGAAGAGCAAGGTTTCCAGCTGCTGCACAGCCAGCTTTGCTAGCAACCTGCTATAAATCCTAGTAAAAGTAGCAATGTCCCCCCCTGCTCTCCCCACAAATGCACAAAGAAAATCCTCAGCAGCAGGCATGATGCTTTCTTGGGGCCCTTTTTCCTTCACATTTTAATTGCCACCAGTTGGATGGTCCTTGAGCAACGGAGGGTTGCATACTGTGCTAAGGAAACAGGCTGGCACAGATGAGGTCCTTGTGTTTCCTCTGCCACCATTATGTGACTTTTTTTCCTGGCCCCAAATCTACATGGTACTTGCTTGCCCCAGGTATGTGTGAGCTGCAGTGGTCAGTCTTACCCAGGCTGCTGGGTTCTGCTCCACAGAACTAAATTCCCTGGAAAAAGCCCCCAGAGTGGTTATATTTCAGCGCTGCTAAGAGGGCAAGACTCTCTCACCCACTTTCAAGACAAAAGATATGGGAGAGAGAGGGTTATTAAGTAGGTGTGTGCATTATAATGGATGATTTATCTGCTTAGTATAGACCATCCTTGTGGTCACTTAACTGCTGGTTCATTTAGGCTTTTGTTAAATGCATTAATTGGAGGAGAGAATGTCCTTGATTCATTGCATTGGATTAGCCAGGCAAACCTTGAGGTAGTCTTGTCATTATTTCTTGACTACAATTATATAATTAAAATTGCAGCTTCCTTCCTGCAAAGAGCTCCTTTCAAAATGAGCTCTCTTCTCCAGATGTGCAGAAAATTATGTTTATGATGGTGAAATGCAAACCAAGATTCGGTAAGCAAATCCCTTTCTACCTGGAGACTTGATCTGAGTGTCAGAGACTGGTTTACAAGGCAAGGATTGGAATGGTGGATGGTCCAGGAGCCTTGAAAAAGCTGAAGGTGTGTTGCAAATCAAGTAAGAAATAAATGCTGTCTTGAAAGACCTTGGGTTTCGGTTCCCTTTTGAAGGGTAGAACAGTACATGAAGGTTGAAAAATGTCAGAGCAGTCACCTATGTCAGCAAGTAAATGGGAAACCAGCAGTGATAAGATATTCAAAGAAGCATGGAGGGTACTGTCCTGGGCACAATGCAGTTTGTGTGACCTGTCAGTCAGGTTCACTGGGCAGTTTCAGTTGCGAGGTGGGGCTCGCTAAACAAAACAGATTTTTCTGTGAGAACGAGACCTTCATTTGAATTCTTCAGCAAAGCCTGGCAAGCATTACATGTGTCAGTTCTTCTGTCTGTATCTGCAGAAAACAGGAGATGGTTCCTGGAAGTTGGAGTCCAGGTTGAAAAGTAGGTTGGATGAAGCCTTCCGGAGTTTACCTCTGTAGAGTTTTCTCATGCAAGATACTCAGAACTCATGTAGGACCATGAATATTTTTCCCTCTTCTTTGTTTCATTGTCTGAGAAGCTCCATGGCCCTGGAGGAGCAGGCTTGAGTCCATGTGGTTCTCCTCTCCCTGTAAGAGATTGCAAGGTATAATGAAATGTTTGGAACTTGAGGTGGGGGCTTAATCCAAGGAACACCAAGGAGCTGGCTGTGCTCCTCACTCTGCACCTTCTCCAAGTATAACTCCTCCAGGTCTGGTCCGTATTTGAGTTCCTAAGGTAAAACCAAGAAAAAAGTGGTTGCCCAAAGGGGCAATGTAAACTAACAGTACTGGGGAATTCAGAAACAACCTTTTTTTCTGGGGAATCGAGGTAGTCCTCAGCAGAGTTTCCTTAGCTGCATGTGCATGCTTTTAATTGATGGCTGTGGTAGTTTTGGAAATCATAGAATCACAGAACAATTGCCTAGATTGGAAAAGAGCTTTAAGATTGTAGAATCCAATCATTAACCTGATACTGACAAGTCTTTGACTAAACCATATTCCTAAGCACCATGTTTACATGACTCTTAAATCTCTTCAGGGCCTGGGAACTCCACGAGTGCCCTGGGTGAGCCGTTACAGCTCTGATCACCTACAGCTTTGCCCTCCAGGTCAGTCAGGCTGTCGCACCAGGTCAAGTGAAAGTCTGTATTTTAACTTGTTGAAAGTGTCTAAATGTAAGCAAAAGGTCCCTGTCACCCCTGTTAAGTATAAGAATCCAGCCCATGTTTTCCTGTGGAGGCACATTTGTAACCACTTCATTAGTAACTTAAAACCATTTGTCTTGAAATCTTCCTGTTTTGTCCAGCAGTGGCTGTTTGCTCACTTCAGATTTTTCCAGACAAAGCATTTGGAGGTGGCTGAGAGCAGAACAGTTTGATCAATTCTCTCCTGCTTTCATACACTGATAGTTTTATTTAAGTTTGCAAAAAGGGAAAGAATGTGAGCAAGGAAAAAAATTGCAACATATGACTGAAGCTTTCCTCCCTTTCTTTCTCTTTATGGTTTAGGTGAAAGTCTTTCAAAGAGTAATTCCTCAGTGCCTTTCTCCCACTATTCTTGCAGGCCTGTGGAATGTGTCCTACCTAGGTGCTCTACCCATCAGTAGCACGTCTTTCAGTGGTAAGAGTCAAGGGCTGCTTCCAGGTAGACAGCAGCAAGCTCCACTGATGGCAGACTATTGAATTTCTCTGATTTTTTTATTTATTTATCCCCGCCCCCTGCTTCTTTCCTCTCCCATCTTGCCTCGATCCTTTTCTATCTCAGCCTCGTGATTGCTTTTTGCCAAGCCTTGGGACAATGAGATCCCTCAGAGGCAAGGGTTAATGTTGTTTGTTTGTAGAAGAAGGGTGGGGAGTGCTGCAGCTGGGCTGAGATAAAAGGTACCACCGGGAAGTGGTTTTCTTGGCTGGGGAAGGTAGAAATGCTTTTAGCCTTGTGACCCAGTTGACTGGCTCCAAGCTTCATGCTGCTGTGAGGTAGCAGGCCCAAGGGCAAGGGCTTATTCTGTGGTTTTCAGTGTGGAAGAGTTTCCCAGGAGCTAGTGTATAATTTTCACTCAAAGGCTCATCTTTGTTATTCACACAAAGAAAGTCCTTTTGTTGTGGCCCTTCGTCAACAGTTGTTGTCTGAAGTTACCCTGCAGTGTCCAGCCAGAGTTGCTTGTTTCTCTGGGCCCATGTCTAGCAGCATAAAACTTCAGTGATCTGAATTTTCCCTCCAAATAATAGTAATTTTTTGTCTGAATAAGCACCACACATTTGTCACATATGTCTCTCTTTGGGACTCTGCAAAATACCAATGCTGAATGTGTTTTCACTGCACAGCAGTTGGTGGGAACACAAAATGGGGGAGATACCACCAAAATCACTAACTTGGTGTGTTTTAGAAATATAGGTATTGAGCTGGCTCTTCTTTTAATTCATTTGCATGCCGCCAGGCCTGACTCGAGCTCTCCCATGCCCGTGCCAGAGTAGGCATTGAATCCAGGATGTATCTGCAGTCATCCTTAGCACCTCTGCCACCTAATAGGCCACTGTAAGAGGGATGGCTTTGGTGGAAACTTTGCTTCCTCTAGGTTATCCTTTCAGACAAACTACTTGGCTGGAGGTACCTCAGCCAGGTAAGGAGTGGAGTGATGCTCCAGGATGACAGCAAAAAGTAGGTGAAGTTTTGTAGTCATGGTTAACAGGAAACAGGGGAGACTGTAACAAACCCAGAACGAAAGCAGGAGTGGGTGTTTGGATATCTTGAGAGATGGTTTTCCTTTGGTGGGATGAGGGGGTGGGGAATACACTGGGCAGAGAGAGGTTCAAAGATTGAGAAACAAACTTTCCAGAATGGTACCTGCATGAATTTGGGGCACTGTAGCTCTGACTGGTGTAGAAGGGCTGATGTGATGTCACTGTTTTCGTTCTTTGGGGTCCTCTGTGCAATTGGTTTTCACAACCATGGAAGGGAAATCAGGCCTTTCTTTGAAGGAAAAAGAATGCTTTCTGGAACAATCTTTGTGTGTTATGGGTGCTTACGAAGCCTCGTGTGTATCTTACACCCTGGGGACTCTGAGAGCTGGTTGCCAAAATACAGCAACCTGTTGGAATCCAGATCTTTTGGGAAAAAATGCACAAATGTGTGTTAGCTTCTGTGTAGGACAATCTCACCTAGTGTTGGAGGGGATAATGATCCTAAAGCAGGCATTGCAAAATGAGGAGTGTTTGAAAACTAAAAGAAATCTCATGATTGGATTGGTTACACAAAGTGATAGGCTATAGAGATGGGCATTCTGTGGGGTGGCTCACAGCTTTCCTGAGCTGTGTCTACATTGCTCACCTAAGCATGGCAAAAGCAGTGGGTCTGTGAAGGGAAGGGCTGGTGTTACAGACCTGGCAGCCACCCTGGCCCAGATTTGATCCAGTCCTGTGGACTGAGAGCCTGTCTCTGAGCAGGGACTTGAAATGATGCTCCTGGAGCTAGTCTGGTTTAATCAAAGAGGAACTCAGTTGATGTTTGCTGAGACTCCTCTGTGAAGTGAATGAAAGTGCATTAAGTTGAAGCCTAATGCACTTTGTCCCAGAAGCATTCTCTGGGTTTGAACTGAAATAATAAAGGTACCTTTGGAGCCTGCCGGTGCAGCCAGGCCCCAGTTGCTCTTCACGTGTGAATATTCCAGCATCTGAACTGGTTTAAATGACACCTTTGTTCTGAGTGAACTCTTAAACTTCCCATGTTTATACTTCAATTGCTTTTAGAAAATTCCTAAATGGTAGAAGAGCTATTTCTGCTTGTGGCATGCTGGTTTCCAAGCCATACAGGCTACACAGACAAGTTTCCTAAACTCTTTCCAGTACCAAAGTTTCCTCCTCACTTTTTTTAGTCTTTTCTTTTCCCCTCCTAGTGTAAGTGTTCTTCTTTTGAGATCTTTGATGACATAATATGTACTTACATTTCAGAAAGAATCAGCTTCATGAGAAGTTAAAAAAAAATTATAATCAGTGAAGCATCATAAATAACTTTTATGTCTAAATCAAGCTATTAAAAGCTTTTTTATTTTTAAGTAGATAGGGGAAATAAAATAGCTGCATAGTTCATAAAGTGGTATACTATTACTGCCTGCTGTGCCCGTGAATTATGCCAGCTTTTTACACTTGTGAAGTAAAAAGCAGATTAGAACTGTGATCAATGTATTATCCTATATTTCTTATTGTGCATTATATTTCCTTTTTGAGAACCTTTGTAGACTAAATGGCTACTAATGACATAATTACAATTGTTTGTCACCACCATAACGTGTGATTTCCTATCTCATCATGAAGATGTAAGTTAGATAAAGGAGGAGTTTTGGCAGGAAGACAAAGTGCAGTGATTTATTAAAGACCAGATGTGGTTGTTAAAAGCTTTTTTTTTTTTTTTTTTCCCCTGCAGAAGGCTCAATTGAGTGATGTGAAGTAGGAGCGAAAGCTCCGATCCACCCCAGTCAGTGGTTCTTGGTGTGAGCGACACGGCTGCTCGGAGGAGCGTGACAAATTAGCGCCGTGTTTTACTGTTGTGTACAAATTTGTCTTTGAATTTAAACAGCATAAAAAGTTCAAAATTGCTCGTGCCGCTTAAAGTGGATGTTTAAAGGAAATAATGATGCTGAAATGGAGCGGATGCCTTGAAAAACCTCAAATTCCATGCAAGCAGCTCAGGATTGTGTTAAGTCAAAGAATCTCAGGGTTTGAAAGGAGAGAGGTTACTGAGGCGATTGACAACAAAGGCAAGCGTGGTGGAATATTAATAAGCCTTGTTTTGATGCAGGAAAAATATCAGTGTACATCAGCATAATGCCATCAAAGTCAAGCTGAGGACTTGCTGTGTCCCCCCACAGAGGCTGGCCTTCATGCTTCCTTCCAGAATGGGTGGATGCTCCTAAGGAAGGAGGAGCGTGCACACGACGGCTGCCGAGCGTGGCCTTGAAGTTGTGTGCTGGCTGCAGGGAAGTGAGGGGCAAAGCCCAAGCGAGGGCAATTAAGGAGGAAATAATTTGTTCTTTAGATCTGAACTTCTGCACTGAGCAGCTCGGGTGTGTTTGCAAAGGAACTGTGGCCTGCCCCTGTCCCATGGGAACATTGGTACAACGCTTTTCCCGGTCCTTGTGCAGCACCATCTCTTTGCTTCTCTCATTTTGGTTTCTGGTTGTGCAAGTCGGCTGTGGCTATGGCTGCTTTCCACCACCTTCTTGGCAGTCCACACCTCCTGGGTCCTCCTCAGGACGTGGTGCTTGAAGGAGCTGTGTCAGACTGCTTGTGCCCTTGGGGCTGCTTCTGGGTCATTGTCTGTACTGGCTTACATGTTTTGAGGCATGACTGGTTTTCGGTCTTCTTGCAAATTGTGATGTGCATCTATTTATGTGTTAGATACCATACTGATAATTACTGATAGTGATTTATATGAGTAGTCGTGAAGAGATCAGTAGTGATGTGGAACTTCTGAAGGCAAATCACCTTTCCTTGTCTTTTATTGCTCTCAGCTGTTACTCTGATCGAAACCTCACAGAATCCCAGAATGGTAGTGTTGGAGGGGACTGGTGGATGTCATCCAGTTCACATCCCCTGCTAATGCAGGGTTACCCAGAGCAGGTTGTTCAGGGTCACATCTAGGCAGGTTTGGAATCTGTCTGGAGAAGGAGACTCCACAACCTCTCTGGGCAGCCTGCTCCAGGGCTCCAGCACCCTCACAGGAGTGGTGTTGTTCCTCCTGTTCAAACGAAACCTCCTGGGTTCTAGTCTGTGGCTGTTGCTTCTTGTCCTGTCGCTGGGCACCATTGAAAAGAACCTGGCCCCATCCTCTTGGCACTTGCCTTTTAGATATTGATGAACACTGAGAAGATTTCACGGAAGTCAAGATACTTGGGCTGGGAGATAGGATGATAGCTTCAATATCTCTTCTGCCCTGATTTTCAGGCTCTTTATACTTAGTCTGCTTGTGTCCTGCTTAGAAATGTCTTGTGTCTTGCTTGCTAGACGTGGCAGGTGGTTGATAGGTGATAGAGAGGGAACAAGAGAAATGTTCAGAGAAGCAGCTTCTGATAAGCATCTCAATTGCTTACATATGTGTCTTTTGGTCTGGGAATTCTGGTGAAGTTTCATGAAATTGGTTTTATTTGAACTATCCAGTGCTGCTTTGGTGAGGTGCTCTCCTGGCTTTGCAGCTTACTGTGATGATGCTTTGCGCTGAAGCCAGTACAGTACAGGAAGTTTGGAAAGAATATTAAAATAGAATAAAGCATCATGCAGCCTTTTTGTCAGCCTCTCGTCAGATTTTGGCCTGAGAGTTTTAAAAATTATTTTCTTTTAATCATTATTTTATCTGAACTGGTAAGCCCAGCCCCTTTTATGAATAGAGTTGAAGTGAACTTTGAATTTCCTGTCTTCCTGTTTAATCCAGACCTTTATCATTGCTGGCAGGCTAGGGAAAATGCTATTGTCTCCAAGTCTGGGATAACCAAAAGTCCTGTTTGGACACATTCAATTTAATGAGTTTTAAAGCACCGTTTTTCTGATGCCTGTTTGTTTCCTTCTCTCCTTTGTGTTTGGTTTTTTTCGCCCCCTGCTCCCAGCACAACCAGAATGTTGTTTTCCAAATCAAATGCCTATTTTTTTGTTTTTTTTTCCCTTTCCCACTCTGTGTCCTTTTTTAAGCCCCTCTTGCTTTCCTCTCCCACAGAAATAGATCGTATTGCTACAAGCATCACAGATTCATTGTCAAAACGCCATGCTTGGCATGTCAGCGATAGAAATCAAACTGAAATACCAGTTCTGGATTGCTTTGCACTGTTGAGCAATGGCAGGCAAAGGGGTTGGTGTGGAGAAGTCTTCACTGAGGGATGACAACTAATATTTCTTTGTCACCTGTGAGATTTTTGTCTCCTTGACTTTGGTTACCCTCAGGTGAATGGGCAGTTGCAGCAACTTACTTAGACATGGTGGAGGTCAAGGCAGCATTGTGTAAGGTCTCTGGTGTCTTTTTATATTCCCATGGGCAATTTGAATATTGCAGTACCATCTAGTAGAGTCAAGTGGAGGCAACTCTGCCCTTGGATTTCAAAGGGCAGAGGTCAAACAAGCTTGCCTCTCTTCTTAGGTTCACCAGCCAATGGCTTTTTAAAGGGATGGAGATCTTAGTAGAATGAGAGAAGTGCATTTTGACATGAAAAGATAGCAGAAAGGAGCCAGTAGTATTTGGTAAGCTCTCAATAAGCAAAAGAAACAAGATGCCCACAAAAAAATGGATTGCCTTTTCTTTTGTTTTGTTTTTAGACTTCTTGTAGTCAACAACACATTGCCTCTTGCTGGAGGTGGAGAGAGTCCACCTCTGATGCAACTAGAAGCTTATTCCCCACTAGCATAGAGAAGGTTTTTGTACTACTTTGTGTTGATAGAAAAGCCCAAGAAGCTGTGATGCCTCTTTAGGCAGAGGAAAGAGGGGCGAATAACATAGGAAGAGATGTGGTCCTCTGAGCAGAACAAAGGGAACTGTTCATTTTGGTAGCTCCAGCAGGATCTTCCTAATGGAACAACAGTGCTTACTCTTGTAGTGTCCTGTGCTGTCTCTAGAGACAGTAGATGTGCTTGAGTAGGAGAGCTCAGATTTTCTGGACAAACCTCGAAACCTTAAGTTTTCCTATAAACAATAGGTGTTTTACCACTGTTGGTGCTCCTTCCAGCATTGGAAGCACTTTTTTTTCAGCTGATGTTAGAAGAAATGATAAGGAAAAGCTGTACTTGGGAAGAGCGGGGCCATCACAGTTGGAAACAGCATTGCAGACACTGATGAAATGTTGAACCTCAACTAATAGCTGCATGGAATTGAACAAGGTGGGGTGAGAGTTACTTCTGGGGGCAGAATCTCTCTGAGAAAGATCGTCTGCAGTATTCTCACTGCTCATTTTCACTTGTTTTGGTGTCCACTTGTGTGAATTTGGTAACATGCTTTGTGTGTAGAGCTTCTCAGCCGCACTGAAGTGATTCTGTGTAATTTGTATTCATTGTTAATTTTAGTAACTGCGCTGAGATTTGAATTACGCTAATCAACTTTTCTTGTAATTTGTGCAATTTACATACTGTACACACACTGCAAATGCAGGACTCTGATGCAAAACAAAGTTTAATTAGTGTAACAGGGCTACATCAGCTTTCCAAGTGGCTGATTCCTGAGCGTGGAAGACATCTGTAGCAGCAGATCGCAGCACTAAAATGTCCAGGGTTAGCATAGGCTCCCGATTGGCTTGAGATGAGTACAACCAGGACAATTATCTCTAACCAGCACTATTAATCCATCAGTTGACCCACTTTCCCCAAATATTTGACTTGTACATAAAGAGGCACTGCGAATTCATGGATATGTTGGTTTCTCTGGTTGCTGTCCCACTGATAGAAGTGGGTGGAGGATGCTTCTTCTTGAACACAGTGTTCATCTGCCCTGTTTATTCTGTCCATCAGTGTACTCCATTTTAGAGATGTTTCTCT
The DNA here is from genome assembly GCF_026170545.1 of Melanerpes formicivorus. Lineage (NCBI taxonomy): Eukaryota > Metazoa > Chordata > Aves > Piciformes > Picidae > Melanerpes > Melanerpes formicivorus. Next base: position 7,307,129 of record NW_027142380.1, on the reverse strand, counting down.
TGCTCTGTGGAACAGAGAACCCCTCCTGAAGGACCCATGGCCATTGATGTTCAACGATCTGGCTGTGAACAGTGTACTGTTTTGGAGACAGTGTGAAATATGATCCTTTTAAAATCACCGAGTTACTTGTGGTTCCTGCCCTTTAACCCAGAATGACTTGCTTAGTACTTGTGATTTTACTTAGTTTTACAAGTGTATTTCTTTCTCTAGTTGTCTTGTGGAAAGACCTCTGCAGTGAAATGAAGAGGAGACAGACTGGTTACATAAAGGCAGTGAAACTGTTCATTTGACAAAATTTTGACAGCTCTAGCAAACAAAAAACTTGGGGCAAGAACAAAATAATTTTGCCTTTTTTGGTTGAGTGTGCTTCAGTTCTTGCGATCTTGGATGGAATCTGCAACAAATGAGAATCTGGTGAGCTTTACATGGAGTTCAGAAACTTGGTTTTTTTTTTTTTTTAAATAAAGAGTACTGATCCTTTAGAGCAAATAGGTTTGTCTTCAGAAAGAAGTCTTTAGCTGAATTAACAGATGCAGAGCTGGTGAGTGAATAATAAAGCAGAGAAAATGTTTGAGTTGGGGTGAGAATCACTCATCAGTCCAAACCCTACCTGGCTGGTAGACTGGCACCTCTACAGCTAGTTTGCTGCTAACTAGGTCTCACCTCTCTGTTTGCTTTAACTGTGTGCAGTAGTTAAACTGAGCTCCATGAGATTATTTCCAGGTGTAAAGGCCAGCCTGTTCATGAATCTTTCTAGACCCAGGGGGGCTTCATTTTGTATCTGCTCAAGCCCCATGTGTCTTTTCCTTGGGAACACTCTTACTGTGTTGGTTATGCCGTAGGAGCTTTACTCTGTCATCCTTTCAGGGCTGTTAATAGCAGGGATGGGTTTTAATGTCGATTTTGGTAGGCATTATCTTAATGCTATTGTTAACTAATTAGCATCCTTTGTACGTTTGTCTATGACATTGGATGGGCAAGTGCAAATGAAATGGACTCTGAACATTTTATGAGGTGTTACTGTGAAACTACTTCACTCATCATTACTTAAAAGCCAGGGATTTGGCCTTAAGTATTACATCATGTGGAAACCAGTAGATTAAAAGAGAAAAAAAAAAAAGTGATCAATTTTTTATTAGAATAAAGTTTTAATATGAGGCATTTTTAGATATGTGTCATGAATATGAGTCATGTAATTCACACCAAACCTATTATGATTATGTTTCTACTTCAAGGTTGGGTTTTTGGTTGGTGGGGTTTTTTTTTTGGTATTTAAATACTAAATTTAATTCTATGGTTAAAAAAATGATTCATATTCAAATCTATTTTTATGCTTTATAATTAAATAAGAAAATATTGCTGGTACCTACACTTTTACTATTCTGGGTCGTTTTGTAATTATTTCTTTAATTTGACCCATAAAACCAGTCCATTTCTTCATTAGTAAATTACAAGGATATCGCAACAGAAAAATGAGTTTTGAAGGTGTCTTACCATATCTAATGGGAATTTGAGTTTGGGATTTTCTCATTTCTTTCATTTGTTCCTTTTGTAAAACATGAAGATACTTCCTAGGTAAATTAATCCCTTCAAAGGAGCAAAATAACTTCCTTTTCGGAAAGGGTTATTAAAGACTTATTCTTTATAATCTTAAATACCACTTCTGTTAGGCTGAACAATGCCTGAAAAAATTACACTGGTTTGGGGGGGGGGGGGGGAAGAAAAAAAAAATACCAGCCAGAGCCAAGTGTATTACAATTATGTGATCATGGAAAAGTGAGCTTTCTACTGGGAAAAACGTGATCTAGATTCCCATGAAATTTCTAAGTTTAAGTATTTTTGTAAATTAGGTTGTTCCTAGTTAAACAGGTGGCTTTAAAGGCTGGTTTCACTGTTGTTTTAATCATAGTTTAGTTACCATGGAGAAATATGCAAGTTAGCATTTATACACAGAAGTGAAATTTATGCTGCATAGATAATAGCCTAAATTTAGCATGACTTAAGTTTACCACTTCCTTAAGAAAAAAAGATATGCATGTTTTATTATTATACTATCACACTATCAAGAAGTTAATTTCTTTAAAATATTGTGAGATTTAAAAGTCAAATTTTTTTTGTCCTGAAATGAACACTGTTTTCTCTTTTTTTTTTTTTTTTTTAAGCTCTAGCTTGAATTTAATTCCCTCCCTCCCCCCATTTTTTATCTTTTTTTTTTTTTTTTTTGGTTGATTTCTCAATTTTTAGTTTCAGATGAGTTCAGTGCATGGTTTAGAGCTGGCTTTAATTGCGCAACTGGCAGTTGAGGGATTTTGCAGGAGGGAAATCTTTGTTGTCCAATTTATAGAGGCCTTTCAGTTTCTTGACCCTTGTTTATCAGAATGGAAATTTCTCTTACTGAACCGAAACAATACTGAGAGAGGGAAGAAAGTGGCGAGAAATCCGAATGTCGTGTCTTAGAGAATAGAGGCTGTCCTGGCTTAGCTGAGCCTCGTGAGCAAGTGGAGATGCTGTGTGTCTTTGGCTGACCTGGATGGCTTTTTCCTCTCATTCAGCTGCCTTTCCTAATTTAACATTTATTTTTTTTTTGCCCTGTGCTTTTAAGTTTCTCAGTCCTGTCTGTAGGACCTCGCGGCGGAGCTAAGTTTTCAAGGACAAATGTAGTAAGAGTAGCATGATCCAACAGGAGGTCCCCCAGCACACCGAGTGCAGCAGATCCCTTTCAACACCAGCTGTTCTCACAGATATAGATTGCTGCAGTGAAATTTTCTTAATATAATTCAGGAAGCTCTAGAGAATTCTCCAAAACAACTGTGCCAACAAGGAAAATGTTGAATTTTTCATCAGCTGCCCAACGCTGAGAGTTAGTGGGCAATCCGTTCATTCATGACCAGATGTTCAGTGTAGTAACGCTCTGCAGTTAACTTGAACCTTGTGGCCTGTTTACCGGTGTTTGCAAGGACATTGGCAGCAGCCAGGCGCTGGAGGATTGTGGCCTGAGAAGGTGTGAGATCCGCCTGAGTATCGGGGGCTGCCTGGTTTTCCACCAGCAAGCAGACAAGGTAGGGAGTGATGGAGGAGGGAGATGGTGTGGCATCAATCATGACAAGGCCCTAGTGAGAAGCGTTGTTATTCTGCAGCTCTGTTATTGGGGAAGAGCTGACAAATTTTCATCTTTCCTTCTTGGAAAGCAAAGATTAGCTTTGCATTCCTGTCCATGGGGGGGCTGATGCTTAATGTTGTGTATCATAAGGTTTTTTTTTCCCCCTCTTTTTTTTGAGGAAAAATCAAGGGAAGGAAGGTGACTGCTGACTGCACAGTTGTGCGTGCATTGGGGTGAATAAGGTGTCAGGGTGGTGGTAACTCCACCTCAGCCCTATCTTGAGCTCAGCTGAAGCACAAGACTTGACTCCTGAGTAGAGTTGTCCAATTGCTCAAGCTCATGGTTTCTTTCATAAAGATGCATTTATGCCTTATGCCATTTCAGTGTGTTGTGTTAGGCACTAGTACACAGAAAAAAATAGTATTGAGTAGGAGTTCTGGAATAAACAGTGTGATTTCTACTTTGAAAAGGATTCTTTCTTTAAATGATTAACTGTGTTTGATTCTGGATATGCCAGCTGGCTAGAAGAGGAAAGGCAGGATTTGATAATGTTTAGGGTTTTTGTTTTGTTGTTGTGTTGGGTTTTTTTTTTCCCCTTGTGTGTTACGAGAATCTTAATTCCTCCCTTCATTGTATTTCAAAATAATAAAACTATGGATTTCAAAGCGCGATCGTCGCTGAAACCACTATTATCCGACGCTGTCACAATAGCTGCGCTTTCTCAGGTTTCTTTGATGAGCAAAGTGGGGGGAAAAAAACCCCACCAATCCCTTTTCTGTAGAAGCAGTAGTTGAGGCTTTTAACTTTCAGGCGTACTCTTGAGGAAGGAAAAAAAAAACCCTCTCTCATGTACATGTTATTGAAAACGATAGCACTTCTAATACTGCGTGCAGCAGAGGGACCAGATGGGGATGCCACTACCTGCACTTATGCTTCCCAGCCCTGCACAGCTGCTCCTGTGAGTAAATGCACACCCGCCTTGCGTAACAGTAGCGTGACCGTCACCGCCCCTGGTAGGACACCCATCTAACTGTCATCTTCAGTAGAGCTGAGCCCTCCCAGCGATTGTTTGCTTTGGCATGGCTTTCTGGCTTGAATTTGTCAAGTTGCAGTGAAACCCTCCCTTTGCATTTCCTGCTTGGGGAGAGGAACCTTGCTGCATATTGTGTTCAGCCCTGGAAATTCATCTTTATTGTGCTTAAGAAGTTGAGCTTGACCTGGCCTCTTAAAGGGCAGGGGAAAGTTTTGCAAACAACTCCCCCTCTCCCCAGCTTAGAAACAGCAACAAGGAAATATTCTAAAACCTAAAGGAGAGGATTAAAATTGAGGGTAAATAAAAGCTCATTTTCCTCTCTCTTCTTTCCCCCCCTTCTTTTTTTAAAGGAAGGATGGCAGTATAATAGCCTTGTTTCCATTGATGATAACTTGCTGATAGAAAAACGAGAACAAGTTTACAGTAGCTTTGACATTAGTTACCTTTATTCAGCATGCTCCAGCTGCATTGAGCCCTCAGGAAGCCTTTACCATGCACACAGTTTGTTCTTGGGTGTGAAAGCAAACAGTATTTGAGTTGGCAGTAACTTCCCTTTTAGAGAAGTTTGCTGCCTCGGCAAGAAACCGCAGCATGAGCTTTCTGCTGTTGAATGTTTCCACTGGCAGGATGGCCTTTTTCCACATTTCCTTGCTTTAAGGAAACAGATTTTGAACCCCCCCTTTTTTTTTTTTTTCCTTTTAATTATTATTATTATTTTTAAAGACAAAATGCCAACATTTAACAGCTGGAGTTAGCATGTAATTTATGGGTTTCACTTTTATGCTCTTTGGGATGTATAAAAAAAAAATCAAAAAAACTCTGCAATTATTCTGAAGTTAGGCGAGTCATTGCGAAAGAGTGATTAAAAAGTCAAAGCTCTGTTATGAGCATTTCAAGAAAGCCATTGTTATCTAAACAGTTATTCTTAATTACTCTCTTTAATGACTTTTAATTGTTATAATTTACTTATGTTATTACACCTTCCATATAGGTGATACTTAATGAAGCCCTTTGTTTCCCCTCTTTGATTAACCAGGAGGAGTTTGTGCAGTGGAAGCACTTTAGTTTTTTAAATTATTCTTACATGCAAGCTTGTTAATCTCTCCCATGCAAGGCTTCCCATTGCTGCAGTTCCTGTTGGAATATCAATGCAGGTACAGGCAGAGGCTTCCAAGCTGCACCTTGCCAAGTTCCTACTTGCTAGGAAAAAGGGCTCTTAAATCTGGCAATGAAGACATCCAGATACTGAATGGACCCAGATTCACCTCCATGTGCTCCCTTTTGGGATGGCCTCTTTTCTTGTGAGCTGACATTCAGTGTGCACTGCTCTAACTTTAAAATGCCTTGTATTGGCCACAAATTTCAGATGCCAACCTCAGCAGCTAGAATTAGAAACAGATCAGATGCAGGAAATTAATGCAGTCAGACAATAAATTATGGAGCAGCAGTCGCCATAAGTACTGTGGTGTTTGTGTTCTGTCAGTTGAGGGATACTCGTCGTGTTGTGCCGCACATCGCTGAGCTAACATCTGTATAAACACCAAGAATCCAGCATGGATCTTTAAAAAGCAAATCAGCCCAAAGGAGGCTTTGCTGAAGGAGTTTCCCTAGTTTTGCAAGCTGGGGAAAAGGGGAGGGGGAGGAAGGAGCCGGGGGGGGGGGGGGAATGAGAAAGTAAATATATTATGTACAATGCTGTTCCTATTAAAATCACTTAATTTGTATTTTTAGATTTAGGGGCAGAAGCATGTTGCAGTGATGAACAGCAGCGTTTGAGAAATGTGTATTTTTTATTTTCAGAGACAGTGGCCGTTTGTCATTTTTATCTGTGCAACTTGTAGACTTGATTGGATTTATTATGTATGCTGCATGTTTATGGCGTTTTTATTGTACGCTGTTAATTTGTTGTAACTGCTGCCACTTTCTTGCCAAGGACCCCTTGAAAGCAAGTATGTGTCAACAGTTACCTTCCAGTTTAATAAACTTAATGCTACTTCTCTTAAGTTTTGGTAGGGGCCACGAGTGCCCCATGTTCACAGTGAGCTTTTTAACTCTCTTGTAGCCGAAGAAAATTGCTGACACTTGGGCGAAGTCCTGCACCATACTCCAAGCTAAACAACTCTCATCGTTCCTAATGTTTAAAGTGAATAAAGCAATGGCAGACTAAAACTTTATTGGAGTTTGTTATAAAGAAAGAAAAGGGCAAAAGTATCTCAAGCTTGTCTTAAGCAATCAAGTCAACAGGCTACAGAATTACAGATACAGAATTACTTTTAGATATGATGCAGATGGTGGTGGTGGTGGGGGAATGATATACCTTATTATATTTTTGAAACTCAGAAACATTGATAAATGATCCAAACGGGATTAGAGGGTAGTTATTGGTAATAAAGCTGCATGTATTTATATGATAAGGATTAAGTGAAATGAGACTTTGTTTTCCAGGAAAGATGCAAACGCAAAAATAATCCCAAGGGGAAAAAAATGATGCTCTGTGGATATATATTTAAGGCACAACTGGAGGTAGAATTAAGACAGTGGATTAAAGGTCTTTTGTGGTAAAAAATAATGGATAAAGTTGATACACTTCATTTTCATTCTTTTTAATTGAAGTATTTATTGCCTGCCAATGAATCTCACCAGTGATGCCTGTTCTGTGAGCTGAGCTATGTTATTAACTTTCTCAATAGTGAGGCAAAGCATGCTCTGGAGAATGAGTAAGGGCCCTTCAAATGAATGGGAGCTATGCTCTTTCCTTAGAACCATAGAATTGTTTTGGGTGGAAAAGACTTTCAAGATCATTGAGTCCAACCATTATCTAACTCTACTAAGTCTGGTGTCTACCATGGTGTCTACCATGTCCCTCAGCACCACATCTGTGTGTGTCTTTTAAACACTACCTTGTTGTGACCAGGGGAGTGTGGTTCTGAAGCCTGTGATCCAGAGTGATGGGTGATGTGTACCCCTCTCAGTGAGGCAGGAGGTACTCATCGTGAGTGCCTGCTGTTGATCATTGGGTTTGCTGAATTCTAATATCCATGAAAGCATACATAAACCGGAACAAGATACTGGAAGACAATGTGGTCTTAGTAGGTATGCCCACAACATTTCTTCAAACCTGTAGATCGTATCTTGTCCTGCAAAAGTCCTGCCTTGAGATCCTCTTGTCCTGGAAAGGTCATGCAGGTTTTGCTTTTGGTCTTGATGAAACCCACCTGTTTTCACTTTTGATGTCTGAAGACTGGTGTGCTCAGTGGTGCTGTACAAGTCAAACTGAGACGTTGTGCAACTTGTTTCATTTCTGGTATGAGGTGGATTTCTTTAGTTCTGCCCATGTTTTGTCTTGGTGATATTGTATTCACCTCCCCTTCCACCTTGCTCATCACTGTCTGCATATTTCATACTCTAATGGTTGCCCATATGTATGCTTGGAAATAGCACCTGCTTTTCCCAGAGTCACAGTACTACTGGGGGAGATCCCTGGTTTGTAATCCTGGTTATATTAAAAGCTGATGTAATGTTGATGGGCCATATAGTGTCTACTCAGAGAGAGGAAAAACCCCTCACTGAGTGATTTTGAGATGGGTTAAAAATATCCCATAGTGCTGTTTCTTGCATTTGCTCTAGCATGGACATGGCATGGACACACATGCCCTCTGCCATACTTAAGCAAAGTTTTCTGCACCCATGACAGTGTAGAAAAGTTTTTCTCTCTTTTTTCCCCCTCTCTTTTTGGTTGTTTCCTTTAGCAACAGTAATAGTTCTAATAATTATAAGCACACTTCTTCAATAAGAGATGTGTTCTGCAGTTACGATATGGGCAGAGACACTTTGATGTGCTTCAGTGAGTCCACGTGCAGAAAAACACAGTTTGGCTAAACAGATTACAAAAAATTAGTTTATGTGAAGAGAGGATATTTCCAGTGGGATGAGAGGACCTGAATCTGCTCAGCTTTAAAACCTCAGGACCAGACTTTTTGTACTTTGTTGTAGTAGCAAAGAAATACTTGTGCAGTGATTGCTTCTCCAACTAAGTTGCTTTTTATGTGTAAGTAACTTGTTATATACCTGGCTTCTTCCACATTTAATTCTGTGATTTGTGTTGTCAGGAATGTACCTTCTGAGTCTTTAAAACTTAAAGTCATACAGTGTCCAATGCGAGCCCATCAGATGGAGGGAACTTGGAAGTTTCACCTCACACTTAGACCCATAAATTGTTTTGTTTGGAAAAGACTTTCAATCTTGAGTTCATGGAGATCTAACACCACCATGCCCACTAAACCATGTCCCAGACTGCCATGTCTACATGTTTTTGAACACCTTCATGGACATTGACTCCACCACGTGCCTGGGCAGCCTGTTCCAACAATTGGCAAAAGCTCACTTGGTTAGCTGGTGATCCAAATGCACTCGGTTTAAAATGTCTTATTGCTCTTGGGATCATCCTGTGAATCTGGGAAGGGATGATTCCTCCTCCTGAGCTCTGTTTGGGCATTTAGGGCTCCTGAGCCTCAGCGGTGCAGGCATCTGCTCATGGCAAACTCCATTTCCCTGGTTCCAGGCCCTACCAGCAGCTAATTCTCTGCTTCGTGAGATGTTCCCCCTGCCAAACCCAACCCAGGACAGATAAACTGAGAAAATAGGTCTCGTGTAGAACATACAACTAACAAACATTGTTTGTTTAGTGCTTCCCCACCCTCATGTTTAATTGTATAAATTAAATGTCGCGTCAGTCTGCCTGAGGTGTTGGCATCCTAGTCAGAGTTCAATTACCACCATTACCGTATATTTACGCAGCACACGAATATGGGGAGAACATATTTATAGTGATCTTTTATTGCTAGTTATGTCCCAGAAAAACAACACTAAAGTGCTGAATCGCTAAGTTTAAGCAAGTTTTAAGCTGAAGGAAAATTTCTTTTCTCAGGCAGTGCAAGTTCCTAGGCAGAACGAAATACAGCGCTGAGTTGTATCACCGCTCAGCTCATGTCTGTGGGACTGTGCAACAGTAATAATGTATTGTTACTGGCACCACCTAAATAATTAATTGTAAGAAAACAACCTAGTTAAGGCTCAGGAGGGGAGCAAAGGGGAGAGGTGCAAGACTGAATTTTCTCATTACTTGAAAAGAACATTTGCAATGATTTAGCCAAAGTCTTTCTTTAGCTACTGCTAGAAAGAGTAATTGAAAGGAGGCTGAAATTATGCTTCTGAAAGAATGAGTTTTTCTGTATATCAAACATTTTGTACAGTAAAACAATGCTATACCTGATGAATAATTTAAGTACTGGGGGGAAAAAAAGCCACCAACACTTCTACAGTGTAACTTAACTATATGCATGAAGCTTTTTACCCTTATGAAAATAATGCACAGGATGGCTTTTGTTTTCATCCCTGTTCATTATAAGAGAGGTTCTTTCTGTAAAGTACAAAGTGTTGTGGAGCTCTGTGAACTTCTCAGTCACTTTCCAGCCTTGCCCTACATGACCCTTAAGGTGTTGGTGATAGATTCAAGTGCAGTGGTGTTTTGTGGTTTGGTGGGGTTTTTTGGTTTTGTCTAAAGCAATGGGTAAATATATCTAAAGGGGAAAAGAGTGTAAATGGTAGTACTGCTTCCTTGTGCATACCAGACAGGGTTTGGGAGAGAGAGGAGGAAAAGACTGCAGTCTTTCATAGGATGTGAAATGTTAATTTTTGGATTGACTTGAGTGCATATGAACTTCTAGATAAAGCAGCAGCTGCTCTATGGTGTTTCATTTGCCTTTCTCTTGTGCATGAACACATTTAAATTTTTTTGCTAAGACAGAAGCTCTTCCAACTTGCCTCTTTAGGCTATGTTGGACCCACCATCCAGTGCTCACAATGTTCTCAAGGCTTTTGCGCCAGAAGTACAAGTGTACCTGGACTAGATCTAGCCGGGGACATTATCTCTCTCAGCTTGGACTTGTGATTACTCCAAGTCACTGGTGCCTATTTGTTGAAGAGTTGAGGAGCTCAGGTTCACCAGCATGGTTGTTTTGCAGGTGTGCTGCAGGTATCTGTGGAGTGGTTTGGTTTTTTTTTTTCCCCTCTTGCAGCAGGAGCATTGACTGGGAAGAGTCTTTAAACTCAATGTAGCCTCTTGTGTTCCTGTGTCCAGCACTGCTGAATATGGATGGCTTTCCTTGTCCAAAGAAGAGATTGGCAGCTGTTTTGCTCAACTGAAAGCCAAGATTCTCTTGTCTACTGAATCATTCAAATGTGTATCTTCTTTCTTCTCCTCATTTCAGTCAAATGTTGGGTTTTGTTTCTCACCTCCACATAATAAAATCAAAGCTATTACCAGCAGAAGAACATGTAAGGAGAGGTTTTCTTCTGTCTGCCACCCTACCACTTCATGCTTGGGTGTGAAAAGAGCTGGGATCATGTTTCTTTTTGAAAGCCCCTTCATGGGGTTCTGGCCACAGAGAGTGAGGAAGAGCAGGGTGCAGAAAGGCAAGGTGAGGGGCACACCCTGGATGTGGCTTGGTCATGCTGATGAAACTTACGGTGTTTTCTGTTGGTTTATTGGGAAGGGAGGTCTGTCTGTGTTACTAGCTGCACCCAGCAGCTGGGTAATGAGCCCCACTGGTGCCCCTGTGCTAGATCCAAGGATGCCCTAAACAATCACTCTACTGTGAAATGGGTAAGGAAACCTCTGGGAAAACATACTTGTGGATTATTTATCTTATCCTCCCATGACCACCTATGTCCTAGTGTGAGTCTTGCCCTCTGCAGCAGAGGAACAAGTGCTATGAAGGAGGTTACAACTGGTTAAGAAGGAATAGGTTAATATTCTCATAAGAGTTTCTTTGGAGGCCTTCTTTTGCTGAACGTACTTTTCTAAATTTCTGTGAATTAAGGGTGGGAGGAGATTTGTTTAGCTTTGATACTCCTTGGTACTCATCACATAAGCCTTCATTTTTGTTTGGGAGGATTGAAGAGCTTTTCTGGTGTATGTAGTGGTTACTGCAATGGAATTGCCTCCAGTGCAGACGCAGAGCTATTTAAAAATACCTTCAGCCAGCAGGTCCTTGCTGCATTTCAAGGATTCCTTTGGCAGTGAAGATGATTTTAGAATAGTGGCTGGGTTTTCTTGTTATAAAATTACTGAGGATACAGTCCATGAGAATAAGGATAGGAAATTCCTAAACATGGCATTGCAGGTTGGATACTTCTCTTTCTAAGTTTCTTTGAGTTGAGGTAAGGAGGAAGTTCTTCACCGAGCGAGTCATTCGTCATTGGAACGGGTTGCCCAGGGAGGTGGTTGAGTCATCGACCCTGGAGGCGTTCAAGGGGAGATTGGACGTGGCACTTGGTGCCATGGTCTAGGCATGGGGTCTGTGTTGATAGGTTGGACTCGATGATCCTCGAGGTCCTTTCCAACCTAAGCGATACTGTGATACTGTGAATGTGGATGCTTGTGTTGTTTTCTTAGTCTTTGCTAGTCTCTGTGCTGATTGAGGTTCTGTTCAGGATTCTTTCAAACCATAAAGTGTTTAGGATGCTCTAATGTGAAAACAGTAGTAGTAGAGATCCAAGCTGGAAGCAGATACTCTGCTGCTCAATAACTCAGAGAAGGTTTTGGTATAAGCACTGGTTTGGTTTAGAGCATTTCAGTCATGACTAGGTTTTTATTTTCCACAGACCCAACTGCATGGTCTGAATGTATTCTCTACACAGGAATATTTTACCTGTTTAGCACTAATGACATTTGCAATATTTACTTTGTTCCTGTTAGTTTGCATTTAGCTTTGACTACTCCTTTACGTCATTGAATGCTTGGATGGTTTCATCTAGAGACAAAGTCATCAGAGCATTTAAAGTGACTGAAAACTTTTCAAGCATCTTCTTAGTGATGCTGCTCCTTTTCATTTTCCAAGAGCAACAGAACCCTCCATTGCAGGTTGATACACCTGACACGTTGGAGGGGAATTTGTAGAAAGAAAACGGTTTTCAAAGATATTTTACACGTCAGCTGTAAGCAAACATTGCCATCAAAGTCTCAGGCATTTCAAGCTGAGGTGTTAAAGATCTCTGTGAAGTTCTGTGCTGCTCCTGGAAGATGCTGCTGATTTTTCTTACGTTAGCTTTTTGAGTTCTCCGGTCCTGTTAGAGAATGTCTACTGGGACAGGAGTGTAGTTGAAGCTGAAGGCCAGTCCATACACTTCCTAGATGACAGAATACACACAGATGGGAGTTTTCCATCCCTTTTTTTTCCATTCCATGAGCAGGACAGTTTGCTGAGCAGCCACATGTTTTAATGACAGCAAACGAAATTTGCACATTGTACAGTGGTATTTTGCTACATTAATTACTCTGTCAAATGTAATATGTAATTACCACATCAAATCACCTTCATATGTTACATGGAGGAATAACTTGCTAAATTATTTTAGAAAAACAAACAAACAAAATCCCAGAAGCCCAAGGGCAACATCACCACAAACCTGTCTCCTTCCCTTCTAAAATAAAACACTTCTGTATGTGAAGGCAGGAGTTTTGCTACCCTCAGCCAGCATCTGCTTTGGGTTGTGGCAAAACCTCCTCTGTCCCTCCAGAGTGATGTTTTTTCTGGGGCTGGTCGCTGGTACCCCATGCCCCTCACTGCTGGACTGTCATTCTCTGTCTTGGAAAACTAAAAGTAGAAGAGTTTTATCAGGGAGAGGAGACCCTCTTGTCCAACTTGTAATCCTGTTGAGGAATTAATGTTTTGACTCTTTGATTAAATGTGTTTGGTGTCTTTTGTCCAGTGGTGATGAAAGAAGGATCAGAAGATGTGGCACATGGAGGTGATGCCTCTTCAAGAGGCATCAAGATTTGTCTTTTACCACTATCTTTTTCTCTTATGCCTTTAACACATGCATACACTTCAGTCTTTTTTTCTCCAGCATCTCTCTGTGAGCTGATGATTGTAAAGGCAGGGCTTGATGAACTTAAAGGTCTTTTCCAAGCAAAATGATTCTGTGATTTCACTAGACCAGTAATCACCAGTTTCCTTCTTTATAGCTTGCTTGATAAAGCAAAGCTTCCTGCTCTTCTGTCTAGTTGCCATCTTGCGGTTGTACTTCATTGGCTTCACCAGGCTGTGATCTTGTCAGTTGGTGCCTGGAAGGAGAAGTGGAGAGTTGTAAGTGATTGACCCAAACCACAGGCAGTGCAGTGAAACCGTTACTTGTTTTATTTTGCCCGGTGATACACACCCAACCTGAAGATAGCCTTTAGAGTCCAATTCATACACATGATTGTATGTACACATGATTATCTTTTTTGCTCAGTTCAGGCCATGCTGGAAGGAGCATTTCTTCCCTGTGATCAACTATAGTACACACAGGATGGTTGGCTTTTTGTTATCCAATAGCTAATGAAATGGCATTTCTGATAAAACTGCAATAAATATGTGAAATTAGTTGTTTCATGTGCAGAGAGCATGTGCCTCAGAGGTGCCCACAGGGACCAGTAGCTGAGTGATGTTAGTCCTTGACTTTTATTGCTGTAGCAGAAAAAGGTGGTGGGAGAAAAGCAGGAAAAAGCTGCTTTGAAGTGCAGTTGAGTAGAGACAGGTGGAGGGGCTGAACTAATGCTTTCCCCATCCGTGTGTCTTCTTCAATCCTGATTAATTATGGGCTTGACATTGCTTTTACCAACCCATACAACTTTACCAATTTTAGACATGTAAGTCAGTTCCAGTCTGTTCCCATACATTTTATAAAGATTAGTTAGCTGCTTCCTTTGCAGTTAAGTGCTGCTGATCCTCCCTGCTTTGCATTCTTTTGAGACCTAAGGAGGGTCTTGAAGATGGATTGGTGAGCTGAGGTGGCCACTGAGAGCCCCTGCCCAGGTAGCTGCATTGTGGTGATCCAGCTGTCTTGTGTGGAAACCTTGCTGTAACCCCAGGATCAGAGAGGTTTGTGATCTAAATTCATCCCAAGAGCTGCTCATCATCCTGACATAAGGTGAGTCTTTTCTCTGTGCTCTTACAGGGAATGGCGCATTTGTGCCTCACATACCTCTGAGTCATCTTCAGAGGCAGAGAGTCATGGCAGGGAAAGGAGAGGACATCCTTGATAGTGCTCCTGGCCACCCTGGCTGGCCTCACCACAGCTTCTTTTTGCCACAGGGTGAACCCATCAAGGTCTTGCAGTGCTGCTGCTATCCACCTGCTGCAGTTCTGGGAGGGCTCCTGCCTCTTTTTTCTGAGGTTGTGGGTCAGGGTTGGTGTGTTGTTTTTTTTGGTTGTTGGTGGTGGGTTTTTGGTGGTTGGGTGTTGGTTTTTTTGGTTGTTTTGTTTCTTTAATGATTAATTTTTAGATGGTTGCTGCTTCCTCTTGCCCAAGACTTCTTAGCCAGTGCTCAAGGAGAACTTGCCTTAAACGGGAAGTGTAACTGAATCCATTGCAAATTAGCAGTTAAACTGACAGAAGGATGTTGGAGTTTTTAGTTGTTGCACTTTAAAGTTGGCCAAGTCATGCTGTGGATATAAAAGGATTGTTCTTCACACTCCGGCATGCTGGGCGAGGAGGCTACTGCAGCGCGTCCACACGACGTGGCTGAACGTGGTGTAATCTGCGTTGAAATAAACTTGGTGACTCTCCTTCTCCTCTGTCTGCATTAATATTGGGGGTTCATGAGAATAGAGTACAAAATGCTTCAAGTTTTCATTTTCCCAGCAGCTGGCACATAGAGATGCTGTTGTTGAGGAGAAGACCACTCACCAATCCATCCCCAGCCATGTGGAAAACGTTAGCGGTGCCGTAGCTTGGATACAGTACCTCTATTTTTCCAAAGGGATGAACGCTGTTAAGTGCATCTTGCTGTGGGAGCTGAGCCTCTGTTAATGATTCTGGGATTTTTTTTTTTCTTTTATCTTTTCTTTCCTGCTGGGTGCTGACTGAGGTATTTCTGGGGTAGGTGCCAGGGTTGTTATCTTGCTAATGATTCATGTGCCCTTCACATGTTGCGCCGCAAAATGACATGTAACGGCGTGTGCCCAGCATTGATGTTACACTAGGTCGGCTCTCCAGACGTGCTTTCGCTTTCATCTTGGGAGCTGGCCACTCTAATAGATTCTGTGGGGCTGCAGCTATGTGAACATTAATGTCTGGAATACCCGCGGTCATGACTGAAGTGCCTGGTGCTCTGTTGCATCGTGGTTTCTACAGGTAGCGTGTGCTGTTGGGGGATCTGCAGGGAGATCTGAGGGAACCTGGTGCTGGTTGTGAGGGGTGTGACAGAGCACTGGAAGTGGCTGCCCAGAGAGGTTGTGATGTCTCCCTCTCTGGAGAGAGGGGTTGGACTTGATGATCTCCAGAAGTCCCTACCATTGTATGGCTCTCTGATCTGCTGCTCTCTGGCACTGTGCTGTAGCCACTTTGCTATTGCCTTCAGTGAAAAGGAGTGATGAACCTTAACAATGTGAGCAATGGAGGCATCCGATTCCATGTTATTGAAACTACTCTTAAACACAGTTTAGTTATCAGTGTAAGCAGTGATGAGCATGCTGATGGACAGCCAGGAGAACAAAAGCAAGCAGAGGAGGTAGAGCCTATGCAAAAGGGCTGGGGGTCAGCCCTGAGCCTGCTCACGTCTGTGCTGTGGGATCCTCCAGCTGTACATTGCCAATATGTTCCTAATACAGTTGTGGCTTTTCCAGTGCAGATATGGCATGCGAGGGGAGACCGCTGATTGAATTCCTGTAGACCACTAGAGAGCTATTAACTGGTAATGGCTTTCAAACTGTCCTGGGGTGGTAGTGGAGCGCGTGTCTCCTTCACCTTTGTGTATCACACTTTCGGGTTTATTACGTTTTTCTAAATGACTCAGGAGCGTGCACTAGGCTTTGGGTGGCCCACTTGAAGTGCTCTTAGAAGGGTTTGCTTTTCAGAAAGAGCTAAGTGTTGTCCTTAGAAATTCAGGCCCTTTTACAGGGCAGCAATGTATCTTCAGTTTGTATAGTTAACACAGGACATAACCCCGGTAAGTCCGTTGGCATCTCTGTGGATTGGAGCTCTGTAGTGCTGCAGCGGCTTTAGAAAAATCACAGCACTGTAAATCCAGGAGAGATATGAAGCTGAAGTACACTCTGTAGTCTGTGCTGGATCAGCACCCAAAGCAAGGAATTAATGTACCTGGAAAACACTGTTCAACTTTCCTTATTCTTTTCTCCACACCCCCACACCTCCCCCCTTTTTTATGTCCAGAGTATCAGAGATAGAGTCCTTACAAACTTTTAAAGTACACATTGAGGAATCAGTTCTAACAAGATAAACTAGAAAGAAGAGATAACTGATTTTTTTCAGCTTGTGATTTCCTTGGCATCAGTGTCTGTTCTAGAAAATGTCATTTCCCCCAAGAGAAGGGAAAGAAAAGAAAATACCTTCCAAGCCACCCTTTGCCTGCAGAATTTATGCCCTGACTGATCCGGACAGTAAAACCCATGAAGATGTATATGTTGTTTGAGAAGTACTATTAAAAATTAATCCAATTTTCTGTTCTTCTGGTGTAAATAAATGACAAAAAAACCCCAGCTTGAAACCAAAATGGCCACTTTCTGAGTTTTTATGCAGAATAAAAGGCTGTTTATCCTTTCTACTTTATTTTAAGCCAGGGTTTTACTATTCAAGAAACAAATTCTAATCAGCCACCGTATCAGACAAATGGGAGCTTTAGTGAGCAGTTCGTATGTTGGAAGGGAGCACTAAGATTCTCATTATAGTGCATGTCTGAATAATTAGTAGGACCACTCTGCACTTTTTTTTTTGGCAATAAGAAGAAACTTGCTTTTCACTGCAGAGACAGGCTGACAGGAGCATCTAGCAGTTTGGTCATTAGTGTGTGCCTGCCATCAATGTCATGTTACGGTGTCAAATTAGTTAGTGCCCCCTCTGGAGCCAAGCTGGACCTGCAAATTATCCTTCTATGTCCCAGGAAACCTTGTTTGCTAAAGCTCAGATCAAATGGGAACAAATGATTAACATGGCTCATAAATTAACTAGTTTACAGGCTTTTAACTTTTTACAAGTAGAAAATAAAGACAGAAGTTTCAGGACCATGTTGTGCTTCGTTCAGAGCTGTGATGTGTTGGGGCTGGCTTTGTCGTTTGGTGGTTTTGGTGTGTTTCTCTCCCCCCCTCCCCCCTTTGCTTATTTGTTGTAGATAGGTTTGCTTTTCTCTTACGGGGCGGGGGGGGTGGGGAACCCTGGTATACAGTAGAGGAAATAATGTTTTGAAAATCTAGTGTCCTAAAGGAAGCAAATGTAAATCCACTGAAAACAATATAATTAAGTTTGTTATCTCATTGCCCGATAAGTCGCTGACAATAGTCTTTCTTCTTGTAGTGGCAGTTGTTCGTTAATGAGTTCACCAATTAAGTTTGAAAGATTACAGCCTTTGCCAAGAGGATTTATCTGTTAAAAGCATTATATTTTGTGTGATACATTCTTACCATATTGTAAGCCTCTTTGTTAAAGAGGTATAAGACTACCTCTTAAACACATTAAATCCTATTACGGGCCCAAAAATAATTTTACAATCTGTTTACACATTAGCATCTACAAAACTGTAACAAATCTGTCCAGAGATGTCTGTTTTGAGAATAGGATGCTAACAGATAGTGCACTCTCTTGAAGCTAGATTGCCCTTGTGAAACGAGTGCTTTTTTGCTACAGAATAATTGTTTTATAATGATTTATGACTATGCAAATAATATTCTTTTTATATCTCCCCCTCTTTAAATCTCTTCTCAGCTGAGTTTCTCAACCAATGCAGAAATAGTACAGAATTTTTAGTGCTCTTTTACAGCTTTTTGAATCTATAATAAAGTGAAAAAGAGTAAGTTTTTGTGCTTTCTGTATGTTAAAGTCTCATTCACCCACATGCAAGCTCCTGCTACCTTTCTTTTGTACCTTCCAGGGGGTGAGTAAGCCTTGATATCAGAGATCAAATCAGCATTTTGGAAAGGGCCTAGCATGCAAGAACACGCAAAAAACATATCTGTTCGTAAGAAAACGTCTGAAAATGCCAGAGGTTATGCTCAGTTTATCTGTCAGCAAATTTGACTTACAGTAGGTGGTAGTCAATTTAGTAAATACTTTACTAATATTGTAACTGTAGAGAGCCATGAGTGCAGCCTCAGCATCCTGACCTGCGCACGTTTTAATGACTGTGCGAGGGAAATGCGCTGCGGTGCACATTAGCGATAACGTTTGAAATGCAAGTAGTTTCTGCAAGGAGCTTTGCTTGTACACAGTCATACTGAAACAAGGGAGAGAAAATTGCACTCTGTAGTTAATCCTGGGAAAGAAAACTTGTTTTGTTGTTCAGTGTATATCCGCAGCATTTGGGCACAGCCTGTTCAGGTAGTACTCGTGTAAATCTGTTAAATTTGTCAGGGGTAGCACTGCGACGTTTGCGTCTCAGAAGTTTTAGTGCCTCTTTGCTGTGTCCTCCACTCTACCATCCAGCCTGCTCACTGCAGGCACTTACATGTAGCTGAACAAAGGAGCAAGAGGGATTTTACACAGCGGAGTTGCCTTAACGTTTGTTAATCTGAATTCCCTGTTCCCACACAAAGCCTACTCCATCCAGCCTTTCTGATTCCCAGCAGATGCCCCAGCCTCCAGGAGCAGCAGCAGAGCAGTACAGGCAGGGGGGCAACACCTTGTTGGTTTCTTTCAAGCCTGATGTTTCCCTGCTACTTTGCCTTTCCCTGTGAAGTCAGGGCCCTAGGCAATGCATTCCCTCTGGACAGTTTCCCAACCTCTTTTTAGGAAATAGTGAGTATATTTGCTAATATGATTAACCAAAGGCATTCCCTGCATCCCCAGTTCAATCCTGCCTTAATGATCCTCATCACTTAAGTATAAAGTGCCTGCCATGAGCTGATAGCCCATAGCTGAACAGTTAATAAATGAGATGCATCCCCAAAGCACTGCACCAGATGCCCAGCAGCTCTAAATCAGTAAGGCCTCCTCAGGTCTGGTAGTGGGAGCTCTGGTCCACATCACCTTGGAAAACGTCAACCTCTGAGCTTCTAGAAGCAGAGTTAAAGTTGAGACATTGTATTTAATCAGCCACCTTATTGAGGTTTGAATATTACAGCATTGGAAATAAGACCACCCACTACCTCACACATGCTGTGTGTGCTGCTGCCCTGCACATGGCATTTAGAGAAATAATGAAATTATACCTGTGGGATAGTGCTACTTGGTGCCTGTTTAACAAGACAGAATTACACACCTAGTTGTGTGTGTAGGGAAGTGTAAATTGAATATACTATGAATTGCTTAATTGTTGAGAGAAATGTAGGAGATCTTAGTGCAGCTTTGGCCGTTGTCAGAATCAGCCTCACAGTATTTCTCAAAAAGTGAAGTGCTTGCTTTTTCTCCTCTTAGTGCAGTTGGTACCTTGTAAGAATCATTGCTGGATGTTTCTGATTACTGCAGGCTGATCTGGCACACAGTGGGGTTAGTCTCATCACATCAGTGGTTATTGAACTATGTCCCAAGCAGCCTTTTTCGTTCTGCAATTTCTGAGGATGCTGCTGCAGTCCCAAATCAGGCTTTCCCTCTAGTTCCAAACCCTCTTAACTTCTTCTGTCTTTGCTCCCTTCCTTACCTTCACCCAACCACATAATTGCTTTATATTGCTTTAACACACCAATCTGTGAAACTGCTCCATTTTCTCGGTTATTGGGCTATTTTCCTTGTTCTTTTGCGATAGAAATCCTTAGAGATTGTGCCTTCTGCACAATAGCAGATTTATGTTTAAGGAGACTGGCAGTCCTTGGAGAATGGGAAATCTTGTGTCTTTATCCTCAGATGATGATACTTGAAGAGAGGATTTCTAGTACCAGTAGGCTCAGATGTAGGCATGTAAAAATGATGCCAAAAGCCTATTTGATCTAAATACATGTATTCACAAGTGGGGAGGGGGAAAATGCTGATTCTGATACTGAGCACTGCAGTCTGCTTTGTGTTCTAAGTGTAGCAAGCTGGCTTAAATCATCAAATATTTTTGAACTCTGCATGGAGGCGGCTGTTGTCTTACAGAGTGAAGGGAAAGCTGACATGTACTGGCATGCTCAGAGCAGACTTTATAGCACTGAATAAGGATCACATCGTATTTAAATCACAACAGGACAAACCACCCAACCTTGCCTACCCTTGGGAGCGGGGAACACCCCTGGCACTTCCTTTTGGGGTGGGAAAGCTCCCTTCCAGATACGTCCCAGGTACTGATAAGGAACTTGGAAGCTTTAGTTAAGCTGGTTTAATCAGGTTTGTTTTCATTTTAATGGTACATGTTGATGTGTTTGCAGTGACACCCTCTACTATTTTTTTTTCTTTCCTTGCTGTTTAAAAAGAAAACCCAAGAAAACAATGTCCTGTTTGCAGTGAACAGGACCTTCAGGGTACAGCACAGAAAATGAGTTTGGATTTCTCTTTGGAGAAAAACAGAGAAATTTTGTGCTGTGTGATCTTTGGTGCTGACTGATCAGGTTCTGTTTTTATTAAGGCAAAACACATACATTGTACTGGAATAAATGTTGTATTTATAAACACTTCCCTGCCTTTTGTTCACCTTACAAATAAAAACCTGTTCATGCTGCAATAAAAACACATACAGCTAATTCTTAGGCAGAGAGTTTGTGCATTTTGCTCTTAATTCACAAAGAAAGTTTGGTGTAACAGAAACCTGCAGTTCCTTTCACGGCAGCTGCATGAATCTACATAGAGAACACAAACTGGCACGGGGAATAAACTCCTTAAAGCCTGAAAAGGTCTCTGCTTAAGGTCCCTGTGCAGGAATATCTAGTTCAGAGATGTTACAGTGTAAGCACTGTGTGTTTTCCTCTGCTGTCCCTTTTGGTTTTCTTGGACCAATTCAAATTCTACTTTTGAGAAGTTAAAGGTGCAGCATAATTTCTGTGAGGGCAATGATGCTCTTTCCAGGGATGAGGTTGCAGGCAGACATTCCTGCTAGTTATGTAGTGGATAATTAATCCACTTGTTTGAAAGTAGTATTTCTCTGTGAGCATCCACAGGAAGGGTTGAGGGAAGTTCAGTAATGTTTCAGGTTTTTATGGTGTCCATACTGGTGTGGGCTTGGGAGCCCTGTGCAGAAGGCTCTGTTTCTGCTGGTGTTGACACAGCCCGTGCAGGTCAGGATCAGGACTGGCCGTGACCCAGCTGCTATTTCAAGAACACGGTGGGAGAAGGGGATGTTCTAGACTGAATCCTCTTCTCCCCCTTGCTCTCCAGCTGTGTTTTGATAGGGTGGCAGCAAGGCTGCAGGTGGCCATAAAGGGGGTACTTTGTGCCACAGGAAGCGGCGTGGTGTCCCCAGACAGCGGGTGGGATGTGAGGTAGCTGATCATCCCCTGCCCACCTACCCGTGCTGGCAGTTAAGTATTTTCCAAAGAGCTGGTGGCAAACCTTCATCCTCTGGCAAGCTTGCATGCAGCCTTCACCACTAGCTTTGGTCTGACCACAGGCATGAAGAAAATGGAGGTCAGGGACGAGCCAACAGCTAGAGAAACTCTGGGTAATCCTTCTGTAACCTATGGGCATACTGGCCATGATTTGTGAGTTTGTCTGCATTCAAACATCCTGAGTGGGTCTGTACCTACATGAAGGCAGGGATGTGCTTCCCAAGCCAAAGAGGTAGTGACCTTTGATGGGCTCAAGTGAAGGAGTACAGAAGTTACAAAGAAGCAAACCCTCTGCTAAACTGAAGGTCTCAACTGACTAATCCTTCAGTGGGTATGCAGGACTTGAGCAGTCAGCAGCAAGGGAGTCCATACCAAAAAATTTCAGGCTAACTTACTTGGGGTTAACTGGTATGACAGAATGATGAATGCTGAGGTTTTGTGATGCAGCAATTGCACAAATGTTGAAATGCGAATTGTGTGGGCTCAGCTGCCTCGGGCTGGACGTGCTGTCCCTCCAACGTGGCTGCCCCAGCAGCTGCTGACCGAGGGATGGAGCTTGGCAAAAGCAGCCTGGCTGCTGGGCAGGAGCTGATGTATGTGCTCAAGGCTGTGTTGCTCCCTGGTGAAAATTGTTTCTAGCTTTCTTTTCTCTTCTCAACACACTAACATTCTCTGCCCCCATGTGCAGTGTGAGTGTGGAGAAGCAGGGTCGTATAGTCCTGTGTGTTTTGATCCGAGCACCTTGACTTTGCAGGTGAATACCTGGGACCATGCATTGATGCTGGCACTGAGAGCTCAACCTTCCTCATCTCAGCAGCAGGAACAGTGTTTTGAGCAGAGGTTAGAGGCCATCCCTGTAAAAGGCAAGTGCAATTTAATGTCAGCTATATGGGATAGCATTCAGGCACTTTCCTGTAGGCTGTTGACTATTCCTAGCTTTGAAAATCAAGTCATGTGTAACTTGCCCAAGGAGATGAAGGAGTGGAAGCAGAAGTCAGGCCTCTTGATGTCCCTGCATACTTCAACCGCAAGATCCCACTTCCCATCAATTTCACACATGAGTTTGTGCACACAAGATTGTAGGCACAAACTTAGATGTTGTTTTGAGGCACCTTTGGTCCTTTCTTCTGTTGTTTCCTACATTTGGAGCCTTAGGGGAGGTATGATGAGATCTGATTAGCAGTAAGTCTTTTAATTATAACTCCTGAATTAGAGCATTGGTGCAGAAGCCTCACTTTCTGATTTGGATTAAAAAGCCCTTCATCTCAACAAAGCACAGCCAGGGCAGATGATAGCAGAGTGCACTGAAGTACTTTAGATCAAAGCCATGCATTTCATGTGTGATGCCAAAGTGGCTAATGAATTACTTTAGCCTAAGATTTATTACCCACAGCTTACTTATGTTCTTACAACTTACTACCCAAAGCTACAAATTCATTTGTAACTCACCTGCTCTGTTAGTTGTTTGTGAAGAGGCTGCCTACATTAGGTGTCTGACCTTACATTTAGTTTAATTCTGAACTTTGTAGAAGTTACTTCTCAGGGGTGGAACTGGACTTAGGGGCTTCAAACCAGATTGCTTATAGATCCCTGACTGTGCCCACTGCTGCTGTCCCCATGTGTATGTGAGGAAAAGATCAAGAACAGTGTCTCGCTCTCAGCTCTCCTCTTCCCCCTTGCACCCTGCCTTCCTTCAGCTGTTCTCCCACTCAATTCTCTGTGTCAAGGGCCTCTCCCCAAAACACTTCTGTTTCATTTTTGCTTGTTGGAAGGTCTCTGTATGTCCCTGAGATAATGCTGAGGAGCATTGTGCAGAGCTTGCTGAATAGCTTCTGAGCATCTCTGTGCTTTCGACAAGAGGGTTTTGAGGGCTGCAGACCCATGACACACCTGTGGGTGTGGTAGGGTGGTTTCTTGCTTTTTGTTGCTCCTGTGTCATGGCTATACAGTGCACGAACAAATCCAGCCTCTAAAAATGCTTTGGCAGCAGATTTAAGGGCAGGAGATGTTAAGACAGTCTACATGGTTTGTCATGAGGCCATGAAAGATAGAGCCATCTGAGAACAGAGTTATCAGCATTTTGTCATATGTCCAAAATGCTTTATACCAGGACTTGCTAGCCAGTGTTATGACTTTGTACATAGCAGGTTCCCACAGTTGTCTTCAGTGGCAAATAGCCTAAAAATAGGGTAAAACAAAGCACTTAGGTCTACTGAGGTGGAAGTAGGTGAAATGGCCTGGCTGTACAGAGATAGAGGAGGAGCTATTTTTGCCTTCAGGACTTTTTGGGCAGAAAATAACTTGGTTCTACCAAAGCTAGGACATCTGGTGCATAAAAGTGTGTAGTGTGTTGTAATGAATTGGAAATGGCATTACTGCAATATATATAATAGCATGGAGATAGTGCAGTATGGCATGAGGAACTTGTGTAGAATATGTAAAATGTCATGGTTTTCACATACATTGTGGAAAAGAGAAAATAACTTCAAGTGTAAAGGATATGGAAATTCAGGGAATAAACATCAGTGCATTCAAGGATT
The DNA here is from genome assembly GCF_026170545.1 of Melanerpes formicivorus. Taxonomy (NCBI): domain Eukaryota; kingdom Metazoa; phylum Chordata; class Aves; order Piciformes; family Picidae; genus Melanerpes; species Melanerpes formicivorus. Next base: position 7,283,006 of record NW_027142380.1, on the reverse strand, counting down.
TTTTTTTTCCCTGCAACAAGCTACATCTATCCTTCACAGAAAAAAATATAAATCTATAAACATTGATGGCTGCAGTTACATGAGGAAGTCTGGGTGTGCAAGAAAACCTGCTTTTCAATAGACCTCCATTTCCTTAAATTTAAACAATCGAACATTAAAAGATGTAAAACCTGATTCATTTCTCATTTGTGTCAGTTTCATCCAGGACACCTCCTAAGATTTGAAAAAAGCTGTGCTGTTTGACACCTGAGTAAGCGAAAACCAGGCTCATTTTCCTGTTTGAGATCAGCAACGTTTCAACAGCGTCTGTCTTAACAGGCAAAATGAACTAGAGCTCTTGAAACACTTGCTTCCCGCTGGGCAATAAGTTACCAGGGTGTGCAACATATAAACATCTTGAGAAACTTCTCTTCCCAGGTTTAACTGGAGATGAGTTGGAAGTATCATGGAAATGGAACATTTCTGGAAAAGCTAGGGGCCTCCCTCCCTCTCTCCCTCAAAAAGCTCTCATAAAATCACAAAATGAGGGTGCAGCTCTGACATACATCCAGGTACTAAATGACTCTAACAAAGAGCATTATCTCCTCTTTCAGAAGCAGCCTTTGTGCTCTTACCTAAGTCATTGCATAGGAGACAGGGAAACCTAGAAATCCAAGACCACCTTCCTGGAATATCACATATTCCAGTATTTTTGTTAGCACATATGTTCACAAACTATGTCCACATGGTATAACACCCCAGAGACATATAGCATAACACGATGCCATTTACTTCTTAAGGCAAGCCGCTGTTGTATGGCCTAAAAGCTTTGTAAGAATGTAGCAGCAATATCAAGAAAAACCCAATATAAGTGGTCCATTAATGAATAGGTCCTTGAGTGTCAGGAAGCAGACGCTGTTGGAAACTTGGGTAATATTCCTGTTGGGTTTTATTAATTAAATATAGCTATTAATATGACCTTGGATTTCAACACAATGACCTCTTTTGTGAGTATGATTAGCAGATGTTTACCATAATTCTTCACTCTGTGAAAAATGCTTGTTGCACCCAATAAAAACAACCATATTTACTTTGCTAAATCAAATATTTGGAACTTGGGTCTTACTTTATATATCATGGCTCCAGTGTCTTAGGCTTTCCAAGTTTCAGGTTGAGAGCCCTTGGAGTAACATATGTGGTAGATCTCCTGAGTACAATGACCTATTGTATTAGCGAGAGCTTTCCTGCCCCCGGCCCAGTTTGTCATTGTGTCTTCTACAGTGAAACCAGTGTGCTCCACCAGCCTCTGGCTTCGATTTTTACACAAGTGTGGGGAGAATGTTTCTGAATCCACAAAGTTTTCTGTATTTTATCCGTTACTTGCGGGCAACTTCCTTTCCAGAAGGACTGCAGCAATGGAAGCAGGAAACACAATTCCAGTTCTTAAAATAAAGCTGGAAGTTATTTGCCTTTTCAATAGCATCTCGCCTAATTTTAGACTTGGAAAAAAGAAGTGTGTTTCCCCCAAATTTTCCTTTTTCTCTACCAAAACTAGAATCTAGAGGTGGTAAGTCCCATCATCAACCTAGATCACCCCCCAAGATGGCACCTGCAGCAGGTATTTTGTGTGTCTATGAGCACTGTTTTCCAGCTGCCGAGGTCAGGTTTAGCAGCGGGTCTGCTGCCTGCTTGTCTGCAGTGCTGAAAGGAAATAGCGAGGGAACAAAACTATGCTTTTCTTGGGAAACCACTCCCTTTGGAATGGAGAGATATGGCTTGCCACTTTTATTTTGTTTCCCCCTCCAAAGCAAGCAACAACACTGCAAGGATCGGGGCCAACACAAAAAGAATATTATTTAAAAGGCGTCATCTATCTAGCCCCATGTATTTCAGGAAAAGGAGTCTCCTGCTTCATATTTTAAGGAGTGCAATAAAAATAGCAGTTGGTTTAAGAAGGGGGCTGACGGACCGGAGAAAGTGACAGCAGCAGCACAGGGAAATAGTGCTCCATTTATCTGAGCAAGCTAGCACGTTGATAACGCTGCTCTCCGCAGTAGGTGCTATCAAATGGGAGACAATTTGTATCCCTGGTGTGGCAGTTTACTTACGTGGTAACAGGTCTCCCCCCATGTTAGTGCAGATCATCATTAACTAGCTGCGGCTGTTTGTTTGCCGATACCTGCTAGATGATGTTCTTGCGTCGTGTCCTATCATTTATATATCCTGCCCAGTTTAGGGACCTACTGCTTCTGAAAAGATGCTCACTCTAGAATCTCTTCTCTTGCTTCATTCTATATTGAGGTGGGGGGGGAAGGAATAGGAATTACTGGTTGTGGTTTCCCTCTTGCTTTAATGTAAGCAAAATGATGGTTGTGTAGCATACATTGAACAGGCTGTGGTGAGTAGCACCAGTATGTATATGCAAAAGAAAGAGACGGAAGTAATAAGGAAAAGGATCGGCTGCTCTTCTCCATCCTCAGATCTGTTGTTGGCAGGGGTGTGTAAGGATCCAGATAAGGATTAACTGCCCTAGGTGGGATATCCTGCTTTCTGAAGATCTTTAATCAGTTGGACTGGCATCTAATAAGCACAGTTCTCACTTGATTATCTTTCTCAGTGTGTTTTGGTTTCCTTTTCTTTTGTTCAATAATATTTGTAACTACTATCTGTTTATTAAAATGTGAGATGTTTTCCAGCTCACCACCTGGAGGCTCCTTTTTTATGTACGCCCATTTTGAAGTTATAGTTCATGATTTTTCTAGCCTGAATGGTTTTCTTTCAGTAGCATATGTCAGCCCTTTACTGAAAATATGGGGTCAGATTGTCACTTAGCAAGTCTTTGGAAGCCAATTGCAAAATCTCCATTGAGGCCAACACATTCTTTGATCTGTAGTTGACAGCATGCCCCATTATATCTATCCTAAATAGTTGCAGGTTAGGTCACTCAGGAGGGAAGGCTATAATTTTGTATGAAAGCACAGTTTAGTGAAACTATGATATCAGCACAACTATTATAAAACATGAAGTGCTTTGTCTTCTCCCTTATAAAATGTGTAATTTCTACCCATTATCAGCATTATTACAAGAGTCCTTGCAGTAAACTTGTCTTCTGATAGGCAGAAACTTGTCTTCACTAGGAAGGAATACAGTGAAGTGTAACTTCTCTTTTAAAGGAGAATAAATAACACAGCTGAAGTTTACTAGAACACAATAAAGCCGTTTCCAGGAAAGCTGCTGCAGAGGCAGGTAGAACACGCTGAAGATTTATACTTGGGGTGAACATGTGCAAGTACCATAATGATGCTGTAGAGAACATTGGAGTAAAATATTTGATCAACAGATATGTCTAAAGAAGATTCATGGTTTGATTTCCTCGGTAGCTTTCAGATTACGGTGAGACAGTTAAATGAAGATTCTTCTAAACCTATGCATGAATAAATCACGGTGGCTGGAAGGAGGTCAGATCTAGCACAGTTACATCTTTCCTAGAAAGGAACAAGCCTTGACTGCCTACCAACTGGCCTGCTTGTTAAATTTGTGGATTCAGGGATGAGCACCAGGAGAAGGAAGTAATGTTTTACACTGAGGGTGGTGAAACATTGGCTCGTGTTGCTCAGAGAGGTGGTAGGTACCCCCTTCCTGGAAACATTCCACACTGGGTTGCATAAAGCTCTGAGCAACTTGATCTGGTTGTAGATTTGGACTAGGTGACCTTCAAAAGTCTTTTCCAAGCCAAACCAGTCTATAATTCTATGATTAAATGAAAAGTTGAGAAACGAAAGATTGGTTCCAACAAAATCATACAAGTCTCTGTGCAGCTGCTACCATGAGAAGGGTTTGAAAAGCAAAGCATGGCTTATCCTGGCTAGGTGTGCAATTGTTTTGAACTAATTCAATCAAGACTCGGGAGATTATAGTGAAATAAAGCAAAAAAAAAAAAGGGGGGGGGGGGGCAGGAGGGCAAGGGGGAAGATCAATAAAAAGGGTGGAGTAGCTGCTGTGATTAAGAAAAAAGATTACTGTTGATTTATTGGTTCAGTCTTTGGCTTGTCATCTCAATCAAGGGGAGTTTTTTGTTAATGTTATTAATATTTATACTTTAGGACCATGTGCCAATTAGGGAAGATTGTAATTATGTCTCCAGGCCTGAAAATATTAGGCCCCATGTAGCACAAAACCTTCTCATTGCATGTTACTGGTTTGAAAATCTGGTGGAGAGTGCGCAAAAGTCCTGTTCTCTTTTCAGTGCAAGATGCAGTTCTTTGTGGTTGGCCTTCCTGGGATCATCAGAAAAAGATGGTTACATATGACTCTTGTAAGCTTTTGAGGGATGTCACCTTAGCCAAGACCATCATCTCCTGCATCCAGCAAGAAGTATATCTTAAGCTTATCTTGAATCTCTCCTTTTCTCTGCAGAGACCTCAGGTTTGGAGCACTTCTGTCTTCAGGCATGGTGCTTGTGTCCGTTTGTTGGGTCTAGGACTTGTCCAAGTTAGCAGAGCATCTTGGTGTAGGGTCTTATCTGCAATGAACAGCAAGAATTGTAAGAAGTTAAGGTCTTCCCTTCAGTTCAAGCCAAGAATGGGATAGCGAAGACTCTTTTTTTCTGTGTAGAGGGAAACATGAGAACTCATTGTTGTGAAGTGGCAGAAGTGAGTCACCCAGGGTTTAGTCAAAGAAGAAACACATCAGTGCAAACCAGAATAAAACACGTGCTTTCTTCATTACTCATTATACCACAGTGAGAATCAAAATCACTCAAAAATTGTTGTAACAGCTATATGTTGCTTAGATAAAATAGTCTGGAAAGGATAGATTTTGTGGGAATCACTTCTGATTTATGCAATGCAATATGTGAAGCCAACTTGCTGTGATATTTTTTTTTTCTTCCCCCCCTCCCAGTTATGTGCAATTATGTTAGATTTAATCAAGGAACTTTGAATTACTTGCACCGTTCCGTAGCGCTTTCACGATGCCTCTGGGTGTCACTGAGTGAGTTGTAGCCATTGAAGTGTCCTGCTCTTGTAAACAACACAGTGGGAAAATTAATTTAAGACTCTCCTGTATATCTTGATGCTCAATCTTTAGGGCTGTGCTGTGTTCTGGGTTGTTTTGCTGTATTTTAAGCAAAAATAATTATTTTTTTTTTTTAAGTTGGCTCGTACTATGTGCTTGACACTTACCGTGTCAAACCCGGTCCTTCAACTTCTTTTCCTGTTTCCATACGGGTAGCCAATGTGGTTGACATTTGGTCTTGAAATCAGTGTGGTCTAACACATCACAGTGCACAATGCCCCACTTCAGAACACATGCAGTGCCGCTCTGCCTGCCAGCCCATGGGACAGAGCCACACCACCCTTATGGTCCACAAGTGACGGAGCCACCAAAGCTTGGCGGGTTGGGTTGATGGGGACAAGTCAATGCACACTTCAGCTCTCAGTGCTTGAGAACAGCTGAAGCTTTGAGGATGGGTGTGAGCCCACGTGAATGGTTTGGTAGCTGCATCATCCATGAACCCTACCTTGCTGGCCTCTGCAAAGTGTTTTTCCATCCATGGAGCTACAGCAAGTGTATTGCTTCCAGTTTTTCTAGGTTCAGCCGCTCATGAACTCTACTTTAATATTATTAGAGGGATTTATGAGTTTCTCCTGTTTAAGAAGGTTTAATTGGTTCCTGTAATATTTCACACTTTTAAGTACAGGGAAAGTACAAAATGGCTTCTGAGGCAAATGGAGCCATCTCAAAAGGAGAAGCCCTTCTCCATACCACAAGAAACCTTTTTAAAGGAAACAAACAAAGAAATAACACAGAAATTTGTTTTTTAACATAACAACTACCTTGCATCAGTTGGAGCCATGTGTGAATTGTCTTTATGTGAACCCCTGGGTAGGCCAACAAATGGAGTCCTGTGTGAATTGTCTTGGTGTGAACCCCTGGGTAGGCCAACAAATGTGACATGAGAAGATCTTGGCCAGTTCTCTGTGCAAAAGACAAAACTCTGTTGCCTGTGTAGGTTTGTACTGGGGCCATGCTGGCAACTCCTCTACTGCTGTGTTGATGCAATGGCCAAAGCTCCCTTAGCAGGCTGAGCATCAAGGGCTTAACCCCCAAGCAGTCAAATCATAGAAATTTTGTATTATTTTTCAGAAAGACTCTAAATTCATCATCAATTCAACAAATCTGGACTTCAGATTTAGTTAATCTTGCAATGGTGGTGAAAGAAATGTGCTCTTTTTGGTAAAATCTGTCTTAGAAAAGACAGTAATTGATATTTAGCTGCACAAAATAAATAGCTATATAAAATAGAGCTTTCCTTCTTCCCCTACGGGAAAACTTTTGGGTTTTTTGCTGTTGTTAATCTTTGCCTGCTGTCTTGCAGCTGCTGGCAAAGTGGCTTTGCATTCACAGAGTTTGGTGGACAAATAAAGGAGTAAATAAAAGGGTTTGCTGACGCAGGCATCGCCAGGTACAATGCAGCACGTGAGTTGCAAACCGGTCAAATCGGCAAACAAAGCGATGTGCCTTCTCCAGTGTCCCGGGCAAAGTTAGGAGGGGTGGAAAGCAGCAGTGATTTATTTCTTTCTTGAGTGTGAATGTTTTTAAAACATTGCCGGCTGCTAGTGTCAACAGAGAAGTAGAGAGGAAGAAAAGCAGCAATAAATGCGTGGCTGGAAAGGTGCATCAGAACACAGTAATTAAATAAGCTTGAGTTTTTGTTGCCTTTGATGCCAGCACGAGTACGTGAAAAGTAATGCACCGCAGAGGACAGGTTTGTGGTTGAAATACACTTGATAGATTTTGACAAATTAAACAGTTGTAAAGATGTTTGGAAGTTTTCCAGATCTTTACTGTTATTTATGTCACTGAACTTAAAAAAAAAAAAGGAAAAAAAAAAAAGAAAAAGAAAAAATCAGTGGTTAATTTGCAGTTCTTATAATTTTTATGATACTTATGTTGTTGTAAATTTAGCAGCGTGCGGCATCAGCTCAGCGGGATACATTTTATGTTGTCAGCTACCTTTTGACATCATAATAGATTTCAGTTGCCAAAGCTTCAGGGAGAGAGAGAGAGAATGAAATGTAAGAGCGCACTGCGTGAGCGCTTGGATCAAACCCAGGTAGGAGAGGAACCTGTCTGAAGGGTGGCTGCTGAAGTCAGGCTTGGTCTTTGGGGGACAATGGGGATGCTCCAGAGTCTTTATGCCTGTGGCAATAAATGTGTTTTAAGGGGCAAGGACAGATAAGATCCTGATAGGATTGGGCCCTGCAGTATCATTGATGAGCCTTTGAAGTTTGGGCATCTGCTTATGGCTGATAATGTCAGTGGTAGTGAGCTCCTCGGGTCTTGTCCCACCATACAGACCTTCTCCTGACCCTGCATCCCAACAACACCCAGCGTGGGCTGTGGCTGAAGTTTGGCAGACTGAGATCTGATCTTCCAGCAGTTGTCAAGCTCATTTCTGTCCTGGTCTGCAATGTCTCTAGGGGTGCTCTCAACTCCCAAATTATTTCTGTTAGTGACTTTCTCCATATGCAGTGGTCTGTAGTATGCTTCCTGGGTAAATACAAGATCGAGAGATGCCAGGTAAATCTCTGCTGTGCTGCAATCAGATGCAGGAGCAGCTTTTGACCTGTGGGACAAAAAGAGAAGGTCCAAACAGGAGTTTTACAGGGTGCCTCTGATACCTGAATTCACACATTTTGCTTTTGTTAGTTTTTTTTTTTTTTTAATAGAGACTTTTTGCAATATTTTTCTTTTCATAGAGACTCTATTCTCTCTATTAATAGAGACTTTTCTTCTATTGTCTGGAAGAAGGAGAGATATCTTAAGTTTAGGTGGCTTAAAGAAGAGACACAGTTGTTTCCCTCTTGGGAGGCTTTTTTAGCGGGTTAAAATTGGTGTTTTTAATCTGAGGAGTGAGACCTGCCTCGGGAATGTGTGACACATGAAATGGACTTTTTATAAAGCGTAGCTGTGCCCTTCCCATCTTCTGCTTCTTTCAACATTTGCCCTTTGCCTCCTAAGCCTGAAAATGGAAGAATTTATTAACAGTTGTTTCCTCGGTGTTTGTAGCATTAGCCACGTTTCTCAAGGGCATTTCACGTGCTCTTTCCACTCTAATGGGATTGTCCATTGAGTTCAGCTCCAGCACGTTGGGGATCCATTCACACAGATAGCTGATTAAGCTGAACCTTCCTCATCTGTAGGTAATCCCAAAATATGCAAATTCTTAACATGAGATTGGTTTTCTAACATTTTTGGGTTTATAATTAAGCACTTTGTAGTTGTCCTCCCCCTCTACCCTCTACCTCCCTCCTTATCAGAGTCTTTAGCTATGCTGACTTCAGCTCTCCTATTCCCTTTTTCTTTCTTGATCATCTTTCGTTTTCCTTGGAGGTAGTTTTACATCCAACTCTTTCTCTAGGTACTGCTTCAAAGGTGCACGACTTGGAGTAGATTTGGGGCACAAACAAGATTTGTGAGAAGACCGTCATGGTACTGCTTGGGTTTTGCTGTGTCTTGCTCACCAGCGGCCAACTGCAGTGGGCACAGATGTAGCACTAGAGAAAAGACACTGATTTACACATTTTTACCATCTCCATCTTTTGGCAAAGGAGTGGTTGGAGATGGGACAACTGAGGGGGCTTTGCAAATTGACAGCAAGTCATAGAATAAGATGATTCAGCAGTGCTGAGCACCAAGGAGCTGGGCAGAAGCATGGCGTTGGCTCAGGCAGCCACAGCCCCGTGCAGACACCTGCACCACATTCCTTTGTTGCTCTTCAGGTGGAAGAAGAAGCTGCTCCTGTGTGTTGGAAGTACAAGATCAAATTTCCATCTTGCTTCGCAGCAGCAGACTAGTATGTTAGTCTGTGTTCGCTGGCTAGACTTATTCTGGCTAATGTTTGCCAGATTCTTCTATTACATATTAAAATCAGCTCTTATGAGTGGGTTTTAATTCTGTGCGCGTTTCAAAAAACTAGGCCAGCCCTAACAAGCACATTTTTGTTTTTGTTTTTGCGTTTTGTCATTTTACATATTGAAAAATGGAATGCAGAGAAAAAAAAAGAGGCAAAAAAAAGGCTTGCTAACATCAAAACGAAATAAAGCTTTGCGTTATTCTGCCTAAGTGTTAAAATCTGACTGATAGTTTGTATATACAGACTTGGTTTTTTTATGGTGCTTCCTTTCCCCCCCCCCCAAAGATCACAGATGCTACGATAAAAATTAATGCCTCTTTAGAAAATGCTTTTCTTCGCTGAACTTGGCCTAAGGAGGGTCACACAGTGCTGCTGTTCCTAATAAACGTGGCCAGATTTAGGTGCAAATAATAGCAGGCATGAATTTGATGGGGGCAGGAACTTCTACAAGAAAATGCAGGGCATTTCTCCCTTCCTTAAATCCAGCTAGTTCAATATCATAAAGTTTTTATTTTAACCATTAGGAGAGTAGCCTTGTTTGAAGAATTCAGCTCTAAAAAATGTCTTTGTAAATTGAGATTTTAGGACTGCCTCTTTGGAGGACGTTCTGTATGATAAATGACCCTTATAAGACAGGAGGGGGAAAAAAAAAAAGGTAATTTTGCATGTCTGCTTCCTAGGATGTGTGATAATAATAAATGAACATTTTATATATCATTACATATATATCATGGCAGAACAAAAATCAGAAGATATATTATTCATTATTCCTGTTACTTTATATTTAAAAGGCAAAGGTTTTTGCTTCTTTGCCAAAACAATGGCTACAGAATATATTTGTAATAATCCCTGCAAATATGAAGGGTGGAGAGATCTTCCAGGTCGTTAGCACCGGAGAAAGTAGAGATGCCTTTAATTGTATTCATTTGAACATTAATACATTAATGCTGAGATTTAAGTACTGTTACTATTAAAAATTAAACTGGAGGGGCAGTGTGCAGATCATATGCTTTAGTGTAAGTTGTCAGGTGCTGTGTTTGCATATTTAGCCTGCCATTCCAGCGCTGAAATGGACGTTTGAGATGAGATTTGGCTTTCAGAGGGCCGAGGGTTTGGTGCTTATTTTTGTTGTTGTTTATTTATTTATTTTTACACCACCCCCTGGGTTTATTTCTGGCAGCAGCATTTCTTTTCACAGCTGCATTTATACCACCTGAGCAAAAGCTGCACTGATGAAAATCAGAGGATAAGAAAGAACTTGTTTGCTGTCCTGAAGTCCTCTTGTTCTTCTCCCCGTCCTCCCCCCGCTGTGTCCGCAGCTATTTTGCAATATGCAACCCCCTCCGAGCACTGCCTGCGGAACTGGAGTAGCTCTGGCATGTAGATTTCCCAGTGGGAGAACTTGTGTGGATGGTAATTTTAATGAGACCTGATTTAAGCAGTAGAATAGATCCATAAAACTAATACAAGCAGACTTTCAAGAGCTCTACTATTTGTCAGGGCAGTGAATTTTAGAGGCGCATCCATTGGCTTGGTAAAGAATATTATAATCTCGAAAACTTAACCTGTATTAATTCAGATTGTTTCTATGCAAAGTACTTTTGAGAACTTCTCAAATTCAGGGCAGGCCAAATATAGACTTATTTATTTTTGAGGCTCAGCTTTCGTCCAAAAATCGTTCTGGAACCACAGGACCTGAAAGCTGTGCTCTATAGGAATGAATGCAGAGTCTGTACGAGTGCACACAGCTGTGCCTCTAAGCTGTGACAAACCTTTAGCTTTGCTTTTTTCCCTTCTTTTAAGGCCACCACTTGGTCCGTGCATTTTTCAGCCTCTCTTGTGTTGTCACACCTAGTTATATATGGCAGTAACACAGTTTTCTTTTGTCCTGTGGATACAGGCGTTACACCCATCCCAGAATTTGAATCCCACTTCAAGTAATAGACTTGGTCTGTAGCTTTTATTTTTCATCCTGGTGCTCAGGAGCATCTCTTGCTGTTGTTGGAAATTGTGTAGTTCTGCTTGGCCTTATTCAACTGTTTTCTTTTCCTTGCTCTCCTCCCCAGACCCTTCCCCCCATCCTGTTGTTTGCTTTTTTTTTTCCCAGCTATTTTTTTTTTCAAATGGCAGTGAGAAAGAGAGCAGGTGGGGAAACTCAAGGGAGAATTTGAAGTGGGAATGAGAAGAGCTGGAACATGTTGGCAAAGGCTGAGGAGACCAAGCAAGCAGCAGAGAACATAGGGGGAAAGAAGGCAGAGGAGCATTGCAGTGGGAGAAATAGCGTAAAAGGCAAGGAGGGAGGGATGGAGGAAGAGGGCAAGGAAAGGGAGGTTAGGCATTTAGTAAGCAGGCTGAGCAGAGGGGTGCTTTGGGGACCCTGGCTCTCCCACCCCCTTGCCAGGCAACCCACCAGCTGCGCACACACAGGCAGAAAGGAGGTGGCCTCTCCCAGAGGTAGCGGTAGCGGTGACACGCATTTAAACAGGGAAAAAGTTTATTTGCCTTTCCTCACAGGATATGCTAAGTGATTTTGCAGTGTGAGTGGAGTGGCATTGTTGCACTTAGCTCTGCATTTATTAAATAAATTTGTTCTCCAACTCCAGTGTTAAGTGTGTATTATGAAACCTCGGAGCCAATCTTGGTGGGTTGCAGTGTGCAAATATTTTTAAAATGATGTAATTAAACAGGGCTTGGGCTGCAGTGTCCACTGAAGTGATTTATTAATTGAATGGTTTGATTCAATTTAATGTTATTTTAGTTTATACAGAAAGGCTTGGTATCTGTTTCACAGAGAGGGACATCTTGTGGGGCTGTCAGTGATGGTTCAGAGGTCCTTAGGAGGAATCTTTAGCACCCAATTAAATATTAACCAAGATGATGTGACTTGTTCTTTCCCTGTCCCCGAAACTATGTTTTGACAACTAAGGCTGGTGATAAAAATTTGCTCGGCAGGCTCGCTCGCAACGCACTCTATTTATCACTAGATTATTTCTAAATTAATCACGCTAAAAATCTTCCCATTGTAATTGTGCTGGGGCTCAGTGCTGGAGGATGTGTGTGTAAATAAAAAATGCCCCTTTTAATTTCACATTGGCTGTATCTTGCCGCTGCCGCAGCCCAACTGTATCTGTTTCGGTAAGAATGTCATTTTAAAGGTATTGTGGTTACTGAGCGGCAGCTGTGATTGAAAAGTATGTAAACTACTCTTTAGTTGCTCGTGTCATTTTTATATTCTGATGTCAGAACACAAGAAGGCTGCTTTAAATTTGTCTTTCACTGTGTATTAATTTTCAAGTCTAATTTTTCTTGGGCTAAAGCATAGACTGCGTTCTCGGCTGCACATTACCATTCAGTGCCAAAGTAAATGGCTACTTGTGAAAAAGTACAAAATTAGTTCCTGCTTGATTACTGTAAAATACATATTTATTTTCGTAGGGAGAGTTTTTATTACCAGTGCATAAAGTACAATTACCCTGCATGCTATCGGTGACTTAGAAGACGAAGTAATCAAGCACCATATATTTATTACCGTGAAGAGCAATAAGTTTTAGAGCCGTGCATTGCTTTCCCAAAACCAAGGAGGAGGGTACAAGGGGGTTTAATTTTTTTGTGGATTTCTTCTTTTTTTTCCTTCTTCTTCTAAGCTTGCAGTATGTGTTGTTCCTGCTCTTTTAAATGAAGGCCATTTAAAATTAAATCCTCAGTTAATACGACTGCATAAGAACTTCTTTGTCTCTGGATGCCCAACCATTGAAAATTAAATGTGGTTGTGGATAAGTATTTATTCATACCATACCTCACACCTGATCTTGTGTCAGTATGACATCATCGTTGCCACAAAGATTTCTAGTGGTTTAAAAATGTTCCGTTGTGAAATAAGTGGGAGAGGTAGAAAAGGGGCAAGGAAGGCAACAAAAATAAACTACTACTGGGATTTGGTGTTTGGCCAATTAAAAACAAAATTAATAAAAAAAAAAGGGGGGAGGGAGGAAAGAAAGATATTCTGAGGTCCACATGCTGCCTTTGATCCCTACACAGGACTTCCATTTGTGCCAGTGGTTGTTCAGCCACAGGGAAGGCTGTATATGACTTAATTTGTATGTTGTGGGAAGTACATTTTCCTAGCATGTGGTCTAGCTTACTTGAAGAATCTGAAATGCGTTATAAATGTAAATGCTGTGTTTAAGTAAAACTTCATTATGTTTTGGTGGTTTCCAAAAATGCACAGGATTTGACCTTAAAGTGTTATTTCAAGGTGTTATGATGTATGAGCTAGACTTTGTAGTCTTCTAAATTAAATCTTTGAACATGTTATTATTGTATTTTGGCATTGGCAAGATGTAGTTCTCAGCTATTTTCTGTCACAGCCTTCATTTTTCTAACGAGTTACAAGACAGGGCCAGATTCTTCTGTAAGAGGATGTGTGTGCAGGATGGGGATTACCCTGTGCTAACTGTGGTGTAACCAAGGAGGGATAAGTCTGGCATTCACATCCCAGTCAAGGTCAAGACAGCTCCTCATCCATGGCTTGCCATTGGGATGGAGCTGATGCTCTCACAGAAAGGTGGGTACAGCCACCACCCACCACCATTCCCCTAGACTGTTGCCAAGCCCCATGGAGGATGTGGTGAAGGGTTTAGAGTTTGGATCCAAATCTGGTTCATATATAGAAGGAGTTGTGTTTCTGTTTGGAAAATATGAGCCCCTTTTACATAGCCCAGGTGTGGATTAGCTGTCTAAACCGTTCACCCATTCCTGTGTTTGTGGGAGACCTGTTTTCAATTCTTACAAAGAGGCCGTACAAGTCAAGCTGTAGAAACAGCAGAAGGGATCCAAAAATGGATTTGAAAGAAAAAAAAAAGTGGAGGAAAAAAAAATTAAAGTGTTTGTGATCTCAGGTCGGTAGTCTGGATGTAGGAGCAGGCATAACTGCTATACATATGCTTATTTCCAAAGAAAATAGTTGCAAAACATTTCCACTTAAGTCTTGAGTGTTCGGGGCTTGTATTTCTTCTCCTCTCTGTAACAACCCTGTGTTGGTGCTACAGCCCATCAAGAAGTATTGCTGGCTGTGAGGAACCATCCATGCTGCACTGTGTGCCCCCCAGGTGGCTCCCAGGCACGACCACAGGGAGAGGCAGGGTCTGGGCCAGGATATGTTGTTGCAGAAAAGTCGATTAAGAAGAAAAGCTCTGAGTCAGCACCCAAACCCGTGGCTATCGGTCGCCAAATCGCTGGAGAGAGAGCATCTTTGAAGTGTTGGTTTTGGTACTGGTTTCAGGTTGTGTGCTGGGGGTATGAATCACAATGGTGATGCGGCTGATCTTCCCTCAAGAACAAAGCCAACCCCAAACAATCGTGGGGCCGCCTTTTCGGTCATTTCACCTGGCTGTCTTTGCCTGTCCATCCTCAGATGATCTTCTACCATGGGCTTGGGGTGGAAAGGGAGAGCAGCTGTGCAGCCAGTGCATATTGGAGGCTTGTCCTCTATCCATGGCCAGCAGTTCCCCATTTTCCTCCTCCTTCGCGGGCAGGCTGGCTCCTGATTGGGGGCAGCCTGAAATGATAGGTGCAAATATTCAGAACCCTAGATGGGAAAGACAGGTAGGATACCTTGCTTCCCCTCCACCTAATTCCTTCCCTGCGTCCCGAATAGGCTGATGCTTAGAAACACATCCAACCTCGAGTTCAAAACGGATCGCTTACCCGTGGTTCTTGAACAGCTAATTTTGCTGGCACATTATTATTCAGCCTCTGCTATTTTCACACCGTGACACAAAACTAGAGAGAAGAGATTGAAATTTTGACCGGTACGTTATCCTGATACCTGAGATGCTGTGTCGATATGAGAGTATCTTTACCACAAGGACTGTCTTGGTGGTTTTAGAGATCCCAGTGTGAATAAGTAGAAAAAAACAGAGCTAATAGCTCAAGAAGCAAAAATATTTTTTTTTTCCCTTAAAGAAATTGATTAACATGCAAATATGTACTGTATGCATATTAAATATCATTTCAAAATGTGATGGGCAGGAAGCATAAGTGATGCCATTTGGTTTTGTGGCATCAGTGTGGGTTGATTAAGGGGGTGGGGATAAATTTTGGGGATTATTGATATAGCATGAGTAGAGCCAGATGGTTGTATTACACATCTTTTGTGTTCTTGTTTGCTTCTTAAAGCAGTTGCAGAATTTTGCCCTGGGCAAAATTTACTCTTTGCTTCTATGTTCCCCTGTGAATTTACTTTTGACAAAGTACTTCACGAAGAAGGGAAACACTCTGCTTTGTGCTCACAAACTCATCTTTTTGCCCTTCTACTCAAGAAATATTTTTTTTAAACTTGTGAAATAAACTAGCAGCTAGGTGCAAGTTCAGTGCCTGTGTGTTGTGTGCTGCTATCCCCTCCAGTCTGTGATATGGAGCGTGTCATTTTGTGCATTTTTCCTGCAGTGTTGGGGAGAAGAAGCTGTGGCAATGGGAGCCCGTTCAGTTTAATGCGCTACTTATGTAGTATTCTTCCATTAAAGAAATGTTGTCTTAAAGATTAATGAGCTAATTTTTCCACTACTTTTTTTTTTTGAGATTGTGGTCTACCTGATTCATGTGATCAAAAACACACTTTGTGGTATTCAGGTTGAGTGGGAGAAGGTTGTGCTGGGTCGGTGGTTCTTCACTGGGTGTTTGTGACATTTGTTGGAACTGCTTATCACCAGAACCAAAATCTACGTGTATTTGTTATTTCCCTTTGAAAGCAAATTTTTATTTCCCATAAAAAGATGAGGTTTTGTTGAAGCTTTGTAAGAAATATTTTATGTCTTTTTTTTTGCCTCACATCAGTTTTTGTGGGTACAACTCCGTGAGCTCAGCTGAGGTTACTCCTCATGTACATCACTGTAGGCTCCTGGATGAGGAGGTCCCTTTCCATCTAGCAATTAGAGTGGAAACAGTTGTGATTGTAAATAGGTTTTGCCCTCAGCCTTTGTCCCTGTGTGGAACGCTCTGCTTGCAGGAGGTGAGTGGGGTCACCTCACTTGCAGTGGTAGGGCTTTTATTTGGGACCAATTCACTCCGCCACTGACTTGGTGACCCTGTGCTGGCATCCCCTCTCCCAAGCAAAGGTGACCCCATGGATTGCCTAGGCGGTAAGCAGCACCTTTGAGCCCCTTTTGGGGAAGTAGTACCTGATGCGAAAATGGGGAGTGGGCATCTCTGACCCTACTGAAATCTCTGCCTAGTTTACTCACAAGGCTAAGGCTGAAGAAACTTACTTCTCATAATGATGCCATTGTGCTCATCCTATCTGATCAGCTCTTGAAATGTTTTAGTAAGTCTATCTTACAACATTATAAGAAGATAATCGGCTGCCTTAGAAGGTCCCCATCTGGAGTATAGAGTTCTTTTACTGAAAGATGTTTTGCCTTTCCGAGATAGCTCTCGCATTTCATCATCTGTTGTGCAGAGATGAAGTGCATATGAAAAGTCAGTGACTCTGAATCCATCTGTTGTTATTATTTTCCACTGATAATTGGCTTGAACAATGAAATGTCTGTGTCTGTAGCCTTTGAAACTGTACACCCTGTTTATTTTCTGGAGGTCTCGCTCCACTCTCACCCTTCTCTCCTCCTCCCTCCCCCTTTCCCCCCTTTATTTTTTTTGTGTGTGTTTTGTTTTATTTGGGATTTTTTTGTTTTGTTTCATTTTTCTCTCAAGCTCATAACTAGTGGAGCTTGCATGAAGATGACATCTTTGACTCCGTGCATCAGTATGTGTCACTCAGCATCTAAAGCTTGCCTGCCAATTTTTGTCTGGGTCCTATGTCTGTTCTGTGTGAGTGTAGAGTAGGCTTACAGCAGGAAAGCTGGCAGATTCAGAGCTCATAGATATCTTACCTGAAATGTAGCATTTATTTCACCTTCTCTATTAAAATATTAATTCAGAGCCCAGTATCTTAATACCTATGGAATTAGATACTACCTGTAATTGTATAATATATTCAGTTGCATCCAGTTTTGCATGATACAGGGTATTAATATTGGATTCCACTAACAGCAGTTCCATTAGCTTGCTCAACCAGTATGAGATATATATGAGCAGGGAGGCATAACTACCAGCCAGAACTGCCAAAACAGTCATTAGAAGCTCCATTGGGATGGACAAAGGCTTTTTACACAGTGATATACTGATTAAATTTTGTTCTATGGTTTATTTGCATCAAGGTTAGATCAGTATCATCTCTGTGAATCGTATTATCTGACACCTTATTTGGAAGGTCATTTCAATGCAAAAATGGTGCATGATACAGGGGCTCTAAAATTTCTTGCAGGATTCTTTTGTGGAGGATTTTTATCCTTTTAGGCTTGACTAGCTCATGGTTGCAGTTTTATCGTGCTTTAACGTGGTGAGTTTACCAAGGCAAAGTAAAAACTGCCTTCGTACCGTATGAGTGCTCAGTGGAACTGAACACACTTGATCCGCATTAAAACTGTGAGTTGTATCCAGAATCCTTTGAAATAATCTGTGGCGTGTGCTGGAGAATCCAGTAGATGTGTGTTGCATCTTTTAAAGCCTAAATCTTTCTGCCTTTGTAAGTACTTTATAGGATGAAATTTTGGTGCTGGGCGCAGTCAGGTCGTCTACGTTACGCTGTAGTCTGGAGCACAAGAGAGTAAGGCAGAGGAGTATAATCATATTTGTGTTTCAATGGCAATCATTTAATACTGCAAGTTATTAAAAAATAATTAAATTACCAAAACCAACATGTAGCTAGGACTTACAATAAGAGGTCAATGTGATTTGACTCCTCAAGTTAGGAAGGGACACTGGTGAATTCCAATTGGTTTAAAATTGTGCCACTTCATTTTATTTCTGGAATGGAAGGATAAACGAGACTGAAAAATAATTTATTTCTCTAGAAGCAAGAGTAAATCTCAATATATAATTATGTATATTTGATTATAATAATAAATGCTTAGAGGTGCTTGGTGGTTATCACAGTCTCTAATTTAGTTGGGTTTTGAAGCAAATATAGTTTGGAGGGGTTGTTTTATGAGAATAATATTTTGAAATAAATGTTTGTAAGGGAAGCTTCAGAAATTTCTTTCTTTTCCCCAAATAAACTAGTAAATAGGTGTGCATTATACAGTCATTCAGCACAGCTAAAATAAATCTGTGTGTGGAATAGCTTTTATATAGCAAACAAAACAGGGGTAGTGCAAGCAAGTTCAGATTTGATCTGACAACCAAAGTCTCTATATTAATTTAAAATCCTCGTTAAAAAAAAGATGGGGCCAGGGATGTATTGGATTTCAGTCCAGTTAGTGAAAATTAATTTTACAGGTGGTGTTTGGTTGTGTTTCTTCTGCTCTGGTGAGATGGGTGGCTGAGCCAAAGTGGGCACAGCACACGATTCAGCTCTTTGCCAGAGCAATGCTCAGATTAGAAATGAAGGTTTGGCGTGGAGTTGTTGGTGCTGTTGTTATTTACTATGACATGAGCAAAGCGTGATTTCATTTGATTTTGTAGCTCCTATCCCCTTAAACAAGCTGTGTAGCTTGTCAGAGATCAGGACAGGTAGCATGCACAGCAGGCGTCTGATTTGAGCCAGTTACTCATTTGCTGAGTGTTTGTGTTTATGCAAAGGGGCCTCTTCCTGCATATTTAATCTACAGTAAGGCAGTGGCTTTTGTTGTGTTTAGACCACATACCTTCAGTCCTTCCTTACACTGCAGCCAGTGTTGAAGCACAGAAAGGCTGGATAGTCCAAAGTGTTTTAGTGTTTTCAAACTCTCAACTTTTCTGCAGTTGGTTGGGAATTACTGTACAGCTCTAAGCCTTTTTCTTCCTCATTAATGGGTAAGTTTGCACTCTGGTAGAATAAGATACTTTTGATTCTGTTCTATTTTATAAATGCACAAAATGTTTGCTTGTTTGTAATTGTCTAAACCTCCCTCCTTAAGCAAACTGGTCCAACTGAGCGAGTTTGCTGGGAATTAGATCAACAATACAGGTGTTTCTGGAATATGCTTCTGAATAAAGTACTAAATGTGGTATTGCAATAGGCAGGTATTTGCGGGGGGGTCAGGGTGGGGGGGATATGAGTTTGGTGTTATTATTCTTTGTACTAACAAATCCTGTTTTGTAACTATCCTGAAGATAATGCTTCCATTGTTAGCTAAAAGCTTTCAAACAGTGTGCAATGCAGAACTGCAAAAGCAGCAGCAGCAGCACACACACACACACACAAAAAAAGAGAAGGAGGGGAGGGGTGTGTGTGTAAACCCCACCAAGCCTCTGGTCTTTATTGTTTCCTTCGAAAGGGTCCTCTCTAGAATGTCTGTGCTGTAATATGTGGAAATTGAATCGTCTCTTCATTGATATTAATAGCACACTAGAGATGTTAGCCATGATGCAGAGTACCAGAACTGTGGAGTAGGAAACCTGATATTGCAGGGGGAAAAAATGACAGTCCTACTGCTCCTCAGTGTGGGAGACATCCCTTCCTGAGAGCAGAGTTTGCATAATGGCATCCTGGCTTAACTATTTGCTTATAGGTGTTTTAATCTCGGGGCTCTGTCTTTTAGTAGAGGCGTAATTACTTGTCGCTTGCTCCTGCACTTATTAACTGCGCAGCTCGGTTGCTGGTTCAGTCTGGACAAATTAGTTTTAAAAATGACTTTGGAGAAAATCTGTGCCGTGTGCCTGTGCATGGTATATACTGTACGTGTAGTGTACGCTGAACCGGGAGAGCGGCGGAGTCCAAGGAGAGGGACTTGGTATCAAAAATTAAAGAAAAGATGACAAAGGGCACGTCTTCAAAGCAGACAGTTGTAGCACAGGCAGCCTTCGGAGAAATGTGGAGAATGTGCAGCGAGGCCAGAAGTAGTAGTTTTGGTTACCAGTTAACTATTTCCTTCGTTTGAGTAACTCCTCTCAAACAGAAGAGTGTGCTGTTCCACCACATGTTGGAAAGTGTGAGAATCTGAATAAAATTTCATCAACCTTATTAAAATATGTAGGGACTTTGGTCTTCTTGGGTACAAATCAGCCTACAGACTCGGAGGCATTTATTAACAATAAGACTGCTGAGGGTTTTTAATAACAAAATTACAAATACCGTATCTAATTGTAAGTGTATTACTTTTATGCACCAGTTAAAAAAAAAACCCCCAACTTTTTATGAGGAAAAGTACCTCAGTCAAAGCACCTTGTGTGATTAGTGCTATTGTATTCTTAAATTTTGATTGATAGAGATAATAGTTTTCACTTAAAAATACAGACAGGTACTTTAACTTTCCATGACAATAGCTATTTGCATTTCTTTTATCTTTTTGTTTAACATTTGTGGGGGTTGGGACGGATTTGATTATTAACTCTTATTGCACACCGAGGTAAATGCTAAAACAAAGCTTTTGTTAAAGCTTCAAAGGTAAAACAGCAAATATTGTTTTTAGGCTTCAATATTTAAAGGCTGTTAAAGGATACCTCGAAAATATTTTCACATGACCATGACCAAGAGTATCACTTGCCTGTCAGGTAGGAGCGAGGAGCCCCGGCCGCCGCCGCTGCCCGCGCTGAGGGGAAGCGGGAGGTGGGAAGCCGGAGGCCGGGGCGGGCGTAGGGGGCGGCGGCGGGGGCTGGCGCGGCCTGAGCGGCCCTGGGCGAGGGGTGGGGGGTGGCAGCGGAGCTGCTGGGGCTGCCGTGAGCCGAGGTGAGGGTGAAGCAGCCGCAGCAGAGCACGGGGCACGGCGGGGGGTGGTGGAATTCGGCGCCTGCGGGTGGTGGCAGAGCCGTCAGGCTTTGCCGAGGTCCTGGCAGTGCCAGGCAGCCCGTCATGAGTCCCGTGGGAGTCCTGGAAAGTAACGGGTCTGGTGCCTTGGGCTGCCAAGCGATGCTAGCGAGCGTTACCTGTAGCCCCGCACCTCCGCCGGCTGCTCCGCGGTGCTCGGGGAAGGGGTATGCCTCTCGCTGCTTTCGTTAGGCGAGGTCAAGTTTCGAGAGGAGAGTTACAACACCGAGATTAAATGGTTAAGGCTGTCGTGGAGGCACGGGGAGCTATTTTAAGGAACGGGGAAGATGTGGCGAGCCCAAACCAGGCGGCAGCAGCAGCGTTTGATCTGCTGGCTCTCAGCAAAGTGCGAGGAGAGGAGATGAGCAGAGATGGCCTCTCCTCATTCAATGGGGCATTTGACAGGTTTGGTACTTACGGGGAACACGTTATGCTCTTTACGTCCCAGGAATTCAACGAGGGCCAGCTCTGTTATGCAAAGTAATTCTTGTGAGGCAAATAACCAGTCCAACACGGAAAGATACAAGACTTACAGAATTGGAACAGCGATGGTATTGGGAGTGATCTGCTCCTCACTTGTCTATTAACTGTACCCTGATTTCCTATAAAAGCTATTAAAAAGGTTGGGGAGGGGGGAATGGATTGTGATGAGTTCGTAGCATTGCCTTACATCTAGTGCTGCTTTTCCAAGGTCACAGTGGACTTGAAAGGTAATGCTGTTTTGAAAGACAGAATGTGCTGTGCATAGCTTTGTCCTCGTAGTGTTATTTATTTTTATTTTATTGTATTTCTGTTTAGAATAAATAATAAGTGCCAACCAGAGCTTCTGAACAGCCTGCTAATGACTGAAAATGAAAGTACAGTCTGATATGCTCCCTCCTTCCACCGAGAAGCAGCAAAGTAGTGAGCATTAATATCCCTGTGTTTTGGCCTGTACCAAATCCATTTCCCCCTCTTCAAAGCGAGGTGGAAGAAGTGCACTTTAGTCTCTTGCAGTTTTACTGTTCACCTGCATTTCACTTTCTGAGGAGGTGATAATGACTCCGGGTGTAGAGAAACCCCTGTGCTGCACCTCCAGAGATTTATTACATGATGCACGGTTAAGACGTAGCCACCTTGACAATGGTCAGGAGCAATATTTCTCCCGTGGATTATTTAAAATACTTAGGTGTTTTGGTTTGGTTTGGGTTTTTTGGTTGGTTTTTTTTTTTTTTTTTAGGTTGCTGGGTACATCTTCAAAAATAAAACAAAATGGGTACAACAAAACTAAACAGACAACTATTAACCCTCCTCAAAACAATTCTACATACGATCAGTGCAGATAACCCGAGTGAGTGCACTGGGTAAGCAGAGCAACCTGTATGCAGGATTGGGCCCACAAGCTTGCCTGGTACCAGATGTTGCTCTTCACAATCAGTGTACAGCCTATATTTTCAGGATTAGCAAAATACCAAATGAAAAGCCTTTTCCTTTTTATTTTCTTTCCATCTTACAAATGTACAGCTGACAAAATCATAGACTGCATCTTCCCTGCACAGGACAAGAAAATAATAATTATGAGAATAGTAGGACATCTTTCATATTTCAGCCTGTGTGCAGTTGAATGTGACTCAGGGAGTTTTGAAGGCAAAGAAACAGCTGCATTAGATGGTTATGGTTCACTTTATTTAGATGAGATTACTGCACAGAAGTGCTTATTTTGATGATCAGGTTTTGATATTTTAAAGGTTTCAGGAAGCCTTGCAGTAAATATTTTAATCAGACACACAAAATATATTTCAACTGGCCTTTATCTATCTATCTATCTATCTATCTATCTATCTATCTATCTATCTATCTAAAAGAATCTAAATAAAATTCCAGGAATAAGTTTTTGTTGTGCTATTGGGTGTGTGTGTTTTCTCTTGCTCTCTCTCTCTTTTTTTTTTAATAAACAGTCTGCTTTCTAGGTAGTGAAGAGGAGATTCCTTTGCTGCTTTAGGTTTCCAGTAATGAATTGTAGCCTTCTCAAGACTAGGACACTGGCAAAAAGAAATGTACATGTGTAATTCTAAGCTGGGCAGCAGCTCAACTGGTATTCTGCTTTCCTGTGTAAAATTACTCACAGCCAGTTTGTGTGGGATCAAGGTCTTAGTTAATCTATTTTTGGCTATACCCAAGGCTCTTCTCATTTAGATATTAGTGAAAATGTTACTAAGTAGGCTTTCATTCTGCAGTGCTCTCTATTGCTGCATATTCTTTTTATTACTGGTTCAATTTGGTTTTGCAGTAGTCAGAGTTAGGATTCCATCCTGCAGCCTCCTCAAAATGACCTCCATGACCTGAAGGACACCACTAAATCAAATAAGTGTTGTGGGATCAAGAGTAGCAAGATTCAACCTGACAGCAGGTATAATGGCAAAGCCTCCTATCTTTTTGTACAGTCCCTTGGTATCAGGTAACTAGGTAGGACCTCACCCAGAATAATAAAGTGGGGCTTTCTGGTTAAAAGTCAACTGAAAAGGTGATGGCACTGGCTCAGGTTGTGATCTTTTAAAGGTTATTAGAGTTGTCTTTCCAAAATCCTGTCCAAGTAAGCTATTTTTACAAGTAACTTCAAAATGTCTTACAAAAGCTTTTACCTGTCTTGCTAGTGGGTAAACTGAGGCACTCAGTGAACGAACCTCACACTTTCAGAAATGCCTGGTAAAGCCTGAAAAGGGCATAGTTTTGTATGGACTGTTCCCTGTGTGGGATGCCACTTGAGCTGAGGTGGGAGGGTCGTGGGTGCTTGGAGACCTTCTCTGCATTGATGAGGCAGTAGGACCACTGTTGCTTGCAAAGTGGATTTTTGTTTGTGGTTTGGTTTTCTATTTTAATCATCTCCTTGGGGGAAAATCTGAGTATAGTGAAGTGTCTTGCTTTGGTAGGATTTTTTTCTTTGTTTGCTCCACACACACACTTACAGTGTTGATGGTACTTTGTGTTTATCTTAAAGACAGCATGATGGAAGGAATGTGTGTTGCCTACATCAATTTGCTCACCCATATAAACATTTCCAGGAGGAAAGTCTGTATTTGTGTTTTTACATTTTGAGATACTCAACTTTTAGACTATTAATGAGAAATTTTCACAGGTGGGAACAGCTGTCTCTGCTGCTCATTTTAACTTCAGTGGTACCTTATCCAAATTTTTGAAAGCCAGGTAGCATGTAGCAAGACTCAACCAGAAATGAAGGCAGTCTGAATTTCAACCAGGGAGTAATTTGTGAGAGGAGCTGAAGTCCTTCCTCTTCAGCCTTCTGTGGGTGTTGTCCTTGGTAGACCCCGCTGGTTTCCTACCAGCTAATGGTGGACCAGTGTTACTAGGTTTCCTTGGAGCATATTCAGTTCATCTATGACAGGTGTGTTTAGAAAATGTTACCTGCCTTTTAGAGCGTTCTGAAAGGGATATTGTATGCACATTTTATGCAAGTGTGTAATTTTCAGCAGTTTCCTTAAAAAGTAGATTTTAAGATGGTTCGTTTTCTACCATGAAGACTCAGGATAGAAATGAAGTCTGCTTGCAAAATACTGCCAAAATAAGGATCTGACTGCCAAATACCCAGAAAATTTATAAAACAGATAAATATGAAAAGAGGTTTAAAGTGTCAAATCCGAGATAACCCCTACAACAAAGCGGGATAAAAGCCTTTATTGTTGCTAATCTAAGAGCACATCGTATGCCAAAGGTCATGTATTTTACATAAAAGATGTATTGTTTTACATACCCTCAGGAAGGTGAGACCTGACCTATTATGATGGAGTAGTGTTATGTCCTTTACAGTGCAGAATCAGGGATGTCTTGTACATGTAGGCCAGCAAAGTACACAGGGCTTTCTATAGTACAAAGCAAGCACAAATTTTGGTCCTTGATCTTCTGGTGCTGCATTACAGCTACCGGGAGAAGCTTCTAACTCAAAATACACTAAACAAAAGTAAAATAAACCACCAGTGAGCAACAGATAAACCCAATATTCATTTCATCTCAAGGTAGCCTCTATTTTTTTGTTGTTTTTGTTTTCCTGGCTAAAAAAAAAATTGGGTTTCAATGGTAAAGAAGTAATGCCTCATTTTTATTGTGAAAACATTTTCCTTCCAAAGTAAATGGCAAATGAGTACCATTTTCTTTTGAAAGAACTTAATGAAGATTCTGATTTTTCTTTTTCTTTTTCCTTTTTTTTCCCCCAGAGGTTGATATTTCACTGCTTCAGTAAAAAGCTTCACCTACTGATGTAAATATCATAACTTGCCATCTGATGAGTTTCACAAACACCCCCAAAACTTCGCATCGCTGTGTGAATTTTATGAAATGGAGTTTCACGTAGCTCTTACACATCCACATGTCACTGACTTTCCGTTTCATATGATGTCATCTGTGTCACCAAATTATTGCATATTTCTTTCTTGTCTTTATTGCATGTTAACTCTACCCCCCCTGCAGCAGCAGATCAAGATTTCAGTGAAATTATGTTCTAATTTTACTCTATTAAGGTATTTGGTCAATTGATGTGGAATTAATTCTGAATGCTGTTAGTGGTTTGAGTTAGTAACTTGATCTAAATTAATAAACAAATGTTTTTCTTTTCTCTTGTACCATATGTTGATCCCAATTACATGAACAGAAAGTGGCAGATTGTCATGTTTCTTAAAAGATTACATACTCTTTTGCATAAGAGAGAGTACACAAGATGCAGTAATATACAGGGTAAAAAAAAAAAAACCCTTACACGTGCTGTTTTCTCCCTCCTACTTTTTATAAAGATACACTTGAATTATTTCTCTTTCATACCCACTGCTCTCACCACCTTGGCATACTTGCCGTGCTCTTGGTAATGCTTAACGACAAGATATCCCAAGACAGGAAACAACTTTTTTTGAATTAGCAGGATGCAGCTAGTTTTAAAATCTCATCTAGGAATGTGTCTCTATGGAAAAAGGATAAGAAGAGGAAAAAAAAAAGCAGAAAAGGATCTAGGAGCTAAAATAGCAGTCGTTACAAATGGTCTTAAAACGCCTTAAGTAAGGAGAACCCATTCAGACAATAGTCAGATTTCTGAAACAAAGGACTGAACTCATCTATTATTCAAACTGAAAATAGATTGATAGACATCAAGATTAAGAAAGTTTATGCTAGAGAACAAAGATGTCTCATCTGCATGGTGTTTTTTTTCTCTCTCTCTCTCTCTCTTTTTTTTCCCTCCCTCCCTCCCCAAACCCAAGTTGTTCGTGCTGAACTGAAGAGCCTCACACTGGCTGGTACTGATCAGCAGCAGTCCTGTGACTTGATTGTTTTTATTAACTCTCTCTGAAAGTCATTCACCATTAAACACGATTAGATTAGTTTGTTGCTTTATTTATGTTTGTACTTGCAAGTATGCTGCCAATGAAAATGCTTTGGGTGTTGTTGCTGACACTGACCCAGCAGTCACGTGTGTTACCTTCTTTCTCTGCAGGGTAAGAAGAGTGACCTTTTTGGGTGGCTGTAACTGAAGATTGCTTCACAGGAGCAACTGAAGAAGGTAAATATGCTGCTTTGCACACAGTTTCTGAAGCATGTCTGACAGAAGGATCTGATCCTGCAAACCCCAGGAGTGAGCCTTAGTTGCACAAGTAAAGGCTCTCCTGGTGATAGAGAAAGATTGGGGTGTTGGGCTTGGACCTAAGCTACTGGAGTCATCGCTGTGCCTTAAACCCGTGTTTTGTCTGAGAAGCCAAGGGTTTAGGTGTCCAGTTGTATTTTAGGAGTAAGACCACAAAGATGCACTTCTTAGCTTTCAGCCATATTCTGAGAAGGCTGCTTGGTAAATGTGTGTGAATGAGAAGACCCTGCTCTTGGTCATCTTGGTGGCCATATGGTTAAGTCCATGGATCAGCATCCATGGGTGCTTGGCTGGGAGCTGTAGTGATACGGGTCTCCTTACCAGGACAAATCCCTGGGTAATGGTCAAATCAGCTTCAGTGCTGCTTTGTCCCAGGCTTAGACACTCCTGGATTCACAGCAGCATGTCGAGCAGAGCAGGAGAGAAGAATTTAGCTGTTAATTTGATTGCTTATTATCACTGCAAAAATTAAAACACATGCTTTTGAGTCTTTTGGAGCGTAGTGAAAAGGGAAGAAATATCACTCTGCAAAATGATTTTTATTTAAAGCAACGTGAAAGTCCCTTTCTTCTAAATTAACTCCTTGCCTCTCTTCTGGTCCAGAGTTTCAAGTTGGAAGGGAATATTAACATCAAAAAAAGTGGTGATTCACAAAATTAACTTTCAGAAGAGAAGAGTAAGGCAGATCAGTGTTTGGTACTGAAGGGTGTCATCTGACTGAGGTTCATATGGCTGCTTTATAATCACCTTCTTTCAGAAATTAATAGTCGGTTAAGCACCATAGCAACAAGCAACACTGATGTAAGCGTTGAGCAGTGGCTGCTGTTCGCTGTGATGTCAGTGCTCGTTAGTGCTGTTCTCTTGACCTTGTTTGAATATAAAATGGTGATTTCATTTTAAACTTCGAATTTTGCAGAATGACTAAATGCATCGGAGCGAGTTGGAGCTATTTTTATTTTAATTTTATTAAAATGTACTTCAAGGGGGGGAAAAAAAAATGTCCCTGTTCTCTTCTGTTTTAAATTAAAATAGATCTGAGGGTGATGTGGTTTTTTTTTTTTTTTTTTTCCCCTTCCCCCCCAGTTCTTTGTTGCCAAAAATATCTATTTAGTGAGGATGAAATCCATGAAGTTCAAGTGAATATTGGAATCCATGGCCATGCCAATGGTGTATGTCAGTTGTATGATCTTTCCCTTTCTTGAAGATTTGAATATCACTGCTTTGTTTTTCTTTTATGGTAGAGGCCATGAGTTATGAGATTCATTTCAGCTATTGGAGAAGCAGCAGATCCTGCAATTTGAGAAGACGGTAGTTCCTTGCCCTGCAGTGTTGTTCCCCCTTTGAGTTTTTGTGAAGAAGGGAAAAAAATTAAGTTCCAGGTGCATCAAAGGCCCTCAGATTTACTGGCATTCTAGGGGAGCCACAGTCATGAACAGGATTCTGTGTTACCCAATAACGTTAGGAATTTTGATTGTGGTGACTGCAAAACAACCTTTAGAGTCTTAACTGCCTGTAGACTCATCTCATTTTTGTAGGCCGTAACTCTAAAAGCAGACATATTTTATATTTCTACCATCAGGACAGCATCCAGTCCATATGTGCTCTCTGGCCATGCATCCTTCAGCAGTAGGCAGTGTGGGTTGATTTGCAGAATATATCACTGGAAAAGAGTTAGATCTTTCAATCTGACCTCCTGAATATGGTGGGTTATTAAGTCTCTCTCACTTCACCCCCCTGGGCAGAGTTGGTAAGCAGGGTTCAGCCAAACTGTCTCCTAGAATCTGGTCCAGGTTCAATGGGGAAACCCTTAGGACTGGAGAACTATGGGTCAGCCACAGTGTGTGCAAGCAAGGGTGCATGTGGAAGCATGTGCTTTCAAACCGCACAACAAAATTCACAACTTGATGAAAACTCAAGTTCTTCAGTGTGTCCTGTAATTTAGGACTTTTTACCTGTGTGGGAAGATTTGGCTCTGCCCTGCTTTCGCTGCAGCGAGAGGTGCTGTTTTCAACAAAAACCTATTTGCTGCAGGATCAGTCCATAATCTTGCAACATATTTCATAAAATAAAGCCATAATGAATGATATGTGGTCCAAGGAACTGGATGTCAAATTTCAACTGGGTGAGAATTGAAACTGCCAAGATAATAAACCATGAGAACAGGAGATAGTAATGGAAGTAGTGATAGAGTCCTAATTAGAACAGTGCCACTGAAACAGGGAAGGTTAAGGGTTTGGTTGATTGAGTTTGAGCTCAATTGCTTGATAGCTTAATTTCAGGTGAAAACCCATCTTCTGAGTTAGTGCTTAAGCCGCTCAGTGCAGTTACAGAGCAGGACTCTCTACTCCTTGAGGAGCAGCTGTGTGGACCTGGGCGTCCCAGCACTGCATGAGAGCCTGGCCTCAGGCTCGTGGGGTGGGATAGAGCACAGAGCTGTAGATTTTTACAACTGCGTGTTTTGTTTGCTTTCTCTTTTTTCTGTGAGCTCCTAAAGAGCTCTGAACAGAGGCACAAATAACAGAATAGATACAGCGAGGGGCTTTGATGGTTAAACCTTCAGAATTAAGATGTTTACGTTCTCCTTTATTTAGCACTGTTAGGCATAATGCCTAATTATATGCCAGGTTTTCCTCAAAGTAAGACTTTGAATTGAAATGTTTGATTTGGGGAGAAGGGAGGGGAAATGTATTTTTACAGAATTATGGACAATAGTGTTAGTTTTCCAGGAGCAGTCATTTGTTTAAATGTATGTAAAAGCAGTTTCGATAATCAAACACCATTCAGTGAGCATTGTAAATCAGGGGTAGCTCGCACAGTGGAAAATGGAGATGTAGAAAACATGCTACTAAAGTTGTGCATTATTGATAACAAAAGACACAGGCAGACTTTTAAGATAGCAAAGATAGAATCCTTTGGAAAACCTTTAACAGGGGAGGAAAAAAAAATCAACACAAAGGATTTAGCAAAGTTGCACTTAGTTTAAAATTTCTAATATTAATGCTTGTCAGAGTTAAATGCTGATTAAATATTGATAATAAAACAGAAGCTACCTGCTTAACTCAGAATCAAATGAGATGATCAACAGATAAATCTGTGGGTTTGAGCTTTAACTTTTTTTATGTATGTACATTTTCTCCACCCTTCCCTTCAAGCCAGGAAAAAGGTCAGAAGGACTTTTTCCTAAGTTCAGCACAAAAAAAATGGATTGTGCAGTTTCTCTATGTGGAAAAACAACGTGCTTCCGGGACAAAAACTTATATATATGTATATTTTTTCCCCCTCAATAATCCCACCACTTTCTTTCATCAGGAAGAGGCACAGCTTTCAAACTAGGTTGGCATGTCACTGTGCCATGTCTTCGCTATCCATAGCAGGAGCAGCTCCAGGCAAAAGACAAAGCCCCGCAACAAACTTCTTCAGAGAAGTTTCTGTTTCTGAAGGGCTCCACAGTGTGTGCCATTTGTCCCCTTGCTAGTGACTTTCCAGAGGATGTGCTGCTGATGTCTTCACTCCTGTTTTCTGTCCCAGCTGGGTAGCAGTGGGGTTAGCACCTCAGGTAGTGGGAAGGTTAGTAGATTGTTGTTTTCTTTCTCGAGTTTGGCACCTTAACTTTTCTTGCCTTTGGCCAAATGGTCTTAAAGCACATTATAGAGCAGAAATAGCTGTTGTTCCTGGAAGATACAGTTTGTGACTCCTTGTGAATATGAGTCCTGTGACTTGGCTGCATTTGTAAGTCCATGATGAAGCAGACAACCTGGTTTTTGGATGTTGTCTCCAGTGCTTTCTCTGCAACAGGGCCAGATTACATAGAGCTGTGTTGGGAGCATTTTGTATGGGTTCCTGTATCACTCCCAACAGGATCTTGGAGACCCTCATTGATGCCTGCTGCTCATGCACTGGTGGGGTTGTAGTCATGCAGCTGGAGTGATTAGTGTCTGTCAGGCCACATCCAAGACTGGATTGTTGGGAAAGGTGGTAAGATCCTACTTTTTAAGACTTTAGATTGAATAAAATTGCAAGGTGCAGTGAGGTGCACAGTGTTTCTGTAATCTCTAGTAATAGAAATGACAATGTTACCTGCATGGTTTGGGGTAAACACTGAAAAACAGCTGCGTGGGGGCCTTTGGAAACACAAAGTATTTGAAGACCTTACCTATTGGAATGACAGCTTTAGTCCAGAGATTGTTGAAGCTGCATCTTCTCTGAAACAATTGGGTCAAGAAGGTGTAGAAAATAGATTAAGATATTTTGGAATAATTTAAAAAGCACCTGAGCAGATCTCATTAACATGGACCACTTGCATGCTGTATTGAAGACTTCAAAGATCTGTCAGAGGAGTTCTTTCTGTGCTATTGTCTGCCAGCATTAGCAATCTCAAGGGAACATGTTTCTTTTGTTTGCTTTTGGCCCATTAGCTTTTCTTCTTTTTCTTCTTCTCCTCAGTGTTCTGTAATATATTATAAATCTTCAAGTGGGTTGGTGTAAAAATATGATTCTTGTCTTTAATATAGTTAGTAGCAGGTTTTGATCCCCTTATCTGATGCTTTTGGACCAAATCTTTCCGGTCTTCACGAAGACTACTAAAGTGAGCAAGATTTGACCAGTATTTTGCATAATCCTGCAGTTTTCCTTCCATTAGCTTAGGTAAGATGCTTGATATGATCTTCAGGAAAATGCAGGTACTCATTTATTACTTAATATGTGTTCAAAGGAGTATCAGCTGTTTTCAGTCTCTGAAGAACATGAAGCACAAGGCTGAGTGGTTCATGCACACCTCCAGATTTGGAAACCACTGACCAAGTCTGTACCCATAGATCAAACAGTTGCATGTGTTGAAAATTACCCAACATCTCAAGGTTCTAACTGCAGATTAAGCTGCTATAAAGGGTTTGCAGATGTCCACCAGTTGCTAAAAAGTGCTGTGAGGTCTGTTAAACTAAGTTGTCATCGGAGGAGGCCCAACCTTTGCTATCTAATGAGTTGCATGCAAAATATCCAGCCATAGTGAAAAGTGTCACAATGAAGTCAGGGCTGCGCTATCCCTTCCATGAGATGGTGTTTAAATTCCTCCCACCACCCCTTTGTGTATGAGGAAATTTAAGCTATGTGGATCCCAAGAACGAAACACAACATCCCTTGCTAGGTATTGATGTGTCTGTGAGTCATTTCTTTTGTTGCTGCAGCGATGGGTGCTGCTGTTGAAGCTGGTTGGACTGGTTGTTCTGAGTCATTTGGGAACGAGTGTGGTAAAAGTTGTGTTCAGAAAGTTGGAGCCTGTTCTTGCTCCATCAGTGTGTCACAAGCAGCCTGTCCTCTCATACTGATTGTAGCTTTGCTATGGACATGACAACAGTTATGTTGCTGTTTTCCTCATTTAACTTCACCGAACTACAGATGCACCAAGGAAACAGCTAATAATACACCATGAAATGCAGATTATGCGGTTCCCAGCCTGATTCTTCAAGGCCAAGACAGATAATATATCAGGACATGCTGTGTTTTATCATAGCTTGTGTGAAGAGAGAATCGGGAATGGCCTTATTGCTCTAGAACCCAGAGCTGGGCAACCGGTCAGGCAGCCTGAACTCATGTTCAGTCTGAAACACAAAAGCATGATGGAAAGACTCAGTTTCAAGGTTTCCCTCTGAAGCAGGAAAATACCTCTGAATGAAGAGCTGTGCTGAAACTTGTCCTTGTGCAAGTTATGCTGCTGGGCTGGTGGACTCAGTGGTGACTGCTGCTTGCTGGTGCAGATGGGCGGATGGGTGTTAATACACTTCATTGCTGTCTGTTGGCATCTCACAGCCATGCCTGCTTCTCCACACAAGAGCCAGAACCACTTGTAGATTTGCAGGCTTGAAACCCGCCTTCAGCAAATGTGTGTCACAAAGTTGATGCTCTTGTGTGAAAGCTGGTGATGTGAGAACATGACACCAGAAATAGATTCTTCTTGCATATTTCATGTTTGATTTGGTCATCATCTCTTAGGTCACTGCTTGTTGGCTTCTACCACAGCAGAAGTATATCTTCTAGCATGTTGTCCTACAGTGGTAGCAACCATATTTTACAGTGGCAGTGTTACAAGACCGGTGATGTCAGTGGGCAGTACAGTAGGACACACTTTTTATTTAGTTGCTCAAGGCATTTAAAAGAAAAAGGGAAGTTTTTTGGCCCTGGTTGCCTGCCCATATTTCTCATTGCAACATGTGAAAGCATTTTTCATGCTGCTAATGGCAGGAACTTCAGACGCCACCTCTGAGATGTTTAATTGCCAACTGTTTCTCCCAGTGCAATTAGTGAATTTTAATTTGGGGCTCTCCCACCTCTGCTGGCCCTATAGTTTTCAGTGTGTTTTGCGTAATACTGCTTAATTGCTCAAAAAGGGTCACTTCTGACTCTGAGCTCACTGTTTATTTTTTTTTTGGTTGGGTAGCACAAACATTTGGACATTTGTAACTAAGGCTCTGACGTCATTTCCATGGCAAACCATTAATATCAGTAGTTTATAATGTGACTTTACAAAACAGATTCTTCTTTTTTTCCCAAATACGATGATGTCTTTCTTAATAGAACTAGTATTCCCTCTGTTTTGTAAAGAAAAAGATCAATTGGCATCTTTTGAGTGGTAGGTCTACTTTCTTCTCCTGTTAGAGCCCCAATGTTTATCCATATTAGTTGTAATACAAATGGTTCATTTAATCCTCTGACGTGTTAAGGGGTTAGGGGATCCCACTGATGGAAGGAAACGTCTGTGGAAGGGCACAGCGCTTCCTGCTACTGGGGCACTTCCACCAATGGAACCCTGATATGCAGTTGTGACATTAGTAATTGTCTGTAAAGATCTTAGGAATAGAGCTACATTCAAAAGCCAACAGCAGCATAAATCAATAATATAGGCAATGAGACCATTTCCTTTTAGGTAGGGAAGGGGATTTTTTTTAACCCCATTTTAATTGGAAAAATATCACACAGTTATTTTTACAGGGTTTTCTTGTTTGCTTTATTGCTGTCATTCTTCTCCATTTAAGTTTCATTCCAATAACTGGGAAAGATAATTTTTATTGGGAGACTTTTGCTTTTAAAGCTGTATTGAATGCAAGTTTTGAACACTGTTAAAGATGTTATTATTGGGGAAGAACAGAAAATCTGCTTCTGAAAAGGCTGAAATTCCTTTGTGTCTTTATTTCTCTTTAAGATCTGATGGCTGGTGAGAAAAAAAAATGCTTTAATTATTTGTTTCCTTTTGTTTTAAAGAGGGAGAGATAATTGGGTTTGGTGCTGCTTGCTTAGAGTGTTCAGAGCTCAGTTTTGGAGGACATTAAAATAAGCCCACAGGAGGTCTTGTAAAAGTTGTAAGAAATGGTAAGTGTGTCTGCTGAGTCAATTAGGAGAGACAGATTGCCAGGGTAAGGCTGCACAGTTCTGAACTTGTTATTTACTCTCTGCTATCTTTGAAACAATTCATTTCTGCCTTTAATTTCAGAGCAGATAAATACAAGTTTTGGAGGGGGAAAATACATTACTTAGACAAAATACTATTTAAAACTGAAGGAATTATTTAGGTTTGTATTCATGGAAGGTAAAAGGAGGGTCTGTCCTGTCTTTCTTTTGAAAGTTGAGTAACTCAAAGAAGATAGTTTGAAAATGCAGACTCTGGCTTTTTCAAGTGTCTCCTCAATGAGACCTAAGTGCATGAATCAATATGGTTTTTCTTAATTGAATTTTAATATTGAAGTTATTTATTTTTAAAAGAAATTTCTACATCTTGAACCTCTGAGAGCATTCAGTTTTTTTCAGAGTTGATTAACCCTGTAATAAGGTGCAGAAAATTGCATGAAGAGCAGTGCAAATCCCCCATGTGCACAGTGTAAATCCCATGTGTGTAGTGTGTGCTCCCTAATTCTCCCCAAGTTTGTGTAGTCAGTGTGTGTTGGTGA
This sequence comes from Melanerpes formicivorus, assembly GCF_026170545.1. Lineage (NCBI taxonomy): Eukaryota > Metazoa > Chordata > Aves > Piciformes > Picidae > Melanerpes > Melanerpes formicivorus. Next base: position 7,248,768 of record NW_027142380.1, on the reverse strand, counting down.
TCCACAGGCCAGCTGGAGCCTTACTGCTCCGTGAGCTGCCATGGTTAACTCACTTTGAAATACTTGCAGATCAGCCATAGTGTTTTCTAGATACTTGATAAGGTCAGAAATTCCAGTAAAGGCCTTTTCCTCCTTTCCCAGCACAGTTAGGATGGAAAGCTCAGACAGGAGCTGAAGCAATCGTTGGGATTTATTAGGCTCAGCTGTGTTTGAAACTCATGCTAAACTCCAGCAGTGGATTCCCAGCTGGGCAGGATGAGGCAGTGTCATGGAGCTGTGCTACATCACCTGCATCCCAGTGTCACTGGGACTCCACACCACTTGAGGAACCTGTTTTTGAACTTACCCTACCAGAAGCTACAGGAGAGGAAGGCTTTTATTTACAAGGGTTCTGAGCACTCTCCTTGAGTCTGAGACCACCAGACATTTGTTCTTGCCCTGGTTGGTATGTTGCTTTGGAATATTGGCAGGTGGTAGCTTTTTGTTGAGCTGTTGGGCTTTTGTAGAACATTAGGAAAAACTGTTTGTCCCTTAAAGTAAATCTGCACTTTCCCAACTCTTTCCCTCTGTTTCCTGTCTTCTCTCAGCTAGCAATGGCCTTCTCCAGGCACCACTGCACCAGTCAGCTGCATGCAGCAAGGGGAAGCCCTAAGCAGTCCCTGTGTGCTCTAACATCCTAAGGCTACATAATCTCAGTTCCCCACTTGTCTTCTGTGTCTCTGTCTTCCTTCTTAGCAAGAGTAAGGCTCTTATCAATTATGTTATGAGATACCAGCTACCTGCAGAGGATAGACCCCAAAGTACCTCCATGCATGGCTGGGGCAGTATCTGGCCTGTCTCAAGTCTTGTGCTTCCCTGCTGCTGTCATTCCTGGGGAGGAGGTAGTTGACCAGGCATAAATGCCTCCAGAAACGAGGGGGATGTTGGCCAAGTTCAGAGAGGATATGCCCCTAAAAGGAGAAAGAACATGGAGTTAGAGGTCTTCATCACACCTGGCACCGGTGCCTTCACAAAGAACGTGGAGAGGGGGCTGCTGATGGTATGGGAGAACGTTGTGTGGGAACCTGTGATGTGTAAGAGACAGCATCAGTGGGACAAGAATTTCTTTCCCCCAGGAGGAGGGGGAGAAAAAGGTCCAAACAAGCTTTGTATACATTTGAAAACAGCTGTAAAGAGACTTTCCCAGATTTTGTCCCCTGACATTGACATCCTGTCTGGTCACCGCCCATGAAGAGTGATCTGTGGCATCATCTGGGTAAGACCTTAGTATATCTCAGCAGGAGAACTAGAGTTTATCATAGTTTTATTGGGTTTCCCTCAGCATGTAACTGGATGCATTAATAGTGACATGATCCTGTTGTGACCTGGACTTTAATGGGTTTGAACTTGGAACTGTTCAAACATTAAGAAAAAGCTCTTGCTCCCTGCGTGTATTCAGCAGCTGCTTTTTATATGCAGAACCCGGAGCTGCAAAGGTTCAATGGTGGTGTATTTTCAACTTTCAGATGAAAAGGACTAAATAACTGCCAAAAAAAAGGGCTATTTCTCTCTTGATGCAGATGTGTGACTGCCAGGACATGCATACATCAAAAAGACAACGTTCCTCTGAGCAGTTTAAAACCTACTGCTTTGTTTTGTTTTGCTTGAGGCAAACAAAGTGTCAACCCCCTCAACCTTGGGAGAGGGTTTTTGCTGTTAATGTGTGCTTTGTGCAGAGCCTGGGCCCACGAGTCAGGGTTTGGGGGTCATTTCCTACCTCTGCAGCTGACTCAATCCATGGCATGGGTACTGTTTGTTCGGGAAAAAGCTTTCCTGTTTTTTTTTACTTGATTTTGTACCTTGGCAGCTGTGCATGATGTACCATCCAGAACATGCTTTTTATCTTATGTCAAACCATAACTGTGGCAGCAAGGCTTTGATTTGATTTTTCCCATCTACAAGAGCCACATTTGCCCCTTACCCCCAGACAAGGCACTGCAGGTGAGGTTATCTGGATGCTAGGTGAGGGACATTGCAGGTGAGGTTATCTGGATGCTAGGTGAGGGCCATTGCAGGTGAGGTTATCTGGATGCTGGGTGATCAAGCAGATCCAAAAGGTATAAATTGTTCCTTTAATAAAAAAAAACCAACCACCCCCCACCCCATCCCACTCTCCCACAACAAAACCCCAAACTTTTCAAGACCTATTTTTTCTGCCACTTTGGAGAGTGTGTTCCATTTCTCTCCTGCTCAGCCGCATACCTAAGGCAGCTTCTTCACCAGTTTCTGCTTGAAAGGAATTCCATTTACAAAGTTATTTGCTACCTGCAAACAGATGGACCTAAGAGAAGGCCTAATCCCAGCTTGGCATCAAGCGTTTCGTATGGAGCTCTGCAGGAACGATGGAGAAGTTTGTCACCTGCCACCAGAGTCATTCCCATGGAATGATGATAAAGATGTCTCTTTGGAGAGCTGTTGACAGATTTACTGACCACTGGGTCAGACTTGATTTCCCTTTCTTTTTGGTATTAAGAATAAGTTTACTTAGTAAAATGCTGGCAAGTTTTTGTGTTGGAACATGCCCCTGTGATGTCAGCAAAGTCACCCTTCTTATCCTTCTTCCACCTCCCCAAAGCTAGGGCAGACCTCCTCTGCCTTGGGCTCTTTCACAGAGCCATAACAGCATTATGTTTTGTGTATAATACTTTTCTTTTACTAGGGATATAAATCTCTGGTCTGCAGACCTTTAGTTTAGATATTTCTTTCATGAGCTTTTTAGGTGGGTCTTTTCTTTGGGGTGGGGGATTCCAGGTAATGATGACATAGTGTAAAAATGCAGCAGCTGAAACATATGTTCCCTTGCTTTGCCTTGTCTTATAGGAACATCATTTTTGCACATCACTATTAACAATGCAAACACCCTGAAATGCTAATAGCACTAGTAAGCTTTTAATTCCATGGAATTTATTGCTTGCTGTATTTCCATGAATTTATAACGCTTTGATTCTTAAGAGCCCCATTTAATCAGTTTTGCCTGGCACAGAACATAATAAACAACTTGCTGGTGCTAAAGTGCCACATGGGGGAGGCTGCTAACAAGAAAGTTAAATGCTTCTGCCACTAGCAGTTTCTTCGCTGTATTTTTCATGAGCTGTTACTACCAGTAATGTACTTTGCTAGCTTTAGAGCAGTGGTTAAACACAGTGACAAACCAAACAGCACTCCAGCGCTGTAAACACCCAAAGCAATACCATTTTTGTTCAGAGCTGCAGTTTAAAGCAGGCTCGGGGCTCAGGATCGTTCTGTGGTGATCAGTGATTTTTGTTAAAGGCCTCATTTTTCTTTATATCTTAACATAGGACTAGTAGGAATAACTGATGAGTGGTATTGATCAAGAAAGGGGGGAGGGGTGGGGGAGAGAACAAAAGTAAATTGAAATACCTTAAACCCTAGTTCTTGTTTGTTTATGCTGCTTGGCCATAAAAGTACAAAAAGAATGTCTTGAGTAGAAAAACACCAGATTATCGAGTGCTTTAAAGCAGAAAATGTCATTTGAGTCTCAAAACTGCAGCAACTTTATATAATTACCCTTTTAATTATCCCCAGTGGCCCATGAAATTTGTAAAATAGAGCATTGAGAGTTTGATTTACTTACATGTTGCACTTTAGTGTTATGCTCTTAATGAATATTGTTTAGTGCTAATGTCAAGCAGAGATTGCTGAGTGCTATAGAGAGGTGCCTGCTGCAAAGCTGGCAGTCAGAGGGGAATTGTGGACTCTCCACCTTAAATGAAGAGTGTGTACATATGTAAAGCAATAGACTATAATTTTTGTTGCTTAAATGGAGGCTATATTGATTTTATCTTCTGCATGCAAAGTGGCTTACTGTATTTTCTTTATTTAACCATCCTAGAGAAATAACCATTTTCAGGGCTTTTATTTGGGTATGCGACAGCATCTTCCTTGTTGTGGAGAATAGTTACATCCTTCCTCTGAAGGACCAGAACATGGGAGCAAGCTCTTTAATTTGCTCTTAGGACCTAACTGGTTTAGCCCTATGGTAATGGAAATAGCACTAATCAATATTTGATGTGGGGTTTCTGTGGGGTATCCAAATACCATTTGTTGCCAAGAAATTGCTGGAATAAGCTTGGGGAAAATGTAATCTAGAGTGTGGTCTAAAAAGCCAGCTAAATTAAACAAAAGTGAATGGAAACATCAGGGAATACTAACTGTAAAAAGAAATAAAGCAGAGTCTGAAGGGTTAGATAATAGGATGTAATAGCTGGTGACCTCTAAATTATTGGTACAAATCTGAGCGAGGTGGAGACTCAGCAGAAAGTATTTGCATTTGAAAATGGTTGTAAAGTGTTTTCAAGTGATGGTTTGGTCCTCGGGATCCATCTGCTGACAAGCTGGGGAGATTTGATACCGTGGGTGAACGACTGTCAGGAGGATGAGCTGTCATCTTCTTGCTTCACGTGCCACACTGTCCTTTCACCTTTTGAATTTAGCCAGTGTTAAGAACAGCAGGCAAGTGCTGGTACACGAAGTTGGGCCAATGGTACAACTCCTTTGGCACCTCCAATAACAGACATGACAAAATGCCTCCAGAGAAAGTGGGGAAAGCCTGAGGTTTTGCTTTCCTTCCAGATTTTTTTGTTTGTCTTCTCCTGCATTCACTGGTGCAACAGTGCTCCTCTTATCTAGCTGTGCACTGCTTTCACTGTCCTGCAGAAATTGCCACATTTTAGCATGGCTGCAAGTTTGGTAAACCGATTTCTGTAGCATTGGGTTGAAACTCTTGTGTCTCTAATTTGTGAATATTCCTCTAGCTTTGTGATATATGTTAGTGACATATAAATACTGTAGCTGGAGGAGAAAAACAACAGAGAAAAACAATTATTTTGCAATTTCCATGTAGTTTAGAGAAAATATGAGTTCAAGTCCTGGCTTTAAGTGAATGGCAAAAAATCTATTTATATCCTAAGGACCAAGATTTTATAATACGCATTTTTCTTGAAGTGAGCAAAAGAGTTAAGTGTTCAGTGTACAGCTAAAATGTGGAGAGGCAAAGTCATGCTAATTGTTTATAGAAACAGATTTCAGGGAACTTATTTCTGGAATCCTGAAATTTTGAATGTATTTATGTTTGAAAATACCTTGTTTAAAAGGAGCTCAAGGGAGCAACCTATGAAGAGGCTAATTAAGCATTTTTGTACAATGCTGAGCACAATGGGGCTCCTTTTTTGTTTGTCCTGAGGCCCCACAATAATAAACAAAATTACTGCTAATAATTGGGTGCCTTGATTTGAAGTCGTGCTGACTGCAGGACACAGACAGTGTCAGTTTTCACTGAAGTGCATCAAGGCTGACCTTGAACTTGTATCTGCTGATAAGAGCATTGCAATAGCCCAGTTGTATCTGAGATTGTGTCGTAGTGCTCAGTGCTGCTGCTTAGCTCTGCCCCGGTATTTGTTCTCTTTTTGTCTTGTGCCCTTTCTGTGGCCAAAGCCTGGGTGAGCCAAGCTTTCCTGATGCACAATCATCTCAGCTAGCAGCAACACTGCACGTTGCCCAGGTGCTCCTTGTGCCAGGACAGCCATGCTGAATTCTGGAGGGCAACATGAGAAGATAAATTAGTTGCAACAGAAATGGTTATTTTGGCTCTGTTTTATTTCATGTGGTATGTTTTCTGTCTCCTCTACCACTGTGCATGGCTGTGTCACTCCCTTCCGCTTGTACAGCTTTTTAAACATGTGTGGTATCATATCACACTCTGCTCTTACTACACCAAGAGATGGTAGAAGACAGTGTATTTGTCTGGTATTTGCTATTGAAAGGATTGGAAATTTGCCTGAAAGCCAAATTGCATGGCAGGGGATTACAAAATGTTTTAGTTTCCAAATCTGATTTTTTTTCCCCCCTTGTGATTTCTTTTTTTCTTGCTTGCTCAAAGACAAGATTCATCTTGAACACCCCTGACTGAGGTGGTGCTCATAACCACACTGGAAAATGTCCTGTGGCTTTGAAAGAGCAGCTGGTTGGAAGTAAGAGGTTTTTCAGGAGCAGTTAGGGCTTTTTCAGTTCTCACCCCAGCTTACTTCATACTCACCAAGCATTGGTGAGCCATGGTGACACAGCGTGGTCTTGACACTGGGCATTTACCAGAGGTACTAATTAGTCACAATGCTGCCACACCACAACGAATGGCTGCAGGTTGCTGCTGCAAATCTTGCATCTGAGAGATCACCACTATGATTCATTTTGTGTGTAGGCATCAAAATGTCAAGAGTTTTTGGCAGTCTTGGAGCCAATGGACTGTTCTTGGTGATGGTGCTAATAAACAAATAAATGTAAGGAAAGCAAAAAAAGCCAACCCTCAATCTATTAGTTCTCTGTTGTCCAGTGTATTAACTCAGTGTTGTCCTTTCACAGTTGTCCAGTGTATGAACTCAGTGTTGTCCTTTCACCCTAGTCTTGGCCTCATGGGTGTGGACAGAAATATGAACTCTCCTCTCAGAAGTAACTAAGAATAAGTGAAATTTCTGAAAGGTGGTTTTACTCCTGTCTAAAATTGGAAGTGTGAAGTGAAAGGTTAATAAGAAAACCTTCTGAACCTTGTGGTTAGGCTCCCATTTAGCCACCCAGATGAAGAGGGCTGAGGGTACCAAGCCAAAACTATCACACAGAGTCCAAGCAGGTCACTGTAGGCATTCTAGTTTTCAGAGTTGGTAGGCAATGGTTTTCTTGGGAGGGGAGAGGGGAAGAGTAGATGTTGGCTTTTTCACTTTAGGATCCACTTTTCAGATCTCCAGTTAGGATGATGGTCTTGTATTGGCCCTGAATTTCAGGTCTCTGTTTCAGTTTTTCATGTGATGTAGTTTGTGCTTTTGATGGCAGGTTACATGTTTTTCAGTCCTGCACGCTTCTTGCTTTTAGGGAAAGAAAGGAAGAAAGGAAGTTGTGCTGTGTTTAAATGCTCTTTAGATCTCTTTGCATATGCTTTTGCATATTCCTGACCCATCTTGCTTTGTTTTATGTGTTTGTAGCATTTTTCTTACACTTTGTGCAATCATTAGCATTAATGGGGATTTGCGAGTGTAACAAGAAGAGAACATACCCCAGAGTGTATTACTTAATTTCCCTTTGAAGTGGAATGAAGTTGTCCAATTGGCCATATGCTGTGATTTGCCATCGTTACGAATTGGTTTTGACTCCTTGTAGAGTGGGTTAATCTCTCCTAGGGAGCCTGCAGTTAATCACATTGGATTGTATACGGCATAGATAGAGAGATGCCACCTTTAAAAGCACCAGCAAGTTTCTGAGGCACCTTTTCTAAGCCAGGAGCAAGAAGTGCACAGTATAAACGCACAAGAACCATTTGTCCCTGCAAAAATTGTGCACTCACATGATTAGTGAGGCGTGGTATTAAATTATTTGAGCTTTGTGCATAAATATATACCGAGAGAAGCCTCGTAACTGGGGATTTTGAATATAGTTTTCTTCTTTGTGGGCAAATGCTCTGCTGTAGATCAGACTCAGAGTATTTTGGTGAGGTCTGCCCAGGCATGGCAGCTGAAGAACTGATGCTTCTTGCATGCGTGCTGCATTGTCCCACACCCAAAGAAATGCCTCCTCATGTTTTATGGGTGGACTTTGCAGCTTGATTGGAAATAGCAACACAGTAAACAGCAACTGTGTCTCAGAAATATCCCCAGCAACACAAACTGTCGCTATTTCAGCTTCTTTCTAAGGCCCCTTCTTGAGGGGCTGATCTGCAGCTATGTTACAGGCACTGTAACATAAGCTGCAGCACCAACCCTGGAAAATCTTGTCGTACAGCTAACAAATATCTGCAAAACCTTGTTTGTATGTATGTGTGCTTACATTTGAGATGCAAAGTTATATTTGAGTGTGCTTGGTTCCCTGCATATATAGCTGCAGAGCTGTTTCTAAGATCTTGGAAGAAGTGGGTTTGTAGTTTGATATTTTTTTTTTACTGTGTTTTTCTCACTCTGATGTTTATTAACATCTTCCCTGATGTCCAGTTACAAGGGATGGGCGCATAAAAGTTTACATCAAAATAGATTTCTCTGGAAGTGCTCTCTCCCTGCCATTCTTTTCCTGCTTTAAACCAAAACCAGTTCCATCCTGTTTCATCCTTTACCCTTCAGACCTGACAGAGAGGAGAGCTATTTTGCTTTCATCTCAGATCTACCTTGTCCTTTCCATTTTTCACTTTGGTCTGCTTGTTGATTTGAAGCAGCAGGTGTGACCAGCCATTGGAGCCCACTGCTAGGGAGAACATTCTGGCTTGCCCTCAGGAGAGCAGGAGGCACAGCACTTGTTCCTGCTCTTTATTCTTGTTTTTTCCCTCTGAACACACCATTACATCTGAAAGTCTCCTTACTGACCACTAGTGACTTGAAGCACTGAAACAGGAGCTAAGAGTCAAGGATGATGATTTTCTCTTCTGCTTGGCTTTGCCTGAGCCGAGACCTGTAGCCAGGCTCTCTGGACACGGTTCAGCACATTCAGGGACATGATGGACACGAAGGATTTGCCTATTTGCTAAGAGAGCTGCCAGTGCCTGCTGCAGCCTGCAGTGCTTTGGGCCAGTTGTCTTTTCCTCAGCAAAGAGCAAAAAGAGGGCAGGTGGCAATATGGAGGGCATCTCGTTAGGTTGAGCCCAGAAAGGTTGAAGGGCTGAGCTGCGATGTTGATTCTATCTCTTCTGGACCAAGGGCTGTACGCCTGGGAGAGTGATGCACCTCCATCTTCTTGCTCCCACTGCTTTTTCTCAAGGGTTTTGCAATGCTTAGTGAGTCTGGAGACACCTTCAAGCCAGCCACCCTGCAAGGGCTTCATGGTGGACAAGTATTTTGTCAGAGTTTATGCCAGTTCTTTTCCAACTTACTTTAGAGAGTGAACTAACAAGGTGCTGTATGGTTTTAGTTCTGCTGCACAGCCACCCCCTGACTTGCCTTCTCTAGTTCTGTCCCCTGCCACAGCTGGAATATGTAGGACAGACCTTCATGTCCTTAGCCCAGGCATTTAAAGCTAATGAGCAGTTTTGGAGTGCCTAACTGAGATTCTAGGATCAACAGATGGATTTGGGGTAATGTCCTTGTTCTTCTGTTTGGGTTTGCAAAGGTTTGACAGGGAATATCTTGATCTCCCTTTCTAAAGGTCTTTGTCTTGCCTCCAAAAGACAAATGTACCAAACACTGCAGTAAAAACAGACCCTACTCAAAAATATTTGTCTGGATCCTTTCCTGGCATGGAGTTTTTCCCCTCTGCAAAACAAACAATGTTTGCAACACTGGATATCTTGTCTTGGATATGAGATGGTTTCAAAAAATGGTTTGATACCATGTCTGCTGGTCAGACAAAAGAATCCATTTAAAAACAGTTCAAATGTAATGATGTGTAAATTGAGCTGAAGGACTGCTTCATGTCTCATCTCCTACCCCATTCCAGTAAGGTCTGTAGGCTGATGTGCTGTCCTGCAGGTCCTTGTGTAGTTTGGGAGGAAAATGTAGGAGTTGCACCTGAGAAGGAATTACTGCCAGTACAGCCACCAGCCACATTTAACCTTCAGTACGTCACCATAACACAAAGCATTTTAGGAGTGCTAATTACTATATCTGGTACCCTAGGGAGGCAATGTGTACTGTCAGCTTCTGTGGAAACAAATCAAACAAGAGTCCTTTCTCATAACCAAAACAAAAGGCAGTATGTTTTCTGCTTAATTTCTACTTAAAAGGCAAATTATTTTCTGTTGCATTTTATTACCCTTCATCTTCCTTTCTGTGTATCTGAATCCATTAGCATGATGATACCTGAGAATGAGTGAGTAAGGCCAGGAATAGGTTCCAAGTGTATGTTTACAGCTGCCGTCCTCAAAACATCCTGTTTTCTTCATCACTGAGGCTACTCTCCATGAATCAGACCTCTTGTGGATGTGAGGACCTCTCTGAAATGGCCAAGGTTGAGGGTGTGTGTGTGTGAGTGAACATGGGTGTATGCCTCTGCACAGGTCAAAACTGTGACTTTTGTCATTGTTATCATCAACATTTTGTTTCTCATGATCATTTTACACTACTTTTCTCTGTTGACTTCTTTCTCAAAGGCTTCTGTTGTGAGTGAATGTCAGTGGGCTTGGCCACCACTTCCATGCAGTGCAGAGTGGGAAGAGGGTATGACTTTGCAGAAACATAGGGTTTACCTCCAACCATAGAAATCAGGCTGTAAAAATGATTAATATCTCTCTTCTGTCATCCATAGATCTGACAGTGTTGTATAACTTATGAATTAAACATCTGGGAGGTGTACATGCTTTTTTATTCCCTTTAACAGTCACCAAACCTGAGGTAGATAAGCCACTGAATAATTTGCAGTCATCCCATAATGTTCCAGCAAGTTTTGGGAGCAGATTTTGGGACTGTCTCTCTTAACAGAAATGGCAGAATTGCTATTAGCGTTAGGGAGATCAAGGTGGCAGCTAGTGCTGTGTTTTACCAGGAGACTTTAACCTTCAACTCCATGCAGGACAGGCAGGACCTTTACCACAGAGGTCTCATTGGAAAGATCCCGACAAAGTAAACAGCGTGACACTTAATTTATCTACCCCAGAAACATGAAGGGCTCAGTCGACCTGATGGGATCTGTGGTTCCAGGGAGTCTAGGTATTTAAAACCTGATGCTCAGCCTGCTAAGCCATCCCCTGCAGCTTTCCTTAGTGCATAAGATATGAAAAAATCTCCTGTCCTGCAAAACAGATATTAAATTGGATACTCTTTCACCCTGCCACGATAAGAAACGTGGCAGAGAGAGGCAGGAAAATGGAATGCTGCTTAGAAAGAAAATATATTTGAATCTAACATAAAAATTGGTGAGATAGGAGGATTTTCAGTGCTAGTAGCAATACCCTCCCCAATGAATTGCTGAAAATTCAACTCTCCCTCTAGTTTTTGCACTGGATTGTGAATAAAAATGGTTGTGATTGATGAAGCGTTTGGTGTCTTACTGTAAGTTGGTCAAGAGGGACTTCTAAATCACCCAAATGAAATATTGCATTATCATGAACAGTAATATGTAACTGTTAAGTATGCCGTTGCTTATCATAAGCTCAAGCTCCTTTGGAGCTCTACCCAGTGAGAAATCTTTGTGAGCGTTGGAGCAGAGCCTCCGTAGGGTCTGGCAGCACCACGGGTGGGACACGCCGAATTCGGAAGGGACCATTCTGCCTGCGAGGTCAGCTGAGGCAACAGGGGCAGGGGGGGTTGCTTTTGGGTTTTGTTTTATAGAGAGGCTGTAAGGAGGAGAAGGTAATATGCCTTTGTTTGCTGAAGGGAATGGACCCATTAGATGTGAAAGCCTTGGTGGTAAGTTACTCCTTCCTGTTTGGGGCTTGGTACATGGTGTTACTGCAGGTCAGTTTGGGGATATTTTGTTGGTGTGGGGTTTTGGTGTTTTGTTTTTTTTTTGTTTGGTTTGTTGTGGGGTTGTTATTGTTGTTTTTTACATGAAGCTTTTTACCAATTCTGTGAATAGGCTAATATATGGGAAATCAAAGATGATGTTTCATGGGAAACCAGAAGAATAGCATTAAAAAACCCAAAAAGTAATTTTCTTACACAAATAAAGAGGCTGATGATGTTTCTAATAAAAAAAATCCAACCCAAACAAAAACAGAACAGAGTGAGCAACCCCTCCTGTTGTTTCCAGTATCACAGTATATAGGTTGGAAAGGACCTCAAGGATCATCGAGTCCAACCTATCAACACAGCCCCCATGACTAGACCATGGCACCAAGCACCACGTCCAATCCCCTCTTGAACACCTCCAAGGACGGCGACTCAACCACCTCCCTGGGCAGCACATTCCAATGACGGAGGACTCGCTCGGTGAAGAACTTCCTCCTCACCTCGAGTCTAAACCTCCCCTGGCGCAGCTTGAGACTGCGTCCCCTTGTTCTGGTGCTGGTTGCCTGGGAGAAGAGACCAACCCCTTCCTGGCTACAACCTCCCTTCAGGTAGTTGTAGAGGGCAATGAGGTCACCCCTGAGCCTCCTCTTCTCCAGGCTAAACAATCCCAGCTCCCTCAGCCTCTCCTCACAGGGCTGTGCTCAAGGCCTCTCCCCAGCCTTGTTGCCCTTCTCTGGACACGTTCAAGTGTCTCGATCTCCTTCTTAAACTGAGGGGCCCAGAACTGGACACAGTACTCAAGGTGTGGCCTAACCAAAGCAGAGTACAGGAGCACAATGACTTCCCTGCTCCTGCTGGCCACACTATTCCTAATGCAGGCCAGGATGCCATTGGCCCTCTTGGCCACCTGGGCACACTGCTGGCTCATATACAGGCGGCTGTCGATCAGCACCCCTGGGTCCCTCTCTGTTTGGGAGCTCTCCAGCCACTCCGACCCCAGCCTGTAGCTCTGCATGGGATTGCCATAGCCAAAGTGCAGCACTCGGCACTTGGACTTGTTGAATGCCATCCCATTGGACTCTGCCCATCTGTCTAGTCGGTCGAGGTCCCTCTGCAGAGCCTTTCCACCCTCTAACTGACTAACATCTGCTCCTAAATGACTAAATGTCAGCCCAGTTGTGCTAAGATTTCTATGTTCACAACTTTCCATTAAGACCTCTCAGCTGTTTCTGCAGAAAAGGATTAGACAAGTTGATGCTGCCTGGCTGTATGAGAAGATGCTCACCACCAGTTGGCCAGGCAGCCTTAGATTTCCTATGTTTTGTAGCTAAAAAGGGGAAGGTCGTCACACAGAAGGTGGGAATTTTGCTTTGGACATACCTGCCCAACTTCCATCTCAGGCTGGCCAAGCTACAGCTCTCAAAAAATGTCTCGCATGGGACTAAACCCTCTAGTTCCTCTGTAAATAGACAAAAAAAATGTGTGCAGCCCCCACCATAAGATAGGCAACATGTTCAGGCAGCTGTGGTTCATTTCTCTTGGGCCTCGTTGTCCGTGTCTGCACATTTTCCTGCTTCCTGAGCTGGCAATGTCTCCTCTCTATTCAAATCAGGTGGCTTCCTCTACCCCTGCCTTCTGACTGGGGGTCAGAGAGCAGGAGGAGGAAGGCAGTAGGTGAGGAACGGTGCCACCCACCTGCCTCCCTTGCACTGAAGTATTTTACCTGCTTGTTTCAATGTCTGTGCTCAGACACGTGGGAGCTTGGTGGCTTCTTGAAGAAGTGGAGATCAGGGTTAGTCATCATGTTAGATCAGTGATGGTCTCAGTCTCTGTCTCTGCTTTCAGGAGCATTTGGGGAGTTTTGGATTAAGCTTTTTGCCAGACTTTGGCCTATGACAGACCGCTCAGTAAGGAAGAGTTCAGTGCAAATGGTTAAAAGTTGGCAAATTTGTTAAGGAACTGAAAACAAGGTAATTAAGATGGGACATGGTACTTCGGCTGGTGTCATACCTGTAGGATTACTGTATGTATGCATACATATGCATAGTGCCAGGAGACTCTTCGCAAGTATGCTTGTATCATAGCTCAAAATACTAACATTTTAATGAGTGTGAAGTTAGAGGAAAGCCTTCCATGTGTGTCAGGCTTGCATCCTGTTGGGGTGAAGTAATATTGCTCAGTGGTCAAGGGAAGATAAAGCATAAGCTCTTCTCTTGCACTGCCTTGGAATGTGCCTTGTTGCTGACTCCCAGACAAGCATGAAGTCCTTCAATGACATCTCTTAAGGTATGAAGGAAATGCCTCCAGCTTCTGCTGTTTTCATGCATGGTCAGTTCAGAAGGTTGATCTTCAGAGGTAGAGGAGAGGTAATTTTGTTGCCACTTAGCAAAAGGTGCTGTGGAAACTTGCAGCTGCATGTGTTGGTGCAGGAGATGTTTTCATGTGAACACAATGAGGCTCAGCAGCTTGGTGGCCTCTGCATGGCCATGGCCAAGGAGGCTCCATTTGACAGCAAGCAATATTTACAGCGCAGGGCAGCCAACCCTGCCGACGATCCCCCCATCAATAGTGATCTTAACTCACACACCTACACTGAAACAGTCATTAAACTTTTATCTGAATAGGAAAGCTTTGTGTTTTCTTGACAGAACAGATTCGGTGGCTACTAATTTATGGTGCAATTTAAGAAACAGACGTCTGTCTGACATGTGCCATGTAGTTCAGCAGGTCACTACTGACATCATACTTAAAGTCATTATCTTTGCAAACTGTGCATTTTGTGTAGAAGCTTTTATTTATAGTCGGCCATTAAAATTGAGACCTGATATTTACTTTTCCACTGGTTAGGTTAAAGAGTGAATATGAACAAAAAGTACCCTCCTGTTACCGCTGAGCAGTTTACAAACTGTGTTTATTCACACGTGGACTCTTTGAAGCATTTAGGTTAAACCATTTTGGGCTTAGATGGGATGTGTTGGTTAATACATTTGGGGTTTCTACTGTTAAAGCAGGATTCAACACCAATTCATGTCTCAAGGGATGTGTTTTCTCTCTTCCTATTTCTTGTCCTCATCACAGAGCAGGTAAAGCCTGTGGTTTGTGTGTTGGACTTGCTGAGAAGTTCTTCATTACCAGGATTGGGAGGGTTTTGGAGGAGTTGGTGGGTTGCTTATATGATGGTAGTGAGAAGACCAAGATTGTCAGTGTTCTTGTCCATGTGTGAGCATTTTGCTGGGCCAAATTCTGAATTACCCTGTTTCCCAGCCCCTGATGCAATGTATATTTTACTCAAGGCACAGAGATTGCTTCTCTGCAAGGAGAAGGCGCTTCTCCGTAGAGCAGGAGCTGCTGTAAGCCACATAGGAGGTTCCCAAAGGGTGCAGTAAGCTGTGCTGTAGGATGTCATCATCAAATCACCTGTGATCCCCTGAGCCATAAAACCTACTGGCCATGTCTTAAGGGTCAGCACAGATCTAAAGAGTTAGAGACAACAGCCCTCTACAAGAATCAAGTTATTAGGGTCTCCATGATCTCTTCTCCCATATTCCCCAGTCCTCGTCTCCTGCCATCTTGTCTCTGATGTCAAATGCTTCTACCCTCAGCCATGCTGGATATAATATTCTTTGAGTGCTTAAACATGAATGTGAGTGCTGGGAGCTTTTCCACACCTGGTTTGTCTGTGGAAGAATCAAAGCAGCATAGGATTGCCCCCAGCCCATCAGGATAGGCTTGGCTAGACCTGAGCCCCTTCCCCATCCAGCCATGGGGCTTCTCATAAGGCTTCAGAATGCCGTCCCTCTTCAGAAAGGGTCATGAGGGGAGAGAAGAACCCTTTGGAATTGAGTGGCTGGTTAATAACTGTAATGAAAATGATTTTTGACCAAAAATTATATATTACCAGTTGGCTGAACTGCACAGTGTTCTTTCTGACTATTAACTAGGGCTGGGTTGGGTTTTTCCCCCCAGATCTTACTGCTAAGATCAGTGGCCCATTTCAATTTTTATTGAAACAAATAAACCCAATAAAAACACTTTACGCTGAGAGATGAAGCTCCACAATAAGAAAAGAAAAAAAAATAAATTACTCTGTATTGAATTTATTGATTTATTTATTTACTCCAACTGGAAAATTGAGTATTGTGTTAATGTATTTTATAAGAATCACAGTGCTCGATGAAATGGCTAATTTATTTTAGCGTATACCTAAATAGCTGGCAATTTTCAGTGAGACAGGCTAATGAAAATGATGCTATGAAATTGTCTATACTATGAGGAGTGATGGAGTCAAGTTATTATTGGTTGAGTGCTACGACGTAGTGAACTGGCCATCATGTCTTTGAACTTTTGAACTGCGACTTGGTCCTGTGATTTATTGATTCTGATATTGGCATGTTCAGTTAAGTTTTTATTTTGGGGGGGGGTGGTGGTGGTGATGAGGTGGGGAGGGAGGGCTGTTGCACATGAGGCACAGATGGGTAGTGTGTGGTGTCATTTCAGAGGTGTTTAGGTTAAACAAGATGGTTGAAAAATGTAAAGTGTGCTAACGGCACAGGCAGGCATGTGCCGTGTGGAAAGGCAGAGGGAGATGCCTGTAGGTACCATCAGATGTCAACGCTGATGTTCGGGAGCGCTGTGAGTTAGCCGAGTAGGAGCGAATTTGGCCGGGTAAGTGCACATTGTATTTGTCAGAGTAACAGTGTCTTTGTTCTAAATTGAGAGCCTAATCTCATAGCAACTTTGTTTGCCTATCTACCTTAAACCTCTCCTCGAGGCGTATCTTATCGCGCTGGTGCCTGGTACAGGCAGAGAGCATCGGTGATCTCTCTCAACAGACCTTGCCAGAGGAGTATTCCATTTTGCTGGCTATCGAGTGGCAGAGATGCTGAGTGGTGGTGCAAGCAGTTCAACAGCTTGTCTTGGGCTGTTGCACCAGAGAGCTGCCCCAATCTGCCGCCACTAAGATGTGCAAACTTGTTCTATGGTGTAGCTGCAGTTCCCTGCTAGTTCTGAGCCTGGGCACGCAGCACTCACTAGCAGCTGTCCTGTTCCTTGAAGATGCTACACTTGTTGTTCTTGGTAATTTGCTTAGGAAGTGGAATCCAGGTATTAAAATAATGTAATTTGACTTAAAAGTTGTTTCCCTACTGCAGAACTTCTCTCTTGGCCGTGCTCGTGGGGAAGCCTTTGCATGGCGACTGCTCTGAGCTCTGTTTCTGATTAAACCAAATAACTTGACACCTGCATTTTACAATTTGCTCCAAGTGCTTTATCCTGTAAAACCAGCAACTTCAAAGCTTTAAAGCCAGCAGACTTGCAGGGGTTTGCACAACTTAGCTCATCCCACCAGTTCGCTGCAAATTCTGTCAAATGCCACTGGACTTTCCTAATCTCTTTGCCCCCTGCTTTCAAAATTGCAATTTTAATGCTTGCCTTTCCCATCCCCAGTTACCCCCTCGGTCTGCCGTGGGTCTGGGAGATGCATGTGGGCACTATTGGATTGTTTTATTGTTTTTCAATGATTAAACTGACATGTCTTTATTTGGCTATTAAAAGCACTCCCCCTCCTTTTCCCACTGTGACCCACAACATTTTCATCAGCGAGCGGTTGGGAAGCTGGGACCACTTGCCTTTCCCCCCTCCCCCTTTTTTTATTCCCTCCTCTTTTTTTACATTATTTTTTATATTTTGTAAGCTGGTTTGCTTAAGACAGCAGACAAAACTAGTGGGAAAAGGCTAAAAACAGGACTGACACTAACACTATTAGCTGGGGGTGGGGGGAGAATATTTCCATTTCATCGCAACTCTGTTATTGTTTACTTTGCCATACACATCCTAATATGGTTACCTCCCTGTCAAAGCGGCCGAGCCGGGCTGAGGGGCCCCCTCGGGGAGACGCTTCCAACTGCTGCTCAGACAATAAGAAACAAACGGCGCAACTCCACAAAAGGGCTGCCCGGAAAATAAGTGTCAAATAAATCCTGCAGAACTCTTCCTTCCCGGCACCCGGCTCTCCCCCCCCCTACACCCCCCACCCCCCCCCGCCCCGTATGTAACCTGCGCGGTGCCCGGCGGGGATGGGGTGGCGGGGGGAGCGCTGGGTGCGATCGTGTCCCCGGCTCTGCCCGTGGATCATCCCGCGAGTGGGGACGGGGGAGCGGCGGGGAGGGAAAGGGGGGGCTGTGGGGGTGTGGAGGTAGCGCGAAGGGGGCCTCGCGGCGGGACGTCTCCGCGCCCGCTCCGCGCCGTGCCAGGTGCCGCCGGCCCCGCGGAGCCCCCCGGGCAGCCCCCGCTGAGCGGCGGCGGCGGCTCCCGCGGCGGTGCCGGTTGTTATCTGCAGCGCCAGAACAAAGGTAGGTTGTTCAACTCCGCGCTCCGGGGGAGGGACAAGTTATTTTTGGAGGGTTGTCTTCCCAGTGCATGACTGGTTGACCTAAAAGGAGAAGGGGAAGAAGGAAAAAAACCCCAACAACCCAACCCAACCCAGTACCAAAGCCCATGCTGGAGTTGGAGGAAGGAGCGGGCGTGCAGGGGTGCAGCTTTATGGAGCGTAGTTCGATTTTTATGCAACTTAAAGAAGCCGGAACCCCCTCCTCCCCCCTTCTCCGCCCTCCCTCCTTCCCTCCCCCTCCGTCTCTCTCTCTCCCCCACCCCCCCCGTAAAATGCCCTGTTATTTCTAGAAAATTGGCGTTGCTAAAATACTTTAATGTGTGCTCTGCTTTTATTCTTCTAAATAGTGATTTTTATTTGTCTTTGGCGTTTCTGGGTTTACACGTGCATATCCCTCTTAGCAGCTCTGAATTTCTATGAATGCTAAATAAGCTGTTGTAGAGATGAAACGTGAGGGGTAATTTTTACCCGAGGAGTGCAACTTTTCGGGTTGACATAATCTTGGAGGTACCGCAGCCCTTTCTGCGCCTGGCCAAGTGCTTCCGTGCCCTGTGAGGAGTTATCGCTTTTCTTAAACCATCCCTTTATGTCATCTATTTTTTTTTTTTCTTCTTTCTTTTTTTAAAGCCTATGTGTTATTCAGCTTCAGTGGGTGCTTTTCTCATCCTGCAGCCTGAAACACTCTTAGGTTTTGCTGCGCTCCTCGGTTTGTTTAGAGAGCGTAGGGCAATATTAATACAGAGCAGTAAAACCAGAAACAGTGGCGTGTCTTCCCTTCAGGGGAGTCGGCGAACCTGTCCACTTTCATACTGGGAGGAACAAGAGAGCAAATCCATAATTCAGTGCAAGAGCGAATGGACTGGCGGTGATAGATACGCTGGGTGTTATGTAACTTAATCAGAAATACATTTTTGATCGTAGGAGCGGACGCTGCGCTCGCGGGTATAAATACCAGATCTAGGTAAGTCTGGGGAAGAGCACTTCCCTTCCAGCCTCTATCACGCAGCATTGTCTTCAGTCCCTAATTCCTACAGGATTTTGGAAGGGGAGCAGTTTATTCTTGAATTAAGGATCGTTCAGAAAATATTTTAAATACCTGTTGTGTTGCTTAATTGACTCTCCTTCTGCTTGACTCTGCTGCTTGCTTTGCCAGTTGTTAGGGGATCTCTGGATTATTTATTTTTAGGAAGTCTTAGCTCCAGAGCAACCCTGGGTAACTAAACTGTTCTTTCCTTCTTTCTTCTTCTTCTTCTTTTTTCTTTCAAAGTATTATTTCTTCCTCATTCTTGGAGATTTCTTTTCTCTGCCTCTATTTATTTTTCCACTGAGTTATGCAGCCTGACCTGTGCTAATCAGAAACTCTTTTTAAAAATGGAGGACCGTGTCAGATAATGTAAATAAACTTTTGTGCCTCCCCCCAACTTTTCTCCTCTAAAACAGGGATTGATTTTTCTTTAAAAAAAAATAAAAAAGCAAGAAAAAGGCACATTGCCACACATTAGCAGTAAACACAAATAAATGCATTTTGCAAAATCAAAGGATGTCTTTTTAAACACATTTCTAGTTTTTTTTGCTTTTTGGGCCGTGTAGGGGATGATAAGAATTAGTAGCCTTTAATTAGACGTGGAGATATTCACATTTTACAGGGATTTATGTTAGAACATGGAATGGCGGGTGGCTTGTTTCCTCATTATGAATACTCCCTGCACATAATGAGGTTCATCATTAGTTGATGGAGTGAATTTGCCCTAGCTCTACCTTGAAAGGCACATAATTTACATACTACTTCAGAGCTTAGGCTTTAATGGATTCCTCGATGAATAAAATGAAAAGCTACTTTCTTTAAATTTTTGAACAGTGTTTTGATAATACGGATTTAATAAGACATTCAATTTCCTTGTTAAGTATATTTGAAAGTGCATTCCCAGTTTTAGCACAAAATATACTTCCCCATGTCGCTTTCTATAATATTGAGTAACATATAATCAAATATATCAGTGTAAACATTTAGGGGGATGTAGGGGGATTATTTTACTCTGTGTGTGGAAAGTGGCACTGGGCTCCTGTGGCCATGGCACCCTCATGGTTCCTACCAACCCCAAGCCTTCTAGAGCTCACCTGTACTGTCAAAGTACCACAGAAGTGGGCTTGCTCCTGCCTTAGGGCTCATTCTGCCTGAGGAGTGTTTTAACTGTGTATTTACTGTGTACATTTGTAGTGATGGATCTATGGAAATGTGTTGCTGGCTGTCAGGCTGACAGTGACAAACCTGCTGGTCCCACCTCCCTCTTTATTTTAATGAGACGAGAACAGCAAAAACTTCTCTGGTGCAGTTCCACCTCTGAAACTGCTGTGTAGATATGATTAGATTAGAGTAAATTGAATTGTAGGCTGCCTAATGTGTTATCATGTCATCAGCTTACTCCAGCCTTGGTCTACAGGGTAGAGTTAGCGAGAAATCTGCTTTTTCCTCCTTTCTTGCTTTGTCCATGCGTGGGGGAATGGGTGGATGGGGGCCACAGTGCCAAGTACGTCCCCTGTGTGGAGCAGGCTGGGCATGGCCAGCGCCTCTCCTCTCTGACACTTGCCAGTGCAGTGGAAGAGTCAGAGAGGCAAAAAAATCCAAAGCGAAAGCTTGTTTTGATAGAATGTTTTATTACCTGAAAATGATGAGCATATATTAACATTAATAGAATAGTCTGTGTCATTCTTTTTTAGGCAATTTACTTCTGCTGCAGACCTGTCTGCTTCAAAATCTTTCTCTGTTCTAAAACATATATTTGTTTAGGGAGTTTTCATTGAAGTGTACATGACAATTACAGCTGTTCATTAACAAAATTGGGTATTTGTTTTAAACTTTAACCAATCACTTTGATATGCTAATTATGGTGTAATTTAATTTGAGCCCTGTAATGATGATGCCGTTATTATGGACATAAATGATGCAGTTAAGCTGAGAGTAATCTCATTTGCATACTGTACATGCCAGTAAATTAAGCCCTTTCTTCGACTGCTTCAGCTTTAATTTTCCACTTCTTTTCACACAGCGCCTTTTCAGCCAGTCTCTTATAAGCCCACTTTGTAATAGTGCTGATGACTGTTTGATGTGGAGAGTTGCTGCACCACAATAATGCAAGACACAAGATGTAACATTTAAAGGATTCATTATCTTACTGAGTGTTGCTTTAAGAAGCTGGGATTAACAAGGGTGGAAGTGTCCTCTCCATGGAGCAATGTGGGTCTTCCTGGAAACAAATGTAATCTTTATTTTCCTCCTATTTTCGTGGTGTACCCTAATACTGAAAGGGATTCTTTAAGGCATACTGGCCTGGATCAGCAATAGCATGGCCAGCAGATCTAGAGAGGTGATTGTCCACCTCTACTGGGCACTGATGAGGCCTCACCTTGACTACTGTGTTCAGTTTTGTGCCCATTACTACGAGAAGGACACTGAGGTGCTGGAGCGTGTCCAGAGCAGGGCAGCGAGGCTGGTGAAGGGTCTTGAGCACAAGTTGTGTGAGAAGTGGCTGAGGGAACTGGGTTGTTTAGCCTGGAGAAAAGGAGACTCAGGGGAGATCTTGCTCTCAACTGTCTGAAAGGAGGTTATGTCAAGGTGGGAAATGATCTCTTTTCCAAAGTAATAAGCAATAGGATATGAAGAAACGGCCTCAAGTTGTGCCAGGGGAGGGTTAGGTTGGACATGAGGGAAAAATTTCCTCTCCGAAAACATTGTCAACCCCTGGAAAAGGCTGTCCAGGGAAGTGGTGAAACCACCATCCCTGGAGTGATTTGAAAGATGTGTAGACATGGTGCTGAGGGACATGGTTTGGCAGTGAACTTTGTAGTGTTAGGTTAATGGTTGGACTCAATGACCATAAGGTCTTTACCAGCCTAAACATTTGATTCTATGATTCTAAGGCCTTCATCATTATAACCTATAGTGCAACATAGAGGACGTGACCTTCTCTCTAGGATATTCTGTGGTGCTCTGCTGTTGCAGAAAAGTTACTGGCTCCAGTTTAACAGAGATGGGAGAGACCAGGTTACTTCTTGTATTGAGCGTGAGAGCTCCACGTCTACCTATGTGATGTGGAAGTGACGCAGAGTTGAAATCTGCAGTATTGTTTTTTTTCCATTCTATTTAATCCCCAGTTTCTCCTTTCCTGGCCCCTCCGTGAACTGAGCTTAATATCAGGTTGATTTTGAATTTAAAGATACGGTGCTGTGTGTTGGTATATCTGGTATTAGTGTTGTGGGGTTTGTTTTGGGTTTTTTTTAAGGGGTTTTGAAAGAATTAAAGGCACCAACACCGGGCAAAAATGAACTGCGTGCTGTCTTAAACGGTTAATCTTTTCCAATTTGCCATGTTGTCATTGAGCTAAAGTATTCTCATAACACTGTGGCACACAAAGAAATCATGTGAAATAAACAGGGCTCTTTTTATAGCTGCTTACTATTATGGTTAGATATTTTCATAGTTTAATACCTCTGGAAGTAAAGCCCATCTCAAGTTTTTAGCAGCAGTTGGCCTCTCAGAAAGCCATTGTTGTGTGGGTAACCAAGTTAACTAAAGATCATTATTAAAACCTTGCAATCCTTTCCTTACACAGGGTCCCATGACCAAAAATAGCTCATGCAGTTGCCCACAAACATGCAAGTTAATAACTTCCTGGGTGAATAGTGTAAAAACTGCCGATTTCCAAAGCATGCACGCATCGGCCCTTGCCTCCACCCCTTTATGGTACGCTGTAAACAAATGGGAGGGTCTGCTGTTTACCAACTGTCCAGCATTTAACAAGATTTCAGTTTTTATGGTTCCCGCCTACACTTGGTCTCAGCTCAGCATTTCTCACATGCCATTTTGTTTTCCAGCAGCCATTCCATGGTAGCTTGACCGTGCACATGTGCTGGCTGTGGTTGTTTTGCAGCGAAGTGCTGCCCGATGGTGATCTAAGCGCTCTGCTGAATTTGCCACCCCCCTTTTCTGGGTAAAAATCATGGTAATCATTCCCAACAACAAGTCTACTGCTCTGAGCACCAACTGTGCTGGCATGTAGGATTTAATTTCTTCTTTTGTACCTGTTCTAAACATGGCCAGTGCAAAGAAGAGCATCTGTGGAGACAAGTACGAGCATAGGCCATGGTCTGGTTCTTGGCTTTCACAGAGCCCTGGCTTTTAACCTGTAACACCAGAGTTGAGATAATGACATGTGCCAGGCAGTTCTTCAGGTTGTACTACATCAGAGTGCAATGTCAGAGCTGGGGGCCCACTTCAGAAGCAAAATGTGCCCAGTAAAGGTAAGGCTTCCCTTTTTCCTTCTCTGAGGTTGTCAGCCCAGACATGGGGTTCAAACATGAGCACACATAGGAGACAATACTCAACAGCCGTTCCCTTGCCCTTTGTGCTTAGAGCCTCGAGCTACTCAGGTTGATGATGAAACGTGGTGCGAGCTGACTCCACCCAAGGACACAGGGAGAAAAAGTGTTTCTCACAACACTGGGCAATGCAGACCAAGCTCTCCCCAGGAACTCCAGAAGGTCAGAAATACTCTAGTATAATGATGGACAATTTCATACTTCAAAGCTCATGGAAAAAAGGAGTTCCTGACTTCATCTATTTTGTCAGTGTCCCTGCAGTTCAGCCCTTTCTTTTTCTTCTAAAGAGAATGTGTGTGTTGCTTTAGGATGTCATAGGCTGCAAAGGAAGTGCTGTGTCTTCAGCTTTTGTAAAAATGAGTATGCTGATCATCTCTCTCTTGGGTCACAGAGAGATTTCTGGCCCAAGCAGACAGGTGAAAGTAGGATGGACTGAGAGGTGTGGTAAGAGAACTCCTTTGGCACTTTCTGACATTTTGTGGACGTACCAGTGATTATAATGTTCTGTGCAGAAACTTCAGTGTTAATCTTCTTGGGAAGTAAAAATGTTTCTCTCAAAGTGATTTTGGTACCTTGTCCTTAACGAAGCTGTGTTATAAAAGTGGTCTTTACAAAGGAGGTTTCAGGCATAGTTTTTCCTACCCTCTTTGTCCTAACAAAACACGTATCCTTCCTCCCTTCAGAGGACCTCTGGAGTTTTTTCTGGATAAAGAAACTAATTTATGAAGCTGATTTTACCCTGTGTCATTCTCCCTCTTTAATCTGATCCTGGATGGCAATTTTCAGTAAGCTTCTTCTTCCACACTTTGCAACATAAGAACCTTTTCAGCCCAATCAGGTGGGAAATTAAAAGTGATACCAGTTCAGCTGA
Organism: Melanerpes formicivorus; assembly: GCF_026170545.1. NCBI lineage: Eukaryota > Metazoa > Chordata > Aves > Piciformes > Picidae > Melanerpes > Melanerpes formicivorus. The sequence goes on along the minus strand of NW_027142380.1, from coordinate 7,224,722 downwards.
TGTACTGTGCAGCCCTGTTTGAGCATTTCTGCCTATGCAGGATTGCTGGGTTCAGAGAAGTTTTTTTTGCATTAGGTAATGGCAGCTTTCTGCAGAAAGTTATTTTGGGAAGTTTTGAGCTTCATGAGAGATAATTTCTCCTTTTACAGCTTTGTTTACAAACAGCTTTGTTCTTCCCCTTTTCCAGCAAAACGAGTATTTCTTTACAGAAATACTTATGGTTGAGAGCAAAGCCACTGAACCTCCCTCTAGAATCACAAATAGAACAGATTAAAGAGTAATTTATCATATGCTAATATACTTACCCCATCAAAGTCATGGGCGTCAAGACGTAGAAACAAAAATAGACCTCTGATCTCTATCTCCGTAATGCTTTTCAGCATAGAGTCTCTTATTGTTATCCAGAGAAAAAGCTCAAGGGATTTGTGATTGTGTTTACCACTAGCTAAAGAGAACAGTTGTCTGTCATTGAAATTACCCAAGTGCCAAACTGTTGCCCTTCCACATTTGCCTGAACCAAATTCACTGCAAGCTTTGAAGTGTGAAGATTCCATGCTCCCATTCTTATCAGTTCGTTCCTATTTGTAAACACTGCCTTTCATGGCTGTAGGTGGTGGACAGGTATTTTTGATGAGAAACACTTGGAAGTACCTTGCTTTTCCATCATGAGACCTTTCTAGCTGTTCCCAATGACAGGTGGCTGGCTGACCCAGAGAGCATCCTGGAAAGGGTGATGTTTGGAAGCCTGGGTGAGTCTGCCTGTTGCTACTGGTCCTGACTGTACACAAAATAAAATGGTACAGGTCAAGTAGCTGTTGGGGTTTCTCTAATCTGTAAGTCTTTAGTTCTTCTGGCTGCATGTATCCTCCTCCTTTTCCAGCAGCAGTTTTTCCTGTGACTGGAGAATGTGAATGCCTGTGTAAACTGGCTGAGTGGACAAAGCGATGTGATGAAATCTCATTGAACAAACATGCTTCAAGCAAAGCCATTAGTAAAAGCACTTGGGTTGAGCCACATGCTCAGCCCCTTCGTTTGCTCCTGCTATTCCTCTACCACCTGGGGAGTACATGGAGCAGCAGTGTAGGTGTGCACATGCTGTGTGGTCACTAGCTCATCCTGTGATGTGTGCCTGCCTCAGGTGTGAGTCTTCAGCTCTGACCCTGTTGAATTTGGCTTTGTCTTGGTTTCCCCTCCAAATTAAACACTTACCCTAAGGATGGCCTTTCAAAAACTATGTTCCTTTTTTCCAGAGCTGCAAATTCTTGAGCTGGGCAGCTTATGTAGTTTCCTGAGACCATCACTTTGAGGAAGCTGACTAAAACAAATGCTGCTTTCAGGTGCATGGCCTAAATCAAAAGCAGCTCTGTTTGAGTCCTCTGAAGTTCTTCAGGGCTTTACCATTATTAAGAACCATATGGTCCTGGGCAATGGTCTTCTGTTTTGCATGGGGGAAGGGCAGTGTCTGGTGGCCCTCTGCTCTTCTGCTTCAGGGGTACAGCATGCAAAGGCCAGCCACAAGCAAGGAGGGTTTGTTGATGTGGCTTCAACACATGCATGCCAACACCAGAGCTGTCAGAGATGGGACAAGCAGTCTTGTCCTTGCACAAATGCTTGTTTTAGAAAGACTTACCTGAAGGCAGTCTGCCACAGCTGGGGAGACTCGCCTGTTTCTTTGCAAACCGAATTCAGCCATGGACTTTGGGAGTAACAGGAAGGCTGTCTATGAGAAGTTTCCTAGGCTTCATGCCAAACTAAGGCTACTGGTGTATGTTCAGCAAAGCTCAGATACCTGCTGTCCATTTCTTCCAGCTGCAGGATATTTCTTCTGTTGATTGGTGTCTCCTTTTGCAAAGATATGGTTGAACCTGGGTGGATGCACTACAGGCTGGATGAAGAAAGCCCATACAAAGGAGTGGGCAGTCTTTTGCAGTTTTACAATGAAACAAATATGAAAAGGGAGAATAAAATGATAATAAGCTAAATTGGTGCCAAATGTATGGGATTCCATGTGTGCACAGTAAAGGGAAACCCAGCTCCCATAGCTTTCCCTTGGAAAATGACTTGTTCTGTATTTAGAACCCATGTGGAGGATAACCATATAAATGTGGTTAAACAGTGTAGGATTCTGATCAAAGGGGCAATTATGAGTAATAAAATAGGAAATATAATTATTGCTACCATTTCGGATCTTATAGCCAGGGAGAAACCTAGCAGCCAGAGAGGGTAAAAAACCTTAATGCTAAGAGAGGAAAACCCCAGATTTCAGCTTCTCTGTTGATAGAGAAAGTTGGAAAGTAAAGATGGATTTCCTAGAACCTCTGAATTCCCAAATAAATAGTAATTAGAGGGGCTGAGAACAACCTGACTGTTGGCTGTGCTGAATTACAGCAGAAACCGAATTCCCAACTTCTACACAAGAAAATGTGCCCGAGTTGGAGCTGTAGCTGGGTTATTTTCACCAAATGTCCAGCACATATGCTGCGCTTGCTTTTATTGTTCACCGTTATGGTGTCATGTCTCGCTAGATTGTGCTTTGCTACACACCTCCACCCCCTGACAAACTGGCCCTATATATACATGTAGGCAGAATATAGGGAATTAAACTGTGTGACAGTGAACTTCTGGGTTTTTTTTTATATGCTTGACAAATGTTTTTTAAACATGGTATAAATACATTGTACAGTAGGATTGAAGTGTTTGAGGGGCACATTTTACTCCCAAATGAAATGTGTGTGTTTTGGCATCATATTCTTCTGGATTATTTTTTTTCCTCCCCCTAAAAGAAGTATTTAATATTTTAATGACACCCTTGTTTAGATAATACAGGTTTGGACGGTATTATCCTCTGTATGTTGTAGTGTTCCTACTGACACGCCTGGACAAAACTCACCACCTAAAACCCTCAGGCCAGATTTTGGCTTTTGCTGTCCTCAGAGGGAGGGATTGTAGCTGCTAATCCTGTAATAGTCAGATTCTTCAAGGTAGCATCTTCTGTCCTCCCACGGGTTATATTCTGGGTTTTACCTGACAGTGTGAATATTGCTTTTCAAAGGCAACATAAACCCTTCTGCAGGCTCTGCTCATTCCCACTTCCCTTCAATGGGTCTTGTCTGGACATTTCTCTTGTTCCTTGCTGTATCTTTTCTTCTTCCTTTCTGATCATAGAGAACCACCTCTTCTAAACCTCTTCCCCGTGATCCACGTGCCTTGCAACTGATGCCTCTCCAGAGGAAGTGCAACGGCAGCTGGGCTGATGCCATCACTTTTCAAGGCTGTGAGGTCATGCATTCAGTCCCCTTGCTGAAACGCCAAAGCCTATTTAGAGTCAGGGATGTAAATGCTCCACTCAAAAATAATAATTAAAAAAATAATCTCATGGCTGAGTTCTTGGGAGGAATGGGCACGTCAGCAGGCATTGGCTCTTGCCTGTTTTGATAAGGCATTTCAGGGGGTGTTTATAAACTTGGGATACTTAAACAGAAAATAGTTTCCTCACCCTCTTCCCTCTCACAGGTGGGTGAGTAGCTCAGGGACACAGCGAGGGACACAGACTCCTTATGCCAGCTTCCTGCTTGACTTTTTCCAATTATGTTAGCTAGGTCACTTGGGTAACTGCTTTGGTGCACACTTGGTGCCACCACACCCAACCACGTGTCAAACTTTCCGATGAATGGGGGCTTTAGCCATCCCATGAGCTCCAGTAGTAACAGCTCATCTATTTTATAGACCTGTTGTAAGCCCTAATTAACGCATGGTTGTGAGGCATGTGGTATCCCTCAGATATGTGGGCCCTAAGAAATGTTGCAAGGTTTTGTTTTTCACCTGCAGGGTAGAAGCTCTCCTTCCCCTCCCCGTGCAGCCGAAGCTCCGGCTGTGTTTCGGCGTGGAGTCACACCTGAAGGCTATGGGCTTTGTAATGCACTCAGGTGAGCTTTGCTCGCACGAGAGGCTTTGATATACTAGAAAACCCCCTCCAGAAAACTGCAGGAAAAACATTTCGTTCCGTTAGCATTTGGGGTAGAAATGTGCTGTAGATTAATCCTCTTTGGAAAGAGATTAAGAAATGTTCACTCCTCCTCCCTCCTCATGTAAGAGTAGGTAATGTTTATTCTTTCTTTATTAACTACAGACGTCAGAGAAAAAGGACTGTTGCCCTTTGATTTTATTTACAAGGCAAAAGTGAAAACTTGTTTGATCATATCATGGCTGTTTAGCTTCAGTGTAAGAGTGGAAGGGAATGTGTTTCCAAGCCCTATCATGTCTAAATATATTATTTTTTCTTCTATTTAGTTATCTCTGAATTTTAAATGCAGCATCCTTGGCCTTACTTATTTGTCAGGTTGAGTGAAATTGCTTCATGCTCTGCTTACGGAAATAAGCTATTTAAAATGAAATTGTCTCCAAGAACTGAGGGATTTTTGTGACTGTCAACTCTGGAGACTTGGTTTTTGCAGAAAACTTGCTTTTGTTTTTCAGCAAGGCAAGAGGAGGTGTGGGGTTTGATAGGCTATGTTCTTGGTCAAGACAAGATTTTTTTTTTCTCCCTTATTCCTTGCAGACTTCTCCTAGTAAGGTATAAATTGCAAAAAAGAGAGGACTACTCACCTGAGTTTTACTGCTTGCAGCCAACATCCTCACCTGAGCCATCCATACTCAAAAATTGCCTATGATGCTCAGCTGCAAAAGCAAAGACCTCCAGTGGCCATGTGCCCCGCTGTAGAGATGCCAGTCGTGAAAACACTCACTTCGAAAGTGTTATTTGTTAACAGAATAAATGAGTAGTTTTCAGCTGCCCACTGATTGCTGCTAAGAGAGCAGTGTGTCAGTGCTGGGTTTATTTGGTGATCTTTTTGCTGCTGGTTTTTACTCAGTGTTTTGTGATACATAGCTCTTTCTGTATATACCACCAGTTAAATCTCAGATGTGGCTGTGTGAGCACAGCAAACTGAAGAGCCCATTCAGGTGCTAAACAACAGCAATTTTTCAAAGGGAAAACACCAGCAGGGACGTGCTTTCCCCAGGCAGATGGAGTGGAGGCCTGACCTGACATCTGGGAGATGCTGTGTATTCCAGTGCAGTTTGGTATGCAAGTTCAGCTTTCGTGGCACCACAACAGTTTCTCTCTCCCACTTAACTGCTTGATTTCCTTGGCAGGTTCTCTGCATTTACTGTCCTAGAGGTAGGTTCAGAGGAGAGCACAAAAACCTAGCTGGTTTGGAAACTGTTCAGTATACTTGGCATCTATTGAACCCTCAAGCTGCACCGTGTCTAACTTGTAAGGCTCTGGAGGCTTTGCCTGTTTCTAAAGGTTCCACTTTTTCTGGTAGCATTTTCTGCTCTTAAGTATTGATCTCTCTTACACCTTCAAGATCTTAAAACTGGTTTGGAA